>NC_052627.1:97454904-98704904 GCF_016161935.1 Mauremys reevesii | reverse complement strand
CTCCGTGGTCATGCAGGGCTCTGGCCAGTCCTTAGTTCCACAGGGGCCTGCGGCAGTCTCCCAGCTCGGGTGCAAGCAGGAGGCATCTAGCTTCTCTGGCGGATGCAGCAGAACTGAGCTCCCAGACCTGTTTGTTATACTTCCTGTCCCACCCCACTGATGGCCTGGCTCTGCCCACCATGGGGGCGGCCTGCTGGTCGCCGTGAGGGAGGCAGTCAGGCTGCCTTCGGTGGCATGCCTGCGGGAGGTCCGCCGGTCCTGCGGTTTTGGCGGCAATTTGGCAGCGAGTACGCCGAAGGCGCGGGACCGGCAGACCTCCCACAGGCATGCCGCTGAATCCGCATTACCAGCGGACCTCTCGCAGGCGCGCCGCTGAATCCGCATTACCAGCGGACCTCTCGCAGGCGCGCCGCCAAAAGCCGCTTGACTGCCATGCTTGGGGTGGCAAAATACATAGAGCCATCCCTGCCTCTGCGTTACGGGTGGGGGTGGGGGCACATCATCTCACCACACATATATAAATAAAAAATTCCACAGCAGCCTTCTTGGTTCAAATCTGACTCTTTTCTCGACTGCAGTCACTCTTTGCTGCTGTTTCTTATAGCCTGTGTATCTCTGATGAGTTTTCTTTGCCCCTCATTTACAAATATCTTTGTCTTTGATTCAAATATCAATCATAATATAAAGTAGTCCTTCTCTTGGTACATTATAAGCAGACTGACTTCTGAATAATGTAGCAAGGAGCTGCAAGAATTCTGCAGGAAAGAATTCTCCCTGAGGTGTCGGAGAAGATTCAGAGAGACTTAGAGGAGACATTTTTCATCCCAGTAGCCAAAGTAGCTCCTTGCAGCCTGACGCAGAGGAGCGGGGAGAATCAGAGAATCCATGCAGTGTCAGAACTTCTGATCAATTCCTCTCTCACCCCTTTCCCCTGCTTCCTGCACACTATTCTGCTGTAAGTTATGCTTATCTGATGATCTCAAAATGCTTTCCAAACATTATGAATTTAGCATCAAGATACTCATGTGAGAAAGGTAAACTAAGAAACTATTTTACAGAAAGAAACTAAGGCACAGCACAGTTAAAGCCAAAATCTTCTAATTAGGGTGCCCAAGTTACTTGTCTAAATCTATATTTAGGCACATAAGTAAGTGGCCTGATTTTCAACCGTGCTGAGCTTCCAGAGAAGTAATAGAAGTTTATGAAGTTCTTTAATTTCTTCACATTTGATGGGGTTATAGAAGTCTGTCACTGACTTTCTCTGTGACCTTAAGTGAATTATTTCCTTTGACCTCTAGGGAAGTCAACGGCAAAGCAAGGAATAAAACCCATGTTTCTGTGCCATAACTTTAAAACTATCCTTTCCCTATAGAGGTTAATACAATCTCAATTATCCTGGACTGTGTGGCTTTAATTTAACAGATAAAGATAGTGAGAGACTACACCAGAAGTCAGTGCCTACTTTGGGCAAGGATTATGATGAAAATAGAACTTCTTCCCCTTTAGTTTTAAAGTTTGCACAAAAAGCTACTGCAGCCCCAAGTAACAAAAAACTTGAGCTATAGAGTGAATATAGGAAGAATAACAATTCTGAAAGCTATGGAAGTATTTCTTCCTTATAGCTGACCTTGTGTGAATATGTTATTTCCTATTAGAAATGTTCTGATTTGAAATCTCATTATGTTGTGCAAAGCATTACCCTTTCTGCTGAAAATATGAGTTCAGGTTACAAGGAAAACAACATTTCTTAGCATAGAACACCAGAAAGTTAGGCTCATGATGAAGCCAGACTTTTCTAAAGATATCACAAAACTGTTTTCATTCACTAGTTGTAATGATTTAACAATTTTCTGTGATATTGTGAAATGACAGGGCAGCATTATGCAAGAAAGGTCATAGATAATCTTTCTGAATTGTAAAACATGAAAATGTTATAATGATTGGAGATATATATTTTTCTACTATAACTCTGAAAACCTGGTGATAAAAGCTATTTATATTTAAAGCCACAGTATCTGCCCTAAATCTAGTACTTCAAAGTTGAGTTGAAGTTAAAACTAGAATGGGCTGAAGAAAATCTAGTGGTTTACCAGATTCCAACGAGTGATAATTTAACATTTAATTGTTAATTTATCTTCGTATAACTTTGTGGTTACTCAAAAAATGGATTGTGATTTTGAGACAAGGTACTAAATATTTCTCCAAATTACTTATTTTTCTAGTCCTGACCTGAAATTGCAATGAAAAACTGCTTATTACCCTGCATGGCTGGTACACAATTCGTGTATCCATATTCTACACATAAAAGTTTTTTATTCCTTACTACTAGGCTCATTGTGGCACCTTTCCAGTCTAGGGATGTATAAATTTATAGAGCTGAAACAAGTGCTGTTAAAATAAGAATTTGAATAGCAATGATTAATTGCATAGCCAAGCAAGGCAAGTTAGCAAAGTTAATTAAACTATTATAGCCATTTTTGTAACATAGAAAAACCTGTGAGTCAGCAACACAGCTTCATCTTCAATTACTTTGATTATTTATACTTACAAATGAAGAGTTTGACCCCTCTTTATTGCCCAGGATAGGAATCTAAGGTTAAAATTAACTTTTATGAGATTACACAACATGTATAAGACTCTTGAGCATTTTAAGCATAATTGTTCTCCTCAGTGGTGAAGAATCACCTCCCTGAAGGTGAAAAGCACTGTACACTGAAGTCTGAGATCTTTTATTGACTGCAGTGAGCTTTGGATCAGTATCTATAGACTTGATTCTCCAATACCTTACAAGTTCTGTTGACCATCATTTATGCATGTTCAAAATGCATGCAAATCAGATGGTAACCTTTTCTGTCCACTTTATATCCCTCTCTAGGATTATGCAAGGGGCAAGGCAGTGAAGAATCAGACTCTTGCTACTCTGATGTATATGCACTATTTTATTATGGCCTTGGTAGTAATAGAAGTCTATGCATAGGTCTAATTCAGTCACATCAACTCAAAACCACAATATCTTTAGGTACATTTTAAAAAAATTAATGTCAAGGAAGAATTCTGAAACCACATAACACCAGTTTTCAATAATTATTGTGCTTATCTTTGTTTGCAGCCTGAGTTTTTTCTTTAATTTTAAATTTCTTTAGAAAAATAATTATGTCCAAAGCATCTAATTGAACTAATACTGAAAATAAACATCCCTTCCATTAGTCTATGTGACTAGTGCCACAGTAAAATGCATATCATAGATACTACTAACAATCTTAGGCACCAGCTCAACATATATGCACACTCTTAACTTTAAATCTGCCTGAAGCACAAATTTGGGTGCTTAAATATCTTTAAACACCTCCACCTGAAACTGTTTGTCCTGAAATTGCAAATTGACTCAGAAACATGATGGAAATGATCTAAAGGGGTCCTAGCATGCAACTTTTAATCCTGAAATCAAAAGGAGAGATGTGCCTAAATACCCTTTAAAAATCTGGCACTTAAGGTAAACCTCAAAAAACCTGGTTTAAACCAAAATAACAGCATTTAAACAGCCTTTTCCACCAGCTTAGTTATACTGGTTTAAAATTATACCTTAAATTAAAGTGGTACAACTCTGCACGTAAACAAGCTTGCATGCACATAAATATCACTGTGACTTTTCATGTGAGTAAAGTTAACCATTTACATACATATGTGGGGCCTCAGTATGCCAGCGCTCCTCGAGTCAGTAGTCTCTAGCAGTTATCTTTGTTTTTCCACTAGGAGAGAGAAAACTAGATCACAGATAGTGATTGTTTTATTAGTAGAGCTGGTTTTCCCTTGGAACAACTGACAGAAAATGCAGTTTTGGCAAAATCGAAGTTTCCACCAGGAAAAAATTGATTTTGCTGATTCCAAAATATTTAGTTTTGGTCAGTTCAACATTAAAGTGCATTTCTCTATTGTGGCACATTGTCCAATAGGAGATATACTTCAGAGGCCTGGTACCTCTATTCTCTTATATGGATCAGACTCCATCTCTGATGTGTAATGCAGTCTCCCACTGACTGCCTGGTATCGTGTGTCATGGGATCCACTTCTAAACTGAAAATTTTCAAAATGCTTTGTTTTATTAGGAGTTTTGATAATTCAATTTTTCATCCTGTTTTCAGATAAAAACAAATGTGAATGTATCAAAAGTTCCCGTAAAACAGAAATCCACATTTAATAGAAATGAGTGAACATTGGTTTAAAAGAGTTGTAGTTTTATTTTCGTTACTTCTTTTGGTAGAATAACTTCAGGTGAACCTTAAATTTACTCAATTGTGTTGGAAATTAATGGAAAATGTGAACTGTAAAGCAGTGGTTGTCATGGTTGGAGGAACCAAGTGAGCTTTCTATTTCAAGAAACACCTGTTTTATTTATACACACACTGGCCTCTACATTTTCAAAGAATTGTTTGAGGGTTTAGCTACATGACTCCCATTAAAATCAATGGGAATTATACGGATAAAACCCTAAGCAACTCTTTGCAAAATTAGGGGTGTGGATGTTCAGAACATCTTCTATTTAATCCAATTGGAGCCAAAAATTAGCTGTTGGTGCTGAAATACTCCCACATGAAATAACCACATGCTATTTTATGAAGACAAAAAATAGATAATTTGAAAACAGGCCATGCAGTACTTAAATAATGTTAGCTCCAGGTGAAATGTGTATTTACACTGTCATATTGCATTTTAGCTCTGAAGCTTGTTTTCTCGTTGCAACATCAGTAAGTTTGATTCTTTTTGAACCCATGAAGCCTGCTATTTTTTCACATTTAATATGTATCATTCTTTGCAGTAATCATTCTGTGTTTAAAGGAGGGAATAAGATAATACAAAAATACTGAAGTCTGATATGACATTCTTTGTTTAGTACAATGATAAGGTCTTCCATGCTGCTTGACTGGCCATGTTTGTGTTGGAACGTTAAATTAAATGACATTTTCCTGCTTTAATTTCTCACAGCAGACCTCTTAGTATATTCTCCATTCATGAAATCTGATTAAACACATTCAAACAGTGAAGGGTTTATTCCCAGTTTTGTTGTACGCAGTAAGAATGTATTATAGTTTCATCACTGTAATACAGATTATTAAAATTATAAGGCAGATTCATGGCTTGCAAGCCTAACTACATTATCCCAGCCTGTATATTATTAAAGATACATAGCTCTCAAGGAACTCCCACTTAGGAACAACAGGAAATCCATTTCTCCGAGGGCACAGTCACCATTTTGTCCTGCTGATTCTAAAGAACAAGATCCCATAACTAACATTCACATACCCTTCACAAGGACAGAGCCCAATAAAGCACCTCTGATTGGGTTAGGATGCAAACTGTGATCTAGTGGATTGCAAACTGGGCCAACAAATGACTGTGTGAAGAATGTGGGAGTTATCTGTATTATTTTTAAGAAATTATATTACATTTTTAGAGAGAGACAGACAGAGAGAGAGTGTTGGAGGTTATTATGTTGCTGGCTAAAAAGAGTAACTAAGTGTTAAATCAGCCTTAGTTAACTTGGTCTGCAGGAACAAAAATGTAATGGATCTAGCCAGCCCCGATAGTTGCTACTGAAATGGACAATGGGGCTGATAAACCTCCAAATAATTTTCTCTACTGATGTCTAATCAGAGGTTACCTGGTACCAACAGGAGTGGAGGGGTGGCCATGAAGGTACAGAGACTAACCTGGGCCTGTCTACTTGCACAACACAAATGCTAAATTTGGGTAAGACAATATGCTCTTTGACTTTTATTATTTTAGCTCTTTTCCTCTAGGAGTCTATGTTTATGTTCCTATGGATAAACACATACTTTGATTTGAATAAGGTGTTCTCTGTTAATGTGTTTTCATACCAGTCACAGCTCCATGAGAGAAGTCTATAGCAGGGGACAAAACCAGTTGGACCTGCTGTGATAATAATGTTAGTAAACAGCTGGCATAGTAGCTTGGGAATCCAGTCTCAAAGTAGGGTGAATCATGGGATTCCACTCTGAGAGATGGGCAAGTGGAACAGAGGAAGAGGGGCCCATGGAAAGACTGAAAGAGAGGTCAAAGGTACAGCTTCATCCCTGAACCATAATACTAGTTACATAGGGAGTATGCCATTTTTACATATGCTACATGCTTATGAGCAATAGTTATTATATGTGCACATTTCATAGTATTTCATATAGAATTTTTATGTCCTGACCCAAAGCTTATTGAAAATCAGTGAGTGTCTTTCCATCAACTTCAATGAGCTTTGGATCAGACCAGGTAAGAAGGTCAATATGTAAAACATGGCAATAGCAGAAAATATGAGGTCTACTCCTAGCTATGCTGGCTTGCTGTATGACACTGGCAAAATTACTTGTCCACTCTGGGCCAGATTTTCAAAGGTATTTAGATACCTGAAGATGTATATAGGTTCCAGATGATGTAATGGTGCCTAATTCCCAGTGAAATCAATAGGAGTTAGGTGCCTAGGCACACTGGAAAATCTAACTCATGCATTTTCAGGTGTTGCTTGACTGAGGGGAGAATGCATAACCCTTAAGAAGTCCATTGCCTCACATTAGGCAGCTCTGTGCTGCGTAGGCTGTGTGTGGAGTGCATAGGGATAGTTAAGCACCTAAAAAAGGGATTATTAGAAGCTGGCCAGTTGAGCAAGGAGCCACCTAAGCCAGCCAGGAACAGCTGACCTACTGCATCTGGCTGACAGGCCAGATATAGGCGCTTCCCTCCACTCAGGAACCTCAGTCGCAAACACTTTTCTGGAGTTAAGCACCTAAGCCTGATCAGCTGTAAGGTAGCCCATCCTCTAGCAGCTGAAACCATCTCTGTCCATTTCCTACTCATGCTCCATCTCTCTCTCTCTTGCTCACCCTATGTTTCCCTGTGACCCCAACTGTCTTTTGACCAAGTGCCATACTGCTCTCCCACTGGTCCATGGCCCATATTCAGCCTCCCTGCTACGGGATCTGACTAGTATCAGGTCATAGGCCTGCTCTAAGCATGCCTATGGGATTGGCCTCTGTTGGCAAGATAGGCTTCCCCGACAGTGTAAAAATCCTGGTTTGGGGCCTCCAGGGATTCAGCTTGAGCTAAGGCTCTGAGCAGCTCATTAGCTGTGGAGTGGTGTCAGCACTTAGGCTGCTTTGAAAAGGCCGACTGATGAAAACTTGAGTGCCATTCTTAGGCACCTAGCGGTGTTAGGTGGCACCTGAGCTGTGACTCTCTGAAAATATTAGTGTTGTCTACATGGTAAACTTAGGCACCTAAATACCTCTAAGAAATACAGCAAGGAATCAAATATGGGTCTACTTAGTCCTAGGCTAGTGCCTTAACCCTTGGTCAACCTTCTTCAATTTCCTCATCTCTTTAAGAAAAAAAAAGGAATTAATGCTCAGTCATTATTGCAAGGCATTTTGATATTTCCAGATGAAAAAGGCAGGACAATATATTGTAAGTGCAAAATATGATTAGGATTTTTCTAGTAAGAATAAGCAAAAATAATTTAAACAAACCTATGAAGCAAAAGTCCTGTTTTAAGATACTCCACCCAGCCCAATCAAAACAAGTACCACAGCCATTTTATACCTCAATTTGCATTTAAATCGGATCTGGGCCAACTTTAAAAGTGGAAGTGACCTGTGAATAGTTTTTTGCTTCTTTATGATGTACAAAGGAGGCCTTACTTTTCCTCCTGCAAAAATAGGTTTTGCTACTTTTGTTTACCTTGTTAATACATCAGGAATGTCAAATCTGGTCAATCCCTGCTTTTACAGAAACATATTGGGGGTTCTATGCATATTTATGATGAAGAGGGAGGTGGTGGGCAGACTGAGGGATCTCAGAATGTGTGTATCCTGTTTACTTTAGGTCAAGGGCCTGATATAGCAAAGTATTTAATCTTACTTTGCCCAAAGTAAACAAACAATTTAAACCGTGTAAAATTTGTACTGTGAGGAGACTGAAATTCATTGAAGTTCAAAAAGAGTTTTGTTTTTTATTTTGTAAGTGAGTAAGGTGCATGTTTATGCAATTCCTAGTTTCAGCTAGGACAGGAAACAGAAATATCACAAAACAGACTGCCCATGAAATATTTTCAATGCAGCTAAAACCAAAAAATATTGTGACTTTTACAAGAGAAACTCTGCTTGTAAGTTGCCCATGGCAAAGAGCTTGGATAAGTATCTAAATATTCCAAAGGGAACCTAAACGATTTAAAATTTACTGAGCATGATTTTGAATTCAATACCATTCAAAGCCCCAATCCACGTGATAACAAGATAGCTTTCCCTGTTGCAACAGTTTTATTTGCTTATTCAATATAATAGGCAGATCATCAGCTATCTCGGATAAGCCTAAAGCTGTTAAAATTTAAGTACAGTGCCATATGATACAGCAATATAAATGCTAACATTTCCACATAATTTGTAAAATCGCTTGTTTTATGGGGCATAGAAAGAAAAGTAATGTGGGATCAGAACAGCTTCTCTGAAGAATTGTATATTCACAAGATGTATTGTGTTCAACAGAAAATTAATAAAAATATGCATAACAGAGTATATAATTTCATTTCTCTCTGACAGTATTTGACAACCTGGAATTTATTGTTCGCTCCTAAATTTCTGCACTTTGTAATCTGAGAGACATTTCCCAATGTGTTGTCACGTACATTCAGTGAATGTACTTTTCACCATACTGTTGTGACTTATTGTGGATGTGAGGAAACTACTTCAGCACATTCCCTCTCTGAAAGGCCATGGTAACTCACATCTTCCTCTCAGTACTCAAACACACTGACTTTGATGACATCTTTTGCTTTTTTCAGAGATGACACATGTTGGCGTTATCAGAGGAAACCTTAACATTTTGCCTAAGAGTAAGTCCTGGCACCATAGGTCATCCAGCAATTTTGCTGTTGAAAATTATGATTTCTCTTGTATTAGATGATTTCCCAGCTTGTCAGGAATTATTCTCATCACTGTGCTAAGATGTGGTTTGTAATGAAAGTGATAGTGTAACATATGGCCTTTGCTGTAGGATGGCAGAAACATATTCTTTTACTCATAGGCTATTAATCAGCTCCTGATGTGCTGCCCTTAAACTATATAACCTCACGCCTGTGTTCTGCAATAGAAAAATCACTCAACCAAAGTCTTTAAAGGAAACTCCAGTTTATCTTGTAATTTGAAGGGAAGCCGCCTATCTTCCCCTCTGTAATTTCAGTTTCTTTTTGGAGCGCTAAACATGAGTTGATGAGCATTGGTACCACAGCACTATACTCTCATAGTGACTAATTTTTTAACAATTATTGACTTAATGTGATGTACCTATTTAAAAAATAGCATGTGATGAATTAATTCAGGATAAGCAGAAGGATCCTCTGTAGGTAGTGGCATTTTTCCTCCATCTGTTTTTTTTTTTCCCTTTTACATAACTTACAGAAAGTCTGTTCCGGAGGTTTCAAAAGGGCATTTCTTCATTGCAACAGATTGAGTGGATTCACTGGCAAATAAATTATGCACAGCTATACAAAACTGGAATACAAATATACTGCAATAAGCAAAATAGAATAACTCAACACTTTTTGCTCCTGAAATGTCACAAAAATAAAAAGCCACAAGCAGTTTAACTCCCCGACAATTTTAGTTAAGGTGAAGCTAACGTTGCGAGTCAATAAGGTGAAGATAAAAACTCTTACAACCTTCCATTTAGGCGAAAAAAATCCCCCCACCATTAAATGGTTAAACCAAGAGAAACCCAATTGTTTGGAAGTATGCACACTCACAGTTAAGATATATGGACTACCCTAATGCTGCCCCCACAGTGATTCAGACTTCCATTCTTTGTTCCTTAATAATCTAACTAGATTATTGATTTTGTATCAAAGACTTGGACTAAGGATTTTATAGTGTCCACAGCCAATGGTTTAAAATTTTGAACAGCTGCTAGACTTGCACAGCTTGCAGGGGAAGTATCAAAAAATGTGTCCCAAAGAACGTTGACTCAAACTAGTTTCATCACTCCACTGTAGACAGGCTAGTTATGTGTGTGATGATACTTGGATCACGCTCAGCATCTCGCAGGATCAGGCCCCTAATGAAAAAATGAGGACTATCTGACCTCCTTATGCTATTTATCTAAACAGGAATTTGTAAAGGAGAGTTTTACTTATTTGATTGTAAAAGAAGGCCAGCTGACATAACCATGATTGTTCCAGTGAGAATACTCATGTGCTTAAAATTGAGCACATGCATAAATGTTTGCAGGACTGGGACATATATAATTAAGAATAAACCATTGCAGGGTGATTTTTCTTTTTTTAGCCCTGAGTGAGGGGCAATGAATAACTGCACTGCCCCAAGAGGAGCATGAGGAAGGATATGTGACTCAGACACACCACACTGAAGCAGAAGTTGTCCAGAAGTTGCACCTATTTGCTGGGGTGGGGAGTATGCCGCATTAGCCTTTTAGAAGATGCAGTATACTATTTACATTGTGTGCCGCTAATACTGCTGGCTGGTGGAAGGAATGCGAGGAAGACATTTCTCCACCAACCTGCCCCTCAAAAGTCCCCCACTTACACTGTCTATGCTGTCCCTTGTGTGTGAGTAAAGAGAGGTTTCCAATCTCCAATATTATGAATCTGGCATCTTTTGGCAGCATTATGCTAACTCTAAAATATTATTAGTATAAGTAATCAGAGATAGATAGTAATTTTAATACATGTTAAGTGTCATGTTGCCAGCTAAGAGCACCAGTCTCAGGTCAGACTGCCATAAAACAGGGCATATATCCCAAACTGGGCATGTACCAGTTTGGGGTACATGCCCTGTTTTATCATAAGATTTCATCAAGACAGTAACAAATGTGGGCTTCCAAAATACTATATTACTTATTATGAAGCCACAGGCAGTCCCTTCAGGCCCTCTAGCCCCTCATGCACCACCCAGACAAACCAGACTTTTGTGGTAAATAATTATTAAAAGCAAAGGTTATCCCAGTTCCAAGGAACCCGACACACACCCCAGGTCAAATATACTTCAGAACTTACCCAAAAAACAGGCTGGTAGCCCTCTTTTATCAGAAGGGGAGGGGGCACCTCCACCTCCAGTGGTTTTTTGAATGATGTTTCCACATTTCTATCACTTTAATACAAATGTGGTTTTAAAATGCTTGAAAATGAAATGTTTCATTAAGGGATTACCCTTATTTATTTTTCCCGACCCAAACCAGTTTTCTTGTTTGATCTGAAAAACTGGTTTTCAGCAAAACAATCTGAAAAAAAATCTATTAGTCACATGGTTCTAGTTAGCAGCATCAGTAGCTAACAGTGTTTTGTTCCTGCCAGATGTCAAATAGTTGACTTTTAGTAACAGTTTCAGCACACGGCTTTTTTTGCACTGTGGATATGATCCCATAATTATCTTTGTGTAACTGGTTTGCCAGACCTTTCTTCCTTCCAGTTTTCTCTGCAGAAGAATTTCTGAGAATGCTGCTGATGCCATTCTAGCTACTGAGGAAGTATAGGATTCTTCCATCATGCACAGATACCAATACAATTAAAAAAGCCTTGCATGGTAAGTGAGGGCAAAATTCTGATGGCAAAGAAGCTGCCGTGTGGACACAAGCTCAGCTCTGTCACTTCTTACCGGAAAAGGAGACATGGATAAAAGTTACAGTGCAGAAAGGGCCTTACACTGGACTAAAGATGAAAATGCAAGTGTTGTAGAGGGAATTCAGAATAATTATGAAACATGTTTTTTTTTCTAGCTCAGCCTTAACTTTGTTATATATTTTGAAATTCTCAATTGATATTAATTAAGCTTCTCATGTTCATTTACTAAAGAAACTTTACTAAAATGAGCCAGGTAGCCAGAGGAGTTGACCTAAGCTTAATCAATTCCAGTCTCGAGCTGGTACAGTGTGACACAGTGCACTGTGTGAACCACCATATACACTTCCATCTGCTGACTCATTATTTGATCAATAATTAACATTTTATCTACAAACAGGATTTTATCTTTTTTAATGTCAAATTAGGGAAGGAAGATATAGAATTCAGCTACCATTTTCATACCTTCTGAAGTAAGGAAAAACTGTGGATTCCTTATGGAAAACTTATAAAAATCATTCTATTAAAAGCATGTCTTTTTTGTTTCTTTCCCCTTATTCTTTATTACTAAGTGCATTTGACAAAACATAGTCTTTGTTTCATCAAGTGTTCATTCAATCCTGCTTTTCATTCCCCACTTCGAATCACAGTTCGTGGTTACTGCAGACAAAAAAAATCAGAAGGAAATTATGATGTAACTAAATGAGGAATAGTCTCTCTAAAATATAGTGATCATATGACAGCACTGACCTGAAACAACTATCCTGGAGGCAAAAGGCTACGCAAGCTTCCTTACTCAGTCTGATTGTGTCCTGCAATACTTCTGCTACTCCTTTGTTGGCTTTTGTGAAGCAAGGTTTCCAACTGTACATCGAAGAACAAGACAAAATTTAAACACCTAGATCTCAAATGGGTGTAATGTTCTCAAACTATCACTGGAACTCCAGAGAATCATGGTTTCAGGGGTAGAATTAGCAGGTCAAGTCCATTAACTTGTAAGAAATACATATCCTGATTTCAAACATATCTATAATAATCAAGAAATATAGGTGGATTATTTAATAACATGCTGCCTCCCTGAATTTCTTTAGCAAAGGAAACACCTATAGGCCATTGGACAGATCTTATCATTATAGGTGAAATCCTGCTTATGTTGCAGTCAGCATTCTATTTCCCAATGATTTTCCTCGCTGACAACTCCATTCCTGACTTCAGTCAGGGGATATAAAAGCCTCGGGGCCAATTCCTTAGCTTCTTCCACCTATCTTGTCTCCCAGAAGAAACTGAAAAAATCTCCATGAATGGAATCACTCAGTATTGTTATCTGAGGTCCTTTCTGCAAGAGGGAAAGATAATTCAACTATTCAAAGTTTATTGTCACCCTGATGTTTGTGCGGATGGAAGAATGCGAATTAGAAATACTAGAGACTAAGGCAAAACCATGAACATATGATTAGTATAAGTGGTGGTAGCTAGGCTGATGGAAAAATTTGTCCTTTGCCCTGCCTGGGGGGTTAGGTCAACAAGACTACAGTGCTCAAAGGTGTGAGTTTTTCACTCCCCAAGTGAGATAGCTCTCAGTCTACACATTAAGTGTAAACCAACCTTAATATTTGAGTAGTTAGATTCTTTTTAAGGTAGTACAAACCGGATAAAAGTGGGTACATTATGAGCATTACATATACTTAATCGCTGTATGAATAACCAACACTACTTATCTGTTACACAGGTCTGTGAAGTATGTGTTATTCTATACTACAGTCAGGGGCAGAAGCATAAAATCCTAAAATAGATACAAGAAATAACCATTGCACTGCAGGTCCTTGAGACTGTATTCATTCTATTGTGTTCTTTTAAAACATTCTATATTGAATAGAATTGGCAGACAATGTCACTACACATTACAGTAGAGCAATTTTTATCAGTGCCTAGATTCTACAGCAGTAAGAAAGATCTGAGCAAAGAAAAATTGTTTCTCCTTCAAGAAATTGTATGAAAATAAAATATTTGTAAGGAGAGATAAATTCTGCAAGAACTGCAATGTCTCATCTGTGATCCGCATGATAGAAAAGCTTTGTATCGGAGCTGTGCTAAGTAAAAAGCATACACTGGCAATGCTACAATATGGGTATTGACTTCCCCACATATTCCTGTGCAATTCGTCTGATCAAATTAGTCCAAAATTAATTCTTTGGTACCAGGACTCTTCTAAACTTGCCTCCCTGGTAGAGTTAATATACCTTTATTGATGGATATAATATACATTTTTTGTACCTGTGTCTGTATCTGGGAATAAACTCAGGATACACTTTCCCCTCAAGCTATGAATTCTTCACCAGATCCAGTTGTAGGCTCTAATCTGGATAGTAATGGCTCTGGATCGGTTGGTGGCACACATGAGAATATTACCATTATTCTTTCCAGTTTGAACTGGAAATGGAACATACTTTCATGTAGCAGATTAATTAGATAAGCAGAAAAACATGCTTGCTTATTTACTAAATCTTGTCCTATAACATACACAATAGGAAACTATCCTATTCCTTTCCAATACACATGATACATCACAGTTTTCCTTGATAAATCAGATGCCATTTCTTTATTGTATGCATGAGAAAGCACAGAATCTGATAATTCAAGATACATGGGGATACATGTCTGTGTATCAGAAGAAGGGATCAAAACTATGGTTGTTTTTTGGCTATTTTATTCATTTCATACAGTTTAACTGCTAGTTGTACTCTCTCAATGGAAATAAAAAACTCTACAATACCAGTGCAGTAAAAAAGGCATTATTTATCTTCCAACAGATATTGTACAATGTAGATATTATTTTGCAGAAGATTCTGTAATATAAAAGATGACATTCCAAGAAAAATCAATGACTTAATACTTCTCATGAGTAATGTTATCTTGAAAATTCATACGATAAAGTAAAGCCTTGTTGAGAGATATTGTTTGCACACAAAGAACTTTCAATTTTAGGTGGTAATGCTGGATATTAAAGTAAGTAATTACAAGAAAAAGTGGAGAAAATGACATTTTTTGCCATATAATAAAATTAGAAATAGTCAAACTAATTAACTGTTATATCAATGCTAATTCATAAAAGCTACACAAGTACAGTACTTCATAATGCTTGAATTAGAGTAGCTTAATTTCAGACAAATTTAGATGCAACTGGGCATTTTTCAATTTAGATTCATGAATTTGAAACCAAAGTTATACAGTCTGATCTTTATATCTTTCAAGCATGTATCATTTAAACATATACATATCATTCAGATATACAGAATATGAAATTTGGATATAGCCAAAATTGGGGTAAATGAAATTTATATAAGAGAAAGGATAAATGAAAAACTACTGGAAATAAAGACAGAAAATGGAGATGCGGCCAAGCTGCAGAATTCAGCATTGAATCCCTTTCCATATTAACCCAAATTTACAGATCTGGGATGTGAGATGAGCCTATCCTTAATGTAAACATGTAAAACATTCATTGAATGCCAACATGAATGGTCTCATATAGTGATATTTGGTGAAATCATCACTAATTTCTCACATAATGCCGAATGCCTCATACAGTTGGTAGCAGTTAAAATTTTAATAAAATATCTCAAGAGATACCCTGCCTGTCAGAGATGTCAGATTAATGTTGTCAGTTAAGGAGTCAGTTACAGAAGTTTCTACCCAGGGGTTTTCTCTGATTTGAAAGTCAGCATGGTGGTGACTCCCACTAAGCTCAAAAAAGTTCACTATCTTTATCTATGGAGGTCTGAAATTAATGATGAAGCTGAGGTACTGCCCTGACAATTCTAAGTGCTGAAACTTAATTCTTTTGAGACCAAATTGTGGTCCTACTGAAGTCTGCATTTTGACACTGACTACAGGGTTTGCCCATTCGTGATTTTCCACACACCTAAATTCACACCATGCCACATAACATATATATGTGGAGAACTAATGAAAATATAGAAAAAATACCCGTCTAACAAAACAGTAAAACACCTAGTAGATTAACTTTTTTCTACATAAACTTTTGCATGCATAAAAACCAAGGACAGATTGCTATGAACACAACTATGTGAAATCTCAGTCTCTCTTATGTAATGTTCTATTTTGTTTCCTTGTAGCTCATTATGGGTTAGATTTTAATACTCGACTCATATTGAATAGCATCTCACTCTATGAATAGTCTCACTAAAGTCAATAGAATTACATGTGAAGTAAGGAGCTATTCAGTTTAAGTAAGGGTATTAGAATCTGGTGTGTAGATTTTATTGCATTCCAAGGACAAAGAAGCCTGCTGCATTAAATTAATGTCTGCAAATTGCCAGGGATGATAAAGAGACACTATATAGGCTAGTGACCAAAAAGATATACTTCATCATTCAAAGTTACATTGTGTACACAATTAAACTAGTGTCATGGAGTAGGCAAAGAACAGGGTATCTTGCCATCCCTTATGGTTTTTAAAAGAACAGTAATTTGGGACCCTTGCATTCAGACCTTCTTAACTCCCTCAAAAGACCCTGATTTTTAGCCTATTTTGCACGTGTGTGTGTGTGTGTGTGTGTGTGTGTGAGTGTGAGAGAGAGAGAGAGAGAGAGAACGAACTGTGGGGATTTTCTCTCCCTGTTTCTCGAAGCTACTGCAGTATTCTTCCCAAACTGACAGTTCACAGGGGAAGTAATCTTTTTTTTCCTTTTATGTTTTTCCCTGTCCAAACAACTCAGGGGGAAGATAAACGAATAGTGCAGCTGATATAAAGCTGATGTGAGACTAGTATTCCCCTCCCAACAAAAGGAAGAAAAATATTAATTTATTTGCTTTTGCCTCTTGAAATTAGTTGGCCTTTATTTATCTACCTGTTAAGGAAATAGCAAATATTTCCTCATTACCATATAGCTCCAGAAAGGTTCTGGATATGTGGGAGATAAGCACCTAGTCTTTTGGTGGATCTGGGCCCCATCTCTTAAGTTGGAAATTCTGCAGCAAACATATTATGTCATGCTCCTCTCCAATTCTGAATCTACTACAAGCCCTCATCTTTAAAGCACTGAATATGGTATGCCTTACCTATTTCAGAGACTGATACTCCCTTCATGACCTGCTGGAACAGCTACAATCAACAGGGATATTCTAGCAGATGGTCCTCAGATTGAAACACTTTAGGTTTGGATGCAGTGCATTCACAATGGAAGGGATTTGGCTGTGGAACTCCCAAGTATCAGAGATCCATTTTAGTCCAATCCTTGCTACTTTGTAAATGCAATGCAAGGCCTTCTATTTGCATCAAGCTCCACCCAAAAATGAAGTGCTCTAGATTTATTCTCCTGGAAGACAACTAAACTAATCTCAGTCAGTTGTACAGCCTCAAAACAAGGCTGGGATACAGGGGACTGGTCCTCAACTCATATGACCCAATGACACATCCTCTGTGTGAATTAAAGGAAAAGAAAAATAATGTTACTGATTCGAAGTATTTCATAGGTAATCAAGCCACTGTAGTTTTGCAATATAAAGATGTTACAAATGCAATCTATGGCCATGATAGGTTTTTATAAACACATAAACCCAAGCAAGTAGGGGTGAGGAGGGGAAAATTTATGTGTGACAGCCCCAATCTAACACGAGATCTTTATTATTATTAATTATTATTATTATTTATTTATATTGTGGTAGCTAGAAGCCACCATTCATGAGTCAGGACCCCACTGCATTAGGCACATATTACAAAAAGATGGTCCTGGCCCCAAAGTGCTCACTGTCTAAATAAGACTATGTGGGGCACTATTGTCTCAGTGTTTTCATCAGCATTGTATTAGAACTAGCACAACAGAGACCAATACACTCTTTGTAGGCCTGCTCTGGGAGGAAGAACAAATCCTAACCTCAGGCCTCCTCACTGTACCTAAGCATAATAAGGGGAGGGAAAAGGTAATGTTTGTTATCACCATCCCATGGCATGGGATGAGTGAATGAAGTAGGGTGAAAGAGGAAATAAGGAAAGAGGGAGCATAAATCATAAGTTGGGGGAAAACATGACTAAGGAATGGAGGGGGGGACATATACACACACACACACACACACACACACACACACACACAAACCGTGAAGAGTTGTGGCCTCAAACAAACAAAATGGGCCTTGCTAATAGGTAGGGCATACCTTGATTAGCATTCAAAACTCATGCAGCTCTAGACTGGGATGGGGACCAAGCTAGCTCTAACTGTGTCTTGTTTAACTCTACCAATTAAATGGATTACCCTCTTTTAATATGGTTTGTGTATATCAAACATACCATTACATGGCTAATGTGTTGTTTTCTTACTTGCTTTGTTTCGCGTTTCAAATGTTTGGGATCAGATATTTCTGAGTTTTGCTCTGCTGAACAGATTTAAGCTTTAATAATTTCTTGTCAATTATCAGTTTTCCCAATACTGTTTCATAAACAGGATAAAAATTATTTATTTTAAACCCTTATGCATCTGTTCTGATTTTGTTTTTATTTTGAATTAATTTTTTTTATAAAGGCATCTGATCTGGTTGCAACTACTACTTGCCTAGACCTGTGTAATTGATGCTAAAAGTTATAAAAATAACTTGGTACATACTTTGTTCACTTGGCCTGCACGCTCTTACCATCTGTTGACAAAACTGACTTCCTTAATAGCTGAAGCTTGAGTGCTTGTGTGTACGAGGCAAAAGCTATCTGAAATTTAAGTGTGCTAATTCACAACCAGTCACCCATTACACTCTGAAGACAAACATGGGGTAGTCCATTCATATCAGTGGACATTTTATAGGGATTTACTATACATTAGATGTTAAAGGCACTGAAAATAATTAAGTAAAAGCAAGAGATACACTAGCCTTCTCTGGATTTACCACACACCGTGAGAAATATGGTTACTATTTAATTAAAAAGTGAACACTAAAAGGTCACTTAGGGCAAGTCTACACTACTGTGCTACATTGATGCAGCTGCAGCATGTCTGGTAAAGAGGTGCTATGCCAACGGGAGAGTGCTCTCCCATCTGCATAAGTACTCCACCTCTGCAAGAGACAGAAGCTGTGTGGACAGTGCTTAAGTCGATGTAACTCATATCGCTGAGGGGGGTGTCTCCTGAGCGATGTAAGTTACATGGACTTAAGCAGCAGTTTAGACCAGCCTTAAGTAAAGATGACAGCTTTCTATTTTGGTTAAATAATACTAATATGTCAAAAAATCATAGAATCGTAGAACTGGAAGGGACCTCAAAAGGTCATTTAGTCCAGTCCACTGCAATGCCATGGATTTTGCTGCCGTTATGTTCCTTTCTTATGAAAAGGTATTTTATTGTGTTTTCCCCCCACTACACACCACTATGTACTACCGACCCTTGTTAATAAAATTTATGAATCAAGACTACAGATACCACTATAGCCACAGTGCTCAAAAGTAAGTAAAAGTGAGAGATCAAATGTAAATCTACAAATTATAACCGAAGTAATAACCTGTGACAGAACGAAGGCTGAGAAATGCATATAAAACAAAAAAGCATATTCAGGGAAGCCCTGCCCAAACAGGATGACTCTTAGAAGTCCTGATACAGGACTGTACCTTAAGTATGTGGTTAAATGCTCTGTGAAAAATGTCCCTGTCTTCACTCTGCCAAAAGGTGAGGTGAGCAGACTTCAGTGGTGAAAGAACAGGTTAAGGACTATTTAGAAAAGCTGGACATGCACAAGTCCATGGTCCAGACTAATGCATCCAAGGGTGCTGAGGGAGTTGGCTGGTGTGATTGCAGAGCCATCGGCCATTATCTCTGAAAATTCGTGGCGATTGGGGGGAGTCCCGGACAACTGGAAAAAGGTAAATATAGTGCCCATATTTTAAAAAGGGAAGAAAGAGAACCCAGGGAACTACAGACTGGTCAGCCTCACTTCAGTCCCCAGCAAAATCATGCAGTACTCAAGGAATTCATTTTTAAGCACTTGGAGGACAGGAAGGTGATCAGGAACAGTCAACATGGATTCACCAGCGGTAAGTCATGCCTGACCAAACTGATTGCCTTCTATGATGAGATAACTGGCTCTGTGGCTATGGGGAAAGTGGTGGATGTGATATATCTTGACTTTAACAAAGCTTTTGATACAGTTTCCCACAGTATCCTTGCCAGCAAGTTAAAGAAGAATGGATTGGATGAATGGACTAGAAGGTGGACAGAAAGCTGGCTAGATTGTCAGGCTCAATGGCTAGTGATCAATGGATCAATTTCTAGTTGGCAGCCAGTATCAAGCGGAGTGCCCCAGGGGTTGGTCCTGGGGCCGGTGTTGTTCAACATCTTTATTAATGATCTGGATGATGGGATGAATTGCACCTCATCAAGTTCACATTCTCTTTCAAATCTCACCTTAAAGCCCGTCTTTGGCATGACTCCGATAAATCACTATCATCTGACATTATGCGGGCTGGAAGCCACCTGTGACTATAACTGTGAATACCAGCTTTTGAAGCTGTACCTGTCTTTACTGTTACCTTGCCCCATTAGTTCCTTTATAAAGAGATCGGGTGCTC
This sequence comes from Mauremys reevesii, assembly GCF_016161935.1. Classification (NCBI taxonomy): domain Eukaryota; kingdom Metazoa; phylum Chordata; order Testudines; family Geoemydidae; genus Mauremys; species Mauremys reevesii. The sequence goes on along the minus strand of NC_052627.1, from coordinate 98,684,712 downwards.
TAGACAAGTTTGGGTGCAACCAGAATGTATTAGTCCTGCCCCTCCGTGGGGAAAATAATCAACAACTGCACACAAAGGTTACCATAAAAAATGGTAGCCTTGTCCTAGTGAGATAATATTTGGTTCACTAGCAAGCTCTGAATTAGAAGCAACCGTAGCTAGCTCCCTTTCTTCTGAGGTTTCTGGGTTTTTTAGTCTTTCCCTTGTTCCTTGGGCTACCATTTGCTAACCTGCTGAATGTGCTCCTCATAATGGTGTTTGGCTAATCTCTTTCTTCCAGGTACTAGTAACCCAGCAACCACCAACAGGCGTATTCATTTATCTGTTTCTATCTTTCCCTGAAAACAAGGGCAAACAGAGAATGCTGTAGTGATTAACAAATAACATAAGGGAAAACCTTACTATCATTCATCCTTCATTGAAATCTCAACCACTCACACTCATACCTCGCAAAACAAAACAAGAAACAGAACTGAACCTCAAAGAGAGGGAGGGGGACCATGTGATGTAGCCCAGAGCCACCCAGAATTGTGAGAGACGTCACCACCATATGCCCTTAGCATGAGGTAGCCTTGTCTGTGCCACCTGTAGCTCAGCTCCCTGAAACCAACAGCCTCTGTCAATCCAAGCACTGACTTCCAGGCCTCTGCAGTCCTTGTGCTTGCTGTGTAGCTTAGTGATAGGCACACACCTACCCCCGAGTCCTCAGTGCTCTCTGCAGTGGTAAGCCCTTAGCCTGGTCACTCACAGAAATTACCTGGTTTACTGTTCCCAATGGGAAGGTGCCCATACTACCTTGTTTGATTCAACTCCTTTATAACACAACACTGAGATATTTATGGTGAAAAGAATCATAAGGTTATTCCCTGGTGTGTTGACTCCATGTTAACTTTGTATGCAAAAAAGGCTTCCACTGTGTTGGCTTACAATGCTTAATGTACATGTGAACTGAGCAGGGAAGCAGGTAAATATACATCCTTTGTCTGGCAAAAACCTGTTTGATAACTGTCAGGGTTCCTTCCCCACTCTGAAAGCCCCCTAAGCTTATTTCTACCAGCTTAGGTTAAAACCTGGTATGCTGCCGCCACCAAGTGATTTAACAAGAAACAGGGAAAGGACCACTTGAAGTTCCTCTTCCCCCAAAATATCCCCCACGCCCTTACACCCCCTTTCCTTGTGAGGCTTTAGAATATCCTAACCAATTGGTTACAAAGTGATCAAAGACTCAAAACCCTGGGTCTTTGGACAATGGAAAAATCAGTCAGGTTCTTAAAAGAAGGATTTTATTAAAAAGAAAATGTAAAAATCATCTCTGTAAAATCAGGATGGAAAATAACTTTACAGGGTAATCAGATTCAAAGAACCCAGAGGAACCCCCCTTGCCTTAGTTTCAAAGTTACAACAAAACAGGGATACCAAAGGTAAAATTCACAAGTTGAGAAAACAAAGATAAACTAATATGCCTTGCCTGGCTGTTACTTACAGGTTTGAAATATGAGAGACTTGTTCAGAAAGATTTAGAGAACATGGTTGATGTCCGGTCCCTCTTAGTCCCAAAAGCGAACAACACCAAAACAAAGAGCACAAACAAAAGCCCCCCCACCCCAAGATTTGAAAGTATCTTGTCCCCTTATTGGTCCTGTGGGTCAGGTGTCAGCCAGGTTACCTGAGCTTCTTAACCCTTTACAAGTAAAAGGATTTTGGCGCCTCTGGCCAGGAGGGATTTTATAGTATTGTATACAAAAGTGTTGTTACCCTTCCCTTTTATAGTTATGACAGCAACCCTGCTTTGATTCAGACTCTAAAACATATTTTCCACTTCATATACACAGAGCTCCTTCCATAGTGTCAGCACATACATTTGACAATAATATTAATGACCAGTGTGATCCTGGCTTTCATTTGAGATTTCACTTGCCAAAGCAGTGTTCTAGGTGTAGTGAGTTTGTCAGGCCAGATAGGAGTTGCTGTTATAGAACAGTGAACCCTTCGCTAGTGGCCACTGAAGGGTTCTTAGGGTCACAGACTACCACCATCCCAGGACAGTCTCACATACTGCCTTGCCTCCTCTGTTGCATACTGTCAAAATCATTGCTCATAGCTTTCTCATCTTTTTGTTATTTATTTGTACAGTTCATGGTGCAAAGAGGTCCTGGACCCTAAATAGAGTTCCGATGTGCAACCACAATTGTAATAATTAATACACAGGTTGAGTTATTGTCATTGTGAGCACACCTTTATCTTCAGAATATATTGAAAGCTTTGTAAACTATGCCCAAGCATTTGGATTTTGGTGCACTAAGGCAGATGTTCTTCAGTCTTATATTCACTTGATAATAAACAATGGAATACAAGCCAAAAATTGTTAAGCACAAACAACATTTTTAAAGGCCTTCCCCCTCTTCACATGTAAAGGTAAATTATTCCAGTTTGATTAAAAATATTCTAAACTCACCCAACCAAGCCAAAGTTAGTGTTGGATCACACTACCATAGGTATGTGGGAAAGGTGCATCTTCATACAAACATACTGTTAAACATGTCATATAAATGGCCGACTCTTAATATATTTCTTATCACTTTGTTTTAAAATCTCAAGCACCCAGACAAACAGAAATAAAAGTGTGCTGATAAAAGATCATACTCTACTCCACAGAAAACTAGAGGTTGTTGAAAGCTATATTAAACCTTGTAATATGACGATGTTGAATTTGAAAACATATTTTAATAATTACTTTCTCTTCAATATGATAAAGGGTTTATGAGCGATGTATGAAAGAGAAAAGGAAGCCTATCATAATTAGAACAAAATAATAAACTATGCCTAGGAATATATTAAGATTAAGCAAATCAGGTTTGGGGGGGGGGCATTGTTATGAAAGTTTTCAATAGCAACATCAATATTTTCTGTTTAATCTTCAGGGCTCAGACTGTTTGGAGAGGGGAAGAAGTTTCCATATTATGTTAGAGTGAAAGAGTCTTACAACCTGGCACTCACATACACTCTCTCTCTCTCTCTCTCTCTCTCTCTCTCTCACACACACACACACTCTCTCTCTCTCTCTCTCTCTCTCTCTCTCTCCTCAGACTTTTCAGTTACAAGATGGTAGTATGTTTTACTTTGCAAGTATCTTCTAGAGTCATTCAATAATGTATTTTAATTTTAAATACTTTCTTGTCTTTCTGGAAGTAGTCCAACATGATCTGAAGACTTGTAATCTTTACTGTATTTTTTTTTCTGTTTTACTCTTTGGTATTTTAATCAATAAGGTATTGTTTATGACTAAAGTATGAAAATTACATTTTTAACAAATAGAGTTCAGTGCATAAAAGGGGCCTTAAAATGTGCATATTTCTGTTAATGAACTATTTCATCCCTAATGATTTGAAAAACTTTTTGGTTGTGTGTTTTTTGAATTCATACATTTTGCTTATTTAGGTTGGGTTTTTCCTGTCTGTTGACTTCCTGCCCTCTTTTGGGCCTCTTTCCCCCATTCCTCTCTGTTGTAAAACTGATGATAATTCCAGTAAATTAGGTAGGTGAATACAGAGTTTACACATGTTAGATGTAAAAGCCAATTTTCCATTTATATTATGGGCATGTTGGAGTTACACTAGGCATATGGCCAAGATGAACAGGCACCTTAAACTAGTTTAGCATATCCCTTTTATTGTATTTGTTCTCCTTTGAAAAGACACTGTACACCCAATTCAAATGAATTAAGGAAAATTGCATACCATTATGAAAATTTCCCATGTTGATCCATCATGGCAAATAAAACTATGACCATTAAAATAATAGTAAGCTTTTATACTACAAAATATAATTGTCAATGTGTGGAATCACTGCGGTCTTAGTATGCCATTATATAATTACTCTGTTCCATTTAGGTACAGCATGCGAAAGAACATTTTCTAGTGTAACAACTAAAGAACAAAACTTTTACTATGGTGCAAAAAGATATTTAATGGTCAACTAATGAAAGATTACAGGTCCATGCAAGTAACATAATAGAGCAGCATATATAATTCTATGCTGAAACTGTGCCTACACAAGGCTTGTATAAGAGAACCAAGTACACAAAAACATGTTGTGAATGTTTTATGTTGCATTTTTATTATATGCTTTTGTAGATCTTCTCCAAGGTCTTGATTTTCTTCCCAGTGTAATTCAGTAGAACACAAACTTAGTTATAATGTAGCCACTCTAATCACTAGAACAGGACATTCACATGTAAAATATAAGAATCACTGGCAGTATAGCTCACTGAACTGCACATATTAATTTCAACAACACCTTCCACATCTGTTCAGGACCAAATTTCAATGCAAAACAAAACTCCAAGGGCTCAATTCAGAGGAGAACTAAATCAGTGTGCATATTACGTGGTATAAGTCAGTGAGAGTAGGTATTAGCAGGTTTTGCTACATGTTGAGGGCACAGAAGAACAATCTGTAGCAGGAAAAAACAACCTACAAGATGGTGCAAGATAAAGCAGCCAATGCGCTGATGCTCTTATTGTCTGCTTTTCTTGATGTATAACCACCCTTCCAGCTCCCTCCTCCAGCATGAAATTTACAATCACTAACATTCATTGAGGCAGATTGAAGGCCAGTGCCTATTGACTTACTGAGGGTTTTGTCTGTTTATGCTAGAGCTTAAGTCAATCATTAACACTAATTACTGATATGTAACCTGCCATCACTAGCACCTCTGTGTTTGGTCTGTAGAGTTCCCAATAATTTTAGTAACAAGTCAGGATAAGAAATTGCTCTCCCCTGACATATAATAGTATTCTCAATTGTTTTTGTAACTAGCTGGATAACCATTATTTGATGTTAGAGGACTTTATTTTCTGCTGGTGACTGACACAGCTAGATTGAAGTAAACAGAGATGTACCAATTTACAGCAATATGGTCCAGGGAACTTCCCTTTTTCTAACCAACTGCTGCTAGGATTCCATGAAACATGAGCAATTTATTGTGAGTATAGCTGAACACGTTCACATGCAGATTTATTAACACATGTAGTCCTTGTGGGGTGGGAGAAGCTATCCTATCATCCATTCCCTTCCATCTATTCTTGGGCGGGGTGGGGGGCAGGGAGGGTTCTGTCATCCTCTGAAAAGCAGCTTTCACTGGGGTAGCCTCTAGGACTATGTTGAATGCAAAATGCAGTGTCTGAGATATAGTTTCCCAGTTGCACCCCTTTGTTCTAGTATTTATTTACCATGCTGATTAGCAGCTGGGCCTCATCCAGTGATGTACTTTAGAATCCAATGCACCTTCCGTTTTGTCTGTTACTAAACATCAGCCCTTAGCTGTGCTGGTAATTGCTAAAAGCTATTAGCATTTTGCACTGGCCTGACCCACATTCTTCTATGAATTGGAAGTCACTTACAGAATGCCATTGATGTTTCTAAAATGAGACTAATGGGCTAATTTGTTCAGAAGTGGCACATGGTATTGAAAAGCTCATGAGAAGTGTTATGCCAAAAGAGAATATCCTAGACAGAACTTTTGGAGTTCTCTCTCTAAGTTGGCAAGGAGGTGTCAATCTTTTCCGTCCTCGCTCTTCTATTTAACTTTATCAGATTGCTGAAGGATTGACATTTCACCAACTCTTCATATATTAATTATTGAGTTTTGCACAGTACTCAAGCAAACACTGAGAAATCTGTGAGCCATCCAGATGCATGGGAGCTTCTGGATACTTGATCTACTTTTCAAGCCACACGCAGTAGCTAAAAGGTTCAGGTGTTGGCTTGAAGTGTAAAATAGAAAATAAATCAATGTATTACCCTATACCCTATAGCTCTTCCTTCATGCCTGTAGTTAGGTGACTCCCTGAAGGCTTCTTAAAAATAGCATACAGGTTCATTGAACCAGTTTATCCCATTAAAGTGTGCCAAGCACAGATGGAATGAACTGGTTCAGTGATCTTTAGTTACCTATAACCCTGTAAAATATTGGAAAACCCCGACTGGCTAGATCGTAATAAAAAGCATCTGCTGTTCAAATGTGTAGGCCCAGCTGGGAGCCTTCACCTTTAAAAATGAAACTCTTGCTTTGTTTATTTAAACACACACACACACACACTCCAGCTTTTTACTCATCTGATGTTCAAGTCAGACTCCATTGTGCCATTTAGCGCAGTTAGAGCAGGTATTTCTGGAGTGGATTGACACACTACACAGCATACCCTTCATACTTCTGTGATTTATCTAGCCAAGCATGGATTTCCAACATCCCACACAGTTACCGGTAACTGAAGTTCACTGAACCAGTTCATCCCACCTGTGCTTAGAACAGTTCAAACCATCACCACTGGACCTCATCAGATGCACAGCATTCATTTAAAGGTCTTGGAATCCTGGTGCCATTTATAACAGTGCCAAAAGTGGTCACCTCAGCATGGCAAATAGAACAGTGTTAGGCTGCAGTGGGTGGGAAAGTCATCCATAAGTGCTAAATAAAATAAGGACCAGTTATTGAAGGTATTAATGAAAAAAAATAAGAAACTTTGATGTGTAAATAGATCCTCTAACTACTTCGATCAGGATTTCATGATAATTCATATGAATTTATTTGAAGTTACCAGGGGATAATGTTGTAGAACTGAGGCTAGCAAATCTAATACCACTATTTCTGTATTGTTATAACAGAGATTTTTACTTTTAGAGAGACAAAGATAGCCTGGCTGCAGTGAAAGGGTTTACAAATATTTACCAAATGTTTGGTACCTAAAGTTACCAAAATGCTATTTCTGGGCTCAGTTATCCCTCATAGGCACAACCTTTGGAAATACCAAATGCAGGGTTGCACATCATAGAGGGAGCTCAAAGAAGGATTGCATTGCAGAGAGGCACAATACCTATGGAGCTGTCAGTACGTATGGGCAGTATGCCCACTGTTGTACTCTTTCAAACGTCTGGCAAACATGAAGTGGGAGGGTGAACCTATCCCATTTGGATTCCTACTAGTGCTTGAGGTGCAGGGGAATGAAGAAAGAGCAGCACTTATACTCAGGGAACATAAGAAATGCAATTATGCCTGGCCACTACATGAAGGTGCAGGGGAAGGGAATGGTTTCCTTCCTCCCCGCTCCCTTACTTTCAGCACCTGGGCACAATCAGACATGTCATATGTCCCAGGAAACCTTATACAAACGTGTGATGAAACACTGAAATATTTTACAAATGCATCCATTTAGGAGTAACCATTTATTGCAAACTGTAGCAGCTGACATTGATTTAAAAAATGAGAAACTCATTTTATTTTGAATCAGGATTTTTACAATGAACCATGCCTATTAACTGCCTGCAGTCAGCTCTCCGTCATCCTTTAAAATTCCATCTAAATTTGCCCACATTCTATACCCGTTCCTATGGCTCTATGCACTTCATCTATTCCACAGAAACTGAATGACAGAATGATACACTGAAATCAGCATGCAAGTGTGCTACAAAGTAATTATGTTTGATGGTGCAGATGTGCTCAAATTAACTTTTTTTCCCGGACTTCAGAAAAATCTGTAGCACAGACTTAAGGGAGCATTTCTTACGTTATTAAAAATAAATTACTTGTAAAATGGGGCTGTGATTGATCCCATTCTAACATTTTAGAGCACTGAAAGAGAAAACAAGCATGCTTTGTATATTTAACAACTGATTATACAGTAGTTTTTGTCCTGGATTACGCTTCACAAGCAAAAGAATTTTAAAGTTATATTTGTCAGTCCTTTAGGAGTTCAACAGTTTGAGGTTAAATAGCCTCGTTTTTTTCCCCCAAGTTTCTCTATTGATTAGAGAAAGATATTGCACAACACATACATATGACGACACATCAGGATTGACCCTAAATGTGATCAATTTTAAAAGAGAAATGATTGGCAGAAGACTTTTGCAAGGCTATTTTTAAAGATATCAGGTCTTGTGTCATTAACAACCATAGTAAAATAGAAGAGAAATATCAATTATGGCTTTTAGAAGGCAAACCATTGGGATAGTCATTGGGAGGATAGCCTGCGGTGAATGTTGCATTACATAAAACCAGGCTAAATTTAGTTGCTTAAGCAGTTTTCAACCAAATTGAATGTATGATATAAAGATCCTTTGCACAGTTCTAGTAATTTCAAGAACATTAGCAAAATAATATGGTAAGGCCAGGAGTTGAAGCACATTATTTCAGTCTAAGTAACCAATTCTTCAAACATACAAGAAGTTATTAATTGCTGATTTTGAGCTCAGGACATAGTCCCTTAGAGGACATACTGATCACAAAGGGGTCAGTCTGATTCCTACTGAAATCAATGGCACATCTACTGACTTCAGGAGCAGGCTCTAAGTTTTCTTGAGATCATTATTTTTGTAATAGTTTTCCTGAGTTGACAGGTTAGTTGTAGTTTTTAATGCCCAAAGCAAAGGCTTTTGGAAGTAACTGAAGATTAATATTGCAAGCAGGATCCTGAAGGAAGGATAACTCCAGTATATTAAATTCACTGCTTACCTGAAAGTAAATAAGTACCCTACACTAACGTCCTGAAGGATATATACTTATATGCCATCAAAGGCAAGCTGTCAAAATAAGATCAAGTGCTTAAGTTCACTTAAAAGTCAACTTTCATTCCAAAGTGATGTACTTCCTTACAGTGAAGTATATGGAAAACACGTATGTCCTTGTTTCCATTCTGAATTATTTCACTTGTTAGTGAATGTCAAATGTTTCTATACCTTTGTACGATTAGCCACACATACTTCTATCAACCGAATCAAAGTGACTGCTAATGAGCTTTGGTGATCACAGTCTACAAGGAGTAACTATAGACAGTCACATTTAACATTGCCAAACAGGCCAATAAAGTAGTCAATCAAGTGTGAGATTAACAGTAGAGCTGTGGAATGAACATACTCTATCTTTATGCTTGTGGTGTCAATTTAGTATTCTCATTGCATTCAAAGGAAACATTGACCCTTGTGGAAAAATTGAAACAATTAAAAGTATAAGAACATAAGAAGAGCCATACTGGGTCAGACCAGTATGCCATCTAGTCCAGTATCCTGTCTTCTGACAGTGGCCAATACCAGGTGATTCAGAAGGAATGAACAGAACAAGAAATCACTGAGTGATCCATTTCCTGTCATCCACTCCCAGCTTCTGGCAATTGAGACTGACATCCAAGGCACAGGGTTTCATCTCTGTTCATTGTGGCTAATAGCCATTGATCAATCTTCCATGAAGTTATCTAATTCTTTTGTGAACTCCATTATAATTTTGGCTTTCACAATATCCCCTGGCAATGAGTTCCACAGGTTGACTATGCGTTGTGTGAAGAAGTACTTCCTTTTGTTAGTTTTAAAGCTGCTGCCTATTAATTTCATTGGGTGACCCCTGGTTCCTGTATTATGTGAAGGGGTAAATAACAGTTCCTTATTCACTTTCACCACACTGTTCATGATTTTATAGACCTCTATCATATCCTCTTAATTGTCTCTTTTCCAACCTCAGCAGTCCCAGTCCTTTAAATCTCTCCTCATACCCCTAATCATCTTTGTTGATCTTATCTGTCCCTTTATCAATTCTAATATATCTTTTTTGAGATGGGGTGATCAGAGCTGCATGCAGTAGTCAAGGTCTGAGCGTACCAGTGGTTTATATAGTGGATATTTTCTGTTTTCTTTCCTAATAGTTCCTAACATTCTGTTAGATTTTTTGACTGTTGCGGCACATTGAGCGGATATTTTCAGAGAACTAACCACAATGACTCCAAAGATCTCTTTGAGTGATAACAGCTAATTTAGATCTCATTATTTTGTATGTATAGTTGGGATTATGTTTTCCAATGTACATTAGTTTGCACTTATCAACATTGAATTTCATCTGCCATTTTGTTGCCCAGTCACCCAGTTTTGGTGATCCCTTTTGTAATTCTTCACAGTCTGCTTTCGACTTAACTATCTTGAGTAATTTTGTATCAACTGCAAATTTTGCCACCTCACTGTTTATCCTTTTTTCCAGATCATTTATGAATATGTTGAACAACACTGGTTACAGTACAAACATCTGGGGGTTACCACTATTTACCTCTCTCTAGTCTTAAAATTGTCCATTTATTCCTACCCTTTGTTCCCTGTCTTTTAACCAGCCAGGCAAAGCTCCAGAATTAGATGGATTCATATGAAAAATGTACACCAAATTGAGGACTACATGCTTTCAACTTTATTCATGGAATAGTACCTTCCATGATGAGTCCCAGAGAAATCAGTGAAACTACTCCATGTCAGGATATTAGAATCTGGCCCAGAATGAGCAACTACACTCATACTTTTAAAGTGATGAAAGATATGCTGTACTTTAAACTAATCTTTTATCTTTATATTATTGAACTAACAAGCAAGAAAGACCATATCACTATGTGGAGTATTCATCCTAGAGCTAGAGGAACTATTTATTACAAATACCATTTCATTATGAAATTAGGCTTAGATGCTCAATGGTCTTTAGGCACCTAAGGGTACTCCATACTACCCGCCCGGGTCGGCGGATAGCGATCGACTTCTCGGAGTTTGATATATCGCGTCTCATCTAGACGCGATATATCGAACTCCGAACGCGCTCCCGTCGACTCCAGAACTCCACCACTGCGAACGGCGGTGGTGGAGTCGACGGGGGAGCCGCGGACTTCGATCCCGCGCCGTGAGGACGGCTAAGTACTTCGAACTAAGGTACTTCGAGTTCAGCTATGCTATTCGCGTAGCTGAACTTGCGTACCTTAGTTTGACCCCCCCCAGTGTAGACCATGCCTAACTCACATTGACCCTAAATACCTTTGAAGATCTGGGCCTTAGCTTGTTAATGAATAATTCCCATACCATTCTTATATTTTTGTAAATCTTATTTGTAATTGTTCTCTAATGTTTTGTCAAAAAATTATTAGTGTATTCTTTGGGCATGTACTGTTCGCTTTGAATATTGTGGGTGAAATTCTGGCCCCAATAGAGTTTGCCATAGCCTTCAATAAGGACAGGATTTTACCTTTTGTGTCCATTTTCCATATCATGAGAATGATTATCTAAGTCACATTGAATTGATTCTACTCTGTGATTGGATGACTTTGATTTAAAACAGAAGAATCAGTGATAAATAATTACCAATCTTTTGTAATTAATTGTAATTAATTAATTTTCAGTGAATAGTCCTTGGAAAAATGTTGTGGATTCATGCATATTTTCACGTATACCTATCCAGGGCCGGAAAACTACGGGAGCAAAACTGCCAAAGCAAAAAAGGTGTCCGGAATGTTGCCCCTGAAATTGTGACACCACAAGCACGTCCTTGGTTTGCTGGTGACTACAGCCAGCCCTATACCTATCTGAATCAGAGCAAATGGATCTAGGCACACAGTTCAGAGTTTGAGGGGTTTTAAGAACTAAGATGGGTGAAATTTTTTCAGAAGATAAGTTTTTCTAACTGAAAAATATATATTCAGGTTGACCCAAAGATTTGCAAATTTGTGTCAGAAATATTTGGTTTCACCCTAAATGATTTTTTTAAATATATTTTGATAGTTGGCTGAAAACTTTTAACAGATTTTGTTTTGGTTTGGGTACATCTGAAATAAAATTGCCAAACTGAAAAATCTGGCACTATTATTCCATAGCTTGATACTGTTTACAGACACTGAAGTTTGCATCTTCCCCCCCCCCAAAAATATATATATTGGAATTGGAAAAGGTGCAGAAAAGGCAACAAAAATGATTAGGGGTATGGAACAGCTTCCATATCAGGAGAGATTAATAAAACAGGGAATTTTCAGTTTTAGAAAAAAGGTGACTAAGAGGGGATATGATAGAAATTTATATAATCATGTGTGGTGTGGAGAAAGTGAATAAGAAAGTGTTATTTACCCCTTGTCATACTTTCTCTTGTGTTATGTAATGTCCAAATTGTCTTCATTCCATACAACCTGCCTTAGAAAAATCCTCTGTATCTTTTGGCCCAGAACAATCTCAAACCAAGATCTCTTGACACAGTGCATCCAAGAGGATCTGAGCACCATCATTGCCAGGAGGCGTTGGAGATGGATTGGTCATGTGCTTCAGATGGAAACTGATTCCATCAGCAGAGTAGCAATAAGATGCACACCTGAAGGCAAGCAAAAATGAGGCCACCCGAAAACAGTATGGCGAAGATCTGTGGAAACCGAGCTGAAGAACCTGGAGGACCTGGAGGCACAGCTGGGGAACCATTGAAAGACTTGCCAGAAACAGACAGGAGTGGAGAATCTTCAACACTGCCCTAAACGCCAGAGATGTAATAGGAACATGATTGATGATGATGATGATGATAACACAAGAACTAGGGGTCACGTAATAAAATTAATAGACAGCAGTTTTAAAACAAACAAAAGGAAGTACTTCTTCACACAACACACAGTCAATCTGTGGAACTCATTACCAGAGAATAACTCAAAAGCAAAATTACAGACGGAGATACATCTTCTTAATTTAAACAGATTTAGCAACACATCTTCTTAACTCCTCTGAAGTTGTGAAACTGCAACATAGGTATCACGATAGCATTAGTTTTCTCCCTTTTCGTGGGGATACATACTCTAACACCAGATTTGACTGTCTTGAAACCCTGTGCTATCCATGTTAGAGAATAACAATTGTACATGGGATCTGATTATCTTTCTCCTCCTCCCAACATATCATTTGTAATCAGACTAATCGATATGACACCAGAGTACTTTTTCAAAGTGACAATAGAAGATTTAGCCATGTGATTCCCATCAAAGTTACAACTAAAGCCCTTCACGTGGCTTTGAGAATTCCCACTCCCCTCTGTTGTTCAGATGGATTGCAACTGGTAACTAATCAGGATATTACAAAGGAGGGGAAAGGTGGATTTAATTAAAGAAAAAAACAGTATACCAAAAGAGGTATTTGTGACAACAACAGTTTGCAGTTATTTTAATTTCACCTAATAGGGACACTTGACCAAAACTCTTCTAACATCCTCAAAGTCATTCACACTAAACTCATAATCAAAACACATTCCTGTGTATAGTCCTAATTCTTCTAGGACACTCCCACATTTCTTCCCTGTATACTGAGTTTTCCCATTTGTCCTGGACAGCTGGAACTGGGAAAAAGTATTGACAGGTCTCTTCTTCCACATCTATGGACCACTGCTAGGACAGGGGCTGCTTCTTGTATTCCTCTGTTCTTCCCTTGCTTGACTTTATAGTTCTACGAGCACCATTTGCTTCACCTCTTCTCCTCTCACCCACCTAGACTAGCAGCTTCTGCCCCACTCAGGAGGCTCCTCTCAGAAGAGGCAACAAGTTAGTCCACAGTAAGGAAGACTCCACTGAGAAGAGGAACCCAACAGAAAGAGAAAAAAGTGGATCGCCAGAGATGACATGGGGAAAGTAGAATGGGGAGATACTACAAGAATGGAAAGTGAGTGAAAGAGAGTGTGGAGGGGTCACTCACGAGTCAAAACACCCCCTCAGAGCCAGGCATAATGCAGTAGCCTCTTCAATTCTGGCACCTCTGTCAACAGCCCTTTCAGGTCTTAGTCTTCCACTCAGTTTGCTTATAATTCCCACCCCTTTCAGGGTAGTAAGGAGTCCAAATGAACAAACAGTGACATTATGCCAGATATTCAGCTCCACTCTGGGCTCAATCATCCTTGCCCCTTGCATCAGGACGGCTTTTACATCCCTTTTCGTAGTGGCAGGTAGAGAACCCAGGCCCTTTCTCTACTCTAGGTTCCAGCCTAAGGACTCTACACTAAGCAGCTACGGCCTGGTTCCTCTGCCTCACTGCTGCTTCCCTGGGCCACATCCATCTTCTGTTCCAGGCCCCTTTCAAAGAGCAACTCATTCTACTGCTTTCTACTAGGAGGTTCCAGTCCTTGCTCCAGTTCCTGCCAGTTTGTGGCTGATGCAAAATCCCCCATCAGCAATCCCCATCTTCTTCTTATGCTTTATGGAGAGGCAGACTCATCTACCGAGTCTATAATGCCACCTACTGTATTCCTCATACATTCATGCCACTACATTTTCTTGCTCTGCTCTATATCTTTAAAAAGACGTACTAGAGCTTTTTTAATGTTACCTCACTTTCCTCATACTCTAATTAAATTCCTCATAGTATATTCTGTCACCTTAAAGAATCTAAATTCCTTATAAAGTGCTTTTCTTTCCTAGGAACACTCCTAGCATTCCCATATCAGGCGATCAACTGTTTCTTTAAACTCACATATGTTATGCAACTCAACTTTGTGGTTATAAAATAAATATAAATTATTATTCAAACCACAGCAACCCATTTATAATCTAAATATGAGCACTTCACTGATCCTTTCATAACTTTTGAGTAGCGCATTATCCTCTAGTCTTCTTCCTCTTTGGTTCACAATTCTTGCCATTCCTTTTAAAATCTTTTATAACTAAACTTTTAAATTCCGGTTTACTCAAAGGAATCTTTATATCAATTTCTCCATTTTTAAGCATTTTCCACTTCCTTATCCATTATTTCATTGCCAGATATCTCAGTTTATTTTGGAATTAGGACTATCAATCGATTAAAAAAATTAATCATGATTAATTGCAGTTAAACAATAATGGAATATCATTTATTTAAATAGTTTTGGATGTTTTTCTACATTTTCAAATACATTGATTTCAATTAGAACACAGAATTTAAAGTGTACAGTGCTCACTTTATATTTATTTTTTATTACAAATATTTGCACTGTAAAAAAAATCCAAAAAGAAATAGTATTTTTTCAATTAATCTAATACAAGTATTTAGTTCAATCTCTATCATGAAAGTTTAAATTACAAATGTTGAATTATGTACAAAAAAACTGCATTAAAAATGAAACAAAGTACAATTTTAGAGCCTGCAAGTCCATTCAGTCCTACTTCTTGTTCAGCCAATTGCTCAGAAAAACAAGTTAGTTTACATTTGCACGAGATAATATTTCCCGCTTCTTGTTTACAGTGTCACCTGAAAGTGAAAACAGGCATTTGCATGACACTATTATAGCTGGAGTTGCAAGATATTTACATGCCAGTTAAGCTAAAGATTTGTATGTCCTTTCATGCTTCATCCACCATTCCAGGGGACATGCACCCATGCTGATGACGGGTTCTGCTCAATAACAATCCAAAGCAGTGCAGCCTGATACATGTTCATTTTCATTATCTGAGTCAGGTGCCAATGAACAGCACATTGATACACAGATACCCTCCCACCAACAGCACAAGAAGAAGAACTCCACATGGACTCCTCCTGAGGGTCAAAATGACAGTTTGGACCTACATATAGAATGCTTCCGCCGACGTGCATGGGCAGAAATAGTGGAAAAACACCATTGCTTGTCTCATAACCTAAGTCGTGCAGAACGCAATGCCATCCACAGCCTCAGAAACCACCCTGACATTATAATCAAAGAGGCTGATAAAGAAGGGGCTGTTGTCATCATGAACAGGTCTGACTACCAAAAGGAGGCAGCCAGACAACTCTCCAATACCAAATTCTACAGGCCACTTCCTTCAGATCCCACTGGGGAATACACTAAGAAACTGCACCATCTACCCAGGACACTCCCTACACTAACACCGGAACAAATCAACCTTAAAGCCCTGACCAGCGTTAATCTATCTACTAACCAAGATCCACAAACCCAGAAATCCTGGACGCCCCATCATCTCGGGAGTTGGCACTCTCACTGAAGGACTGTCTGGATATGTGGACTCTCTGCTCAGACCCTATGCCACCAGTACTCCCAGCTATCTTCGTGACACCATTGATTTCCTGAGAAAACTACAATGCATTGGTGACCTTCCAGAAAACACCATCCTAGCCACCAGGGATGTAGAGGCTCTCTACACAAACATCTCACACACAGATGGAATACAAGCTGTCAGGAACAGTATCCCTGATGATGCCACAGCACAACTGGTTGCTGACCTCTCTGCCTTTATCATCACACACAACTATTTCAAATTTGTTGACAATATATACCTCCAGATCAGTGGCAACGCTATGGGCAGCCGCATGGCCCCACAATATGCCAACATTTTTATGGCTGACCTGGAACAACGTTTCCTCAGCTCTCGTCCACTCACGCCCCTTCTCTACCTATGCTACATTGATGACATCTTCATCATCTGTACACATGGGAAGGAGACTCTGGAAAAATTCCACCACAATTTCAACAGCTTCCACCCCACCATCAACCTCAGCCTGGACCAATCTACACAGGAGGTCCACTTCCTAGACACCACAGTGCAAATAAGTGATGGTCACGTTAACACCACCCTATACCGAAAACCCACTGACTGCTATGCCTACCTTCATGCCTCCAGCTTCCATCCCGGGCACACCACACGATCCATTGTCTACAGCCAAGCACTGAGGTACAACCACATCTGCTCCAACCCCTCAGACAGAGACCAACACCTACAAAATCTTCACCAAGCAGTCTCAAAACTACAATACCCACACGAGGAAATAAGGAAACAGATCAACAGAGCCAGACGTGTACCCAGAAGCCTCCTACTGCAAGACAAGCCCAGGAAAGAAACCAACAGAACTCCACTGGCCATCACATTCAGTCCCCAGCTAAAACCCCTCCAATGCATCATCAGGGATCCACAACTCATCCTGGACAATGATCCCGCACTTTCACAGGCCTTAGGTGGCAGGCCAGTCCTCGCCCATAGACAACCCGCCAACCTGAAGCATATTCTCACCAGTAACTACACACCGCACCATAGTAACTCTATCTCAGGAACCAATCCATGCAACAAACCTCGATGCCAACTCTGCCCACATATCTACACCAGTGACACCATCACAGGACCTAACCAGATCAGCCACACCATCACCGGTTCATTCACCTGCACGTCCACCAATGTAATATATGCCATCATATGCCAGCAATGCCCCTCTGCTATGTACATCGGCCAAACTGGACAGTCACTACAGAAAAGGATAAATGGACACAAATCAGATATTAGGAATGGCAATATACAAAAACCTGTAGGAGAACACTTTAGTCTCCCTGGACACACAATAGCAGATCTAAAGGTAGCCATACTGCAGCAAAAAAACGTCAGGACCAGACTTCAAAGAGAAATTGCTGAGTTTCAGTTCATCTGCAAATTTGACACCATCAGCTCAGGATTAAACAGACTGTGAATGGCTAGCCAACTACAAAAGCTGTTTCTCCTCCCTTTGTGTTCACAACTTAACTGCTAGAAGAGGGCCTCATCCTCCCTGATTGAACTAACCTTGTTATCTCTAGACTGATTCTTGCTTGCATATTTATACCTGCCTCTGGAAATTTCCACTACATGCATCCGACGAAGTGGGTATTCACTGACGAAAGATCATGCTCCAATACTTCTGTTAGTCTATAAGGTGCCACAGGACTCTTTGTTGTTTGTCTTAGCAACTGGCTGAACAAGAAGTAGGACTGAGTGGACTTGTAGGCTCAAAAGTTTTACATTGTTTTGTTTTCGAGTGCAGTTATGTAAAAAAAATCTACATGTGTAAGTTGCACTTTCATGACAAAGAGATTGCACTACAGTACTAGTATGAGGTGAACTGAAAAATACTGTTTCTTTTGTTTCTTTTACAGTGCAAATATTTGTAATAAAAATAATATACTCTGATTTCAGTTGCAACACAGAATACAATGTATATGAAAATGCAGAAAAATGTCCAAAATATTTAATACATTTCAATTGGTATTCTATTATTTAACAGTTCAATTAAAACTGTTATGAATTGCAATTATTTTTTTTAATCACAATTCATTTTTGAATTAATTGTGTCGGTTAACTGCGATTAATCTATAGCCCTAGTTGGATCCATGCTAGTACTACATTCATGCTCAAGCATACTATGTTGTCAAAAAACAGTACTTCATTTATTAGATCATTCCTACTTTCTAAGGTACCCCTTTTAATTGCCAATATACCTGATAATACCTGATAATACTGCCTGGGTTATAGCCTCTTAACCCAACTGTTGCTATTCAACCTGCAGCTAAGGAAGTTGCTACTCTGTCCCTTAACAGCTGTGGCAGAATGGGGTTATGCACCCCTCCAATGGAGCTATACTTGGTATAAAAGAGGTGGGTGAGGATGACTCCCTGATTTTTCATAGCTGCTTTCCAGAAGCTCTACTTTACACGACATAATGCAGGTTTCGTTGCCAGTAGAGGATAGGCGCAGTATAATGTAGTGTAGCTATACCCACTTAGTGGCCTCTTCCCACCAGTGACATTCATACCAGCAAGGAACTCCTTACAAAAGAATTCTCAGGTGGTCAGTTACAGCCAGTGATTGATCCCTTTGAACCTCCTGTGTTGGGGGTTGCGTGGTCTTGCATGTTTTTACAACATTGCATCAACATGTAGTATTGATGCAGTGTTCCAAAAACTTATAAGAATGTACATGTGATGATGTATCTATCACATGTATAACCAGTGTCATAATGCATATCAGAGCAGATTATGTACGGTTTGGTGGACTTTTTGGGAAAAGATTTTTAGAACGAGCTAGAAAAACTCACTTTTGATGTTCTGATAATAAGGAAATTCATGTTTAAAAAATAAAACAAAAAACCCCTTTCACAAAAATCACTTTTCAAATGGTGGCAATTATGCCAAACACAAATTGCTTCCTTGGGTGTAATACTTGCTGATAAAATTAATGAGTGACTTAATAAGTCTTGTATTAACATAATAGGCCAGTTAGACTAATTCACTGGACAAGTAGGAGTATCATTGCCTGTCTTCATCAGTGTTAATGTTAGAGGCAGTTAATAAAATGAAAGAGAAATTATGTAAGAAGACAAAGGTATACAGAATTAATATATTGATCGTCCACCTCTAAATATACCCAATATCTATCCAAAGAGCTGAATTCATGCTTCTTATTTACAATGTTATCTGAAAGTGAGAACATGCATTCGCATGGCACAGTTGTAGCCAGCATTGCAAGGTATTTATATGCTAGATATGCTAACCATTCGTATGCCCCTTCATGCTTCTACCATAATTTTGGAGGACATGCTTCCATGCTGAATTTAAATTGATATTCTATTCTTGTTTAACAGTGTGATTAAAACTGCGATTAAGCATGACAATTTTTTAAATCTTATGATTAATTGCAATTATTTTTAAATAATTTGACAGCCATAATTATTATTTATTTGTATTACACTTACTGTCTAGAGTCCCCAACTGAATTTGGAGCTCTATTGTGCTATGGCTCGTAAAGACACATAGTAAGAGATACTTCTTGCCTCAAAGAGTTTACCGTCTAAATAAACAAGACCAACATACAGTGAAGAAAGGAAAGATTATTATCCCCATTTTGACAGAAATGGGAATCTGAAGGGTTATTTGACTTTTCCATGGATATTACACAGGAAATTTGTAGCATAGCTTAGAAATGAACCCAGCTCCCCTGAGTAGATTCTAATGGTTTAACCATAAAAACCATTCTTCCACAGTACAGATCTTATAACAGATCTTCTATCTTTAGATTGTTGTTGCCCTTTGTAGCTTTTAGTATCTCTATGCCTAAGGTGATCCATAAGCTTATATTATTATCTCCCTGTCCTTTATGCTTTCCTTATTTCATCCTTTTCTCACTTCCCACATCAGAATATTGTAACTTCTGTCTTAGGGCAGGTCTACACTATGGGGGAAAATCGATATACGATACGCAACTTCAGCTACATGAATAACGTAGCTGAAGTTGAAGTATCTGATATTGAATTACTTACCGTCCTCACGGCGCGGGATCGACGTCCGCGGCTCCCCATGTCAACTCCTCTACCGCCGTTCGCGTTGGTGGAGTTACGGAGTCGACATGAGCGCGTTCAGGGATCGATATATCGCATCTAGATGAGACACGATATACCGATCCCCGAGAAATCAATTGCTACCCGCTGATACGGCGGGTAGTGAAGACGTACCCTTAGAGTATCAAGTTTCTTTTGGAGGAGTTAGGACAAAATTCTACTCATGGTGATATCTGTATAGACCTGGTTTTAAAGTTCAGTGGATTTACTTTGGATTGAAATCTTGTATAACTAACATCAGAATTTGCCCCATTATATGGTGTCAAGGCTGAATCCCCACTCTGTCACTCTGAGTGCAGAAGATATGGCCTGCAAGGATTCTAAAACTTAATACGTGCCACTCCAGGCTTGTATTAAACTCCCAAGATTACAGCTTCTGTCTCACCTTGGCTTGGTAAATGCTGCCACCACCCAAATGCAAAAAAAAAAAAACCCTTTGAACCGAGGAAGGAGCACTGGGAAATTCCTCCCTGTGGCGTACCTCAAGCCCTTTCACCCCCACTCTGGGGAAGAGATGAGAAAGAAAACAAAGGAAATTTGCTGTAGCTACCAGCTAATCAAACAACATGCAAAAACCTCTTAGGACACCAAAAATCCAATCCTGTTCTTTACAAAAGGTAAATTTTATTAAAAACAAAAAAGGAAAAAATTATATCTGGAACTTAGGCTTTTACTAGATTTTAAAAGAGCAATTCCAAAACTCAAGCACCCAAAATAGCTTTCTGGGGGGTTCAGCTTAAAGGTTAGTAGCAAACAAAAGCATCTGGGGTTAGCACAGAGGAGATCCACAATAAAAAATAAACCTGATTGTGTCTAACTAAACATTCCCTATCCAAACAATTTATTCTTGGTATGGAAGATGAATTTTCATACTTGGTTCAAGCCTTACACAGCATCACTGCTCCATCCCTGCAGCCCAGAGAACTACAAACAAAGGGAAATTTTCTTTCCCGGTTTTAAACTGTTCTACCATCCCATTGGCTCTTTTAGTCAGGTGCCCACTTCCTTTTCCTTACCTGTGGGACTTTTAACCCTTTACAGGTAAAGCAAACAGAGAACAGCTACCAAGAGGGATTTTACAGCTAACTGGCTGGCTGGGTGTCCATCAAAGGGAGCTACCCCACACACACACACTTCATTTATCACATATGATATCATAAATGGTTGCATAAAGTGATCAGAAAGATGGAAGTAAATAGTAATTGGACTCATTTAACCCTGTTTTAGGTCATATAAAATATGTATATGTATATATGTTCATAGAAATGCATACACTGTATTTGTGTTATATATATTTTCAGGAAGTAAGAAAGTCTATCCAGAGGTGGGTCATGGAGGCATAGCACTGTACAATAGGTAAAATGTGCTACACAGAATCCCTTCCCTGAAAGCATGAGCAATTGCACTAGAGTACAGATGAAATAGAGAGATTTGTGTGGTCTTGATAACTGGATTGCTTCAATTATGAAACAAGCTTTTTGCATGGAGTGAGATTTGTGACATTCCCCTGAATTAAGTTATTTTTTCACCCCTCAATGAAACAGGCAGGTTTGTTTCTTATTCCTGAAAAATGTAATTCTTCCCAGCACTCCTCTCCTTGTACTCTATGCTTCTCTTTAGAATAAAAATTATCTATTTTTTTTTTAAAAAAGACCTAAACAAACAAAACCAAAAGCAGTTTTTGTCTGAAGCAGCAATAGTGCTTCATGTGCCTCAAATCTTACTGTATGAAATGGTGGCTATGAATATCAAATAGCTTCAGAGCCATTCAGCTGCAGAAGCTTGGAACAAGAACATTGCAGTATGCTACTCTTTGCTCTGGATTCCAGAACTCTATCCTTTTAACTGTAGCAGCTGTTGACCCATATTACTTTTGGGCTTCTCCAAAATGGCTGCAGCACAACTCTGACTCTGTATGAAGAATAAAAATGTGTGATCTAATTAACATTATGTAATTCCTTGTTCTTATCACTAAAGAAGATGTGAACCAGTGGTCAACAACCATTGCTATGATTGCTATAGCTCAGTGGACACACTTCCAGCATGAGACGCTTATGGGAACAATTATTGTATCATCAGAAAGTATACAGAATGAGAAATAGTGGACAATATTAGGCTGGAATTAATGTTAAATGGTAACTGTAGTGATCCAAATTAACTCAGACTTAACTTGAATATCATTTGTGAACTTTCTGTTGTTGATACATTTCTAGTATATTCTCATAAAATAGTTCTCTAAAACCAGCTGGGGGAAGGGGGAAGCATGGGTGCGTTTTCATTATAGCTGCATATTCCTCAGTAAAGCTTGGTACTTTTTTTTAAAGTCTCTCTCATTTATTTGTTGTTCACGCCTTATTCCAGACTCCATTCAGAATGTACAGTGACCAACAGTCTTCAGGTGGAAGTGCAGTGAGCTTCAAGTCCAAGATTCATAGCACTGGACACTCACACTTGAAATAATAAAGAATGCTTATACACACATACTACATGACATTTTGCTTAAGCCTGGACATTATGGCTATTCTGTAACTGAATGAAGATCCTGACATGTTTGAATAAAGATTTTCAGACACCAGAATCCTTTTCTTGAAACTTATTGCACATTATCCTCTTTGCATAGTCCCATCCTCCTGATTTAGTGAAAGGTGGTAATATTACACATGGTACAAGTTGCTGATGTACAAACTCCCACAGTGAAATTCTCACGGCCAGAGCTGTGAGAATAACTGATTTTTCAGTTCCCTGGCAGTTGTGAAAAACTGAAAATAAATATAGTTCCACCCAAGCCAAAACCAAAATGTTTGGAAATTTTTGACAAAATGTAACATTCTAGCAAAGCTGATTTTTATCTCAGTTTAACTAGTTGAGGTAAACTGCAGTTGGGGAGACATAGGGCTGACCTCAACCAACTACACGAGGTGAACCAAACAAAAACAAACAATCTGTGCCTTGTCTCCACTAGGATTTTGCACTGAGACAGTTAACTTAAGTCAGTTATGTTGATGTAAAAAGCACACCTATTTTTTCGGGGAAGACTCTACCTGAGACACCTAGCACTCTTTTGGGTGTTTAATAAATAATGATAATAATGAAAGTATAGCCTCCAAAAAAACTGTCTTCACCATCTTTTTTGTCCTTCAGGACAACAATTTGAGTGGGTTTCCATGGCAACCCGGTTGCCATAACAGTTTCTGGCACATGCCCATTAGAACTCCACATCTAATCAAGTACATTAAAAAACGGAATATACCTTACAGCAACTTCACAAGTCTCTTGTCTTTGTTTTGCATTCAGGTGCTGAGCTGCATTACAGATCATCTCATGTACAATCATGAGAATGGCAGCTTTCTGTTTCATTGTTAATTTCCTTTGTTATATTTTATTCTCTTCCCCCCACCGCCCCACAAAAAATAGTGATTTATTCTTCCTTGAAATTAGGGGCAGCAATGACAATATATTTTGTATTGCCTTGTAATATTGCTTTTAATATTACATCACTATAGATTGTCCAAGCTAACTTCAGACCTGTCTATAGCATCAATTATACAAATAATAATAGCAGCTTCCTAATGTATACTCAATCCAGAACTCCAGATATTAGAACCTATCTTGCCAGTGCAGCTTTAATTTAGTTAAAAACACACAAAACAGGACTCAAATTAACAGACTGAAGATTGTATTGCCAACATTTTCCTTGGCCAGTCCCTACTATGAGCCTGCAGTGTAATATCTATTGACTATCTTGGTGTGCACAAAACATACTGATGCAGATGCATTCTGGATGTGACATTACCAAAGCCAGTGGAAATACACCAATGATGAATTTGGCCCAACAACATGGAAGTAGAAGCACTTTTTAATATTCTTTCAGATTATACTCCAATATGAACCAACAAAAAAAATGTATTGAATTAAACCATCCAAACACTGATACACAAAGTATTTCTCTAAGGATTTACAGAAATTTAATACACCTATACTATTAGCATTGCACATGTAACCCTTCTGCCCAACTTATTTTATTTATTTTAAACCAGTCAAAGATTGATAGCCTGATTCACTTACACACAAAGGTCCCTTTATAACACGCTATTGCCTTTTACAGGAGGCTTAACGTGAGTTTAAATGCAACCTATATCACCTTTAAGTCCCTTTACATTGCCAGAGAATCATAAAATGCAAAAGCACAAGTGACTTAGGAGGCTTTTCCAAAAGTAGGGCCAAAATCTCACTGAAAATCAATGGAACATAGATGCTTTTTGAAAATGTTACTTTTTAGTGTAAATGAGAGTCAAGCCTTTAGACAAGATGTAAATTTATTCACTTATAGTCAAATTCTGTTTTTTTTTCTTCATATTATTGGGCATTCTGTGTAGTTTGTCAGGACTGATAGATCCCACACCTACATTATGTTTCATATAAAACCAATTCTTTAATATTTCAGCAAGAAATGAGCATCTCAATTAGCTTTTATTTTTTAAAAAAATCTCTTATTAGAAATAACTGCTAGGACTGGTGAAACGGCACCTGTTTAAGTGTTAATATAGACAGGTCTCTTAGGCCTGGCCTACTCTATGGGATTAGGTCAAATTTAGCCATGTTAGGTTGACTTAAAAATGAATGCGTCCACCCAACCAACCCCGTTCCATTGACCTAAAGGGATCTTAAAATCGACTTTTGTACTCCTCCCCGGCGAGGGGAGTAGCGCTAAAATCGACTTTGCTGGGTTGAATTTGGGGTAGTGCAGACACAAATCAACGGTATTGGCCTCCGGGAGCTATCCCAGACTGCTACTTTGTGACCACTCTGGAGAGCACTTTGAACTCCGAAGCACTAACCAGGTACACAGGAAAAGCCCTGGGAACTTCTGAATTTCATTTCCTGTTTGGTCAGCGTGGCAAACTCAGCAGCACAGGCGACCATGCAGTTGCCCAAGAATTGCAGAGTGTAGAATGTTTCTACACTCCCCCTATCATCTCCATTCCTTAGTTTAGCGCAGATTAGAAGGCAAAAAAAACTGCACTTGTGATGACATGTTTTCCGAGCTCATGAAGTCCTCTTGCACTGATAGGGCACAGCTTAATGCATGGAGGCATTCAGCAGCAGAGGCCAGGAAAGAATTAAGTGAGCATGAAGAGCAGAGGCAGGATGCGATGTTGAGGCTAATGGGGGAGCAAACAGACGTGATAAAGCATCTGTAGGAAAGCCAACAAGGTAATAACTGGAGATATACCAATCTCTTAGAACTGGAAGGGACCTTGAAAGGTCATCAAGTCCAGCCCCCTGCCTTCACTAGCAGAACCAATTTTTGCCCCAGATCCCTAAGTGGCCTCCTCAAGGATTGAACTCACAACCCTGGGTTTAGGAGACCAATGCTCAAACCACTGAGCTATCCCTCCTCTGCAGACCCTGCTGCATCCACTATATAACTACCTACCCTCCTCCCCATGTTCCACAGCCTCCTCACCCAGATGCCCAAGAACATGTGGGGGAGGCTCTGGGCACCCAGCCACTCCACTGCAGAAGATGGCCCAAGCAACAGAAGGCTGTCATTCAAACAGTTTGATTTTTAGTGTGGCTACAATAAGCAATGTGGCCTTGTCCTTCTCTCCTCCCCCACCCCACCTGGGCTACCTTGTCTGTTATTTCATTTTTTTAAAAAAATTAATAAAGAAAGAATGCATGGTTTCAAAACAATAGTTACTTTATTTCGAACGGGGGAGGGCGGTTGGCTTACAGGGAATTAAAATCAACAAAGGGGGTGGGTTTGTATCAAGGAGAAACACACACAACTGTCACACCGAAGCCTGGCCAGTCATGAAACTGGTTTTCAAAGCCTCTCTGATGCGCAGCACGCCTTGCTGTGCTCTTCTAATCGCCCTGGTGTCTGGCGCGAAACGATTGTCTGCCGTTGCTTTCATGGAGGGAGGGGCGACTGATGACATGTACCCAAAACCACCGGCAACAATGTTTTTGCCCCATCAGGCATTGGGAGCTTAACCCAGAATTCCAATGGGCAGCAGAGACTGCGGGATTTGTGGGATAGCTACCCACAGTGCACCACTCCATAAGTTGATGCTAGCCACGGTAGTGAGGACGCACTCTGCCGACTTAATGTGCTTAGTGTGGACATATGCAATTGACTGTATAAAATCAATTTCTAAAAATCGACTTCTGTAAAATTGGCCTAATTTTGTAGTGTACACATACTCTTACACTGAGTACTCATGTAAATGTACCAATTGCAAATAAAAGGTTTAAAAAAATGAATGCACCTGCTGTCCCTTAGCTAGTTTAGAACCACTGAAAAATACAACAGTCATCTTTCCAGGGCAGTTGATGGCTGTTTCGAGTTACCAACTAATATAGCTACTAGTAAATTCCCAAGAGAATGAGGTGTAGCACTTTTTAATCATTCTCTCAAGCCCTGAGACACAATATCCTCCTCAGATATTATTCCTTTTCACACCAACTTGTTTTATCACAAGCTATCCCTGCTATTATGAAATGTGTACTATTCCATAAAGGTGCCCTTCAGTATTTGGTTCATTTACATTTAAGCAAGCAAGAAGTTCCATCTCTAAAAGTAGGTGTGACTTTTATACTGTCTATAAATATGAGGCTATTTATAGACAGTATACACAAAATGAATTAAGTAGCCAATAAGCAGAAAGATCTCCTACGGGGGAGGATAACACATATTATTTGCAGGTTTTTGAACAATTTCTTCACAACTAAATACTTTATGGAGTGTTGTGTGTTAACTGTGGTATGAATTGCCATAATTAGTACAAATGTATCACTATTTTCAGTTGAGAATCACTAAACACAACTGGAGGCCCCATTCTGCTCTCTTTGGGGCAAACAGCAAAATCCTACTGATTTCAGCAGGAGTAGGATCACGCCTGGAAGCAAAAGGTAAAAAGGTACTTTTCTCCACTGGGAAAACAGGGAATTAGAAAATCCCTCTCCCTGCCAACCCAATAACACCACCGTTGCAAGAGTTAACATTTCCTTTTTCCAGTGGATGAATTGGTACCCCAACATGCGAAAGTCATTTCATTTTTTTCTTAGAAGTTAATATGGCTCAAGTCTAGCTCAAATAATAAGAGACAAATGAGCTAATCATTTAAACAGGAGATAGTATATTTAGACTCACTTAAAGGAACCTCTTATTAAACAAGCACACACTCAACTAGTATGATTCAATGCCACAAGAGAAAAGCAAGCCTATTTCTGCCGCTGAACTTAAAAAAATAACTAATGTCTATGGAAAACAAACAGATATAATAAATGATTAATAAATGATTCAGCTTCATGCTTCTGATTCTTAAAAGCCTCATTACTTCTGCAGGCATCAAGAAGTAGTAATTCTCATTCCTAGGTATGGTATTGTACATGGACTGTGTACATAACATGGGGGGACATCTTCTTTGTCTTGCCTTATCCTGTGAGGGTAATTATCACTCGAATAACTTACCTAGAGATGTGATGGATTCTCCATCGGTTGAAGTCTTTGAATAAAGATTGGATGTCTTTTTAAAAGGTTAGCTGTAGCTCAGCCAGAAGTTCTAGGCTAGATACAAGAATCACTTGGTGAAATTTAACAGCCTCTATTATACAGAAGGTCAAGCTAGATGATCACAATGGTCCCTTCTGACCATAAAAATCTATCAATCTATGTAAATGACACTAGATGGGTCAATGCAAATACCACACCTAGTTAGCTATCGATCACAGAGACTGTCAAATACAATAGTTTTTACAGATGTTGTCAAATCATTTTGGGCCAAATTGTCTACTAGTGTAAATTAGCACAGCTCCACTGAAGTCAATGGATCTACGTTGATTTACATCAGCTAAGCATCTGGTTTTTTCCTGTTAATTTAAGCAGGTTAAGATCTAAACAGTAGAATTCTGCAATTTTTTTTAGACAGTAAACAAGACACAAGTGGCTGATTTCCCCTCTGTATGTGCACCTCCCCTCCAAAGACCATATTTGATATCTTTTTATATTTGCTCTTATTTAAATCTCCATATTGCGCTATTAATAACATAGCTTTTCTAGTATTAATGAAGGTATAATTAGCTTTGTGCCTTTTATAGTAATTTTGTTTCCAATTAAAAATATTATGAGTAAGGAAAGAGGAAGGAAGGGAGACAAAGGCCTTGTCTACACTGGCAAGTTTCTGCGCAGTAAAGCAGCTTTCTGCATTGTAACTCCCAAGGTGTACACACTGCCAAGCCACTTAGTGCGCAGAAACTGTGCAGTTGCAGCACTATAAAAAAAACCATCCCGACAAGATGCATACAGCTTTCTGTGCCAGGGCTACAGCGCCGCGATGCGAGTGTAGCCAGACACCCTGGTCCATTACAGCGCTGCAATTGGCCTCTGGGAGGTGTCCCACAATGCCTGTTCTCACCTCTCTGGTCATCGGTTTGTGTTCTACTGCCCTGTCCTCAGGTATCCCCACCCCTTAAATTCCTTGGGAATTTTGAAAGTCCCCTTGCTTTTTGCTCGGTGATGCGTGTAGTGACCGCAGCGCATTTTTCCAGGTGACCACGCCTGCTCCACGCATCAGGTGAGCTCCCGCTTGGAGCAATGCCAAGCTGCTGGACCTCATCAGCATTTGGGGAGAGGAAGCTGTCCAGTCCCAGCTGCACTCCAGCCATAGGAATTATGGTACTTATGGACAGGATTTCACGATGCATGACAAAAAGGGGCCATGACCACAACACACTTTAGTGCAGAGTCAAAGTGAAGGAGTTGCGGAATGCCTACCACAAGGCACAGGAGGCAAACCGCTGCTCCGGTACTGCGCCCATGAGCTGCTGGTTCTACAAAGAGCTGGATGCGACACTCGGTGGCAATCTCACCTCCACTGCGAAGGCCACTATGGATACTTTTGTGGCTCACATGCCAGTCGAGAGTGAACCGAGGCAGGAGGAGGAAATCTTGGATGAGGATATGGAGGGAGAGGGGGACGCAGAGGCAGAAGATGTTTCGGAGATCAGAGATGCATGTAGCCCAGAGCTCTTCTCTACCCCAGAGGAGGCTAGCCAATCACAGATGTTGGATCTTGGCAAAGTGCAAACAGGAGAGGAGGCCCTGGTATGTGTCTCTGATTTTGGGAATCGCTTAAGTGAGTTGTTGGGGGTAGGAGGGTTGCAGAAAGCAGGTTTGTGTCTGTATGATGCATATACCACCACATGCCTAGTCTGAATGATGGAACAGGGTGTTGACTCTTTCACATCATGGGAATCTGCCTCAGAGATCTCCATGAAACTCTCATGGAGATACTGGGCAATCTGCTGCTGCAGGTTCTTTGGCAGAGCTGCTTTGTTTCTTGCCCCATTAAGGGTAACTTTCCCATGCCACTCTGCTGTCACTGGGGAGAGGGGACAGTTGCTGCACACAGGCGAGCCACATAAGGGCCAGGGCAGAAGCCACAGTCTTGTAGAAGACCCTCCCTTGATTCCTGGCTCACCCACAGCAGCGAGATATTTTCCATAATGAACACAGCCTGTGGAAAATGTGGGGCCAGGAATGATTATAAGGCCCCCCCATACAATGCTGGCTCTCTCCAGGAGCCACGTGATCAGTGTACAGTATGGTTCTGGAACACTGATTTCCTCTGCCCCTGCGCTTACTCACCATTTTGGGCATCTTGTGGCTCATGTGTGCTTGCCTGGGGTCAGACAGTTAGTGACAGGTATGTGAATAGTGGCTGTGTTTTAAATCAGTAGTCTCTGTGTTGCAAACAATACTGCTTCTGTAAAATGTTGCATTTTGGCTTCACAGATATGAGCTTGGGAGCCCAGCCTCCCTTTTTGTTATCACCGGCTGAATGGCTGCACAGAATTAGAAAGCAGCCACGAAGAACTAAAGAGGACTTTCTGAGTGATGTCATGATGCATTCTGCAGCTGAAAACTAAGAATTGAAGGAATGGGAGTGGCAAGACAGCGAGAACAGGGACTGAAAGGCATGCCAGAAAGAAGCCACTGAACAGCTCTTAAGCTCTGTGCCCACCCTACCCTGCAGCTGCTGTCACAAAACTCTTTCCCATGGGTGCCCCCCTGACACTGCTAACACACTCTTATCAACCTCCTAGCTCCAGTCTTTACCTGCTGGATTCCACTCCTTCCCCATCACAGTCCAGCCCTGTGGACTCCCAGTACCCACTGCGCTTAACACCCGTCCCTCTGCAGTTTAGCCATGATGAATTACAGTACCTGCTGCACTGTACTACAAAGGAGAAGGTTGGATATGATACCTGGACATACACAAATCTTTAACCATCTCAGGACCCCACCTCCTCCTGGGACCCTCCCTTCACCCATCCCCCACAGTGCTGGTGTGTTTTTTTGTTTGTCTCGCTCCTCCAGTTGTTGTTTTTCAATAAAAAGAATTGTTTTGGTTTGAAATAACCTTTATTTCATTAATTGAAAGCAAACAGAGCCCTGCAAAGCAACAAGCAATTTTCTTAAACCTTCATAGGGCATCATTTGCACCAATCACAATCACCTCCTAGCATTATAAGCACTGCACTCCCGAGCACAGCAACAAATATTAGTGGTTTTCAGCTTCAAATTGCTACCTCGAAGCATCTCTGATCCCTATGGCCCTGTGCTGTGCCCTTCTAATAGCTCTGGTCTCTGGCTGTTCAAATTCAGCCTCCAGGTGCTGAGACTCAGTGGTCCAGCCCTGAGTGAAGCTTTCACCCTTCTCTTCACAAATATTATGGAGTGTACAGCACGCGGCTATAAACGTAGGAATATTGTCATTGGCCAGATCCAGCCTCCCATATAGGCAGCACCAGTGGGCTTTTAAACAGCCAAATGTAGACTCCACAGTCATTCTGCACTTGCTCAGCCTGTTGTTGAACCACTCCTTGCTAGTGTCAAGTTGCCCTGTGTATGGCTTCATAAGCCACAGCATTAAGGGGTAGGTGGGGTCTCCAAGGATCACAATGGGCATTTTGACTTCCCCTACGGTGATCTTCTGTTCCAGAAAGAAAGTCCCTGCGTATAGCTTCCTGAACAGGCCAGTGTTCTGAAAGATGCATGCGTCATGCACCTTTCCAGACCAGCCTGCGTTAATGTCCACCCACAGTGATCCATGAGCACCTGGAGAACAATTGAGAAATACCCCTTCCGATTAATGTACTCGGTGGCTAAGTGGTCTGGTGCCAGAATTGGAATATGTGTGCCATCTATCGCCCCTCTGCAGTTAGGGAAGCCCATTTGTGCAAAGCCATTCACAATGACATGCTCATTGCCCACAGTTATGGTCTTTCAGAGCAGGATGCGATTAAGGACCCTGCACACTTCTGTAGACACAAGTCCAACAGTCGACTTTTCCATTCCAAACTGGTTAGCAACCTGGAATAGTTAGATTCCACAGTACAATCACCATGCACTTCTCCAATGATAGGGCAGCTTTCTTTCTTGTGTCCTTGCGCCACAGGGCTGGGGTGAGCTCATCACACGGTTCCATGAATGTTCCATGAAAGTTCTGAAGCCACTGCTCATCATCCCAGACGTGCATGACAATGTGATCCCACCACTCAGTGCTTGTATACAGATCCCCAAAGCGGCATTCCTCTGTGGTCAGCACTTCTGTGAATGCCACAAGCAATCTTGTGTCGTAGCTACTATGTGTGGTGAGATGAATGTTACACTCCTCTTGCCTTTGTAGTTTAAGGAATAACTCCACTGCCTGTCATGATGTGTTAGTCAGAGCGAGCAGCATACTGGTCAACAGTTCGGAATCCATTCCTGCTTACTGAAGACACAGGGCGCACAGTACACAAACCAATGAAAGATGGTGCCAAATGTGGACGGAAGCACAGGGATTGCTGGGATGTGAAACAATGCATCATGGGGCATTGGGACAGGACCCAAGATGCCCCACGACCCCTTCCGCATTCCCAGAACTCTTAGCAGAAAAGGAAGAGATGCTCTGTGGGATAGCTGCCGAATACCATTGCACAGCTCCGAATAGCATTGCAAGTGCCACAAGTGTGAGCATGCTATTGTGCAGGCAGATGACAATGTGAACATACAACTGCAGTTTCCCTTCAGCACTCTCTGAGCGGCACTATAGTTGCCAGTGATGTAACTCTGCCAGTGTAGACATATCCATTGGAAGTACAAGGGAACATAGAAAGAGAAAGGCAGCCACCCACAACAACTTAGAAAGTGTATACCAACCCCCATCCTAAGCTAATTGTGTGGAGGTGAGTGATCGCATACCTGTGAAGCTGTGAAGCATGGATCATTATTATTCAAATATTACATGGATAATTTAATTTATACATTACAGGCCTGCTCTCCTACCATGTTTACCTCAGTGTAACTCCCTTGCTTCAAAAAAGTTACTCCTGATTTATATTGATGTAAGACAGAGAAGAATCAGGACAATATTTCCTTGCATTTGTCTTTTGTTCCATTATTGGTTTAAAATGGAAATGCTTTTGGGTGAACATAATGGTTTTATGAGGTTAAGAGTTTAAGGAGAATTTTAGACACAAGGGTAAGTTTGCACCACTAGTGGATTTGACCCACATCTCTTGCCATAATGAAAGTTGCAAGTTTGATCATACACAGCACAGAGTGCTATAACTTTGTATCTTGGCTTCTAGCTTATCCATGAATATGTGCCCGGGTGTCAAAAAAGATCAAAAGTTTCCATCTTCAGCTCATGTACATCTTTAAAGCTTCACTGAAGCCAATTTACACCAGTTGACAATCTGGACCAAGGGTTTTACTGTACTTTAGAATTAAACATTATTTTGGATTAAAGTTTCAAAATTTTAAATAACTTTCATGTTCCACACATAGCATTGCTGTTCTGGGTTAGCTTATGGTCAAGAATTAGTGTTGACTGTGGCAGAGTTGTTGCTTGGATAATGTACAGACCAAGTAGTTGTGGTATATGTTTAGAACAGGCACACACTACAGGCTGTATCTACTACAAGGGTCTATGGAAGCAGCCATCCTGATGAGATTGTGGCAAGAGTAGTCAGAGTACTGAAAGCATGGTCACACTCTCAACCAGCAGCAGGGAGTGAAACGGAAACCAGCAAGCAGAAGCAGGTGTAGAGACAATGGGGAAAGCTAGCCAGCAGCAGAAACTAAAAAGGATCTGATAGCAGTAGGGGGCTGGCCAGCAACAGCAGGGGATTTGTGATATCAATGCAGGTAGCTGATGGGGAAATAGAAATAAACTGGAGGACCGTATCCCCATTTTAGACTAATTTTTTTAAGCATCTTGGGGAAAACAAAATAAACCAGATATCAGTTTTCCAAGTTTTGAA
This sequence comes from Mauremys reevesii, assembly GCF_016161935.1. Classification (NCBI taxonomy): domain Eukaryota; kingdom Metazoa; phylum Chordata; order Testudines; family Geoemydidae; genus Mauremys; species Mauremys reevesii. Next base: position 98,651,491 of record NC_052627.1, on the reverse strand, counting down.
TCACAATAAAAATATCACTTAAAACAATTGGTTGAGATGAGTATTGAACTCTCTCTATATATATTCAAAGCATTGCTGAATAACTAGCCTGGCAGAATGATAGCGCTACTAATTTGTCTCCTCCAGCAGAGCTCATCTGAGGAGGCTAAAGAAATCCAGGGTACTAGCACTAGTATCATGAAGAGCACTTCACATGCACAAAAGAGTCATGACAATACAATGGTCAGTACCAGTATGATGGTCACTTCCTATGATGTTCTTGGTTTAATGTTAGGGCAACAGATATGGTAACTTCTTCTGTCAGCACCAGCTCTCCTGGTATATACATCTCACAGCAACTGGAGATAATAGCCTTTCAGAGCTGCTTACTATTTTACTGCATACTCACATCACCAACTTCTGTCCCACATTGATAATATGGAAATCCACACACTATGTAAAGCAAAAGGTTGTATTTGATCAGAGACCTACTGTGGAGTCCTTTGTTTACTCAGATTTGAGCACTTGAGAAAGAAAGTAGCTAAACTTTTTGGTTCATAAAAATCAAGTGCCAGCAATGCATGCATAGAGTGGAACTACCCCCACCTTGTAACTTACAACCCACCCACATCACTAAAAACCCACAAATTGCAGCCATGGTAGCTTTTCCAAGGTCTGATGGGAATCAGTCACCTGTTCAGAATTTCCATTCTGTCATAAACCAAATATTGAGATTACAATCTAGTGGAGTAGAAACATAGCATAACCAGTTATATTTCCATATGCAAATATCTTCAGCTGTTAGCAGCCTGTTAGAAATAGATATAAAATATGGATGTATTTAAATGTGAAGGTAGAACAGAGATAAAGCTGTTAGAAGTTTGAATTTGTTAGGACTAATGTTGTATCAGACTAATTAGTAACTAGACAGTAAGGACTTTTGGGTCAGGGACCATGAGATCTTCATTTGTGAAGATCCTAGCATTCAGTAAAGATTTACTATTCTTCACTGTACAGGGAAGGGGTAACAGGTATCCCAAAATATATTGGCGTGTTTGATATTTGTGCTATGACTATGGAATTTGGGTTATACATTATGTATACTTGGTATTTACTCTATCAGGAAGATTCTCACATAAGACTAGTCTTGTCTAGGCTAAACTCTACCATGTTAAAAAAAAAAAACAGCCCACAAATACTAAAACTAAGTGGCATATGGATAGTAGATCTGCATAGTAGTAGATGTTTCAGAGGAAGGGGGTCCTAGCTTAGGCCCATTATTGCTGTAGACCCAACCTCTGAATCTGGAAGGAAACTTTCTTTCATTGGGTGGGTACCCAATTTTCCATTTTGATCCTATTTTTACTTCCTTCTATTACTGCGAATAAGAGATCTCCAGCCTGGTACAGAGCTGCTGGAAAACCTTAGGTATTTTAAATACATTTCTTATTGAAGTCTCCATTCCAACAAACTATAAAAAGCTGAATCACATCAAATACAGAACTAAATGCACTATATTAAAAATCTACTGCATATACTGCATCCTACATAAGACAAACAGAGAAGAAAACAAAACCAATTGGGATTAAGGAGGAAGTGAAATAGGTTTTAATATACAAGAGTTTGTTAGTTGAAAGAACACATAAATAACAGCTAGGGCAAAGACTTATTCTCAGGGGTGTAATCACAAGCAATTGACAAGAACACAATTGGTTTATTGAGTCAGAAATTCAGCATGATCATTTATAAAAACACTTGCACTACATAGACCTGGGGCTCACTTCCGGTATTTGTCTTACGTTCCAAAAGCTCATGCTTCAGGGTTTCAACCGGCCACCCGCGGGGGGTCAGGAAGGAAATCCTTCCCCCCTCCCAAAATAATTTGGGAGGGTTTTTTTGTTTAATTTACTTCCTCTGAAGCATCAGAGATGGCCATGGCTGGAGATAAGACATTGGGTTGGGTGGGCCAGAACTCTGAGGTGACACCGAGCATTCTCTCTTTCGGGTACATGGATGGCAGGTTCTTGTTTACATGCCTAGAATCTAACTGATCACCCTATGTGGGGTCGGGGAGGAAATTTCCCTCAGGTTAGATTGACAGTGACCTTGGGAAGGGGGAGTGGTTCACCTTCCTCTATAGCATGTGGGTGCATCACTTGCCAGGATCATCTGAGTATCTCTCATTTAATCATTTCCCTGCCATTGTCAGGACCTTGAGGACAGAGGAAAATCTTGGTCCCTCCTCTTTGTCTGTGGCACATAATAGTCTAGTCTCCTGTAGGCTGTAATACTTTGGTCTCATTTTCATTGTTGGGTTTAGCAGATGGGTGCCAGGTGGTGTGGGTGGCCTGTGATATACAGGAAGTCAGACTAGATGATTTAGTGGTCCCTTCTGGCCTTAGCCTTTTTACCTTCACAGTTTCTTTACTTTGGGGAATGAGAACATAATGCATTTGTTTGTATATGCTGTGCCGCCTACAACAGAAATAATCCTGCCATGTTAAACCCAATCAAATTACATGAAAGATATGATGCTCTCCCTGTAAACTCTTCCAAAGAACACTAATCTCAGTGCTGCATGGAAATACATAAGATGGTCCACAGTTTTTATTCTTTTACTTATTTATTTTTAAAAACAAATTAAATTACAAAGATATTTTTCCCCATCTCCCATGGTTCCAGGAAAGCTGTCACACCTGAATGCAAGCAACCCGAGTTTAGCTGCAATAGAGCACTGCAGCATCAGCAGCCATACTATAATGTATGAATTAAAGTAGGCATAGTGGAGCAAGAGGGCAGGCAGAGGTAAACAGCTTGGAAACCTGATTCATGAAGAAAAAGATTTGAGAGTACAGTTTTTCCAAGCTGCTGGCATTATAATATATGAACAGAATGGCTTTGGCCCATACGTTATAACAAACATAAAGTCAGTAGCCACTGATAGATACACTGCATTATGTGTAGCAGGAACAGTTAATTCTCAAGCTGAAGCAATGCTGCTAAGGAGTTGCAATTTACTGATAAGTTCACATATTTGTAGTGCTACAGCGCCTCCTAAAGAGCTGCTCTGATTTAAAGAGGATTTTTTTTTCAAGCAAAGAATCTAATGCTGTTTGAAAAGGATCAAGTTAAACTGCTATGATAATTTTAACTGCTGGCTTTTTTATTATTAACACTAAAAAAAGCCAAATTTCTCAAATGTATGCTTTTGAGCTATGAACTTGTTTTGCTGATCTTCATCATTATAGATTTTCATGATAGCTGTTTAGATCCTGTGGATGGCCCAATTATAAGTGTTGGAGAGTCAGTCAAAGCAGCAAATTAATGCTTTCAGGGGCATTCGGGAAAAGAGAAAGTTCTAATCTTTTAAAAGTTGTGAATTAACAAAATATTGTCAGCTTTGCATGCAGGATGTTAACAAGGATTTTTTTATGGTCTAGACTCTGTTTTCAGAGCTCACCACATCTGTAAGCTAATTAAATATGTATCGTACGCTTAATGGGAAAGTTGAACTGTTCAGATTCTCTCTCTGGTGCTCTTCAGATATAATTTCTTAGAAGTTTTCAAAATGTTAAACTTACTGTTTGTTTAGTATATGTAAATAGCTCCATGTATGGAACAGAGCAATTTATTAGGCTCTCCATTTCAATCTAAGGAGCCAGTCCATGTGTTTGAGACTTAGGAACTGTTTAGATGCCCTGTGAACTATTGGGGAATGATTGTTTCCAGGTCCTAGGAAACATTTTTTTCAGGTGACATACTTTTTTTCAGGTATAAATACTTTAAAGCAGATGCCCCATTTCACTAATTTATTCCATTATAGATATTTCCCCTCCCTTCCATTTTTAAAAATAATCTTACTGCTTAATCATTGCTAAATCTTTGGGGAGCCCAACCCCTTTCCCATTTAATTCAATGGCTACATTCCCACTGGCTTCAGAGTGAGCAGGACTGGGTCTCAGATACATTTCTGAATGAATAAGCCATTGATTTAATTGAATATTAATAACATTTTAACAGTCTAGTAGTTGCCATAGAAGACTAGCAGCTCTACCTTATTGGTAGTATTTAGGTGAACGTGGAAGAAGTATGTGAACATTTACAAGTATTGGTCATTGGCTGCCAGTGACTAAAGACTAAACATTGCAAGGAAAGCAGGAATTATCTCTTAGATCCACCCTAAAAATTCTCCTCTGAAGAACTCCAGTAAAGAGAGTGGGTGAATGCATGTCATCAACCTGGTTCTCCTATGGAGATGTCAGTCTGTGCAACTATCTGTAGTGATTGGCCCACACCATTTGAGGAGCTCTACTGATGGATGACTGTAACATTTCCTGCCACAGAGAAATTCTCGCCAGAATGCTTCTTGTGGTTAGGGAAAAAAGCTGGTGAATAGGGTGTGCAGCCTGCAGGGTACCCACAATAAAATACTACCTATGGAAGTACCAGTCCATCCCAAGACAGGGATTTTAGCCTAAACAGAAGCAATGTAAATAATTATATAAGGTATACAAATGTAGGTTTTGAAAAAGTTTGTAGAACAGGCACATACTGGTAATCAAACATACTGGCAATCAATGTACCAGGGCACATAGTGGTAACCCCTGAGGGGGACAACTGAAAAAGAAAAATGTGCCAGCTGTTTATATAGAGTGTATCTGATTGTAGTGCCACTTACAAGAATGTAAAGCCAATGGAACTACACCAACATGAGTTAGATCAGAATCAGACACAGAGTACTGGCAACATAAACAATAAATTCTGACCATTTCCAGCAACGAAACAAAGGGAAAGCATCAAAATAGTATGAACTGGCCTCAATAGGAATCTGAATTCCTTCTTGTTGCTGGCTCTACAAAGATGGGTCTAACAATAGGAAGGACTCTCTTCCTCACTGATACAGAGATGTCTGCAACAAATATGCTGAGTCTCTGAATGCATTATCTGGAAGAATAGGATTGGACTTTATGACTAAGATTTTTACAGACCTGTCAAAATCCACACTTTCTTTTGTGCTATTAGGAAGAAGTACATATCCTTTGGGAGAGTGGAAGAGTCTGTATAAAACTAGTTAACTCAGCAGAAGATGCAGCAATGAAATACGAGCAATAAAAAAGGAATTATTCCAGTGCTTAATATGGGAATCCTAGCTTTTTGTGGAAGAAACTGATAGCTGTCAAGTTGATCAGTGATAATGACAATGACCATGGGTACACGTAAGGTGTCCCAGAGGTTGCATCACTCTCAGAATCTCAGTGACTTGACAGATATATGATTTGAGACATTCCTGAGTATAATTCCAGAGGTAGTTGAGGAATTTATTTGAAATATCAATGTCTAATGAACACTGGGAATTTTTCCTATAGTCAAGAGGCAGACTGATAAATCATTGCTTAAATTTTCCAGTTTCCTGATACATATCAAAGTTGCCCTCACAAAATATTTGATTTTCTTTCAACACTTTTAATAATGTTTTAAATAGTTTGAAGCCACTCCTTATTTTTAATTTCTACTCAAGAGGATAAAAACTAAATCCTTAATAACTACTGTTGAATAGACAACAAACAATAGATACTATATACCATTTCTCCCCAACCCCATCAAATGCCCTTTGTCATCTTTCCTTTCTAATTCGTGACAAACTCAAAACAGAAAGAGCAATTAAACAATTAGCAAACATGCTGTTAGGATCATAGAAAACTGTTTGGCATGAGGTGGTTAGAGACACTTGTAGCATGCTTAATCATATGCTATATAATACTGCATTTGCTGCAGTCTCTCTTATATAGGTAGGATATAGAGCATCAGCCATGAAATGGTTCTTGCTATTAGAGATTTTAAAATACATGGGAAAAAAAGGCCAACCAAAATTTTGTGTTTTATTTCCATCTTTCTCTGGCTTATACAGCCTTTTTTGGCTGTAGAAGTTAGGAAATTAAATATGTATCACTACAACTTCTATTGAATTTTGTGAGACAGCCTCAATTTTGAAGAGGATGTTCCATGTCTGACTTATGAGACACAAAAAGCTTGAATCTGGAAGGTGATGTGTATCTTCAGAGAGGTGCTGAGTCAGATTAAAAGGCATTTAGCAGCTCTCTGAAGTGCTCAGCAGTTCTCCTTGCAGGATTGTCTCCTAAAATATCTTCAGAACTCATGCAATATCATCATTATATGTAGCCTGTATTGTGATAGCTTGACATCATGATGTGACATGAGGCAAAAAAAACAGTGTCCCCTCTGCAGCCTCCACCACATGGCTGTTAAACGACACTTATTGTTATACAAAGGAAAAGTGAAGCATTCCCAATAGTAACATTACACTAATTCCCCTAATTAGATGCAGCAGACGCCAAGCGAGATCACCCTGAGGCGGGTCACTAAGACAGACAGAGAGCACATGCTGCGTGAAACCCTGCACAGACCAGGGCCCTATGCTGCCATGCTCGTCGAGGCAATGCTCCCACTGTACGTGAGGATAGCCTGGCGCGGAAGAGTGTGCTTCCACGGAGCACCCAATAAGGCACCTCTCCCCAGGAACCTCCTGCGGAGGCTTTTTGAGTACCTCTCCGAGAGCTTCGTGGAACTGTCCCAAGAGGATTTCTGTTCTATCCCCATATGCACTGACCTTCTTTTCATATAGTTTTTATTCCTGTTTTTTAAAAAATAAATGTTTACATGTTTATAGCACTTACTGACTAATCCTTCCCCTGATTCAGAGTCCGGGTTAACGGCCGGGGAGGGTTGGTAGGGGATCTCTGTGAGGCTGATGAAGAGATCCTGGCTGTCGGGGAAAGCAGTATTGTAAGCGCTGTCGCCTGCCTCATCCTCCACAAACCCTTCCTCATCTTCCCCATCCGCGAACATCGCCGAGAAACTGCCTGTCGACACTATCCCATCCTCAGAGTCCACGGTCACTGGTGGGGCAGTGGTGGCAGACCCACCGAGAATGGCATGCAGTGCCTCGTAGAAGCGGCATGTCTGGGGCTGGGCTCCGGAGCGTCCGTTTGCTGCTTTGATTTTTTGTTAGCCTTGTCTCAGGTCCTTGATTTTCACGCGGCACTGCGTTGCATCCCGGCTGTATCCTCTGAGTTCCATGGCTTTGGAGACCTTCTCGTAGGTCTTTGCATTCCGTTTTTTGGAGCACAGCCCCGAAAGCACAGACTCATCGCCCCACACAGCGATCAGATCCAAGACTTCCCGGTCAGTCCATGCTGGGGCCCTCTTTCTACTCTGAGATTGCATGGACCCCTCTCCCGGAGAGCTCTGCATCGTTGCCGGTGCTGCTGAGCTCGCCCCGATGTCCAACCAGGAATTGAGATTCAAACTGGCCAGACAGGAAAAGGAATTCAAATTTTCCTGGGGCTTTTCCTGTATGGCCGATCAGAACATCTGAGCTCGGACTGCTGTCCAGAGCATCAACACAGTGGTGCACTGTGGGATAGCTCCCGGAGCTACTAAGGTCGATTTCCGTCCACACATAGGCTAACTCGACATAGCCATGTCGAATTTAGCGCTACTCCCCTCGTTGGGGTGGAGTACCGAATTCGAACTAAAGAGCCCTCTAGGTCGAACTAATTAGCTTCCTGGTGTGGACGGTTGCACGGTTAAATCGAATTAACGCTGCTAAATTCGACATAAACTCCTAGTGTAGACCAGGCCTTACAGAGCCATATTCAGTGGAGCAAATATTCTCCCATTCCATTTCTATTCATAATGATTCAAGGACAAGAGCCCACACATAACCCTCCCTCTTCCCCGGGTTCATTGGTCTAAGAATCTTGCCATATGTATCATCCCCTCATCCCACATCAAGCCTCTAGGCACTTATGCTTTTCTTTGCTGCATTTCTCATGACACTGAGTAAATCTTGCCCCATATATCCTGTCACAATGCACTCTCGCTTCCCTTGCAACTCCCAGCACATCCTGCCTCATCCCACAGCTGCAGGCCAGGAGAGATGCTACACATTCATTTCCTTACTAGAAGAGAACTTCCAATACAGCAGTCTTTCATGAGCTTTTGAAAATCTCACTAGGCACCTGTCTGCATCTTTAAGCACCTAAACACCTTTAAAAATCTAGCCCTGAGTGCTGTGGCAACAGAAGGGAAGCATGGACTGTCAGGCTGCTGCTTCAGCCTGTAGCCCAGCACACACATGGCTACCTGCATGAGGGCCCTCCATTGGAACAGAGAAGAAAAGCAGTCAATCCTAAAGGAGCAATCTACCAACTTTAGGGGGATATTTTCAGAATAATGCCATGTACTTTTCTAGTCCTCACTGCTCCTCTACTCTGGCTTTTTCACTTGGTCTGACTAATATGACACTCCTTCAACCTCAGGAAGTCTGTTACCAAATTTGGAGAACATTCCTTAATTCTAAGGGCTATTTAATTCACATCACTGTACAGTCATTGCCAACAAAATGTCAGCATTTGCCCATAAATTACATTGTGATACAGTTATGCATTAATCAATGTAGCTATTCAGAAGTTAATATGTGGCTCCTTGTATAGGCACCGGCTCTGGGGCTGGAGCTACAGGCACCAACTTTTCAATGTGCTGGGGGGTGCTCATTGCTCAACCCTGGCTCTGCCATAGGCCCTGCCTCTACCCCACCCTTTCCCACTCCCTCTCCTGAGCCTGCCATGCCCTTGCTCCTCCTCTGCTCCCCCAGAGCCTCCTGCATGCCGCAAAACAGCTGATCGGGAGGTGCGGGGAGGCACTGCGGGGAGGCATGATCGGCGAGGCTGCCGGTGGGTGGGAGGCACTGGGGGGGAGCTCATAGGGGGCTGCTGACATGTTACTGTGGCTCTTTGGCAATTTACATTAGTAAATTCTGGCTCCTTCTCGGGTTGGCCACCCCTGCCTTAGTCTACATATAGGCTAATGTTATACAGGGTAACATTTCATAGTCAATTATGTGGTAACTGTGAGCAAATGATATCTTTCTAGAAGTGACCACTATATCTTGTTACTCTTCCTGCCAAGGTTGTGTTAGTACTACTGTTACCTGATGAATGATTGTATATATTACATTTTATAGCCTTAGGCTAATAATCACTACCAGTTCTTTTTATTCTATTTAGAGTTGTGGCTAATATGTATTAAATTTTTTCTATAGAATTTTCCACATAATAACCTTGGCTGGTTGTAGGAATAGACAGTCAATGAGACGTGGCATCGTACATCCTGGATAAAATATATGTAATAAATATGCAAATAAGTCTACCTGCTCCAGTGGAAAATGGTGTGTAAAAATAGCAGAGATCCACTTTAAGCTGTTGCTTGTATGTGTTGTTTATTTCTTTATATCTATATAGATATAAAAATAAACACAAAGATACCTACATCCACACACCATGACGACTTGATTAACACGGCAACTGCTAATTTCTACAGCACTGGTATGATATACTATAGGTTATATATACACACACACACACACCCTACCAATCATGCTTCTTTCCTTATTTGTCTGAAATGTTAACTCTTTGCCCTGTGCCTTACCTTAAGAATTCAGTTCAGGCTTAAGAACATGGGGTTTAGGATATGTAACAAGTATTTTAAAATGTAGAATGGAAGGGAAGATGTTATTCATAACATTATGCACAAATCTTCAGGTGGCTATCCAAACAACCTGGTCTTCATTATGCAGGTGATACAAAAGAACTGAAATATCAACTTGAATAAATCAATGATTTCTTCATTGGCATAAGAAATTTCTGCCAGTTCTTCAGTATTCTGGGATATGTAGTTAAAACAATGGATCAACATTCTCTCTCTCTCTCTCTCTCTTTCTACAGAAAGTAAATTGCATATTTTATACTATGTCAAGCCTGAGGGATGCTCATTAGAATGAGGTAACTATTTAATAAATGAAAAATGAAGTAATGAAGGAAATCTAACTATAGCTAAATCACAAAAAGTAAAGCCATCAGTCTATTGATGATTATGCAATCTACACTAATAATTCACAATTAAGAACAAATGTATTGTTAACATTTTCAATAGCAGATAGGATTATACTGTGAGCAGTCACTCAATTTCCCCAAGAGACTGCTAAATTACTTAGCAATAAATTTGAAGTGTTTTCATCTTCAGTACCTTAGAGAGTTCTTCCTTATGTAAGTATACTGTACTGATTATTAGCTCCTGGAAAAAATCTTTACTACTGAAGTTGCAAAGTGCAGGAGAATATTGGTTTCTAGTGCTAATGCAGAACACTACAGTTATAGCAATCTCAAAGAATAATAAGCAAGTCATTTTTCCCACTAATATTAAAAAGTGAGTCCAATGCTTTCTTCTTTTACAAATAAAGGGGTGCCTAACCCTGCATAACTAAAAAGATGCAGAAAGATGGCTTTCTACTTTCTCTGGACAAGCAGCTGTCATTTTGTTACCTTCACCACCATTCTATCCTATCTCAGTGAGTGTTCCCCACTTTGAATACGTTTACTGTTTTTTTTAAATAATGAAGTGCTTATATTTTTTCCAAATTACATTAATATTTATATGTTCCAGAGGCAATCATAATTAAGAAAAAAACCAAGAACCTTGACTGAACCTCTGCCCAATAAATAAATAAACAAACAAAACAAACACATTACTAACATTTTTCTGATACTAATGATTCTCCTTTTTCCTTACTGCACATTAACTAGTACCACAGGTATATTAACATTCTCATTACTAGTCAAAAGATTACCATGTTATTATAAATGTTCTTTCACTTGCTTTAATGCAGACAATTCTTTATAATGGAGGCCTGTGGCATAGCACTGCTAGAGAGGCCTTAATCAGCTCCTGTCACTCCAGCCCCAATCAAATCCCCCTGATTGGGGCTGGGTAGATAGGCTGATGATTACCTGGTAACTTACCACACCTTCCAGTCTCATTAGCAGGAGCTATAAGGCTGGGAGGAAGGGCAGGGGGGCACAGGAGCACACGGAGGCAAGCCCAGCCCAGCCCAGCCCAGCCCAAGGTGGGAGTCTCCTAGTCTGTTGCTGGCCAGGCCTGTGGTGGGCCAAAAAGCCTGTATATAGTTTGAAACTAGTGGTGGGGACTTGATCACAAATAAAGAGCATGGGTGTTGCACCAGCCTGAGTCTCTCAGAAGAGGGGGAGAAGGGCTGAACTGAAGGGGCATGACATGCTCCCTGTTACACATGGGGGCTTGTCTGACCGCCAGGACATGGCTACCCAAGGATGGAGGGAACTGTGAAGTGGCTATCTAAACAGTGAGAGGAGCTACAGAAAACCCTGCATGCCTTTCAGCAGTCCCACCAGGCAGAGTGGCAAGGCTTAGGGGACATGGCCTCGGCCTGCTCCCTCATTCAGAGAGCCCCAGTGGTTTAGCCCCAGGACAAAAAATGATGCTAGAGTGCATCCATGGGGATTGGAGGCCCTGCCTTGTGGCCCAGGTGCCCCTGGAGGTTGGAGGCCAGTTTGTCTGCAATGGGTGGGGGGTGGTAGAGCGGTTGCTGTACCCTGTGGTACTGGGGATAGATTGGGGCCCCATCCCAAAGTGGAAAAGAAGCAATGGAAGGGGACCCCCCGCCAGCAAGAAGGGAGGGGAGATCCCAATGCTTAGCAGCCCTAGGGGGACAGGAGAGAAAGACCCTAGACAAGAGAGCCAGAGTGAAGACAGGAGAGAAATAGAGGGTGAGGGACCAAAGGAGTGTCCCATGATAGAACCCCAAGGGAAGGGGCCAGAGTCTGAGAGGAGGGAGGGCCTGAAGGTGGAGCCTCCAGGCAGGGAGAGCCAGACACCCCCCCCCCAGGCAGCTAGGGCGAAGTACAGGCCCATTCCGATCCCCTGCAGGCTGAAAAGGGGGAGCAGCCAGGATGGTGACCGTGAGGCTGTGACTGGTGTGAGGACCTGTGGGTAGCAGTAGACCTGTGGGGTGGTCCTTCCCTGATGAAGTGGACCTTTTGCAGCTGGGAGATGGACCAGCCATGTGTAGAAGACCCCGGGGACCACACAGTGGGCAACAGCGGGCTTCCCCAGAGCAGCCTCCCAGGTAAGAGGAGAAGGGGCCAGACCAGGCCCCCACTGGTGGTGGCTTAATAGGGGAGGTGTGTGGCAGGGTGCTGCTAGAGAGGCCTTTACCAGCTCCTACCACTCCAGTGCTAATCAGTGGGATTGGATTGGGGCTGTGTAGATAGCCTGATGCTTGCTGGTAACTGACCAAGCTACCACCCTCATTAGCAGGAGCTATAAGGCTGGGAGGAAGGGAGAGTAGGGTGGGTGGAGACCAGAAGGGGAAGGTCAGGCTCAGAGGGAGGTGGAAGTCTCCTAGTCTTTTGCTGGCCAGGCCTGTGGTAGGCCAAGCTGTTGTAAAAAGCCTGTATATAGTTGGAGACTGGTGATGGGGACTTGATCAAAAATAAAGAAAATGGGTGTGGCACCAATCTGAAGTGTCCCTGATTTATGGAGGAGAGAGGTCAAGAGGCCAAATCTGAAGGGATGCAGAGTGTACCCCATTACAGGGCCCAAGATGAGAAGGATAAAAATCTTCAAATTGTGTTTTGGATTTTGAGAGGATATGAAGGGTTCAGTGTCTTTTACCATAATCCCAGAGATTCAGAAATACTTACCTAAATGTCTGGTCTCTAAATTTTGGCACTCCCAACAAACCACATAGCTGTCATGGTCTTATTCCTGGGGTCTTTAATTCAGCAAATTCTTAGTGTATCATTTAAGTGGTTTCATGCCAATTAGTAGCATATAAAATGGCCTTAGTTCATATTTAAAATCTCATATTATGTTTGGTTTGCAGCCAAATTAAAGCCAACGTCTTTCTAAACAGAATGTCAGTAGATTTTATAATACCACTTAGTTGTCAAGCTGATAATTTTAACATTAAGCTTCCTCTACTTATAAAATTAATAGTCATCTTTGGCAACATGCCTTTGCTATATGTTCTATCACTCAAACACGGTATTTAGATTGTGTGGTAGGAGGGGGAAAAAAGTCCCCCTCCTACCACACCTGTTGGATTGCTATTTTGACAAAAGTTATGATTTAATATGAGCTTTCTTATTGCCATCTCAGGTAGTCAAATATCAGTGTTAATTGGGGGCCTGATTCTCCACTTTCTTACACATTTAGGCCTGTCTGAATGTCCTGATCCTCAGGCCCAGTTGGCTTTGTTTGGTACAGGACTCAAGGGGAACGTCAAAGGTGTCTTTATGCCTAAACATCATTAAAGTTGTGCTACATAGCTCAGTTTTAACAAGAGCTTTAAACCCTTACTTTGTATTTTTTTAAAATAAAAACAACACACTGAAATGTCAAAAGTCAAAATATAGAATATAAACTTTGAGCAAATTTGACTTTTCATGGTGGCTTGATGAAAAATGAACTGATACAGAAATAATGAGAAGAATTCAACTATCACCCCCTTTGGATGATTTTTCTCATTAGATTGCCTGTTTTCTTTGTGTCCATTTTACAAGATATTTAAAACAGTCTGGGACCTGCACTTTGGCCACATTGCTGGTTCATCATGGACTGACTTGAAGAATGGTAGTTATAAATGGATAGCATTTGTCAAAAGCACATTTTATTAAACTTTTTAGCCATGATGGGAAATATGTGCACCAAAGCAAATGTGCCAAGTTTTAATGTGACAGCAAATCTGCTGTAGCACAAATGCCTTCACACACTTCCAGAGAAGTCTGTAAAAAATGGTATCACATGAGAGACATTTCCCACCACCAGTTCTACCAGTATAATCTAGGGAAAAGTTCCCTGAGCTAGAAAAGAGACCAGGATTTCAAATCTCACTTAATCTAAATGCTGCTTAAATTTTCTTCTAATTCACTACCCTTATTAGTGACGAGGACCAAAAACCCTACCCTAGAAGACAATTGGAGAAGTGTTGCTGAACACTCCTCCCCTATCTTGTAAATAAGTTGGCAGGGAGCTTATGCAAGGTGACTGCAGCCCAGATCTCTGACAAGCCCGAATCTGAGGCCTGGTCTACATCTAAAAATTAGATTGTCCTAATAGATCATTCAGGGCTGTGAAAAATTTAACACCCAGTGTGACATATTTAGGTCGACCAAACCGCCACAGTACACTCAGGTCAATAGAAGAATTTTTCTATCAATCATCTCTTGGAGAGATGGATTACCTACATCAATGATGGAAGAGGAATTTCCAATACAGTAAGTATCTACACCACAGTGCTACAGAGACATAGCTGAAACACTATAGTTGTGCCACTGTGTAGACATGGCTTAAACCAGTTTGGCTTATCCTATTTCAAACCAAAATAACCACACTCCATCTCCAGGGTCAGGAGCAGAATCCAGGTTTTTTGATCACAGTGCTGGCTAGTAAACAGTTGTGTACCACACTGGTAAAATGTGTGTCAAATGCTCCATCAGTGGCTAATCTAGAAAGGGAATACCTATTACTCCTGTAATTTAAGGGTATGTCTATACTGGAAACTTCAAAGCACTGCCGTGGGAACGCTCCTGCGGCAGCGCTTTGAAGTGCGAGTATGATTGCACAGAAGCACTGGGAGAGAGCTCTCCCAGAGCTCCTGGTAATCCACCTCCACAAGGGATTTAGCTCCCAGCACGGCTCCCAGCACTCGGAGCCTATGTACACTAGCGCTTTGAAGCAAGTTAGAGCGCTATAAAATGTAAGTGTAGACAAGCCCTAATTGGTAAGAGTCTAAGGGTATATCTACACTATGGAGACTACATTGGTATAGCTATTTCACTGGATCTGTGTCTACACTGGGTGTTAGGCTGGCATAGCTATAACAGAAAGGGGTGTGAATTTTTCACATCCCTGAATGACATACCTATGTCAACCTAAGTTTTTTAATGTAGACCAAGCTCAAGGAAACTCAAGATCAAGCAGTTCAAACTCTACATATTATTCACATAGTGAGAAGACCTATTTAAAACTAAAAAACTCTGGTCATCTGTAAGCTGTGCTGTGAATCACATTTGTCATTCATGACACATTTTGCTTGTATAACCCACTGATCAGCAGGTGTGTGATTCGTCCATTGCTGTGCTTAATCCACAGAGGATGAAAGTCTGTGACACTAATGCAAAACCTTAACAGGGGCCTCAGCAGAGTTAAAGCAGAATAACTTCCCAAATGCATGGACTATGTCAGAGTCAGACGTGCTGCTCTTGTTTTATATAATCAATATAAAAGCCTGAGGTCACCATTAAAGTTTTGCATTAGAGAGCAAGTTTGATGAAGTTGAGATATGTATTGCTTTGAGAATCTATTGGAGATAAAAGTGAAAGTTTTATGGAGTGCTGAATGTGTTATTGACAACATTATACACAATATGAGGTTGAAAGGAATGCACAAGTCTTTTCCTCTTAACTTCTTATTTCCATGCTTTTAAGATCTGGAGGGAGGGGTATGTTCTGCAACAGCTTAACTGACACTAACCAGAGTTTGTTTGTTTAATATCAATGAGGTTGATTTAGGAGTTAAGGTTTTGCTTTAAGCGGTCAGTTAGATTAATATGGAATGGTTTGTGTTTCATTGTTCCTCCAATAGACAGAAGTTCTGTTTAGGGATGTGGAGTCCATCAATGACAGTGGTTAATGTGATGTGTGGGTGTTAAGGTATCTTTAAAGCAGATTCCCTTAGCAGGTTTCAATGTTTTTATAGGCTTATGTGGGTGGGTTTGACATTGTAGAAACTTTATCAGTTTAATAAAGTTTTTGGTGATGTGAATTATATTTTTGATCTGTTTTCTAGGTTTTAGTTCTTTAGGCCTGAATCTACACAAGGACATTAGTAAATTCCCTATTTACTGAACAATGGGGTCATTCTCACTCTTTTTGGCCCAAGGCATATTAAATTATTTAATAATTAAATAGTGTGGAATGGCTTCAACAAGAAAGCTCCAGATCAGAATATCCCATTGTGCAGTGGTTACAGCACACACTGGAAAGATGGGAAATGCCTGATCAAATCCCATTTCTCACGCCCATCCCCATTTACAGGCAGAGAAAGAAAATTGAACTGGGGTCTCCCACATCCCAGGTGAATACCCTTACTACTATACTAGAGGTTATACGGTGGCTGCTGCCTCCATCTTCATTTTGTGTGGATGTAAACATGTTCACAGTATGCCTATTGGATTGCACCTTGCAAGCAAGAAGAGATAGGCAAGGCAATACCCATATTCACATGGTCTGAGGATCACACTGCGACTTAGGCTTTCAGCTGGCTGACTGAGGTAACAGTGAACATATACCTAAGGAACTTTCATAACAGAAATGTAGGCGCTGAGTGAGTTTAGGCTCCTGCAGGACTAGGTGGCAGTTGAGTGAGGGTTTTGTGGATTGCAAAGAGCCTAAGGGTACATCTTCACTACCAGCCGTATCAGCGGGTAGCAATCAATTTCTCAGGGATCGATATATCGCGTCTCATCGAGGCGCGATATATCGATCCCCGAACGCGCCCCTGTCGACTCCGGAACTCCACCAACCCAAATGGCGGTAGCGGAGTCGACATGGGGAGCCGCGGACATCGATCCCGCGCTGTGAGGACGGTAGGTAATTCGATATAAGATACTTCGACTTCAGCTACGTTATTCACGTAGCTGAAGTTGCGTATCTTAGATCGATTTTCCCCCGTAGTGTAGACCAGCCCTAAGATGCCTAAACTCCAGATTCAGGCACCTAACTCCACTTGTGGATGTGGGCCTTAACATTTTCCCTGTTGGAATTTTGTGAGGGTACTTTTACATTATATTTGTTTGTATTTTAATCGGTTTATATAATGCTGTATGTAGTCCTAAACATCAGTACAGATTGTAGGTAGCACTTTCCAAATACAGTTATTAGGTCTAAACAAATTTTCACATCAAAAGTTGCTTGAAAAATTGCATTTTGCAAAGAAATATGTTTTTGCAAAAATGTGTCAACATTATCTAAATATTCCTTTTTTCCCCCTCAGGTCCATCTTTTTGGTAAACAAAGAAAATTCCAAAACAATTTTGGTAATAATTGCAGTAAAAACATATGGAAAATTTCTAGAAAAAGAAAAAAAAAGAATTGGTCTCTTTTGAACCACGCAAAATGGAAATAATTTTGAAATTGTGAGGAATAATTTTTTAACAAGCCCTAAAATTCATTTTATCTCTGTTTAAAAGTTTTTCATAACTTTTATATAGGCCTGGAAAGATTCGATTTGTATTGATAAATGTTGGTAAATTTCAATTTCACCATACACACACACACTGAGGAAAAAATATTTCCATTGATAATCAAAATGTACAGAATAGCAAAGAAAGAAAAATGGTGCTTGAGAACTGAGAGTTTGATTTAGGGATATTTAATTTGTATATTTTAACATGTGTTGACGACAGTTTGTGTTTTAATGGTTATAAAGCTTTAGCCTTTTGAACCTTAGTGTCTACTGTCATTAATAATTATTGTCTGACCACCACATAAGTTCCCATAATTGAAAATGTAACACAGTAAAAATAGAGAAAAGATGCTTAAAAATAAACATTGATACTATCCATCAAATTTAGAAAAAAATAAAAAAATAATTCTGACAAGCCTACTTATGTATAGCTGAACTATATTTGGGAGTATTTCTTATGTAATTTGAAAGTCTGATCCCTCAAACACTTTAGCACGTGAGAAAATTTACTCGTACACTCAGTTCTATGGGATTATTCAAAAGAATAACATTTATTTTGTGCTGAAGCATTTTCAGGATCATGGAGTGAGGTTGAAAGAAATGTAACAAACTGAGAAATAGGACATGAAAGAGGACGATTCAGTAACTAATCATCAGCTGAGTGTCTTCATTTCAGTACATTTGGGGCTCAAAGAAGATGCAAGATTTGGAAACTACAAGTTCCAAGATGCTGACAACTGTAAAGGGAATCAAGGAGACTCTTAAGAAGCTGATAACTGGAACAACTGCTGTTTTGTTTCTTAATTTGTTTTAGGGGATTAAGATGTGATCCTTGTTCAGACTCAGACCACAACTCGTGGTAGTTGGTATGTGTCAAAGGGAGTTTATCTGAACAAGACCTGAAGCATTCCAAGGGAAAATACCTTGATCTGGGACTATGTAACATTAGCCAACTGTTTTTACGTTTAACTTGGCAAAGCATTAATGTTCAATCTGATGTGTATATACAGGGGTGACAGTCCTTGTGATATTTGCTCTTTTGCATATGTAAAAAATAAAATAAAGAAAAAAAACGCAATAGGATATATGTATGCTTGGAGAAGATCCTAAATTTAGGAGAAATAGGTGGCAAATTGGTGACAGCAGTTATACTATCCTTACAGCACAGATTTCACAAATCACATTTCATGTTCACTTTTCTAAAGAAAAATGCTGCCACCTGAAAAGAAATAGGTGAAGAATAAATGATCCATTTTTTAACTACAGATATGACACTGCATAGTGTAGGTAGGAAATAATCTACTCCTGGAAAGTATTTTTCTTGTTCAGTAGTGCTCAACTCATATTTCAGTTTGTTACATACCTTCTTAATATGAATATGTACATTTATAAGCTGTTCACTTTATTAAAAATTATTTAACAAAAAAGGCAGCATGATGTTCCTTACCAGGAAACAAACATTAAATGGGTTTGGACTTTGAACAAATAATTTAAAAAACGTGAGCATTATTTGACATATATCTTATTTTATAATCATTATAAAGACATTTTGTACTTGTAAAGATAATATAATAGGAGCAATTGTAAATTAAATCTTGTCAACAGGCTGTGTATACTTCAAGCTTCCTCATATTAATTCTTCAGACTAGAGCTAGGACCTGGAAAAATAATTTGTATGATGCCATGAAATTTATTCTACATTTATGTGCAAATATATGTGTCTTCCATATGCTTTGCCAACTGTAAAATTAAAAACCAATCCTGCAAACTTCACTACGTGACTAAACCTTACATACTCATGTAATTTCAGCTGCAATCGTCCTATTGATGAGTAGCCCATTGAGTTTACTCCCGTAGAAAAAAAATTACTTGTGTGAGTAAGGGTTGCAGGATCATGCTATAAAGTTCAGCAATGTGTAGTATTTTAAAGTATTACAGACTCGATCACCTTTCCTGTCTTTCAGTACAGGGACCATCTCTTTGTTCTGTGTTTGTACAAAGCAAAGTCAGGCCCAGACAGGGCCGCCCAGAGAATTCCGGGGGCCCGGGGTCTTCGGTGGTGGGGGGCCCCCGCTCAGGGGCGGCTCTAGACCCCAGCGCGCCAAGCAGGCGCGTGGGGCGGCCCTTTCCCTGGGGGGCGGCATTTGGCTCCGGTTGAGCTCCGGAGCCCGGGACAAGCGGACCTGCCGCAGGCATGACTGCGGCGGGTGCCGTGGTCCCGCGGCTCCGGTTGACCTGCCGCAGTCATGCCTGCGGGAGGTCCACTCGTCCCGGGCTCCGGTGGACCTGCCGCAGGCATGCCTGCGGGAGCTCAACCGGAGCCGCGGGAAGATGGGAAACACTCCAGGGGCCCCGGAAAACACTCATGGGGGCCCCTGCGGGACGCGGGGCCTGGGGCAAATTGCCCCTCTTGCCCCCCCCTCTGGGCGGCCCTGGGCCCAGATACATCATGAAATCCTAGGCACTTCTACAATACAAATAATAATAATACCTACAGAACAGATAAGCAGAACTAGCTAGGGTTTTCTTTTGCATTTTCACTTCCTCAGTAATTTCTGAGGGTATGTCTACACTACAAGAGTAGTTCGATTTAACTTAGGTCGAATTTGTGGATTCGACCTTATGAATTCGAATTTGTGTATCCACACTAAGGACACTAATTCGACTTTGTGAGTCCACACTAACGGGGCAAGCGTTGACATTGGAAGTGGTGCATTCTGGGCAGCTATCCCGCAGTCCCCGCTTCCCATTGGAATGCTGGGTGGAGCCCCCAATGCCTGCTGGGGGAAAAATGTGTCGAGGGTGGTTTTGGGTAACTGTTGTCATTCAACCGTCACTCCCGCCCTCTCTCCCTGAAAGCGCCGGCGGGAAATCTGTTCGCGCATTTTTCTGGTCAGTGACAGCGCGGACGCCACAGCACTGCGAGCATGGAGCCCGCTGCGATCATCGCTGCACTTATGGCCGTTGTCAACTCCTCGCACCTTATCGTCCACCTCTTCCACAGTCAGCTGCTGAGAAATCGGGAGAAGAGGCTCCGGCAGCGCGGTGAGGACATGAAGTGTCAGAGTGGCACAGACCTCTCACAAAGCACGGGATCCCGCGCCACGGAGATCATGGTGGCAATGGGTCACGTTCATGCTGTGGGACGGCGATTCTGGGCCCGGGAAACAAGCACGGACTTGTGGGACCGCATAGTGCTGCAGGTCTGGGATGAATCACAGTGGCTGCGAAACTTCAGGATGCGTAAGGGCACTTTCCTTGAACTGTGTGACTTGCTGGCCCCAGCCCTGAAGCGCCAGGACACCCGGGTGCGAGCAGCCCTGAGTGTGCAGAAGCGAGTGGCCATAGCCCTCTGGAAACTTGCCACGCCAGACAGCTACCGGTCAGTAGCGAACCACTTTGGCGTGGGCAAATCTACCGTGGGGGTTGCTGTGATGCAAGTAGCCCACGCAATCGTTGACCTACTGCTCTCAAAGGTAGTGACCCTGGGAAACGTCCAGGTCGTCATAGATGGCTTCGCCGCGATGGGATTCCCAAACTGCGGTGGGGCTATAGATGGCACTCACATCCCTATCCTGGGAACGGCCCACCAGGCCAGCCAGTATATTAACCGAAAGGGCTACTTTTCAATGGTGCTGCAAGCACTGGTGGACCATAGGGGACATTTTACCAACATCTACGTCGGGTGGCCGGGCAAGGTTCATGACGCGCGTGTTTTCAGGAACTCTGGTCTGTTTAGACACCTGCAGGAAGGTAGTTTCTTCCCGGACCACAAAATAAGTGTTGGGGATGTGGAGATGCCTACAGTGATCCTCGGGGACCCAGCCTACCCGCTAATGCCCTGGCTCATGAAGCCCTATACAGGCGCCCTGGACAGTGACAAGGAGCTCTTCAACTACCGGCTGAGCAAGTGCAGAATGGTGGTGGAGTGTGCTTTCGGACGTCTCAAGGGGAGATGGAGGAGCTTACTGACTCGCTCGGATCTCAGTGAAACCAATATCCCCATTGTTATTGCATCTTGCTGTGTGCTCCACAATCTCTGTGAGAGCAAGGGGGAGACCTTTATGGCAGGATGGGAGGTTGAGGCAAATCGCCTGGCTGCTGATTACGCTCAGCCAGACACCCGTGCGATTAGAAGAGCCCAGCGGGAAGCGCTGTGCATCCGGGAGGCTTTGAAAGCTAGGTTCCTCAGAGAGCAGGGTAACCTATGACTGTCCAGTCTCTTTACAGAGAAGCTGAACCTGCCCCTGTTTCACTTACTATTGACTTTTTTCAGCGGTTACATACCCCGTTCCCCAGGTTTCCCCCCTTCCAACAGACGTTTAAAAATAAATTTATTGGAACATTTTTAATTCACAAAGTTTTCTTTACTAACGAATTCGCGTTAAAGGGTTCAAACAGGGACGTAGACTGTGGTGGGTACGGTGTGCACTGATGTACAGACTGCTTCTACACTCAAGGACTGACAGACTCCTGCTCCTACAGCAGTCTCTGGGGGGAGGATGGTTACAGGAGGGTGTGCAGGAAGGGGTGGGTTTGCAGGAAGGAGTGAGGGGTGTGTGGGAAGGGTGAGTAGGTGTAGGGGGATGATGGCTCTGGCTGGGGCTCAGGGCATCGGAGAGGTTCATGGCTACGGTGGAAGGGCATGGTACGGGCAGCCTGCCTTGCCATTTGTGGATGCCAGGCGCTCGGACCCTGGGGCAGCATACACATCCCAGACTGACCTGGGGCAGCAGACACCTCCCACAGTGACCCGGGTGCCTAGTGACTGCACTGTGTGTGTGACCTGCTGTTGATCCTGCCCCCATGTCTGTACCCTGGTAATGGTGGCTGTCCTATGCAATTAACAAACCCCTCCCCCCCCCCTTCACACAAAGTCTTCTGCAAAGAAACATGACGGAAAAAGTAATGAACAGCAAACTATTTTTAATACTCAACTACACAGTTGGGGGATGAAACTGGGATTTGGGATTGAGTGAGCCAGGAAGGGAAGCAATTCTCATACTTTAGGGAATGAGAGCTGTTTGGTACATGAGCGCTCTGCTGGGGTGGAGTGACAGTTTTCACGGCCCCTGCCGCCCCGCCTTCTTGTGATTTTGGGTGAGGTGGGGACAGGACTTTGTGGCGGGGGAGGGCGGTTGCAGATACAGTTCAGGGGGGCTCTCTGCTCCTGCCTGCGGTCCTGCAGAACATCCACAAGGCGCCGGAGCGTGTCCGTTTGCTCCCTCATTAGGCCAAGCAGCGTTTGAGTCGCCTGCTGGTCTTCCTGCCGCCACCTGTCCTCCCGTTCGCTGTGTGAGCGCTGCTGCTGAGAGAGGGTCTCCCTCCACTGGCTCTGCTGGGCCGCCTCGGCTCTGGAGCAGGCCATCAGTTCAGCGAACATCTCATCCTGAGTCTTTTTCTTTCGCCGCCTAATCTGCGCCAGCCTCTGTGAGGGGGATGCCGGGGCAGTTCGGGAAAGAGCCGCAGCTGTGTGATGGGAAAAAGGAAGTGATTTCCTTGCAAAGATACATGTTTGCGAACACTGAACACAGTCTACTCAGTTTCTGTGAACAAGACCATACAGGGCACCTAATCTCATGTGCTCTCAGGACAAGTTCAAATTTTCGGCATTCGCTTTAATTGCCTGGGGTCTTGCACTGGAGATCGGACAAGCGGGGCAGGACAGCAGAATCCGAGTAGCAGCCAGGACTGGTAAGCCGTAAACTTTAGGCTGCTTAACAGTTAATGGATAGCAGTGCCCTCCTGCTGCAGGCAATCTGGAAAGCATAAAGTCTGACCCTGTTCCAGCCCCTCGCGGCTGTCCCCGGGAAAGATCCCTATATGCTTTTCCTCTGCAGCCTCCACCACATGGCTGTTAAACGACGGTCATTGTTATGCAAAGGAAAAGTCAAGCATTCACAATAGTAACAGTACACTAATTGCCCTAATTAGATGCAGCAGTCGCGGAGCGAGATCACCCTGAGGCGGGTCACCAGGAGAAACAGAGAGCGCATGCTGCCTGAATCCCTGCACAGACCAGGGCCCTATGCTGCCATGCTGGTCGAGGCAATGCTCCCACTATACCTCAGGATGGCCTGGCGCGGAAGAGTGTGCTTCCACGGAGCACCCAGTAAGGCACCTCTCCCCAGGAACCTCCTGCGGAGGCTTTTCAAGTACCTCTCCGAGAGCTTCGTGGAACTGTCCCAAGAGGATTTCTGTTCGATCCCTATATGCATTGACCTTCTTTTCATATAGTTTTTATTCCTGTTTTTTAAAAAATAAATGTTTACATGTTTATAGCACTTACCAACTGATCCTTCCCCTGATTCAGAGTCCGGGTTAATGGCCGGGGAGTGTTGGTAGGGGATCTCTGTGAGGGTGATGAAGAGATCCTGGCTGTCGGGGAAAGCAGTATTGTAAGCGCTGTCACCTGCCTCGTCCTCCACAAACCCTTCCTCATCTTCCCCATCGGCGAACATCGCCGAGGAACTGCCCGTCGACACTATCCCATCCTCAGAGTCCACGGTCACTGGTGGGGCAGTGGTGGCAGACCCACCGAGAATGGCATGCAGTGCCTCGTAGAAGCGGCATGTCTGGGGCTGGGCTCCGGAGAGTCCGTTTGCCGCTTAGATTTTTTGGTAGCCTTGTCTCAGGTCCTTGATTTTCACGCGGCACTGCGTTGCATCCCGGCTGTATCCTCTGAGTGCCATGGCTTTGGAGACCTTCTCGTAGGTCTTTGCATTCCGTTTTTTGGAGCGCAGCTCCGAAAGCACAGACTCATCGCCCCACACAGCGATCATATCCAAGACTTCCTGGTCAGTCCATGCTGGGGCCCTCTTTCTACTCTGAGATTGCATGGACTCCTCTGCTGGAGAGCTCTGCATCGCTGCCAGTGCTGCTGAGCTCACCACGATGTCCAACCAGGAACTGAGATTCAAACTGGCCAGACAGGAAAAGGAATTCAAATTTTCCCGGGGCTTTTCCTGTATGGCTGATCAGAACATCTGAGCTCGGACTGCTGTCCAGAGCATCAACAGAGTGGTGCACTGTGGGATAGCTCCCGGAGCTACTAAGTTCGATTTGCATCCACACCTAGCCTAATTCGACATAGCCATGTCGAATTTAGCGCTACTCCCCTCGTCGGGGTGGAGTACCGAATTCGAACTAAAGAGCCCTCTAGGTCAAATTAAATGGCTTCCTGGTGTGGACGGGTGCGCGGTTAATTCGAATTAACGCTGCTAAATTCGAATTAAAGTCCTAGTGTAGACCAGGCCTGAGGGGATAGACAGGGAAAGGAGGCAGACCCATGACTTGTAACACACATACTCCAGCCCTGGCCATGGTCCCCCAGCCCACCCATTACTATCCTCATCCCCCCATGAGAAAATCCCAGGACCTTCAGAGGGGTTGCTATTAAGGGAAAGGGATGGTGCTGTGTAAGCAGCTGAGCTCCTCTTCTGCACAGGTGTAGGGGGAGCCATAGATTAACTATATGGGGCCAAAGTCATCCCTATCTTATTAAGCAATGCCAGTGAGTTTTCACTAAAAGTCACAGGCTTGGATAATTCTAGCTGTTTATCACAATATACTTTATCAACTAGCTTGGGAAACGTAGGGGTAGACACACCAGGTTGGTTTCACCCTAATGGCTTTGGGAGCAACAGCACCATAGGATAATAGACTTCTTCCACACTGTGGCTGACTGAACTCTCATGTATCCTACAAGTTAGAACTTGTTCTCAAAAATCAGACTCTCAAGCCCTTCAATGTTATACACAATAGCTCTTAACATATCTTCTATGGTTTGTATATTATACAAGTTGTGAAGGGAGAAAAAGTCCTTTGGAAGACAGATTCCCAAAGGGCGAGCAATCACCTAAATGCATATTTTACGCCTACTAACCACTATATTTGGCACATATCTATTTGGCAGGCCAAACATTTTTTTATTCCCAGATGTAGATTTAAAGAGCTACATAAGTGTTCAGTATTATCATTTTTAAGAGTATCATTAAACTTAATCTGGATCTGAGTGCCTAACGTCATTTAAATCATCCTAAAAATGGACTTCATAAGTTGCAACTTCCTTCTAGAGTTTACTGATTTCTACTCACTGATTTCTGCTGGTAGAAGATGCCAAAAATCTGTATTAACATAGCATCTCTGTATAGTGTTCAGTATATCTGTCTCTTACCCTCATCATCTTTCACACCACTATATAGCCATATATCTATATTCCTATTAATAGCTTTTGGTTCCCTTTGATTCTTTGTGCATTACCATTTAAAATTGATATTAATATTGAATACATAAAACCTACAATAAGGTTGCAAAGCCAAGCACTCAGACGTTAGGAAATGCCTAAATTAAAGTTGTTTATGCAATCTTAATTCAACCCTCTTGTGCTTACGAGTCATGATACAGTCTTTAATTGCATGATCACATAGTATTTTCCCACAGGACTATTTTTTCCTACTTTTTGAAATGACTAAACCATGTAGCTGAAACTTTAACCAAATAAATAAATAAATAAATAAATAAATAAAATCAGCCAGAAGAGACAACTAGCATTAATTTTCAGCCCAAGTAGTTCAAGTCTGGGAAAGTTAAAAGAAACTCAAAGCAGGAAAACTGTGGAATGATCAGTAGGGGCAGTGAGCTGCTACAGAGTACAGAAATTAAGAGGAAAAGGACATTGCAGAAGCACTACATGACTTCTGCGCCAGTTTTTACCACTGAGGACATGTTTCACATACACTTCCAGGTAATAAAGATTCATAAAGTCCAAAGCCAGAATGAGACCATTGTGGTCATCTAGTTTGACTTCCTGTATAATGCAGGTGATAGAACTTCTCCAAAATAATTCCTGCAGGAGATCTTTTAGAAAAAAAGCCATCTAATCTTGATTTAAATATTGTCAGTGATGGAGAATCCGCTGATGAGGCACTGCCAGTAACTGTGGTTCTAGAGAAAGTACTAGAATAAATCAATATGCTAAACAGCAACAAGTCACTAGCACATTCAAGGGCTCTGAGATAATTTAAGAATGAAGTGGCTGAGCTGCTAAAAGAGATTGATTCTATGACCATTTACACCAGCTCAAGAATTGCCCCATTCAGTCTCTCATTGTAATCACTTACTATCCTGGAAGATTAGAGGGCAACAAAAATTGTGGGGTTAAGGGTAATCCTGGGAATTATGGACCAGTTAGCCTTCCCGGAGTACAAGGGACACCATTTACATTGGTAATTAAATGACAGAATCTATTAAACAGCTAGAAGAGTAAGATAGCATGGGGTTAAACCAAGATGGCTTCTGTAAAGGAAAACAAGTGCTTTCCAATGAGGCAGAATTCTTTGAGCTTGTCAACAAAATAGTAAGAAAAAGAAAGCTGCCAGATAGAATGAATTTGGAAGTTCAAAAAGCCCTTGAGCTGAAGAGTTTATTGAAGCAATTTAGTAGGTAAAGTGAAGCAATAGATTAGAAATTATGTTTAAAAAAAAACAGTAGGTCAGTTTTTACTCTGGCAAGAGTAGTAAGGACCCCTCAATGATCTGTAAAAAGTAGCAAATAGTGGTATGGCCAAATTTGCAGATGATACAAAATAGTTTTCTTCAGTTTTGACTATCCAAGACAATGAGGAAGTCCAGCAGGAGTTAACAAAGCTAGCAAATTGGACAACATAATGAAAAATTAAATCCAGTGTTGACAAATGCAATACAATGCACTTTGGAAGGAATAATTCTGAACTGTTTATATACATTACTCACTGGATACTAATGTAACTGTAACCAGGGAAGAGATCTGGACATCACCATAGACAGCTCAATGAAAAATTATGTTCAGTGCAAAACAATGGTAAAAAAGTTAGGAGATGTTACTCAAAATATTGTAATGTTACTATGGTAACCCCTCAGCTACACTCAACACATTCATTTCTGGTCATCCTTTCTCAGAAAGAATATAGTACAGCAGAAATAAAAAAAGATCTAGAGAGGGACAAGAAAAAACAATGAAAGACATGGAGAGATTTACATTGGAAGTGAGAATGAAAAACAAAACAAAAAATAAAACCAACAAAGGCCTGTTTAGTTTAGAGACATGGGATATATAAATTATTGCATGGCGTAGAAAAAAAAACTCAGTGCTCTTATTTACCATCTGATGATACATTAATAAGGGGCCATCCAGTGAAACTAAAAAAAGTTGCATGTTTACATCTGATTAATTTTTTATTCCACACACAATTAAAATGTAGAATTTGTTGCCACAAGATATCATTGATGTTAAAAGCTTAGCAGTATGCAGACAAGGATACTTTATATAGATAGTGAAAACATCCACAATTACACCTGATAGGATAAACTGTGTGTGTATATCCAAGTATAAACTCTCCTGCTTCAGAGAATAAGCCAGCTCTGGCCTATCTTATCAGTTCAGGAAAGAGCAAATGTCATCCCCACTCCTCTATCCATTTTAGCCCTACAATTTCATACATTTTGCTAAGTTGAAGAAGTATGTTAAAGGAATCAGGTATTTCTGTTGACTTTGTTATCCCCATTGAAAAATTAATATTTATTAATTTATCTAGTACTAAGAGACCACACTTAAAGTTTATTCATGTGCAATGGGCTACTTTATTACCAAATCTTTTCTTTCCCCATGCACCAACGAAACTGTTATTTGGTCATCCAACAGTTTGAAGGACTAACAAAAATTATATACCTCCTGTATACTAGACTCATTTTATGCCACGCCTCCTCTTGCTATGTTTATGAGGGAGAGCTTAACATTATATACAATGAAAAATAGAAGAGCCAATATGGGAAACTGGCTTTAATTGCATTGTAAGGTCACCATAGTGAGCCTGTTAAACTGTGAGAGATATAGAGCGCCAAAGAACTGTAGAGTGAATTGCACCACGCTTTGGACATATGTTGTTTGTTAATTTAGAACCATGTTCAACATATTGGTGCATTTGCCAGGAGATTTTACAGCAACTAACTGGGAGACAGATGCTGATTTTGACAAGAATGCAAAACTGGAGGGGAAAAAAGCTCCATTTGTTCCTTGTTGACTAATAAACTTTAATCTCTTGATCAATTTTCACTTTTGAAAAAAAGGACGCCAAACCTTTAAATTCTGATTTGAATTCCGTGTATGTTCTGTAAATTGAGAAATTACAACTTCTGTATTTCATTACTTTGTGCCATCAGAAATGATATTTCACATCCATTTATTGATGCAGTTATCTGTTGGGTAACAAGTGCAGTTCAGCAAGCTAGATAACAAGGAAATAAAATAATAGCACTCAGTATTAAATAAGCCACAGAATACCCCTTTGCTAATTGTACACTAGAGACATATTGAGGACCCTGACACATTTAATGAAGTAGGTTTTTTTCTTTAGATGTTAAGCTAACATATAGCTAACTGCTTCTGCCACCTTTCATTGTGTGGCAGAATGAAAATACACAGGAAATCTGCAGAGGGAACAGGAAAGATTCTATGTATCATCTTGTGCTTTGGCTTTCTGCTTCTGCTGAAAAGCCATGCAAACTCTGTAATCACAGCATTTACACAATACTCACTGCGGTGTCTAAGGATACTTCTACACTACGGGACTATTCCGAATTTGCATAAACCGGTTTTGTAAAACAGATTTTATAAAATCGAGTGCGCGTGGCCACACTAAACACATTAATTCGGTGGTGTGCGTCCGCGGTCCGAGGCTAGCGTCGGATTCTGGAGCGTTGCACTGTGGGTAGCTATTCCCTAGCTATCCCATAGTTCCCGCAGCCTCCCCTGCCCCTTGGAACTTCCGGGTTGAGATCCCAGTGCCTGATAGGGCAAAAATCATTGTCGCGGGTGGTTCTGGGTAAATGTCGTTAGTCACTCCTTCCTCTGGGAAAGCAACGGCAGACAACCATTTCGCGCCTTTTTCCCCTGGATTGCCCTGGCAGATGCCATAGCATGGCAATCATGGAGCTTGTTTTGCCTTTTGTGACTCTCACCGTATGTGTACTAGATGCCGCTCACAGAGGTGATTCAGCAGCGCTACACAGAAGCATGCTTTTGCTTTTGCATGACAGCAGAGATGGTTACCAGTCATACTGCACCATCCAAACCCTTCCATAAATTGGAACTGGTGAGGATGATTATGGCTACCAGTCCTGTTGTACCATTTGCTGCTGTCATAAGTGCCCCTGGCTGCTCTTAGCCAGGGCGCAAAGTTAAAATTGGGAATGACTCCTGAGTCAATCCCTCCTTTTTGGTATCTAAAAATAGAATCAGTCCTGCCTAGAATATAGGCAAGTGTACTAGATAACCACTGTATCATAGAACCAGAGAGCACAGCTGCTCTGTGTCAGATCCTGCAGAAACTATGATCTGTATGCTATTCACAGGGGGTGCTCCTGTAACAACCCCACCTGTTGATTCCGTTCTTCCCCCAGCCTTTCTGGGCTACCGTAGCATTGTCCCCCCACTTGTGTGATGAAGTAATAAAGAATGCAGGAATAAAAAGACATGGTGACTTGTTAGTGAGAAATGAGTGGAAGGCAGCCTCCAGCTGCTATGATAGTCCAGACAGGACATTAAGCAGTGTGTAGGAGAGAAGCCCAGCATCCCTCTGCTAGTCCAGGGGCAACTGAATCTGTTCTTTACACATGAAGGGTGGGGGCTGATGGAGCTCAGCCCCCTGTTGCTATGATGATGATGGTTACCAGCCATACTGCACCATCCACCAGAAAAAATTAGGGCCAGGCGCCCATGGATGCTAATCAGCATGGTTACTGCCCATGTGCCAATAGGCTGATGATGAGGACGGTTACCAGTCCTTTTGTACCATCAGCCACCCATGGCGGGGGGGGGGAGTGAGAATGTGGGTGTTGACGGCTGCAGCATTGTGTCTATCTGCAGCATTCAGTAAAGATAGGGTGACATGTAAAAGAGTCAGAGGATTGTTTTCCCTTTCGCTTCTGGGGGTGGGGGGGGGTGAGTAGATTGCCAAGCTATGCCCTGACCCACCGCGGACACTGTGTTTGACCCTAGAAGCATTTGGAGCTCAGCCAAGAATGCAAATACTTTTCGGAGGCTGCAGGAACTGTGGGATAGCTTCAGTCCTCCAGTCCATGAGCGTCCATTTGATTCTTTGGCTTTCCGTTACGCTTGTCACGCTGCAGTGCGCTGAGTCCCTGCTATGGCGTCTGTCTGGAGATTTTTTAAAAAGGATTCTGAAATTCATCTTCTGTAACGGAGCGCTGATAGAACGGATTTGCCTGCCCTTACAGCGATCACATCCGCATGGTCCGTGCTGGAGCTCTTTCTTTATTTTGATTTCGGACTGCATCGCCACCCGTGCTGATCGGAGCTCCACGCTGGGCAAACAGGAAATATTCAAAAGTTCGCGGGGCTTTTCCTGTCTACCTGACCACTGCATCCGAGTTCAGATTGCGGTCCAGAGCGGTCACTGCTGCACTGTGGGATAGCTCCCGGAGGCCAATACCGTCAATCAGCGTCCACACTAACCCTAATCCGATATGTTAATACCGATACTAGTGTTACTCCTCTCGTTAGGGAGGAGTACAGAAACCGGTTTAAAGAGCCATTAAAATCGATATATGGTGCCTCCTAGTGTGGACGGTTGTGGCGTTAAATCGGTTTTACGCTCCTAAAACCGGTTTAAACGCCTAGTGTAGACCAGGCTTCAATATCTAACCACTCCAAGCAGCTTCTATATTGTTGGGTGTGGAGGATAAATAGCGAGTGTGGTGATGGATAAAGGACCAATGCTGTGACTGTGCAAGTGTGTCCTGATCCCAGTTAGGGTCTTTGAATGCAATTATAATATTAATCACATGTATTACTAGTAAGGAATGTTACAGCAAGGCCTAGTCAGATTTGCCCTACAAATGGCCCGATTCTCCTTTGCCTGGTGCAGTCATTTCATGCATGTGTAAAAATGAAGGACAAATCACAATGTTAGTGTTTTACTCCCATTTTGCACAGATATGACAACATAAGGTACAAAGTAGGGAAAGAGACATGGCTACAAGAAGAAGATGAAGTAAAGATTATGGATGAGGAAGGAAAAAATACACAAGAGGAGACACAGGCTTTTTCAAAGTAATCTGAGCTTCACCACTACTCAGTACTTGGCCTCTGATAAGATTGTTCTTAGAGGCATTAAATAGTACCCATCACTACCTTAGATAGGTGAGCTTTATTTAAACCTCTCCATTTATTATTGTAAGATTTGTCTGGGACACACTAAAAATAAAATAGAAGTATTAAACCCTGAAGTCTCTTGTTTCCTTTCCTTAGGAGTTATGGACCAGCCCATTCACCCCAATACAGACCCTCTGCATGACTACACAAGCACAAAGAGGTCATAAATCAGGCAGCTGGAGATTCTTCTGTTATGGAGTGAATCCTGTGTGGTGTACAGTCAGTGTAGCAGCACTACAATGCTATTTTAGTGTAGGGAGCATGCCCAGGACAAAAGAAGATATGGCCAGAATAACTGCATACTCTGATGTATTTGTAATCCTTATTTGTGTGCTCATGTTTGTAAAGTTAAAGCTTAGTCAGTACAATCTTGATTTTAAGAGAGAGATATGCAAGCAAAATACATGTAAGCAGAAGTACAAATCAAGAGTGAAAATATGGAATTTTAGCAATGTCTCAGTCTCTTTAGATCTCCTGGGATAAGTTAGCAATGGGAACTCACACTTCTTATGAAATCCTTTTAGAAATATTTATTCCAGTTGCTTCTATTTCTGCGTTCAGTCATCTCTTGTATATATAATCTACTGCATGTAAAGAAATTGAGCATAAATAGGTTTGACCTTATCTTCACTTTAGTTTACTTCACTTCATTTTTATATTTGACACAAACGGTCTTTAAGCATCCATCCTTCCCACTCCCTTTGAGAGCATTTCATAGTTATACAGAAAGGCAGAAAAAACATCTTTATTCTTAAAAAAAGAATAGGAGACTGATTCCCCAAGTAACTGAATTGTGCAGTTTTCTGCACCTTTTCTAGTTCTTTTATATGAAGGCCACCTGTGATGTAGTGGATTGTTAAGGGGTTATGAATAGTCTTCTTACGAGAGTAATAATAAAGGAGAGGTAGGAAAGCAGACACCGCTCAAACTCACAGATCTTTCTATATGATTAACTAAAAGATAAATTCAACATCTTAAAAATAACATACACTTACCACTAGGCCTTGACATCAGTAATTTTATTAGATTTATAGTGTATAATGATAGCATGCATCTTCTAATTAGCTTCCTACAAATGCAATGTGTCTAGAGATTAAAGCGAGGGACCGGGAGTCAAGACATCAGTTCTAGTCCTGGCTTGGTCATTTATTTGCTGTGTGACCCTGGTGTCACATCATCTTTCTGTGCCTCCTATTTGTAACAGGAGAATAATGATATTTATTGTTCAGAGGGAACAACTTAATCATATTTAGCTCTTTATTCGCCTTACAAATTTTCCACAAATATCATGATTTCCAGTAGTTTGCTTTTCAGAATTATTCCAAGAATGTTTTATGTGTATATATATTTCCGCTTATATATTGCTCACAAACTGCTTACTCTGCATGCTGCTTTGGGTATTCACAATCAGAGCTTCTGTGATTGGATGCAGAGGACATGTTCCTATTCTCTGATTGCATTAGTATAAGCCTTTGAATCAGATTTCTAGAGAAAACCCAATTACAAATTTCGAATGCACTTTGTCTGAAATATTTGCTTAAAATTCAGTTTCCTGTCAGTAGCATTTGCTACTGTTCCTTTCAGCTAGCATGTTCTCAGGAAGGGTAGAATTCCCTACTGTGGGTGAGGACCAGAACCAAAATAGGTCTTATACAGGGCTCAGCTGGTGCATAGGCCTTGTGCTAGACCTTTGCACATGAATTTCACCTAAAGGTCACATAAAAAGTCATAGCAGCATAAGCAGACTCACTAAACCCATGACTACTGACTCTACATGATATGAGGGATTTGGAAATACCACAGCAAATGTCAGTTTTCATTTTAAAAAAAAAGCAAGTTTCTAGCCCATTTCCTTTAAAAGATGCTTGAAAATGTAAAAAACAATACATAATTATAACCTAGCATCCGACTTGAAGATGAGTCAGTCATTTTGCATTAAAAAAAATTGTTCATGGTCCTCCCTTCTATGATTTATGATATGGCCTTAAGGGTCAGTGAACACCAGGAACACAAGCCCCTTGACCTTTAGCAGGGTCCCATGCGAGTTCACTGCTGTTAGGGGCATACTGTTCAGAGACCTGTGGACAGCATTGATGAAAACTCCCTCCACCCAGATGCCTGAACCCATGTCAGCTTGTCTTCCAAGGAGACAGGATTACCTCTAGCCACCAGGAGGGGCAGATCAGAGAAAGGCTAGCATGGGAGTTTGAGTCAGAGCAGGTATTATTCTAACCTTGCTCTGACACCAACTCCCATTTGGGACTTGGTTAAGCCGTTTAGTTCTTTCGTCTTTTATCCCCCATCTATAAATTGTTTTTAACAGTAGTGCAAAGGAGTGCTTTTATGGCCAATAAGTAAAATTTTTATAAGGCATTAAAATTCACCACAATGCACAAACAGCCTTTCATCATGCTCAGATCTGAAGCTTATTTTAATAAAGCCTCTTGCAAAATGTTAATATACATGGACTCCACTAGCACTACTTCTCCTGCAGTGGGAGACTAGTGGGACCTGAAAATTCCCCTCCTGTACATGCACATGTGCGTCCACACGCACACACAGAGTTAGTGATGTTTGGCAGGTCCCAAAAAATCATTTCATTAACCTTCGCAAAGTCCTCAGACAGGCCTTGTGCATACTGCAATAATCATGGTAGACCCTGTGGTTATGTAGGGACAGTGGGACTATATTTTAACAGGGTCAGAAATGCTCACATCTGTCTCTGAAATATACTGATCTTGTAAAGTGATTTGAGATCCTCAGATGACAAGTACTTAAGTGAAAAATACTACTTATTAAGTAGCTACTCTAGGTTTTTAATGTGATGGCTTCCGGAATTCCTTGTTCTAAAGTAAGATCATTCCAAATCAGATTGTCCCTGCCTTCTGGTTTTTCTGACACTTCTTCTGTGTGGTATTTTTATACAGTTCTTTCCCAAAATTTCATAAATCAATGAACCTTCAGAGGAAAGTTTCCTCCTCTCCCCTCCCCCTGCCATTCTCCCTCATCCTTAAACCTTAGCCAGGTAAAAGAAAATATATGGACTTTATCCATTCTGAATTTGTGTCTGGTTCCTCTCTTGCTTTTGTAGTGCTAGTCTTGATTTATTATTTAATATGTTCAAATCTAAACAACAATTTTCATGTAATCATAACTTTCAAATTTACAAGATCTATGCTTCCCCTACTAATCTATTGCTAGGTCTTTAAATTATTTAAATTCCTATATCTAATCTCTAAACTCGTATCTAATTACATGTTATACTTTCAAGAGTTTCCTATACAATATTACTGTTCTCTATATTTTACTCTATTTGAGTCTAGTTATATTTTGAGCTTTCCATCCCAATGTTTGTTTCTTTCATTATTTTTTATGATACTATCTTCGGATACAAAGTATCCACCAAGCGCTTCCTGACAGCTAAGAGGGAGAAAGAAAAGGCTGCAGCAGTCTCTTTCATATATGGTATAACCTGTCTCATTAGTTAGCTATTGTTCTCATGCAATTCCTCATGTTGGAGAGATGGATTCTGCTTCCACTGTTCTGCTCTCTTCCCACTGTTTACACTTCTTTAGATTACATTTCTCATTAGCCATTTTTCTAAAATACATCTTTTAGGTATTTCTCCTATTCTGATTTTTGAGCCCTCTTCCATGATACTGCTTAAGCCTGGAATGCCCACCCTCTCCCGATGCACCAAAGGCCCAGTCCTGTAATGTGCCAAATGGTTCTTTTAGGGTGCTGGAGATGCTCAGCAATTTGTAGGAGCTGCTCAGCAACATGCTGGATTAGACCCCAATGACTATCCTCTGTGTGACAAATATTAAATAATGCTGAATTACATTAGAACAAGTGCTCTGTGGTACTATATTATGATTCCTGTTATGGAAATCAAAAGCTTCATTAGAATAAAAGACATTATGGATACATGACTAGGAATGAAACTCAAAAAAGAACTGAAAGCTAAACCTTCTAAAATTCTGCTTAACAATGGGAGTAAGTTGAAATGAAGATTTCTGATACATTTATTGGCTGCAAAAATCAGAGAAAGAACAACAGAAATGTTAGGCTCTCTGTTTAGGCTTCTGTGTATGAAATTACAAAAAATAAATCATTAAATCTGAATGCAAACAAAAAAAAATGATATACCCCCGAGAAATGCATCAGTTCTTCACTTGTGTCCAAATACTATCTGATAAAAATAGATCAGTATTAACATCTTAAAGTTTAGCAAACTAATTTTGCTTTTAGTTTTTAATCAGATAATCTATTAGGCCAGGCTTCTTCATAGCATTCATAAAGCAGAGTTTGAAGAGTTGAAAATTGATGTTAACTGAAGCACTGAATATCTGCAGAAGTCACAAATAAAACCCTAGTTAACAATAAATACATTGAAGCAGGTGCTTTTAAGAATATCATTGACAAACATATCCTAGAAAGAGCTGTTCAAAATGTTAAGCATTAAGGCAGAAGCTGGGCTTTATGAGAGAAGATATTGAACCCCTCAGGAAAAAAGGTAGGGTGTTGCATTCAGGAAAGACTTCAGAAACATTAACAGGGTGGCTGAAAACCTCAACATAAATCTCCATGCAGTTGCACGTGGGAGAGGAAACTACAAATACAAAATTTGTAATGGTAGAACTGAAATGTTTCATGAGGAAAGCCAACAGGAATTCATCAAATGCATGACATTTTTGAACATTTGAAAATTAAAAAAGGGAGCCCAGAACCTGCCCTAAACCCCATGGGTGCAGCCACTGGAGAATCCTCTTCTGAGCCTCTGCAATTGCTGTCTGTTGAAATGTCCCCTTAGAGCTGTTGGCAGCCTTCAAAACTAGATCTGTTCTAAATTACACTGGGGACTGAACCAGCACCCAGAGAACCCCAGGATCAAAGAAGCACAAGTCACTGTGTTGTGCAAGCACCTTCCAGCGTTAAACACGATATGCAGGAAGATTTATATAATTTACAAACGAATGTGTTAATTTAATCCCTTTTACTTGAATAGGACTACTCAAATGAGTAAGGGCTACAGAATCAGACCCTTTTTATGCCATTATTAAAAAAAAGATCTGTGAAAAGGGACAAACAAAATACATTATCTAAGTAAAAGCAGACCCAAGTTTAATGTCTCCATTCATTAGCTTGAAGTATTGTATTCTGTATCCTACGGGGGAGCCCATTCATTATTAATAGAGCTTTAAACAAACATGCATTCATGACATCAGTTTGCCTTCCTTAACTACACCTTTGGGCACCCTGTGAATCATTTATGAGGTGGCAAGATGTATGACAATTGAAAAGAATGAAAATTCACTAGACAGACTCCTAGAAGAGGAGATCTTTGTCTAATATCCTTTAAATTCTATTAAGCTTTAAAACAAAACAAAGACATGCAGCAGTTCCTCATTTGGAGAAATAAAGTAGTATATTTTCAACAAAACCAGTCTAATGTTGATAATTTGGGCTTTTTTGGCTTCACTGAGCATTTGCAAACTAATTATCACACACACACAAACAGATAGGCTCCAATTTCATTTGGAAGGATCCATTTTTGGTATTGAGTAGTAGAACTTCAGAATTGTTCCTTTAAGTCACTGGTGGATAGACATCCAACACTACACTTGATTGACCCATGAAGACCTGCTTTAAAGTTTTACATATATGAAAGAGCCATATCCAGGATTCCCCCAGTATTGGACAAGTTTTAATTTTCGTCCAGCCTGGGTAGACAGACTCACTCAGCTTGAGCTAGCCCACTAAAAATAGCCATGTGGGTGTTGCAGCACCAGTGTCGGGGGGTCCGAATCTCTGCCAGTGATGCAACTTTGACACTGCTATTTTTAGGGCGCTGACTTGAACTGAGCTAGCGCAAGTCTGCCTACCCAGGCTGGGAGGCAGGCTCCCAGCTGCAATGTAGACATACCCCCAGGGCCCAGTCCTGCAAGATTCTGAGCACTCCCAACTACTACACGAGGTACTACATGCTCTTAACATCATAGAAAAAAGAAAAGGCTCAGTAGAAAAGGCTGTAGCCAGTTACTAATGGATCCCGAACTGCCATT
Organism: Mauremys reevesii; assembly: GCF_016161935.1. Taxonomy (NCBI): domain Eukaryota; kingdom Metazoa; phylum Chordata; order Testudines; family Geoemydidae; genus Mauremys; species Mauremys reevesii. Next base: position 98,614,091 of record NC_052627.1, on the reverse strand, counting down.
AGGACTATAGTTATGTCGATATAATTTTAAGGCTGGATTAGAAGTGGCACTTACTTAGCTATGAAAGATACACAAAGGCGAACAAGGAACCTTCCACCTCTTTACCTTCTGGGAAACACCAGGACTGCTCCCTCTTGCTCTCTGTCCCTGGTATCAGCTGTAAAGGGTGTGAGGAAGGCAGCCTTGCTTTCCCTCACCATTCCATGGAGCAGGCTAGCACTCCACACCTTACTAGCTGGAGCACATTCTTCATCCCCTAAGCAGAGCAGCTCCAGAAAGATTGTGTCTGTTGAGGCACAATTTCTCTAATGCTCTTCCTGGAGGAGAGTGATTCCACACTACCCCCTATGGAAGGTGGTAGTATCACTGCTATTCTCTGGCCCAGACTTAGAGCCATAGTTGACAGTGCACTGAAAGGAAATTATTCCTGTTGTGCAGCCTTTTCTTGATGTTCTCAGAAATCATTAGGAAATTAAACTTTGGAACAAATACTAACATAGGTTATCAGGAACACAGCATTATCTCTCATGAATTTAATAAAGAGCACCCAAAGTTTCAGAAAGAAGATAGCCTTTCAATAATTCTTATCAAATCTTGAAAGAATATTAAATTCTTTTATGAAGCACTGTATATGTGTCAGCTCAAAGAGAAACATATTGCTCATAATCAGGAAGCTTTTCTTGTGTGGTATAGTTGTTGCCACATATTAATCAGTCACAAAACTAACCTAAACCTTTAAAAAAATAGTGCCCTGTGCACATAGCAAAGAACTTGTAGATGTTATACATGGAGCCAGCCACACTGAGCTTTACAAGACTGATAAACATCTCATTTCAAAGGAGAAAGATTCCCTCAGTTGCCATAGGGTGGGCTGGAGAGAAAAATCTCAGAATAGTTTAGAGGCAAGGGACTGGAGCTAGAGGCTCTTACCTTTAGGTCACTAGTTCAAAACAAATGAAGGTTGCTGGTGACTAAAAATAAGTTTTACCATATCATGACTAAGTGATTCCAGGAGTTCAGAACACAAATGTTCTTCTCACAAAGCACCACCACCACCACATTTGGAACTAATTGGCAGCCTCACTGGTGGCCTCTGAAGCAAATGAAACAGCTACTACACATGTGGAGTTCTGGTCCAATGTTCAGTCTTTCTCCTCTCAGAGTTTTTTCCCCCAAATCTTTCCCCTAATTTCAGAGGCTGCTGTAGCAAAGTTCAAAACTAACAAGCTTCTCAGTTCCCATTCCAACTCCCAGATCACAGACAAATGGAATTTACTTCATGTCATTGAACTACAATCCTTGAAGAAAACCCTGGAATGAGGTAGTTGTGATACTCTGTGCCCCAAAAAAGACACTCTGCACCCCATATTCACCATGTGATATAATTATATGTTTTGTACAAAGTATGCCTTGTGAGATATTCTAAAAGTCTTAATCTTTTGAACATTTATATCCTGTTAAACTGTATGTGCTATCATTGTATATGAAGTTATGAAGTTTTGCTATGTATGTGTTACTGAAACATGTTGTGAGGTTGGGAACAACCATGAGCAGCCTTTCAGGTACAACAATAAAAAGGCCAAACAATGTTGATGGTCTGTTGAAGAAAATATACACACTCAGAAGGATTACCCCAGGAACTATGTACAATAGAAACCTCTCAGAGATAGCACCACACAATGGGAACTGTTTGATCTTGGTCACAGCAGAAGAGCTTTCCAGCAAGTGGAAAGAAGATATAAGAAGGGGGAAGTGACACTCCCCACACAAGAGAACACCTAAAAACACCCAACGAACAAAGACTGTACTGGGGGTGGGGGGACAGGCAGAAAAGAGGGAAGCCTGCCACTAACCTTTTTGTACTATCTAACTGGGTGAGACACTGCTTAATTCTGGAAACACCTGAGGAACAAAGACTGAACTGGGGGAAGTGCTGTTCCCAGGCAGGAAAGAAGGAAGCCTGTCTGTGCAGAAAACCTTTGTGGACTGTTTATACTGTCTAACAGGGTGAGACAAGACACTGTTTGATTCAAATCCTGTGTAGTATATTAAGCTTAGATTGTGCTTTGTTTATTTTCTAAGTAATCTACTTTGATCTGTTTGCTATCACTTAAAATCTATCTTTCTGTAGTTAATAAATCTGTTTTATATTTTATCTACAACAGTGTGGATTGAGTGCAGCATTTGGGGGAAAAAAATCTCAGATCAATTAAAGGTTTTGTGCAGATTCCTCTCCACATTGAGGAAGGGGTGAACTGCGTAATTGTAATAATCTTGACAGGTCCTAGGGTGGGGAGTATTTTGCTGTAGTCTCTCTATTGTTGGTTCATGAGTGGCTGGCCAGAGCATTCATGAACACAGCTGGGTGTGGTCCCTGCCTGTGGATGTTGGTGTGAGTGCAAGCTTGGAGGGCTTTGCAGTCTGCCACAATGTCACAGTGTGAGAGGGAACCCCGACTGGTAAGACAGAGGGCTAAACTGTATCCCAACTCCAGGTTACACTCTGGGGGATAACCCATCACAATAGTTATGGACCCATAGGCTTCCCCTACCAGCCTTAAAAAGGCCAGTACACTCCCATCTACACAAACTATACTGTCTCAGACTAGTAACTCTAAGACTAGGACACCCACATTCAGTGGCCACTATTGAACACATACCATGATTTTTTAGCTCTAATACTGTATGGAGAGAAACTTTAAGTCTTACCACTCAATCATTACTCCATCCTAAACCTGTGGAAAAAAATTATCATTACCAAAACATTTAGTGTGGATGTTATCATCAACACTTGTTGTAAGAGTACCACCAGTTTTCCCCCCTGACTATAAACTCTTTGGTTTTTGGGTAGTTTTATTTTTCATATTCCATTATATTATATACTTTTCATTAGTTTTTCAAAATCTTCCAGTGTTTACAAACACTGGGCCCTAGGTTTGCCCAGGGACTTGAACTCATATCAATGGATGGAGGGAAGTATATAGCCCTTTATATTTCTCACTTTTAAAATCATATTTCTTCAGCATAATGGATGAGCTGCAGTGATTTGCAAGGAAATAATTTCACCTAGGGGTTTTAGACAGGGTGATATCATCTAACACAAGAACAGAGTTTGATTGGTTTATTATTTCACTGGAACCCTGAGGGGAAATTTCTATTTAACTCACTGCTTGTCAACTCTTTTGTTGTTGTTGTTTTATAATATATGGATTCAACACTGTTCCTTAAGTCTGGATATATTTTAAAACTACTAAAACATTTATTAGTTTAATAACAGTGTAAGAAATGCTTGAAATGGTATAAATAATTAAAAATGGAGTGTAGACACACTTAGAGTTGGTGTTTAAATTGAGGTCATTTTAACCACGAGTCTTAGAATACTCACGTAATCTGACATTGAAGCATTCTAATAAAGATAACCTATCATTCTAATGGCCCATTGATATATTATGGCTTTTTTTATGTCACGAAGATGGGCTATGATTTTATTAAACAAGTCTTACTATAAAATTATAGTATTGCCTCTGTCCATATTTTGTGCTTTTTTCCTACATTTGACACAACAACAAAAATGTGTGAAACAACTTGAGGTAGCTTTGGACAAGGAAATATTCAAAGGTTCCTAGCTAAGGTAGGTAATTACCTACTGTATCTGTACATCATATACCTTGGGTGAGTCAAATAGTTCTGATTACCTTCTTAACTTAATACCCTGAAAATCTAAGAGGAAATGAGATTTAATGATTTACACAAACACCGCATTCCCAGTGCAGGGTTGCAACTCCCATGTGAGAAGCTACTGTTTTTCTTTCTTGCCATTATGCTGGAGGCTGACCTTCTCGCCAAGTAGCTCAGTTTAGTACTTGACCACCATTTTCAGCCTTCTGGCATGAATACCTACAATGTCTTTTGAACAGGGCCTATAAGTAGTAGAGAGGTTTTAGAAAGGAATCTTCCTCTGCTGTCAGAGAGAGACTGAGTAGGTCAATATGCTGAAATCCCTACATTTATTCTCGTTCTTATTTGAATTACAGTCAGTATCTCTGCAGCTGACTGACATGTTAGTGTTTAAACAGCTATATGTAATTTATTATAGTGCTTGGTGCTGCATAAACCTTTATAGGTTCATGAATGCCTGTTGACATTCTTTAATTCTTAATATCCCTAAGAGCTTTAAAATGCTTCTCTAGTTTCCTCCAATGAATGACCTCATTCTGCTTTCTGCTCCTCTGTGAGGCTCACTGCCTATGGTTAGCTCATATCCCTGACCCAGTTTCTGCCATGTGGCTATTGCTGTAATATTCATTAAAACAGAAAAAAAAGTTGAGGGGGTAACCTTTGTTTTCATAAAGAGATAGGACTCCATTGCAGTGAATGTAAATAGGGATTTGTTGCAGCCACTGGACAGAGACAGACATTTTTAGTTCTCTCTCTTTGGCTCCCAAATAGGCCTTCATAACCACCGGCTTTTGCCCAGAGACTTCAGCATTCTGGGCTCTTCCAGTTTCTTGGCCCATTCTCACTACTTCTGTGCTTTCTTAGCCGGCTGGCAAGGTGGACAGGGCTGGTAACTGTGATGCTCTCTTCCCTTTCTCTGTCAGAGAATCATTACCCACCTTTATCTCAATTTCTCCTCCAATCTAAGATTCAGCAAAAATAGTCGGAAGAAGGCAGGCAGAGGAAAGGTGGGAATCACATCTACCAACCCAGCCAGCAACAGCTTCTCAGCACCGCCTGCTGGAGCTCATTGGGAGCCCAACTTCTGGGGCAGGGAGAAGAGCCTGGGATTTTATATTGAGCTCTTTTTTTTTTTTAAGTGAAATTTGGTCTGCAAATCAGAAGTGACATGTGGCTCTTTAGGGCCTTATACACAACTCTCAAAGTACCAGAGCTGGTCAGGAAATGGATCTGGTTTCCCCCATAAAAAAAGTTCTACAAAAATAAACATTTTCAGTTTTTATTGACCAAACTGAATGAGAGTCCCATAATGCTTTGAGGTTAGGCAAAAGGGAGAAATACTGTCTGAAAAGCTATTAGACTGATGTTGCAATAGCACTTTCTATATAAAAAATAGAATTGTACTAAAAGATTAAAAATCAGTTTTCACAAGCAGATATAAACAAAAATGTTAATTGCTTTATTGCTGTAACTACCAGTATGATTGAAAAAGGTGTTTGTGCATCTAATTTAAGAAAAGTAGCAAATAGTATATTTAGAATACTTCATATTCATGCTAAATTTTATAACTTTAAATTTCACTGAAGTTAAATGGCTGTATTCTCTATACCTACAGAAAGCCTATAGGAAGCTGTCAGAAATTAAGATGTATGTTGAGGCTTCCAAAATATGTATGGTATCCATGCTAGGACCTGTTTGACACAAGAGGCTTCGGTGTCTAACGATGGATCTATGGAGAGAGAGAGGAGAAAAGTCTCTGGTAGTACATTGTTAGCCTATGTAATATACAATATAATTTTATATATAAATATTGAATCATAGAAGAGCAGGACTGGAAGCGATCTCAATAGGTCATCTAGTCCAGTCCCCTGCACTCAAGGCAGGACTAAGTAATAACTGACCATTCCTGACAGGCATTCTTTAAAAAAAACAAACAAAAAAAGAAAATCTCCAATGATGCAGATGCCACAACCTCCATAGGCAATTTGTTCCAGTGTTTAGCTAACCCCAACAATTAGGAAGTTTTTCCTAATGTCCAGCCTAAACCTCCCTTGCTGCAATTCAAGCCCATTGCTTCTTGGCCTATCCTCAGAGGTTAAAAAGAATAATTTTTCATTCTCCTTGTAGCAACCTGTTATGTACTTGAAAACTGTTATATTGTATTCTCCTCTCCAAACTAAACAAACTAATTTTTTTCTAATCTCCCCTCATAGGTCATGTTTTCTAGCTCTAATCATTTTTGTTGCTGTTCTCTGGACTTTCTCCAATTTGTCCACATCTTTCCTGAAGTGTGGTGCACAGAACTGGACACAATACTCCAGTTGAGGCCTAATCAGAGTGGAGTAGAGCAGAAGAAATACTTCTCATGTCTTGCTTATGACACTCCTGCTACTACATCCCAGAATTATGTTGGCTTTTTTTTTTTTTGCAAGTGTTACACAGTTGACTCACATTTAGCTTGTGATCCACTATGACCCACATATTCCTTTCTGCAGTATTCCTTCATAGGCAGTAATTCCCTATTTTGTATGTGTGCTGCTCACTGGTTATTAAGTGGAGTGCTTTGCATTTGTCCTTGTTGAATTTCATCCAATTTCAGGCCATTTCTCCAGTTTGTCCAGATCATTTTGAATTTTAATCCTATCCTCCAAAGCAATTGCTTGGTATTATCTGCAAACTTTATACGTTTACTCTAAATTGTTGATCAAGATATTGAACAGAACTGGACCCAGAACTGATCCTTGTGGGACTCCACTTGATATGCTCTTCCAGCTTGACTGTGAACTATTGATAACTACTCCTACCCACCTTATAGTAGCTCCATCTAGGTCACATTTCCCTTGTTTGTTTATGAGAAGGTCATATGAGACGGTATCAAAAGCCTTACTAAAGTCAAGATATACCACATCTACTGCATCCCCTCTATCCACGAGGCTTGTTATCCAGTTAAAGAAAGCTATTCAGTTGGTTTGATACAATTTGTTCTTGACAAATCCATACTGACTGTTACTTATCACCTTATTTTCTAGGTGTTTGCAAACTAATTGCTTGATTTTCTCGATTATCTTTCTGGGTACTGAAGTTCAGATGACTGGTCTGTAATTTGCCAGGTTGTCCTTTATTCCCTTTTATAGAATGTCTCTCTTTCAGTCCTCTGGAATCTCTCCCATCTTCCACAAGTTTTCTAAGATAATCGATAATGGGTCAGATATCGCCTCAGCTCCTTAAGTATTCTAGGATGTAAGACATCAACTTGTCTAAATATTTTTTAACTTGTTCTTCCCTATTTAACCTCAGATGCTACCTCATTTTCACAGGCATTCACTATATTAGATGTCTGATCACTACTAAACTTTTTGGTGAAAACTGAAACAAGGCATTTAGCACTTCTGCCATTTCCACATTTTCTGTTATTGTTTTCCACCCTACACACACACACACACACACACACACACAGAGTAATGGGCCTACCCTGTCTTTGATTTGTGATTACCCAACACCAGCCAAAACTGATCACTTTGGCAACACAGCTCTGTCTGCTGGATACCTAGACAGAGTAGATGTGTTCATGTAAACACAGTCTATTCCTGAAGCCTTTCCCCCACAGCTGTCAGGGGAGAGCTCATTCAGACCTCGCTTATACTAATAAAAAAAACAACACTGAAATTCTGTGACAAATTTTGAACAAAGCAATATTATTTTAAATTCTAAAAAACGTTTTGATGGTTTTTTCTCTAAACCATCTTTGGAAGTCACACAGCCAAAAAATTACCTCATGTTCTGTGATTATTTCATCATGATGTTGCATCAGTGTCTAGTGTCAAGATATGTCACAATACAAAACTATATATGCAATGTCAAGTCATCACTATGTAACGAGCTTTATTCATTAGGCAAGTGGTGCTGCCACTCTCTGGTTGACTAGCTCATTTCTTGTATTAAAGAAACCTTTCCAAGCACTTTTGGTTTCTCATATTCTTCTTTCCAATTATTCAGAATGGCAACTCCCACAAAAACTGCAAAAGTCAGATATTCACAACCCCTTCTTCAACCCCACCTCTGTAAACCTTTCAAATCCTATAAACACCTGCAAAATACTCTCATACCACAACACAAACTCAAACCATTTGAATGTTTTGAAATTCAAATTTTCCTTCAACTCTGAAGCAGTAAATGTTTGTCCTTCTCCCTAGCAGAAAGGGGGGTTAAAATCCATATATTTTCAGTAATGAGTTTACATTTAGAACAAATTGTTAGTACTATTTCAGTTTCAACCAAGTTGGGCTGCAGGCAGCTCTCAATCCAATGTTGGTTATCAATAAAACAGAGCAGCAGTCTGCTCCATCTTTGCCTGAACTGGGAGAAACTGTCAACCAGACTGATTTATCATGTGCATAAGAGTCACAAAAAGACTGAATGATTTATGTGGCATCATACATTATATCAGTATTGAATAACAGAGAAGACTAGATAAGACCCTGGTGCTACAGCACAAACTAATGTAACAGAATTGGCCACAAAGAGCCAAATGAAAAAGAATAATCCTATGTCATTTTCTACTATCACAATTGGAGTTGAAGACAGAGGGAGTGGCTTCACAAGTGGGGAAATAAAATTTACTTATGGAGGGGAAAAAACCAAGCAATTATCTGCTCAAACATCTACTGCACTTTCACACTGATTCAGTTCTACCCCAATTATTATTAGCGGCTATGTTGTTTTAGGTAATAAAATTTCCACCGTCCACCAGCATTCTGCAAATATACAGCTCCCCCCCAAAAAAACAAAACAAACACACACAACATTTATTCTATCTTTTTTACATAAAAAGAAACAGATGACTACAGCTGCTGGTCAGTGATGCAGTATGTTTCCATCAGAACCCAATGTAAATAGAAGACTTGTTACAGACATACTAAGCAAGGCTTGTAGGTTGTTGAGTTGGGAAAACAGCCTGTCATTTTGGGGAGACTGTGAAGCACAGACTACACAGCCTTATTATACTTATAAACAAATGTCTGCCCAAAGTAGCCCTACAGGTTTCTCCCCAATTGTTCCATTGCAGGGCAGGGTATGCTTCCCCCCCGCCCCCCCCCCGAAACAATTATGGAGTCCACCCCCCAAGTCCCATTAACTCCAGGGGGCTGGCAGCTAGCCATGGCCATCCAGACAGTCACCCTTTGTGTTTGAACCAGATCTGTGCTCCTGGTGTTTACTTGCTCCGCTGCTTCATGGTAGAATCACACTGACCATTGTGGCTGCACTTGAAAAAGGGGATCTCCACCAGGCAATGAGCTCTAGGGGACAGGTAATTCATCCCTAAGATATATCAGCTTTTCATGGTATCTCAGTAGGCCCATGGCTCAATAGCACTCCTTAGGGACTGGGCAGCATTCACCAGTGTGGGACCACTCACTTCCTGACGTTAAGCTCCACCTCCTTCTTTCTTCCAGATTCTAACTTCACAAGATCTTCCTAAGGGCTCTTTATGAAGGTGGGGAGCAGGAAAACAGAGCTGTGGAAGTGACTAAGTGTATCTGATCAGGGAGCAGAGAATGGACTCATGGAGGACCCAAATTGTAACTCCTATGAATCACTGTGTAACCCACACACCTCCTGGGTGTGGTGTTCTGTCCTATCTAGTGGCACCGAGACCACTTAGAGAGACAGATAAAATGAGTCTGCTCTACAGCCTTAGCTAACAGCCAGTTAGCTTTTAGCTCATGCGCTAAGCTCCAGAGGTCCCTGGTTTGGTCCTCCCCACTGACGACCATGGTCTGTCACTGTTACAACTGCACTAGTGTTTCAGAATCAAAATATTTCAGATTTCAAATTTTCCACCAATACTACGTTTTCTATGGAGGAAAAAAATCCAAATGCTTCTAGGCAGGCATTCTGCATGCCTAAGATGTCCAGGAGGTTCTACCTCAGGGAAGAACAACTTTCCTAGAGTTCTCACTGAGCTCCAGCCTGCACGGTGACCCTCCTTAGATTATCACTGTACTTCATTGAGCTGAATGCTCTTCCTCCCTCCCTCCTGCTGTTCCTAGGAAGGGTAGCGGCATGAATAGCACCAGACAGAAACAGCCCTGCCATTCAGAGGCGGGCAGGAAAGGATCGAAATTTTAATTAGTCCCTTTGCAGGTGATACAGTAGTGGGAAAAGCTTTTCTCCTTGTGAACAATCTGTCCCCAACAGACAGTCTTCAAACATATAACTCGTAGCACATTATTATTCAAAAAGGCCAGTTATTTTACAACTGAGTTAAACGTTGGCAGCATTTAAAACGTTCACCTCAAAGTCCAGAACTATGAAGAACAAACTTGGTTTTGAAACAAAGTTGAAGTCTTGAGCCCTTTCTTTGGGAAATATGTTAACCTGAGCTCAGTTCTAGGCAAAATTCATCAAGTTTTTAACAAACACAGGGCAATTTATGGTCAAATTCATCATTTTGAAAGAACAATGGGTGATACATGATAGTTTGACTGAGTTTTGCATTGAAGTGATGGTTTGTTTGGAAAAAAAAAAATTCATATTTCAAAGAAACCTAGGACATGGTAGAGTGAACTCACCTGGATCAAAGCCAAACAAAACTGTTCCCACTAGCCCCTGCAGAGCTAACCAGCCAGGTTTTTCACAATTGTGTCTTTTAGTAGCAGTATAAATAGTCAGAAAAGAATGGTGCAAGTGAAGAGGAGAATAAAGTTGATATGGAGAAATGTGCCCCTAAAGATAAATAGCAGAACAAAAGTTATTTTATCACTGGCTAGCTGAATACCTCAGAGAGGTTGATTTGTTGGATAAAAAGGGAAAAAAAGAGAGGGCAAAAAGGAGCTGATAAACTGCTGCATTCAACAAAAGATAAATGACCAAACTGGTCTAACTTCCCTACTTATGAGTTGCTGAGAGCCCTTTTTCTTTTTAAAACCTTAATGAAAAATGCTGTTTTACATTTCAGTTTTCAGCCTTATTTTTAGAAAACCTGTTTTTCTCCCTTGAACAATTAAGTAAATAGACAAAATGGATTAATTTGAATGCTAATTATATTCTCCATAAGGCTCCAATCTGAAAGAGATGTGTTTCTGTGCTTATCCTTCTTACCCCCCCCCCATAATAAACTTTGATTCCCAGGGTGCTGGGTCAGAGAAGGGTATCCTAGAAAGTGGATATACAGAATATAAGAAGTCCTCAGAAAAGAACCTTAACTAATTAAAAGTTTAAATGGCAAAGGCAAAACGAAATAGAAGTCCACATCTCAGTGCTAGTATTGTTTTGTCATTAATGTAGTAACTTCCATAACAGCACGAGGAGCAACATGGGAGTTTGTGTTGTCCAGAGCTCCCTTCCTCTCCATTCACACTTATTAACACCAGCCTCCAGTGACCATTAGGATTCATTACAGCAGTGTTTAAACCTATGTAGAAATATTGCTTTGTTAAAATGATCTGGATTGACTTTGTACCTTCATTTGGGATTGTCTGACCCGTCCAGTCTGATGGATCACAGGGTGCACAAAATACATATTAAGTGAATGGAATAGAATAGCAATAGCCATTGTAGACTATGGTTAGTTTATATACAGTAGAGATGCCTTCTCCTCCTGCAACCTTAGTGCACCTTTTATTTGTAACCAATGGTCTACCAGGCCTGCAATACCTACTCTTGTAACTTGGGCATCTTCATAACTCAGTGAAAACAGAGATTTCATCCCGAGAGTTGGGCAAAGGCCAGGGTAATGACAGCAATGATAAGAATAGCAGTTTTTCCTGCAAAATAGGTAGAGGGTGGATACTACTTAATGGATATGGGGACAGTTCTTCCAATCTTACTGCGACAGTAAGGGGAGGTTATGGACAATATAGTCCCCACAAAGTGGGAATGTAGAAATACATATAATAAATCAATATAAACCTAGCTCTGATGGAGTGCTTTTCTTCAGTGCATCTCAAAGTGCTTGACCAATAGGAAAAAAGCTTCTGCACAGAGTGAAACTGACTTGTCCAAGTGTAACTCACATACCTCGTGCGTGTGGTGATCTGTCCCCCTCTAGTGGCATTGAGTCTATTTAGAGATTAATGAGTCTGCTACAGCCTTAGGTAAGAGCCATGTGGCTTTTAGCTCATGCAGTAGAGACTCATGCACTAAGCTCCAGAGATCTCAGGTTTGATGCCGCTCACTGACAACTAGGTCTCCTGAGTTCAGTGCTCTATCCACTAGGAAAACACCTTGGAATTTGAAGGATGTAGAAGACTACTAGGTCTGCATTCAGAACATAACTGAATATAGGGTAAAGGAAGGGCAGGGAATAGAAAGGAGAGGGGGCTTGTGTGCAGGAAGGAATACAGGTGAGTTTCATCATTTTTATTAAAATTGATTGTTTTTCCACCTTTTTTATATTAGCCTCCATCTCAAAACTCCATAATCTGGACAGTGTGTGATCTGAAGCTGCTGATAGGATTCACTGAAATTCAGATGAACCAAACCCAATAGATTTGCACAGCCCTCCATATGAGCATTGTTCTTCAGAATACCACAACCAGTCACTGCATGGAGACCTGCATGGAGATTTCCTGACTCAGCATCACGAATTAGATAGGTACAGGTTGTAATAATTGGAAGGGAGGAAGGGCTGCAGGCCTGCAATAAGTACCCCCATAATTTGGGCATACATACTTTACAGATCAATCTTGCACTTTTAAAATCAGTCATTATGATTGCTTTGTTTGCTAACACTTTATTCATAAGAGTATCTTTGTCTGATCCAAGCTAAGGCCCAGATCTTCAAAGGTATTTAGGCACCAGAAACAATTAAAGCTAGGTGCCTAAATAAATTTGAGGCCCTGGGCCTAAATGACTAAGAGGCTTCCCCACAGGCCTGATCCAGCTGCCATGGAAGTTGGTGAGACTCTATTGATTAATGAAAGAATGATCTGATCATAGAGGAGCTGAGATAAAAAAGCTAAAATACTTTGTATTGTTCATACAGCAAGTTGAATTGGTAATTTTCTTCTTAAAATCCATGTTTTATTTACTGTATCATAATGGCCTGCTGATAATGGGGAGCAAATGATAAAGACCAGCATTCTAGCTTTGATAACCCACAAGGCTTTTCATGGCATCAGAATTATACTATTTGCCTTCAGAATTATTATTGACTGGGAATGAGACTTGAACCAAAACCCTGGATCTGAAGTCCCAAGAACGTTGGTTGGCTTAAAATTCAGACAAGTATCCACATTTTGCTGGTCACACCAAACATACTGTTCATATTTTAATCTGATAGCAGTATATTTTTTTGTAAAATAAATTGCTAGACTACCTCTCCATTAAATTGCTTGAAATTAGCTCTAAATTAAATACAGCTAAAACATTTATTCCTGAGAAGGTAATCTGTGATTGGACTTGTCTACCACAGGTGGTACTGATAGAATAAATTTGGCCTGGATTCACAATAAATAAGATGCCTATGATCTCTGGATCAAAGGAGGTTTTGATGATTAAATATAGTGATTCTTGCTCCCATACTTAACACTTCACACCTGATTGATGGCTGGAAGTGAGTTTTTCCACCATGACATATTGGCAGATACCTGAGAGAGGGCTCAGCTTCCTTGGTGCAATCAGATGAGTATACACCATATGATGCATTGTATGATTGCAGGGATACAGAATTGTCAACCTCAGTCTTTTCCATTTAATCAAAAATTAAATATAGCTATTTCATTTTCTGCTGTGATTTTAAATGTGCAGCTCAAATATTTGGAATTGCATCAGATTTGTTTTGCATGATATATTTTTGCTTTGCAAAACAAACACTTGTGTCAAGAAAAGGATATCAGTGGTTAAAAAGTGCAAGCCATTCAGCAAAATAAATAAATAAATAAATAATGCAGTACATATGATGAGTAAAATGCAGTGCCAACTGCTTGTACAAAGTTGTAACTGTACATGCCGAGATAACATTTTTATTATGGACTAATAAATTACTCTATGCAGCTAAATCAGTAGCGCATGCTGCTCAATTGCAGTGGCAGAGTCAATTACAGTTTATGAAACCCTTAGGAATAAACAGAGTTTTCAATAAGCAGGGGATCAATGCATGGGGTATATTATTATTAGGGTATACAATATACCTTTGATTAAAATGGGATTATCAGCTAACTAGAGGTCAGAAAACAGGAATAAACTGCACGGCACTAATTACCAGGATCATCAAGGTATAAAGCCGGATGAATAACGCAGATCAGCCAGTAAGAAAATTTAAACATACAAACAAACAAAACCATAAATCTTGAGCTTTAATGTCAACTACACTTGATTTAGTAAAATGTTCAGCTGATCAGCACATTCTGCATGAAACTTGATTTTATTAATTTTGCTTACTCATGTACTGTGTGTTTGTGGCTTGAATTCCATCTACTGGGAACCTCATGGATATGAGGAATTTCTCTTTCATCTAGCTGCTGCTGAAATCTGAGTGGAAAAAGAAAATAGATATCAGTGTCATGCATGCTAGCCTCAAGAAATTATGTGAAATGACTATGCACTGTCATGTGACAAATACCACTAACTTAACTTGCTTTTTCTGAAATGCTTCTGTGATACACATTATGTCGTGGTTACTTTAAGGACTAGAATGGTATGACTATTGCATGTTGGTTCTGCCAGCTCTCTTGTTAGTAGGTAGTACAGAACTAAGATAACTTACTTATTAGCTGGGGAGAATGCAACACTGTTCCTGAAGCATTGGCACTCAGTCGGAAAATCCTATTCTTGTACTTCACCTTGTGATAAAGACCTAAGGTAATCAAGGCCTATGACTGCTCAGGTGTGACAGCCTAACCAAGCAAACAAAGGGCCTGGGAAGATCTCATTCCTCTTCAGTTCAATGATACAAAGTGCTAAGTGCCCTCTGTAAGAAGCACCCAGACATTGCTAGGATCAGGCTCCAACAGGGGTTATTATATATATCACACACACAGTTTCAGCTGTATGTCTCTCAAAATCCACTGTCTCAGACATCATTTTTCATGGGTCAGAGGGAGTATGTGGCTATTGCTGGGGGAAGATGTTTAATATTTTGTTATTTTTGCACATTTAAAGTCCTCCCCTGCCTCCTCCCTTTGATTCCTTTTTTTGCAGGCTGAACCCCTACCCCACTATCCAGGTTGACTCCTACATTTCTTTGCAGGGGCAGAGCCAGCTTTGGCAACAGCAGCCGCCTATACAGGCTATAGCAGGCCCAGGACCTCCAGAGGAAGAGAGGAAAGAGCACGTGTACATATTCCTTCCCCACCCCACTGCCCAACAAAAAGTATCCAATACAGTTTGGAGGAGGGACTGTCCTTCCTAATCACCTCCCCCAATGAGAGAAAACAATAAGTGGGCTGGACAGCAACACCTGATCTACATACTCTCTGGGATCTTGGAACCATTTTTTTTTAGGGGGGAGGGGGAATGAGTTATATGGAGAAGTATTCCACCCACAAAAAAATGGGAAATACAGCTTGTGTGTATTTAGCGGGGGAGGGGGGCGAGTCTTGGTACATGTGTCTTTTCCCCCTACCCCCACAGAAAGTTGGGGCTTCCTAGGGAAGGAAGAGAGAGAGAGAGAGAGAGAGAGACACACACACACACACACCCCTTTCCCTGCTATGCCCCCCAAAATGACAGAAGACAGAGCAGGAAGCTGCAGGGGATCTCATGTGTCACTCAAGATATATTCTGACTACAATAGGGGTGCATATGTATGATTTCTCTTGCAGAATCATAACTAATGTAAATAAAAAGAGGCATATCCCAACCTCTATTGCCTTGCCATTAGTTAGAAATGCAACAATAAAACCATAACAAATCAGTAAACACCTGCAAAATACAACAGGCAGCGAACAAGGAAATGCTACAAAAGAGCATCTTCCAACCCTTCCAATTCACAAAGAAACTCAGCTCTCCCCTTTCTAGGTCCCTACCTTGTCATGCATACACTGGCTAACTCCACCTGCTCCCTAGCAGGTACCCAATAGGATGGGCTCTTCATAATGCAGAGAGGGAGAGGAATACATCTTGAGCCTCAGTTAGGAGGTTGAGTTTGCAGGGCTAAAAAAAACCCCATCTTTATACTAGTACACTGACTACTGTTCACAGTCCTTTCTCTAAAAAGCTTACAGTCTCTCTTACAATTTGTACAGAGCATACAACCATGTAGTTTGATCTTGGTTAGGACTGGAAGTGCTACTGTAATAAACCACCACCACCACATCACTTTTAATAGCAAAACTGCCTTTTTAATTCAAAGTTTTCTGCTGTCAAAATATGACTATAGTCTCATCACCAAAAATATAGAAAGGGTCTTTATGTCTGGATTACGTTTCTTCCACCAAAGTCAAGACATCTTCTTGGCTGGAACATAAGACCGAGATATAGAAAAGTCATACAGGAAATTAAAATATCAAGACCTCCTGTCTGTATTGAGAGCTGAATCCTGAGTAGGAATAGAATAGGTTATCTTAAATATGTAAAGGGCTGAATCCTCATCTATCACTGCTCCACTAGAGCTATCCTGCAAGACATTATCCTACGCCAGTAAGAACTAAAGTGGATTGCCATTGCTATAATGTATGATATGATACAAGGTATTATAGGAGAAGAGTATGTGTGTGGTGTAGAACCACAGCCTGAAATACAAACAAAAACGAAAGGAAAATGGGGCCAGAGGAGTGGGGGAGGAAAGGAAGACAAAATGCTGCTTCTTACAAAATTTATGGCCTACACGCCTCTGCTCGGGGAATTTTTGCCACCCCATGGGCAGGATTGATGCTTTTTTTAGCTTGGTCCAGGAAAAAAAAATAATGAAAACAATGAATAAAGTTTAATTTATTTTCACTCTGTGTGAACCAAACAGACCTTAACTTATAGCCTCTTGTGGTTAGTATAGCCTCTGAGTAAGCAAGGCTGTCAGTTTCCAAGTCAATTCTTGCTTTCTGGTCTGGTTCCAGGAGCTTCTTGATGAAGTTTCCTCTTGGTATAGGTGAAGAGTTTCCTTTCCTGCTTGGGGGCCTACCCACAGCTTTCTTTTCATATGCCAGGCCATATGCAGATTGAGCAGCTTGTCCAGAGTGCCCATCTCAATGTGGAATATTAATACTCCATCACAAACCTCACATCCAGTTTTATATCATCATGGGTTGATCTCAGGTATTGTTCTTTAGTAAATGTGGCCTGAAGTAAGGATTTGATTTACCTGCAATAGATGCCTGGGTGTCTTCCAAATGCTTGCCTTACAAAGGGTATGGCTACACTGGCGATTTGCAGCGCTGGAAAGCCTCCACCAGTGCTGCAATTAGTAAGTGGCCACACCTGCAGGGCACTTCCAGCGCTGCAACTCCCTGGCTGCAGCGCTGGCCGTACACCTCACTCAGCATGGGGAATAAGGATTCCAGCGCTGGTGCTGCAGCGCTGGTCATCAAGTGTGGCCACACACCAGCGCTGTGATTGGCCTCCAGGGTATAAGGATGTATCCCAGAATGCCTGTTCAGCCACTCTGCTCATCAGGTCAGACTCTACTGCCCTAGCCTCAGGTGACCCGCCCTTTAAATGCCCCAGGAATTTTAAAAATCCCCTTCCTGTTTGCTCAGCCAGGTGTGGAGTGCAATCAGTGAATCTTTACAGGTGACCATGACTCCACGTGGCAAATGAGCCCCAGCATGGAGCAATGGCGAGCTGATGGACCTCATCAGTGTTTGGGGGGAGGAATCTGTGCAGGCACAGCTGCGCTCTAGCTGTAAGAATTATGATACCTTTGCCCAGGTATCAAGAGCCATGCTGGAAAGGGGCCATGAGCGGGACGCGCTGCAGTGCAGGGTTAAAGTAAAGGAGCTGCGGAGTGCCTATTGCAAAGCACACGAGGGAAACCGCCGATCCGGCGCTGCCCCCACGACCTGCCGGTTTTACAAGGAGCTGGATGCGATTTATGGGGGTGACCCCTCTGTAAATCCAAGGACCACGATGGACAGTTCAGAGCCGGTAGAGGAGGGGGAGGGGGAGGCAGACAGTGAGGCTACTGTGGTGGGGGAAGACACCCTGGAGTCCCAGGAGGCATGCAGTCAGGAGCTCTTCTCAAGCCAGGAGGAAGCTAGCCAGTCGCAGTCCCTGGGACTTGGTGCAGAAGAATCACAGGAGCAGGTCCCAGGTAAGCAGCTTTTATTGCAATGCAAAGGTTTTGGGAGAGGAGGGGGGGTGGTATGGCTGCATGCTTGCATGCCTAGACATGGAATATCCCATTGATGTGGTCTATCACATCGCGGTAATCTGCCTCTGTAATCTCTTCAAAAGTTTCTGCAAGAGCATAGCCAATTCGCGTGACCAAGTTTAAAGGGAGAGCCAGTGTGGTCCCTGTCTCAGTCAGGCTAACGCGTCCGCGCCACTGTTCCAGGAGGGGTGGGGGGACCATGGCTGCACACAGGCAAGCTGCATAGGGGCCAGGGCAGAATCCACATTGTTGTAGGAGACCCTCCCTTGCTTCCCAGGTAACCCGCAGCAGGGAGATATCTTCAAGTATTAACTCCTGTGGGAAATGGAGGGAGTGTTTCAGTGCAGGTCTCCCAACTGCTGCTTGCTTCCTGCCTTTACCAGAGCCCAAAAAAAGCAGTGCACCCATGAAGCAAAAAGCACCCTGCCCAGGCAAACCACGGCAGGAACCCCAGGGCTAAATTCCTGAGGGACATGGAGGGAGTGTTTCCCAGCATGTCTCCCATGTTTTATTGGCTTCTACTTCTACTATGCAATACCCTCACTTACCATTTCTGGGAGGCTGTGAATTCTCTAGCTGTGTTTGAAATGTCTGAGGAATGCTACAGTGTGAGACTTGAAACTAACTTCAGATTATACACAATGCAGGCTCTCTTAAAATGTATCATTTGCTGTATTTTTATAGTGTCCTTGACTAGTCCTGGTCCGGTTTTATCAGTGACTGAAAGAAAGCTTCAAAACCTGAGAAGGAAGCCTAACAAAAGCAAGGAAGATTTGGTGAAGGCAGTTATGAACCAGTGTGCAACAGAATAAAACTGCGCAGGAATGGAGAGAAAAGATGCAGCACTGGAAGGAAACAGAAAGCAGGAGAAAGGCGTTGATGCTGAAGAAAACCACGAGGCAGCTTATAAACCTCATGGCGCGCCAAACAGACTGTATGCAGTCACTGGTAGCAATGCAGGCAGAGCACTACCGTGCCAAACCCCCACCCTCCCAAACCTCTTTCCCCTATGCACCAATGTCAGCTCCAAGTCCCGTTCCCCAGCATCCAGGTTCTTACCTACACCATCACCAGCTGCCCCCAACACCTGTACAGTCACCTATGAGCCCAGAGAACTACGACCCTTACCCTCTGCACTCAACCCCCATCACCATGCAACAGTACAATCCTGAGGTGCACAACAGCACTCCTGGCAGTACATATGCAAACCTATGAATGTACAGTTCAACAACCAACCCCCCTGCCCGTTTACTTCCTTTTTTTTAAATACATGATTTCTTTGATTATGAAACAGTTATTATTGCATAAAGTGAAAGATAACAAACACCAAGGAAAACACAGGCACTTAAAAGCACTGTAACCAGTGCACGTCACTCCTGGTCAAGGCAAAAAACATTACTGTTGGCTTTCAGCCTCAAATTCCTCCTTCAAGGCATCCCTAATCCTTGTTGCCCTGTGGTGGGCGTCTCCAGTAGCCCTGCTGTCTGGCTGTGCAAATTCAGCCTCCAGGACTTGCACCTCGTTGGTCCATGCCTGGCTGAATGTTTCACCCTTCCCTTCACAAATATTATGGAGGGTACAGCACGCGGATATAACCGCAGGGATGCTGCTTTCCCCCAAGTCTAGCTTCCCATAAAGCGCCCGCCAGCGCCCCTTTAAACAGCCGAAAGCACACTCCACAGTCATTCGGCATTGGCTCAGCCTGTAGTTGAAACGGTCCTGGCTCCTGTCCAGCTTCCCTGTATAGGGTTTCATGAGCCAAGGCACTAATGGGTAAGCGGGGTCCCCAAGGATCACAATGGGCATTTCAACGTCCCCTACTGTGATCTTTCGGTCTGGGGAAAATGTCCCTTCCTGCATCTTCCTGAACAGGCCACTGTTCTGAAAGATGCGTGCATCATGCACTTTTCCAGGCCAGCCTGCGTAAATGTCAATGAAACGCCCACGGTGATCCACAAGCGCCTGGAGAACCATAGAGAAATACCCCTTGCGATTAATGTACTCGTAGGCTAGGTGGGGTGGTGCCAGAATAGGAATATGCGTCCCATCTATTGCCCCTCCACAGTTAGGGAAACCCATTTCTGCAAAGCCACCCACAATGTCCTGCACGTTCCCCACAGTCACGGTTCTCCTTAGCAGCATGCGATTAATGGCCCTGAAAACTTGCATCAACATGATTCCAACGGTCGACTTTCCCACTTCAAACTGGTTCCCGACTGACCGGTAGCTGTCTGGAGTTGCCAGCTTCCAGATTGCAATAGCCACCCGCTTTTCCACCATCAGGGCAGCTCTCAATCTTGTGTCCTTGCGCCGCAGGGTGGGGGCGAGCTCAGCACACAGTCCCATGAAAGTGGCTTTTCTCATACGAAAGTTCTGCAGCCACTGCTCGTCATCCCAGACTTCCATGACAATGTGATCCCACCACCCACTGCTTGTTTCACAAGCCCAAAAGCGGTGTTTCACGGTGCTGAGCATTTCCGTTACCGCCACAAGCAATTTCATGTCACCCACATTAGGCAAATCCAGATCATCGTCGCACTCCTCACTGTCACTTTGGAGCTGAAGGAATAGCTCAACTGCCAAACGTGACGTGCTGGCGACAGTCATCAGCAAAGTCCTCAGCAGCTCAGGCTCCATTTCACACAGAAAGCATGCTGCACTCACAATGGCAAGAAATGTGGACGGCGAAACTGTGACTGCTGGGAAGTGAAGCGATGCACCACGGGGCGTTGGAACAGGAAGCGGAATGACCCACACACTTCCTTCCCCTTCCCACAATACTCAGCGCCAAAACGGGACGAGGTGCTCTGTGGGATAGCTGCCCACAATGCACCTCTCAGTACAGCGCTGCAAATGTGGCCACACTGCAGCGCTGGTAGCTGTCAGTGTGGCCACACTGCAGCACTGGCCCTGCACAGCTGGATGACCAGCGCTGCAAACTACCAGCGCTGCAACTCGTCAGTGTAGCCATACCCAAAGAGAGAGAGAGAGAGAGAGAGAGAGAGAGATTTGCTTTTTACAATCTTGGTAGCATTGTCTTTGTAAAGTGTGCTTTCCAAGGAGGATACTGAAGAGGCAGCCAGCAGTGATATTCCCTGATCCACAGCTTTCAGGGCACTTTTTCTGGGAATGGTAGCTGCCAAGCCATATACACATACGGATTCAGAGGCAGGCTGAATAGGGAAAAAATACTTGACTTACCCACAGGCTCCTGTACATTTCCCTGTTTGGGGGGGGGGAATCTTTCTTTGTCACTAGTATGGTTTCCTATGTCATTTGCCACAAAGAAACCAGATGGAAAACAGATAGGTATGATCCATCTAGCCCTGAATGCTTTTAATGAAAGTATTGTGCCTTTAAAGGAGTGCTATCCATTATCTACTTTTTAAACTGGATGAAAAATCATGTTGCTATCATCCAATATGTGCCAAACAAAAGGCACAATAAAAAATGGCATTGAAATATATGAGCTCTGTGACAGTAGTATTAATCACATCTTATAACCTGACCTTTCTACTGGCAGGGACATTCAGTGAGCTGTTACAAGGGGCAGGCATTTTCCAGAGTAATAAACCTCTTTAATGTCAGTCATCCACTTAAAGGGGAATATCCTCTCTTGACTGAGATTTTTAACTGATGTAAAACAGATCAAATAACTATGATGTTTTTTTGCTGCTCCTGCTTGCCTAAAAAAAGTCAGTCACAAGGAAGAATCTAAATTGGAGGCTATGGGGTCAGATTTCATCTTCATGCACAGCCATGAGCAAGTAGTGGTGCATAAGAGGCATCATTGCAGTAGCAGCTCTGGGAGGCATGTGCCTCAGAAAAACCCCTCTGAGCACAGTTCCTCCCCTTCCCCCGCCATTTCCCTTTTGTTCTATGGTACTTGTAGGACTACCTTGCTGCTAGCCTATGCCTGCAGCAAATTATAAGACTTCCTGCACTAGTTTAACTGTCCTGGCTAGGGTGTTGGGGCACAGAGCCGTGGTTCCATCTATTTTTTTGCTAACCCATGTCCACTGGCTGAGAAGAGGGAGAAAGTGATTGTGCAGTGCCTCCTGCATATAGGAATACAGAGCCCTTGTAGCCACAGGGGAGCAAAAGTGGGGTCGAGTGCCCCAATCTAGTCATTGTGTGGATTTGCAAATAAGTAGGTTTAGTCAAACTTTTCTGAACTCTCTCTGACTGGGGGGGGGCAGGATTTACATCAATGAACAGGACAGGTATTTTATTATTTGATGCCAATTGGTTGGAGAGTTAGATTATCTTCCTAGGCTCATGCCCCAGGCAGTTCTTTGGACCCAGATTGCTCAACTGTACATAAACAGACATCATATCTTAGACTGTAGTTGGTGCAGCAAAAACATTTTTGCCATGTTTTGGATTTGTGGCCCTTTGGGTTCGCTTGCCTTAATTATATTCAGCTATAATGCAAAGAACCTACAGACCTGTATTCTGTAAGACATTAGCTTCAGCAGTTTTAGCATAAGTCTTGAGGTATATGAACTTTGGCACAGATAAATAGCCCAACAGAAAACCCCAATGATGGGAGCTGTTTAAAGATTTTATATCCAAGGAGGGGGAAACATTTTGGGTAAAAGCCCAACCTGGTTGAGGGGAAGTAAAAGAGGCAATTAAAAATATATATATAAAAAGTGAAAGAAAAAAAAGGGAAATAGATAGTCAATTAGACGTTACGAAGTGTAAGAAATTGATATGGAAAAACTAAAGAAATCAGGGAAATCCACAGCTGGCAGGACTAAGGACAATGGACAAAGTTTAAATATAATTGAGAACAAATGAATTTATAACAATGGCATGTGACCATTAGTTGATAGAGATAGTAAAATTGTGAATAATGATGCAGAAAATGCAGAAGTGTTCAACAAATACTGCTTCAGTCCAAATAAATAAGTATGATGTACTCTTAGCACATGAGGAAGATGAACTCTTTTTCAAACTAAAGAACATATTAAGCCACATCTCCTTGGCATAAATATTATATATATTTTTTTAAAATAAGCAGAACCAGATAATTTGCACCAAAGAGTCCTAGAAGAGATCTCTGCCTTGCTGAATAAGTGTTTTATAAAACTGAGAATACTAAGTTCAAGAAGACTGGAAGTGTGGGAATGCTGTGTCAAAATTCAAAAAGAGCAAGTGGACTGACCGGGGTAATTATAGGCTAGTTGGTCTGGGATCAATCCTGGGCAAAATAATGGAAAATCTGGTTTGGAATTCAACTGAAAGAATTAAAAGGATGAAAATATAATTGGAGCCAAACATGGTTTATGGGAAACAGATCTTGCTGTCTCAAAAAAAGGAGATCAGATTTGATGAGTTTGGTTGACAGAGGAAACTGAATGGATGTAATATACTTAGACTTTGTTGAAATCTTTGATTTAGTACCACAAAACATTCGGATGAAAAAGTTAGTATACAATGTCAGAGTACATACTAAATGGATTAAGATTTGGCTAATTGACATCTCAAAAAAAGTGGTTGTCAACGGAGAACCATCATTAAATGGGGGGGTTCCACAGGGATCAATACTAGGCCCAATGCTATTCAGTAATAGATTGCTGGAAGTCCCTTGGAGTTAGAAGAAAATTGTCTTCCATAAAGTGATAGCTGGTGGATCTACAGGTAACTAATTAGACTAATTTGGGATCCACAGAACTTGTCAGAATTGGGGTAGACATTTCCCAATGGAAGGGGTGGATCTGGATTGTTGAGTTGTACTGCAGTGTGTTATTTCCTCCTTTCCTGTTTCTCCTTTGGATCTCGAAGTACCATGATCCTTGCCACAAGGTCCTTTTACATTTTAGTCAGTCAAGGGCTTCGGTTTCCCCATGAGGTTGTTAATATTGCACTTCTTCATAGAATCATAGGACTGGAAGGGACCCTTGAGAGGTATCTAGTCCAGTCGCCTGCACTCCTGGAAGGACTACGTATTATCTAGACCATCCCTGACAGGTGTTTGTCTAACCTGTTCTTTAAATCTCCAATAATGTATATTCCCCAACCTTCCCAGACAGTTTATTCCAGTGCTTAACTACCCTGATAGTTAGGAAGTTTCTTAATATCCAACTTAAACCTCCCTTGCTGCAATTTAAGCCCACTGCTTCTTGTCCTATCCTCAGAGTTTAAGAGGAACAATTTTTATCCCTCCTCCTTGTAACTGTCCCTGCCAGCAGGTATATGGGATCTTGGGGAGCAATTACCACACGGGTGGGGTGCAAAATAAACTTTATTAAGCAAATACAAAAACAGGGAAACTTCAATAGTGAGGGGTATGGGGTTGTTAAGGTAGACAATTGGGGAGGGGTTTCTTTTTTGGTGAACAGTAAGGGGGTTTCAGTAGTGGGGTACAACACAGTAGGATACAATACAGTGGGTAATCAGTTAACACTGAGGTATAAATGTAACAGGTAGCTAGCGATTTCTATGTAAAAAGGTGTGTCACAGCAGCATATAACCAATTAACAGTTATGGATAAAATGTGTTAAATAAACAATTTTAGGTAAAAATGTGTCACAGTGGTGTAAATGTAGAATGTGAGGGGTATCAGAGAGGAAGAAAGTAACCAATGGGGTTTTATGCTAGAGATTTAAACTTAGTGAGACAGAACAAACAGGATGCAAGCTTAAGCAGCAGAGAGAGTGTAACAAGGTAGAAAGACACAGAGAAGCTGGGGGGGGGGTGTTTTCAGTGGGAAGACAGACAATTACAATTATACAGAACACAGCAAAATCTTATCTATGAGCTAACTTAACCAAGACTACACAAATTAAAACACAATGCAACAATTCTCTAAGCCTAACTTACAAAGTATAATGCTAAACTTAACTTAATGGGTGCACCTTATACTAAGGATAGTTCCAGAAGGCTGAGTGGTGTGTGTCCAGGACACAGCTCCAAAGAGGGGGGGGTGACTGCAGCAGTGGATGCAGCTGAAAACAGACCAAGGCAAATCCCACAGGAGCATAACTTAGCAGCAGCACAAACTTATTTTCAGTGGCAGAGTGCCACGGGGTTTAAGAGAGAGGTTTTAGGACACAGACCAAGGTTTAGCTTGAGTCTGTGTGCTGGGGAGACAGAGCCAGCAGCTAAAATAATAAAATAAAAGAACAGAAAGTTTCACAGAGGGATTCTTACCATCCCACAAGGCAGCAGCAGAGGCAGAAGCAGCAAGAACATCAAAAGGCTTGGTACAGTCTTGATAATCAGGAGATCTCTCAGGCAGCAATTCATTCTTCGGGGTGGGGGGTGTCAAAAACAGGGGTATGCTCAAAAATAAAACGAGAGCGGAGAAAGGACCCCCAGAACCCCTGGTTGATCAGACCAGGCAGCAATGCAAGAACCTTTCTGAAGTCTGTTAAAAAAATGTCTGTTTTTAAAGGCAAACCCTGGCAGCTTCCCGCCAGTAACTGATTGGCTCCCCCTCTTACAGAGAGGAGGGAGACAGAGAAAAAACTGCAGGCAGCCACAGAGGCATGTTTGGACTAGCCCTGAGCCCAGAGGTATGACTCATGCCCAGGATCCTAAAAACACAATAGGTCTTGCAGCTCTGGACAAGGTGATAACAGGACTAACCCTTTGAACAGGGCAGTGGTCCCACTTAGCATAAGTGGCCATCCCTTTGAGAAGGGCAGAGGCCCTGGTAAACAACTTAACAGCCAGGGAGGGGCGGCCACAGGAGGAAAACAAGAACAAAATGGAGTAAGGGGACAGCTGTAAGAACAAAATGGAGCTGTAACAGACAGTAACAATCTTTTATATACTTGAAAACTGTTGTGTCCCATCTGAGTCTTCTCTTTTCCAGACTAAACTACCCCCCCTCCTTTTTTTTCCCAGTCTTCTCTTAGGTCATGATTTCTAGACCTTTAATCATTTTTGTTCTGTACCACTGGACGTTCTCCAATTTGTCCACATCTTTCCTGAAATGTGGCACCCAGAACTGGACACATTATTCCAGTTGAGGTCTAATCAGTCTGGAGTAGAGCAGCAGAATTACTCCAGGTCTTGCTTACAATACTTCTACTAATACATCCCAGAATTGTGTTAGGTTTTTTAGCAGTAGTGTGATACTGTTGATTTGTATTTAGCTTGTGATTCACTGTGACCCCCCAGATCCTTTTTTGCACTACTCCTGCCTAGTCAGTTGTTTCCCATTTTGTATGCGTGCACAATTGATTGTTCCTTCCTAAGTGGAGTACTTTGCATTTGTCCTTATTGAATTTCATCGTATTTACTTCAGCCCATTTCTCCATTTTGAATTTTAATCCTATCCTTCAAAGCACATGCAACCCCTTCTAGCCTGGTATTGGCTGCAAACTTTATAATGGCATAAGGGTACACTTGTCTAAATCTAATCATGGATGACTATACTGAACAGAACTGAACCCAGAATTGATCCCTGTGGGACCCCACTGAATATGCTCTGCCAGCTAGACTGTGAATAAGTCTCTGGGAATGGTTTTCCAAGAAGTTATGCTCCCACTTATAGTAGCTCCATCTTGGCTGTATTTCCCTAGTTTATTTATGAGAGGGTCATGCAAGACAGTATCAAAAGCTTGACTAAAGTCAAGATATGCCACATCTACTGCTTCCCCCTATCCACATGGCTTGTTACCCTGTCAAAGAAAGCTATTAGGTGGGTTTGATATAATTTGTTCGTGACAAATCCAGGCTGACTGTTACTTATTACTTTATCTTCTAGGTGTTTGCAAATTGATTGCTTAATTACCTGCTCCATAATCTTTCCAGATATTGAAGTTAAGATGATTGGTCTGTAATTCCATGGGTTGTCCTTACTCCTCTTTTTATACATGGACAAATATAGTGCCATTTTCCAATCCTTATGTTTGCTTTGAAGCGCTTTTTTGCCTGCCACATGTCCATTGGCCATGGCTCAGTTGTGAGAACATGACCTACTGTGGGAGTCTATTTTCTAGCATTTGAAGAACATGACCAGCCCAACAGAGTTGGTGGTGGATGATCATAGCTTCAATGCTGAAGGTTTTGGCTTGGGACAGAACACGGATGTTTGTGTGTCAGTCATCCCACTTGATTCAGAAGATCTTGTGAGGTCACTGTATATGGTATTGTTTAAGAACTTTTAGGTGTCTACTATACATGACCTGGGCATGATACAAGACAACAGGGATAACAGTGGCCTGATACATGAGAAGCTTGGTTTGATGCTTGATGCCATGATCTTTGAAGACATTTTGTTAAGCGTCTGAAAGCTGCACTGGCACATTAAGCAGTGTTGAATTTCCTCATCAATATCAGCTTTCTGCACCAGAGAACTGCCGAGGTAAAGGAAGTGGTCAATGTTCTCCAGGGTCTCTTTATTGATCTGAATTATGGGATCAGAATCCTCATGATTCAGAGCCTGTTGGTGGAGTACTTTAGTTTCCTTGTTGTTGAGTGTGAGGCCGAGTTTGTTGTAGGCCTCAGAGAAAGTGTCAACTATTTTTTGGAATATTTTCTTTTGAGTCGGTGCACAGGGTTCAGTCATCTGCATATTGGAATTCAGTGACTGATTTAGTGATAGTCTTGGTCTTGGATTGGTAGTGAAAGAGGTTGAAGAGCTTGCTGTCCATTCTGTATTGATGTTAATTCTGGAGGGGAGCTTGTCAGCATTGAGAATGCTGAGGATGACAGCAAGGAAGATGGAGAAAAGGAGTGGAGCGATGACATTAACTTGATTAACTCCTGTCTTAACTTGGAAGGGGTCCATCTCGAATCCATTGCTGGCTACCATAACAGACATGTTGTCGTGGAGGAGTCAGAGGATGGCAACAAATGTTGGTGGGTGTCCAAATTTAAGGAGAATTCTCCAGAGCCTCATGATCAATGGAATTGAATGCAAATTAATAGACAAGTGAATCACTGCTGATAAGTTTGCAGATGACAAAGATTGATGGAGCGGTAAATAACATTGAGGAAAGGACAGTCATACATAGCAATCTTGATTAGAAAAAGTTCAGAGAAGGGCAACAAAAATGATTAGGGGTTTGGAGCGGGTCCCATATGAGGAGAGATTAAAGAGGCTACGACTTTTCATCTTGGGAAAAAAGGAGACTAAGGGTGGGGATATAATAGAGGAATATAAAATCATGAATGGTGTGGAGAAAGTGAATAAGAAAAGTTATTTACTTGTTTCCATAAGAACTAGAGGTCACCAAATGAAATTAATAGGCAGCAGGTTTAAAACAAATAAAAGGAAGTTCTTCTTCACACAGCGCACAGTCAACCTGTGGAACTCCTTGCATGAGGAGGTTGTGAAGGCTAGGACTTAAAAGAGAACTAGATAAATTCATGGAGGTTAAGTCCATTAATGGCTATTAGCCACAATGGGTAAGGAATGGTGTCCCTAGCCTCTGTTTGTCAGAGGGTGGAGATGGATGGCAGGCGAGAGATCACTTGATCATTACCTATTAGGTTCACTCCCTCTGGGACACCTGGCATTGGCCACTGTCAGTAGACAGGATACCGGGCTGGATGGACCTTTGGTCTGACCCACTATGGCTGTTCTTATGATTGCTTGGTAAGATGGACACATTTAAAACTCATTTGGTTTAATACAGCCAAATGCAAGGTCATATCTAGGTACAAAGAATTCAGGCCATACCTACAAAGTGGGAGACTGTATCCTGGAAAGCCAGGATCTCAAAAAGAACCTGATGGCCAGTGTTTTATGTATCCCCTTTCTGTATCCAATCCACAGAGAATGAGAGTGTCTACTACAGACGTCAATTACATTGCCTGGTTCTTTAGCTAAAGGTATACTCACTCATCTTTTCAGCTATAGAAGTCCCTGGTTCAGTTCCCTGTGTGCCAGACAAGATGGGGGGTGAGGGGGCATAACATATACAATTGTCAAAAATATCCTACAGTAAACAGAAGGTGAATTATCAAATTAAAACGTCTTTTTGGTACAACAAGCTGAGTAACCTAGCAAGCTTTTAGAGAGTTTTCCCTCCATGTAATTCAGACTTCTGTTTCCTTGGTCAGTCTGTATAGTACATGATTAAAACACAGTACCAGAAACTACAGTTATCTGCTGTTACACACAGCTGAGGACTGACATTACCAGAGAGCTTTGTTCCTCTTGCCCTATGCTTTCCCCTTTTCTCTCCCTCATTGTCTTCTCAGTCAACATGCATTCATTTGACTTCAATTGCATACAAATAACATTGTAACAAATGTGAAGTCCCCCCCCTCTAAAGCACAATTATAGTCTCATGCACACACAGTAATACATTGTATTGAGACATGCACATATATACATTTGAAATAATGTTTTCTATGAGAGAGCAATAATATTAGGCCATATATTTAAGAGCAAATAAAAAACCTTGGATACAGTGGTCACAGCTCTATTAAAACTACTTTAACAGATGTAATGTATGTCTTTTCTAGAGATGTATAACAAAAACTACCTACCCAAGAACCAGTTTTTGGAATGATGCTATATGTATTTTAAAAAACACATGTTACCTGTATGTCTACCTAAAGACAGGCAATACTGACATATGCAATTAAATTAAATTAGACCCCCTAATTTAATAAGGGTGGCACTGCTTATACAGCATATTTCCTGCCTTCTTGAGCCCATGCAAGCCCCTTTGGAACACATGCAGCGGAGGGTCTTCAGGATTTCAGGCTTCTGGGACTAGGCAGGTGAAGCCAGGAAACAGGTCTGCACTTCAGGAACAGGTGGATTTTTGACTGGGGGGTGAGGAACCTAATTTAGGTTAATGCTGCTCCTTGCAACATTGAGTGACTTCTATCTACTACTGGAAAGGAAGATATAAAGTTGTGGAACACACACACACACAATGGTATCACGACTTCTGAATTAACCAAACAGCCAAAGAAAAGGGTACGGTTCAGAGGCATCATAAAGGAGTTTCTCTGTGGCTGCCCTGGTACTAAAAAGACCAGAAGCAGATTTCCCCAAGGAAACTGCACAGAAAGACAAGGCAGCCATGTCCTACCAAGTGACAAATAGCTCCTCAAAGCAAACAATTGATTGGGTTCATATTTTCTGTTAAATTTTCCCTTTCTATTGATTTTTACAAACAATTTGGTCCTTAGACTTTAACATTTGGCTAAATAGGATATTCAGTTAGAAATGTCTTTTGTATATCAAAGGATTGTTTAGCCACATATTAAAATAAATGGTCAGACTTGTTTAAAAAGGGAAGACATGCACTTAACCCCACAGGATACATTTTCAGAAGGTCTGAGGCATAGCCAGATCTCCCAGTCTGTACCCACCTGCTGCCTCTTGCTTTAGAGTTAAGCCTGATCTACACTAGGAAATTAAACCAATATAATGGTCACTCAGGGGTGTAAAAAATCCACATCTGAGCGACACAGTTAAACTGACCTAATGCCCAGTGTAGTCAGTGCTAGGTTGACAGGAGAATTCTTCTTTTGACCTAGTTACCACCTCTCAGGGAAGTGGAGTACCTACACCAATAGCAGAACCCCTCCTGTCAGAGTAGTTAGTGTCTTCACTGACACACTACAGTGGTGCAGCTGTAGCTGTTTATGTGTAGCCAGACCCTTAGACTAAGCTGTTTGAAGCAGGGATCATTTCTTTGTTCTGTGTTTGTACAGTGCCTAGCACAGCGGGGTCCTGGTTTATGTGACTCCTCGCTGCTTTCACAATACAAATAATAGGCAGGCTCCCTGCCTGTGCCCTGTTTTTTGTGCCTGCTGAATGAATTGCCAATACAGATCTGCTCACTGTGCCTCTGACTAACTCAGGGCCATGCAGCATTCCACTAGGCAAAATTCCACCTTTCTGTATCAGTTTTTAGTAACTCTTAAGACTTATCTATGAGCTTCTTAATAAAACACTAGAATATGGGACCAGATCCCCAGTTATGAAAAAAATATCCATTTACACCAGCTGAAGATCTCGCCAATGATGAATATATATGGGAGCGTATGTGTACCTTGATATTTATGTTCAGTGCTTATTAATGTTCCAGCTCCAACCACTGTATATAAAGTACCCCACAAGTGTGTTAGCAAAGGAAGACTCATATGGTGGCTGAAAGGCAGGCAAACAGTCTGACTCAAGACTTATTACAAGAGCCTACTGATAAGGAACAATAATTATTACTGTGCACATACTAGTTTAACTGCCTTGAAACCTTTTAGCTGCAGCTGGAATACAGAACAATAAGATCAAAAGAATTAAAATGAGAAGCGCTGAAAACGAAAAATGATAATATGTATGCTGCTGGCACTATTATTTATAACTGATCAGTCACCAGCTATGTCTGGATTATTATAACTAATTAGACAACTTTCACTTAGTGCCCTATTGAAGCTTTGAGAACAAAGGGAGTAAGGAAGAAAGGCACCCTGTACACTTTACTCCTCTCACACACCTCAGTATGCCCTAAATCATCAATTATTAAATCAGCTTGGGAGTCTGTTACATTTCTAACAACAAATGGATGCCACTCGAGCTCATTTGGCAGAAGAGAATTACCAAAAGATGTAAAATATATGGGAATAATTAGAACTAAAAATCTTGAAAGTATGCTTTAGCCCAATGTAAACTCAATGACAGGTTTCTCTCTTGAATAGGCTTCTACAAATATATATACACAAACAATTCTCAATAACTTCAATGCAAGCTGTGAAGGGAAAACAGAGGGCAGGATTTGGGCCTTCTGTGGGAAAATTACTACAACACAAAAGATGTTACCCAGTCTTATTTATTCTCACCTCTCCATACATGAATAGACACAAGTATTTCTTTGGTGCAATAAACAAGTTGCTATAAAAATTGTAATAGGACAAAGCAAGAAATTATAGGCTTGATTCGCTATCCAGTCTCTCCCAGAGAAAGATGACTCCCAGGCTGTGGGTACCCACTGGCAGAAGACGGGCCAGAAAAGAGGTTGCAATAGCAAAAGATTCCCTGAAGCCCTGCTCTGCAGCAGCTTTGCCAAGTCTTGTGATATTTGGCCTTTTCTTTAGAGCCCCAGTTTGTTGAGTCAGGTGATTATGAGTATTATATCTTCCGTTTTCTTTTTAAGTACATTTCTAGCCCTCATCATTTCAGAGAGAACTTGTGAACGTGAACCCCAACGGCTTACAAACCAGAAGGCAAATAAAACCCAAAATGTCATTGTTACTAGCTGAGATATTTTAAAATAATGTCATTATTTTGCAGCCTGACTAATGATTTTTGAATACTGGAGGTTGGTAATGCCAGTGGTAGGATCCTGCAGCCACCACTGTAGTCCAGAAAGTGGGCAGGGAAATCAACAAGAGGAGGCAGTAGTGGGAAGGAATTGTATTCTGACTCCTTACCCAGATGGATAATTTGGCTGGTCACTAAGCTGGAGCGAGAATCCCTGCTCTTCCAGGTTTGCTGTCAGTGAAGGGAAGCTGCCTCTAAACTACTTGTAGTGACTTCACCTGCTGGTTCTGTTCTCCCACCATCCTTGCTGCACAGTGGGGTTTAGAGCTGGAGATGTTCTGGGGTTCTGCCCCTCTGAAGGATTAAGACTGAGGACAGAGACTTGCAGAGGGGCAACTGTACTAGTATGTGGCTGTCCAATCCCATTTCCTCTTAGACACAAGTCTGTGATGCCTCTTTCCTCTCATATACCATTATGATAGAAGGTAACTGGGGATTGGAATCACTAGAAAGGCTGGGTTCCCTCCAGCTACTTGAAATCCACAGGAAGAGTAAATAGGCTTGAAAACCAGGACCAGCAATCCTGCTGGCAACTCCAAAATAAAGCTGCCAGCTGGGAAGGACAGGCCACTCACATCTAAGCTGCCACCCCCCACCACATCCCTAATAAGAAAGATGGTAGAAGAGT
Organism: Mauremys reevesii; assembly: GCF_016161935.1. Classification (NCBI taxonomy): domain Eukaryota; kingdom Metazoa; phylum Chordata; order Testudines; family Geoemydidae; genus Mauremys; species Mauremys reevesii. The sequence goes on along the minus strand of NC_052627.1, from coordinate 98,581,293 downwards.
TCTGGGCAAGATACTGTGTTATTCAGATTTTGTGATTGCTACTGAAGAACTCTGGCTCAGTCCCTCCCCCACACCTCCATTGCCAGAGAGAAATTACTTCAGCTCCAGGGATGGAATAGTCCTGTAGCTCCTGTACAGGAGAGACACAGCGAGAGAGAGAGAGACAGACAGAGAGAAAAAAACAAAAACCACACAAATGGACCAGCATTCTTGGAATATTACTTGCAGGCGTGAGGAGCTGATTCAACCTGCCTTCCAGACATTCAACTCCATATGCCCAGAGTGTGGATGCAGAGTCTCTCCAGTCCTCCCCACTTCCATATTGGATGTGATCACCCTTAACTTTGAATGCACAGCTGAGCTATATGGAAATAAGGAGCTAACATCCTCCATACTTATTTAGGAGGAGAGGTCAGGATTTACTCTATAGTTTCACATTTCAGTACTGCATGCTTAGGTAATAAAAGGAAAAGTCATTGATTTACATAGACTGACCCTGTTAGGACACTGACACCTTGGCACCACAATATTCACTACTGTCATATAATTAGGATACGTTTTGTACAAAGTATGCCTTGTGAGGTATTATTCTGAAGTCTTGATCTGCTAGACATTAATATCTCATTGGATTATATGTGCTATTGTTATATGCAAAGTTATGAAGTTTGGCTATGTATGTGTTACTGAAACATATTGTGAGGTTGAAAACATCCACAAGCAGCCTTTCAGGTACAACAGTAAAAAGGCCAAACAATGTTAATGGCTTATTGAGGAAATGCGCACAAGCACAAGGATTACCCCAGGAACTGTGTACAATAGAAACCTCTCAGAGATAGCACCACACGATGGGAACTGTTTGACCCAGGTCACAGCAAAAAAGCTTTCCAGCAAGTGAGAAGAAGATATAAAGAGGGGGAAATGACATCATGGGAGACCTCACTCTCCCTAGAACACCACATCTGAAAACACCTGACGAATAAAGACTGAACTGGGGCAGGGAATGATGGTCCCAGATCAAGAGATTGCTAGCCTGTGTATGAAAACCTGGGAAACCCAAGCACCAAAGCCAAGACAGCTTGTGCCTTAAGAATCTGCCAGCCTTATCACTCAGGGTGAGAATTTGCTAATTCATATCCTATCTATCCAATATGTTAAGCTCAGTTTGTGGTTTTGTTTATTTACTTTGATCTGTTTGCTATCACTTCTAATCAGTTGGAATCTATCTTTTGTGGTTAATAAATTTGTTTTTGCTTTAATCCAAACCAGTGTGCATTTGACTTCACATTGAGGGAGAGGTGGACCGGGTGTTAAACCCATATACTGGCCAGATTTGACCAGGGCAGGACAGTACTGCTCTGAGGTCCTAGCTGGTGGTTAGAGAGCCTGCATGTGACTGCAGCTGGGTGTGTCCCTACCTGTGTGAATGCTGGTGACCGTGCAAGCTTGGAGGGCTTTGCAACTTGTCACGGCAGCACAGTGTGAGAAGGAGCGGTCAGAGGGCTCAGCGGCACCCCAGTTCCAGTTGGCAATCTGGACATAATCCCTGCTAGAGATTCAAAAAAAGTGAAATTCAGATAATTAAAGTTCTGCTATCATGTCTATCATAGCAGCAAAGAGTCTTGTGGCACCTTATAGACTAACAGACGTTTTGGAGCATGAGTTTTCATGGGTGAATCCATGTCTATCATGGATTCTAAAGCCAGCAGGAACCATTATGATCATTTAATCTGACCTCCTGTCAGGCAATAGAGCTTCTCTAAAATAATTCCTGGAGCATATCTTTTAAAAAAATGGTCAGTGATGGAGAATCCACCACAACCCTTGGTAAATTGTTCCAGTGGTTAATTACTCAGTTAAAAATGCACGCCTTATTTCCAGTCTGAATTTATCTAGCTTCAGCTTCCAGCTATTGATTATATTATACCTAGCTCTTCAATCTAGCAGAAAAAAATGTATCAAATATTTATTCCCCCTGTAAATTGTAATCAAGTCATCCCTTAATCTTCTTTGTTATACTATATACACACTCAAAGAGCTCAATCACTAGAAGACATGTTTTCTAATCCTTTAATGATTTTCATGAGGCTTCTAAGCCCTCTCCAATTTTTCAACAAACTATGAATTGTTGACATCAGAACTAGACACAGTATTCCAGCAGTGGTCACACCAGTGCCAAATACGGAGCTAAAATAACCTGTCTACTCCTACTTGAGGTTCCCCTATTTATGCATCCCAGATTAACATTAGCTCTTTTGGCCACAGCAGCAGAGTAGGAGCTCATGTTCAGCTGATTATCCACCATGACCCCAAAATATTTTTCAGAGTCACCACTTCCCAGGCTAGAGTCCTGCAAGTACAGTCTACATTGTTTATTCCCAGATGCAGGGGTGGCTCTAGCTTTCTTTTGCTGCCTCAAGCACAGCGGGCAGGCTGCCTTCGGTGGTTTGCCTGCAGGAGGTCCTCAGTCCCATGGATTCGGCAGCTTGCCTGCGGGAGGTCCACCGGTCCCATGGCTTTGGCGTACCCACTGCTGAATTGCTGCTGAATCCACGGGACCGGCAGACCTCCCGCAGGCAAGCCACTGAAACCTGCCTGACTGCCGCCCATGCAGGGACCAGCAGGGCGCCCCCATCGGCTTGCTGCCCCAAGCACGCGCTTGGAGCGCTGGTGCCTGGAGCCGCTGCTGCTCAGATGTAAATGTATACATTTAGCCGTATTCAAATGTGTATTGTTTGCTTGTGTCCAGTTTACCAAGCAATCAAGATCACACTATCAGTGGTCAGTCTTCTTCATTATGTGCTGCTTCCCCATTTTGGGGATCTACTGACAACCTTATCAGTGATAATTCTGTTTTCTTCCAGGTCATTGAATAAAAATGTTAAATAGCATAGGGTCAAGAACCAGTCATTAGTACCATGTTGTTACTAGTAAAAAGTTACTAGTTAAAAAAAAAAAAGGCTATTTTGACATTTCCAATTCTTTCTTTGTAAAAAAAAGAGACACTGTTAACTGAAAAGAGCCCAAATTCACAAATGGTTTCAGTCACCCCAAATCTGCATTTTTGTGCAGGAACTATTCACATAGATTTCATCTAGCTCTTCTTTGTATAACCCCCTTTTAAATCAATTTACAACAGTTGTCCTCTAATTAGATTCAGTATTTATCTGGTACTGACCTTAAAATTCAGAAACTTCTTTCTGCTACATTTCAGATTTTTGTCACATACTCAGTTAAAAAGCTCTATCATAGCCATCTTTACTTCCAGTTTCAGCAGTTCTAGAAAATAATTTAGCTTTCTTGTCAATAGGCTTATTCAGTCAGGGTCATACTGCATGCCAGTCTAGCCCCAGGAAACTCTCAAATTTATTGAGTTTGAAACTATGTGATCATCAGTGCTCCTAATGGATTTTTTAATTTAATAAGATAGAGTAGTCAAGGCTCAGGTAATAGACTCAGGGTTGCTTACTGTGACTTGAAGCACAATTATGAGTCTTATAATACAAGAGAGAAAGCTACGGAAGATAGTAGTTAGTATTTTAAATATCAACGTCAGGAGCTTTTGGATTCATATGCATTATTTACAGGCTTTTGTTGAGCTCAGCTGAATTAGCGTGCCCTCAAATCCTGTAAAAATAAAACTGAAAATAAAGAGGTGCTAAAACAGCCATTGTTCATATTTCTGATTTACATAAATCTATCTGAAAGTTAATAAAGTGAAACTCTAAAGTAACATGGCAATAGGACTGTTTTCATTTAAAAAGACACTCCAAGCCTCTTTCCTTGTTGCAGATAGTTCATCAAGATGTAAATAACAGCGGCACAATTATCACATGAGGGTGATCTCACCAAGGCTGATAGGGCTTTTATTAGTGACAAAAGAAAAACAAATATATAGCTTTCTCAAAGTCTTTCCATTATGTTTAATCTCTGCTGCTACACAAGGAAACTATTTGGGCCTTTCATTTCCACATTAGATTCTAGAGTTGCACCATTGTCGGAGAAAAACTTAGTTCTCACTTTTTGGTTGGGTGCAGCAGAGTCAGAAACTTTATTTTCTCTTTACAATTGTATAGTGGGAGGGAGTGTGCTAGGACACAGGGTCTCCTCCTCCTAGGCAATTCTCTCCACAGGTAAACAATTACAGCGAGCATTTATACTTTGTTACATACAATGCAGCTGTTGCCTATTATTGTGTTTATACATAGGCCATCCTGATATCATTTTTCTCACTTCTGTTTAGATGCCACTTTACATTCCTTATATCGACACAACAACTTCTCACACAGTTCTTTCCCACTCGCCTCACACAATCCTTGCTTCTACAAATCTCGCGTTATTAGGGTTACAGCTAGCCTGACTCTTGCTAACACAGACTGTCTTGCATTAAGATCCCCTACAAATCCCTGTCAGTTCTTTCTCTACTTCCACACCATCTGCAGCATTTCTGTAAAGTACTAAGAGTTTTATTCTGCTATTTTACACACGTTCGCTCTGATTTTTGCAAATTTGAAATGAGAGCTGTGTAAGATCACTCTCAATTTATATCATGCATAATTGTTAATCTGATAAACAAAAATTCATGCATGATTAGCAACCCTGAAGTTTGCTTGTTGTGTGGGAATATATTTAGTAGGCATGTGATTTTCCTTATAGGATTTTACTTCTGCAATTCTTCAGCGAGGTATTGTCAGCAGCAATAAGTGCCAGGTTCAGATATCTAGAGATCCCTCTTAAAACTATAAAAAAAACCACTGACTTGAGCCACTCAAATTTCTAGGAGCATTAAATAACTTCGTTGAGTGCCCTTAATAGGCAATACTTCCCCACTCACAAACACCGAGTCTGAATATTGAAACAAGGAAAACTTTATTGGGGAAGGACCCCAGCAACAATAGAGCTACATGAAAGAAGAGTATAACTCGCCATGGTAACTTTGGCAATAGCCCATTAATTCAGTTTCTTCATCTGACTGTGGATGCATCCAAGAAGCAATGTGCCTTTACCATATAACTTCCCCCTTTCCCATCCACTACCACCCCCGCCCCCGCCGCCCATCATGGTTGGGTGTCAGTGGGTAGCAGAGTTTCAGAGTCCTGAGGTCCACTTGGTCAGGCATTTCTACAGGCCCTTGAGAAGGGCTGTCTGGTCCTACCCTAAGGCTCCACCACTTAACCCAGGTATAGTGATTTCAGCTCTGCAGTTTCAATAAAGACCCCTCTCTCTGCTTTGCACCCCAGAGAGGATCCCTCTGTGTATCATATCCTGTCAAAGAGTCCTCTCAAAAATGTCAAGTATCAAGGGGTAGCCATGTTAGTCTGTATCCACAAAAACAACAAGGAGATCTCTAGAGGTGAAAGTAAGCTGGTATGGTCCAGTATGGCGTACCGGCAAGAGCCGGTACGCTGTGCCGGACTGGACCGGCCTCTCCGGTGGTGATTTAAAAGGTCTGGTGCTCCTGTCGCTGTGGGGAGCCCCAGGCCCTTTAAATCACTGCCGGAGCTCCGGCAGCCAGGCTACACCAGCCAGGCTACTCCAGCTACACTTTACGGTCCCTCTCTACTGAGGATCTCCATTGTTGGGAGATCTCCAGGTCCCAGAGCTCCAGCCCCTGCGGGGATCCCTAGGCCCTTTAAAGCGCCGCCTGAGCCCCGCTGCTGGAGCTCCAGCAGTGCTTTAAAGGGCCCAGGGTGACAGGAGCACCGGACCTTTTAAATCCCTGCCTGAGCCTGGCTGCTGGAGTCCGGGGCCCTTTAAATCACCTCTGGAGCCCTGCCGCCTCTACCCCAGCCCTAGCCCTGCTGCCCGGGGTAGTGGCAACAGGGCTCCCCTGGTGATTTAAAGGGCCCGGAGCTCTGTGGCAGCCGGAGCCCCAGGCCCTTTAATTCTCCCCTGAGTCCTGGGGCTTTCAGCCACCTCTGCAGCTGGTAGCTCCGGGATGATTTAAAGGCCTGGGGCTCCCAGCCACAGCCAGAGCCCTAGGGCCTTTAAGTTTTGAAAGGCCCTGCCTCTTCCCATTGAGGCCATGCCCCCGCTCAGAACTCCGGTGTACTGGTAAGTCCTTTATGTTACTTTCAGCCCTGGAGATCTCCCAACAATGGAGATCCTCAGTAGAGAGGGACTGTAAAGTGTAGCTGGAGTAATTCTGACTTACACATTCTCAGAACTGGTCATAACTTTTCAGTCATATCATGTGTACAAACCACCTTTCATGTGACATTCCAGTGACATAACATAGAAGATGTTCAACAAAACTTAAACACAAAACAAAGTATTATATTTGTCTTTTATTTGGACGCTTTTTTTTATATATCTTGAAAATTAAGAGACCTTTTTAGAGCCCTGGATGAAATGTTAAATTGAACACAGAGAAATTGAAAGATTTTCTACACGTTGAGATACTTTCAGTGTGACTGTCCTAACCAGTTTATCTGCATCTTTGGACTAGTGACAGAAGATCTAGCCTTTCTGAGCTTTAACCATACATAAGGTTAACCTTCCTAACATGGCCTTCTCTGGTTTTGCACTCTAGCTTTGGAAATCTTGGAGAGATTTTTGACCTACATTGTCATTCTTATTAGTGTTGAAATGTGGATTGTCTGTCTGAATTACAGCTCTTTTGGATAAAGAGCATGAAACTTGGATTAAGTAATATGTTTCCATCCAGGAAACTGATTTAGGCTAGTAGCTCTAGCAATTCTATTGTACGTACTGCAAGTACAGCACTCTTGTGCTATGAAATAAAAAAAGCTAGTAACCGTTTGGTCTTCATCCCTAAAAATTAATTAGTCTGCTTTGCTAATTGTATTATAGATGTGTGTACACCTCCCCCATCCTTGAACATCCTTGAACCCAGATATGTGCAGCAAACACTCCCCAGAATTCATGTGACCTACACCTGTCTCCCAAGCCCCAGAAAGGAACTCCTGGGAGGAAACCAGCAGGAAATTCTAGCCAGCAGGAACAGTGAACAGGCAGATACAGCATGAATATTTGGACACTGATGACATCATCAATACCTGACTGGTTTTTTTTTTTTCTGTTTTGCTCTGGTTATTCTCTCCTTTGTGCTAATTAGCTTTTTGGTCCAGCTTTCTCCCAGCCCTTCCTACAGGCTCTGTGCCTCACTCCACCTGCCCTCCACACTCCTCTCCTTCCATCCTTCTTCTGCCTTTCCCTATCCCAGTTATAATCCCCTCCCCTCCAGGACCGGCTCTAGGCACCAGCAAACCAAGCATGTGCTTGGGGTGGCACAATTCCAGGGGTAGCATTCTGCCCACTTTTTTTTTTTTTGCTTCAGCAGTTGCACTTTCAGAAGGCTTTTTTTTGGCCGGGGGTGGAGGGGGCACGCTTGGGGCGGCAAAAAAAACCTAGAGCCGGCCCTGCTCCCTTCCCTTAACTTTCAATTACCATCTCTTCCTCTCCCTTAACTTTTCTCTGTTTAGCTCATCCCCTCCCCAAAATCCTCACCCAAAACTTAAACAAATAAATTGTGGAACCAATATGATATCTGGGGCTAGATTTACAACTGTTACTTTAGGCACCTAAATCCCAGAATCAGGCCTCACTGAGATTCACAAAAGCCTGTTCAGATGCCTTCGAACATTGTAAGCACCTAAACTCACTTGGTGCCTACATTTTTGCATTAAAAATTCCTTAGGTACCTATGTTTCTGCCTCTACGTATGCATACTCATGCACACTCTAGGCATCTGGAGGCCTAAGCCCCAACATGGCTCACAAAACAGGTGAAAGATAGATGTTCTTCCACCTAACTTGCCTTTGGGGCCCAATCCACTAGGCATTTTCAGAAGCCACTTCCTGATTCAGTCCCACATGTGAACTCACAAAAGAGATCTGAGCAAGAGGTGAACCTCCTTCATAACTTTTGGCCCTGTGGTTAAGGCATGCAAATGAGAGATGCCAGATGCCTGTTCAAATCCCTTCTCCCCATCAGGTAAGATACTCTGCCTTGTGTGACTCCCCTTCTGAGGCACGAAGCTCTCCCCATTCATTGTGTAGCAATAAAGTTAAAGGGGAGAAGAGATTGTCTGAAAATTATAGTGTGAGTTGTAGCTAAGGCAAACCTCACATCAGGACCTGTAGAAATGCTGAAGCTTTTTATAGTGCAGTTCACATGCAGACACAGTTGGACGTAACTAAGTATTAGTTTCCTTTTGGGTGGCTGCTTATGCTTCTGCCCTGGGACTGAAAAAAAATCTGCCTTAAGGCTTCAGACCTTTCATTACAGGGTCTGAATTTGCTAGCTATTCAACACCTGTATCTAACTTAAAATGAAAAGAGTTCTCCCACTTACAAGTTACTGAAACAATACACCCCCAGAGAATAGTGTCCCATTATCTTCTCCTGATGTGTAATTACTTCATTATTTCAGATAACATCAGGTAATTTTCAAGAGTTCCTTATGCCAAAAGTTCAGATTCAAATTTCTGTACACTATATAAGGACACAGTCACCACCCCACACCCCCTCATGGCAAGGGTGCCTCTGCAATGCCCTACTCTTTATGCTCCCTCTTCCAGGCTATTTTAAACAGATGCCACATGCTTGTGCATCCAATCCATCTTGACCCTAAGTGGGTTCAGGTTTATTCAGACAAATAAACTCAAAAAGCAAAACTCAAAGGTCTGTCCCAGGGCACAGCTCTTACCTCAGAGCCTGGATGAAAGAGAGTGTTCATTCACATTGTCCTTTTATCAGTTCTCAGGAGATACACCATTCTGCAGCATGCAGCTATGCTGTTCAGAGTTGACTCCCTTACAGATTTTCCAAACTGAGCTCCTCCTTCAAAGATTGTTTCAGCTTTCTTATAAGGAACCAGCTGCTTGAAAGTCCCTCCCAGTGCCAGGTGTCTCTGATTAGCTCGTTTAACAAGCCTTCTCCAGGCTTTACAGGCAGCTCCCTCACTCTCTTTGCTCTCTCATAGCTATATAAAATAGTGCTAGTTTTTCCACTTGACCCCATAATGCACATATTCAGAGGGAATCCTTCCTTCCTTTGGGAGCAACCTGCTTAGTTGACTCTACTCATCTGTTTACTGCAGGAGATAGAAATTGAATTCCACCTTGATCTATGCTGCTTCCTACCAGTCTGCCATATTGGTAGACAGGGATGGCCTTAGGGAAAATGATGCCCTGGGAAAACTTATATTTTGGCACCCCTCTCCCTGCTGCCTCCCCAGACTCCCTCCCCCTGCAATCACCCCTGGCCCCTGCTGTCTCCCCCCCCCCCCGCCACCCACATTGCACCAAGCTCCCTTCTGTAGCGTCATACCCCAGGCCAACCCACTCCTTGCCTCCTGACCACAATATCCCCACAACCCACGGTGCCCTAGACAGTCACCCACATCGCCCACCCATAAGGCTGGCTCTGTTTGTGGAGAAGGGAACCTCACCAACAGTTAAGATAACTTCTTTCTAGGCTGTGCAAATTGGCCAAAGAGTGGTCACAGCAGATCTTTCATATCTTTGAAGAAATGAATATGAGAGCAACAATTTCTGTGCAATTACTTGATAGGTTGGCTACCCCACTTAGTGAATCTTCTTCTGTGTTGGGCACCTGCAAAATGTCCATTTTGTAAATGGTACTCACTATAAAATAGATATATTTTATGTTACCAGTGTTCAAAGAAATAATGACTAACAGAAGGGAGACAAACTGAAAACTGGGAGAACTAGAACTAGATACAGCTGGGGATCTTTTGAGACTTTTTTGAAATTGCTTAAAACATATGCAGAAACCTGGGACATAAGATACCCTTTCTGAATCCTGGCTCAGAAGAATGAAATGAGTAAAAGACAGTCAAGCCATAATAATGTCACACTGGGTACTATGGATTGCTCAAGGTAGTAAAGATGTTCTTAAACCCATAGATTTCCTGAACTTGGCCAACTCAGACTTCATGGACCAAAGTTACATTGAGAAGGTAAAGAAGTGGTCAGATATTTTGAAATCTATGGCAAGTATGGTCACATCACCCCACCTTACTGGGAAAGGAAACTAAAAATTACAGTTGTCAGTGTCAAAGAGGCTGAGCTGCTGTGTCTTGAGGCAGGATAACTGCAGTGGCACAGAGTGCTTGCAGAAGTGAGCAGTTTTCATTTACTGGTCTTAGAAGGTAAAAGATTTAAATGCTCATTACACTTTGGACCTCTGCAAAAGTATTACAATAATAGAAGATAAGGGTTGGAAGAGACATCAGGAGGTCATCTAGTCCAACCCTCTGCTCAAAGCAGGACCAATACCAACTAAATCATCCCAGCCAGGGCTTTGTCAAGCCAGGCCTTAAACAGCTCCAAGGAAGGAGATTCCACCACCTCCTTAGGTAACCCATTCCAGAGCTTCACCTAGTGAAATAATTTTCCCTAATATCCAACCTAGACCTCCCGCCCTGCAACTTGAGACCATTGTTCCTTGTTCTGTCATCTGCCACCTCTGAGAACAGCCTAGCTCCATCCTCTTTGGATTCCCCCTTCAGGTAGTTGAAGGCTGCTATCAAATCCCTCCTCACTCTTCTCTTCTGCAGACTAAATAACCCCTATTCCCTCAGCCTCTCCTTGTAAGCATGAAAGTACTAGTCTGCCATTGAGTAACCAATCTCTGGCAAGAGGAAGCAGACTAAGGTTCTATGGTTGGGCTGGACAGATGTATTCAACCAGCCAGGCACATGGGAATTATGTTACTCATGGTAGTGAGGTGATCAGCTCATGACTACTTTTACATATCTATGAGAGGATCAAGACTGGCAATCCAAGAAGGAGTTAGAAGTGAGATATAGATACTAAAGGGAGTTATTCTAGGACCAGAGCTAGTCTCCAGGTCCTGCAGCTCAGATGGGATAGAGGATAACTTGGGAGTCTCCTGATGTAGGAGCAATCCTGGTAATGCAAAACTACTACACTGCCTTTAGGCCACACACTGCTCTCTCTTCTCTGATAGAGGTTATACAGGGGGCTGGTTTGGGGCAGCAGTAATGTGGCTTAGACCCACCTTTCTCCATCCTCACCACAGCCTGGCCTTTGGTAATTTCATGTATGTGACACAGCTATTTTGAATTATTTAAAATCGCTTGTGTCATGCCATTACCCTGAAGGGAAAAAAGAAAAGAAATCTCACTACAGCAGTAGAACCTTAACACTATCGGAAATGTATTAATTTTTTTATGAATTGTAGATAAATTTTCATAAAACAATTTTAAAAATTCCAATATGATGGTAACATTTATAAGAAATTATGCCAGATGATGGGGATTTGAATGTTGCTTGCAAATTTTAAAGTCTTCACAAAGTAAAAAATCATGGATTTTTTTCCCTAGCTCCAGTTTTGTCTTTCTTTATGTCAGCAATAGGATGCTCTTTCAAAAGTCTTTCCAGTGATAGATACCATTTTTTCCCAAAATCAAAAGGTTACAAAATATTCATCCAGTTGACCCACCTGATTGACTCAACACCCAAAAGCATTTTATAATATCTATACAATAAGTGGATCATTAGGATAATAGCACACCATTTCAGGAACTGATTGGTCATTGTGTCACAGGGCTAGTTTAGGAGCAATCTGTGAAAGATTTCGCCAAAGGATGAGGTTTCCAATTTTGAACTCTGCTGGTTAAACGGAACTGCTGCTGAGAGTCTTTATGGAGGCCGAGTAAGAAGCAGAGTCTGCTGATACGCCATTTGTTCCAAAAGACCTTGTTCCTGCTGTGAGAATGCTTCTAGATTTCATGCATGACTGACCTTGTAGCAGGATCCTGTTGTGGTGTGTGAATGTGAGCATTGTGAATCAGATTGTTACCATAACTGTAATCAGTGCGTTAAGTGTCCAAGCCTCTCAAAGCTCTGCAAATTTTAGGCAAAACCTGTGGATTTATTCCATACAATCTATTTTAAAACATTTTTAAAAGGTAACTGAATACCTAAGCTTCTTACTAGCATCTATTATGGAAGGCAGCAAATGCCCTTGCGCAATATAACCTATTTAAAATTAAAATAAAGTCAGTAGCTGACAATCTTTCAGGTCCCAAGGTAGACAGAAAACTTCCTCTAGATTTTTATCTTAAATATGTTTATACTGAAAAGTTCTTTCTCAAAAATCTGTTAATAGATTTAGAGCCTCTGCCTTGAATGTTGCTTTATTTTGTTAAAAGGAGAATGAGTTTGTACAATTTGACCAAGAATCAGACACTCATCAATGTACTCCATAAACTATGGCCCCTTTCCTGTATTCTTTGGGCTTCCACTGGTTTCTTTGGAAGTTCTGCGTGTGCTAGGAATGCAGATCACAGGTCTTCCCCCTAGTTATTTCCAAGAAGAACATCTGATAATTGTCAGATCCAGTCAGGCTCCCCCTGCCAGTGGCCCACCAGATGACTGTGAGAATCCCTGGATGTCTATGGGTCTCAGCAAGCTGCAGCACCATTTCCTGTCTCGCACATTTCTTGGGCACTTAATGTTACCCCTTCATGGAATTGCAGGCCCTCAGTCCTCCTGCCTAGCCCCCTACGTGCAGCACTGACCCAGAAAATACCCCAGTAGCTTAAACACACTCTTTCCATGAATCTCATTGAAAATGTGAAGTTTCTGGGTGAACTTTCTCAGGACACATGTGGTAGTTGTAAAGCATAACACGCACTTTACTCAGAATTCTAACACATTAATGCTCCTTCTTTAATCACATGAGAAAGACTAAGATCCAAACAAAAATATTAAACCCTACGTGCATTTTCCTGCCTCTGTTTCTTTCCCTCTCCAAATAATCGTTTGGGCTGGGGTCAGGTTCCTCTAGGGCCATCCTATTCCATTTGCTGCAGAGAATAACTTGGGTTCTAAAACATAGAGCCTTCTCCCCCCCAGCTCCCCTCCCATCCTTTGACCTTAGTCTGAGCCCTTCCTTTCTCCAAATCCTGCCCAGCATTCCCTGGCTCACCCTCAAGCTTTCCTGTGAGTCTGTTGAGATAATACCCCTACCAACACCTTAGATTCTTTGCTCTGTTTGGTAACTTTCCACTCTCCCTTTCACCTTTCCTCTCAGAGAGGTTCAGTAAAACTGGTTTCCTTTTAAGTGCCGTTACTATTTAGCACAGTGGGCTTTCAACCTTTTTTTCATTTGTGGAGCCCTAAAAATTTTCAAATGGAGGTGCGGACCTCTTTAGAAATTCAACCTGTGGTCCACAGACCCCTAATATGGAAGTGTTAGACTAAAAACTGACTGAACAGAATGCAACTATAAATGTTGCACGTGCTCGGCCCAGCATTTGATGCAGCATGAAAAGGTCATTAAACTGTGGGCTTCCATGGTAATGGAAACATTTCTGGTTTTTGACCTATAGGTAGGAGTATTCACGTACTTTTGACTAATCAGAAAAATGGAATGCTTTTTATGGGATCTGAAAATGTATTTGCCTAGTCACCTTTTGTGGACCCCCTTAGACATAGTTAATGGACCCCCAGAGGTCAGTGGACCACTAGCTGAAAACCACTGTTTTAGCATAATTATTGACCAGTCATGATGTGTAAAGTACTTTCTATTATCACTGGTCTGAGGAAGACATGCTTTCAGGCATGTAAACCATGGTGGATATACTAACCTTGGGGTATTCCATGATACAGCAATTTTCATACCAATAATTTCCAATATTATCCAGAATTCATAAGTTGTATAGACAGATCTCCCAACTCATCACAATAATGGTTTCCACTTCTGGAGAGTTCTTCTGTGGAAACTAATATTCTCATTACTTTGTATCTGAACTTGTCATTCAATGGGCACAATATCAACTGCTTCAGAAGATTTGTTACTGTGGCAAAATATGCATGTTTGCTACATTGCAAAAATATAATTATGTTTGTGATAAAAATAATATTTTTCCTGTTTTCCCCACTACCATGTCTCCCTTTTTTGCCAAAAAAAAACTATAACTGTTCAGCAAAATTGAGAGGTGGGACCTTTTTTATTTTGAGGAGAGCAAAGACTGAAAAATAATAGAGATGTCTCTTCCCATCTGTGGAGAATGTGGGATTTAGCTGTATTATTTTTTATACATATTCCAGGTACCTCTGTCTATATGATTATTTTCATGCTGTTTGTCACATGGCACACAAAGAGCTTATTCAATCTGGAGTGTTTTTACACCTCTCCAGGAAAACTGACAATTACTCTAACTCAATTGCTGGAGCTTTACAGACAAATCCACTGCTGAAAGTCCACTTCCAACAGCTGTGGTGAGACGCAGAAATTGGACTGATCAGGTTCACGGTTCCCAGGACAGAAAAAGGAATTTTAAATGGATAAAAGGCTACCAGTGACTGCAGAGGGAGAGAGACTGCTTGAGGGTGAGACTGAGACAGAAGCAAAGGCTGAACCGGGCATCCGAAGAAGTGAGCTGTAGCCCACGAAAGCTTATGCTGAAATAAATTTGTTACTCTCTAAGGTGCCACAAGTACTCCTGTTCTTTTTGCAGGCAATCTGTGTTATTCATCCCCAGACTGAGAGGTGCTGCGACCTGGTGACACAGAGTGGTGGCTGAGCTGTGTCAGTAACAGATTTTTCAGTTTGCTGGGAATTCCCCAGACTGGGGGGGAAATTAGTTTCAGGTCAAACAGAAAACAATTATTTTTTGAATTTTTTGACAGATCCTTTTTATTAAGTGTATTTTTGACAGATCCTTTTAATTAATGTTTTAGCATTATTGAAAAAAATGTATACCTCTTTAATTGCAGGATTTCACCCTTGGAGAAATACACATATGGGCCTGTCACATGGAAGTGGTGCCCACAAAGAGACTGAATGAGTCAAAGGTACAGCTCACCTTGAACCATGATGCCATCCCATGCTCTTTCAGACATGTATAGGAGGAAAGAGACTTCTACTTCTTTAAGGAGACCATCATAAGGATTATCACACTTATGTTTTAAGCCTCTAATGCAAGACTGTCTGTAGCTTCCAAAACTAAAGATTTTTGGAAGCCTGCACCCTTCTATACATAAGTCAGCAGGTGGAACATTCCAGCCCTGTTGTGTCAGAGGTGCAATGTACTGGTCTTCATCTCTCCATTCCTTTTTACTTGCCATCTGAGGAGCCCACTTTGGTGCAGGTGTCGGCACAGGTGTCGTTTGATGGTTATATTTAGGGGTGCAGTGTGTGCACACATACAGATGTGCATGTGCTGAAACCAGTTCCCCTGGCTCTCTCCCACTACCTGGAGTGGTACCTGTGCTGCCAGTGCTGTGGGGAGGAGGATGGATCGGCTTAACAGGGGAGCCCCAGGAGGCGGGGCATGGCCAGGGGTAAAGGGGGTCACAACCTTGAAAAGTTTGGGAACCACTGCCTTAAAGTTGATGAGTCTATGAGAGTGGTGAGACACCACTTTTGTGCCTATGTCAGCTCTTTTCCCTATGCCCAAGCACCTGAGAAAAAGTGATGCATATGAAGGGTGGTGCTCTGTCTCATGATCATTTTCATACTCAATAATATGTGTATCTTATTGTTTCTTATTTACCCTCAGGAGCTGTTTGGTTTTTGCACCCACTCTCTATCCCTGCAAAGTTCACAAGGTACATTGGCATTGATCAACATCAAAACCTTTGTCTCACAAAGGAACTCACACAGCTGGAAGCAATTCAGCTGTCACACTCCCATGGCAGGTCAGGTCAGGGCATATGGTCTTTAAAGCTCTGTACCTTGGGAATTCTCACAGTAGACTTGAGGCTCAAGAATGAGAATCCCATGACATCTCCCAAGAAGCAGAATTATACGTAATGTCCCCTCACAGCTGTGCTATTCAATTTTCCCCACTCTTTGATAACACTGTCATTAAAGGTACAGATATGCCACACTGGTACCATCTATATTTTAAAGTTCAGTTTCATGGATAATTGAAAAACTTTTAAAAGGCTAAGTCAATTAGTTTCAAAGCCCCAGATTTCAAAGGTGTTCAAAATGAACTCGAACATCTGACTCTAAATACAATTGTGTTTTAATTGTATCTAAACACACTTCATACAATAATCTTTCTTTAAAAAGGGGGCGAGGGGACTGTTTTCTTTTAGTTTGTCATCATCATTCCTTACATATATGTCTTTGTGCTGGGAGTCCCTTCTTTAAACTAATTAATTCAATAAAGCTATCTTTAGTTATTTCTCTAGTGAAGCTAAGGACTGTGCTAATGACTCTTCTAGAGCAATGTGTCAGTTTTAAAGTCCATTAACTTTCTTTGACTTTCTGCGCACTAACACTCATTATTATATTATTTCCCCTGATCTTGGAAGCCAATTGAAATTCTAACCATGAAATTTCAGTGATGGAACATAGAGCAATTAAAAAGTATCTTACCGTACTCATTTCTTTGAATATGAAGGCACAGGCCTGAGATAAGACATTTACAGGGATTTTTTTTTTGTTCTCTTTCACACATTTTCAATGACAAATGATCAACATGAGACAGAGTTGGTAGCTATGAGACTAAGAGTCTTGAGCAAATGCCTCAGTTCTTACAGAACTGATTATTATTTCAAATGTAACTGCAATTGACAGGTGGTTAAAGTTATTTCTTTAACATCTTCCTCAATTCTGAGGGTTGATGGGTTAGATGGTAAAACATCTTCGAACCAATATTCCTGTCATATTTTGTTCCTGGTCCACATATAACAAATGCCATCATCCTTTGAAAGATTTCTTGAAGAAATGTCACTTGCACTTCAGCTACTTCAGCACCATTTGTCTCTGAGTGTTATGGAGTAGATACCAATGAGCAGGAAGGACGTTCCAAATCAGCTGAAGATTTTCATGTTCAGCTTTAGGTTTTGGTGGACTATGAGCTGCAGTGCTTATCTTAATAGAAGGAGGGAGAATTTGCCACCCAATTCCTTCAGTGTGACTAGAAATTTTTGCACGAAGTAGTTCCCATTGTATGAACATTAGGTCTAATCCCACAGATATTGATTGCAATGAGAACTGGGCCAGTTACTCTTAGAGTGTTTATGTGAAATTAATTAGTAATTTAAATCCAATTCCTGATGAACAAATGTCAGTCAATCAACCGGGGGAGGATGGGGGGATGGGGAGGAGGAAGCATAGTAGCACATTCAGCATCTGTTAGTTCTTTTTTGGTGGTCTCAAAAGGATTGAATGGAGATTGAACTATTCTTTCTCCCACTGCAGTTGTATCTCTGAGGTAAATTTGAGGCACATTAATAGGGTAGTGTGGAGTACTGCATTGCAATTGCCCCTTAATGACTGAATCTTGGTCTGGTGTAAATCAGTATATTTCCATTGGCTTCAAAGGAGCAAAGCTGATTTACACTAGATGAGACCTAGCTCTATGTCTCTAGACTGTCAATTTGGCCATGCTCTTGAGCATTAATTTTGTTTAAAAATTAGCACTTTTAACATTTCTCTCCATAGAGTGCAGAGCTGCTAAAATTGATGTTTCCAATTCCAGGGTGGACGGTGACAGCAACACACTAATATGCCAGATGGACTGGCACCTACCAAAATAGTTGCTCTTAATTAAATCCATCCTTGAATTACAACTGCCTTGAAATTAAAGTTGGAAAAAATGTCTTCAATTAGTGTCAGATTTTATTAGAGCTGCAAAACATGTTGTAACTTCACTTCAAGGCTTGCAAAAATTAAAGGTATTAGCTTTAAGTTTTTAAATACCCACAGCTCTGTGGTATCTGATACAATTTACAACATAATAAAACACTTTGCTTTTGAAGGAAGCATAAGCAGGACCACTACTCACATTTCGCTTTGTCCTTTAACTTCCCTATTTGACACTTACCCAGTCCATTTCAATCCAAACCCTTTTTCTCTGTTTATAAGGGATCAGGATCTGCCACTCTTAAGTATAGATAACTTTTAGAAACAAAGTAGGTGAGGTAATATCTTTTATTGGATCAATTTCTCTGAGTAATCCCACTGAGTTGCAACTCATAGTGTAAAGGACAGTCCAAGACAACATAAGTACAAATTACATGGCTACCCATGGCAGATTACATTTTATTTTGCCTGCTTATTTTCTTTGCCATATGTCAAATCATACACTTCTGCTTGAGCAGCTGTTTGATTTATTGATCTGAAGTGAGTTTTTAAAAAAATGCTGTAATTTGAGATTTTTAATATTTTTAAGGTGTAGTGGTTTCCTTTTTTATGGTAGATACATTAATAGTGTCGAAGAAAAACTCAGTTCTCGCTTTTTGTTTGGGTGCAGCAAAATCAAATACTTTATTATTTCTCCAGTAATTACAATGGAGGGAGAGAGTGCCATAGGACACAGGGTCGCCCCAGTCCTGGACAGGTCTCTCAACTGGTAAACAATTACATCAAGCCTTTATACCTTTGTTACAGACAATTTCTAGCAATCATGGAGACAGTAAAAAGCAACAAATACATTTTGTTTATACATAGCAGAAAGGCTTATCTTATTTGTCTCTCTCTTAAGAAAAGCAAGCCTGCATTTTGGTTAGTGTTTGCAAGGTCGTAATAACTTTGTACGCAGTTCTTGTCCTGTCGCCTCGCACTATCTTTGCTCCTACAAGTCTCACGTCATTAGGGTTACAGTATGGCCTGACTCTTGCTAACTGACTGACACGCATTAAAATCCGCTTCAAATCCTTATTGAAGCTTTCCCTGCTTCCACACTCCCCCCTTTTGTACTTCTAGTACAACAAATATTTTCAAATCTCCATTTGCATTAATCCATGGATTTCAGATTCTACAGCAGATATGTCAACCTTAGGGGTTTGCATGGGATGTAATGACAATGCATGATTAGCATGAACATGAAAGGTATTATTACTATCATTACATCTTTTACAACAACAACATAATCCTAAACTAACTAACAACACTACAAACAATAACATTCCCATAGGAATAAAATAATGGGGTTGTTGTACAGTTTTGGTTACAAAGCACAATACATCATACGTAGTACATAAAGTAGACACTCTATAAGCTGTATGAAAGGCATTCTGTTCAGCATGATATATATTCTGAAGCATATGAATTTGCCCATTGCAATTCAGAGATTCTTCAAACCTCTGGTAACAATGAAAGCAAATTTTGAAACCGATCAGGCACTACTCTGGTCCAATGAAAATATACCTGAAATCTGAGAGCTACTTGCAACATTCTATCTGCAGGCCAGGAAATGATATGATTGCCTGCAGCAGTGGTAAGATTAATATGTATATCTTGTAAAGTGGTGGCATTAACGTACACACAGCTATCATTAGCTTGAAAAAGTGGGTGTCCTGTCAGGGTAGTTCCTTGACCTCTACCCTCCCAGCAAATATTGTCATAAACAGTGACAACTTCCCCTGGCTTCAGTTTCTGTACACACTGAAGCTGTGGTGGTTCTAACGGCCAAAATGTCCATAGATTTCCTAACCCCATCCAAATATCAGCTGTAATCCCAGGAGCACTAACTAAAAATCGATTAGGAGAATCAGGCGGTCTCACTTCCCAGATATCTCGGTGAATCACCCAATCCCACATGCATCCTCCCCATGGACCCGGCAGGATTTGGTATGTGGGAGCCCACACCCACCCTAACCGGTCCATATGCTTGGAAGGAGCACTGTGAATGTCCACACTTCCATCCAGAAAGTGTCCAAGTATGTCTCTATGACCACAGATCAGATGGTACTCCTGAAGCGTCTGTAAGGGCAGTGGGCCAAGTCCGGTCTAGATCCCACTGCAATGCCTTCCCAGCCTCAGTGATATTCAATATCATCTCTGTCAGTAACTTCTGGGTCATAGAACTAAGGGTGGAAATGACATGTAACTCACCAACTCCAGCCTGTACTTAAGATAGCTGAGTTTCAAGAATAAGGCTAGTAGCCTTTTCCAGTTGGCCCAATTTCTTATCACGTTCTTGGCCTTTAAGAATAGTCCAAATGGCTACTACACTATTGGCCCCAGCCCACAGGGATCTGGTCAATTCCCTTTTTTATCCAGAGGAAATAACCCAGCCCATTTTGTTGTGTCAATCTAATGGCAGCCCCTCGTGAGCAATCTGGGTATGTAGAAGTGATTTGAAAACCTGATAAGGGCAATGTCATTTAAAATCCAATTAGGGAGGGCAATACATACTGAAGGATTTATCCAAAACACAGGGCGCAGCCTGTAGAATAAACCCCAAAATCCAATTAAGACCACAGTCCCAAGCATGGGTCCCACAAATTTCTTCCTGCCAGTATGTAATTCTTAGTTTCTTCACCAGGGTCAGTTCTCAATGTCCTTTTCAGTCAGGAATTCCTGGACTTTGGCAATGTCAGTGGAGTGAGTGTTTCTTCTTCATTCCCAAAACAATTCTGGTTTTGCATCCTACAGGGGAGAGGTTGCCAGCACATATCACCCTGTAATGGCTTTGCTTCTTCTTGAAAAGTCTAAAGGCACAGTTGGTCTGTCAGTGGACAAGGGAGAGGTTGCCAGTACGTCACCTTGTCCTTTTTCCCTGCTGTCCAAAAGCACAGTGGAACTAGAAGAAAGAATAGGGTAATCATCACCCTAGGGTAATCATCAGTAGGAAAATTCTCCTGATGTGGAGGGGTCTTTTTGCAGTGAGAATCCTGGGTCCAAGCAGTCAGTCTGTGGCACTTCACAACGGTGTTGGTAGTCAGCAGGACTTGGAAAGGGCCTTTCCAGCGTGGAGCCAAGGCAGTCTTTCGTTGATGGATCTTTATGTAGACCCAGGCTCCTGGTTCCAACGAGTGGCAAGGTTGCACAGAGTGGAAGCCATGTGTGCGATGAAGCTCTGAGGTTGTATTGAGATCTTTCTGTCCCGCCCCCTGTAACGGGCACGTAGTGCTTCCATCACCTGTGTATAAAAAAGACTTAACACATTTCATTAGTGCCTGACAATACTTAAGCATTATGTTATCCATCAAATGAATGTCCATCTGAGCTGGGGTTAGTGGGGATGCAGTTGGTAGTCACATTGGGCGTCCTGTCAAAATTGCATGAGGGCTGAGTCCAGTCTTTTGATTGGGAATGGCTCTCATACTCATCAGTGCCAAAGGAAGGGCATCTGGCCACTTTAAGTTTGTTTCACCACAAATCTTGGCCAGTTTATTTTTTTAAAATCTCGGTCTGGCGTTCCACTGTCCCAGCAGACTGTGGGTGGTGAGGGCAGTGAGCTGCACATAACTCCTTTACAATCTGTCCAGTAAAATGAGTTCCACGATCACTGTTGATACTCACAGGGATGCCAAAACGTGGCACAAAATCTTTAAGCAAAACTTCACAACAGTCTTGCCATCTGCTTTCCTGCAGGGAAAAGCTTCAACCCAATTGGTAAATACATCAACTAAAACTAATACACATCCATAACCACAACATTTAGACATTGAAATAAAATCAATCTCAATATTGACAAAAGGTCCCCAAGGAGGAGGGTGGGCTGCCCGCTGCACACCAACCTCGTTTAACTGCAGCAACCATCCCCCCTTTCCTAGACTGAGCATGTTAGCTATTCTCTTTTTTCTCCCTTCTTGGCTTTTTTTTTTTCGTTAACATACAAAGGAAACTTTTACTCTTTACTTATACACCTTCTTTTATACCATGAACACATAAACATTACTGTTATACAGTACATTAGTCTTATTATTCAATGTATGCCACATATACCCTTTCACTAAAATAACCTTATTACAGAACTTTGGAACAACAAGCCAGGACAAGCACACCCACTTTGAGAAGTTCACTTAATATAACCTCTAGTCCAATAGCTTTCCACCATCCCCAGCCCTCTGGCTAAAAGTCTGAGGTAGCCAGAAGGAACCCTTGTACAATATGGGGAGTGGGTTAACTGTTCATATCCTTGCTTCCAAAGACTGTCAGTATGCAAATTTTAACAACAATTCTCAATTAAAAGATTTGGCCAATGTAGTTTCTTTCTCTTACTTAAGAAAATGTATTAGACTTTAGTATATCACGTTTTTCTGATGTAACCAAACACTTTGTATTCTAAGTTGAACAAAACAAGTATCTGCATTTCAATCCAACACTTCCGCTTGATTTCAAATCAGACCATCTCATGAAAATATTAAACACAACAATTCTGGCCACGAGACAAACACCACAAGACAGAACATAGAACACACAACATAATTTTTTACTGTGCCAGTAAATCAAGGTACGTTGAATGTTGTGCAGCTGGCATTAGTTTTCTTTGATTATCTGAAAGACAAAAACAGAGGTCCACCCCTTCTGGGCAGTTAAATACTTAAAATATACAAATACTCTTGTTGATTCTAGGCAAAACAGAGGAATTACCCCATATTTTCTCATATGTGCTTCTTAGACAGCCCTGGTTCAGCGGCCTCTACCTTATCAGTTAGTTAATTTGCATTAACACAGATGCTTTCTGGCTTGCTGTTTTTACTTTTAACTCCTGCTTTTAAACACTGACAGAAAACATCACCTCTTACAGTGCCGTTAGAGCCTAATACAATTTTAATTACATAGCACTATATCCATTTTCCAGCTAATTCAACAAAATTGGTCACAGCCAAATTATTACAATCTAATAAATTTATTTGCCTGAATTTATTTACAAACATGTCAAAGACACCAAAAAACTGTTCTCTTTAGCATTTTTACAAAGCTCAACTGCTGTTCCCTCCAGCAACTCCCTTCCAACAGCCACTTTACCAATTCAAATCACCATTCCAAATATCCTTCTGAGTATTTGAAATTCTCATGCTCATAGTCACTTACTCCTTCTTTCCACTACACCCTCAAAAGTTTCCAACGTGTTTTCCAAATCTCTCTGTCTGTTGCCTGCCCGCCTGGGCCCGATCCTTTTTTTTTCCTCGCTGAATCGTTGCCGGCCAATGCACCAATTTGCTCTACTACCAGTTTAGCTAGGATGGTGAGCTTCTCAACTAGCCCCCACCCTTCTGGTCTATACCCCAAAACATTTCTACTCACAAGACTACCCGAGTCCTCCCTTGTAAGGCTTGCCACCTGGGCAAAAATACATGGCCATTGGGTAAAGGCCATTTACTTAACACATAATCCAAACCACTTTAGGGGGTCTACCCAGAGACCCACCCATTTGTCTGCTGACACTTAAACAGAAAAGAAAATTACACAGAGAGCAGAGAAAATTACAGTTTAAGCCAGATTTTTCCACTTCTAGTACATTGTCTGTTACAGGGGGCGGGACAGAAAGATCTCAATACAACCTCAGAGCTTCATCGCACACATGGCTTCCACTCTGAGGAATTACGAACGAGAAGTTCAGTTCCGCTCACACACCCAACGTCCAAATGAACAGAGCAGAAGAACAACAGTAACCGGTTAAACAAAACAGAACAAAACTAAATAGTGTTTCCTTATTCTATTAGGGCTCACCTATAATCATGCAATCCTTATCATATAACACCAACAATACCAAATAAAGCAAACATAAAATAACAAGGGTAAAACAGATAGATGGTGTAAATTCTGCAGGGCTCCCCCATTCTTAAATGCTCACCAAACTGTGACAAATTCCCGTTACCAATTTATCCCTCATGTCAGGTGATCAGACTGACACTGCATATAATCAAATTTTAAAGCTTCATTAACAATAATAAAACAACAATGGAGAGTGTTGGGAATGCTCCCACCTCACACAGGAAAAATATGAATGCCCCAAGCCTTAAGCCACTTTAATACTCACACATGTCTCACTGGAAAGTTAAGCTTTGCAAATATAATTCCAATTCTGTAACTTGTACTGCCTTTGGTTTGCCTGTGTCTCTATTTTTCCACAAGCAGCTGGGGCTGAAAGCAGTTTTTCTTTGCACTTAGCATAGTCCGCATTGATTCTTGACCTTGAACACAAAACAACTTCTCCTATCTCTGGGCGAAGCCGAATTTCAAATTAACCCGTTCCTAGACAAATTGCTCACACTGTGTCAGAGGCTTTTCTCTGGCGATTAAAAGCTCCTCTGAGATATATGATCTTATCTAGATTGAAGGTACCTTCTAATGGGCATTGTTTAAATGATTTTTTTTTCACGCGTGTACAGATTCCAATAATTTAAATACCTGCAGGTTTTAGGACCATAATGTACGTACATGTAATATGCTGGGGTACCCTTAGGGGGTGAGGTGGAATGTTTAGACTGTCCCTCCCCCATGTTCCAATCACACAAACTGAGGGGGTGCCCTGTCCACGCTAGCGGATCAGAATCTAAGGATCTCTCCCTACAGTGCACTCACACAGGAGAGACTCACAAGGAAGACTACGACTCTCCTTTCAGCAAAGAGCGTCGGCTAGTCTCTGGGAGACACGGCGCCGCGTACTCTGATTGCATCCAGTGAGATGATCAGACTGTCAGTAGCCCACACAGAAAGGAAGGGGGGGAGGGAAGATGGGTTCACACATTCCTAGACCCAGGCAGCTTCCTCGCCGGACGATGCCAGGCCGAGTCAGCCCACCGTGGGTCGGATCTCCTAAAGATCCACTAGTTACCGGGCTTGCGTTAGAATAGTCCTGATCATTAGCTTCCGCTTCACAGGGTACTCTGGGCATCTTCCGATAACGATCACTCACACTGGTGTACACACACACACACCAAGGCCTCTTTTCTTCCTTTTTTGTTAACCCTTTTTTAACCTTTTTAAATTTTTTTTTTTTTAAACCACGATGCATCTTTACCTGGTCCGGACCAATACCATGAGGCGGTATGACAACCCCTCTTGAGGCGGTAAAAACCCCTCAGCACCGGTGCATTCTAATGCATTTACCTATGCATTACCTTATGCATTACCTTATGCATTTACCTTGGCCAACTCAGCAGTTCCCAGTACTGCTATAAACTAACCTTATTGGGGCCTCTCCCCAATACCACTTTGCATCTGATCCTGCTGCACAGTCAATAAGTTCAGATGGCGTGAGCCCAACAGAGACAGACGTCCTCACGGAAAGTCCTCCTCCGATACCCCAATAGAGATTTCAAAAGGTCTCATACCTCTCATGTGGCGCCATGGGGTTCGAAGGGGAATGATCCGTAGTAGCCGTCTGTGGGTCCGTGGGCGTTGCCATCCCAGACGAGCCCCCAAATTGTCGAAGAAAAACTCAGTTCTCGCTTTTTGTTTGGGTGCAGCAAAATCAAATACTTTATTATTTCTCCAGTAATTACAATGGAGGGAGAGAGTGCCATAGGACACAGGGTCACCCCAGTCCTGGACAGGTCTCTCAACTGGTAAACAATTACATCAAGCCTTTATACCTTTGTTACAGACAATTTCTAGCAATCATGGAGACAGTAAAAAGCAACAAATACATTTTGTTTATACATAGCAGAAAGGCTTATCTTATTTGTCTCTCTCTTAAGAAAAGCAAGCCTGCATTTTGGTTAGTGATTGCAAGGTCATAATAACTTTGTACACAGTTCTTGTCCTGTCGCCTCGCACTATCTTTGCTCCTACAAGTCTCACGTCATTAGGGTTACAGTATGGCCTGACTCTTGCTAACTGACTGACACGCATTAAAATCCGCTTCAAATCCTTATTGAAGCTTTCCCTGCTTCCACAATAGTTAATAATTGGAGATATACCAATCTCCTAGAACTGGAAGGGATCTTGAAAGGTCATTGAGTCCAGCCCCCTGCCTTTGCTAGCAGGACCAATTTCTGCCCCAGATCCCTAAGTTGCCCCTTCAAGGATTGAACTCACAATGCTGGGCTTAGCAGGCCAATGCTCAAACCACTGAGCTATCCCTCCCTGGTCTGATTACAGTACATGGATCTCTGAATCTGAAGGTCAGCCCAGACCTTGACCCCCTCTAGGCTACCTGTATGTTCAGTGAAGGATATTATGCTACTGGTGTAACTTAGAACAACCTAGCAGCAGCTCCAAGTGGCAGATGGGCCCTCAGAATTAGAGAGCTATAATTGGATTGACAATTTTTAAGTAATCAAGAATAAAAAATAAATCCACTACATCTTTAAAAAAAAGTGACCATAATGACCCACATGCCCATGTAGGAGTGGTGTAGAAGAGAGGAGTTCTGCCCCCTTTCCCAACACCTCTCCCAGCATGTTCATTATGCAACAAAGAAGAGAGCAGAAGTTCTGGGTCTGGCAGTGGCAAACATTCCAGCAGGCAGTTCCTTTACACAAAGGGAATTCTCTGCTAAGCATTAGTGGCTGCATTATGTTCCCTTTATGATACCCCAGTAGCACAAAGAGGCCACAACCTGAGTTTAAGAATTTGGCCCATATAACTTATTTACCTGATGGAATGTATGGAAACACCTGTGAATCTGCTACTATAGAAGCTCCCAAAAATCCAGTGCTCATCAGCAATTTAGGAGGCTCATAGCAGTTAATCTTATGAGTATATTGAGTACCCTTACAGTACACATTAGTAATCAAAACAACCATATGCAATTATTACTATTATTGCTATATATTATTTGTATTATGGTATCATCTCAGGATCTAAACTGCTATCAGTTAACCCCCATTGTGCTGGGAGTTATACACAGAAAAGTAAGAGACAGTCCCTGTCCTAAGGGAGAAAGTAAGTTTTATTATTTACAATTAACTTATTATTAAATTCATTAGTTGAATCTACTGAATGCTATTTCAAGCTGTGAAAATGCACTCCTCTTTAGATTTGAACTAGGGATCCCTGAGAACTAAAACAAGTATGTCTACTACTGGAACCAAAGGAAAATACTGTGAAAATATGTATAGGAGCATTTTACTGGACAGTGAAGAGGGAAGGGAAGGCTGCACTCCTGAAAGAGGCATCAAATTAATTCCCCTCAGTGGAACAGGGACGTTCCAGAGGGCGGAATGGTACATATGATGTATAGTCGAGCCCTAAATAGCTATTAAAATTTTGATTCTATTGAGGTGAATTCTCGATAAATCTTTGTTATCTGTGTGATTAGCTACATTGTAACAAGTTTGTGTGTGTGTGCGCACATATATACATGTATGCCCATACATACACATGGAGCTATGTGATTATTCAATATTCATGTTAAACCCTGCTCTTTTCATGAAATAAGGGTCCTCTTTTTCAATAAATATAAATTATGATCTCAAGTGATGTTCTAAATGCTAAGAACATGTAATTTCTATGAAAAGTTTGTACTAATTCAAAAAATCTTAGAATATCTTTTTTTTTTAATTTTAACAGTTGAAAATCAAACAGTATCATAATTTCAGTGACTTTCATTTTTCAAAATTCATCTGCAGTCACAAGTCAGCAAACAGTTTTATCTTGAGGGAAGTTAATACCACCCACTGATTCAAACATATCTGACTTAACTGGCTTAATATTACCAATCAGTTTTAAAAGTCTTCCTGGATGTGAATTCAAGAGGAGCAAATCCAAAACCTAACATCTACTCTTAAAATTAAAATACTACTACCAAATGAACTATCAGTTCCATAATATATACCATTTTCATTACTAGAAAAATGAAACTTCATATGCCATACATATGTAAATACATATTGCCTCATTAAAATTATAGTATGTTATATGTTGATAATAACAGGAGATATACCAATCTCCTAGAACTGGAAGGGACCTTGTTGAAAGGTCATTGAGTCCAGCCCCCTGCCTTCACTAGTAGGACCAATTTTTGCCCTAGATCTTTAAGTGGCTCCCTTAAGGATTGAACTTGTAACCCTGGCTTTAGCAGGGCAATGTGCAAACCACTGAGCTATCCCTCCCTCTACCCCCCAATAGTAGATAAATATTAATATACTAAATTTAAGTCACTACTGAATATCCATTCAGAAAAAGAGAAGTTGTTCTGATGTAACAAGGTAATAGAGAAAAAACACATTACTCAAAAGCATTCCATATTATGGTGTAAATCCAGAAAACTTGATTGATATCAGTAGTGCAACTTGAGGGCTTAATTTGGCCTTTTTTTAAAAAAAATGTCATTTATGAAGAGATTTGACTGATTAACATTTTCTATTGTATTATAAGTGATTATGTGGAAATATTTTATATTGTTGCCATCTACATAGATACCATCAACATGAGTGTAAAACCATCTGAAATGAGTGCTATGTTTTGTTGTCCAAGAATGAATAGAAAAATAAAAATACATAAGAGCAAACATGTCAGCCATCAAATTTTAACCTAGATTGAAACTTGGCACACAGGTGTCTGTCTGGGAACCATTTCCCCCCAAAACCTTTGTAACCAATGTTGCCATATTTATGTATAGGGATGCATAATAGTAATTTACAAGTTTAATATACTTGTATTTAAGATGCAGATAGAGATTGATAGCTCTTCAAAATATTTCCCATAAACATCATGTCTCTCTTGCCAGAGTTCAGTTTAGACAGCTGCCTTTTATCCAGGTGCTTGTCTCAGTCAGACAGAGAAACACAGGTGCTGGGAGATATTTGTATTGGAATTGAAGAAGATGAAAAGCTAAATATCATCATGTGTATGATGCTGGGACTTGAGAATGTGGCAAGATCAAGATATCACTGAGACAGGACTGATCCTTAGGCAGAACGCAAATTGGTTGAAAATGAAACTACCCAACCCACCCTTTTGGAGGTCTTATATAAAGACATAGATAAATAAAACTGCAGAGTAATCAAATGCCCCATCCCTCCCAATATAATAAATAAATGAATGAAAAAATAAATAAAAGGAAGGACCACCTTCCATTTCATATCCCTTCCCCATTGTCATGGCTGGAGAAAGATTTCTAGGGGCAGCTAGGACTTCTGTTAACAGGATTGTTCAAACCACTTGGTCAATTCCAACTCAGAAGAGGAAAAACTGCCATCTACCCCAAAGCATATGCAATGGGTTACCTAGTCTCAGGAAGCCATTCTCAAAAGACTCTGCCAGCTACAAGGTGGTGTCAATTCTCCCATTTTTTGTGTGCAAGATAATGGAGAATCTAGCAAAGAACTGCATCCAAGCACATTTATCCATTTCCAGTATCTTGAAACTCTGCATTCAAAGATATGGATGACCACTCTCTGTCCATGGATAGGGGTGTGTGTCTATGCTCATCTTCCTGAATATCTACCATATTTGATACTGATACCCAAAGCATATGCCTGTCTTGCTACAGAAATGTAGCAATATTGATGAGAAAGATCTGATACAGCTCCAGTCCTTCTTTTCAGTCAATTACACTCTGCAACCATAGCGCTCAGTTGTGGAGTCCCACAAGGATCAGTCCTGTCCCAGTGATATCTTGATCTTGCCATGTTCTCAAATGCCAGCAGTACACAGACAATATTCAGCTATTCATCTCCTTTACAAATATCTCCCAGTAATAGCATTTACTTTTCTGACCAAGATAAGCACCTGGATGAAATGCAGCTGTCTGATGCTGAACCCTGGCACAAGTGAGATGATGTTTATAGGAAACACTATCAGCCACTATTATCTTGTAATCCACTGAAGGATTCTGACTCCACGTTATCAAAGTGATTCACAGCCCATGGGACCTCCTGGATTCTTTATTGCTACTAGCCATAGATAAACAGGCCCCAAAATAAAGTATTCCATCTAGCTGCCCCCTGTTTTATTAAACATGATCCTGATCACTGCAATCCATCCTTCATGAGCTCCAGAATAAGATATTGCAATTCCCTATTACTATGTAAGAATACTGTAACATTTAAAAAATAGTCATTTACTTCAGAGTGCAGCAACCCACCTCCACACCATATTACTCTATTCAGTGTCTCTTCATGAACTTGACCTGAAATATCTCAAACCCTCTGAAGATTTAGACTTGTTTCTCTTCTTTAGTCCTATTGAATGCGCTTCTTTTGGACAGATTTTCTACCACCCTATATTTCTGTGTACCATATAGCAAAGGTCTAGGTGATGGCCTGAATGTCACCTAATAGCACTTTCCATACCCTTCCTATGGTTCCAATTAGATCAGGACAGAGGAGAGACACGGATCTCTCGTTTGTTTCCCTCAACATACCTTCCAAGTCTCAGCCAAAGTTCCAAAGTTGAAAGTTGAATCACTGTGTTCTTTTCTTCACTCCTAGCAACTTTAGAAGTAATCTTTTCGAAAACACAGTTATGTTACTAAAAACCATCAGAATCCCAATGGATAATTTGAAATGTAATTCCATAATAGCTCACCCAGAGAGAGAGAGAAAAGTTTGATTTTATATATGCAAAAGTATGTCAAATAGTCACATAACACACTAATGCCAAATATCTTGAACTCAGGGGCTGGAGATTATGTCATGTCTTACTTTCTGTTGACTGAAGATTAGTTTCCATTCAAAGGCAATAAGGGTTGCATCATTCTGTGCCACGCAACTTTCAGATCAGTGAAGCGGAAGACGCGCCAGATCTGGAAATGATATTTCATGTCCAAAAGGCATCACGCAATTTGGTGTGACATGACATGCCCTTCACTTTACTGACAGGAACATTATATGTCACATAATGTCACAATCTCTTCATATTTAGGATATGTAACTTCCATTCTGTTGTATTTGCTCACAAAGTGTGCTGAAAGTTAAATACAGTGAACTATGCTTTAACTTTTATTAGCAACTTGTTTTGATTATACTTGGTTTCCTTCATAAATGAAGTATCCATGTTATAATGATCATTGGTCAAAAACAACAGTGTAAATGGGGGACTGTGATAATGGAATATAAAAATCCAAGGCCCTCTAGGAGGGTGACAAATCTATGTGATGTCTTCATGGGGTAGATCTGAATTTGGGTTTTGAGTTAGCTGAAAGGTATTTAAATTCATAAGTAACCAAGCATTTCGCTAAAACCTTTGCACTTGAGCAGTACATTCCTGATATGAGGAGCAGAATATGAAAATCCAGAGTGTGTGGCAAAGGCTTCCTTTAGAAAGAGATTTTAAACACATATATAAAGACATTGGTAGCTGCTGTAAAATATATTTTAGAGGATGAGAAGATCCTGCAAAGCTACAATTTATCACTTAGGCTACTATATGCAACAAACAAACAAACAAATCCACCACACAAAAACACATCACTTCACATTTTGATGATGCACATCTGTAAAACAGAGCTTAGGATGAATCAGTAAAATTTGAAAATAAAGGACCTGATCCTGCACCGTGCTGAACATTTCTGTGAGGTGATGTCTCCTCTGTTCCCACTGACTTCAATAGGAAGTGAGGAAACTCTATACTTTCCTGGAGCAAGCCCCTAGTCTCTAAGCCAGGTCTCAAACTGGGGGTCATGACCGCTCAGGGGTCGCAGGGTTATTACTTGGGGAATTACGAGCTGTCAGCCTCCACCCCAAACCCCATTTTGCCTCCAGCATTTATAGTGTTAAATATACAAAAATGTGTTTTCCCTATATGGACAGAGAGGTTAGACATTACTTTGAATGACTCCTCCTTGTAGTCATGATGTGCTTAGTGCTGTCCTGTCCTTGGTCTGGTCTACACACAAAGTTGCACTGGTTTAACAAAAGGTGTGAATGGATACAACTAATATTGTTTTAAGCCTGGTTCATGTTGATTTTACTTGCATTGGTAAATTTAAAGGCACAAGCAAATCCAATATAAGCAATTTTAAATGGGTAGAAGAGAGTGTGCACGCAAGTTTTCATATTGGCTTAACTAAACTCAGTTCTTAAACTGGATCAACTGCTGTAGATAGACAAGGAGTTTTGATTTTGATTTATTGGAGCTACCACCTGACAATGATTTTGGAATTCAATAAACTCCTGAGATTTATGGACAAGACATTTCTGTATTTTCCTAACAATAGTAAAAATTGGCTGTATGTGTTTATGCCATTGAAGTGATTGACTGTGATGGTTCTGAAGGATTCTATCAAGTTAGCTCTCAAACATTTCCATAAATGCTTTTTTTTCATTTTAATACCATCATAAATAAATAACAAAAGCAATTACGCTACACTGAATAAACTTCCAGAATAACCACTTCCCTTCTGTCCTGTGCTTTTGACAGCACTCTTTGAAATGACCAGTTTCACACTGGCATATTAGTGAGATGCTGAAAGCAAAAGTTTGTATACTGAACTAGATCCGACTATGTGAACAAGCTACTCAAAAGTCTACATAGATGATCAGGAAATCTCTCAAGAAAAGGCTCTCTTACATGAGTTCCAATCATTCCTGCCTCCTGTTTGCCTGAAGTACCAGGAAACCAATCCTGTAGTCCTTCTATGTGCAAAACTCTCATTGACTTCACATGCCAGGAGAACAGCATTCATGGCACTGTTTTGCACTTCTGAACCTGGTTAGAATTAAGAAGTACAGACAGTATGAAAATGAAGGAAAAGAAATATAACTCAGATATTTGAACATTTTAAACTCATTTCATGCTTGGGACAAAAGTTTATAGAGTCAA
The DNA here is from genome assembly GCF_016161935.1 of Mauremys reevesii. Taxonomy (NCBI): domain Eukaryota; kingdom Metazoa; phylum Chordata; order Testudines; family Geoemydidae; genus Mauremys; species Mauremys reevesii. Next base: position 98,548,927 of record NC_052627.1, on the reverse strand, counting down.
TTTTTATATTATTCAAGCCAATTCAGTCACTCATAGTATTGCGTATGTTAGACAGCTATAAAATGGTTAGGGCTAGGCTGTGCCCTGTCCACATGCAAGTGAAGGAGTTCCTTCCCTCTTGCATTTATCTGTGTAGGGAAAATACACAATACCAGTGCCTGCACTCCGGGGAGCACAGGGACCACTTCCATCTACTGCCCATAGGGTTTCAAACCAATCAAAATGAGACCAGGGCCCGTCACTGCAGGGGACTAAGTTACACCATTCTAAGGGGTTTTGCAGCACGCATATTCCCTCTAGTCCCCCAACATGCCAGTGAGCTCCATACCACCCCAGTAAGGGCCTGTGTGTCAGTCACATGACTTGGCCCTTAACATAAACCCACAAAGCACTAAACATCTTTTTTTTTAAATTTTCAGCTGAATGTCAGCATGGTTGTGCTATTCCAATATCACTTCTGTGGTTTATTAAAATCACGGTTTTCCAGCCTACATGAAGAAAGAGGGGATATTCTTTAGAGCAATCTCATTAAAAAGGGAAAAAAAGAGAAATGGTTTCAGTAATGATACTTAAAATCTAGGATAAAACTATCAATTATTGAAATTCATTAATTAAGCAAAATATTTGCTAGAAATTGCTATATACTCTCAGTTTGAAGATTTTTCCATCAAAACATAGTCTCATTAAAATTTTACATGCTAATCAGTCTGTTTGCAATTTCATTTTGCCGACTAGTTTTGCACTGAGGTTTGGAATTCTTTTTCATTATAATTTTATACCAATTAACTCAGAAAAAAAATGTAATTTACAGGTTTGCATAATTGCCCAGATGTTATGATGTAGCACAAGTTGAGAACAGAAAGAAAGACTTTTTATGCTTAGAAAGAAAGAAAAAAGGCACAAGTTAGTTTATCTTTTGCTGCTAATTTTTATAAATGTATTTTTTAGAGGTTACTTACAGTAAGTTGAAATTGATCAAAAAGTGGTAAATTGTTTTCACATTCTACTGTTCAGTGCAGCACTTTTCAAGGACTAACTGATGTAAGCACAGACAACTGAGTATTAAAACCATACCATGAGTCAAATATTGGTCTCTACACAGAGGTAATACTATCCCATTAGGGGCCCTAAGCAAGAATATTCTGGGGGGGCCTTCACACACATTACGTAATAAAAAGCTAATAGGCAACCACCTTGAGCTACACAGGGCCCTAAGCAATTGCTTAGTCTGCTTATGCCTAGTGCCAGCTCTGTCTCTACACCAAGCCTAATGTACTAGGCTTTGGTGCAATGAGGGATCTGTAGCTATCAGTGGTGAAGGAACTTCCCACTCCTTTCTCAAGACTGCAGTTGCCTCTACACCCCCATATGGTTCTCCCTGTTGATCACATAGTCATTCCCCTCAGTTCAGCTCATGGACAACAGCTAAACTGTGTGTGACGCTCTGTACCTTGGGGGAACACCCTACACCCCCAGGTTCATCTTTATCCTCTAGAGGGGAACGTCAAACTGTGCATGTGAGATTGTTTGTTTCCCCCTCCCCCCCCGCAGACACTAAGAAGATGAACAATATCTGCACCTTTTTCTGACATGAGGCTATTATCTGAAGTGGATGGTCCAGCAATCAGTTCAAAATTTTGCTGTTCTCTCTATCTTCCGATCTTTCACATGACAAACTAAGCTTATCATCATTCTCTGCAAAAGTCTTCACATTACTGGTGCGTCCATTTGGTGATTTCTTCATCCCAATGAAAAGTTTGTTGTTATTTGTTTGTTTTTCCCCTCAAACTTTTTGGAGAAATCTCTTTTTGCTCTGATGCATAACAGCTGACCAAGCCAGGTCATTCATCCCTGTTACAATGCATACTAGGTAGCACTGAAATGCTCAGAACTAGATTAAACTATGAAGTACAGGTTATTTGTTCCAGTTTTTCTCTGTCTCCTAATTTTCCCATCTCAACAAAAAAAAATGATGGTAATGTTTCCCTATGATAGAGATGGTAGAAAAGAAAGATGACCGTGTGGTTAGGGTTCAATTCTATGCTGTGCCACAGAACTCCTCTGTAACCTTGGGCAAGTTACTTAGAGCCAGATTTTAACCGTATTTAGATGCCTAAAGATGCAGATGGGCTTCTAAATGGGACTTAAAAGGATCCCTAATTCCCAGTGTCTTCAGGTCCCTAAATATTTTTTAAAAATTGTTCCTTCATCTGTCTGACCATTAGTTCAACACCTTTAAAATGGGGATGATAGAACTTCCCTACCTCACAGAGATGTTGTGAGGATCAATACATTAAAGACTGCAAAGCGTTCAGATGCTATGGTTATGATGGCCAGTTAAGTAACTAAAATAGATGTTGAAAGAGTGCTTTGAGACCTATGGATGAAAACCTGCTAGAAAAAATCTATTAAAGTATTGACTATATTAAGTAATTGGATAAAACATTTAATGCCAGTTATGACAAAATAGGATTAACTTCTGAAATTACACTGGAGGGCGAGAAAGAGGGGGTGTCAACAGGTCTCTAGAGACAAAAGGAAAGGTTATTAACATGTTTTAAATCGATTTTTATCACCTGGAGAGTCACTGAACCAACAGAAAGTTTGGCCTACTTAGAAGAGAGACATGTATCCTCATGGCTTAAAGCAAACCCATGCAAAAACTCTCCAAGAGTAGAAGCTAGACACAAAAATGGAGGCTAAGACAACAACATGACAGGCTGTCAGGTAGGATCAGAGGTTCATAGCTTTGCTTCTAAAGGAATGTAAGCTTGTTCTTCTATTTGAGTCTAAGACCATGCCAAGGTAGCATTTGTGCAATGTAAATCTTAGGTGTCCATTTATTTTTGTTTAAACTATTCTCTGTGCTTTTAATCTTCAAATAAACCTTGGTTTTGCTAAGAATTCTGCTGTCCATTTGGAAAGATTCACACAGGTCTTCAGTCTCCGAGGATAATATCTCACAGCCACCCTCACACAGATGGGCCTGCCAAGAACAGGGGACTGGGGACCTAAAGACACCTAACTTTTCTGGTCAAAAAGGCAAGGTTCAGAGAGAGGATCCTCTATGAGGGAAGTATGTTGTAGACAGTCATGGTGGATAACAAATGGAGAGACATTCAGAGACCAAAATGGAAGAAGACTCACAGTTGCCTTAAAGGTTAGCAGTTGTTTTTTAATTGTTCTTAGTGCTAGGAAATTATTTTGGAGGGAGTGGGAGGTGGGAATTGACAAGTTTCCGAAGTTTGGAACAATTTTCTCTTAGTGGGTAACAAACTATTCGTGCTCTCAAAACAGATCACTGTTGTAAATGTTTTTAATCATGATATGTGTCATCACTTAGCAACCAATATAATTTTTTCAAATCAGACTGGTAGTAGTTTTTGAGGTCTTGAATGTAAATTAGAGAATTATCAATGGCTGCAATGAATGGCACACTGATCTAAAAAATCCCATTCAGATCCCATATCTGTATCCAGAAGCGAGTGAAGAGGAGGGATGAGGAGACTGGTGAGCTGGCATTTATGCCTCTGCCAGGGCTCTTAAGTTTAGTACCTGCTGGAATTCTTTTATTATAGTGGAAAGTTATATTATAGGGCTTTGTTGGAAATTCTCTTCTCTGAGCTTTCAGTAATTAAATCAGTCCCAGGGTCTTCTCCCCTGTCCTTCATCCTCATTTAAAAATAGATCTCTCAAATTTTCAGACACAGGAATTTGGCAATGTTACACAGCTCTGTTGCTAAGCTTAATTAAACAAACAAAATTCTTATGAGACCAACTCCTCTGGAACCAAGAGAAGTCCCCAGAGCCCTGCTAAAGGAAAGCACTCTCAGTCAGAACAGCACTTTAGCACGTGCATGAGTGCTGTCCTGTATAGGGATAGACAGGAGCACATGCTTAAATGATTGCCTGAACTGGAACCCAGGAGTGCTGCGAATACTTTGAAGATAATAATCCAAGGAGTTGAGATATTTGTGAGCCAAACTGTGTTATGCAATTTCCATATCTATACTAATTAATGGTGAGTGGGACTTGTGAGGCTCTCAGCCTATGTGGAGTGGGAAAGACTGTCCTATCACTGCTCTTAGGGTGCTGTAGGAGGCTTCAATCAGGGACCAACAGGCCTAGTGGTCAGGCCACAGCCAAGCAGTTTCTCCAGTCTTGGGACAGCTCTTCCAGACAGTCTGGGGAGTGTGGCCTAAGGGCCCACAGTTCATCACCACCACCACCCCTGAGTCCTCTAGGATCCTCGGGGAGCCAGGGGCAGGATACGATCCAGGCCCTTCCTCTCCACTGCGTCCTAGCCCACAGCCCAAGTGGAGAGAGGCTGCTCAGTCCTTTCTGGCTGCCATTTCAGATCAGCCTCCCCTGGGCTACTTCCTACCCTCTCTGTTTTCCCTTCAGTTTGGGGCATGGCCCCAGTCTTCTGCTTGCACTCAGTAATTCAGAACCTCAGCTGGGGGAGCAGGGGAGGGAAGAAAGCTTCCTCATGTTATGCTCATATAAAGTACACAGGATCTTTATAGAGGAAGGTACATATGCAGCATTTATTGAAAATACAACAGTTAGCATATGCTTTTTAGTCACACACACATACACACCCACACACATAGTCCTGCATTGATGTTTATAGTTACCAGTCCAGAGTCTGGATCAATCTAGCGGCCAGCCAGATTGGTCGCAGAGGGGAGCAGGGCTCTGTCGGTCGCGATCTGATGTTCCTGGAGTGTGGCAAGACGAACCCAAAGTCCCATGACCAAGCACCCTGTTCTTTCAGGTTTTTTTCTCTGTTGAAGTCTATGGATTTTGCTGTGTCAGTTTGTGACCAGCAGGGGCGGCTCTAGGAATTTGGCCGCCCCAAGCAGTCATGCCTGCGGGAGGTCCACCCGAGCCGCGGGACCAGCGAACCGTCCGCAGTCATGCCTGCGGGAGGTCCGCTGGTCCCGTGGCTCCGCTGGACCTCCCGCAGGCATGACTGCGGAAGGTCCGCCGGACCCGCCTGCCGCCCTACTGGGAAAATGCCGCCCCACGCGCGCGCTTGGCGCGCTGGGGTCTGGAGCCGGCCCTGGTGACCAGTTACTTCTTAATTGGTGTAAACATTCCAATACACCTCGGAGAGGGTCATCCTGTCCTTTGTTCCGATTTAATCAATTGCCCTTAGGGGTGCCAGCCTTCACCTTAGAGTCGTCAATTTGCCCTTCATTATGGATGCGCGTTGATGATTCTTTGATGTCCTTTAAGTCTCTTCACTCCTTCTTCCTGGACCGTTTGGCTATAACAATGGCCTTCACACCTTATCTTTTCCTGATGCATACATTCCTCATTCACACAAACAATCTCTTACAGAAACCTTCAAAGGTACACAAGACAGCATTTTATATTCAGCAGAATACATTGTAAATCAAGCCTTTCTAAATCTTATAACTAAAACAATTCACACTGGGGCTTCAGGCCCTCAGCATTCCTCTAATCTCCTTAACAGAGATACAATGCAAGATCCCGTCTCTTACTAAAACCTTAAAACAAAGAAATGTATATTTAACTAGAGTGCCTAATTTGTAATACATATAGGAAACCATAGTAGAGATTATAACTTATCCTAAAACAAAACGGTGACCATAATCAGTCATAAGGATTGTTCTGGTCTGTCATTCCTTTCTGCTATTCAAAAAGGGTGGACACAGGATGAAAATCAATCATCACATTCATTCATATAAATAGTAAATTATAAAGCTCCCTCTCTCTCTCTCTCAATTCAGTAGTTGTGCTGCTGGGGGGGGAGGGGGGGCAGGGCAGGCCCCCTCTAGCCTGGTACTTAGTCAGACTCACAGACCCAGTCTTTCCTCTGTAGATCGCTCTGCCTCATCAACTGGAGCCTGTCTGCCTTCCTGCAGCCATTCTCTCCTTCACTCTCCCCAGACCTGCCTGCCAGAGCTCCTTTTTAAGCAGGTCCTCTATAGAGAGCATGCCTGGCAGCTGCTGAGGAACAGGGCCTTCTTGGCCCAATACTGCTCCATCACTCCTTTAACATTAGTGTGGGAATCTGTAAACCCCACCACAGGAACTCTCACTGTTACTTTAGGGGAGGGTTTGTTTCTGAGTAATGGAGAAGGAAGCAAAGCTGTTGCAAGCAGAGGAGAGCAGGAAGGGAGTTGAATTAACCTGGCTTCCATTCTCTATTTCAGAATTTTAAGGGTAGACATAATTTGTTCTTGGAGTTCAAATGTAAAATCACCTGTAGGACTGAAGAAAGGTTTAAGTTAGGTCTGCATGCTGATCGGTAACTGATCACCCTCAATTTCCACTAACTTCAAGTGCCCAGCCCTTCTCTATATCAGGCCCTAATTTCCCAAAGAGTAAGAACAGATATTTATACACACTGTGGCATTTTAGCTCTAGAATTAGAGGGCAAATGTACACAACAGCTGAAGGAGGCTTTTACTCACACTGTCGTCCGAGGATGCAAGGGGTACATAGGTTGCTCATTCTCCTGAAGAGAGTTTGAATCAATTTAGACTGGTGGTCTGTGGGTTTGTTGTTCTCTGTGATTCACACACTAAAATGCACTTCTGCGCATATCTACTCATAGCTAGAAACAATGTAAATATTTTTAATTAGATGCCCGCTACTCACCCTTCTTGCTATATCCCAAAGAGTTCTTCAGGCAGCTTTATTTATATTTGTGATATCAGCAGGAAAAAAGGAAATGAGATGGAAAACATTAATAAAACAATAGCTCAAGAAGTTTGATCTGGTGATGAACTGTCTACACATAGACAGATTCCACTCTTTAAGTCTATGTGACAGCTTTAGAATGATGAAATATGTTAAAGAGACAAGGAAACAAAAAGGGGGTAATTTCAACCCAGGATATGATTTAAAACTAATCCTGTTTGGTATGTCATCCAAATATGAAGGGTTTTTATTGAAATTTTTTGAATTGGTTCTCTGCTGTGCAGCAAAGAGAGAGGGGAAAGACATTCAATAGCAAACAGATAACCGACTGAGAGATGCTTTTACTGAAAATAATGACACTATTATAGGGTGAAGTGAAAAATATAGCTCCAGAAGTTTAGATGATTACACAAACCTTGAATCAAATGCATCCCTGCTGCAACTCACTTGTCTTCAGTGGAGATGTGCCAGGGATTAAATTGATCCTTTTCCCTGTCTTTTCCAAAGCCCATCTTTCCCATCCTAGAGTGCCCTTGGCCTCATCCCTTCTCTACTTCCTGTATGAATAATAATCAGCTTTCCCCTCTGTGGTTGAACCCAGTGACTCCCTTTCTCTCCAGGATTTCTCCCTCCTTTCTTGTCTCCAACCTCACTCACCCCAATCCCTAATAAGCCTCCTATATTTTGTGGTATTCTTCCACATCCATTTTAGAGACTCATCAAGTCTTGTGACCCTACCATAGATTCTGGGAATTTTAGATTTGAAAACTGACAGCCAAGCAGAAATTGCCAGTTATAAAAGACTTCATAATGGATCAAAAGGGAGAAGTTTTCTGGTTGAAGGCAGCAAAGAAGTACTTAAAAACATTTCAGGTTCAATATAAGATGTTCAAAGCCACATGTCCTGCAACCTCTTCCCGCATGTCTATTCTGTTCCCCTCACATATAATTTCCTGCCATCTTTGATCCTCAAGTAATGCCACCTTCAACACTCTTTTTCAGCTGCTTATCTCAGGAATGTCTGTGACCAAAAGAGTCCTATTAAAAACCAGAAAACTACACATACACAAAATCACACAAGTTTAATGAAATCCTTCCTCCCCTTGCCCCCCCTCCAATTTAGAACAAAATGTGAAAACCTCTCATTTTGAAGGATTTTAGATTCTGTTACAAACATTTTAACAACCCCAATTTTATCAGCAGTACTTACTGTTGGGCCATATTTAAAGTTATTTCAATTATTCTCACAGAATGTGTGCACATGCAAACCTACATTTGTACATGCAATGGGACACATGCAATTATATACTTTGCACATACAAATAGCTGTCTGAATATGGAAATATAGATTATTTGGGCAAACTTTGCTGGCCAAATTGGTTCTTAATGTCTATTTTGTAACAGGTTGATTCCACTGGCCTCATTGTCCTCTGGATCAGGCCCTTCACTACAAACAGGGCAGAGCATTACAATGGACCTATGTGAACTATGTCTTCCCTGAGGTAATTATATCTTTTAAAAAAAAACATGGTAAATTGCTACACTTGTTAAACAAATTGTATCATGCTACAAGAGTCAGGAATGTACTACATTATTATTCTGATGTAGCTCATTTTCTAATTAGAAAATTGGCATTCCTACTACTAATTGCCTATTGCTATTTTTTTTCTTCTAAAGAATCATAGAATCATAGAATGTCAAGGTTGGAAGGGACCTCAGGAGGTCATCTAGTCCAACCCCCTGCTTAAAGCAGGACCAATCCGCAAGAAGCAATGTCTACATATATGCTGCACACAACATACATTTTCTGCTGTTTACTTATGTTGCAGAGTTATTCTTTCTTTGCTTAAAAAATTCCAAAAGATAACCAAGTGAGGTAGTTGAGTTGGCACTAGTAACCCAGCATACATCAATTGAATTGACCATGAACTCCAGGGTATAAACAAATTGATTGAAGCAGTGATATTTAGGTTGGGAAGTATATTGAAGAAGATGAAATTAGACTATTATCCAAGTATAACCATCCTGAAGTGCAGCACTCATTGCACAGCACGCCAGACAGGACATATGCAAATCTGTGATTGTACCATTCCCCACCCCACTCCCTTGCCCTTTCTGATTTCAAAGCAGTTGTGTTTCTTTTCAATAAACAAATTTTCTTTTCAATAAATGGATTTTTTGGCTTTGAAAACATTCTTTATTATTGCATAAAGTAAAAGATACCTTAGCCCAGGAAAGAAACAGGCATTGCAAGTCAGCTTAGCAAACACAGATTCCTACTAACATTAGAACCACTGCACTTCACTCCTGTGCAAGGCACCAGACTTTACTGCTGGTTTTCAGCCTCAAATTGCTCCTTCAAGACATCCCTAATCCTTGCAGCCCCACGCTGGACCCCTCTACTAGCCCTGCTCTCTGGCTGTGTAAATTCAGCTTCCAGGTATTGAACCTCGGAGGTCCATGCCTGAGTGAAGCTTTCACCTTTCCCTTGACAAATGTTATGGAGGGTACAGCACGCAGATATAACCGCAGGGATGCTGTGTTCGGCCAAATCCAGCTTCGCATACAGAGATCATCAGCAGTCCTTGAAACAGGGCCGCCCAGAGGGGGGGGCAAGAGGGGCAATTTGCCCCAGGCCCCGAGCCCCACGGGGGCTCCCACCAGAGTTTTTCGGGGCCCCTGGAGCGGGGTCCCTCACTCACTCCGGGGTGCCCAGCAAACTCTTATGCAGCCGGGCGCAGGAGCTTCTGCCGCTCCCGGTCTTCGCCGGCGGGGGGTCCTTCCGCTCCGGGGCAGAAGGACCCCCCGCTGGCGAATTACTGCTGAAGACGGAGCGGGACCCACCACCGAAGCGCAGCCCAATCTTCGGCGGTAATTCGGCAGCGGGGGGCCCTTCCATTCCGGGACCCGCCGCCGAAGTGCCCCGAAGACCCGCGGCGGGGCCCCCCTCCGCCGAATTACCACCGAAGACCGGGCTGCGCTTTGGCGGCAGGTCCCGCTTCGGCAGTAATTCGGTGGAGGAACGGAAGTGCCCCCCCGCCGCCAAAGACCCCGGGCCCCCGGAATCCTCTGGGCGGCCCTGCCCTGAAACAGCCAAAAGCACACTCCATGGTCATTCAGCACCGGCTCAGCCTGTTGTCAAACCGCTCCTTGCTGCTGTCAAGGCTCCCTGTGTAGGGTTTCATGAGCCATGGAATTAAAGGGTAAGTGAGGTCTCCAAGGATCACAATGGGCATTTCGACTTCCCCTACAGTGATCTTCTGGTCTGGGAAAAAAGTCCCAGCTTGCAGCTTCCTGAACAGGCCAGTGTTCCGAAAGATGCGTTCATCATGCCCCTTTCTGGGCCAGCCTGTGTTAATGTCAATGAAACACCCACGGTGATCCACAAGCACCTGGAGAACCATAGAGAAATATCTCTTCTGATTAACGTTCTTGGATGTTAGGTGGGGTAGTGCCAGAATAGGAATATGTGTCCCATCTATCGCCCCTCCACAATTCCAACGGTCACCTTTCCCACTCCAAACTGGTTCGTGACCTATCGGTAGCTGTCTGGAGTTGCCAGCTTCCAGATTGCAATAGCCACCCGCTTCTCCACCAGTAGGGCAGCTCTCAATCTCATGTCCTTGCACTGCAGGGTGGGGGCGAGCTCCTCACACAGTCCCATGAAAGTGGCTTTTCTCATCTGAAAGTTCTGCAGCCAGTGCTCGTCATCCCAGACTTGCATGACGATGTGATCCCACCACTCAGTGCTTTTTTCCCCAAGCCCAAAAGCAGCGTTCCACGGTGCTGAGCATGTCCATGAATGCCACAAGCAATTTCATGTTGTACGCATTACACGACTTGATATCATCGTTGGACTCCTCACTGTCACTTTGGATCTTAAGGAATAACTTGACTGCCAAAAGTGACGTGCTGGCGAGACTTGTCAGCATACTCCTCAGCAGTTTGGGCTCCATTTCCTGCAGACCGAAACAGAACACAGATTGCGCTGCAAATAAACCATTGAAAGATGGCGCCAAATGTGGACAGAAACACAGGGATTGCTGGGATGCGAAGCGATACATCATGGGGCGTTGGGACAGGACCCAGAATGATGCCCCGCACGCACGCCCCCTTCTCACAATCCACGGTGCCAGAATGGGAAGAGGTGCTCTGTGGGATAGCTGCCCATAATGCACCACTCCCAATGCCGCTGCAAGTGCCGCAAATGTGGCCACAACAGTGCGCTGGCAGCTGTCAGTGTGGACAGACTGCAGCGCTTTCCCTACTCAGCTGTACGAAGGCAGGTTTAACTCACAGCGCCGTACGTCTGCAAGTGTAGCCAAACCCTTAGAAACATCTTCCATACCTACCTTTGTTTGATGTGTCTTTGAGGGCTTCTGGAGTTCACATCAGGATATATGGGTGTATCAGTATTATGGGCATACTTTTTTTAAGGTGTTTTAAATATACTCAAATATATTCTTAATTATTCTAGAAAAATATATTCTTAAAATATATTCTTAATTAATTATTCTAGAAAAGAAAGTGACCAAAGGATTATCAACGATACTTATTTTATAGTATAATGTAGTGAAAACATTTGAAAGTAAAGTATTCAGTAAACTCACTACTTAATTTGCCATTATAATTAACATTTTATCTATTTTTCTTAAATCTACAATTTGTAAAAACATTCTATACAGCTATTGCATAGGAGTTTTCTTCAGTAATATTTCTTATAGGAATGACAACTACAGTGTTATTAAGGGCAATTGAAAAATCCTTTCTTTTTAGCCTCTGTGTATTTGTAAGAGAGATGTTGACACTTCAACAAAAAAGTAGATATATGGTAGTCTGGACAGCCCATGAGAATGGTATTGGAGACTTTTGCCTCTATATTATGTCTGATCTTTGTCCAACAGTCAGAAGTTAGCGTCTGGTGATAAATGTTGCTGAATATCCTAGCTGAAACAAGTTGGTGGCTTCAGTCTAGTTCTTAGCAAAGAGATAGCCCTCATCAGAAAGCTGGCACCCTCAGTAAGGAAACATGGAATGAATGGGAATGGATACATAATTATCCATGGTTACTCCAGGAGGTTGGTTACTCCAGGAGGGCTGTTGTGGTTACTTTGCTGCTACCTTATTGAACCTATTTGTAGGTAAATAGAAGATGTCATACCACAAGCTGTTGATGTTGATTTTCTTTTACCCATTCCAGGGAACTGGTTAGTTAACTGAGTTCTTCATTGTGTCTTTTTTTTTCAATTTCATTTCCCTGCAGCTTTTTACTCTCTTTTAAGACCATCCTATTTACATGCATCTGATCTCTGATAAACTTGCACATTCAGAATGTCAATATTGCTCCCAATAGTAGTTTTCCTAGCATAAATTGGGGTAAGAAGAGTCTATAGTTTGACAAATGGGTTTTATTATTATTTTACTATATAGCCTAATCATGCAGAACATTGGATGGGCATGTTTTGAAATATCCAAATAATTACAATTGTATCAACATGCTAACTCAGGGAGACATTTTGTGATCATAAAATGCCACTTATTAGCAAGAGTGGCTCTAGCTTTTTTGCCACCCCAAGCACGGCAGGCAGGCTGCCTTCGGTGGCTTGCCTGCGGGAGGTCCCTGTTCCCGCGAATTTGGCATACCCGCCGCCCAATTGCCACCGAATCCACGGGACCGGCAGACCTCCCGCAGGCACACCACCAAAGGCTGCCTGACTGCCACCCTCACAGGGGCCGGCAGAGTGCCCGCCCCCCCCCATGGCTTGCCGTTCCAGGAAAGCAGTTGGAGCGCTGATGTCTGGAGCCGCTGCTGCTTATTAGACTATTTTAGCCCCAAACAGTGACATAATTTTAAAATAATTGAAAAAACAATACATGTATTTTTAAAGTTATAAATATACTGAACTGACAATAGGCTGTCTTTCACAATGACCTGAAAATAATATATTGGCTGACATGGACATTTTAACTTAAGATAATTAAGAATTAGCTGAGTCCTGATTTATAGCTATGCATACACCTATGAAAAATGACTAAAATCAGGCAGTGTGCTTCTATTTTGCCTCTGCAGAAGCATGGACGTTAGCTAAGAGTGCTTTTCCAACCATGATCTTACTGGCCTTATCTTCCTCTCACAGAAATCCATGCTAGTTCTTTAAAACATTATTTAAAAGGTTAGAATTTTGCCAAAAAGTTTTTAGAATAATCTGATATAGATTGTACATCAGATATCTTAAAATATATGAAGACATCTGAAGATTCTCTTCTGTAAGCAATAAACGGTATTCATCTGACCTCTCTGAAATTACCTAATCAGGTCTGCAAGGTTTTCAGTTAAGATGCCAGGCCCATTACAAAAAAAATTTACATGCTCTTTCGGAGGCCCTGACTAATCCCAACTATTGCATAAAAGCATATTTCTGTTCATCTTCTCAATCTTTATAATTAAGGTAAAATGTGTGCAGAATCCTTATCGAAACACCCAGAAGCCTATGTATCGAGGTCAGACTGACTAGACTATAGTTCCCCAGCTCCTCCTTTTTAACCTTTTTAACGACGGGCCCTATGTTAGGCCTTCTCCAGTCTTCTGGGACCTCACCTGTCATCCAGGAGATTGCAAATATTATTGCCGGTGGCATCGAGATTTCTTCAGCTAATTCCTTCAGCACGTTGGGGTGAACAGCATCAGGTCCTGCTGACTTGAATTTATTCAAATTAGTCAGAAGTTTTCTGACATCTCTAACATGATCTGCATCCCTTCCCCTTTATTGTCTATGATAACTTTGCTAGTTGTCCAGTCACGTTATTTTTTGTGTGAAGATTAAAGCAAAGTAGGGATTAAGCAGCATCTTCTTATCATCGTCTGTTACCAGCTCATCTTTTCTATTGAGCAGTGGGCCCACACCATCCCTGGTTTTTATTTTTTCTCTGACATATTTGTGGAACCCCTTCTTGTCATCTCTAACAATTCTTGCAAATTGTAATTTATTCTTTGCCTTGGTTATCCTGATTTTGTCCCCACACACTCATGCTGTTCGCATGTGTACTTTCTTGGTGACATGCCACTCTTTCCATTTCTCTTTTGGTTTTTATATAGATAAAAAGTGCCTTGAGCAGCTACATTGGTCTCCTATGGCTCTTATCATCTTTCCTCTGCATCAGAATAGCTTGACAGAATAGCTCTGTCTAGTATAACATCTTTTAGGAACTGCCAGCCCCCTTTGACTCTCTTTCTTCCTAATTTATCTCTCCATGTGACCTTGCCTGCTATTTCTCTGAGTTAGTTGAAATCTGCTTTTTTTTTTAAGTCCAGTGTCCTTGTTTTGCTATTCTCTTGCCCTCCTTTCCTTAGGATCTTGAATTCTATCAGATTATGATCACTTATTCCCAAGTTCCCAAATGCCTTCACATTCACAATTAATTGGTCAAAACCAGATCCAATATGGATGACCCATTAGTTGTTTCCTCAGTCTTCTGAATCATGGTAATCAGGATGGAGTTTTAGAGCCTCATCCAAAGCCCATCAAAGTCAATGGGAGTCACTCCATTGAACTAAATGGACTTCAGGGAGTGGAGAAAGTTGTTTAGAAAATGCAGAAGATGATGAGAACTTTGCAAAATATTTGAGTCAAAAGTGAACAATTCCTCTAAATTAGGCATTTAATGAGTTTCAGACATATCACAGAAGATTTTAAAAAATAGATAACTAAAATTCAATTTCAAAATCCCCATTCAGAAGTTAAGAATGAATGGCCTTATTTTCAGAAGTGTTGATCTCTCAACAGCATTTATGAAAGTCAAACTACACACTTTCACTACAAACTACACTGGCATGCTGAATGGGCACTGCTGCAATCAATGCAGTGCCGTCGATTTAGAGGGTCTGGTAAAGATGTGATAAGTCAATGGCAGAGCGCTGCCCGTTGACTTCAGTACTCCACCTCCCCACAAGGAGGAAGGTAAGTCAGCAGGAGAGTGTCTCCTGGTGGCATAGCACCATGTAGACATTGCAGTAAGTCCATTTAAACTATGTTGTTCAGGGTGGGGGGCAGGGTGATTTTTTCACACCCCTGAGCAACATAACTTACTTTGACTTAAATGGCAGTGTAGACCACGCCATAGTTAGGCATCTAACTATGGACTCAGGAGCCTAAGTTTAGCCACCTATTGCGACGGGATCCCCAGGGTGCAGCCTGAGACTGTGGGCTGCTGTGCCCCCTTAACTCTCTCCAGCCTGAGCTGTCTCCCTCTGTGCCTTGCTAGTGACCAGCAGCAAACCCCTCCAGGTGCTGTTATCACTCAGCACTACTATATGTGGAGCCCCACTGCCAGGAAGATTGCAATGCTCCCAGAGCCACTCATTAATCGCACAGAGGAAGGCATCAGAGCCCCAGCTCCCAGCACTGTACCTCAGGAATATAGCCTCTTGCACTGCGATGAGAAGTGAAAATTTATTAATTGGTTCGCCACTTCATCAATGGAAAGTGGATATACACCAGCCTTTGCAAACCTGGGCAGATTTGCCCCCACACTTCATACAAACTCACCGGTAAAGATAAAGGCTTTCGCTACACTTACACTTCAAAGCACTGCCGCGGCAGCGCTTTGAAGCGCTAAGTGTAGTCAAAGCGTCAGCACTGGGAGAAAGCTCTCCCAGCACTGTCCGTAGTCCACCTCCCTGTGGGGAATAACGTACAGCGCTGGGAGCCGCGCTCCCAGTGCTGGGGCTTTGACCACACTGGCGCTTTGCAGCGCCGCAATTTGCAGCGCTGGAGAGGGTGTGTTTTCACACCCTGCTGCAGCGCTGCAAATTTGTAATTTATTGACAAAAGATAGATTTTAAGTGATAGGCAAAATGTCAGAGTTAGTTACCAAAAGAAATAAAATATAAGCATGCAGTCTAAACTCTCAACCCTATTAGACTGGGCAACAACTAGATTAAGCAGTTTTTCTCACCCCACTAGATATTGCAGTTCACAGTACACAGATTTCACCCTTGAAATCTGGGTCAGTCCCCTCAATTGGAGTCTTCAGAGTATCCTTGTTGTTTGCAGTGTAGGTAGGGGGAGGAGAAAGGCCCAGCATGTGGCCACTGAGTTCTGTTTTATAACCTCACTCCCATGTGCTTGGGGAGCACAAGTCCAGGCATATCTGGGGGCATTACTGAGTCCCCAGACAAGGTTGAGCAATTCCCCTGGTGTGGCCTCATACAGGTGAATCATTGAATTGTAGCTCCCTCGCTGGACAATGGTTGTTGATGGGTTGTTTGACACCTCACACGGGTGTTGGTTACTTTCCTTGCTATTGCCTCTGGGGAGCTAATATCTGACTGATTCCCCAACTTACAGCATGTTTTAGCGACAATCATATAGCACAATTCTCATAACTTCTTATGCATTAATAATATACAAATATGGATAGAGAAGTTACTTTCAGCAGATCATAACCTTTCCCCTGATACAGGAGATGCTTTACATGTAAGATCACAATTAAATGAAAATGAGGAATATGGGGGGTTCGAGTACACTCCCCCAAGATATAGAATGTCACACCTATATTTGAAAATTTTGGCCACAACGCATTTAGTTAGAAGTGATTTCGGCCCAGTGAAACTTTTAAAGTTGAAATGTTTTTGCTGCTTCATTTCAAGTTTGAACCTGGGATCATCATTTGCTGGACATCTACTTGTCTAGGCTCACAAAGTATTTCTTAATTGGCCTTTCCCTTGAGTGGCTGAAAGTGCTGCTCTATACTACAGAATATGCTATGGAGGAACAGAACATTTCTCTTCCATTTGCTTTCGCAAACATAAAGGCTGCATTTGTTGTGCTCTCTGCCTCTGTCTGAGTTTCTGGTATGTGAAGAAAAAAGAATTTCAGATTTTGAGAAAATCTTCCAGGTAATAGCTTAGTTCATTTTATATTCATATAATTCCATCATTTAGAGCTAACTGTTGTATTATCTTATCCCTGCTTTATGTGCACAGCTCTACTCAACCTTAACTATGGAACCACAAAAGGCACTTCCACAGTTAGATCATTTTACAAAGGGTTTAGATAGTTTTACAAAGGAAATCAGAGGTTTAGTGTCTGGCTGTGTAAACATTCACATTTGGACACTGAAGATTCCTTACTGGCTGGGAACTCCTTTATACTTACAGTATTTGAGATTTCTGACTAACTCTACAAATTTAGTTCTGCACTGAAACATTTCCTTGATTAAAGTTTCTTTTATTGAATCACACACAGGATGTAGTGTCAGCTATCTAGGAATTCTTGACAGATACCAATAGTAGCCTTCACTATGAAGTACTGTACTGCCATCTGTAATTCCTTCAGTTATTGATTTAGAATTTGATTTTAGCTTCATATACCAAGAGTTTCAGGATCGGCTATCACCCAGAAAGAACAGAAAGACAGCAGAAGCATCAGCAGTAGATCTCACAGTCCAAAAAAGATGAAGGCCACAAAGAAGCATAATCATAATTTAGGGGTCAAAACAACATCAACAGAAATACGAGGGCAGGCATTATATAACTTCATCAGCATTACACAGCTCCTGATGATGTTTGAAGCCTTGGAGAGCTTCTACACAAACTTATTATAGTCAATGTATTAAAATTGACTGTAACCATGCCGGTTTCTATTGGACAAACACGGCTTTCCTCAACAAAACAAAGTTTTGAGTGAAATTTGGAGGGAGAATGGATGGTATTTGACCAGATTTATCACTGTCAATTAATTCTAGTAGACATTCAATTCCCTGCCCCCCTGTAGAGAATACAGAAACCCAGCCCACTAACTAAAAATGAACTTGGTGATCTCTGGCATATTTTAATGGGACTAACAGGAAGATACAAGGACTTCAGCCAATGTTCTGACACTAAAAAGATGTTCTGGAAATATAAACTATCTGACCAGAATATACTTTGTTAAAAATCTCTCATAAGTGAAACTCAATAAATTGCCTAGATTTATTAGAAAATTTTTCTTTTGCCTGACAGCACATTGAAATGAGCAGTTCCATAAATATACTGCCAATGAAGTAGTGCATCATTAATAGCCAGAAGGGAGGGGAAAGATTATTGTGATCTAGGAGATGGCCAGATAGTTTCAAGAAGACCCAAAGCATTTATGTGGACAAATATTTCGTTTCTTGATCAGATTCAAAGAATATTTATCTGAATAGCATGGAATTGCAAGAAAATGTTATACTTTTACAACTGATTTGTGGGGGGTGGGGAGGGGAAGTGTGATGTTCAGCATTCTATGCAGGTCCTGCATTTCCCACTCTTTTCTATTCTCTAGTGGAAGGAGAGAGATTTTTAATTTAAAAAAACCAGAAAACTCTTCATATAATTTTAGGAAAGTAAAGACAAAAAGAAACAGTTTTAAGAGTATTTGAAAAGGGAGAAGTTGTGTTTTTTAAAGCTTGGATCAATTCTCTTCTTCCCATGACGCCAACTTTATTGGTCTCCTTCACTTTATAACTTCTGTTTATATGGAGTCCTCTGAGTGCTAAACTTCTCTTTCTGCAAGTCTGGTTGCTTGTTATAAAACCTTTTTCTCTCAGTACTTTGACAGCACATCAACCAACAAATCTCACTAGTGACAAACTCAAATGATTGAAGCACATATCTGGATTCCTCTCACTACCTTAATATATTTCTGATTCAATACAGACTTTACTGTTATTAGCTCATCTTGCCTTTTACTGTCTTCTTTCATCCATCAAGCATAAAATACATGTCACTCCTACAATCATCAAAACTAAAAGTTAAAAGACAAAAATAGCAAAATTAGCTTTGTTTCCCAGACTGTCGTTACAGTTTGTTAGCTTATAGCATACTCATTTGCAGCAAGTTGGTCAGTCTTCCACCAAAGATGGTTTATGCTAATTTTATTAACAATATTTGAAAAATAATGAGGCCATGACACTTAGAAAAAGATCAGATGGGCTTCTGCAATCCAAAACCACTACAAGTATATCTCTTTTCAAAATATTGAAACAGCCATCATAAACACATGCTGTATTTATAAATATAACCTCAGTCATCTATGGTATTTGACTCCACAGCAGGTTGAAGCCTGAATTTCTTGAATAGTATATTTGTTTCCAAGGTACCAACTACCATAGCCTCAAATTAAAATCTTGGCCTTGAGTTTTATTTCAAGAGTAAGCAATGATTTGGGTGTCCAATTGAGAGGCACCACACTTTCAGAAAATCAAGCCACTTTAGGATACCTCAAGTTAGACACTAAAATTATGAGTCACTTTTGAAAATCCTGACTTCAGTATCATATGTACTAAGGTGTATATACTTGTCTGTATTAAGTGTAGCAGGAGTTTAATGCATTGATATAAAAAAGGCCTGTTTCTCCCATCATACCAATTGCATACCAATGAAACTCCATTTACTTTAACAGTCAAATCCCTGGTTGTGGGCACAATATGTGGGTAACCAGATGTCCTGATTTTAAAGGGACAGTCCCAATATTTGGAGCTTTTTCTTATATAGGCTCCTATTATCCCCCACCCCGTCCCAATTTTTCACACTTGCTGTCTGGTCACCCTAGCGCACAAGTACAGAACTGATATCAGTGGGATGTTGAATGTTATTACCTAAGAAAGCATATATCACATTTCTGTAAATCTATATCCAGATGCTTCTTTCACCGTCATTCTCAGAGGTGAATGTGCTGTCATCCTCCAGTGCTGATTTGCCCACACCAAATGCAGAAACAAAATAATGTTATTCTTCAGCTTTTCCACTGACACCATAGCCTTTATATAAATCAGAAATTGCTGTTTCAATTATCTTCCTAGTTCAGCACTATTTCTTGTGAGATTTATCTTCACTTAGGTATTATGTTCTTTCATTTTGTTTATGTTTTAATAACAGAATGAACCAGGTTGCATTTAGGAGGCAGCCATGTTAGCTTTATTCTGCAATGCTTTATTTATACAAGCAAGGAGAGCATTTTACCACTAAGGTAATAGAACAATGCTTTTGTGATACAGTACTTACAAATATATTCAGGAAGCCCTAGAATCAGAGCACCTCTGATATCTTAATTGTCTTCTCTGGATAGGGAATGTTTGAAACTGCAAGGTAATGGGCAAAGTTACCAGAATCACAATAGGATTTCTCAAGGAAAGATCTCCATATGCTGTAGGATGGATGGCACTGTAGAGCTCTAATAAGGCCTACAAAAGGTCCAGCAACAGGTTCCTTCTGATTATTGATTAACCGGGTGTGGATCTTTCCAGGGTTTGCAGCCTTGAGACCCAATAGACATTCCTGAGGGTACATCCTGCTCTTTTAAAATGCATGTATCAGCAACTTCAACACAATTCTTAACAGGAAGGACGCGGGGTCAAGCAGCCCTTGCTGTGGCACCCAACTTCCCCCCCCCCTCCTGCCTTGGTAAAGCTGAGATTGCTGAATGGCCAATTTACAGCTTGCTGACTAGGCCACCTTTAACAATAAGCCATAGTGGTTTTAGGCACTTTACTGGTTTGCCAAAGTCTCCCTGTACAATATTATAACATAGTTTGGAAACAAAGTTTTATCTGGGGAGACTAAGATGCTAGGGGATGTGTAAAAAAGTTGGAAACATTTGCTGTTTGGAATTTTCACATACAAATAAGCAAAGCCAAAGACCTAGATTTTATAACTACTCATTAGAAAATATAGAATAGTTTAGAGTCATATTCCATGGGAGTCACAAGGGCACTGTGGTAGGAGATTTTGAAGATAGAGATTTTAGGGAAATCTAAACAAATAAAATAGTACTTTACTTTTGCAAAGAGTTATTTTACTATTTAATAATATCATTAGATTCACATTGTAATGGTAATTTTTAAAAAAGATATTTGAACTGTGTAGTTTCGACAATAAGGTAGTTCATTTAAATTCTGCAGATGGATTTTATGTTCTGTTAGCAACACTCAAGCTCTACACTCTCTAAGTCCCTGATCCAGTAGAATAATCTACTAGCACAGACCCTGCTGTCCTACAATGCTCTGTGGACTCATTTAAGGTAAACTGTATGCCATACACGCAAAGGGGCCCATTCTGGCAGATCACATTTCAGGATTTAGCATAAGATCATTTATGTTATAAGTGTAATTTACTATGCCATCTCCAGGGACTTCAGCCATTTTGTCAAGGGCTAATCATGTTTAGATAATCGTACATTTACCATGGATATGGACATTACTCATGGTTTAGTTTGTATATGAGGTTGTAAAGGATTCAAGCAGGAGGAAACAAACAAAAAAACATATTAACAAAACAAACATGTACCCTTAAAGAGGGTCTCAGGGAAGGGGCAGTCTTAATGTTCATGAAGCCCTGACCTCAGAGCCTGATTCAGAAGCTCCAGATTTAGGGCAGAGCTACACTACAGGGTTAAGTAGACTTAAGTTACGCAACGAGCTGTCCATGTAGATGGAGTCAACATACCTTAGATCGACTTATTGTGGTGTCTACACCGCACTGGGTCGATGGGAGAAACTCTCCCATTGACTTATCTTATGCTCCTCATTCTGATGGAGTACCGGAGTCAATGAGAGAGAGATCAGTGGTCGATTTAGCAGATCTTCACTAAACCCTCTAAATCAACCCCAGTGGATCTATTGCTGTGGTAAGTGTAGACAAGCCCCTAGAGTCAACAACCCAAATCTCTGGGCCAAGCCATCCTAGTTGCTTGGATTCTGAGAGCAACCTCAACCCATAACAGTTAATATTTAGCTTCTAGTTCCCTCATTGCTTCTTAGCTTCCTCCCCCTGTTTAAACAGACCAGCCCCAACTCAGGGCAGGCAGCCTCCTTCATTACACCTGGGCTGGTATGGTCATAGGCTCTAAAAGGGGTAATACACTCCTTCACAGAGGCTCATGTTATCTAATTCATTGTAGGTATGGATCAATCCAATATAAAACTTAAAAACAAAGAAATGATCCAAAATTCACACAAATTCAAAAAAATACAAAAAAGGACTTAAAGACCTCCCCTTACAAAAAAAGAGAAGAGATGGGGTCTACTGATCTTTGCACACTGACTTACCAACCTAGTGAGGAGGGCTTTAAAGTAGATTCAAATGGGACAGGTGACAAAAGCCCACAGGTAGATATAAGAAAAAGTGATCTTAACAGAGGACTAAATGTTGTGGGTAGGGATGGAAAATTATAATAGGGTGATAGTGTAACCCACAAGCCTTATAGGGAGATCGCTCTTTAAGAGATCTAAAGAGGAGGGTGAGGAATGAGTTGTGTCTGGACCACTGTGGTTAGCACCTAATTAACACTCCATGCCCAAAAGTTTCTGGAATTGGGTGTGGTAGTTTTGATCATGCTCGGTAGCTCTTTTAGACTCCCTTGAAGGAAAGTAATCAGGGCAGCTGCTTTACAAAAGACATGTGACCTGCAGCATGGGTTGGCAGAAGCTCCATTACAGGAGAGGAAAACAGGCTGATTTCCCCTAACTCTGAAGCATTTTGCAGCATGTTAGTGCCATTGTTTAACTTTCCAACAGGGAAGCCCTGGCAGTGTTAATTATAGAAAGGGGAAATTGAGAGGGATTTTTTTATTGATTTTAATTGTATACTTCAAATGTTATTTGATTGTACCCACTTGTTTTAATCAAATTGTCTTAACCAGTATGGTTCACCAACTCTTTTCTTAGTGAAATGTGACAATAGGAAAAGTGTCATCTATATTTTGTTATTTTCAGATTTTTATTTTTGTTGTAACATGGTTATTCATTTATATACTTAATACTAATTGGTTGGTTGATTAGTTAGCTGATTATTTGAGTGATTTTACAGTCCAACAGAGGAGGAGAAAGAGTCTGTATGGATTCCAACTGGAGATTTCTGTAAGCAAGAAGAGGGAAGATATTATTGCAGTGCTTTTGACTCAGCAGACTGTATAGAGTTGATGAAGCAAGACTCTAACCGAGACTCAGATGAACTCAACCTCAGTGTTTTGAATTCTGAGTTACTTCTCACTGTGTATCTGTGGAGACTGATCTGTTTTGATCTAATTTATTTCTTGTGTTTATATTTATGTATACTTACAAAGATAATTTATGTGGATTATGAAGTAGCCTTGTTATGTAGTACAAATTAAGCTATTGTGTTTATTATTAGAACATTTTATAAAGCTGCTACTTAAGAATTTAGTTCATTTTTTTTTTGGGTTCTTTTTGGACCTGACTATGTGGAGACTGACCCTATGCAAATCATGCTTTTTCTATAAGAGTTGTGTTGAAGCACTAGGAGAAGGGTGGTGAAGTAAACTCTAATCTACCTAAAGGTCACAATAGGAGCAACAAGAGGAATAACAGAGGAGGAATCCACTAAACATCTTAGATGTCCTTACACAAATGCAATACACTGAATTGTGAATTAATTGACATCATAGAGACTTGGAGGGATAAATCTTATGATTAGAATATGGGTATTGAGTCATATAGCTTGTTCAGGAAAGACAGGCAGGGGCCGGGGGGAACAAGGTGTTGCATTAAACATAATAAATAAATACACTTGTTCAAAGATCCAGAAGGAGATGAGACAGACAGTAGACAGGGGGTGATGCCATGGTAGGGGTATACTATAGACCACCAAATCAGTAGGAGGAGGTGGATGACTCATTTCTAGAACAAAATCAAATATCAAAATCACAAGACCTAGTAGTAAAGGGGAAGTTTAACTTCCCCGACATCTCTTGGCAAAATGGTACAGCAAAACACAAAATGTCCAGTAAATACTTGGGATATACTGGGGACAACTTTTTGTTTCAGAAGGTGGAGGAAGTAACCAGGGAGACAACCCTTTTAGACTTGATTCTGACCAATAAGGAGGATTTGGTTGTTAATCTTAAGGTTGAAAGCAATTTGTGTGACAAAAAGGATAGATTTCATTATTCCAAGGAAAGAAAGGAGTGAGAGCGGCAGAATAAGAACAGTGGACTTAAAAAAGAAGACTTTAACATCCTCAGAGAACTTGATAAGGTCCCATGTGAATAAAATCTAAGGAGAAAAAAATGGAGTTCAGGAGTACTGGCAGTTTTTCAGAGACAATATTAATGGTTCAACAGCAAACTATCCCACTTCCAGGGAAAGATAAGAAGAATAGAATCATAGAATCATAGAATCATAGATCAGAAGGGACCAATATGATCATCTAGTCTGACCTCCTGCAAGATGCAGGCCACATTCGCCGATCTCCCCATCCATTTAGCAACCCTGCCCCGCCCCGGGAGGAAAAAAAAAAACTCAGGGCCACAGCCAATCCCACCTGGAGGAAAATCTTCCCCCCCCCAAACCCGGCGGTCAGCTGAAAGCTGAGCATGCGCAAGACTCTCTCCCATACCCTCTGGAAAAAGGTTAAAGAATATAATATATCATTGACCCATTTACATTGTAGTGTGGCACTAAAATTAACCTTAATTAAGCCCGGTATCCTATCATACCATCTCCTCCATAAACTTATCTTTATTCTTATTAAAGTCATTAGTTCCCACTTTCCTGTTTGTTTCCCTGTTCTGTGTTCCAGTATTGTACTCCCCCTGATAGTTAGAAACTCTCCTAAATCTCCTAAAATTTCTAAAATTTCATTTTTATCAATTTATATCCATTTGTACATTAGCTGAAATTATGGAAATCACTCCTCCTCTCCCCTCCCTCCTATCCTATATCCTATTATATTAAATAAATCATCTCATCTTCTCCTCTTCCTTTTCTTTTAAAAAGAAAAAAAACCACTCTCCTCCTCAAGTCTCAGGCAGGCCTAGTAAGAAGCCAATATGATTCCGTCAGGAGCTCTTTAACGATCCAAAAATCAAAAAGGTATCCTACAACTATGAAAACATGGACAAATTGGTAAGGATGATTCCAAAAAATAGAATCATAGGACTGGAAGGAACCTCAAGAGATCATCTAGTCCAGTCCCCTGCACTCGTGGCAGCACTAAGTATTATCTAAACCATTCCGGATAGGTGTTTCTCTAACCTGCTTTTTAAAATCTCCACTAATGGAGATTCCACAACCCCTCTGGGCAATTTATTCCAGTGCTTAACTACCCTAACAGGAGTTTCCTAATGTCCAGCCTAAACTTCCCTTGCTGCAATTTAAGCCCATTGCTTCTTGTCCTATCCTCAGAGGTTAAGAAGAACAATTTTTGTCCCTCCTCCTCGTAACAAACTTTTATGTATTTGAAAACTGTTATCATGTCCCCTCTCAGTCTTCTCTTTTCAAGACTAAACAAACCCATTTTTTTCAATCTTCCCTCATAGGTCATATTTTCTAGAACTTTAATAATTTTTGTTGCTCTTCTCTGGACTTTCTCCAATTTGTCCACATCTTTCCTGAAATGTGGCACCCAGAACTGGACATGATACTTCAGTTCAGCACAGAGTATAGCAGAAGAATTACTTCTCATGTCTTGCTTACAACACACCTGCTAATACAGCCCAGAATTATGTTCACTTTTTTTGCAGTGGTGTTACACTGTAGTCTCATATTTAGCTTATGGTCCACTATGACTTCCAGATCCCTTTCCACAGTACTCCTTCCTAGGCAGTCATTTCCCATTGTGTATGTTTGCAACTGATTGTTCCTTCCTAACTGGAGTACTTTGTATTTGTCCTTATTGAATTTCATCCTATTTACTTCAGACAATTTCTCCAGTTCATTTTGAATTTTAATCCTATTCTCCAAACACTTGCAACACTCCAGCTTGGTATCACCCACAAACTTTATAAGCGTACTGTCTATACCATATCTAAAGCATAGATGAATATATTAAACAGAACTAGCTGCAGAACTGATCCCTGAAAGACCCCACTCCTTATGCCCTTCCAGCATGACTGTCAACCATTGATAACTACTCTCTGGGAATGGTTTTTCAACCAGTTTTTCACCCACTTTATAGTAGCTCCATCTAGGTTGCATTTCCCTTCTTTGTTTATGAGAAGGTTATGTGAGACAGTATCAAAAGCTTTACTAAAGTTGAGATATACCATGTCTACTGCTTTCCCCCCATCCACAAGACTTGTTACCCTCTCAAAGAAAGCTATCAGGTTGGTTTGACACAATTTGTTCTTGACAAATCCATGCTGACTGACAATGACCGACAATGACCAAGAAATATCCCGATGCCCTAAGATTATGGGGAAAAGGTACAAAGTGGTAATATTGCAAAAAATAACCCGGAAGATTAATATTAGTTCATAAAAATACTGTAAAGGTGCATTTGTCTCTGACATGTGTCTTAACCACAGGCTACAGGTTGTGTGTCAATGAGAATGAGAATAAAGGGAACTTACACAGTCTATATAAAATTGGGGTCACTTAGGTTTCTAGGGGACACAGACTAATAAGAGAAAAGAGCGTTGACACTTTTATGGAATGTAGGTATAGACAGAATCACATTATAAAAAGGCGATGCCCAGAACGGGAAAACTGAGCTCCTTGTGAGGAACTCTAGCAGGATCCATCCCTCTACTGATGATCAAGCCATGAGAGATCCATCAGACCCTAACACTATTGTTAAGGAAGTGAGTATAACTATATTTGTATCTTGTGCATATGTCTGTACATAATCTCTATATGCTTGGATAATCATAAGTTTAATTGTAACTTTAATAAAACATGTAAAAGAGACTAGACCTTGTACTTGTGAATGTAAGTGTGGTCACTACCCTTGGTCTATATGTATTCCTAGAGACTCTAAATCTGAAGCAAGTAGCAGAGGTGACTTTCACTCTGTTAATCTTGAAACTGTAGCTGCCGGAGCCAAACTGTAGCTGCCGGAGCCAAACCAATGTGTAATATCACATTGAAAATTTCACTTTAAAGAAAATAAAAGGCTACACTCCCCTAAATAGTAGGGAAAGAGTGTTAATAATGGATGACATCAAGAAGATAGAGGTGTTTTAATGCCTATTTTGCTTTAGTCTTCGCTTAAAATATTAATTGTGACCAGCTACTCAACAAAATTAATATTTACAATAAGAGAGAAGGAACATAAACTAAAATAGGGAGTTATATGTATTCAAGTCAGCAGGGCCAGATGAAATTCATGCTAAGGTACATAAGGAACTAATGTAAGCAATCTCTGAACAATTAGCAATTATCTTTGAGAATTCATGGAGGATGGGTGATATCCAGATGACTGGAGAAGGGCAAGTATAGTACCATTCTTTAAAGAGGGGATCAAAGAGGACTGGGGGATTATAGTCCAGTCAGACAAACTTTGATACCTAGAAATATACTGGAACAAATTATTAAAAAATCATTTTGTAAGCACCTGTAGGATAATAGGATGATAAGTAATATCCAGCATATATTTGGAAAGAACAAATCATGCCAGACCAACCTAATTTTCTACTTTGACAGGAGTAGTAGCTGTGGGAAACTATAAACATTCTATATCTTTATTTTAGTAATACTTTTGACAATCCTACATGACATTCTTGTTAGCAAGATAGGGAAATTTGATCTAGAGGAAACTACTATAAGGTGGTGTAAAACCAGTGGAAAGATCGTACTCAAAGGTTTTCTGTCAAACTGTGGGGCATATCTAGAGGGGCACTAGATAATATTTTCATTAGTGTCTTGGCTAATAGAGAGAAGAGTATACTTATAAAATCTGTGGAAGACAGCAAGTGGGGAGGGATTGTAAGCACTTTGGAAGACGGTTATAATTAAAAATTGAATTGATAAATTGTTGAATTGGTCTGAAATCAAAAAAGATGAAATTCAATATAGACAAATGTAAAAAAGAAAATAATTGGTGAATAATTAATGAGGCAAAAATATTGCTGAAACAGACCACAAATTGAAAGAGTTAACAATGTGATGCAGTTGTGAAAAAGGCTAATATCATGTTGGCATGTATTAACAGGAATGTCATGTAAGGCAAAGGAGGTAATTGTCCCCCTCTACTCGATAATGATGGGGCCTCAGCTTGAGTAATGTGTCCAGTTCTGGGTGCCACAATTTAGGAAAGATATGGACAAATTTTAGAGAGTCCAGAGGAACAACAAAAATTAAACAAAGGTTTGAAAATCTGAAAAACTAGGTGTATTTTGTCTTGAGAAAAGAAGACTGAGGAGACCGGGGGAACCTGATAACAGTCTTCAGATATGTGAAAAGTTGTTATAAACAGAACAGTGATTAATAGTTCTCCATGTCCACTGAAGGTAAGAAAAGAAGTAATGGGCTTAATCCGCAGCAAGGAAAAGTTAGGTTAGACATTAGGAAAAAACTTTCTAACTATAAGGATAATTAAGCATTGGATTAGGTTTCAAGGGAGGCTGTGGAATCCCTGGAAACCCTGAAGGTTTTTTAAGAAGAGTAGACAAATGCCTGTCGGGGATGGTGTAGGTGTACTTGTTCCTGCCTTAGCAAAGGTAGCTGTACTAGATAACTTCTTGAGGCCCATTCCACCCCTTTATTTCTATGAAAAAAAAAATTAAACACCAACCATCTCTTCAGATAATATGAGATGGATAGCAAAAAAAGGGCAAGGTGCTTCAGGACCTCAAAATCTAATTTAAAAAAAAGAATGATTAGCTTCAGATTTGTATTTAGTCACCATGATTCATTAAAAACAAACAAAAAACATGAAATCCTGGTCCTGTTGAAGTCAATGGCAAAACTATCACTGACTTCAGTCGATCCAGGAATTCACCTGACATTTTATTTTCAACCACCTTTTAGGTGGGATTTGTCCACTCAGATACTAGCATACAAATTACTTGAAAATCATTTAGAATGGTTTCCAATGAAATGTTATTAATGTGTGTTGAATGGCGTCACTAGCCAGGCAAAGAGACGAAGTTAGCATAGCACTGGTTTTAAATTCACTTATTTCTTCATTAGGCCCATAATGTCCAACATTGTTCAGATAACTGGCTCACTCCAAGGTACCATGCTGGTGGTGTGACACCCATCACAGAATCTTGCTGGAGCCTGGAGATTAAGTATGAAGAGCAAGTGCCTTCTTATTTCTGAAGATTATGAAATTTTCTAATGTTAACATAACACTTGTTTAAAACTTAAATACTATGTGGCTTGCATTTGTACCAGCTTGGCTCTCCTCATAAGTTGGCCAGACTGCAGGTGGGAAGCTTGCCTGGACAACACAAATGTTGCGAGCAATAATGTTAATACTTCAGTAGGTGGCACACAATCATCACTAAAACAATGTTGCTACCATGGTGCCGGCATATACTTTTCTGATTTAGGTACAGTCTTTTGAATGAACTTTAAAACCAATGTCCTGACCACTTTTGTTAATTAAAGATCCTGTGGTAATTTTTGTAATAGTAAGGAGCACTGTCTTGACCAATCTCTAACACAAGTAATTCTGCCTGCTCAGCTTCACCTAGTCAATTGACTGTTCTCTTCATCTCCTAAAAAGTAATAGAACGTTATACCGGCACAGGATTGCTGTTAAGTTCTGACCCATCCTAACATCAAAGATTTCTGCATTTCAATGCCAAGTTACACGCTGCTATATGCAATTGCAAAAAGCTTTGGAATCCCTTCAGACTAACACGGCTGCTGCTCTGAAATCTTTCAGAATGAAAGTTACTATATAATAAGATGCTTATTTTTATTACATATTCACAGCAATGGAGTATTCTGGGCTTTGGAATTTAATTTACATTTAAACTAAGTGTGTTGATACATATTTCCCAAAGAATAACTTTGGAAAAGTTGATCCAGTCTTGCAGGTGAATTATATGCAGTTTATAGCCTCCCATGAAAGATCTGCAAACAACAAAATGTCCCATAGAAAATAAATGTAGAAG
Source organism: Mauremys reevesii (assembly GCF_016161935.1). Classification (NCBI taxonomy): domain Eukaryota; kingdom Metazoa; phylum Chordata; order Testudines; family Geoemydidae; genus Mauremys; species Mauremys reevesii. The sequence goes on along the minus strand of NC_052627.1, from coordinate 98,519,426 downwards.
AATTATTTTTAAATAACATGAAAGTTCTATCTTAAACTAAAAAAATTCAGGGTTGGGGCTATATGGCATATTTACATCACACTATAGTGTCTTGGGCTTTTGTTTATTTTTTAATGAATGTAAATAATGGACCAAGTATTAGCCTTAAGTTCTAACTGTTTTTATAGGTTTAAGTTAGAACCTTACAGTTGTTTATACTTGTTTTTTATTTGATTAATTCATTCAGAGCATTGGTACGGCGTATTAGACAGAAATGCATGGGGCTCTGTAGTATTAAAGAATCATAGAATCATAGAAGATTAGGGTTGGAAGAGACCTCAGGATGTCATCTAGCCCACGCCATTTAGAATGATAAGGAAAGTCAGCAACTCAATACTCGGAGTATCCTGAGGAACCACACAGGGATGAGCATGGTACACTTTGCCAATTTCCTTTCTCTGAAAGCAGAAGGCTCAGCCCTAAACTGATGCTTGTACCAATGCATACATTTGGGTCCAGGGCATCATCCAGACCTCAGCATGTCAGGAAGAGGAAATCTAACATTAGTCTACAGAAATAACATTGATAGCATCAAAGGGCTGTTAACAGAGTGGATGCTCTAGACTGTTGCACTGGGACCTTAAACTGGGATTCTGTAAAAATATATATAAATAATAGACAAGTGTAAAACAAGATTTTGATCTGCAATACCATAGTAGCATGAAGGTGAACTCAAACTGGAACATAAAGTGGTATTCTTCTCTTTGTATCTGTGACTCCTGAACATAGTCATGTCTAGAAGGAAACGAGAAGACATCTATGCCAGACATTGAAGCAAACTATGTTTGTGTATAAAACATGAGCTAAGCTGTGCAATGAGGGGATAGTCCTTTTGCCATGTGTCTCTAGTCACATCAGCAAGATCAGTCTGCATTGGGTAAACTATTGCTGAGTTTTTGCTATAAATTAGCCTTGGGATATATTTAAATCCCACATTCAATTATTTCTGGAATGTTCCACAGTAAGATTTTCAAAAAAATCTATTTTACTTGTGCCAGTGTATCAATAAAATCATCTTTAACTTGTTTTCATCCAATTCTAAGTATGAGGTTGTGCACAGAAATATTCTCTTGTACTATACATGTGTTGACTCAATTTTCAGGTACAATGACCCATTGGTTCAAAACCTCCTTAATCTATTGACCTTAAAGCTACTAAGCACCTTTTTGGGGGAGGGCTGCTGAAGGAGTAATCATTGTTAGGGGAAAAGTACAGGGGACATTAAGAATTTGATTTATTTTTATGCTGTCTGGTTATTTAGTATTATTTTATGGGGTTGTTGTTTCTTTTTTGCTTAATGTATTTGTAAATTTTTGTCAGAGGCACTTGGTTTGTTCAAAATCAGACAGATTTGTTTTACACTCATTGTTTTACACATCTAAATATATATCTACACACACAGAAATATAAATGAGAGGCACATGTCATACTTCTAAGAGTAACATACATGAAAATCAAATGTAAACCAGATATCCCCTATTCATGAAGAGCAAGTAATGGTCTTGAAATGTGTGAGTTCACTAGGTGAGAGGTAGAAAGAATCAGAATGCTGCTGCTGTTATTGTAGTTGTTTCAATGAATGGCCTGAAACTCATTTTTTAATGACCATGCAAATATTCATCACATTTGCAAAGATTTAAATTATTCTCTCTCATGCATATTTATATATGCATATGTGCTCTGGAACTCATTAAAACAGTTCACAAAAGATTTAGTAACAAGCATCATTCTTCCAGCATTGTTTTTTAAACTTATTTTCGAAGGCCTCAATTCAGCAAGGTACTCATGCATCTACCTTAAAGCATATGAGCAGTCCTATTGATTTTCCATTGACCTTAATGGTCTTATTCACATGCACTAATCATGTTCTTAAGTATCTTGCTGAAATGGAGCCTTGCAAAATAAAGGCTCAATTCCTCCATATGATAGAATCAAGCTTATCACTCAAAAAAGTAGATGCATTATAGCTGTAATAACTTATATAATCTCCTGTTTTTCTGGGATAGATACACCTGCAGATTTGGTTATGCAGAGGGTTTCCCTACCTAAGCGGTTTCTTAATATAATTCCTGTCTAATACCAATGGCAATATATGGACATTTGCCATAGATGTGCCAAATGTTTGCAATGAAAAATGAAGATTTCACATTTATGTAGAATTCAATAGAATGGTCTGATCTAAGGAAAACAACAGTATCCTCTGTCTTGTTGTTTATTTTACTCACAGTGGGGCTTTTAAATCCTAGTATTTGAAATGTCATTATTTTTATTTATATCAAGTTCTACTTTGGGCACTATCCAAAGTAAGGGGTGGTGCAGAAGCCACTCCATTCTAAGGGAAACAGCAGAGGGCAATGCAATTGCTCCAGGAAAGTAATTTGCATAACCTTTATCAGGGGGCAATATAATTCCTCTACCTCCTTGGCTGCTACTGGAGGGAAGCATCTAAGGTGCAACTCCTACCCTTCAAAATGCATAAGGAGGCTGTGCTCCTGAGGAGACCTTACGGAACACATGCAAAGAAGAAATCCTTAGTTCCTGCATCTTGCCTAGTAGAGGTGCAATCTAGACCTATGCAAGTAAGGAGAACAGGATTTGATCTCACTTTGTACAGTGGGATGTGGTGTGGTGTGTTACGGATGTGTGCTGCAACTGCAGTAATTTTTGAACATTGCTACCTGATGCTGCTCTACACAGATTTGTTATGCACAGCAAGGAGACTCTTTCTTATAAATAAAATATTAACAAATACTCCAATGTTTTCTCTATAGAAACTGGAAGGGAAATAGTACTATTTAGATGCTAGTCAGAGTTAGAACAATCAAAAAGTAAATGCACTGTTTGCAATCACAGCTTGATTAAAATATTAAAGGTCACTAAGTAGGCAGTTATTTTCCTACCTAAGAATAGCTATGGTATGGAGAAATGCATTGCCCTTCCACAAGGCAGACCAACCTGTGCTATTTGAACAAAAAATATCTCTACATTTTTAAGAGGTTATGTAGATCACATCAAATCCAGCTATAAAATAATTAAAATATCAGATATTACAGCATGGATTAAATTCTGCTCACCTTGATCAAACCAATTGCAACCTTTAAAAACAATGTAAAATCTTATGTGCAGACACCAAAATGCTGCACCTAGTTTCTCAAATGGGTACTCAGACATTCACAAAGCCCACTTTGCATGCGCAATACTTATTTGAATAAGTAAATATTAGATTTGGGTGCTCAATTTTTTTTCATAACCAAATCAATTCAGTTAAGAATCTAACATTTTTAATACTTAACCAAAATAATAAAAATAAAATTCTGGAGTGCCCCAAGGGTCGGTCCCGGGGCCGGTTTTGTTCAATATCTTCATTAATGATCTGGAGGACGGCATGGACTGCACTCTCAGCAAGTTTGCAGATGACATTAAACTGGGAGGAGTGGTAGATACACTGGAGGGTAGGAATAGGATACAGAGGGACCTAGACAAATTAGAGGACTGGGCCAAAAGAAACCTGATGAGGTTCAACAAGGACAAGTGCAGAGTCCTGCACTTAGGACCGAAGAATTCCATTCACTGTTACAGACTAGGGACCGAATGGCTAGGAAGCAGTTCTTCAGAAAAGGACCTGGGGGTTACAGTGGACGAGAAGCTGGATATGAGTCAACAGTGTGCCCTTGTTGCCAAGAAGGCTAATGGCATTTTGGGCTGTATAAGTAGGGGCATTACCAGCAGATCGAGGGATGTGATCATTCCCCTCTATTGAACATTGGTGAGGCCTCATCTGGAGTACTGTGTCCAGTTTTGGGCCCCACACTACAAGAAGGATGTGGAAAAATTGGAAAGAGTCCTGCGGAGGGCAACAAAAATGATTAGGGTATTGGAGCACATGACTTATGAGGAGAGGCTGAGGGAACTGGGATTGTTTAGTCTACAGAAGAGAAGAATGAGGCGGGATTTGATAGCTGCTTTCAACTACCTGAAAGGGGGTTCCAAAGAGGATGGATCTAGACTGTTCTCCATGGTAGCAGATGACAGAACAAGGAGTAATGGTCTCAAGTTGCAGTGGGGGAGGTTTAGGTTGGATATTAGGAAAAACTTTTTCACTAGGAGGGTAGTGAAGCACTGGAATGGGTTACCTAGGGAAGTGGTGGAATCTCCTTCCTTAGAGGTTTTTAAGGTCAGGCTTGACAAAGCCCTGGCTGGGATGATTTAGTTGGGAATTGGTCCTGCTTTGAGCAGGGGGTTGGACTAGATGACCTCCTGAGTTCCCTTCCAACCCTGATATTCTATGATTCCTAACACGTGTTAAGCACTGACACTTGTATAAACATATTCCAGGTACCAGAACACTCAGATACAAAATTATGGTATAAACACATTCCCTGAAGATGATACAGAGACATGCTGACCCTTCCTAAAGATAATGTCTGGATGACAGGGTGATGGATAGAGATGTTTGGACTGAACCAACATGTACAAATTAAAAGGTGGTAACTAACCAAGTCAGAGGGGCAATACGTATCTTGTTTGTATCACTATATAAAAGAAGGGTCGCAGAGGGGCGACTTTGTCTGGCCGAGGTGGGAGCAGAAAGTCCTGTTGCTCACTTAGGTGGTCCATTGTCATGGGCATACGTGTATTAAGTATAACTGTAACGTCTAAGGCACTAATACCGTGCTTTGTCGGCAATAATCCTGGCCAAGTGCCTTCACCACTGACCTGAGTCTATGGTCTTGGGCAGTTCGATTGAAATCTCCTGTATGGGCTATCTGACAAGAGCCAGTACAGAACATGCACAAACAGCCCTACAAATGCAAAACCATATACAAGTGTGAAAATACTTATTATTATTATTGTTGCTATTCATATGCCATTCTTTTGGACTATCTTGCATAAAGACATATAATTTGGAAAACCACTAATCACATTAATTTACAGACATAACCACAGTATTTAGAATAAAAGCATGATTTTTTTTAAAGAGTGCTTCGCTTTGTGTTATATAGTTTTCAAAGGTAATATTTGCATAGTCATTTTGAACGTTCAAATAATATTTCTTATTTTAAAAATCAAACAGACTAAAGGCACTATGTTTTAGTTTTGAAGTACTCTAACATCACCTTTTTCTTCTGCCTTTAATAAATGGATGTCAAAATATGTGACACAAACAAAAAAACTGTAATGCAAATAACTAGGTAGCAAGACTCCTGGTGACTGTAGAATGAGCAAAGAAAAACTTCTAAATAATACTCAGCAACAATTTAAACAGAAACCTGAATTATGGTGCTGCTAGTCTCAAAGGAATAGCCTAGTTTACTTATACAACTGCAATTCCTTCAGAAAAACAAATGACTTAGTGTTGTCCTTGTTGTTAACAAAGACAACCTCTTCCTCCAGCCTATTTAAATACAAATAATATACACAAAGATAAATAAGATTTCACACACACATACACACACACACACACACACACACACCCTTACCTACCTCCACCAGAAGATAACAGCACCATCCACCGTTTAAGGCTATGGAATACTGTTGAAACAAATAACATAACTGATCAGAACTTTTGGAATCTTTCTAATTAAAACTGACAAATTAGAGTGTATTCAAAATAATGTACCTGTATTAGGAAAAAAGTCAGGATAAGGAGGGTGAAATGTTTGTTATAATTGATTGTTTCCCCTCACAAATCCATTCAGTTGGGAACATGAATCAAAATAAGTAAGGGATTTGATTCAGGTGCATCCTAGGAAGGCACTGCTGACACCACCTTCTAACCATATTTGCTCACTGCAAGCCATAAGCCAGAGGTTACAGGCCTACTATAGGAGTACATGGGTGAGGTTCTGTGTCTTGCCATGTGCAGGTCAGACTAGATGATCACAATGGTCCCTTCTGGCCTTAAAGTCTGAGTCTGTGACGAGGAGTGCAAAGGGGAGGCCTGTTCAGCAGATGCTGAATTGTTCCCTGAAGCTGGAAGATTGAACAGTAAAGGAAGCCCTGCTGTCTGCCTGCAGTGATGCTAGATGCATGAAAATCTAGTAGTTACATGAACAGGACTACAAATGCAAATCACATATGATACATGACATATGGCAGCTGTGAATTCTGATGGGTTCATCCATTGGACTGATACCTGCAATCTCTCTCAAATTACAGTGAGAGTGGCTATAGTTTGCTGCAATAGATGGAAATTAGGTATGACCCTTTGACAAGCTGCCAATGTGGCCTTTGTTTAGGCAATGGTTTCGGTAGAACTGGTTAGGAATTTTTCAGTGGAACTGTTTTTTTGGTCAAAAATGCTGTTTCATCTAAACCAATTTTTTTCTGTGGGAAAGGGTTGATGGGATGCTGGCAGACCTGTTTCCAGCCTATGCCAATGTCCCTATATCTCAACTGAGCACTGAGAAATACATAGCAGGAATCAGTGTAGCTCACCTGAGTGTTAGTGTTATAAAAATAGGTATTAGAATTATAATAATGTGTTTCAACTGTATTGAATGTTTGTGAGTTGCTGCATGCAGTAATTCCACTTACAGTATCTGTATCATGGATTGTGAGATAATATTTGAGCTGTTGTATTGTGAGCCTCTGACTGGAAACAAGCCTTAATTAATGTGCAGGGCTGATCTTCAACAGGAGTTGTTACATGCTTTACAAAAGGAAAGGGCCATCAATATCAGACAGATTATTGTGGAATGTTGCAACAAAAATTTCCCTACATATCATCAAGAGGACAAAAGACAGTTGTTGTTTTGCCTCCTCCCCATGAAGATGAGTCATGCAAGGGACTTTTCCCATCAGCTGAGCTTTGCAGCCAAAAGCATGTGGGATGAGGAGAACAACAAAGGAATTGATCATGCTGCTTGGGCTCTGTGGGGGGCAAGGTGTTTCTAGGCATAAGCAAGAGATCCCCATAGCCTGAGTTAGCCCAAAGAGACATAGAGAGCTTGCTGATTATAGAAGCTTCCATTACCTTTTGAGACTTGTATCTCTTTTAGGTATCTATGTTTACTCATTTTTACCTTGTAAATAACTCGTATTTCCTTTTCCTATTTAATAAATCTTTATATAGTTTATGATAGGATTGGCTGCAACTGTTATCTTTGGTGTGACATCTAAGGTACAATGGACCTGGGGTAAGTGACTGGTCCTTTGGGACTGGGAGCAACCTGAATATTGCTGGGATCCTTTGTGTAAATGCCTATCTATGTAACTATCTATCACAAGGGTATGTTCCCCCGGATGGTGAGATAGATTAGGTCTCCTGAACTTTGAACTCAGGTGTCCCACCATCCCAACTAAGTGTCTTAGCCACCAGGCTAACGGTAATTCTGAAGCAGGTGAGCCTTTCTCTCCCCCTCTCATTTTTTATGAAAAATTTCAAAGGTCTTGGGTTTATCCCAATGTGGAATGAGAAAATGTTTGTAATCTAAACATTTTCTGGGTTCAAGTTCTTTGCCATAGAAACCATAGATGTTTTACATTAACTTCCAGCTTTAGAAATATGCACAGAGACTTGTGTGCTTAGAAAAACTGAGACAACTTAAATCTTAAAAAAGTCTTGTTTTCAAAGCATCTAAATGTAAATGGAAAGTAGTTAAGTTTTTCCCCAGAATTCTTCTTTACTTTTCTTACTGTTACATGCAATTTTGCTATATGATTTTGTTTTTCTGTAACTTTTTCTTTCACCTAGATTCTATGATGTGAACACAGCTTGTTCAACCTCATTTTATCTTTACTTACAAAGGAAACCTACTGTGTGACAAAAAGCTGCTCTATAACAACAACAGATAGGCCATTTGTGGTTATTATAGACTCAGAAGGATTCTCACCACAATGACATTTATCCTCAGCCGAATCTTCTTTTGATGAGGGCTTCAGTGTGCATTGACATTTACTAAAAGATGGAATGCATTTTTAAAAATTGAATGAAAATTATATAATCAACTACCATCTTTGAAAAGATAATTGCCTCATTGGAAAGACAATAGTTAAAACACATAGGAAAATACTGATGTAATTGTTACATTTTTTAAATTATCCTCCCATACTCTTGGATAAGAAAGACAGAGATACAGCATCTCCGCACAGCATGCTATGAATAGAACTTTGTGAAACTATCGTAAAGGAATCCCAAAGCAGTCAATTCTCATGTTGTTTTAACTTTTAGATTCCCAGGCCGGAAGTAACCATTGTGATCATCTGGTCAGAAATACTGGATAATACAGGCCCTAGAACTTCCCCCAAAATAATTCCTAGACCATATACTTTAGAAAAACATCCAATCTAGATTTAAATATGGTCAGCGATGGAGAATCTACCACAACCCTTGATACGTTTCTCACTATAGCAACCTGCATGGAACTTGAAGGGAGGGGCACAGGTTGCAGGAAGCAAGAATTTGGAGGAGGCTCCAGGACCAAAGTCTGTGTGCAAATGGCATAAGTGGTAACTGAAGTTGCAGCATCTCTGTAAATAGTTCTCTAAAATAACCAGTCTAGTTTTTAGTTGAGGCTAATGAAGGTGGCCATTGTGGTAGTTTAAGGATGAATTTCAATTTGAGTTTGTTTGAACCCAAATACAAACTGAAACTTCTTAGGGTGGAAATTGCAATTAAACCCTTGCAGCAAATTTTGATTGGGGGAGGAAGGCAGGAATTCATTCTGAATCAGGATAAAAGAGTCACAAAATCTAAATTTTTCATTGGAGGAAAAATTCTGAACAATCCAATTTTTGGAGAATCAAAACAACTTTTTGGCTTCATGCTGGCTGCCTGAATCCTCAAGCAGCCATTCCCATACTGCCCCACTCCCCAGGCCGCCAGCTATCTGGGAAGTTGGGCAGCCCAGGGAGGCAGTTTCCCAGAGATTCAGGGGACCTAGGTGAGAAGGAGATTAGGCAGGCTGGCCAGCCAGCCTGGTTTCCATCGAAGTTAGATAGATACAGAGAGATGTGACAGTACAAGGAAACAAGCTGCAGAAGTGTCATTACTAGGGTGACCAGATGTCCCATTTTTAAAGGGACTGTCCCATTTTTGGTGACTTTTTCTTATATAGGCACCTATTATCTTCCACCCCCATCCTGTTTTTTCACAGTTGGTATCTGGTAACCCTAGTCCTTACTGGAAGTTATTGCAGGAAAGCAGTAATAACAGCAAAACAGTGATTTCTTAGGGAAAAAAACAGAAGATTAACTGAATCAAATGTGTGATCCCAGGAAAATGATATTTTGATGTTGTTAACACGGGTCAATGGAGAAGGGGAGCTCACAATATTTGTAGCCATCTGTTACAGGGTGTAGCAGTGCCCCCTTTGCTCCTGCCCCTGTCAATTCCAAAAACCACTCAGAGACCCTCAGGTTCAACAATCACCAGTGCAGTTTATTTACAGCATGCAATCCCACCACCTTTTCACCATATACAGTTTGCTAGTTTCAGCCTTAAGGACATCTTCACCTCTGCACCCAGGAGGGAAGAGCTACCACTCTCTGGCTCCCCTTCCCCACCACACATTCTTACCTATGGGCCCGTATGCAGCCCCAGGCTAATTAGGCTGGCAGCTGTTTCCCCTTTGCCAATCAGGCGCAGGTTTCTCTAGCCAGCTTCAATTTACCTCCCTTAATTGGAACTGGAGTGACAGAGGGCTGGCTCAGGTGACCCTGCCCAGCAACCTGTCACACCATCTTTGAAGAGAACTGAGTTATCCACATATGCATTTGATGTTTAAATAAGCAAACAAACAAAATACTGGGGCTGATTTACAAGGAGTAAGACATAATTGTTCATACAAATCTGATAGTTTCATGGACAAATTGTTAGATCCCTACAACCAAAGTTGTTATAGTTATTTTACAGTTGGGTAAATTTAGACAGAGTAGGCAAGGGATTTTACAGTCTTTTCTGAAATTCATCACAATGACTCATGTTATCACTCCAATGGAAAAATGAACAAGAAGATGACCACTTCTTCTGATCAAAGAACAGCTAAGAGTTTAATGTTGGCCCTCATGTAAATGAGAATAGGTCATCATTCTGCTTGTAAAATCAACTGAGCTACAATATATGCTCAAGCAGAACAAGTTTTACAGGATACATGGCAATGTGTACCCCTATACCTTATCTGAATGTTGCAATAAGCCATAGATTCAGAAAAGAATGTTACTAATCAGTCTGCTTAAGAGGCCTGATCCCATGCCCAGGCTCTAGATCACCACTGAAGTTTGTACAACTATAGAAGCAGATGGTGGGAAAACCTGAGGTTCTATATAATCAGGTTTAGAAATCCATGAAAATAATTCTTAAATGTGTCATAATGCTCAACTCCAGATAGTTCAGCACAAAAATGGGAATAATGTAATGGTCTGCTATGGACAGGGCCAGCTCCAGGCACCAGCAAAGGAAGCAGGTGCCTGGGGTGGCCAATAGAAAGGGACAGCAGTCCATCCATTGCTCGGGCGGTACGTCTGGGTCTGCAGCAGCAATTCGGTGGCGGGTCCTTCAGTGCCTCACTTCCAATTCGGTGGAAAGTCAATCCATGGTTTGTTTTCTTTTTTTTTTTTCTCTGCTTAGGGTGGCAAAAAGGCTGGAGCTGGCCCTGGCTATGGCTTAAGTAAGAACCTTGATACAGGATTCTTAATGAAGCAACAGCAGGACAGAGATATATTTTCTTCTGTTTCCAGAAAGAGATTGTAATGCACTTTGTCCTGAAGAAGAGCTCAGTGTAGCTCAAAACCTTCTCTCTCTTCCAACAACAGAATTTGGTCCAATGAGAAATATTATCTCACCCACTTTGTCTCTCTCATTTCCTGGCTACAACAACATTGCAAACAACGTTTTAAAACAGACATTTACTGAAAGTACAGTGGCAAGACATCCAATTCACTCCACAGTTCAAAAGCTGAGTTATTTAGAAAACATAGAACATGTATATGAAACTTTTAAAAACAATAACAATCCCGCTGAGCAATTTTCTTATTTAAATGCTGTGAAGCACATTTTTGCTGGTAAATTTGATGAAAATGCTATTTCTTAAGTATTAAAAATGAAATAGAATTGGATCCTGAGGCAACTGGCTTATTTCCATTCACTCTTAGATATTTTGTAACCCTGCTTAATCATGAGTATCCAGCTTCAACAACATCTTCATTTTTATATATTATTCCCATTTTATTTCAGCATAATTTCATCATCATCAATTTCTGTGAAAAATATGATCCATTTATTATATGAAATATTTTGTTGCAGGGGAGAAGCACTTACAGAAAAATAAATGAACAAATACTGTATCAGCAGAAAGGCAGGGACTGAAGTTTTAATTTCCATAGTTCTCGGTATAGGTAAATGAGTTTTCATAGCTGTAGCTAAATGAATGTAAAAGGCTTGATTCTCCTCTCTTTTACACCAATATGAGAGGAGAAATCAGGCCTTGATACTCTATACACTAGCGATTTGAGTAAGTAAGTAGTAAGTATGTGTAGCCTCATGGTGGGAGTGAGACAACCTCTTAAGAATGTTTTCCTTTCTCTTCTGCCCCCAATTCAATTAGCTCAGAAGTTCAAATGCTGAAGAAGTTATAGTTCAACTGTACCTGGTTGTGGCACAGTACCATCTTGTGGACATTGTGTATATATATATAGTGGGGGTGCAGAGGCAGGAGACATACACAGTAAAACCGTGAGTCTAGTTTCATCCACTATATTGATGATCTAACACCTAGATAAAGCCATTTACCTTACCCCTGAAACTCCCTGCTTTTTTGAAAATACAAGTGTTTTCCCTATAACTGAATCTCACTGAAAAATCATAGGAAATGTTCAGGCTTGACAGATTCATACCTGTTTACCCAGACTCACTAGAACAGGAAATGGATCTAGGACTCAGTTCAGACAACAAATTTTCCCTTTTTAAATTGCATTCTTGCCAATATCTTCAGGGAAAAGGCAATAAATATCAATTTGCATAAATTTGCATGGATTTCAGGAAATTCACATAAATTAAATTTAATCAGTCTTTGTGTAGACTAGGAATTTTCCCTAATTCCTAATTCCCTAATTGCTATCAGTATAACTGTACCGGTAAATTTCTTAGTGCAGACAGGCAAAGGTTCCAGTTCTGATGAAACAATAAATTTCCTCTTTTAAAACTGTGTTGGGTATTATGGAACTGATATGGCAAGTTATACTTACTCATGTATGTGCAATGTAAGGATATCAGAATCCAGTGCTATAGGCCTGATTCAATCCCCACTGAAGCCAATGGGAAGATTATTATTGGCTTTAATGAAATTGGGTAAGGCAACCTCTAGGCAATATGTCAGGAGTTTGGTTAACACCCCAGTTGTCTCATCAAAAACCCCATCTACTTAAAACTCCACTCATGAGATGAGCTCATCTCAGTGGTAGCCAAGAGGTGGGTGGCTGTCCTCCATTAGGCAGTTCAGAGAGAACTGCTCTTCTAGGTCCCTGCTCCAAAGTTGCACTACCTGATCCGGTTCTGTGATTTCAGCTCTGCTTCCGCTGGCAGATTCCTCCACACAGGACATGGAATTTCCATTGGATGAACTCAAAGCAAAATAAGACCCTTGGAAAACGGAACCTCATCTCCAAGACAGAACCCTTCTGCCTATGTAGAACCAAACTTTGTTACCCCTCCAAAGTCCATTACTAATAAGTCAGGGTGATCCCTCAACAATTCCTGTGCCCTTTCATTAGTACTATACTGATAATTATCTATTTTCACATTTACTCATCAAAATGTAAACTCCAGCCAACAACAACAAAACAAAAAAAACCACCACACAGTAGGTGGAAACAACTTAAGTCATGTACTTCCTCCCAGTAGAGGAATCAGAGAGCTCTAACCCTCTAGGGTGCCTAGCCCTGGGACTTACATCCTAATTTTCAAAAGTGCACCGTGTCCAAGGTTCAAGGCACATCCTCAATACAATTTTTTAAAAAATACAAAGAAAATACAGGTTGACCTAATGACAATACAAGACTGAGACACATTCCTGTCAGTCTAGTCACCTCCACTCAAATTGCTTCTTCAGAAAAATTCTTGGAAAACAGTTTTTACAGTTGTTCCTGAAAGTAAATAGTTTCTGGCTTTGTTGTCTGGGGTCCACCTTTGAGAACACCCCAAGCCTTCACACAAGCAAATATAGGGATATTATTATTTTTAGAATGATTTGTATTATGGTAACACCTAGGAGAACCAGTCAGGAATGAAGAGCCCATAGTGCACTAAACAAACATATAAGAAAAAGATGGTCACTACCCCAAAGAGGCAGGAGCACCACCAGCTTTTTTGCCTCCCTAGGTGGCGGAAGGTCTGGCCGCCGCGGTCGCCGCCCCCCAAATGTTAGCACCCTAGGCAACCTCCTAGGTCGCCTAATGGTTTGTGCCAGCCCTGCAAAAAGGTCACAATCTAAATATAAAACAAGGAACCAGTTGGATACAACAGAGAGGGGAGACATTGAATTTACAATGAATTTACAAATAAATCTCAATAGCAGGGGGGTAAAACAGGAACAAAGTCAGCTCTAAGCTGTGAAAGACCCAAACCATAAAACAACATTATAAGTCAGAATCAACACCATGTACATATCTGCAGACAAACTGGAAGGTAGTTGTCCTGTGTAAAATTCTAAGTAAATAGTAACCACATTATATTCAGAAACATCAGCTTGTATGGAATGTGGCTACACATTTACTCATGGCTGTCAGAGAAGCTCTTAAGCCACTACCCTCCCTATCTCTGGTAGAGGAGGCATGTCTGGGGGGAAAGGACATGGTCAAGGAGCTACTACATTTAGCTAATCTCTGGCTGCCAGAATGGCCTTTTGGGGTTGTAGTTAGCTGGTCATATTAGAGCAGTCCACAAGCTGGTCTCAGGATTGATGAAGCAAAGGTTATTTAAGCCAGCTTTATCCACATTCCTCTCTAGTTTTACACTTACTAGTTTGACCACACTAGCTATGATTTTTTTTTCCATAAGAGACATTGCTAAACTTAATGTCTGTGACTGCACTCTACAGTCTATTACTTGACAGAAAATGCAAGTATGCAAATTAAAAAGTCATGAGTATGACAGTGCACAAGTAGAGTAAAAGGACTTTAAAGGAGAAGAAATACATCAACAAGGAGTGGTTGAATTATAGGGGGCAATTAGACAAGGGAGATAAAAGGACTTGTCAATACTGTAAACTGCTTTTAGCTACAGTTTTATCAATGTGCCAACATGTGGAGTGCTGAAGAAACAGCAAACAAAACAGGATCTCTGCAATAACTATGATATTTAATGTGACTACTGGATTCACAACATCATGAGAAGCCCGTTGAAATGAAGACAAATTCTCTTTGAAAATGCTTCTTGCATCAGCACCATGTTGGGGATACCCTGTGGATTTCTTAATAGAATGAGCAGTCTACCCAAGCATATAATGTTACTCAACTCCACAACCATGGGATTATCTCAGTTATGGATTTACAGCACCCTCTGATGTTTGGTGATTTAGCCACTATTGATGAATTACTGTAATAGACCAGGGCATACACAATCTGGCCTAGTGGTCACAACTGGGCTGATGTCCAAAAGTCCAGGATGGCCACAAGGTGGTAGTCATTGAGCAGGTATTGGAGTAATAACTGAAGCTGTCATCAATAAGCAAGAGTCAAGGTCTGAATCAGGCCAGGGTCGGCAACCAGAGATAGTTACCAGGCTGCAATGAGGAGGCACGAGTCAGGGTCAGAGTCCAGGTAGGGTCAGAGACTAGAGATCAGAAATCAAGGTGCAATCTGGAGTTGGAGCAGACCAGATGTCTGTGTTGTTGCCCAGATAACTTCTTGGGGCACCCTCCAGGGTTAAATAGTTTGCTTGGCCAATCAGAGGGCCACAGGGTGCTGTCACTGTGGAACCTTTGGGCAGTACTTCCTGTGTTGCCTAATCTCCACAGTGCTCTCTGGAGGCCCTCTCAGTGGTGATATGGGAATGTCAGTTGCCCCAGGTTCTGCAGCCCAAGAGCTTAAGTCCCCCAAATCTTTATGTTACTCTCAGCCCCCTTCATGGTTGGTGCCAGGCCTAGTTTGTCCAGATGGTTTTGATAAAACCTTTTTATTGAAGCATGGACACAGGCAGCAGGTTTTCAGAAGCACTCTTCAGGAGCTTCCCAGTCAATGAAGTAGGACAGTCTCCCCCTCTGCAGTTTAGCGTTGAGGATAGCATGGACAATATATACCTCATGCCCTTAGACTAGGACCGGTGGGGGTGGCTGTTGGGACCTGTCAGGAAAGCGTAAGGTTTTTGTAAGGTTTCAGAATAAATACATAGGAAAAGGATGTATCTTAAGGAATCAGGGGAGCTGCAATTTGAAGATGATGGGATGATTTAGTGACAAATCTGGAATGATTCAAGGAACTGGTGGTCTAGCTTGCAGGATGGCCTGTTCAAACAGAGGTGTTTTGCAGCAAGCCAGACCTTTTGGCCCACTGTGTGAGCTGGGCCTTACTGACATTGACAGTCTGTATACTGCTTGTAGTCCTTTTTCATATCTTTGAGGTGGTCCTTAAGCTCTTCCTGAATACAGTGAATTTGTTGGATCCCAGCGTCTACTGGGTTCAGGAAGGCTGCCAGCATGAATGGGTGGAAGCAAGGATGGAACCCATAATTTGCAAAAAGGGACTCTTCCCCTTGGAAACATGGTCAGCATTGTAGTATAAGAACTTGACATAAGGCAGAAGGGACAACCAGTTATCTTGATGGTAGTTGACAAAGAACCTTGGGTATTGCTCTAGTACTTGGTTCACCCTCTGTCTGCCCATCTGTCTGGAAGTGGTACAAGGTGAAGGTAAAAGCACAAATGTCCATTAACCAGAGCATTTCATTCCAAAAATGAGAGACAAACTTTGGGCTTCAGTCAGAGGTGATACCGTGTGAAAGCCCATGAAGAGAGTTAACATGCCTCACCAAGAGTTGAGCTTTGTTGCAGCAGAAGGCAGGCAGTCACAGAGAACAAAGTCAGTTGGTCTACAACAGTCAAGACAACTGTGTGGTCAGAGTAGGGAATTCTACTATGAAACGCAGGGTGATCAAGGCCAAGGATCCAGGGGTAGTAGAATACTGAGGTGCTTTGTGTGGGTCATCACTATGCCCACACCCAGTTCACAAATGACATATTTCTGGAGTTTCACAGCAGAGATGAAACAATGGTATGTATATGTGCCCATAGAGGTATGAAATCCCATCCTGTATGGGGCATTGCATTCTGATTCTGGCTTTTATTTGCTTAGGCTGTTCCATCACCTACTGGGCTAATGGATTGCCCCACAAAGGGGATTGGATTAGATCAATCAGATCTTGGTGTACTGCAACACTAAGGAATTTGTGAGGTTTTAGAAGACAGGATGGTTCTTGATTAGGCTCCTTGACCTCTTGGTAATATTCCTTCTTTCAGGATAAGGCTTTGGCTTTCCCATTCCTATTCCCTGGGCAACAGGTGATGATGAAAATTGATCTAGAGAAGAATAATGCCCACTTGAGCTGTCTTTGGTTCAAGGGTTGATCGAGTCTTATGCAGATATTCAAGGTTCTTATGGTCAGAAAAGCTTTGCACTATGTGTTGGGCTCCCTTGAGGTGATGGCACCACTCTTTGATGACTGATTTAATCACAAGCAGTTCTTTATCGAATATTTCATAATTCTATTCAGCCAGGGTTTGTTTTTGGGAGTAATATGCACAGGAGTGCAATACTTGCTCTAAGCTGCACCTTTGAGAGAGTATGAACCCAATGGCTACATTGGATGTGTCAGCTTTTATTATGAAAGCCTGGGCCAGGGTTGGATGTGCTAGAATGGAAGCAGTGGTGAAAGGAGCCTTGAGCTGTTCAAAGGAGTGGTGAGCTTCAGGCATCCAAACAAATTTGATGGCCTTATGGAGAAGGTTTGTCATGGGGGCTGTTTGTCTTGAGAAGCCTGGAATAACCATCAATAAAAATTGCAAACCCCATGAAACACTGTATCTCCCAGGGGGAATTGTGCACTGCCCAGCTGTGGATGGCCTCCACCTTCTGTGGGTCCATCTTAATTTCCTCCGGGGAAAGGATATAACCCAAAAATTCTGTGGAGGACCAGTCAATTTCACTTTCAGACTGTGCTTCCATAGTCTTTCTAGAACAAATGTGGTAACAATGCTGCTCAGTATTATCTGAAAACACAAGAATGTCACCAAGATAGATGGCTACATATTGGTTCAGGATGTTCCTAAGTATATCATTCAAAAAGTGTGGAAAGGTTGCAAGAGTGTTGGTCAGAGTGAATGGCATTACTAAATATTTGAATTGCCAATAGTGACTTTGAAAGTCAGTCTTCAATTCATCTCCTGCCCTAATGCACACTAGGTTGTAAGTCCCCCAGAGATCTCATTTGGTGAAATTTCTGGCAGAACACACATGATTTAATAACTCAGAGATTAAGGGTAGGAGATACCAATTTCATACTCTTATCTGGTTTAGGGCCCAATAGTCTATGCAGAGGCATAGTGTTCCACCCTTTTCCTTAACAAAAGGATCAGAGCCTCCTGCTGGGGAGATGGAGTGCCAGATTAAGCCCTTGGCCAGGTTTTCCTGTATGTACACACAAAGGCTGCCAGTTCTGACTTGGACATTGCATAGATCCATCTATATGGGACTTTTGTTCTGAGTTGTAGGTTGTATGGGGCAGTCACAGTCCTGATGCGGAGGTAGCATATCTGCATTTTTCTTTAAAAAAAATGCTTGCATAATTCCAATACTTATCAGGGAGATGGGGAATCAGGCTTGGGAGTGGTTCCTTCTGGCTAGGTGCCGCCATGTTGGGTTCCCCCACAGTCGTTGTAGCTTCTTATGGGCTGTGGCAGCACTGAGACCAGAAAGTTAGGGCTGACTGCAGACGGGCAGACCCTTTGGCAATATTCAGAGGGAAGCTGATCAATCTTCTGTCACCAAGAGATGCAAGGGTTGTGCTACTCCAGCTAGGCAATGCCAATAATTAAGGGGAAGTGTAGAGAAAGGACCACAGTGAATTGTACCACTTACTGATGACCCTGGCATGTGGCCTATAGGGTTACTGTTTCCTGCATCACTGGCATCAAGGACAGGAGTGACCCATCTATCATCTTTATGAAAATGAATGTAGGCTTTAAATAGAGGGGGATTTGTAGCATTTGAATGGCTTTAGAGTCTATGAAATTATCAGCAGACCTGGAATCAATCAGGGTTCTCTGAGGGGGAAATCAACTTGCCCCCACCTGTGGTATGTAACTGTATTTGTTCTTGGAAATTTGGGAGGGCCCACACGTCCTGGGTCAGGTTTCCCTCAAGGGCTGGGGGTAGATCTGGAGAATAGTATCCTGGTGGTGTGCAGGCTGGCTCCCCCATATGGACTGGGCTTACTCATTTCCCTATTCCTTACTGGTAAAGGTCCGTGCACCCCGTAATAAAAGCATACATTATTATGCCATCACCATTTCTTTTCTTCCAGGGGCAAGTGTCAGTGACTCAGATCAACCTGCATCAGTTGCTGGTTGGGTGCTGGGGTTTTCAGCATGATGTGTGGGTGAAGTGGTGGCATGGTGCCCCTCCTCTCCTCCTTTAGCTATGGAGTCAATCATCAATATGGAGTGAGAGAGAGGCCAATAAAAGCATCCAAGCTGGTTGGGCTATCAGCACAGGCTAGCTCATCCTTTACCTCCTCACTAAATCCACACCAGAATTGGTGCAATTGGGCCCCCTTGTTCCACTCAGTGCTGGCACTGGGCAGTGTATGATGCAACTAACCCTCACCCTTGCTCGAGCCTTCATAGTGCAACTTCTGTGGAGTGAGTGAAATAAGCATCATCAAAATATTGTGAAAAACACTTGCAGGGAGGAATTCCAAGCCATTAACACTGGACTGTTCTGTTCCAGCAGGTGGGGGGGGGCAATCCAGTGCTTTTCCGGTTAGCAAACTGATCACTAGTTCCACCCTGGCCTGGTTGGTGGGATACATTCAAGGATGGAGAAGGAAAAGGAGACAGCATTGGTTCCCATCAAAACATTCAAGTAGCAGTACTGCAGGATACTGTTCAGAAGGCACTGGGCCAAACCCAAGCATGGAGCATAGACCTCTCTTCCTAGAAACCTTACTTGCTACTCATGGAGTGTCTTATTTTCTACTAGGAGCTATGCCACATGGGACCACAGCACATGGTTCTGTTTGGAGTTGAGCGACACACTGGTTCTGCAGATCTGGTACTCCCTGGGGTTCAATGGGTAGTGGTAGACCCACACCTTCCAAATCCCTGCTAAGGGGCTTCCATGGAGGGGATCGAAAGTGGGTCTGGGCAAAAGGTAAGGAACCAGTGCAAAGGTAGTCTGGCCTAATGGCACAGCTGGGCTGCTGTTCACAAGTCAAGGACAGCTACAAGGTGGTAGTCAATGAGCAGGGATTGGAGTAATTGCTAGAGCCAGGATCAATAGGCAAGAGTCAGGCCAGGGTTGGAGACTGAAAATCTGAGGTAGTACCAGGTTGGAACCAGAAGACAGGGTCTGAGTAAGGCTGGCATTGGAGATTGAAGATCCAGGGCGGGGGAGGGCGAAGTGCAGTCTGGAGTAGCAGCAGGCTAAAATCTGTGTGGTTACCCGGACAACTTCCTGGGCCACCCTTCAGGGTTAAAAAGTGTGCTTGGCCAATCAGCGAACCAGAGGGTGCCATCGCTCAGCACCATTTAGGCAATACTTTCCTGTGTCATCTATTTCCACTTTGATATAGCACTGCATGTCCTCCCAGGTGCAAAGTGGGAATGTTGGCTGTCCTTGACTCTGCAGACTTAGGTTCTAGTCCTATGGATCCATACTATTACAGCTGTGAATATCTCTGATATGGCTAAAGGCATATAAAATCTACATCATGCTGCTGTTTGAGTATCTCTATTAAGGGTGTATGCTGGAAAGTGAAGTTTAGTAACTGATTAACTATATGGTTTCCTGTAAGTTATAGGCTGTAGATGGTAGTGTCCTCCTATATGTACTTTCTAAATAAACACTGTAGTAAGAGCCACCAGTATATTGATTTCTAAACAGCAAGCTACTGCAATAGCCACATCTTTCATCAACACATTACTTGAACATTTATTTCCACCTTTACTCCTCAACATATGCAACCTTTAGCCACTACTTGTGCAGAAGAGTAATTATAGTCCCAAAGATGAATTCACAACAACAGGTTCCATGACTGTTCAGTAGATGAGGGTGACTAGTATGTCCAAGAATCTGAAATATTAACATTAAAAATATATTTTAAACCCCTTCACGATTAAAAAGGCCAATTTATTTTTGTGGGGAGGAAATGGATGAGCAATATCATCATTTTTCACATTGCACATAGTGAACCAAGAAAGAATGTCCAACATTAGATAGATATATTGTATATTGCTCCCTCCATGTATTAAAAGTTAGATGAATCTCAGAAATAAGGTTTCTGAATTATACCCCCAGATCTCTGCCTTTTTATCATCAGAGGAGAATTAATCCTGAGAATAGTTTGCCAAGCACCTTAACCAAAAGTATCCTTACAATTTATGTCTCTATCATGACCAAATTCTTTCAATTACATGAGGTTATTTGAAACCTAGCAACCTCTCCAATGGACTATTCCCATTTCATTCCTCTTATCCCAACAGATGACAGGTAGTTGCTGAAACGGTTATATTTTATGGGGTTCATAATACGCTCTTCAAATTGCTGTGCAACTTCTAATTTGCCTCTCCTTTCAAAGGTCCTAAGAAAGGTTAATGCCCTGTATGATAAGTACCACTCTAGTTATGAGCTAGAGTATAGAAGTTATGGATTTAGTCCACAAAACTGAGTTTCTGCAATCCTGTCATTGACTTCACTTTGGATCTGATAAGCATTTGAGGACAAGATTTTGTCAGCCTTACTCATGTTGAGTAGTTTCTTACTCCAAGAATCGTCCCATTGATATTCACAAAATAAGGTACTACTCATTGTAAGTAAGCCTGGAAGAATCTGGCTTCAAGGGTTCAAAAGTACCGATCAACCACACTTCTGACTGATCATTGTGCTTGAAAGCAACCCCAAAGAACTATATTTTGGAGAAATGTTCTGAACTGTGTTTTTTTATCTTTTTAGTTTGGTTTTCAGTGTATTTCCTCATATTTTCCTGCTATATTACTTTGCAGTCACATTATCTATTTTTAAGTTTTGAAATGTGACACTACAGTAGTGTCATCTTCATTAGGTGATTTTGTAGTGGTCTTCTAGGACTGTTTTAAGGGTCGCCTTGCATTAGGGTTGTAAAGCAGCTGCAGTGCAGCCAAGAATCAGGACCATGGTGCTAAAGGGGACTGAGTTTTCTAAATACACAGGGATATAGATTATGACAATGATTAGAGAGAGACACAGAAGGAAAGATTTCAAAGCCTAATTTAGAAAGAAGAAGAAGAAAACAGGAAATTACAGAAGTATATGAAATATATAATGACATAGACCAAATTTAGGAAAGCATCTCTATTCAGGATAGCACTTAAGTGTATGTTAAAGTGATGTAAGTATGTGCACAAATCCTATTAAAATGAATCACATATAATTATCAGCTCCCAGACAAAGTAAATAGGGTGATATTATTTATGCTTTCAAATAATACATGAACAAGAGGACACCCAACAAAATGAAATACTTCCCTTTTAAGAAAAACACAATTTATAATTAACCTGTAGAGCTCATTGCCACAAAACACGATTAAGCTTAGTAGGATTCAGAAAAAAAATTAGGTATAGCAAAGCAATACATGCCTTATACTTACCATAAAAGACTAAAATGGAATATCAGAGGGAAAAAAGTAGCATAACTTGATGTGATAATGTCATACCTGACACAGTGATGTGGACTGATGATATTTTAAAATAAAGAGGCTGCCTTCATAACCACAAAATCACTGTTTCAGTGAGTTCTGAACTGGTTTTACACAGGTTTAAAAAGAAAGACAAGAAGTAAATCTGTTCCATACACAGACCATGGAGCACCCCAAGATTTCTGTGACTAGAATATTTTCCAGGTCCATTTGGGGTAGCTCCACTTTGAATTGCATCTACCATTTAAGCCCTCTGACACGGTCATGCTGCATCAGTCTGCCCATCAGAAAATAAATCATAGGTAAACGCTAACTTTTTGTAACTGAATGTTAAATAAGCCTCAAACTATTTTGCTTGGCTTTTCAATGAGATTTAGGCTCCTCAGTACTTAAATCACATTTAAAATGTGACTTAGGCACTACTGAAAATCTGACCCATTTTGCAGAAACCCTTTCTGATGTAGGTGGTGTACAAAAGATTCTCCAATACCATGTAAAAGCAGCAAAGAATCCTGTGGCACCTTATAGACTAACAGACGTTTTGCAGCATGAGCTTTCGTGGGTGAATACCCACTCGTCGGATGCAAGACGAAGTGGGTATTCACCCACGAAAGCTCATGCTGCAAAACGTCTGTTAGTCTATAAGGTGCCACAGGATTCTTTGCTGCTTTTACAGAACCAGACGAACACGGCTACCTCTCTGATACTATCCAATACCATGAACAATTGTTACATACTGAGAAACAGTTAAGCATGGTGATTTTGATATTTATAAACCTTCTAATACATTCTTAATTGTATCTTTTCCCCCATAGTAAAGCTTATGTAAAGAAACTGCTGTAAATGGTACATTTGATGATTTTCACTACAAAGACCAAAAAAAGCATATTTCATTCCTTGAAAAGGTTAGCAAACTATTTTGTAAAATGGTTTCCTTGGGGCTCTCCAGAACAACTGGGCCAATTCTATGTAGAAACAACACACAGAAGATATAAGGGGACTAGACTCCTTTGAACCAGCAGCTGTGCTACCTGCGGCTCTCCATAACAAGCAGACCAATTCCATGTGGAAACAGAATGAGCACAAGATATAAAAAGATCAAAATTGTTTGAACCAGCAGCTGTGCTACCTGCAGCAGTTAATCTTTCCTGGCAATCTGTTAGAGACACACATTCCTCAGGCTAAGAGGACTAAGAGGCTTTTGCTGACTGCTGTTCCTCTGAGAGAAGCCTAGTCCAATTCTCCCTTCATATTATTGAACACTTAAACTGTGGACTGAAATATATTGGAAAAAAAGTAACTTTTGTTTGGCATTGTATGAAACTGGACGAACATTTCTGATTAGGTGCTTTTGATAAGAGTATGTCACAGGTTCCCTTCTTAATATGAATCTAGCTCAACTAATGGCAAGATATTTTGCTACCAAGAAAATAAGTCTTATATGTTAATATGTATGTAAAATAATGATGGTGGGTGAAAAAAAAAACGGAAACCTGGCAATCTTAGCTGGAACTGAATAAAATATCTGCTGAGAAAGGAGAAATAGGGTTTCAGGCAATTATCGAGTTAGAATTGCAATTTCTTTTCTCTTAAAAAGAATGGCTATATTGTTCCTATTTAAAGTTCAATTCATCTGTTATTCTCTATGGACAAGTCATCTCAGAACAATATATACTTTTGTGTTTCAGAAACTTCTATTATCCTTTCTAAGATGATTGCAGCTTCTTTCATTTCTACCCACATTCTCTCTCACACACAACTACTGTCATCTTTTACAGAATTGGATCATAGTGAGAGCTTAGTAGTACTGCTGAACAGTTTCCATTATATAACTATTTTCACATATGCACTATTTTGCAAAACAAATGTTTGGGATTTAAATGTTCCATGCTCCTTGGTCATAGCCCAAAGGTGACTTTTGGTAATGGGGGAGGGGAATTTGATCATAATCTTTTCAACCACTTTTGAAAAACGGAACAATGAAAAACGACCCCTTTCTAAAAAGATTTTAATTGCACTTAAAAATTGATGAAGTTTGCAACATGAAAGTTGGCATAGCCTAAAACTAGTGTGAGAGGTTGGAGGGTTGAATGAAGAAGTGAAGTTTTAAAGGCTATAGGGCCCTGATCCACACAGGGACCTAGGAATTGCAGCACTCAGCTGCAGAAATTCACAGGAACAACACTGTGATCCACAAAGCCCGAGTCAGGGACCTAGGTTCCTATACTCCAAATGGAGAGACATAGGCACCATGGCAAGCAATCCACAAAAGCCAGCATGTGAGGCAGGGAGCTGCCTAACCTAGCCAATGGGAGGTGCCAGCAGAGGTGAGTGCTGAGCCCCCTCTCTATCACGGAGATAAGGTGCCCACGTCTGCGGAGAAGTGCTAGGCCTGCTTACCGATCCACAAATGGGAACCTCTCTCCTGTACTCAGGAAGCTTAGGTACCTAAGCTGTTTCTTGTAGGAATAAGTTAATTACGGCCTTGCTCCACACACACACAAAACTGGCTGGAGGAGAAGTACTGCTGGTGGTGCCCACCTTATAACCTTTAGCTCAGTGCTTAGAGCAGTTGCTGGGATGTGGGATACCCAGGTTCAATTTTCCACCCCCTGCCAAAGGAGGAGAGATAATTTGAACAGGTAACTCCCAGGGGCACCATTTCAGATTTTAATAGGGGAGGCCAACGTTCAACAGAGGTCCAGGTGCCACATAGGTCCCTGGAGGCTGGTTTTTATATTTTGTTGCAGGACCATATTACCATCCCTGACCCCCTTGCTTTTGTCATCAGCAGGATTTGAACATAGAACTTAAAGCATGAGGTTCTACTGCTTGAGCTAACGGACTAATTCCTTCAGCTATTTGCTTTAGAAAGTTCTTATATTTTCATGTGGAGCAGCCACTAGCAGAGGAAAGAGACTCCCTGAGCTAGACAGAAGGAAAGACACTGCCTTATGTAAAGTACAGCATATTGGCAGACTAAAAATTGCTTCATTGACCCATTGGCCTGCCACTGGGTAGCCAGGTGTGTCAGAGATCCCATTGACACCCATCCACTGCCTCTCCCAGGACTGCTAAGGGTGGACTTGCATATATAGCCTCTCTTCCACAATGATGCAGAGCCCTGCTCTGTCCCCCACATCAGGATCCAGCCATAGACTGGTCAGCAGACTGTTATAACTACAGCTTTTGTCAAAGTTGTTTGTGTGACCATATTTGTAACAATTCAGGCTGGCTTTCTTATTGGTGTCCCAAAAGTTTTCGTGGAGATGGACTTTGAGAGTTTATAAGGATGGATCAGAAAATAAAAAACTCTGACTCCTGACCCTGTGCCACTTTGCCCTGCTGTGGCACTGCGGGGGCAACAGAAGCTGGACACATCTTATGCTGATCCTCCAGGGGAAGCTGGCATGGGCTAAGCCGCAGCATGTCTGCAATAGGAAGGGGAGATGGGAGGGAAAAGGTGCTGAGCAGCTTCCAGGCAACAGTGGCCAGAGCACTGTAGAGCCAGAGCAGCTTCGTACTAGGGTGGCCGAGGAGCAAGGACTTCACCTTCCCCAGTGCAGCAGTCTCCCCTGCCCCCCCCCCAGCTCCATACCTTTCTGTCCCTCTTATTGACCTTCTCCACACTCTGGAGAACACTGCCCACAACATGCAAGCTGGGGACTACCAGGGCAGCTACCACTGCTGGAGTTAGAGGGGGAGTGGGTCACTTCCTGCCTTGCTCCAACCTGCCAGTCTAAGCACATGGTAAGTATCAGTGAGGGGAGGCACAAATGACCCCCGGTGTCTCCCACCTCTCAGGAGGGTGCTCTAATCACTGAGCTATGGGATATTCTGATGTGTGGCTTCCTCAGTTACTCCAGTTGAAGCTGTTCCACTGGGGATAAGTAAGTGTGATTGGAGCCAGAGGGACCGGACTGGACCCTGGGTCTCCCACTTCAGCTGGGCGCCCAAATCACTGGACTACAGAGTCATTCTCTCTCTAGACTCTGCCCCCGGTGCCTCAGCCCAGTAACTATTTAAGTATTTATCCACTGGGACAGAGACAGATCAGATTGACCCCTGCACATGGGATAGGCAAGCAAAAGTCTGTCTCTCCTGGGTTCACGAATTGCTGTGGGGCTTAGGTGAGAGAGGTGTGTCTGGATGCCTCTCAAGAGGCATCAAAGTGCATGCCCACTGATATAAACATAGTTGCAGAGAACCTTTTACCCTGAAAACGTAGGTGAATGACTGAGTTTAGGTGCCTACAGGGCTTGGCAAGAATTTTGTGGATTGCAGTGAAGCCTAAAACTGGACTAAACCCCAGACTTGGGCATATATGTATCGGTGTGGATCAGTGCTGAGTTTACTAATTTTCAGAAGAAGTGTGGTAAATGCCTGAGAGGATGCTGAAGGGTAGAGCCAAAAGTGGATACAACCACATCCATGTGTTTTAATTACATTCTAAGCTACATGAGGAAAGAATAAATAAATTTCAATGTGTGAAAACAGATTGAAAAGCTTTTCATTCTAAAAGTTCATATTCCTATCACCTTGCCAGTTAAGCTTTACATATACCAATTAAAAGTTATGGGACCATCAGTGACACAAATTGCACATTTACCCTCAAGAAGATTGTTAATGATTCAAAGCCATTTCTGCTTTCCCTGGAAATTCACCATTAGGTCTAATTACAAGTAACCACAGCAACCTTTCAGGGACGCTTTCTACTTAATAAGCAAGGTGTAATGGTGTGACACCACAGAAATGTTACTGAATCTTGTAACATATAAAATGCCAACAACAGAATACCTTATGTAATCCACCAAACCACCCTTCTTATGGGAGTGACTATATTTGTGTTCATCATAGAGTCCATTTTAGGAAGACAAATTCCAGCCTCTGAGGCTTTCCTCTTCCACGTTTCTTTCTGTTCCTTCCTCTCCCCATTCTTTCTTTCTTTCTTTTCTCAGTATTCACCACCATCCTCATTCACTCCCATCTGCCTTCTCTTCATCCACTCCCACTCACATTCAGAGTTGCTTTCCCTCTCCTTCCTCCTTACTTCACACTCTCCCCAGCTCCAACACACACTCCACTGCACTTTGCTTTTCTGTCCCTCTATTTTCTCCCAACAATTCTGCTTTCCTTCTCCCTCTCCTAAAACTCTCCCTTCTCCATCATAAACTCTCCCTTTTTCTCTCCAAATAAATTCTATCAAAAAAGCAATCCTCCCCCACACTCTGAAATCACCTGTCATATCAACTCAGTGTGTCCCTTCCACACATCTAGTTCATCCCACACCCATGCATAGTCCACAGAGATCATCAGCCCCTCTTTCTACCCATGGATGGGAGACACCGCAGGGAATATCTTCCCTCTCACCCCCAAGCCTGCTGGAGCAACAATCACTGATCTTCACTTATCCCAGTCCTCAGGTGCAGAGTTGTCTTGTCTGTGCATAATTAGGCTTGGAAAGGGTTGACAGCTAAGGATTTCCCAATCTTCACCCTTTCAGGCCTGGAGATGGGTGAGAGATTCTTTACCTTCAATCACCCATCAGGTCTGAGCTAGGAGTCCACAGCTGTCTGATTTTCACATTCCCTCAGTCAGAGGTGAAAGAATTGGGACAGTAGATAAGCAGGAAACGATAAGTACCCAACTGTTCACAGAGACTGTGGAGCGTAAGCCACATCTATGCTTCCCTCAATTTTTCTGCTCTCAGACTGCAGGCGCTGAGGGAGTGGGGACAGGGACAGATAAGAGCTGCTGCTTACTGGAGGCTTCACGCCCTCTTAGTTGCTGCTGGCTGCTTTCCTACTCCCTGACCCACCTCAGGTGGCAGAGATGGTTGGCCAGGGTAAGGTTGATATCTTGTGAGGGAGCTCTCTGGAACTGGGGAGGCAGTCATTTGGCAGCAACCAGTTTGTGGATAGGGGATTATGGACAGTCTCCTCCTTGGTTTATGCCAGGCAGCAGTGAATGCATGTGATTCCTGCATACGTCACCAGCCATGGCTTCTGAGGCCACCAACTTCACATGCTAAGCCAGGGGAGTGTCATCTGCACCTGAGCATTCCATACAGTCCTAGGTTGGGGATTGGGAGGGGGGAATCAGTGGACTGAATATTAGGATCAGAGTGCCACTGGAGCCAGTGCAAAGAGAGAGCTCCTAGGCACAAAGCTTCAAGTGTTGAACTCAGGTGTGGCAATTGCCATCTTGGCGGACACATCAAAGGTTGACCCAGGGACCTCCAGAGCTAAAGCTTGAGCTAAACAGCCAGCCTCAGCATTCACACATCTTTTCGGATAAGGTGCAGAGATGGACATGTAGCAGACAAACCAGTGGGTTAGACAGGCACATAAAAGGAGGTGCCCATTCAGAGAGAGCAGGATATTTTCCCTCCACAACCAACTTGGCTGTCCAGTATGAAGAGTAAGGCCATACCTTCCTCCCTGCCTCTGGGGTGGCTATTGCCCCCATAAATGCAGAGACTGTGGCCAGCTTCTCTTGCTTACCAACTCCCACCTTGCTTGTTCACTAGCACAGGGCCACCCACAATTTGTGCTATTGTTATTTCACACTTCCAAGTTGCCAAGAATGTGCTGGCATTTCTGAGCATGCTCACTGAACATCTACTAAAAATCCCCTCCCCTGCCAACAGTAATGAGACTTCTTTTCCTCTGTGACCTTACCAAACTTTCTCCCTCTTTGGCCTGATACAAGGGATAACTCAGGTATGAGCCTTGCTGATTGGACAATTTTCACAATGAAGATTGAAACTAGCTCTTTGAAATAACTGGAGCAAAATTCTCAAAGAGCAAAAACCTGCTTTTAATCATAGATCATTAGAGTTGGAAGGGATCTCAAAAGATCATCTAGTCCAACCTCCTGCTCAAAACAGGACCAATCTCCAAATGGCCCTCTCAAGGATTGAACTCATGACCCTGGGTTTAGCAGGCCAATGCTCAAACCACTGAGCTATCCTTCCCTCCATAACAGGGATAGAAAAAAAGGAATAATTGAAAAACCAATTTTAGGAACTCAGTTTTTTACTATCATTTAGTGTAACTTCAAATTCATATGTGGCCCAGAATTCACAGAAAAAAAGTACAGCAAAAAATTGTAGGAATTACTAAAATGATGAAATTTGGTTACCTTAAGCATTGGTCTGAATCCAGGAAAAGAGATGATCTGGACCCACTGAGGAGACGGATCAACCGTGGAGACAATCTAATGGATGCTGAAGATCTTTGTAGATATCCATTATTAAATTTCTAAATTAGGATTCAAGACTTGATTAACGGAGCTTCACCCTCCACTACAAGCATTTTTCTGTGTGTGTCTGATTTTGAACCAATCCAATTAGAAAACGTTAGATTCAGTATAAATCAGACATAGGCTTTATGCAAATTTGAACATTCCCTAATCTCCTTGGTTTCGTTCATGATCTTATTGGCAATAGGATCCAGCTGCAGATTTCAGATCTTGATTTGAATGAATGACCACAAAGATTGTGGCAACAGCACAGTTAATAATCTGAGGAATATTCTTAATCTTTAGGACAAGAAACAACACACAGTATTTTAAGATATGTTGCTGCAGAAACTCAGGTCAAATATTACACTGTTTCTAAAATGCTTAATTATCTTTGTTTTAATATCTACAGGATGAAATTCCCAGAAATCCTAGATTCACTAAAAAAATTACATTAGTATATTTGTTGGGTTGTATGAAAGTTGTTCAGCCCTCATTTCTTGGGCTACTTTAGTTTTTCAGAAGCCATATGCCATATGCACTTGAATTTCTGCTAAGCCAGCCATCCAGTCATTTGTAAAAGAGCAGATCGGTTCTGTGAAGAAGGTGCTTAAATGTGTGCAATATTGTGATGGATGCAGAGAACTTATTGTTTAGCTTTTCAAATGAATTTAACACCAATGTGCACATCCTTAATTGCATTTCTACTATACCAACTCTGGCACATTCCTGATGCTTCTAAGTATGCCTGACATTTCCATCAAAATCCCACCCATATTACGTTGAAAAGATCATTGCTGCAAGATTTGCATTCAGCTGCTATAATTAAGGATGAAGACTAATCAGCAGACTGAAAACAGAGCAGGTTGAAATTGTTTTTATACAAAAAAGTTAAGAGAAAAGAACATTAACTAATGACAGTTGCAAACTTGCTATAAAAATCCAACAGCTTACTAGAGTATATATACTCCTGAATGATTTTTTATAAGTGTATGCCAGCAAAAACGATGGAGTCTTTGTTTTACATTTTATCACTACATTCATTGTGGGTGCTTAATGCTTTTGACAATAGGCCTTTAGGTGCCTTTATTAAGATGATTTGGGTGCCTAAAGTTTGACAGTTTTGGTTTTATAAACGCAACACTCTTCACCGGTCTCATTTTGTGTGTTAGAAGCACATTATGTGAGTTACTGGATACAAAAGCTCCTCTTCTCTACTCTTTCTGTATGCATTAACCCCGCTAGAGAACCCAAGAGTTTGGTACCCCATCTGCTCAAGTGAAGGCTGTCTAATTCAAACCATTGTCTCTCTCTCACAAAAGACAATGAGATTCTATGCAAAAAAGCCCTCTCCTTTACAATGATTGAGCATTCATAGATTAGCACAGGAGACCAGTATTTCCCTTTCTTCCCTAGTGCTTGGCACTAGAAATAACTCTTTGAAGATCACCAGTATCAGTCTCAGGTGGAGTGTGCTCTGGGGAGTGAATATAATGAAATATGCATGTGATATGTTGTTTAGGTGTTATGCAGGTACAAAGTTTGTGACTAGAAGCCATGGACACTGTAAAATGTGTGGTAAGAAGTCTGAGCAAGTCTTTTATAGAATGTGCATGATATATGATCTGAGTAGGTGTTCTGAAATGGGTGTGGATGGCTATGTGGACAGTACCTCACACTGTGGTACTTAAATGTGATTAACTACCAAAATAAATATTTAATAGCAAGCTAAATTTGCAGACATAAATCCTTTATTTCTGATTAACTCTGCATCAGTAAACTCATCTTTCACAATATGTCAATCTCAGACCTGCGCTTTTACTGTCACTTCATCAATACAAATAGCGCAAATTCTTATTTCTTTGCTTTCCTAGAAATTTCTCAAGAGGTATAAACACACATCTTACATTGTTACTACACATACAAAAAGAAAATCATGGTAGTAACTAGCACCCCACATCAAGAGTGTTTAGAAGAGGAATTCAGGACTTCTAAGAACATTCACAGGAAACAATAACTGTCCATAGTAGTAGTGAACAGCAAACAAGTCAGCCTCATTATAATTACTGATGAAGATACTACCACAGTTTCAGGGAAACTGCACCAGTGTCCTCCACACCGTTGTCTTCTCCAGGATTGCCCAGGCAGGTCTCAGGTCTTCAACCATCTCCCTGCCTCTGGGCAGAGACCTATGTCCCACTGCCTTCTGAACACACAGGCTGCACAGCTCCCTGATTTACACTGTGATATCCCTAGCAAGCCAGTCTGCCTAGCTAGCCAGCTAGCATCTGTGCATTGCTTTTTCTCTAAGGGCTATGATGGGTGTGATTTACCCATAATCCAAACTGCTCTTTCTAAGCAAACGCATTTATTCTTAATGAAAAAAACCCACAACGATAACAAGATTTAAACATACACTAAACATACCAGCAAACACCATTAGCCTTATAGGTAAATTTGGAAGGATTAGATTTTTATGAATACATGTCCATTTGACCATACAAAAATAAACCAATGAAAATATATGTGTATTTATAATAAAAATTTAGAGAAAGGCAAAGAAAAATGCTACCTGAGGACATATTAGTGTTTGAATTTAAAGAGATTTACTTGAAATATTTTACACATAATGTTGACAAATTGTGTTTTAACACTTATGCGTCTTTAACTTTTTGAACCTCCAGGTCAGTTATCATTAAATAATCATTGTCTGACACCCCCCACCCCATGATTTCCCACAACTGTGAAAATATAAATTGATAAAAATAAAAAGTGCTTTAAAATCCATAGTTTTGTGCAACTGAATATTTAGATCAATAAAAATAGAAAAAAATGCTTAATAGACCAATATTATCTGTCCAAATTATATAAAAAAATAAACATTCAATTCTTCCAAGGCTACTTATGGAGCCTTAGTAGGCCAAAGTCTTTCCAACCCTTCCACAAGTGTTGGGCCGCCCTTGGACAGAAGGTCCCTGTCTGTTTGCTGGATCAGAAAGAAGGCCCTGTGTTAGTTCAAACTCAGCCTTTTTATACCAAAATCCCTTTCTTTGTTTGAGTCTCTGGAAAACCCAGTTTCAAGCAGTATATGCAAATGGGAGACACTTCTCTGGAGTTATTTACAGTCTCAGGGGTAATCACCCTACTGTTTTTAATTCCTGTAGGATCTGTGGTAATCATACATAAATGTATGAATGGTTTAAAACAGTGGTTCTCAAACTTCTGTACTGGTGGCCCCTTTCACAAAGCACACCTGAGTGCAACCCCCCCCCCCTATAAATTAAAAACACTTTTTTTATTTATTTAACACCATTACAAATGTTAGATGCATAGCAGGGCTTGGGGTGGAGACTGACAGCTTGTGACCCCTCATGTAATAACCTCGTGACCCCCAGTTTGAGACCCCCCTGGTTTAAAACAATGGCCTCCAAAATATACTAGATGGGGTTTCAATATCTGTCACAGTTGCAATATCTGTTATAGATACCTAAAAAAAGGTATGGAACCAGCTTCTTGCATCTGGGCAAGCTGTCCTCCTTGAAGGAACTTAGGGGATGGTGCAAAGGTGGTATCCTTCACCCTTTAACCTGATGATATCTGGGGTCTGTTTAACCCTAAGGTTGCTCAGCATTATTCTAGCTGGATAACAGCCCCCTGCAAGACCATTACATAGCCAGATTTTGCTAGAACAGAAAGCCTAAATATGCTGAAGAAGAATGTTGAAAAATGTCTTAGATCCTTCCTGTCCCACAAGTGAAGGAAGACAGAAGATTCTGGAGGTTATAGGGTTCAGGTTTTGTGGAACATTGGTCCGCCTTTTATAGTTTGGATGGCCTTCATGTCAGTAGAAGGAAATGGAGCTCCTTGGAGACAGGCTGGCTAGAGTAAGCCGGGGGGAATTAAACTAATAACAAAAAGGGAAGGTAAAAAGGGGGAAGATATCTCGATTTTCAGCTGAGACCATTAATCAAGAAACCAAAGAATATGAAAAGAATTTCCTTAATTGCCTTCACATCAGTACAAGGAGCCTGGGTAACAAACAAGAGGAATTGGAATTGCTTATTTATAAGCATACATTTGATATAGTTGGTATCCCTAGTGGGATGAGTCACATGATCAGAATATTAAAATCAATGGTTACAACCTATTTAGGAAGGATCAAGTGGCCAAAGTGGAGGCAGAAGTGGTACTCTGTGTCACAAAGGGCAGTACCTGTTTCCGGATTACTCATAATTTGAAAGAAAATGATCTTGATCCACTAGCATCTCAGTAGTATGCTAAACAGTAGCTACCAAAGTTAGGTATTTTTAAATCAGAAGGACCAAATAGCTCTTTTAAAACTCTTGGATGCAAGCTGAGGAACTCCCTGGACAATTAATGTTGATTTTCAATAAGTCTTGGCTCCACAAGGCTGGAAGAAAGTTAATGTTGTGTCAATATTTAGAGAGGGTAAATGGGATGACCCAGATAATTACAGGCCTGTCAGTTTGACATTGAATCCAGGCAGGATAATTGAGTGGCTGATATGGGGCTCGAGTAAGGAAGAATTAATCCAGGTAATATCATTTAGGCCAATAAATATGGGTTTATAAGAAATAGATCCTCTCAAACTAACTTGATATCTTTTTTGATGAGATTAAAAGTTTGGTTGATACAGGAAATAGTGTTGTTGTAACATACTTAGGTTTCTGTAAGGCATGTGACTTAGTACTGCATAATATTTTTATTTAAAAAAGGAAGTATCTAAAAATAAAATGGCACACATTAAATTGATTAAAAGCTGGCTAACTGACAGGTCTCCAAATGCAATTGTAAAGGGGAAATCCATCACTGAGCAAGTATGTTTCTAGTGGGGTCCCACAGGAATCGGTTCTTAGCCCTGTGCTATTTAACATTTTTATCAAGGACCTGGAAGAAAACATAAAATAATCACCGATAAAGTTTGCAAAGGACACAAAAATTGAAGGAGTGGTAAGTAATGAAGAAAACAAGTCACTGATACAGAGAGATATGGATATTTTGGTAAGCTGGGCACAAAAAACAATATTTGTTTTAATACCGATAAATGTAAATGTGTACGTCTAGGGACAAAGAATATAGGCCATTGTTACAGAATGGAAGCTTCTACCCTGGGAAGCAGTGATTCAAAGAGATTTGTGGGGAGGTGCATAATAAGCTGAACATGAATGCCTAAGTGCAATGCTGTGACCAAAAGCACTAACGCAAATCTTTGGATGTATAAACAAAGGAATCTCAACCAGGAGAGGAGAGGTTATTTTACCTCTATATTTGGTATTGGTTCAACTGCTGCTGGAATATTGTGTCCAGTTCTGGTGTCCACAATTTAAGAAGGACATTGATAAATTGGAAAGTGTTCTGAGAAGTGCCATGAAAATGATTAAAGGGTTAGAAAACATGCCTTCTAGTGACAGACTCGAGCTCAATCCATTTAGTTTAATAAAGTGAAGTTTAAGGGGTGACTTAATTATAGTCTGCAAGCACCTACATCAGGAAAAAATATTTGATAACGGTCTCTTCAATCTAGCATAGAAAGGTATAACAAGATCCAGTGGCTGGAAGCTAAGGCTGGACAAATTTAGAAATAAGGTGTAAATTTTTAACAGTCAGGCATTAATCACTGGAACAATTTGTTCAAATGAAATTAAGGGTGGAGGTTTTTTTTCTAAACAATATGTTCTAGGGATTTGTATGGGGAAGTTTATTTTATACAGGTAGTCAGAGTAGATGATCACAAAAATCCTTCTGGCCTTGGAATCTAGGAATGCCCTCTATGCTAGTGGGAGCCAGGAGGAAGAAGTATAGAAATGGCTATGCTAACTTTATGTCATCTGGGCAAACTTACAATTTCAAAACACCATGCAATCAGCAAGAGCCTGCATACATATTCTAAATGTCCAGGAGGGCTCTTTGTCTTTAGACTCAGTGTGTCTTTACATTTCAGTGATGACACACTTGTACTGTTACTTTGCCTCATTGCCCTAGCTATATTATTCCTTTTTTTATATTCTGTGTAAGTTGTCAGAATTCCATTTAAGAAAACTGACCCCCTCACAAATCTCATGTCTGCTAAAGAGATATTATGCCACACACAAATCAATTTTAAGGAAAGGCACAAATGAACAAACCTGTTCTTCACGAGCTTGGGATAGATCCTCAGCTGCTATAAAGTGATATGCTTACATCACCTGAGGATATGGGTCACTCCTGTTAAGTAAAGAAACAAACTTTATATTTTATGACTTCAGGAGCCATTCAATATATACTTCTTTTTACCATGAATAACTGGTTTTAGTCCCATGCAACACATGACCCCATCATATCTCTTATGTCCCTGGAAAATGTGGAAGACAGTTTTTTCCAGAAAACACACATTTAAACTAATTCTTCCCAAGAGACAGAATTTGCCTAATTGTTAGGGTACAGAACTGGAACCAGAAAGTCTTGTAGTTAGACATTAATCTAACAGTGACTTGTTAGAAAGCTTTGGATAAATCACTTAGCTTCTGGGACAATTAATCCCTGGTGTAATGTCACTGAACTCCATTGACAGCCATCTGTAAAATAAGGGCTTTACTATTTTCTTACCTACCATATCTGAAGATTTCCTGAGTTCATGTTCTAATAATTAGATACTCACAGAGGTATGGAATACTACTACAAAGTGGAATTCTTTTTGTTAGGAATGGTAGAAATATAGAACACA
This sequence comes from Mauremys reevesii, assembly GCF_016161935.1. Classification (NCBI taxonomy): domain Eukaryota; kingdom Metazoa; phylum Chordata; order Testudines; family Geoemydidae; genus Mauremys; species Mauremys reevesii. The sequence goes on along the minus strand of NC_052627.1, from coordinate 98,483,538 downwards.
TAAGTTAAGTAAAATGAATGCTCTACAAAAGGGGATGAATTCTTCTAACAAAGAGAAAAAATGCTGCTGTCAATAAACCCAACTGGCAAGGAGGTTAGGAATGGCAACCTAACACGCCATTGTCTTTGATAGGTGGAGAAGGGAGTACACTTTGCAATAGAATGAGCATTGCTGACCACCCTTCAATCCAAGTGTCTTCCAGTGACCATTTCTCTTGCACAGCTACTTCAGATGATAAGACTAAAGCCAGGCAGGGATGAAATGGTGAAGAAGGTAAACTACCTGTAAAATTGCCCCAAGCAATATCGCTGAATAAAGATCAAAAGGAAATATATTCTTTGGAGAAGGAAATTAACACACAGCTTTTGTGCAAACCAAAACACAGTACCGGTAGTTACAGAAAAAAACTGAACAGAAATGAGAGGTTCTTGGGCAGGCCTTGTTGATATTTATTTGAACATAAGAAAGATTTTGCTAAAGTACATATGTGTTTAGGTCTACTGCACATTCTTAGAAATATAATTTCCAACTATGTTCTACATAAATGCATCTTTGCATTTGCCTTGCTGCAGTCTCTGGGCAAGCTGATTGCAATTGGATTTGAAGGTTCTCAGAACCTCCTCAGGTTCTTTGTGATCAGCCTCAGACCAATTTACACTTTCTGAAATGGGACAAGCCACTATGCTCAAGTCAAATCTTATTTCTGGCCTGAATTCAAAGCCAGAAAGTTGCCTTCTGTACCTCTTCTGACAGCTTTTCCATAGACATCCATTTTTCTCCTTATGCACAATGCCAAGTATGCTCAACATTCTCTGTGCACAATATATTGGGATTTTACAAAGCTCTAATTTTGTGTTTTTGGATCAGACATCAAACCAGCATTTAGATGAAACATTAAACATTTTCCTAAGAATAAGCATTTGTCATGCTTATGGAGTTCACTGCCTTTGAGAATGGGGACTGGACTATTTTGAAGTCACCTGGTGTTTTTCATCTTCAATAAATAAATGTTCAAGGTAGCTTTACAAGATTACCAAGTGAGAAGAAAAGCTGATTTCTTCAAAGCAAAAGTAAGCACTCATGCTACAGAGAGAGCCCAGACACATTATGAACTTTAGCCTTCAGTTTTTTACAATATATGTATACATTAAGTAAATATTTGTATCACTGCATTTTTTAAAATTATTTTTTCACTGTACTATCATTTGGAATATACCATAAGAAGTGAGTAAAATTTACTCAAACAGGTTTTGGGAGAAAAATGAGGTAAACTTTTGCATGAAAAAAAAGTGCATAAACTGTTCAGAGATTTGTTGCTGACAGTTATGCTCAGTAAACTCAATTATATATTAAGCGTCTTTACTATAATACATATTTGCATATGCAAATACAGTTTCTCTCATTTCCAAGCTATTGATATAGTGAGCAGGAAACTATATAAGTAGTTAAACATAGATTTGCTACCTCCTAATGTAGTTTGGCTAAATAACTTCAGGTCATTATTTAAGGAGAACAGGTTATATTTTGGTTACTAAAAAAATAAACCAATAAATGTAAATGTATTTTGTGTAAATGAAACTGAAGGTGCATATTTTGGGCAACTATGTGACAAACTGGAATGTTCCCAAACATTTTACATGTATTATGTTCATGACATTTTTGTAAATAATAAATCACATGTACCCTAACACTCAGCAATCAGGATGCATATGACATGAATATGACAACAAGATATCTTTAACTAACTATACCAGAGGCCTCCTTCTGGCACCCTTAGAGGTAATCACTTGACAAATATGGATGAAATGAGAATCTTGATTGACAAAGCTGATGAGTTCACTTTAATTTTATAACCCTTTTCTTTAGATGTATATGTCCTTCCTTTGGGTGTTTGGGGAATGTGATGAGAACAAACAATTAATGCAGCGTGGTCCTAACTTCTTCTAGATACTCCTTTTCACTCTCTCATACAGCAATTACAATCCCCTCTCTCTCTCCTGAACTTGGTGTCATGTATTGACACTAACTCTACAGACTCAGAGGAACCTTTCATGGCAGGACTAGTTTTTATAGATACCCCTGAAGGAATAAAATGAATTGCTATTGCTAAGGATGGCTGAATCTGTCAGAGTCAAATAAGAGCCAACCTGAATCTTTGCCCAAACTCTGCTCTGAATCAGGCAGAGCAGGGACTTAAACCTGGGTTTCCCACATCCCACCTGCATGCCCTAACCACCAAGTTATTGCCTCTTACACAGCTGCTCTTGCTAAGCCAAGAAAACTTCTCAACCTAATATTTGTTGACCCAAATACATGTCCACAATAAGTTTTGGTTTCAGTGAAAAAATGTTTCACTGAAAAAGTCCTGACCATGTCTAATAATGACTACGTCTGATCTCATAAAACTACAAGCCTTTGGATCAAAAATGTTGGCTGCTGTTGGAATAAATCTCCAGTACGTTAGGTCTTTATCCAAATTTTCCAAATTATCAAAAGTAATTACTGCAACAAGTCACTAGTCTAACTTCCTGCATCCAAACTGAATTATCTCAATATAGAAATGGAGCACCAGATTTTTAAAGATATTTAGTCACCTAGAGATGCAGATTGGCACCCAATAGGATTTTGAAAACCCATAGACACCCAACCTCCATGAAATCAATGGAAGTTAGGCACATAGGAGCTTTTGAAAATCCTAGCATATCTGTATCTTTAGGCACCTTTAAAAATCTGGCCCAGAATCCTTCATCTTAATATTTTAAATGTTATTTGGAAGGGTATCAAAACTGGAAAAGGTGAACAAAACCAAAAATGTAAATGCTTCACTGTGTAGTAGATTTTTGATCTTGGAATCATCCCATAGACTAAAAGATTAATAGAAATTGACCATGCTTACTTTAATTACCTAAAAATGAGTAACAGTCAACCACTATCATCATGGAGATATTATTGTAATAGATGCGACAAACATATAGATTAGACTTAATGAGAAGAGATTTCTGCAAGACAGTAATATCCACTATTGTTTTTGATTATTTATAAAAGACTATAAATATCATTCTTCATGATGTGGAAATAATTGCTTAAGACTTATTTATTTTAATATATTAAAACACAAGACACCAAAAAGCAGACAGGATTATCAGGTTTCAACTTTAAGGAAAGCGTTCATTACAACAATTAGGAACTGTAGAAAAATGCCAAGTTCTCATTTAGATCGTCCAAACCCATCCAGGCAAATCACATGAATAATTCAATCTTATCCATATCTTTACTTTTTGTTGATTAACTGAGATTGCTGACTATCTTAAAAAATCAGGGATGCACTCGTGTATGATGCAGAAGTATAACTTTATACTATAATATTACAGATTTAGTAGACGAAAAATGAAATTGAACTTAAATTAAACTTAAGATCTCCATGGCAAAAATTGCTTTAAATTGATTAATAATAAGATGCTGAGTTCTAACTTTGAACTGTTTGATTTCTGAAAGAAATTAGTGTATATATATATATATATATATATATATATATATATATATATATATATATATATATATAATCTATATTTAGAGAAAGTCAATATTTTCCCATTTACTACAATTCTGCTGAATCAAAGTCAATGTACATTAAAATTGACAAACTTTAACTCCAATTGGCTAAAATAGTCACATGACTATCCTCATAATCATTAAGAAAATACTGTTGTGTTCTGTTAAATGTTTGCTAAGCAATAATAATTTACCTCAGATGAGACTCAGAGTTAGACTATTCAACCTTTCATTCACATTTACAAGTGCTTACTCCCAGGAGAAATAACAATGACTACTCCTAGGATGCAAGTGGTCAGCACCAGAAGTTATAGTTGCACGATCTATCCTTTACTTCTTATCTATCAGTATTTCAGGCAAAATTACTATACAAGTTAATGGGAGTTCTAACTACATAAGCACAGAAGGCTTGTCTACACTAGAAAGGATTTATGAGTAGAGCTACACCAGCAAATCCTCTTAGTGAAGACGCATCTAATACGGACAAAAGAATGCTTTTGCCAGTATAGCTTATATCAGTTCAAAGAGCATTTTTTGCCAGGAGTTTTGTTGGCTGGGGGATGTGATTACACACACACACACTGCTGACCAACATAGCTATGTCAGCAAAACTTTTAAGTGTAGACAAGCCCTGAATAGAAACTGAGGCGATGTCCATCCCCAACTTCCCAGCAGGAACATGGGGGGTAGGGGGGAGCGGAGCGGGGCAAGCCCCCATGCCCTGACCCCACTCCCCAGCAGGAGGGCTGGGTGGGCGGGGGAAGCCCCTGCACCCCAACCCCGCTCCTCGGGGTGGAGCAAGCACGCAGAAGGGGTGTGGAGGGGTTCCCACTTATTCTGGCACGGGGCCAGAATATTTCTGTATGTATTTCTGATGGATTTTAAACAAATTCCATCGATTTCAAGGGAATTTTTCAAAATATTAATAGGCCTCTTCTGCCTCTGGAGATGGCAACCAAAACATGCTGATTAAGAAAATGCTTGGGCCATGGTTTAAGTTGCCTCTATTCCAGCTGGAAGGGAAAGGCTGTTCAGTGCTGCTCCACCCCTACCGTAGTTTAAGGTATAAAATACGGCTGTCAAGCGATTAAAAAAATTAATTGCACAAATAAACACATTGTTAAACAATAATAGAATACCATTTATTTAAATATTTTGGGGATATGAATGTTTAGCATATCTGGCACATAAATACCTTGCAATGCCAGCTACAAAAGTGCCATGAGAACGCCTGTTCTCATGTTCAGGTGACATTGTAAATAACAAGCGGGCAGCATTATCTCCCATAAATGTAAACACACTTGTTTGTCTTAGCGATTGGCTGAATAAAAAGTAGGACTGAGTGGACTTACAGGCTCTACATTTTTACATTTTGTTTTGTTTCTGAGTGTAGTTATGTTACAAAAAAATCTACATTTGTAAGTTGGACTTTCATGATAAAGAGATTGCATTATGGTACTTGTATGAGGTACTTGTATTGAAAAATACTATCCCTTTTGTTTGTCATTTTGACTGTGCAAATATTTGTAATAATGTAAAGTGAGCACTGTACACTTTGTACTCTGAGTCATAATTGAAATCAATATGTTTGAAAATGTAGAAAAACTTCCAAAAATAGATGATAAATTCCAGTTGGTATTCTATTGTTTAACAGTGTGATTAAAACTGAGATTAATCATGATTATTTTTTTGAGTTGTGTGAGTTAACTATGATTAATCGACAGCTCTAATATAAAAGCATGTCCCTGAATAGCTGTTCATATTGTATTTATTCATTTACCTGCTGTGTACCCCCACTTTTTTTATTTGTTTGTTTGCAAACAACCTGTGTTGATGGGCCTTGTCTGCAATGAGCAGGAAAGTCCACTAGCCAGCAGAAGAGATGATTGAAAGATATGTTGTTGTTATACTGCTAAAATGCATACAAAGCCTGTCCATTCTTTTAGTGAAAGTTTTGAATTGACCTCTATCTTTGGAAAATAATGAACTTTACATTGCTGACACATCTTTGATACTGTCTGTTTTGTTATTTGCTTCCAGGTGTCTCTGAAAAGAGGGAAAACAAAAGCTTTGAGAGGCACCAAATCACTCAGTCAATGTTATACTGCCCAAGTGTTTTAATTCAGTATGGCTGATGTTTGTTTGGTTTTATTATGTTGTGCTTTTGAGTTACCCTTTATACCGAGTCATCTCATAGTGAAAGAATAGCCATCTTTGCAATTATATTTTCTCAACCTCCTCAGTTGCATGCTGAGCTGTCTGTTAATCGTGGTCAACTGGCAGTGGTGAGCAAACTGGAGGAGCACTGTGGGAGAAACCTGCAAAGGAAATGTGAAAGGGGACCATCTTGCAAAGTCCAATAAGGGACTTGTAAAAAGAGAAGAACATAGACGAATACACAAATAGCTGGTCTTGAAAGAGAATTGTCTATGTGTGCAGCAGAAAATTTAAACAAACTGCTGTGTTATGAGATTGCTACTGCTATTCAGTGTACAGTAATGTTCCTTTTTTCTCCAGTGTTGGGAGGGGAGAACATACCATGTCCAAGCATTTGAGTGTGAGCTATTGTCTCGCCCCTCTAATGAAGGCCTTCAAGAGTTTTCATTCTACTGCAAAATCTACCATTAAAAATCTTCCTCTAGGGTTCAAGCCACTGCTGCTCCATATATTGACAGTCAAGATTACTGCAGTAGAATTCCAGCTCAAACTGCCCTAGAGATGGCTAGTACTATTTCCATGACTTTCTCATACTTATGGAAATGAGCACAGTGTAGGCTTTTCTAATTCTGCTCCCATTGAAATAACAGCACTTAAATCATTAACTTCATAGATCAGAGACCAACACTGAACACTTTTTAAAATCTCACCCTACATAAAAAGATTGTGTGTAAATTTCAACAGGTCCATAAGAAGTTCTAGAGATGGTCAGACATGAGCCTGTTGCACATCAGAACAAAGTGCTATTGGTATTATCCCCACACCAACAACACTAGAGGTTTCTTTATCTTTTTTTGGACCAGTTTCCACATTTATCTAAATCACTATTGGCCACTTTGCTGCAAGATCATTAGTAAAAATAACAGCATCTAATCTGGTTTTCAGTACAGTGATTTAAGCATGTTAACTTCCTTTTATTGTGCAAGCTATTATCCTCCCAAGTCATTCCTTGCAGCTGGTGATGACTGATTTGGAAGGCATTATTTAAACTGCAATAATATTATCCTGTCATATTCTGAATTCTTCTCTCTTAATAAAGCTATAAAACATTCAGTAGTTCAGCATCAGCAGCTTTATATTTTGAAAGATACCACACTGCTTTGTAGTGCTGGATGTGGAGCTGTAATAGCAGGAGCTGTTCACATATTCTCCATGCTGGGTCCTAATCCTAAAAAAGATATCATCTCCAAATACCTATGTAGCGTTTAACAGTGAAAATGATCTCTTTCACATTCAGTTGAAAATCTTTCTTAAACTAATTGTGTAGATAAATGTTCTGCCTGAATACCTTCTTCTGTATTTTTCTGTTTAAGTGCTATGCGTTAAAGATCTCTCAGGATGTGGCTAATCCCTGGTTTACTGGTAATCTGAATCATCTGTTTCTATAAGAAAAGGTATTTGAATTGGTGATATGTATCTTACCTTTCAGGTGTTTTTCAGGCGGTGGTTGTTCTGGTCCATAAACAAAGACAATTTTCTCACTTGTGTTCTAGAGTGTATCTGGACATATTTAAATAACTATGCTAGTTGCTTTGGTCTCCTGGGATTCTCTTACAAAATGGCAGTGTTGTGCCATGTTCCTTTTGTGTCTCAAAGTTGCAGTCTCCATTTTAAGCTATAAATAATTTAATTAGACATTGGAACTGGAAGTATCTCATTTTTGTTTCTCAGTCCCTTTGGAGCACATAATTTGTTATTGATTATCATTTAGATGGCGGTACCACCTACAGGCCTCAAACAGGTTGGCCCAGCACAATGGCACGTTGCACAAACTTAATAAATAATAGTCCCTGCCTGCAAAGGCACCACTTCTAAAGCACTTCCAAGTGTCTGGATGTGATACCACGGTCCTTTTCTCACCCCTGGGGCCCTTTGCAGGCAGCTGGCTGATCTTCACTGTTTTTCAGTAGCTTAGCCCTCTGGCCAAGTCACAAAGTCTGACTGAATCCCTTCTGGAGTATTAAGAGAATAATAAATAAACTGTCTATTTGCCCTTGCTAGTGTCTTCAACCCCAGCTGTTGACCCTTTAAATTTATCTTTTTGTTTGGACTTCCAAATAAAGCCCTGTCCCCTTCTCAGCAGTCTGTCACTTTACCTGTGGCCAACAGGGGAACACAGGTCCACTCACCACTCCGGGTTCCAATCCAGGGACCCTACACACAGCAGCTACATACTGCTTACTTCAGTCTGTCACGACTATTTTCTTGGGCCTCTTCCTAAAGGGCCTTTTAATCTCCAGCCCTATCTCAAAGACACCATCCTCAGGTCTTCTCCCTTCTATGTAAGTTCAGCTCACCACAAGCCTGTCTGTCTTATTGTCAGGCTCCTTTGGCTGAAGAGGAGCACCTTCCTTCACTCCTCTGGTCCCAGTCAGGAACTGAACTTCTATGCCAAGGCAACTCCTTTTATCTGGACCAGCAAGGCACTGATTGTCTGTTGCCAGCCCCTCTGGCTCTTGAAGAACCAGTTCTCTATAAAAAGAACAGGAGTACTTGTGGCACCTTAGAGACTAACAAATTTATTTCAGCATGAGCTCACGAAAGCTCATGCTGAAATAAATTTGTTAGTCTCTAAGGTGCCACAAGTACTCCTGTTCTTTTTGCGGATACAGACTAACACGGCTGCTACTCTGAAACCAGTTCTCTATAGTTTTCAAAATGGCTGCTCCAGAAACTTCTCTCTAGGCAAGCATAGAGGATGCACCTTCGCTGCTATTTTCCTCTCAGCTCACTGCTTCTTGGGACAGGTTGTAGTAGGACCTCAGGGCCCAAAATAGGGAGCCACAGCGGCCAAATACACCACATCACACTGACTCAAAGAGCTTACACTCAAAAAGGCAAGACATTACAGGTGGAAGACAAGCAAGCAGGCCAGATTGAGGGCAGAGGAGATAGGGAAAACATAATAGCATATGTGCAATTCTTAGGAAGTCAGTAGGAGAGCTGGTTGGTAATCTTTTGACAAAATGTATTTTCGCCAATCTCCTGACTTGAAAAATATATTGGAAAAAGTTTTGAAATGGCCAAAATATCCTATTTTGACATTTCAGAACGGAAAGATTTTTTTTTGGTTCACAATTGTAGTAAATTTAGACTAAAAAGATTTTAAAAGAAAAATATCAAAATTGAAATGAGTGTTGCAGGGCAAGTGTGCCCTGTTCTCTCTTTGGGGTGGGGTGGGGTAATTACCTTTCCGCAGTCAGACCTTATGACCACTCTTTGTCATGGGGTGGTGAGTACTAATAGTAAAAGTCAATGTGGTCACTCTCTCTCTCAGGGTTGTATGGCCCAATGGCCAGAGTCAGGGCGATGGCCCCTTCACACAGGGCCATGAGGTCCAATGGCCTGAATAAAAATGGCTTTCTGGTTCGGCCGGGGTGTACCACCAACTGGTCAGTGTGGCCGCCTGGCTCAGTAAGGCTGTGTGGCCTGGTAGAAAGAGTCAGTCGGGCTGCCCCCCTCTCAGGGCTGCATGGCCCAATGGCCAGAATCAGTCTAACTGTCCACTTTGGTAGGGCTGTAACTCCTAGCTGACAGAGTCAATATGATCTCCCAGATCAGAAGGACTGCATGACCTAACAGTCAGATTCAGTAGAGCGGCCCTTTCTCAGGGCTGCATAGCTTAGTAGCTAGAGTCACTATCACTGCCCCTTCCTTGGGACTGTGTGGACTACTGGCAAGTATGTCCACCACCGGGTCAGCAGGGAATCTGCCCGAAACACACTGACCTCCCTCAGCACAACAATTAGTCTCCCCAAGCTACTTCCTACGCGTTTCCTGATGCCAGAGTCCTGGCATCTCCGTGGGCTCTGAGCTTGGCAAGGGCATCTCCCAACAGCTCTGCCACACCTTGGGCATTCTCCAGAGTTTCAGTGTCCCTGGCTCCCACCGTCTGGGGCTTCTGCTATTCCTCGGCTGGAGCTCGCAGCATGCGTTCTCTCTCTTCAGCGGTCAGCCCTGACTGAGCTGAGCTGCTCCCTTTTATATCCAGTCTCCAGCTGGACCAGGCTCAGCAAGGCTATGGGGGCGTGGCCTCCTCGGCCTAGACAGTGGAGTTAACCCTCACAGTACCAGTGCAGGGCAAGTGCGCTCTGTCACAGAGACATTTCAAAATCATAATAATAAAATGTTGCAATTGAGCTAAACTGGTTTTTTCCCCAGATTTTTGGTTTGCAACATTTGAGATTTTGACTTTCCTTCCTGATTTGGGATGGGAACATTTTTTGACATCTCAAATATTTTCACAGGATGGGAAGTCAATTTCCCACTGAGCTGTAGACAGTAGTAGTGATCACAATTCATCACCTACTAGTCGTTACCATGTATATATGTATTATGGAAGATACGAGTTTTGAGGAGAGACTTGGAAGAGCACTTGGTGATGGTTTCAGAGATTTTGACTTGGAGCTACTCCCATACATAAGCGGTGGCATGGAGAAAGTACTTTTGGAGAAGCATGCAACTGGGTGATCAAGGCTGGCATCACTGCACTGGAGTGAAGGGGTGTGTTGACCTTGCAATAAGATAATAAGTTAGAAAGGAAGAATGAGGCTCCACTTTGGATGGGTTTGAAAGCAAGGGATATAAAGTTTGTGTTTGATGCACTGGAAGAGAAGACACCAATGGAGGGATTTAAAAGATGGGGATTGGTGATGTAGTTGGAGTGACCAATGAAGAAGATGATCTAAACCATCATGTTTTGAACGGACTTGATAATTCCACAGAAAGAAATTGCTTGTGGGAGATACTATGAAAATCTGTTATCGTTTTAAGAAACTATTGTCTTTCCAGTCTCTGGTGATTATTGGAAGTTACAAAGGTGGAATACAACACAATTGCTCCATTTTGCATTGCTGTTGTAATACTTTAAGGATAAGAGCAACTTTTGCTTCTAGACCATCAGGTTAAAAAACCACATTGTCAACAGAGAAAAATATTTGTAAAGGCACCCAAGGGTCTGGAAGACTGGCTATAACCCCTGTATTATATCTCTGGGATTTAGTGACACAGCTTCCTTTAATTTAAATAGGAGATGGGTAGCCAAAATCTGTGCAAGTCTTTGAAAATATGTTATTTCTTGACAGCCTTCAGAGGGATTGTCAAGGTTTCTCCCCCACTCTGAACTTTAGGGTACAGATGTGGGGACCTGCCTGGACACTTCTAAGCTTAATTACTAGCTTAGATCTGGTAACACTGTCACTATCCAGAAATTTCAGTGTCTGGATCACTTTCTGTCCCCCCAAAACCTTCCCTTCCCTGGGCAGCCTTGAGAGGCTTTTTCACCAAGTTCCTGGTGAACACTGATCCAACCCCTTGGATCTTAACACAAGGAGAATTTAACCATTCCCCCCTCCCTTCCCCCACCAATTCCTGGTGAGTGCAGATCCAATCCCCTTGGATCTTAACACAAGGAAAAAATCAATCAGGTTCTTAAAAAGAAAGCTTTTAATTAAAGAAAGAAAGGTAAAAATTATCTCTGTAAAATCAGGATGGAAAATACTTTACAGGGTAATCAGAGTCATATAGCCCAGAGGAACCCCCTCTAGCCTTAGGTTCAAAGTTACGGCAAACAGAGGTAAAATCCTCTCAGCAAAAAGGAACATTTACAAGTTGAGAAAACAAAAATAAGACTAACACGCCTTACCTGGCTATTACTTACAAGTTTGAAACATGAGAGACTGATTCAGAAAGATTTGGAGAGCCTGGATTGATGTCTGGTCCCTCTTAGTCCCAAGAGCGAACAACCCCCAAACAAGAGCACAAACAAAAGACTTCCCTTCACCAAGATTTGAAAGTATCTTGTCCCCTTATTGGTCCTCTGGTCAGGTGTCAGCCAGGTTTACTGAGCTTCTTAACCCTTTACAGGTAAAAGAGACATTAACCCTTAACTATCTGTTTATGACAGGGGTTATCTGATCTGAATTGTGTAGATTTTCTGCTGAAGCAGATTATTATTATTTTTCTGGATACGGAGTTGTGAGGGAGCAACAGATAAGACAAGATGTTAACATGTCTGCTGTCCATTGCCCAGGAAGGACTCTGAGGTTCAGAATATAACAGAGTATGTTTAACTGTAAAGGCTGTTGCCAATTTGTATTACTTTTTGTTTTAAGATAATTACAGCTACTTTACTAATTAAAGGTATGTTGGGTTGTATTGTGAAACTCTAATGAATACAAATCTGACCTAATGTTTGAGATACACAGAATTTTGGAACAAGTGTTCCTGTTAGAGCAGGTAACAACAAATTTAATTTCTAATTCTGCACCATACACTGTAACTGAATAAGATACCCAGACAAATATATTGCGTTAAGGGAGACACGTATCAATTTCTATTGATGGAATAAAGTTTATGTTTAAATTGTACTTATAGATGGGGACATCCTCTTAAATACATTCACAACATTTACTCATTCTAAAATTTGCCTTTTTGAAATAAAAGGGTGAAAATCTATCGTTGTCTAGTTGGCTAATGAAGAACTATGAATGCAAGGAACAACCTTAAATTTTGCACCATACAAATTTAGTACGTTCCAGGCTGTGATAAAACATTGAAAACACCTTCCTTGAAACACAGGATTGTTACCTGTCGTGCAGGTTTTTCCTGTCTTCGCAGTTTCAATGAGACTCATGCATAGATGTCACCGGCAAAATATGAGATGTGAAGATGTGCAACTGAAGGTCTAATTTTGATTATAAATCATTTATTATTGATGAAAGGAAAAAACACAGCTTCACTTTTATGTCCTAGGTTGAGTTTTTATGGCTTGCAGTTAGAAAATCATGTTTTATTTATAACATGAGCCCATTTGATCTGTAAACCACTCACAGACAATTAATATCAAATCCCCAAATATCTTTTTTTTTTAAAGTCAGTTTTCAAAGTGAAACTCACTTTGCTCTTGGGCCTGATCTTGCAAATCCCTCACTTACCCAGGTAGTTCTATTGAAGCCAATGAGACTACTCCTATGAGTAAAGTTACTTATGTGAGTAAGGGTCTGCAGGATTGGACCACTGGGCCCCATTAGCAAGCCCTAAGGTTTGGGGAACCAACTGTGAGACTGTCCTCTCTGGTCACACTTTGAAAGCCCATTCTATTTAGAAACAATTTTACCTGTACAGTTTACTATAAAATATGTTTTCAGGAAAGATGAGGGCTTTTTCTCTGTACTAGGTACTTTCTTAAGAGTTTATCTACTCCTGCTTTTTATTGCCCTCCAGAAGCTATAATCATTTATTTGTGATGCCACCATTTTTATAGCAGTTATTTGGAATGTCACAGGTGAGGAATAAGCATATGAAGTCAAATATATAGATCTTGGGCCTGATTCTCTACTCTTTTACACCAGTTTTAAGCCACTTCAACTATATTTGTACCTGTGGAATTACAGCAACATAAAATTGCTGCCATGGCACAGGAAATCAGGCGTCCTAGTTGGATGCAAGTGTCACTAGTAATAAAACAGAGGAAATACATTTTTGTCTTGCTACATTCCAATTGGCTTAGAAAATATTTAGACATTTAGAAGGGATGCTATTTAATTGTGCAAAAAGCATTTCTATATACATAGATTTTGACAGTGAGTAAGAGGAATTAATGGATCTTTGCCTGAATCCAAGGAAGGGGAATACTATTTCTATTTAAACTAGAAGAGCTCTCATTGCTAACTGAACCAGTGTCAAAACTTCTAGTGATCCCTTATCCCTGGGAGAATTGAATTGGTTTCATTCACAGAAACTGCTCTGTGTTTTTCCAGTTCATCCAGCTGAACAATGAGGAATAGATAGAATTTTTGAAAGGCAAATTTAAAGGTGGACAGTATCTGATTATAGCTCAGGGTCATATTTTAAAGCCATTTAGGTGCCTACTGGGATTTTCAAGTGTTTAAAAATATGGCTTTTAGTGCCTTTTTATGTAGTTTCACATACCATTAAGAGCAGTGTAAAATATTATAAAAGAGATCCATATTGTAAATGTATGATATTTGAAGGGCATTTTTCACCTGTCCTCAAGATGTTTCTCTATAATTTTCCTGTTACAAAACCCTAAGTGAAGTCATAGGAAAGACTCCAATTGAGTTTAATGGTCTTTGGATCAGGCCCTAACAACAAACGTTTTATTGTAAGTTGGAACTTACATAATCCAGAAATGCAAAAATAAAAGAAAGTGGGCATGATAGGCCCCAAACTGGATTAATTAATTTCATTACATTGGCCATGTCTACAGTACAGAGTTAAGTCGACTTTATGTAAGTTGATATTGAGCATCCAATTTAAGCAAGTCGATCTTGCGTGTCCACACTACTCTCGATGTGTCAGCGGAGTGCATCCTCACTAGCAAGGCTTGCATCGATGCACGGAGCACTGCATGTAGCTATCCCACAGTCCACGTAGCCAAGTGGAATTTTGGGTTGGGCTTGCAACGCTTTATGGGACCAAAACATTGGCGTGAGTGGTTATGGGAACATGGTGTTAGCCTCCCATGATGCACTTACCTACCTACCTACCTCCCCCCATGAAATCAACCACAAACCAAGCAATGGACCAACCCTTTTTCATAAGCCTGGGTTACCCACACGGATGCCATAGCATGGGAAGCATGGACCCCGCTTAGCTACACACTGTTGTTGTGAGCATTACAAACACCTCATACCTTATCCTGTAGTATTTACACAGCTGATACAGGACTGGCCGCATGGAACAATGTGATGCCACACAAGCAGCCCTGCTGGAAGACAATTAGCAGTTGCTGGCAACACCTTGACACAGTTGAGTGCTGTTTCTGGCCTGGGAAACAAGCACTGACTGGTAGGATTGCATAATTATTCAGCCATGGAAAGACGAGCAGTGGCTGCAGGACTTTTGAATACATAAGACCACTTTACAGGAACTGTGTGAAGAGCTTTCCCCAGCCCTGAAGCACAGCAATACTAAAATGAGAGCTGCTCTGACACTGGAGAAGTGAGTGGTGATACCTCTGTGGAAACTTGCAATGCCAGACTGATACCGGTCAGTGGGGAATCAATTTGGAGTGGGTAAATATACTGTGGGATCTGTTGTGATCCAAGTTTGCAGGGCCATTAGCAGACTTATACTAAGAAGTGATTCTGAGAAACGTGCAGGACATAGTGGATGGTTTTGCAACAATGGGCTGGCCTAACTGCAGTAGGGCGATAGACAGAACACATATCCCTATCTTGGCACCAGACCACCTGGCCAAAGAGTACATAAAATGAAAGATGTTGCAACATGGGATGGTCAGGAAAGGTGCATGAGGCGCGCATCTTTAGGAATACAGGTCTGTTCAGAAAGCTGCAACCAGGGACTTTCTTTCCAGATTGCAAAATAACCATTGGCATTTCAACATCACCAATCGTGATCCTGGGAGACCCAGCCCATCCCTTGGTCCCATGGCTCATGAAGCCATACACAGACCACAGTAAAGACAAGTTCAACCATAGGCTGAACAAGTGCAGAATGGTGGTGGAATGTGTCTTTGTATGTTTAAAAGATTGCTGGCGCTGTTTGCTTACTAGGTTAGACCTCAGTGAAAACAATATCCCCATTGTTATTTCTGCCTGCTGTGTGCTCCATAATGAATGTGAAACAAAGGAAGAAAAGTTTCCACCAGGGCAAGGAGTTGAGGCAGATCACCTGTCATCCAATTTTGAGCAGCCAGACACCAGAGCAATGAGAAGAGCACATCAAGGGGCTCTGCATCTCCATGAGGCTTTGCAAACCAGTTTCAGCAATGAGCCAGAGTAATGTGACACTTATCTGTGTTGTTCCTTACCAAACTGTCCCCACCATTGCATTTTCTCCCCTGTAAACTCCACCCCCACCAACCACTGTGTTGAATGAATAAAGAGCCTTTTCTCCTCGATCTGTTAAATTTTATTATGCACATAAACACAGAGAAACAGCAAAGAAAAGTAAGATAATCTGGGGTAAAAGTGCTGATAACACTGTGGGGGGAGAAACAAGGAAAGCTTGCTTACTGATGCACTGCAATAACAATCAGTGGTGTGGGAATCAGTGCCCTGGTATTGCATGCAAGGGATACCGAATTCCCACCCCCACCCCTCTGCCTCATAGGACATTGGGGGGAGGACAATGTAGAATTGGGTGATGATGCAGCCAGTTCAGCATAGGCTGCAGAGGGACGCTAGCATCCAACTGCCTTTCCTGAACTTCAATCAGATGCCTCAACATGTCTGATTGCGCCTTCGTAATCCACAGCATCTCTTCCTGCATGGCACGCTCTTGTTCCATGCATGCTCTCCTGTCCTCCCTGTCCATGTCCTCGGATATTGTAATTCTCCATGCTCTGAGCTCCATCTTGTCACCCTCAGAGGCATGCATTAATTCATTGAACATGTCCTCCTAAGTCTTTTTTTTCCTGCCTTTTACTCTGGGAAAGTCTCCATCCCGGTGTGGAGGATGCGCTGACGGACAATGTTTCAGCTTCAAGGAATGCAACACACAAGGGTAACATTGACAGTGCATACATTGTTTCTGATGCAAGGTTAGTTTTTTCTAAAAAAAAAAAAACCACCCCTCAATACACTTCACTGCAAGCCACAACATAATGACAACCACTGGCTATTGCAAGTGTCTGTTTGCTGCTCCAGCCATGGTAAGGCTACTAGGCATGGAGTGAGAGGTCTTGTGCTGCTGCTTTTGTGAAGATATCCTTGGGATCACAGGTTGGAATTGAGAAGTGCCCCCTTTCCCCAAGCAACTTGGATGGTGCTTGAGGACAGGCAGCAGTGTAAAGCCCCCCAAATAGTGTGTTTTTTACAAAAGCAGTACTGGGTTGGGAGGGAAGGGAGACAAACAGGAAGTCTCCCCTGCCCCCTTTTCTCCCAATGCTGCTTGCAATACATGGTGATCCCTTCCAACCACAACATGTTTGGGAAAGCATGGTTGTATGACCCATATTTCACCAAACTGTGGGGAGAGGGGGATTACTTGTTGAATTGTTTGCGGTTTAAGGGCTAGTATTGTTTCCCCTAGGTGACCCTATGCGATATCACTCTCCTGAGGGTAACAGAGGTGTCAAAGGAGCAGATGCTCAAGCATCTGGGTACAGACCTGGTCTTTATGCTGCAATGCTGTGTGTTGCAATGATGCCAGCAGAGTTAATACTGGAGTGGCACGGGACAGTGCCCTACCGCGGTGAACAAAATAAGGCAGCCCTTCCCAGAAACCTTCTGCAAAGGATTGCAGAATACCTCCATGAAAGCTTCCTAGACATCTCCATGAAGGATTCCTGGGCCATCCCTATGAAGATAAACTGTCTATTTCAGAGAGCACCTTCTGTGTAGCTAAGCCCACTCTGCCTACTTTTTTGTTCAGATTAAATATTAAAAGTAATAGTATGTAACCCCTACAGTTTGACTGGACATGTGTTCTCACGAAAGGTGCCTTCCTGGGCATCATGCTCCGCTGCCAACTGATCTAGTGAAGGGATGGGCTTCTGGGTTAAAAACAGTTCTTGGCTGTTGGGGGAATGGATCCTCTGCTTGCCTGCCTCACATTCTCCTCCTTGTCCTCTTCCACATCAACAATGTCCTCCTTGTTGTTGCTCAAGGTCGCCTGGGGGTTCCTGGGAGATATCCACAGAGCATTTTGGGGTAGAGGTGGGGTCACCACCGAGAATCACATGAAGCTCGTCATAAAAAGTGGCATGTCTATGAGACAGTACCAGAATGACTGTTCGCCTCCTTGTCTTCTGATACTCTTGCCGAAGCTCCTTTATTTTCACGTGGAAGTGTTGTATATCCTTGGTGTAGCTCTTTTCCCCCATGCCCTGCGCAATTTTGTCATAGATGTCAGCGTTTCTTCTGCTGGATCGGAGCTCTGCCTGCACAGACTCTTCTCCCCACACAGAAATAAGATCCTGTGTACTCCATTCTGGAGCGTGTTTGCAGCCTGGAGTCTCCATGATCAGCTGTGCTGGCAAGCTCTCCACCCTGATCAAATAGGAAATGAAAACTCAAAAGTTCCCGGGCCTTTAATAGGGGAGCGGCTGTTTCCTATGTACCTGGCTGATGTGCAGTGGAGTTGACAGTGATCTCCAGAGCAGTCACAGTGGAGCACTGTGGGACACCGCGTGGTGGCCAATTCATTTGAATTACACAATGCAGTGTCTACACTATCCCCATGTCAACCTGTGGATATCGAATGACGCACTATGCCTCTTGCAGAGGTGGAGTACAGAAGTCGATTTTACAAGCCACTTAAGTCAGTGGAAGGGACTCAGTAGAGTAGACACACACATTATTTCATCAACTTAACATGGCTTATGTCGACCTAAGTTTGTAGTGTAGACCAGGCCATTGACTGTTACTAAGACGACTGCTACCAATACATGTTGCAACCTGTCATTATATAATATCTTAATTAGTGGTCTGACTCGATATTATGGTTCAGATTTGACTGGCTCAGAGATTGCCCTTCAACTATTTGTGCTTTTAGACCAATATTTGTGTGCTTTCTCACCATTAAGTTAGCATTACATACTCTTCTTTTGCTAAATGCTGTCATTTTTAGTAGTTATTTTTTCTTGTCAAAATGATCAGCAAGCCTTGAGTTCTGGGCTACAAACCACCTTCCTTGCAGTTTTCTCCCCAGATAAAATGGCGAGTGAAACAATTCTTAGTTTCATCTTTAGTGAAAATTCAGCTTGGATTTTTTATTTTTGTGGGGTTAGGAATCATGTCATGAAACTTTCAACTAGCATTCCACATGTAAAAAAATAAAAAAATAATGAACACTGGTTAGTAACATCTCAATCTTCTAGTAGATCAAATAGGTACTTTGTCCTTTATACATGCAAACAAGGACCAAGCTATATCAAAGGGACCCAATGTATCCAGAGTAGATCATATGAAGGTCTGCCCTTTTCCAATCCTTTTCATTGCTATTTGTTGCACAAAGGGAGTTCTGAGAAAAGTACAGTGTTTTTAATGTTCCAATTCATTTTAAAACTCATTTTTCGCCAAAGGTAAAATTTTATCATGAAGCTTAACATTCAGCAAAAGAAAACGTTGGCAGGCCTAAGTGTATCAGTCCAGATTATTTTTCCCCTCAAACAACCAAATTCCTCTGCAGTAGCATGTTTCACAGGAATACAGTCAAACTCTAGCAATTTTGCCTGAGTATGGATGGCTGTGACATAAAAATCGATTTTTTTTTTAAATAACCCCCTTTAGGACCTGATCTAAGTCAATGTGGGTTTTTCCCACTGACTTCGATAGGCTTGCAATCAGATCAATTCCCCTTTACCTCAGTGAGTGTTGGACTCCAAGAACCTAATAGGATCAAGCCTGTAATAAGTACTTCAGATGTAGGGCCAAATCTTGCTTACCTTGCTCATATGAATAATCAAGTGAATAGTAAATATATAAATAGAGTGTAGAGTGCAAGGTTTGACCATTATTCTAAGCTCAAATTGTGGTAATAATGTTTTTTTTTTTATATCTGGAAATATATTTGTTAAAATCCTATTTTTTGTTGTTTAACCAGTTATGCCAAATCACCAGTCAGAAAACAGGGTGCTTGCTGTGGTATAAGAATTTAAATAGAATTTTTAAAATGATGACTTTGAGCATAGAGACCATGAACATGCCCAAGAAGTTGTTTTAGAAGAAATGAATAATTTGGGATAGACAGAACTGATAGCTAGAAGTACAAATATATGTTTTAAATAAAAATGGATATTGAATAATATTTATGATGTCTTAAAAGACAGTGACATTTGAAGATGCGCTTTCATTTCTCATTATTCTATTCAAATTCATCTATCAACCAAAGTTGCACAGCCTATAAAATGTATTCTATTTTATTGCTCTCTGTGCCATTAAGGGTTAACCCCCAGACTACGGACATAATGGCTTGTCACAAATTTTCTCAGCATTTAACTTTTCAATCTGCCAATATGTTTTATTTTTCTCCCCATACACAGGCTGTCTCCTTTACTTCACATCACTGCCTTTCAATGTTTGAAGCTTAAATGGTGAAATTTAAAGAGCATGGAAACCATAAAAATAGGTTTGAAGCTTAAGCTGTTACTACATGCTTTGAAGAATCCTCATAGGTGCACATCTAGCAAGCCTCTAGAAAATCATTGAAAAGGCAATCCTGCCTAGCTCTCATCTACTAACAAAAGCAAGTGGAATAATATCTTTTCCTTTCTGAAGTCTCAGAGGAAACTCAAAATTATACTTGACGGGAGGCGGGAGAGAAGAAATACATATACAATGAGTAAGGAAACTAAAACATAAACAGCTGAGTTTTGTCTAAACAGGTATTGTAGGAGGCCTAGCTGTTTAACCACACATGGATTTTCAGAATAATTTGTCCTTATGTATGTTTTCCTTCTTCTGACAAAGATGAATTCTGTATTACAAACAGCATTCAAATTAAATTCATATTCAAACATTAAGAGAAAATGAAAATCTAATTGAAAACATCACTTTTAATCAAGTACACAACACACAATACAATTAGGTAAAAATATAAATCATAAAGGAGCCTATGATGGATGTGACGCTCTTCTGTAATAATTTATAAATACTGTATGTTGACCTGGTTATTGGGATACGTACTGTATGAATATGTTTGCTGTAAGGAAAACAAGCAGGAAGAGAAATAATGACTCAAGATAAGCCATCCCTCAGCAAACACTTGAGGGCTCCTAAAGGGCAATGCCCAAACTGTTGGCTTTCAAGATTTTACCTCCTCAGTCAACGTATAAAAGGGCCAAAGCTCGGGAATTCAGGAATCAAAGAACTCAGGCACATTTTAAAAGGAACACTCTCAAGAGAGGGGGAATTGCTCAGGAGAACTGAGATACAGACAACCACCGATGTCCAAAGAGGTTAGGCCTGTCAAGATTACTGTCTGGGCATGGTAAGCCTTTAGGTAAGCTGGACGTGCAGCTTGATTTAAAAATTGCAGAGTTCAGTCAAACCTGCCACTAAGCATGGTTGATATGCAGTGTACTGTAGCCCAGGGCCTGGTCTAAGAGTGGAAGAATTGTTGAATTCTATCCCGGGAACAGCAAAAACATGAGGCCTGACAGCTGACAGGGTACACTCAGAGACACCCAAACGGACATAAGTGCAGCTAGTCCTGTAATGGTGACAGTGCCCCAAACAAAACGTGGGGCTTTTTTAAAATTGGATCTGAGCAGTGGATGAAAAATGTCCTGTGCATTTAAAGAATTTACACTATATTAGCATTTTGAATCAAAATGATCATTATGTTTCAAAGTCCCTACATGAAACAGTAATTCCAACCATTTCTATAGCTTCTAATTGTATGATTCCTTTTCAAAAGTTTTTAGAGGTCAGATTTTGCAATCCACTAATTGACATACTTTGTTTAACAGCTAGTATTCTTCACAATGGTGACTTTTAAACCCAGCAATAAGAAATGCTCATGAAAAAGGGTTATTGTTCTGTATCATTGCAGCAGCACCTTATATTAAGTGACACTAATTGCTTAATAATGGCTATATTAATCGCAACTGGAGTTGGAAGGAAACAGTGGTGTTCTTAGTTTTCGTTATTCAATACCCAATAAAGACAGTCAGTTTGCAACCACTGCATTTCTGAATAATGCCCCAAATATGGAGCATTAGTGTGGGTCCAGTTGACACAGCTCTAGCTGTATCATCATTTTAATTTAAAGCTATATTATAGCAACTCCAACTAGCACTGCTAAACTTAAGGGTAGGTCAGGATTTCCATTTTAAATCCTTATGTATAAAGATTTATAGCTAAGCTGTAAAACTCTGCTCCAGTTTGAATCTTGGCCTGGCATATACTAAGAGTAAGGCTGTGAGTTTGTCACAGAGGTCACGGATTCCATGACTTTCTGTGACCTCTTCAGAGGCCGGTGCATCTCATTCAGGGGTCAACCCCCCTGCACCAGCAGGAGTCCCAGGCCATGCGCCACCACCCACACATCCCCCAGCACCAATTGGGGTCCTGGGTGGTGCACCACTCCCCACCACCCCAAGCACCCAGGCTGCCTTCCCCCAGCACCCACAGCACCCCCAGGCAGACCGCCCCCCAAAGTTTTAGTCAGGGGTATATAGTAAAAGTCATGGACAGGTCACGGGCCATGAATTTTTGTTTACTGCCCATGAGCTGTCTGTGACTTTTACTAAAAATACCTGTGACTAAAACGTAGCATTAACTAAGAGTGAATATTTTTCATGTAATTTCAATCATAGTGGTTTAGCCGTTTAATATAAAGAAATACAGTTCACCAATTTGGAATTTTCTTTCAATGTTTATTGTTGTAAATAGAGTAAAAGTTAATAAACATAACTGGGTAAGAAATATTTATCCTTTGGCTTTTTAAAAAGTCAGTATTTATTGACCCACCATGATTTTAGGTGCACGGTGAAGATATCATCTGTGGAATGAAACCTCAAACATAGATCCTTATGTCTTGTGGTCATTACAAATCCCATGACGAATCTTGTAAAGGGGATGTTTTCTCTTATATGCAGCCACTGTTATATAGAAGGGGACTTTTTTCTTATTCCCCAAACCATATATCACGTGGTTTTTTGTTCAGAAAAGTCAAATAGCTTCCTAATGGTTCATTAAGGGAATGTATGAAAGTGGTTCCAGCAGAAAAACTCACATATCAGAGGGCTAGCTGTGTTAGCCCTGGTCTACACTACGAGTTTAAGTCGAATTTAGCAGCGATACACCAATTTAACCCTGCACCCGTCCACACGATGAAGCCTTTTTTTTCAACTTAAAAGGCTCTTAAAATCGATTTCTGAACTCCTCCCCTGATGAGGGTATTAGCGCTGAAATCGACCTTGCCAGGTCGAATTTGGGATAGCGTGGACTAGTGTGGTCACAATTCGACGGTATTGGCCTCTGGAAGCTATCCCAGAGTGCTCCATTGTGACCGCTCTGGACAGCACTCTCAACTCAGATGCACTGGCCAGGTAGACAGGAAAAGGCCCGCGAACTTTTGAATCTCATTTCCTGTTTGGCCAGCGTGGCAATCTGCAGGTGAATGCAGATCTCATCAGCAGAGGTGACCATGATGGAGTCTCAGAATCACAAAAGAGCTCCAGCATGGACCGAATGGGAGGTACGGGATCTGATCGCTTAATAGAGAGATGAATCTGTGCTATCAGAACTCTGTTCCAAAAGACGAAATGCCCAAACATTTGAAAAAATCTCCAAGGGCATGAAGGACAGAGGCTAAAACAGGGACCTGCAGCAGTGCCGAGGGAGGGTCAACTGACAACATGGATTACAGGGTTGGCTTACAGGGAATTAAAAACAACAAAGGGGGAAGGTTTGCATTGAGGAGAAACATACACAACTGTCACCCTCAAGGATTGAACTCAAAACCCTGGGCTTAGCAGGCCAATGCTCAAACCACTGAGCTTTCCCTCCCACCACTATTCTAAGCAGGACTGAATCTCCATTAAACTTTTCAAGGTGCCCCTGACTGACCTCACCAAAATGCTTGTCAGCCATTGATTTCACGGAGGGAGGGAAGGGGGAGCAAATGAACACAAATGAATACAAAACAAATCTGGTCTCTTTCTTGTTTTGATCCACTCCATCTCTCTTATACATCTTAGGCTGGCAGCAGATGGTACAGTATGACGGCTAGCCATTGTCGTCTCCTAGCTGCTCACCAGAAGACGGTGCAGTATGATTGCTAGCCATTGTCGTCTCCTGGCTGCTTGCCAGAAGACGGTGCAGTACGACTGCAGGCAGGACTGAATCTCCAGGAGACAATACTTAAAAAGAGAATGACCTGGAGTCACTCCCATTTATGTCCAGGCGCCCCTGACAGACCTCACCGAGGTCAACTAAAAGAGCACCCAGAAGACGACGACGATGGCTACCAGTCATAATGCACTGTCTGCTGCCAAAAGGCAATGAGCTGCTGCTTTGTAGTACCATGTCTGCCAGCACCCAGGAGACGTACGGTGACGGTGAACTGAGCAGGCTCCATGCTTGCCGTGGTACGGCGTCTGCACGGGTAACCCAGGAAAAAAAAGACAAGAAATGATTGTTTGCCATTGCTTTCACAGAGGGAGGGGAGGCTGATGACATGTACCCAGAACCACCCACAACAATGTTTTTGACCCATCAGGCAGTGGGATCTCAACCCAGAATTCCAATGGGCAGTGGAGACTGCAGGAACTGTGGGATAACTACCCACAGTGCAACACTCCGGAAGTCAATGCTAGCCTCGGTACTGTGGATGCACTCCACCGAGTTAATGGTCTTAATGGTGTTAAGTGTGGACACACACAATCGACTGTATAAAATTGATCTCTAAAAATCGACTTCTATAAATTTGACCTAATTTCGTAGTGTAGACATATCCTTAGTCTGTATCCACAAAAACAATGAGGAGTCCGGTGACACCTTAAAGATTGACAGATTTATTTTGGCATAAGCTTTCGTGGGTAAAAAACCTACTTCTTCAGACAGCATCTACATTTAAAAAAAATTAATGGAGATATACTATCTCCTAGAGCTGGAAAGGACATTGAAAGGTCATTGAGTCCAGCCCCCTGCCTTCACTAGCAGGACCAAGATCTGATTTTGCCGCAGATCCCCAAGGACTGGTCTCACAATCCTGGGTTTAGCAGGCCAATGCTCAAACCACTGAGCTAGGCCCCCTGTAATTGTCACTCCGTGCATCTGAAGAAGTGAGTTTTTTGCCCATGAAAGCTTATGCCCAAATAAATCTGTCAGTCGAAAAACTGTTGTTTTTTTTTTTTTTAAAAAGAGGCACATGAAGGTCAATGTTTTTAAATAACTGTATTTGGATCAGCAACATCAGTTATCTGCAGGAAAAATGGTCACCCTCGCCACAGTTTTCCCAGCAATAATCTGAACTATTGACTGTAAAGTTCACCTGAATTTCCTTTACCATATAAGAAATGGAATATTTGGACATAGATTGTAAGACAGGCTGGAAACATGTTTCATTAAGTTAAATATGCAGAGCCCTCTGCCACTACTGCATAGAATCAATTATTATTTTGTGAAAAATCCTCTCTAATTGCATCAGATATACTTGAAATTAAATTCTTCATGTATGATTTTTTTTCAAAAGCTACCAGCTTAATTTTTCAGTAAATTGAGATGTGCTGTTCATTGATGAATCACTGTTACTCACTGATCCAAATCATGGTTTCTTCTTGATGTTCTCTTTCATTCTTCCTTATTCATATATTTTGCACTCATTCTTGCAAGTCCTACCCAATCTCATTATTTCTCTCCATCCCACACACATGCTCCACTTCCAATTTGTTTCAAAATCATGTTGATTCTGCCTCAAACACTTGAGAAATTTATTTCCTCTTTGTCCCTACTGCAAAAACTAGCTATGCACTAATCATGTCTTGCCTTGATTGTTGCATGGTTCCTTAATGCAGACACTCCCCATTATTCTCCTTGTTTCTTTCCTGTAGTCCACATACAAAACTACTGGTATAATTATCTTCTCCACTACTCTGTTTGCACCTTCATTTCCCCACCCCCACCCCCACCAACTTCCCAATCAGTGAATCCTTTAATTACTTTCCTTCATCTTCCACATCAAATTCAAGTTACTCCTTATTTTCAAAGCTTTGCACAACTCTATCCCTACTCCCATCTCTGACTTCCTTCACTCCTCATAAGCCATCTATCTGACTGCTCTTCTCCACTCTCACCTCCTTGACTTCTTCCATTAGACCACTTGGGATGGTTTTCCAATTACATTCCTATTAAAAGGCAGCATTCCTCTGCCTTTCTCTTGCTATGGACAATTATCAGTTGTGTTGTACTTTGTATTTCACTTCCAATTCAAGGATCTGAACTAGCAAAGCAGTTAAGCACATGCTTATCTTTTACTTCAATGGGATTTGTCATAAGGTGTAAAGTTAAGCATGTGCTTCCACTTTCCCCATCTGAAAAATGAGGTAATAATGCTTACTTCCTTTGTAATGTGCTTTGAGATCTATTATATAAGAAATATTGAATAACAATATTTGCTGTTT
Organism: Mauremys reevesii; assembly: GCF_016161935.1. NCBI lineage: Eukaryota > Metazoa > Chordata > Testudines > Geoemydidae > Mauremys > Mauremys reevesii. The sequence goes on along the minus strand of NC_052627.1, from coordinate 98,457,710 downwards.
GCTGGATGGGGGCCTAGCCTCTTTTCGGAAGGAACAGTCATTTTGATTTACCTCTGAAATACCATGCACAACTTTGGAGCCAGATGTAGAGACCAGGGCATCTGTGATCAGGCCTAATGATTAGAGTCAGGCACCAAGACAAAGATCAGAGCCAGAATCAGGTGCCAATCCAGGGATCAGAGCCAGAGTCAGGGACCTGGGGTGAAGCAGGAAAGTGGGTACCAGGAACAGGCAGGAGTATGGGATGAGGAGGACAAGAACCAGGAATAGTTGGAGAGGCAAGAGTCAAGAGGTAGGTAAGTAACTAGGTAGAGTCCATAGTGGTAGCCAGCCAAGGCTTCCTCCAATTGTTCAAACAAGTTCCCATGCCTCTTTCTGGTTTAAATAGAGCTTCCCAGCCAATCAGTGGTGCTGGATGTTCCCCCCAATCAGGTACTTTGTGGGTGGGATCCTTTGCAAGCTAGCACTTCACTTGCTCTCTTCCTAAATCATTCAAGTGAACTGTTGGGTTCATAGGTACTGACTTTTGTTTTTGCCAGTGGGTGCTTTTGAAGAGGTGTGTGTGGTTGGGGGGGAGAGACACTCTGCCAGTTTTGGGGAGAGCCTATTTTCAGCATATTTATACACTTCTTTCATATTCTAGTTATTGAATGTGTCTATCATTGGTATGTTTACTATTTTAATAATGATTCAATTGTTATGAACTACATAATTACATTATCATGAATTACAGTATATTAAAATCATTGCAATAACTTACAAGCTGTCTTCACTAATGTCCCATTTTAAAGACATTATGTCCCACTGTAGCTTTCTGGATGAAACTATCAGCAATCTTATTTACATCTAGGTTCCCTGGTATTGTTGTGATGCACGTTAAGGACAGCTACATTATTCAGTTGTGTCTGTCCCACTGATGACTAGAGATCATTTTTAAGTCTTCTGAAGCTGGAGAATGAGTTCAGGATGATATAGGCACAGTGAGAAGAATTCTTATAACTCTGCATTACTCTGGAAATATAGGTGCTTCCACAATACTGCAAATGACTCCAAGGTATTTTTCTTAATGGGTAACAGCAAATTTAAGCACCATCATTTTGTATGTATAGTTGGGAGTATATTTTGCTATGTGCACTACTTTGCATTTAACATTGAATTTCATCTGCCATTTTATTTCCAAGTCACCCAGTTTTATGGGGTCCCTTTGTAATGCTTTGCAGTCTGTTTTGGACTTAACTATCTTGAGTAATTTTGTATCATCTTTCAGAGTGGTAGCCATGTTAGTCTGTATCAGCAAAAAGAATGAGGAGTCCTTGTGGCACCTTAGAGACTAACACATTTATTTGGGCATAAGCTTTTGTGGTCTAAAACCTACTTCATCAGATGCATGGAGTGGAAAATACAGGAGCAGGTATAAATACATGAAAAAACGTGAATTGCCTTACCAAGTGCGAGGTCAGTCTAACAAAACAATTCAATTGACAGCAGGATACCAGGGGAGGAAAAATAACTTCTGAAGTGTTAATGAGAGTGGCCCATTTCAGACAGTTGGCAAGAAGGTGTGAGTAACAGAAGGGTGAAATTAGTATTGGGGAAATTAGATTTAGGTTTTGTAATGACCCAACCACTCCCAGTCTTTATTCAGGCCCAATCTGATGGTGTCCTCACTTACAGACAGCCTCCCAACTTGAAGCAAATACTCACCAGCAACCACACACCACATAACAAAAACACTAACCCAGGAACCAAACCCTGCAACAAACCCCGATGCTAACTCTGTCCACATATCTATTCAAGGGACATCATCATAGGACCTAACCACATCAGCCACACCATTAGGGGCTCATTCACCTGCATATCTACCAATATGATATATATCATCATGTCCTAGCAATGCCCCTTTTCCATGTACATTGGCCATACCGGACAGTCTGTCTGCAAAAGAATAAATGGACACAAATCTGACATCAGGAATCATAACATTCAAAAACCAGTAGGAGAACACATCAATCTCCCTGGTCACTCAATAACAGACCTAAAAGTGGCAATTCTTCAACAAAAAAACTTCAAAAACAGACTCCAACGTGAAACTGCAGAACTGGAATTAATTTGCAAACTGGACACCATCAGATTAGGCTTGACTAAAGACTGGGAGTGGTTGGGTCATTACAAAACCTAAACCTAATTTCCCCAATACTAATTCCCCCCTACTGTTACTCACAGCTTCTTGTCAACTGTCTGAAATGGACCACTCTCATTAACACTTCAAAAGTTATTTTTCCTCAGTTGGTATCCTGCTGTCAATTGAGTTGGCTCCTTGGACTGACCTCACACTTTGTAAGGCGACTCACATCTTTTCATGTATTTATACCTGCTCCTGTATTTTCCACTCCATGCATCTGATGAAGTGTGTTCTAGCCCATGAAAGCTTATGCTCAAATAAAGTTGTTAGTCTTTAAGGTTCCATAAGGTCTCCTCATTATTTTCACTACAAAAGTGATCTTCTCTCCTGCTGATAATATCCCACTTTAATTGATTTTGTCTCATTAGAGTTGGTAAGGGAACCCCCATCTTTTAGATCATATAGATCTTCCTACTGTATTTTCCACGCTATGCATCTGATGAAGTGGGTTTTAGCCAAAGAAAGCTTATGCCCAAATAAATTTGTTAGTCTCTAGAATCATAGAATCTCAGGGTTGGAAGGGACCTCAGGAGGTCATCTAGTCCAACCCCCTGCTCAAAGCAGGACCAAACCCAACTAAATCATCCCAGCCAGGGCTTTGCAAGCCTGACCTTAAAAACCTCTAAGGAAGGAGATTCCACCACCTCCCTAGGTAACCCATTCCAGTGCTTCACCACCCTACTAGTGAAAAAGTTTTTCCTAATGTCCAACCTAAACCTCCCCCTCTGCAACTTGAGACCATTACTCCTTGTTCTGTCATCTTCTACCACTGAGAACAGTCTAGATCCATCCTCTTTGGAACCCCCTTTCAGGTAGTTGAAAGCAGCTATCAAATCCCCCCTCATTCTTCTCTTCTGCAGACTAAACAATCCCAGTTCCCTCAGCCTCTCCTCATAAGTCATGTGCTCCAGCCCCCTAATCATTTTTGTTGCCCTTCGCTGGACTCTCTCCAATTTATCCACATCCTTCTTGTAGTGTGGGGCCCAAAACTGGACACACTACTCCAAATGAGGCCTCACCAGTGCTGAGTAGAGGGGAATGATCACATCCCTTGATCTGCTGGAAATGCCCCTACTTATACAACCCCAAATGCCATTAGCCTTCTTGGCAACAAGGGCACACTGTTGACTCATATTCAGCTTTTCGTCCACCATAACGCCTAGGTCCTTTTCTGCAGAACTGCTGCCCAGCCATTCGGTCCCTAGTCTGTAACAGTGCATGGGATTCTTCCGTCCTAAGTGCAGGACTCTGCACTTGTCCTTGTTGAACCTCATCATATTTCTTTTGGCCCAATCCTCAAATTTGTCTAGGTCCCTCTGTATCCTATCCCTACCCTCCAGCGTGTCAACCACTCCTCCCAGTTTAGTTTCATCTGCAAACTTGCTAAGGGTGCAGTCCACACCATCCTCCAGATCGTTAATGAAGATATTGAATAAAACCGGCCCCAGCACCGACCCTTGGGGCACTCCACTTGATACCGGCTGCCAACTAGACATGGAACCATTGATCACTACCCATTGAGCCCGACCATCTAGCCAGTTTTCTATCCACCTTACCGTCCATTCATCCAGCCCATACTTCTTTAACTTGCTGGCAAGAATACTGTGGGAGACTGTATCAAAAGCTTTGCTAAAGTCCAGAAATAGCACATCCACTGCTTTCCCCTCATCCACAGAGCCGGTTATCTCATCATAGAAGGCAATTAGGTTAGTCAGGCATGACTTGCCCTTGGTGAATCCATGCTGACTATTCCTGATCACTTTCCCCTCCTTTAAGTGGTTCAGGATTGATTCCTTGAGGACCTGTTCCATGATTTTTCCAGGGACTGAGGTGAGACTGACTGGCCTGTAGTTCCCTGGATCTTCCTTCTTCCCTTTTTTAAAGATGGGCACTACATTAGCTTTTTTCCAGTCGTCCGGGACCTCCCCCAATCGCCATGATTTTTCAAAGATAATGGCCAATGGCTCTGCAATCTCATTGGCCAACTCCTTTAGCACCCTCGGATGCAGCGCATCCGGCCCCATGGACTTGTGCTCGTCCAGCTTTCCTAAATAGTCCCAAACTACTTCCTTCTCCACAGAGAGCTGGTCACTTCCTCCCCATACCGTGCTGCAGAGTGCAGCTGACTGGGAGCTGACCTTGTCTGTGAAGACAGAGGCAAAAGAAGCATTGAGTACACTAGCTTTCTCCACATCCTCCGTCGCTAGGTTCCCTCCCTCATTCAGCAAGGGGCCCACACTTTCCTTGACTTTCTTCTTGTTGCTAACATACCTGAAGAAACCCTTCTTGTTACTCCTAACATCTCTGGCTAGCTGCAACTCCAAGTGTGATTTGGCCTTCCTAATTTCACACCTGCATGCCTGAGCAATACTTTTATACTCCTCCCTGGTTATTTGTCCAATCTTCCACTTCTTGTAAGCTGTTTTTTTGTGTTTAAGACGAGCAAGGATTTCACTGTTAAGCCAAGCTGGTCGCCTGCCATATTTACTTTTCTTCCTACACATCGGGATGGTTTGTTCCTGCAACCTCAATAAGGTTTCTTTAAAATACAGCCAGCTTTCCTCGACTCCTTTCCCCATCAGGTTATTCTCCCTGGGGACCTTGCCCATCAGTTCCCTGAGGGAGTCAAAGTCTGCTTTTCTGAAGTCCAGGGTCTCTGTTCTACTTCTCTCCTTTCTTCCTTGTGTTAGGATCCTGAAATCCACCATCTCATGGTCACTGCCTCCCAGGTTCCCATCTACTATTGCTTCCTCTACTATTTCTTCCCTGTTTGTGAGCAGCAGGTCAAGAAGAGCTTTTCCCCTAGTTGGTTCCTCCAGCACTTGCACCAGGAAATTGTCCCCTACACTTTCCAGAAACTTCCTGGATTGTCTGTGCACCGCTGTATTGCTCTCCCAGCAGATATCAGGGTGATTAAATCACCCATGAGAACCAGGGCCTGTGATCTAGCAACTTCTGTTAGTTGCTGGAAGAAAGCCTCGTCCACCTCATCCCCCTGGTCTGGTGGTCTGTAGCAGACTCCCACCACGACATTACCCTTGTTGTTCATACTTCTAAATTTAATCCAGAGATTCTCAGGTTTTTCTGCAGTTTCATACCGGAGTTCTGAGCGCTCATACTGCTCTCTTACATACAACGCAACTCCCCCACCTCTTCTGCCCTGCCTGTCCTTCTTGAACAGTTTATATCCATCCATGACAGTACTCCAATCATGTGAGTTATCCCACCAAGTCTCTGTTATTCCAATTACATCATAATTCACTGACTGTGCCAGGACTTCTAGTTCTCCCTGCTTGTTCCCCAGGCTTCTTGCATTTGTGTATAGGCACTTAAGATAACTCGCTGATTGTCCCACTTTCTCGGTCTGAGACAGGAGTCCTCCCCTCTTGCAGTCTCCTGCTTGTGCTTCCTCCCGGTATCCCACTTCCCCACTTACCTCGGGGCTTTGGTCTCCTTCCCCCGGTGAACCTAGTTTAAAGCCCTCCTCACTAGGTTAGCCAGCCTGCTTGCAAAGATGCTCTTCCCTCTCTTCGTGAGGTGGAGCCCGTCTCTGCCTAGCAATCCTTCTTCTTGGAAGACCATCCCATTGTCAAAGAATCCAAACCCTTCTCTCCGACACCATCTGCGTAGCCATTCGTTGATTTCCACGATTCGAGGGTGCCACAAGTACTCCTCGTTCTTTTTTTTATCATCTGCAAACTTTGCCACCTCACTGTTTATCCCTTTTTGCAGATCATTTATGAATATGTTGAACACTGGTTCCAGACCAGTACAAGCCCCTTGGGGGATACCACTATTTACTTCTCTCCATTCTGAAAATGGACCATTTATTCCTACCCTTTGTTTCCTATCTTTTAACTGGAGTACCTGGGAATGCTTTCAGGGTCATCTAATGATCCTTAATTTAATTTAATTTAATGAAAAGCCTTTTGTTATCTTAATCACCCTGCCTCTGTTTATATACAATTTTTCTGCCCCCGGGAGAAGTTGTTAGCAGCACAGAATGCATCACATTCAAACTCTGACTCCTGGGTGCAGAGCACCCACTATTTTTTTTTCCATGGGTGCTTGAGCCCCAGAGCATCCAGTGAGTCAGCACTCATGTCTGGGTGGTGGCTATGGCTTGAGCACTGCCTGGGAGATGCCTGGGTTTGAGGTCTGTGATCCCCCACACCATACAGATAACCCTTCCATATACCAAACTAGTAAAATGTACTTATAAATTCTTTATGGACACAAAACTGTCACAGTTACAGGGCTCTTTGCAACTCTGTCCCCTTCCTGGTTTCTGAGTGCATCAGGTCAAGCCTTCAGATTAATACTCCCTGCATAAATCTGTAATTTGCTCTGTATTCTTCACAGAGGAATTATTTTCTCTCACAATACCCGTTCTCTTCCTTTGTCATTCTGGGGTTAGGAACAGTACTTAAAAATAAATTCTATAAATGGATTAAATGTTGTTCATGTTATGTGACCAAATTACAATGTGAGTAATTCCCAAAATACGCACTCGAGTAGTTTTGGTTGGATAAAGCAATCCATTTGTCTCCTGGAATGGTTTCACAGTGTGGTTGGTGTGCTGATTAATAGCTGCTCTGGGTAGTGAAGTTATCCCATCACAAGGCAAATTCTGACTTTGGCTACACATGTGCAACATGAATTGATTTCTGTGGTAGTTGTGTACCATTGTTTGATGTCAGGATTTGACCTCTAATATATTATCAGGTTGTTCAGTTAGTAAAACTCTTTAGAATCCTTACAGAAGAAATGTGTTTGTTGCCTCTTGGCCTGAGCGATTTGCCAATTTTTGCAAGCCTTGCTAGGTTGCTTCTGAAATTGATCAGTCAGGTATTTCTTTGGTGCAATCTTGCTTATTTACCAAGAAAGTACACAAAGTCCTGTTTCCCTGAACACCTCAGAAACAACTAAGAGGAGGCAGTTTCCTTGTCCAGAAATCCAAGCCTGCTTTCTGGCCAGTCCTGTGTCCCACAGAACTCTGCCTCTTCTCCCTCTCAGGACCATGCTACCATCTGCTTCTCTGGCTTTCTAGCTGATTTTTCTTCTTGGCTTTTTCTGGTGGATTTCTTCTTCTGATCCACAGAGCTCCATCAATCAATGTCTCAGCCCCTGTGTTTTCATTCAGGCCCAGGGAAAGCCCTTTTATTCTCCTTGAGTTACTTCTTGCTCAGGTCATCTCCTGCAGCCCAATGCCTTGACTGGTGACTTTTGCTGATTCAGCTACATTACTCCATAAAGGAACTTAAATTTCTTCTTCTATTTAGTCTGAATAAAAGGCGGTCAGCACATCCATCAGCCTCAACAAGGTTTGTGATTGTCCAGAGATCAGAGACACCACTGGTTGGCAGCCATAAGCCTTTCCATCATAACACATTGTATGCTCTAATTTAACAAAATATTTAAACAAATGCTTAATGATAAGCTCAAAAAATATCATTTGCTAATGAGACTGCTCACATGCTTTAAGTTAAGCATGTGTTTAAGTGTTTTGCTGCCCCAGGGCCTATAAATGTATTAATATTGTTACTAGTGCACACACTAAAGATTATTACATAACATGAAAACAGTATAAATTGGCCTTTTGAGTGGTGCATGAAGAAGTCAAGACCATGTTGTAAGGCTTTTGAAAGAACAGATGGATAAGCCTTAGAAGTGGTCCCAAATGGTGGGGCAACGTAAAGGAACATTCGGGGGGACGTGTGATCGGGCCTGGGTCAGCCTCCACAGGGACGGGGAGGCAGTACTACCCAGCCCCACTCTTCCCCCAGATCAGCTCCAACCCCAGCCCAGATCCCCTCTGCCCCTTGCTCTGCCCTCAGCCCAGCTCCAGCCACCGCTCCACTCCACCCTCTGCTCTGCCCCAGCCCAGCTCTGCCTTGAGAACAGCTCTGGCCCCAGCTGCAGCTCCACGCTACCCTCAGCCCAGCTCCAGCTCCAGCCCCAGCTCCATTCCACCCCCTGCTCTGCCCCCAGCCCAGCTCTGCCTCGAGACCAGCTCTGGCCCCAGCTGCAGCTCCACACTACCCTCAGACCATCTCTGGCCACAGTTCCACTTCGCGCCCCCAGCCCAGCTCTGCTTTCAGTCCAAGCTCCTTTGCTGAATCAACTGGGCAGTAATGGAACACAGACAAGGGAGGCAACACAGGAAAAGTTTGGGCACTACTGCCTTAGAAATTGGATGACTTGTATATTGAAACCATGTTAAAGTTATATATAGCAGAAGACTGTGCAGTATAAATCTCACATATTTGTCATATATGCTCATTGTGTGTCTCATATCAGGGAATCTCTTGAAACGCATTCTCATCCAGATACTGTCAACCTGCTCTGAATCAAAAGACTACAAATAGATAAAATATGCAGTGTAAGAATTCTGTGCCATAGATGGGAAACAGGATTAACTATACATTTCTTGATTCACATTAGTAGATTAATTTTTGATAACCAAAATTAGGAAAGCTAAGGATTTAAGAGAGTGTGTATGTGTGTACATATATAGTTTACACACACACTACACACATATGCATGCACACATACATACTTATAAAAGCTTCATATTCAGTATTCCCAGATATTAACTCTAAAAAGTATTACTTGCTATTTTGAGCATCATCTTGGCATGATAGAAGTGGAATAATGATCTGATTTAAAAGAAAAAGAAAATGATACATTATATCATAAACATAATGTATTACCAACTCTTAAGACCAACAGTGCTTTGTTTTTGCTATGGATGACACTGCTTCTATGACTCCCACTTTCCTGCTGCACTGTTCAAAACCACATCCATGCACAACCCAAATAGCACTCTCCCTCCTCCTTCTCCCTGAAGTATATATTTTATTCTTTAGGTTTCTGCTGATTAAACTAAACAAAAAAAGAATAATCATGATATACATTTGAAATCATTTTGTGATAATGAAATGATAAATTTTGACATAATGGAAAACATTTCCTATTGAACATTTTACAACATTTGATGAATTTGGTGAGGGAAACTTGATTTTTACAAGCAAACCACACAGTTGTTAGAAAAAATGTAAGTAACTAAATATTTAATTGGCACAGCAAAGTAAAATGAATGTGACATATAAATAAACTGGTATTATTTACTGCTGCTTTAAGTAGGTGCTGCATACTTTTTTTTCCTCCTCTTTAAAGGAAAAAAGCTAAGGCCTGACATTTCAATCAATTACAAAAGGTTTGAGTTTCTTATTTCTCTTTCCTCAGTTTCTATGGGCAACATCAATACTCCTACTGTCATTTGAAATACCAAGGCAGCCATCTGCTCTACCAGTACTCACAAAAAAGTATCCATTTTTTTTACTTACCAACAAAACAACAGGGGGGGGGGAATTCTGCATCTCTATAACATGTTGATAAGCAAAATTCACCAGAACAGCAAGATTATGGGTCACCCAGGGTCATATAGAAGCCATATGGGAAAACATATTACAAGGAAATTGGTTCAAACTTTTTTGTGACTGAAACAATACATTAGTTTATTTTCTTCATTTACTGGCTTCTTGAACTTTTTTGGAGTTGAAAATTATCCTGAAAATTCTTCAGTGATGTACACAAAGTGAAAATAAAAATGCAATACTAATAATTTAAAAGATATAATAACGTATACTCAAATTTGAGCACCAAATCTCCTCTCAGATGCATGGAGTTTGGAGGTTTGCAGAAATGCTTCTGAAAATTGTCATTGAGAAATTGTGTACATAATATGATAATCACATACATTCTCATTCACAATTTAACAGTATTTAGCTTTACAAGCAGTCCTAATTAGCAGTGAGCTGCTGTTTGCATGAGATGGGAGTAATTAGAATCATCATGAGACTTTACGTTGGTCAGCCATCTAAAAACTCTCCAACTTTTATAACATTGTCATTGCTTATCATGTACTATAGTTTATCCAAGGACCTAGGTGTGGAATAAGGTATGTGATATATCTTTTCATGGCCTGATTGTGCTGTCCTTAAAGTCAATGGAAAATTAGACCAAGACAAGGCTGTCAAACCTCTCCTACACTAGTGTGTATATGATTCTGATTTAATATTTCTCTTAAGGCGAAGATCTACCACATCCAGACTGATCGTAGTACCTATATAAGTACCTAGACAGAGCATCCCCACATACACAAGTGTCTAAATCAATAGACCATCTCCATGTAATTGCTATAAAGGGATGTTATTATCATCAGACAATCTTAAATTGTGAATTTTAGGACATGAAGTATGATAAATTCTAGCCCTGTCAACCTAACAAGCCAGAATCTATGATTAATGTAGTCTTGCCTAATGACTCCTGAAGTTAAAGTTCTTCAATGAGATATTGCAGGCTTTCCAAATCAATGTGCCTTCCTGGATGGTTGTCAGAGGTATACAGCAGTGATCCATATGCAAAGAGAAAGCAATCTCAGTGTTTACAACTTTCAAAACACACAAAATGGATTCTGTGCAATCCATTTCATTTTCCAAAGAGGTTTCAGAACCCACATCCTCCAGTTTAGCTTGAATTCAGCTCTGCCCTTGATCTATTTTTAAGTGTCTGCGATTTTTCTGGAGTTTAGCTTACTACATCAATTTACTGGAACAAATGTTCCCTCTGTTTCCCTGAGAGATTTCTCTATCTCAAAGCAATTTGTCCCCCAACTTATTTTGAACTCTCTTATATTCCTCCGCTATGTTGTGCCTGATTTGCGTTTCAACTTCTGTGAAGCAGTGTTTGTTTCTTCTTGTAAGAATTTTTGTTCTTTAAGCTCTGTGTACAGCTTTGCTCTCTTGCTGGGTATTTTAAAGATTTCCTTCTAGTCAAAAATGGGGAGTCTTGGTTTCCAGTTGATAAGCCTTGTTTTATTGTCACAGAAGTTTGAGATTTTGTTTCTCTCCAAGCTGTGTATTACTAGCTTCCTGCTAAGTTAGTGTTTTCTTATCTCAGTTCTATCTTGCTGAACTGCCTTTATTTGCTTGAGAAAATTTCAAAGCATTCTGCTTCTAACTTTTAGGCTACTTGAGCACTTTATATTTGATCATTATTGGTTGTCTGTGCTCAAAAGGAGGTATTGGTAAGTACATTGGTTAACTGTAAAATATAGAAAAATAGGGGACACACAAAAATTCCAATATAAAGCAGCTCTAAAGCATAGGTTTTGCAAAAGTAGTGATTGTACCTCTCAGCTAAAAAACAATAATGGAAAAAAACCATTTGTGTTATTCCGCAAATATCTCAAAAGGGGTCTTTAGACAAATTCATCAATCAAAGGATGCCTGCGATTGCTTCCTGTGGGCTTCTGGATACCTCTATTGTTTGCCTGTTTTTAACTTCCTGGCTTTCTAAATGGAATCCAAACTGGTCAAGTATCATCCATCTTGTGTGTCACTCACACATTCCTGTTATGCCAGGCTGCAGGTATAAGCTGTCACTGCAACCACCAGAAGCCACTGTCGTGACTGGTGTGCAGGCAGCCACGCAACCTCAGTATTGCTGGTGCCCTTTCTGGATCTAAGCTCTGTGTTTGCTCCAATCCCTCAGTCAGAGACAAACACCTACAAGATCTCTATCAAGCATTCTTAAAACTATAATACCCACCTGCTGAAATGAAACACAGATTGACAGAGCCAGAAGAGTACCCAGAACTCACCTACTACAGGACAGGCCCAACAAAGAAAGTAACAGAACGCCAGTAGCTGCCACCTTCAGCCCCCAACTAAAACCTCTCCAGCGCATCATTGAAGATCTACAACCTATCCTGAAAGATGATCCGTCACTCTCAGAGATCTTGGGAGACAGACCAGTCCTTGCTTACAGACAGCCCCTCAACCTGAAGCAAACACTCACCAGCAACCACACACCACACAACAAAAACACTAACCCAGGAACCTGTCCTTGCGACAAATCCCAATGCTAACTCTGTCCACATATCTATTCAAGGGTCACCATCATAGGACCTAATCACATCAGCCACACCATCAAGGGCTCATTCACCTGCACATCTACCAATGTGATATATGTCATCATGTGCCAGCAATGCCTCTCTGCCATGTACATTGGCCATACCAGACAGTCTCTACGCAAAAGAATAAATGGACACAAATCTGACATCAGAAATCATAACATTCAAAAACCAGTAGAAGAACACTTCAGCTTCTCTGCTCACTCAGTAACAGACTTAAAGGTGGCAATTTTGCAACAGAAAAGCTTCAAAAACAGACTCCAATGTCAAACTGCTGAACTTGAATTAATATGCAAACTAGATACCATTAATTTGTGCTTGAATAGAGACTGGGAGTGGATAGGTCATTACACAAATTGAAACTATTTCCCCATGTTAAGTATCCTCACATCTTCTCATCAACTGTCTGACATGGGCCATCTTGATTGTCGCTACAAACGTTTTTTTTTCTCCTGCTGATAATACCTCATCTTAATTAATTAGCCTCTTAGAGTTGGTATGGCAACTTCCACCTTTTCATGTTCTCTGTATGTATATATGTCTTCTTACTATATGTTCCATTCTATGCATCTGCTGAAGTGGGATGTAGCCCATGAAAGCTTATGCTCAAATAAATTTGTTAATCTCTAAGGTGCCACAAGTACTCCTGTTCTTATAACTAGAGACTAATTTTAATTGAAGAAGTGAGTTCTGTAAGCATTCTATTAATTTTTAAAACAAAACTGGAGATATGGGTGTAAAAAGGAAGAAAGATGATGTCATAGCTCATGCTGCAACACATAGTACAGACTGAGGAAACCAAATCTCTAATAAAAAAAGTGTTAGAAGAAGAGACATGAACACTTAAGAGTCTGTTGATATAAAACAAACATCTGGAGAGCATATAAATTGTGTAAATTAAGCAGCAATATTGGCATGAAGCAATAGCCTTGTAATACATGTTTAAGGGATTAGCCAATAGCCAATATGCATACGTGTGTGTAACCCTTTGGCCAGGTGGAGTTGGCAACAACAAGGGATGGATTCAGTATCTAGGGGTTCCTTCTCTACAATACAACACAGAACTGGCTTGGGCCCCAACTCAGTAACCTGAGAAAATTACACACCACTCCATGGTGCCTCTAGGAGGCATTAGTTCCCCACTCACAAACACAGAGCCTGAGTGTGGAAAAGAAACTTTTAATAAAAGGAGGGAAGTCACCCAGCATTAATTTGGGAAAACTCTGCAAGCAGGATTCATAAACGTAAAACCATGAGCAAAAAAGACCCGCCCCGGAGTACACTGGGCAGTGTCCTTTTGCCTCAGGTTCTTAAGTTCAGCAACCAAAAGTTCCTTTAACATGCCCCTCCCTTCCTTTAATGTATCCCACTCACAGTTGTCCTTGGTCAGTGAAGATCCAGATTTCTGAGGTACATCTGTGGGAACTCACCTCCCATCCTGGAGGAGGGAGGGCACTTTGCTCGCTCTGCTGTCCAGGCACTCGCTACTCCACTGGCTGCTCCACTCTTTGCCCTCTAGGATGTTTTGAGTTCCCACCACTTAACACAGCTCTCAATGATTTCAGCTGTTATTGTGGGAACCTCAGTACTGGTGCAGATTGGGCAAGGACACTAATGCTTAGGCCTGGTTATCAGTGATTTCAGCTCTATTGGTGTGCATTGACACTCTCAGTTGAGTCTAAATTAGCTCTTTTATTATACCATGGAGATAGGAAGGTTCAAATGGTGTCTACGACCCTTAAACAAGGCCCGCACCACCGGGTACAAGTACCTGTCCCCACCCTCTCTCAACTCCTCTGGGCTTTGGCACCCATGTCCCCTGCCTAGCAAGTGCAGTTTAGTTGAGGATGAGTTCCCCAATCAGGGTATTCCAAGTATAGTTCTGCTATCCTTGAGTCACACAAGGATAACAACCCTTTAGTACCCCTTCCCCAATACCAAAGTGACTTGTGATCCAACACCAGCCAAAAGTAATCATTTGGGCAGAGCAGCCCATCTTGCTGAGGACCAAGGCAGTGGGTGTGCCCATGAAAACAAGGTCAGCTCCTAGTCTTCTTCCCTTGCTCATCATTGGATGTTCAGAGGAGAGCTCATTCAGACCCTGGTTATTTCTGCATGTTATTATTTTAGGCCCTGATTCAGCAAGATACTTTACTCAGGAGGTTATAATTAAGCATGCTGTTATCGCATTCATTTCAATCAGAATACTCAGGTGCTGAAAATTAGGCACATTGTATCTTGCTGACTTGAACCCTTCATGCACTTTCAAAAGTCTTTATATACTTCACAAGTGACATGGAAAATCATCTCTGCTTTGTGTAAGAATTTTTTGGGGGGAGAATCCTAATGAAATTCTGAGGCTTATTGCTAGTGTGGCATCTTCTATATGATGCAGCTGCCAGGTGGTATTTCGTACATACTGTGATGCTGGCAGACCAGGTGCAAGCTCATGCCAAAGCCCTTAAGCCTCACTGCACACTGACAAATGCATAGCTGGAAACCAGTCTGGCTCACCTGTCTGTTAGTATTATTAAAATGAGTATTGAACATATCAATATGTATAGTGTTTAGACTTTATGAAATGCTTGTAAATTGCTGAATGCCTTAATCCCACTTATATCCCACACTATAAAGTAATACTTAAGTGTTTGTTGTATAACTGTAAAATGTTGATTCTGAAACTATGTAACTCACCAAACAGGAAAACGTCACCTAATGTAAAATGCTGGATTCCTGCAGAAGGTGTTATGTCCTGCCCTGGAACAAACACTTTGTTGATTGCTTCCCCACAGCCCTGAAGACAGCACGTGCCCAGGCCCATATCATATCACAGCTTGAACACTGGGGGAAGAGAATAAAAGTGCCTATTCGGGAGAACTTATTATTCTTTTGCTGCTGGACCTCTGAGGGGTGAGGCTTTCTAAGGGTATGCAAGGAGTCCCTAGCTGTTCTGCCTAGGTTAGCCTTATATAGGATATACAGAGTATGCTTTCTGTAGAAGTTTCTATTACCTTTTGAAACCTGACGATAACTCATTTGTATGTTTATGCTTACTTGGTTTAGCTTGTAAATAACACATTTCCTTTTCCTTAGTTAATTTACTATAGGATTGACTATAAGCTTTGTCATTGGTATGAGATCTAAGGTACAAATTGACCTGATGGGGGGTGAGGAGGTAAGTGACTGGTACTTTGGGACTAGGAGTAACCTTTATACTTTGTGATCTTTAGTGTAAAGTGACCATCTATAACAGAGCCAAGCTTGCCTGGATGGCAAGATAGATCAGAATGCCAAAGGGGACTGTGTGTGACTCCCTGGTAAGGCTGAATAGTGGCTGAGGAGTTTACACTTTTTACTTGGTTGGTGAACTCAATGTATAGAACTCACAAGTTTGGGTTTGTACCTTCTTCTTAATAGTCTGCCCTGGAGTTGGGATTCTTGCTCATGACTGTGACCGTACCTCCTCCTCCTCCTTTTTCCTTTACGTTGCTTTTCCTGGTGAGGGTCGTGGCAGCAGTATGGAGAATAGGGAGGATCAGACCATCTTTTCCTCCACCATGGGTTCCAGCTCCTCCTGGGGGATTCCCCAGCATTCCCAGGCCAGCTGGGAGATATAATCCCTCCAGCATGTTCTGAGTCGGCCTTGGGGTCTATGCCCAGTGGGACATGCAATACGGAAGCCTCCCAGGGGGCATCCTTATCAGGTGCCTGAACCACCTGAACTGGCTCCTCTCAATCCAGAGGAGTAGCACCAGTTGAGCTCATGCTCCCACTTGCCATCACTCATGAACAAGACTCCTAAATACTTGAACTCATCCACTAAGGGCAGCTGCTCCCCCCTCACCTGGAGAGAGCAGTCCACTTTCTCCTGGGAAAGGATATTGACCTCTGATTTGGAGGTGCTGATTCACATCCCAGCTGCTTCACATTCAGCAGCAAAACATTTGAGTGTGTGTCAGAGATCGCAGTCAGGAGAAGCAAGGAGGACAATATCTGCAAAGAGCAGAGATGCCACCTCCAAGTCCCCATACCAGATGCATTCCACATCTTGATTGTGCCTTGATATGCTGTCCATGAAAATCACAAACAGGAGTGGGGACAAGACACACCCTTGGCGGAGTCCAACGCCCACCTTGAATGAACTTGACTTAATGCCAAAAATTGAATGCAGCTCTCACTCAGAGAATAGGAGGACCGGATAGCATGCAAAAGCAGCATCGGCACCAGCACCTCATACTCCCTCAGCACTTCCCACAAGACATCTTGAGGAACATAGTCATATGCCTTCTCCATGTCTACAAAACAAAGGTAGACTGGATTAGCAAACTCCCATAACCACTTGACCATCTGCGAGAGAGCAAAGAGCTGGTCTGTTCTTCTGTGGCCGGGACAGAATCCGCATTTTCTCCTGAGTTTGAGGTTAAACTAACAGACATAACCTCCTCTTCAGCACCCTGGCATAGGCTTTGCCAGGCAGGCTAAGAAGTGTGATCCTGTTATAGTTGGAATACACCCTCTGGTTTAACAAGATTGGTAACACCACCCCAGTTTGCCAGTCCAGAGGTACTGCATCCACCTTCCACGCAATATTGAAGAGGTGTGTTAACCAGAACACCCCAACATAGTCCAGAGCTTTCAACATCTCCGAGCAAATCTCATTCACCCCTGCTGCCAGAACACCTTTGAGGCCATCTGTTAGTCATTCTCCAAGGTCTCTTCACATTCCTCCCAAGCCCGGGCTTTCGCTTCTATGACTGCCACAGCTGCAGCCCTCTTAGCTACTCTGTACCTCTAATCCATATCAGGAATCCAGTTATCAAGCATTGCTTGGAAGGCCTTCTTTGACTTGACAGCTTCCCTCACCACTGGAGCCTACCAGCAGGTCCTAGGGTTACCACTATGATAGACACCAACTGCCTTCAAGCCACAGCTTTTCATGGCTGACTCAATGATCAAGGCACTGAATAAAGTCCACTTGGGCTCAATGTCCAATACCTCACCCATAATGCAGAAGTTCTTCTGGAGGTGGGAACTTTCCACACAGGGTCCTCCACCAGATGTTCCCAGGCAACTCGCACTGATCATTTGGGCCTCCCCCATCTATCTAACCAGTGCCCCATGTATCAGATCCAACTCACTACCAAGTGGTGATCGGTTACCAGCACTGCCCCTCTCTTCACCTGAGTGTCCAGAACATATGGTCTTGGGTCCGATGATACAACTATGAATCCAATCATCAGTCTTCAGCCCGAAGTGCTCTGGTACCAAGTACATTTATGAGCAACCTTATATTTGAACATGGTATTCATTATAGACAATCCATGACTAGCACATAAGTCCAATAACTCACCTCTCGTGTCCAGGCCAGGGAGGCCATTCCTCCCAATCACTCTCCTCCAGGTATTTCCATCATTCTCCACATGAGCATTGTAGTCCCCCAGTAGAACTACAGGGTCAGTCAGTGGCACTCTATTGAGCACTGATCTCACCATCTTCTGAAAGGCCGAGTACTCTGATCTGCTGTTAGGCGCATAGGCACAAACAACAGTCAGGGTTTTCCTCTCTGATACTCGAAGCCTCTTTGAGGCAACCCTCTCATCAACTGGGACAAACTCCAACTGCACAGCATCCAGCCAGGGACTTGTGAGTATCTCCACACCCACCCGGGGCCTCTTGCATGGGTAGGAAAGAGACCACTTTTGATCAAGAATGTGACCATACCACACTTGCTAAAAATTGTACAGCTAATTTGTTCCAAAAAACAAGAGAAAAAGTCGGGCAAATAGTTTTCCAGTTAACCTGTAATGTTGGTACCTTTATTCATCTCTTTATCTGACTGCTACATACTGCACAGTGCAGTCATTTTCTAGTAGTAAAAACAAACCAAAAAAAACCCTCTGTTTCTTTGTTTTATGTGCTACACAAGTACAAAAGAAATTCAATTAGTGGTAAGTTAAGATGTTAAGGTAGTGACATAGTTATAGATTTGGGTATTCTTTTGCTGATAGTTCTAGAGATACTCTATACATTTATTTATTCAATTTGATTGTGATAGGGAAAATTTGCCCCCCCTGTCCAGCCTAGGTTATTATTTGCTTGCAGCATTTATTGTATTAGGCCCAAAGGCCTATAGTCTAGACAACTGTTATATATAAAGCCAAGGTTTGCATTTCTGCTTTTAATATGTTTATCTGTACAGAGGGCATTCAGGGAAAATGAGGAACCAAAAGAAGGAAATAAGAAAGGAGTGTTCAGCTTGTTTTTAGATTGCTTTATGAATTTTAGCCTGTATAATGTAACCACAAAGAAAGGGTCTTAAGACTGGCAGACCACCAACAAAAAAACTGTCCAGAAACAATAAAAGGAAACACCATATATGGGAGAAAACTGAAGTAGCTTGCTAATGGTACAATTGATACTCCCAAATAAGGGAATTTTAAGTAAATGCTAATTTGCGGTTTTAACCTTTATAAGCTTGGTAAAATTTGTAACAGGCAGAGGGGAGCTTAACCCTCTCCCTGCATGCATGCTTGTACTATAATAAAAGTGCCTCAGGCTGCCTGATTCTAAATTCAAAGGTGTGGTCAATTTTTCCACAACAATTTGGGGGCTCGTCCGGGATCCACAGATGGCATCCCTGGATCGGAGGACCGCGGGCGGTTCCCTTCCAGACCCCGGGCCCATCTGAAAGGTAAGAGACCTTTTGAAATCTCTGGAGGGGTCTGGAGGAGGACTGATCCGTAGGCTCCGGCTTGGGGTAAGTCACAAGCTGGATCTGAACTTTTAACATCAGGCAGGCCTGACGCCTTTTCCTGAGGTTGATTTGACCCGTGTAAATCCCGGCGTGGTAACGAGTCCGGAGTTGGTTGGTTGGTTGTTTGGAAGTGCCGGCAAGCTCAAGCCTTGGACCCGCGCTCCTTTTCGTCCGAGGGAACTGATAGCCTTTTTTGGGGTTCGGGGGTCCCGGAGCCACCAGGTTGGGAGGGACCAGAGCAGTATTCGCCCTGGCGACTGTGCCAGGAACGTGCCTGTATGTGTGAAGGCCATGCGGCCAGTGTGATTGTCGGTTGTGGGAAGATGCCCCGAACCTTCTGCAAAGCGAAAGCTCATGATCGGGAGTGTCTCGAAAGCAAGCCCCACAACCCTGCTTAAAGAGAGACTGTGGAAGCTTCCCCGACTGGCAGGCCTTGGTAAGTGGCTAACCAGTCGAGGTGCATGTACGTCCCCCGTCCCGTTACCCTTTTCCCTCTCCACGTCCCCATGATCCTGTGACCGCTCTTTGAGCACTGCCTTCACCGAAGGCCGCAGGGTCCCTTTGTTTCCCCCCCGGAGCTATAAGCTCCCTTCCCTTCTCGGAGAGGAGGGAAGCCCCAGGGAAACTGCACCGTCGGCTCGGAAGCTACTGCAGCACCGTTGGCTTGAAGGCTGGTGCTCAGGGCTGAAGAGAGACGTGCGGAGACCACGGGCTTTTCTGTTAGCCCGCCCCCCTTACCCGCTCGCCCTGTAGGTTTGGCAGAGGTGGTATCCCGAGCCTCGGAACCTGCTCCCTTGTGTTCCTGCCATGGGCAGGTCAGTGGGCCACTGGTGATAAAACCGGGGCAGTCCTAATAAGCATTCCTTGTGTGATTGGCTTGCGTGAAACCGAGCTGGAGTGAGTATGGGGAACCGAGTGTCAAAAGACCTTCCGCTCCCACCCTAAGGCACGCCTGCTGCATATAGGTATTTAAATTATAATCAGTCAACTGTTAAATACTTAAAGAAATGGAATTGGTATACCAGAGATAATCCAACCCTGCAGTTTCCCCTGGAGGAAAGTTTTAACCTTAACAAGATTGTACACCTCAGGGGTGCACTCCTTGTCAATGCCATGCCTGTGTTGTGAAGGTTGTTTTGTGTTGGTTATAGGTTTGGGGTTAGAACCCCCTCCGAGGTAGAAGCCACTATGGACCCTGGGAAGTGAGTAACCCCAGAGTGGCCCTAGAGATAAGGTTGGCCAAGGCTCTCGTCAGTAATAGGCAGACAGTGAAGGGGCCGTAAAACTAGCTGCCAGTAATTGGAGCTAAAAGCCCGTAGGTGTATCAGTGAATGCTGAAATAATTAAGAGTTACACCCTGACTGATGGTGACAGGGGTGGAAGGGTACATGGTAAATGTGGTGTGTTTTGTTGTATGTTTTGTCCACTGTGCTAGCCTGTCTGTTAAGTGTTTTATATTTAGCCCTTTAGGGATGCCTGTCAACTGGGTTGTACTTGTCTGCCCGGTATCCATAATGGGGGCATGGGGGAATCTAAGCAGATTCCCATGCCAGAGAAGGGCACTCCTGCCACGTATATATACCCAAATTATGGTCCTAGGAAGTAGATAGGAAGCTGCTGCCCAGCCCCCACAGGCCCCGAGGGTAAGAAATATCAAAAAGATTTGTTTTGTAAATTAAATTCTGTAATCACCAAATGGTGTGTATCTGGATGTGTCTGATCCCGCTCACAATAAGGTCCTGGCAGGTTTTCAGAAGGATACTCTACAGGAGCAGACCGACCCCGGCCCTTCCTCGTTGCAACAGGAACAGCTGGTTAAGGTCTCTCCCTCCCTGTGGGCATTGTGAGCTGATCATGCCAACCAGGTTGGGCACATTGGGGCTGCCCAACTGGCTGAAATTTTGCCTAAACCCAGCAAGACTATTTCCCAAAGTGTAGTAGAACCCTCTCTCAAAGTAGACCGAGAAGGGAATTTTACTATGCTGTTGATGCTGTTGTTTTTTCTACCTTTCCCATTGTCTGTAGCCCTGCTATTATTCTTTCTTATAATGTACCGGTGCTGAGGTGTTGTTATCGCCTCAAAAGAGGATTGTATCAAGTCCGGACATAGAAAAATGTTGTTATTAAATAAAATGCATCAAGATGTAATGTGGGTATGTAAATAGCTGTATATAAATAAAAAAATGGGGGTTCAGTCAAAAGCCCGCCCTCCTTGCTAAATTGGTAGTGAAACAATGCCTGTGCCCATGAAAAGAAAAAATGTAGCAAGAAAAAGGATCGGGCCCATACAAGCAGGCAACCGCAGTTTGAGGAAGTTAAAAGAAGGAAAGTTAAAAGTTAACTCTATAGTTATTGGAGAAAATTAAGCAGTAAAACTATGTATAAATATTAAAAGAAGGTGTTATGAAAAAAAAAATCTTGGTTTCTTTGCAGTCATTCCTTTGGGAGTGTCTGTGAATAATCCAGGCAAGAGGTTATATAAGTAAAATTATTTGACTATAAAAAATAGTCAATTTTGTTAAAAAACACGTATGGTGGGTACAATCTTTCTTTTATAATAAATTGGTGTTGTTTTGGGGTTGTAAAAACAAACAAAAAGAAACTAGTATTAATTTTGGTATTTAATATTTGATTCTTAAGGTAATGTAATGTGTTATAAAATTTTGGTAAGAGATTTTAAATCTGTTTTGGTAACAAATAGCAAATAAAAGCTGTAGTAAGTACCCCCACACTAAGCCTTAAGGTGGCTCTATGCAATCAACGGTTATGTTGTCAAAGAAAAGCCAAAATGGCTTGTGTTTTCCATTTAAAAATCAACATGTATTTAAGAACAGAAGTTAAAAGGTAGAAACCATTAAAACCTGACCTGTCTATAGAACAAATACAGGAAATATGGGGAGTAATTTAAGTAATTCCTCAGTTTTGCCTGCAATCAGTAAGGAAAATTATTTAGATTAATTTTGTTTGAATGTTGTAATTGTAAGTATGTGTTAGTTTTAGTAAAGTATTCTCTTGTAAAAAGACAAATGCCAAAATTGCTGTAAAACTGTGAGTAGCAACAGTGATTATGAACTTAATGTACTGAAAAAAAATTATAACAAGTTGTGCAACTTCATAAATCTAGTATGGTTAAATGCCTTTTGAAGGCCACTCCCAATTAAAAGGCCAGATTAAGCTTTTATAAAATTTATACCAGGGCACCCAATGCAACTATCAACAGTGCCCTGCTGGCTTTGGCTCAGATGGACATTCATTTAATAAATAACACAATGCTTAATTATTGCAAGAGACTAATGAAATGTGTTAGGTCTTTTTATATATAATAGCTCTGCTGCTTGCTGGAACCAGAAGGCTGAATCTACATGGAAGTCCACCAGTGAGAAACTACTCTGGCCTCATTCTGAAAGACCCTTATCAAATCCTGTTAATTGCCAACACCGCTGTAAAGTGTCGAGAACTGACTACCTGCCCATGTTTCTCACTGTAATGGCTCTCCGACTGATGATCGGTCTATCCTTCCTTCTGGCGTTGTTGCTCCTTCTAGACAGCAGGAGTGAAGGACAAGGTAAAGATGTGGCAACTTTTCCTTTGTCTGCTGACAAACCCACTGAGCCTTTGAATCTTACTAAGAACACAACCTTTCCACCTGAGGACATAATAAAGCCTCCAAGCAAGCAAGGTGATAGTGCTAGCAACCTCTCCCTTGCTGCCTCACTGCCGGACAGCTAAGTGAATTAAGACTACGAAATCTCGAAGAATAGCTTGCGGAAGCTAGCCAAAACTACCTAAAAATGAAACTTGTAGTGTTCCTCAAACTCTCCTCCTTAATGAACTTAGGGTGGGATGGGGCTGATGGAGCAGCTGAATGGTCGCTCGGTAGCGCCCAAGACTTTGTTGCCTTGCTTTGCTCATGTGACCCATGGTTTGGCCCACGTGAGCAAAGGAGGGATGATTACACTGGTGTCACGACACTAGTAGTACACAATAGTGGTAAGCCAGTCCGGACTAACCGGCAGCTCACCCCACTCTGTGGGGCCTGTCTGTGAATATCTGGATTAACTTTATCAACATGCCAAACGGTTGCTCATATGAATATGTGTCTGTATAGTCTCTGGATAAATTGGAGCCTTGCCTTGTGCAGAGGCTGCCTCCATCACAGTAGCAAAAAAATTGTTTAGGGATTTTTATTCATGATCCGGTCTCCCTGTTTCTATAAACAGTAACCGAGGTATCCACTTTATGGGTCAGGACATGCAGCAAGTCTGCAAGACTCTCCACATTAAGCAGCATTTACATTGTGCTCACCACCCTCAGTATGTAGGGACAGTGGAACAGGAAAAGGGGAACTTGCAAACAAACTAGCCAAACTGTGTAAGGAAACAATCTTTGACATAGATGCATTCTATGACAAGGTAGATAAAATGCTAGTTTCTGGAATCTGCCACGATACTCATGGAAAAGTCTGTTTTCCTGCCTAGAGGCCATCCCTGTAGCAGATAACATCACCTGTACCTTATTACAGTATTCTCCCTCTCGTACTACAAACCCAGAGGCATCGCAGGAAGTTGTCCACGTATATAACCAATAGCTGTGGTATAGCCCCTATAGAAGAGAGACCCAGAGGGATTCAAATAAATTATACTTAATGCCACGTTAGGAACTATCAGGTTTACTTTACCGTTAACTCCCTTTCAAATTGCCGCTATTTGTCCAAGTATTTGTGAAACCCAACAGCCTGAAGGTAAATTGGGCCAACTGAAAAAGTATACCCAGTATTATTTCTGGGGCGCAGTTAACTCAGGTGTAGGCAGGAATGGGTGGATTGCACGTTATTTCAGCCCTTAGTTCTATAACCCAAAAGGTATTAAGAGGTGGTATTAAATATCACTGATGCTGGAAAGGAATTGCAGTGGGATCTGGCATGTTTGGGATTTCCTGAGTAACCAGCTAATGGCCATTCAGAGTGATCTTGAGCACCAGGCTTGGCCCACGGCCCTTACAGACATCTCAGGAGTACCATCTGACCTGTGGTCATGGAAGCATAATTGGAAATTCTCTGGGCAAAAGTGTGTGCATTCACAGTACTCCTTCCAAGCATATGGACCAGTTAAAGAAAGTGTGAGCTTCCACATACCGAATCCTGCCAGGCCCGTGGGAAGGATGCATATGAGATTGGGTAATTCACCAAGACATTTGGGAAATTAAGCCACCTGATATGCCTAGCCAATTCATAGTTAGTGCTCCTGAAATATCAATATTTGAATTGGGATAGGTAACCAATGGATGCTCTCCCCATTAGAACCCCCACAGCTTCAGTGTGTATGTAAACTGAAGCCAGGAGAAGTTCTCACAGTTTTGTTAGAAGAATATAGAACAAGAAACTATCCTGACAGGACACCTGCTTCTCTAAGCTAATGATAGTTGTGTGCTTGTAGAGACCACCATTTACAAGACATACATTTAATCTCACCACTGCTGCAGGCAGTCATATATTGTATTTGGCCTAAAAAAAGTAATTTTGTAACTAATCCTTTAGATACCCTTAGATCCTTAAATGCCCTTTAGCTGGATTACCCTAGTGCCTGACTGGTTCCAGAATTTGTTTGTAGTTTTACCAAAAGTACAAAATTTCTGAACTTCAATGGCAAATTTATATATTTTAGAATATATATCAAATTAAAAATAATGCTTTTTATATAGCCTATAGGGTTTTATTTTATATATGAAATATGATGTTTTGTGTCTCGTTTTAATTGCCATAGGAATGTTATTGTTTTATTATTATTGTTTGGTATGGGGTTATGTTATTGTTGCTTTTGTAATGGATGCATTTATTATTGCTTGCCTAGTCCTAAACCTGTTAGTCTTAATGTATAAGAGCAAGTAAAGCTTATGATTGTTAATAAATTTATGGCCCTTAAAACCCCCTCATCAAATAGCCCTTGTCCCATTAAGAGGATTAGATGTAGACCCCTGTTCTCCTGACTCCCATTTTTATAATTACCTAAACATGCCTTCCGTTAATAAATGTAACTCCTTAGAAAACCCCCGGGAAACCGAAGTCGTTGATTCCGAAATTCAGGAATTAATGCAAATCCAAATTTAATATGTTGATGCCAAAGAAAATATTGGCATCAAAAAGGAGGGAATGATAGGGAAAATTTGCCCCCCCTGTCCAGCCTAGGTTATTATTTGCTTGCAGCATTTATTGTATTAGGCCCAAAGGCCTATAGTCTAGACAACTGTTATATATAAAGCCAAGGTTTGCATTTCTGCTTTTAATATGTTTATCTGTACAGAGGGCATTCAGGGAAAATGAGGAACCAAAAGAAGGAAATAAGAAAGGAGTGTTCAGCTTGTTTTTAGATTGCTTTATGAATTTTAGCCTGTATAATGTAACCACAAAGAAAGGGTCTTAAGACTGGCAGACCACTAACAAAAAAACTGTCCAGAAACAATAAAAGGAAACACCATATATGGGAGAAAACTGAAGTAGCTTGCTAATGGTACAATTGATACTCCCAAATAAGGGAATTTTAAGTAAATGCTAATTTGCGGTTTTAACCTTTATAAGCTTGGTAAAATTTGTAACAGGCAGAGGGGAGCTTAACCCTCTCCCTGCATGCATGCTTGTACTATAATAAAAGTGCCTCAGGCTGCCTAATTCTAAATTCAAAGGTGTGGTCAATTTTTCCACAACAATTGGTAGTCTTAAGTGACAAGGCTTCTGCTTTTGTGCTTTGTCAATGCTTGATTGAACTTAAAGCTTCAAGATGTTCAGTGCAACATGGAAAATTAGCTTTGAGACAGCACTGGATCAGAACCCTTGATGCCTGACGGCCAACCAGCAGATTTGTTTCAAGAGTTCACTATAATACCATCAATGGCCACCTTTTTTAAATAGGTTTAAGTTTCTTGGCATTAAATTAGTGTAACATTTGGAGCAGCTTTATCCCTACCAGTTTGGGGTTTGGTTGAAAAGCATAATTCATAATAATGAGCACTTACTTATTGATTTCACTGAGAGTAGTAAGTAAGTTAGTAAGGTCCAGATCCCCCCAGTATTTAGATCTCACATTTAGGCACTACTCTGATCCACAAAACTGCCTCTCAGCTGTGCCTCTTAGGCACCTAAGCTCTCTTGGTTACCTACATTTTCACTGTACAAGTCCTCTAGACACATAAGTTTCTGCCCCTGGCATGCACACTGCTGTCTCAGGTGTGTGCATGAATACCTCGCTCACACCTAAGCCCCAGTATTATCCTCAAACCAGGTGAACACAGGGTTTGCCCCAGGCCTTACCTATCTCACTCGTAGGCATGCTCAGAGCACACCTAACTCCACATAAATCAGCCGGGGGAAGGAGGCAGCCTCCCTTACAAGCTGTAGCTCAGAGATTAGGATATTCACCTGGGATGTGGGGGACACTGGTTCCATTCCCCCACCTGTTGAAGAAGAAAGATTTGAGCAGGTGTTCTCAATTACTATTTAATACAAAATGGAATGGCTTTGACAAGAGAGATTAAAATATGCCTTCTCCCCACATGCATCAGAATATCCCAAAGTCCACTGGTTAGAACACTCACCTGACAGGTCGCAGCCCCTGTTCAAATCCCTTCTCCTCTTTAAGCAGAGGGACAACCGAATCAGGATCTCCCAGATGAGTACCCCATCAGTGGGCTAAAGGTCATAAGGAAGTCATTTTATCCCCCCCACACATGTTTTCTGTGGAGTGAGGCAGGTACCTAACCCATCCATTTCTTGCAAGAATGGCTTAGGCACTTGACTTCAGGAGAGGAATTCCCAGCTGTGGATCACAAAGAGATAGATTCCTCCTTGCAGCCCAGATATAGGTGCCTAACTCTGACAGGGTCAGGCTTTAGGTCACATGCCTCTCCTCAGCATCTTCCACTGGCTAGCATAGGTGGCTAGCTTAGGTGGTTCCCTGCCTAGCATGGTGACTTGTAGATCCCATTCACAGGTGCTGTATAAAGAGTCTATGCACCTAACCCAGGGTTTGTGGATTACCATGTTTTTCAAGGTGCCTAAAAGTTAGACGTTGCAATGCTCAGCATTGCAATTCCTAAGTCCCCTTGTGGATACAGGCCTGTGTGTTCATCAAGGTTAATAAAGGCCTGTGAGATTTTCTTAAATATACAAGAGGGCTCTTACATTTATCCACAAAACACAGTTTTGGCTTTAACCTTACCATTTATTTAAACCAGATTTACACATGCAAATATCCATACCATAGATAACCTGATAAGATATGAAGGAGCAAGTATCAGACATTCCAAGCAGCTTGTTTCCTTTGTTTAACTAAACAGTTTCATGTTAGAGTTTTGAAGAGTGGCTTCAAAGGAATAAAATATCTGTATGATTGAAATTATTCAGGAATCGCTTGTTGTACTATAACACTCCAAAGACAGCACACGAAACCATTTCTGCCAACATAGAAGTGTTTCTGTAGAACACTCAGAGATGGAAGGGACCACCTTAACCCAAATATGAACACACAAGCTGAACATGAGTTTCCCAGATGAACTATTACAGCTAATCGTAAGCATTGTCTCTAGATCACCACAAAATGAGAAGCTAACATCCCCTTAGCAATCATAATCCGTTATAATTTATTGAACTCCAGATAGCTTATATCTGGAGGTTTATAAAGTAACAATTGGGATGTGTTGTATGCAGGGGCGGCTCTACAAAGTAGGCTGCCCCAGGCAGCGCGGAGCGCTGCGCCGCCCTTCCCCAGTCCCGCGGCGGGTCCCCTCTTCCCGCGGCTCCGGCATCCTGGGGAGGGCGGCATTTGCTCGTGGAGCTCGCCGGCATGCCTGCGGCAGGTCCACGGAGCCCGGGACGAGCGGACCTGCTGCAGTCATGCCTGCGGGAGCTCAACCGGAGCCGCGGGAAGACGGGACCCGCCGCAGGCATGACTGCGGCAGGTCCGCTCGTCCCGGGCTCCGGTGGACCTGCCGCAGGCATACCGGCGGGAGCTCCACCGGAGCCAAATGACGCCCGCCCCAGGATGCCGCCCCAAGCGGGCGCTTGGCCCGCTGGTGCCTAGAGCCGCCCCTGGTTGTATGGAAGTGCGTGCAAAACAGACAGTTTTGGGCAGAATTCCATTAAACAAAAATTGTGTCTTTCAGTCAGTTCTAATTACTGCTAACTTAGCACACTCCAAGAGGTAAGTAGAGAAGAGCAAGGGGAATTCATGCATAATGGTAATGGGGACTGGATCAAATCTGATTTAATTTTGAACAAGTAGGTTATAGAAGAGTTGATCACGGTTCTGAAGTTATGCAGCCAGTCAAGTTAAAGGTACAGTGGAGATAAAAGAATGAAGAAAGCATATTATAGATGTGTGGATTTAATAATTTAAAAAATTTAAAAAAATATTTATACATTGCATCCTTTAGTCTCCTAGCAGAGGCACTGAATGGACATTTAATATATACTGAAAACAATATAAAACAAATAAAATACCAAACGTGGTGTTATTAAGAAAATAGGGAAGAATTTAACAGATGATTAGCTTTACACACTAATTTAAAAGAAAGGGATATCTTGGGTCACAAATCAATCTCTCAACTATGGCAAAATTCATGATATGTCAGAATAACTCAGTAATGGTCAATGGTTCACAGTGAGATTCTTTTTTCCCTGCCTTCCCCACAGCTCAGTAGATCACATCTGAAGTGAACAATGATATTCAATAGTTTTCCAGCATCTGTTCTTTTTCTGCCTATGACAAATAAATTGTCTCCTTGCCTTTTGTGAGGGAGTGTTTTGGGTACTTTGTTTTTGGACTCTTTTTTTTGTTAGGCCAAAGTTTTCAAAAGGGTGCGTAGGTACACGATACTTGTTTTTATTTGCTGTCTGCTTGATCATTAGAAAGGTGACTCCTTGGGTGACTGCAGGCTAATTTCTTTGGGGACACTAGGGATAAATGCCTGCTGCCATGACACTCAGTACTCAACCAACTGTTTGAACCTATTGCAGAAATCTCTCCATTTATTTTTGTTCTCCTCTACTGTCATGCCATTTCCATCCGCAGAAACCACTAGATACTGGTGTCCTGCCTCCAAATCATGTCTGACTATGACAGGAAGTTTTGGGAGCTCTCCCAACTCATCCTGAAAAGGAGTACTATCAGTGACAATGGTGTCCATCTTATTACCAGTGAAGATTAAATTCCTCTCTATCCCCTCTGCCAATTCCCTCCACTTGTCCCAAAAGGATGCTGCTGTAGCTATTCTACTTTGGTTACTCTGAAATCCCTCATTCACCTGCAAGGCTATGGGTGATTAGTCATATTTCCTGACTTATTTTCTCATTAAACTCCAGACAGGAGAGATTTCAAAGTGCAAACAACTAGAACAATTTATTTCTGATTGTACCACACAGGGACTTGAGTCTAATCAAAACTGGTTTTCCCAGCCTACTGGCTTTCAATGTGGGTCAGCAATGTGGGATGCCTGACAAGCACAAGAGAAAATCTCATTTCAGTACATTAGATATTAGGGTGTTTTTTTTTCTGTGCCCAGGTTGATTTTGTGAGTTCGAGGAGTTTTTCATCAAGGAAGAGGAAGCATGTCTATTACATTATATCTCCACCTCCGATGAAATTTCAAAGTGCCTTTGTATTATCCCAGAATGGTAGTGAAAATCATTCTTTTGAACAGTTCCAAGGCAAACCTGGTAGGTGATTCTTCATTAGAGTTATTGTGGAGGTGGGAGGGGACGGGGGAGTTAGTAAAAAAAGTATTGGGATTTGTTCTTTTTTTTTTAATTTTAATTAATTTTTTGACCACTAAACAAATTTGAGCAACTTTATAGCTGTTCCAAAAAGGCATCAAATAGGGGCAGGGGGATTTTTTTGGTAAAAACAAATAATAATAAAATTGTCAAGAAAAAAATTGAAAACTGAAAATTTGGAAAATTTCAACCAGCTGTGCTTTTCAATCATGCTGTACAGGTATTCCCATGCAGCTGCTGGAACATTCAGATTCATGTGGTCTTACCATGTGGTCCTCTGTTTCCCTGCCTAGCTAGTCGAAGCCTACAACAAGATTAATGTTCCCTCCCTCAGGTTCTACACAGTTCATATTAGACCCCCTTCCTATTGTTTTACCAAGACTCTACACGGTGAAGTGATAAGAGCTTATCTGCCTGTTGCAGCTGCTTGTCCTAGTTCACACCTCAGAGACATCCACACTGCAGTCTATTATCAGAGGGGTAGCCATATTAGTCTGGATCTGTAAAAAGCGACAGAGTCCAGAGCAAGTGGCACCTTATACACTAACAGAAGTATTGGAGCATAAGCTTTCGTGGGTGAATACCCACTGCGTCTGACAAAGTGGGTATTCACCCATGAAAGCTTATGCTCCAATACTTCTGTTAGTCTATAAGGTGCCACTTGCTCTCCACACTGTAGTGTTTCCTTTGAATGGCAAAGAATGAACTATGACAACCAATTTGGTTTTATGCAAATTGTATCCTTT
Source organism: Mauremys reevesii (assembly GCF_016161935.1). Lineage (NCBI taxonomy): Eukaryota > Metazoa > Chordata > Testudines > Geoemydidae > Mauremys > Mauremys reevesii. Next base: position 98,427,287 of record NC_052627.1, on the reverse strand, counting down.
TAGGTTCAAAGTGTGTGAATACTGCCCTTATCTGCTTTGCTTTCAAGGCATGCATCCCTGCAGGGAATTTGAAAAGATACTTGAATATCACTTTTAAAAACCACTGACCAATTCGACTATCCTTGCCTGTATGAGACTTCTCTGTCATTTCAGATGCTGATAAAGTCATTACTCTAGCCTAACAGGGGGCAGATATGCCACGAGAATAACACTCAAGTGCCTCAATGGGGGGAGGCTGTGAAATTTTGCAATAAGGAGAACAGCAAGTGGAAACATACCACCATATAGTAGTGATCTTTTTAAGACCATACTGGCTAAGCACCCTGCTGAAAGCTGAGCACCCATTTAACAAGGATGGCCAGTAGTGAAAGCATACTTTCAGAAAACATGCACTGTGTGCCCATGTTCATTTTTGAAAATTCCTTTGTTTTCAGAATTCTCATGCTTAATTACATTTGTTAGTCTTTAAGGTGCCACAAGTACTCCTGTTTTTTTTGCGGATACAGACTAACACGGCTGCTACTCTGAAACCTTTGTTTTCAGAATGTCTCCGTGCAGAGTGTCAAGTGCAGGACCTTTGAAAATACCGCTCTAAGTATTTTATCTCTTTTATTTATTATTTATGGATGATTGTATTTCAACCAATGTTCAGTGTTTTGTATATGTAACATTTAAATGCAGCTACAAATAATTTTAATACTTGAATTATTCCCTTTTGCCTATACATTACTTCTCCGGTGTCACTGATGTTGAAGTTTATAAGTTAGCATCCCCATGGATTTTAGCTTTCACATATTAGGTTTTTAATTGAGTAACTTTAAATTATCCTAATTAATTTTACTAAAAAAAAAAAAAGAGAGCATGGACACAAGCAAACACTCTTGAACACCTAAACTACCAAACCTGTAGAAGAAAAGAAATGGCAACTTTAAAAGTCAGAACACAGTTTACAATTGAACTTTATTGCTAATAATATCAGCTTTTCATTTTAAGTTGGGCAAAACTTTTACAATGATGATTTTGCACTGGTTCTGATTGTGGTGAGATTTTATTCAAAGCACATACAACCCCACATGAATGGCAGTTACAAGATTACTTTGCAAAAATTCACATTAACAGCACAAGCAACATTATGGTTACTTGCTAATTCCACGTTCAACTTCTATTTTGCCCAGGAATATTAGACCTTTCATGAATGATAAAAACAAAAGTGTGACAAATCAAACAATTAAAATTCCCCTCCCCTGAATAGAATGGGTAAATTGACCTGTCTCAGTCCATTCAAAAATCAGGTAATAGGTCAGATGTATGTTCTCAGTTAAATCTATGATTCCTTCTCTTGTCAATCCACCTTGCACAATGAGGTAAATACTCAAAATTAATAGACCCAGACAGGCATGTCTGTGGCAGCCAATCCTGCTTTGGGTTATATGGATACCAAAGAGGTGTATGAGAGATTTGTGGTGTGTCTAGGATGCATGAACAAGGTACAATCACAAAGATATCCTGCTTATTTGTGTATGTGCAAATAACAGAATGCATCATTTGTTAAGTGAGGCAGTGGTGTGATTACAGAGGATGTGGTTAGATAACTAAGGCCCTATAATATAGTTTAGTGTACTAGTGAACCATTATAATGGAAATGCTATCACTGGCTGGTGGGAAGGTCCAGGTGTGCCCACTACTCCGGGTCCCAACCCAAGGCTCCTGTACACAGCAGTACATACTGCTCCCTCCAGTTCGCCGCTGCTATTCTATGGGCCTTTTCCCACTTTCCTTTCACCCATACCTTAGGGTTACAGTTCTCAGGAGTCCTGCAGCTCCTTTTATCTGAGCCTGCTGGGCTCTGGTTGGCTGCTTCTATACAGCCTTTCTAGGCAGGCCTGAAGGAACCACCTTCACTGCTCCTTTCTTGGGGAAGGATGTGGTCGGACTGTGGAGCCTCCAGCAGGGGGCCTTGAAGTGCCAGGTACTCTCCACCACATGGCCACACAATACATTGTTCTGGACAGTAGAGGTCCTCTCCAGTTGATTATTAGATTACAGTATTACAATCCAATCTGTTCCACTGTCTGTCCGCAATTATTCCTTTCAAACATTCATTCTTTTATGCTCTGCTCTGTTATTGCACAACTGCCAACTGTTGTGGTGTGGCCAGGACTAGGAATGTCATAGGATTTCAAAACCTGCCCCAGGAAACTGCTGAGACAGAGGGAAAGTCTACACTTAAAACGCTGCATCAGCGCAGCTGTGCCACTGTAGCACTTTAATGAAGATGCTTTATGCCAACAGTAGAGAGCTCTCCTATTGGCAGAGTTAATCCACCTCCTCGAGACATGTTGATGGGAGAAGCTTTCCCACTCACATAGTGCTGTTTACATGTGGAATTAGACTGATATAACTACATCACTAAGGGGTGTGGATCTTTCACACCCCTGAGCGACATAGTTATATTGACATAAGTCTGTAGTGTAAACCAGGCCAGAGAGAGGATGGAGGGAAGATGCTGTCAGGAATAGGAGGAGGGGTCACTAAATTGCTTCCAAGACAGGAGCTTGCAGGGGACTAAGGCTAGCCCCTGGGCATAGACAGCTATGGCAAGAAGAAGAGAAAGTAGTACGCTGTCATGGGAGGAGAAGTGGGGATGGAGGTAGGCATGGTGGGATGTTGCTGTAGGAGCCAGGGTGCAAACCTGTATGGGTAGAAGGAAGAAGCTGTTACCAGGGCAAGGAGAGAAGGGGGAAAGTCAGGGAAGGTTGAAGGGGACAGCAGAAAGTGGGAGACAGCAGGGAGACGAGAAAGGGGGAAACATGATGGGAGCAAAGAAGAGCACAGGAAGGAAAAGCTATGGGGACAGAGTGGACACAGGAGGGTGAGGAAGAAGCAACATTTCTAAGGGGGCAATTTTTCAAATAAGGTGGAGGCCATTGCAGTATTTTATATGCATTAAGGTGAATTTAGATTATTCTTCTGTGCCTTTTGCCTGGACCCTGCTAAGAAAAAAAGAAAATACCCTGAAATTAATCGAGCTGTGTATGTGACCTCTGTGTAGTAAGAAGCAGAAGAAAAGGCAATCTTGGATGAAGCATAGAGCAGGCAGCAGTATAATAAGCTTCATTACACTGTTCCAACTTGTACCTCAGTCTGAACCTCAGGGACCATCGTCTCTTGGATGACAGGGCCCCCTAGTCTGGAAATTTAATTATCCTCCCAGAAAAGACTAAAACTTTTCAAATCCAGTCAAATCTAGCCAGTTGCTTTGGTGAGGAATGTTTTTACATTTTGTGAGTTATGTAGCAGTTGATCTGGAATATCTAATTCAAACAGTGAATGCTATATTTGCATTGAGAAGGTATTCTTTGCTCATAGAAGCCAGATGAAAGGAAATAAACAATCAATTTAAACTTGCAAATATTTAGAACTTCAGTTCCTTTTTTTGTCCCTTACGATTGCACTATATTTATGAAGCAATTTTGATGTGAGTTAAGGGTTAGTGCATGACTATACTGTCAGCATGCATCATTTCCATGTGCTGTTGATGCTACAGTTAAATGCTATCAGACTGCATATTTCTGCCTAGAGCTGCTGCAAAACCTAATTATGTGTTTGTGTTTTGTCTAAAACATATGTTTTGAAGGGTTTTTAAATGTTTCTTCAACCATGTATGCCCTACTCTCGATTTAAATTATTTTAGGACCTGACATTTTAAACTTTTTAAAAATAAACTCTTAAATGGCACTTGAGTCAGACAGTGAATAGAATTAGTCAGTTCTACTCTGGAAGGTAATTAATAATGACTACTCTGCATAATATCCCGTTAATAAATTCAATGCCCTGTAAGCCATAGAGGGATTTAGTTTAACATGTTCCAAGGTTAAAAAAATAACAGTGGGAAACACACAAATCTGGAATAATTTACTACAACATTTATATGAAGTGTCATGGACATGGCTTCTGTCTCTTCATTTACACACAAATTAATTGTATGCAATTTGCATTTTTTATTCTGTGGAGACTGTTTTTATGAGTGTTGCAGAACAAGTAGGAATGTTGAACAAAAGCATCATAAATTGTTCTGTGCAGCTGTTGAAAAAACTCACTAGGAACATGCCATACCAAATCACACCAGTAGTTCATCTAATTTGTGAATCCTGTTTGACAGCAGGTGATCCCAGATGCTTTTGAGAAAAGTGCTAGAATCCTTGTGGCGGACAATTATGGAATAGCCTACCCATAAGAGAAATTCTTTTGCCCGTCAGAGAGGGGATGGTCCTGTGCAAAAGGGGTTTTAAAAAAAAGTAACCGATTTAATGTAATTCTGGATCTTCTCATTATCCAGATAGGTATTAACAATATTGGACCTATTTCAAGTTTATTTAAAAAGGTAAAATTTCTGAAAGCTACATTGTAAAAGTAAAGCTGACTGAAAAATGAAGCTAAGATAGAGGTTTATAGAATTTCCATTACAGCAATTACTTAATAGCAGAATGCCTTCTTTGAGAATAATACATTTAAGCATCTGAGGTCCTTGGGGCCTCGTTTGCTCTCTTACCTACAGAGTATAGAAGTATATGTTTTTTTGCTTATTGCATCCCATGTGAAAAGTCCAGATGGTGAAATTTAGAATGGTGGAGAATGTATCATTTCTTATCAGCAATCCAGCAATGCAATTTCTCTGAAAATTAGATATACTGAATTAGAGTTCTCCTTTTTACATAGAAGATGTCTAATTTAGACATTGGTCTCCTATTTTTTTTTTAATGTAGAGAGACTACAGTTAACAGTAAAGCTACATTCCCATTATAAGCCCAGTTTTGACATGCTCACCCTCAATTTGCCAAGATCAATCCAATCCACCTGACCGCCCTAGTCCCAATAGTCCCAGTGTTTGGATGAGTGTAACTATACTTTTCCATTGCTTACAACATTGGTAGAGCTGGTTTACATTTTTTCACAATTAGAATTTTTTGACAAAGTTGGCATTGAAATTTTGAATTTTGATGAAAAATGGTGAAAATTACCGACTATTTCCTATTTTTAAATTGTGTTTGTTTTTTAAAGTGGAAACGTGACTTTTTATTTCCTTGCTTCCCATACTTTAATTCACCACAAGCAGTCAGAAAGGTTCTTTTAAGGTTTTTACAAGGCATGAAGGCAAACTGCCTGTTGAATCTGCTCAGCTCTAATGTTGAGTTTACAATTTGTTTTCTTCTGCCTGGGAATGTAAGTACAGTCCTAAAACTGTTCTTTTTACAAACAAAATAAAGTTATGCTAATGTGAGCTTCTCACAGTAAATGGCAGGAGTCAAATGAGTCTGCAATCAGCTTGTTGGTTGTGATAAAATTCTCTTGATTTCTTTTAGTTTCTAATGTATATATGACATTTAAAGCACTTTTGCTTTGCTGATAGGTATTGAAGACCAATACTTGCTCTAGCAAATTAATTATTCAAGTACAGTATGTTTACTATGTCTATCAATTTTCTGCCTAGTAGAGTCTTCCAAAACCAGTTAACAGCAAAGAGCAATGTGAAATGCTTGGTTAATTGCTTATGATATCCTTTAAGGCTAACTCATATAAACCCAATTAAAAATTTAGGCCCACAGAACCAATTTCAACCCTAACGTAAAGAGCTACAACTTTAGTAGGCTTGGGGGACTTGTAGCTGCTTACACCAGAGATGCATTTAACTCACAATTCTCAGCTCATCATAACACGACTTCATTCCAAAATCAGCCATCAGAAAGCAGCAGCTTATTGTTAGCTGCCCCTTCATCAAACACTAAGAAACTATAGTCAAGCTATATAGTTACATGATACAGACCTAGGCTAACACTAAGGCCTCCAAGAAATGAGAGGAGAAAAACCTCTACCACACTATAATTTGTGTGGTAAGTACATATAAAAACAACAGTGAAGAAGAAATGCACAAGAAAAATGAAGGTTCTAAGTCACTCTGAATTTTCCACAACCCTCCCTGCTCCTTCTCTGAACTTACCCCTCTTCATTTCCAAGCCAATATAGAAATGAGTCCCAGAGCGGTAATCCAAATTAGCCACGAGCTTGCACAGGAAATGTGCAGGCTCAGAACCTCAAAAGGTATTTAGGTGCCTAACTCTCACTGATTTCAGTGGGAGTAATGGGCCTAAATGCCTTTGAAGATCTGGGCCTAGGTGATTTAGATCCTTTTGAAAATGTTGCCCATTGACTGAAAAGCTATACCTCCACTACAAAAGAACACTTTTGTTAGGAAAATAACAAATCTTTAAATCCACATACACACTCTCAAGCTTCAAAATACACAATACATTTACTCAGCAGCACCTACCTATAGCTATACTACTTTGTTTTACAGTGCTTTTAAGCCCACAAACAATAGGTTACAGACTGAGCAAGTTTGGGCTACCTCTTGCAAAAATCAGGAGCAATGACTATGCCATACATCAACTCTCGACAGCCTCTAAAGAACTCCACAAACTTCATTGTAACAAGAACTCCACAAACTTCATTGTAACAATCTGATAAAAACACAATTTCATTTTTACATGAGTACTTTCAGCATGTGATAGCCTACAGAAAAAAAGAAAGAGAGTGATGGTGAAATTCATTCACCAACCTAAATAGGAAAGAGCAATAATGAGAGTTCACTCAGGCCTGCTCTACACCTAAAACTTAGGTCAACCCCTAAAATTCCCACCCCTGAAAGATGTAGTTAAGCCTGTATAGACACTGCTAGGTCGACAGAAGAATTCTTCCGTCGACCTAGCTACTGCCTCTTCAAGGGGTGGATCCACTACAGTGATGGAAAAACCCCTTCCATCATCATAGTAAGTGTCTACACTACAGCGGCATAAAAGCAGCACTGCAGTTGTACCACTGGCAGCATAGACATAGCCTAAGGGCTTGTCTACATTACCCGCTGGATCGATGGGCAGCAATTGATCCAGCAGGGGACAATTTATTGTGTCTAGTCTAGATGCGATAAATCGATTGCTGAGCATGCTCCCATTGACTCTGGTACTCCACCAGGGCGAGAGGCACAGGTGGAGTCAACAGGAGAGCATCAGCCATTGACTTACCACAGTGAATACACCACAGTAAGTAGATCTAAGTACGTCGATTTCAGCTACGTTATTCACATAGCTGAAGTTGTGTAACTTAGGGCTGGTCTACACAGGGGTGGGGAGGGTCGATCTAAGATATGCAGTATCTTAGTTAGACTTAACTTGGCAGTTCTCACGGCAGCAAGTCGACGCTGCTTACTCCTCCTGCCGAGGTGGAGTACGGGCGGTGATTCGCGGATCGATTTATCGCGGCTAGATGAGACGCAATAAATTGATCCCCGATAGATCAATTACTACCCGCCGATCCGGCAGGTAATATAGACATACTCTGAGATTGATCCCACCTCCCCAGCGTAGACCAGGCCTTAGTAATCTCATAGCCAGGAGCCTTACAGTGGACTTATGACAACAGAGGCTAAAGAAAAATAGTGACAGTTCTGTTTCTTTCTTCCTCAAATCTGTTCTGCTACTGCATCCTACAGAGATAAAGGGCACTTGTCAGAATTCTTTTTTTACTGCCAAAGTGGCTTGCTGGCTAATAGCAAATGACACTTCAAGGCAAGCCTTCCACAGAGCTAGAGGTCTACACATAGTTCACTTTTATTAATTCAATATAACAAATGATCTTAGACGCAAGTAATGCTTCTCAAGGCTATACCCTGATGTCAGTGGTATCACACGAGGGAAGAATTTTGCCTGTATCCATGTGTTGTTCTGTATGTCTCCAATGAACATATTCACTCCCATTTTAACCCTCTCCTTCTTCTATCTCACTTCATTACAGATAGCTGCCAAACGATCTAAGAACAATGCTACTTCTAGGGTCTGCTCCTGCAATGTGCTGAACATCCTCCTCCACCAATGAAGGCAAGATCAAGTGAGGTCAGGTGTTTGTATTTTTATTAACTAATCTCAATCTTATTTAAAACCAGTTTTAAGAGTCTAAACCTTGTCTGGTGTGACTGATATTGAAGGTCTTCTCCATTGTTAGCTGACATTGTTTTCATTTCTGTAGTAATCCTCTCTAGATCCACATTCCACATCAATTTATTGCAAACCATTGGAAGCATAAAAGCTAAATCTGCCTGACTGTGACACAGCAAAACCTCTCTGCGCCAACCTCCACTCATTCTGATGCTCAGAGCAGGGGCGGCTCTAGACACCAGCGCGCCAAGCAGGCGCGTGGGGCGGCCGTTTCCCGGGGGCGGCATTTGGCTCCGGTGGAGCTCCCGCCGGCATGCCTGCGGCAGGTCGACCGGAGCCCGGGACGAGCGGACCTGCCGCAGGCATGACTGCGGCGGGTCCCGTCTTCCCGCGGCTCCGGTTGAGCTCCCGCAGGCATGACTGCGGCAGGTCCGCTCGTCCCGGGCTCCGGTGGAACTGCCGCAGGCATGCCGGCAGGAGCTCAACCGGAGCCGCGGGAAGAGGGGACCCGCCGCGGGACCGGGGAAGGGCGGCGCAGCGCTCCGCGCTGCTTGGGGCAGCCTACTTTCTAGAGCCGCCCCTGGCTCAGAGGCAGCCTTTTGTTACCACAGGGAGAAAGTAGGGACTTGATCTTGTCAGATGCTGAGCACCCTTCACTACCTTCAGTGGTAGAGGAGCATGTTCAGCACACTGCTGGAGCAGGCCCTAAAAGTGGCCCTGTTCTTAGATCATTTGGCAGTTATCTGGAATTGTTACCTAGTGACTGGAGACACTAAAACTAAAAATTCTCCTCTCAACAAAACCGGTAAAAAAAAATTGCATTGTAATGGGATCAAAGGAATGAAAGAGCTATTTTTGGTTATGCTTTAAATTATTTGCCGGCATAATATTTACTCCTCATAGGAAGTGAAATCTGCAAGTTTCATACATCTTTAGCTCTCGGGATGAGAGTTAAGGCTTTTGTATGTCCACTTGTAATTAGTTAGGGATGGTGAATCTGTTCTTCAGTTTTCACATTCATGCCAGACTAAAATAGCAAAACTCTGTCCCAAATGTCCACTGTTTTCTTTTACTGCTCCTTGTCATTGCTCATCTCAGTGATCATGGACAAGACTTCTGATTTTTTTTTAAAAGGTGGATTATGCATAACTGATAGTACCTGAGGGAATGTTTAGAACTTTCATTGTGGAAGACACATGTTTTGCTTTTGATCAACCAGAAATACATAAAAGATCATAGAAGATGAATGTACATGTTTCCAGTAATGTGGATAACTGGGGATCTTGCATAGTCAATATCTTGTCTGAAACAGGTAAACTGGATGTGACTAAATGAATTTGTGACCAAAGTATCTTCATCCCACTGCCATTCCTTAAGCATTTGTTAGAAAAATCTGCTTAAGTATCAGGGCCTGGAATATTATTTCTTGGTTTGTATTTAGGTTTAAAGCTGTATTGCAGGAGCAATATCTTTTTGAAGCCTTGGTGAGGCTTGCCAGGTGCAAGGGAATGCAAATTGCTCCAGCTTACATGCTTAGGAGCCAGGAGAAGATGTATAATGATGTAAGTTACAACTTTTAATTCAGGGGATTCAAGAGATCCTTAAAGGAGGTCTAACTTACACACCACCTTATGCATCACTTCTGAAGTTGGCCCCAAGTTCCCCTTTAAGAGATCTTAGTTGTGCCAAAAATTCTGTAAAATGTAATAAAAAGATTGTGAATAGCAGCAAAATGAATGTACAGTTTTTATTTGCAAGAAAAAGTACTGCATAAGGGTGAATATTGACAACATGTTTCAGTGTAGTCCAGCTAACACTCTAACTGATATTTCTTAATGAAAATCTAACCTTTGAAAAAACCCTAATATTAGACTGTTTGAAAATAAATTGTTGGGGAGGAGCTAGATGGCACTGCCTAGAAGGATTCAAATGAGTGAAGATGAGGATATCAGCCTTTCCTAGTTTGTGCTTCCCAGCATGGTTATGTTTGATTTTTTTATTACTCCTAAACCCTTTCAAGCATATAACACAAAGCTCCAATGAGTCTGAATCTATTGCTTCAGTTGGTTGTATTTTCCCCCCCGTCAGCATAGACAGGATTTCTCTGGCTTTGACAAAACATGAAAAGTGTTCACTCATTTTACTGACACATCTGACATTTCCACTGCTATGCTATAAAGCCAAAAAGCCGCTGTTGAACAAGGAAGTAACCTTTATACCCGGGTAGAATCAGAGAAATAAAGACTTCAGCTCAAACAGCACACAGATGTATGTTTGATTAAGAAAATAATTGTAACCCTTCTGCCAGGTGGAGTCAGCAGCAACAAGGGCCGGGTTCAATATCTAGGGGTTTCTTTTCAACAATACAACACAGAACTGGCTCGAGCCCCCACTCCAGTAATCTGTGACAATATACACTCCACCCCCCAAATGCCTCTAGGAGGCAACACTTCCCCACTCACAAGCACAGGGTCAGAGAATAAAAAAAAAGCTTTTAATAAAAGGAGGGAAGTCACCCAGCATTAATTTGGGAAAATGCCTCAAGCAGGATTCATAAACATAAAACCATGAGCAACAGACCCTGGGTACACTGGGCTGTGTCCTTTTGCCTCAGGTTGTTAAATCCAGCAACCAAAAGTTCCTTTAATATGCTCCTCCCTTCTCCCTCCACAGCACCTCACTCACAATTATTGTCCTTGGTCAGTGAAGATCCAGAGTTCCGAGGTGCATCTGTGTGAGCTCATCTCCCACCCTGCCTAAGGGAAGTGCAGGGGAGAAAGATGTGGGGGACATCTTGCTCGTTCTGCTGTCCAGGCTACCTGCTGCTTGCTCTGCTGGCTGCCCTGCCAGCCACTACACGGTTCCACAAGCCACCCTGTCATTTGCTGCACTGCTCTGCTGGTTTCCCTCCCAGCTGCTGCTCTGCAGACTGTTACCTTCTGCTGCCACCTGATTCTCTACTGTCACCTCTGTGGGTCAGTCTCTTGAGGTGCCACACAGCTCTTAGTGATTTTCAGCTCTCAGTGATTGTCAGCTCTTAGTGGAGGAACTTCATTGCTGGGCAGAAATGCTGTCCGGCAACAAGTGATTTCAGCTCTGGTAAACACTTAACAAAACAAGAGACTCCTAATGGAGCCTTAATTATCTATATCTTTGAACGGTGGGGAGGGGCAGGTTAAACCATGCCTCACACTCTTAGGTAGAGCCTCCACCTCCCGATAGGTACACCTGTCCCCACTCCCTTTTCTTTTCACAGGCATCTGACATCCACACCCCCTGCTTAACAACTTTGTTTCAGTTAAAGGTGTCCCCCTCAATACAATAAGGATAACAACATTTCATACCCCCCTGCGTTCAGAACTGAAGCGAGTTGTAACCCAACACCAGCCAAAGTTGATCACTCTGGCAACACAGCTCTGTCTGCCAGATATCTAGGCAGAGTGGGTGTATTCATGTAAATATGGTATGGTCCTGAAGTCTTTTCCCCTCCCCACCTAGCTGTCAGGGGAGAGCTCATTTAGACCCTGTTTATAAGAACGACCATACTGGTCCATCTAACCCAGTATCCTGTCTTCCGACAGTGGCCAATACCTGTTGCTTCAGAGGGAATGAACAGAACAGGCAATCATAGAGTCATCCACTCTCAGCTTCTGGTAAACAGAGGCTAGGGATACTCAGAGCCTGGTTTTGCATCTCTGCCCATCCTGGCTAATACCCATTGATGGACTATCCTCCATGAACTTATCTAGGGTTTTTTTTAACCCTATTATAGTCTTAGCTTTCACAACATCCTCTGGCAAAGAGTTCAACATTTGACTGTGTATGTGAGAAGTACTTCCATTTGTTTGTTTTAAACTTGCTATTATTTTGATTTGGTGACCCCTACCTTCTTGTGTTATGTGAGGGAGTAAATAACATTTCTTTATTCACTTTCTCCACACTATTCATTATTTTATAACCCTCAATCATATCCCTTCTTAGTCATCTCTTTTCCAAGATGAAAAGTCCCAGTCTTTTTAATCTTGCCTCATACTGAAGCTGTTCCATACCCCTAATCATTTTTGTTGCCCTTTTCTGTAACTTTTCCGATACCAATACATCTTTTTTTGAGATGGAGAAACCAGATCTGCAGCATTCAAGTTGGGGGTGTACCATATGGGTGGCAACCCTTCAGGGTTGTCCTGGAGTCTCCAGGAATTACAGATTGATCTTTAAGTAAAGATTATGTCATGTGATGAAATCTCCAGGAATTCATCCAACCAAAGTTGGCAACCCTAGTATACCATGGATTTATATAAAGGCATTTGATATTTTCTGACATATTATCTCTCTCTTTCCTAATGATTCTTAACATTGTTAGCTTTTTTGATTGCTGCTGCATGTTGAGAGGAAGTTTTCAGAGAACTTTCCACAGTGACTGCAAGACTTCTTTCTTGAGTAGTTACAGTTAATTTAGATCCCATCATTTTGTATGTATAGTTGGTATTATGTTTTCCAATGTGCATTACTTTGCATTGTTAATTAGTGGAATTTTTGAAGTCTACTATACGGTCACTGCTACAATGCAAATCAATTTCCACAACTCAGAAAATGAGCATTTTGGCTTTCATTGTGCAAATCATCATGCAGGGCAAAGCAGAAGCAAAAGGTTGTGCTTCAACACAAGTGTGAGAGGGCTAAGAGTAGGTGCCAGTAAAGTAGGTGGAGTGATAAAGCATAGTAGAGTCCACCACAAAGTATGAATAAGTTTCAGTCCCCTGCAATCAAGAGCCCACAGTAAATAAGGAGTGTGGTATATGTGGAGGACAGACATATCATAAGATTTAGCAAGATCCTCAGGATGCAAATGTCCTCTTTTGGCCATACTTCTGCATGTAGACAGTAGTAACTTAGCATCCACACACTGGGACTCTCCTTATTGAAGTATAGGGCTCTGTTGTACTGCCTTTCCAGGTCAGCCTTTACTCCACCTTTACTGCAGGATCAAGCTCTCTGAGAATCCACTTCAAGGAACTGATTTCTCTCCATGCAAGCAGTTGCTGTAGTTGCTATAGGGGTAGTATCATATGAGAAGGAAGATGGCTTATCTGATCCTTACTGGGTGGGGAGGTGTCCAAGAGAAACTATTTAGTAAAATATAGTCCATATTATAAAAATGTTTGCGAAACCCTGGATAGAGGTTTAAGTGTAGAACAATGTTGCTCTGAGACTTTCAATACATGTCTCCAACACACAACTATTAGTGTTGCATGGATTCAGACACCAAGAGACTGAACTACTCACAGTATCAGATTAAGTTCACTAGAACCTCAGAGTTACAAACAACTAAAGAATGGAGGTTGTTCATAACTGAAATGTTTGTAGTTCTGCACAAAACATTATGGTTGTTCTTCCAAAAATTTACAACTGAACATTGACTTAATGCAGCTTTGAAACTTTAGTATACAGAAGAAAAATGCTTCTTTTAACTATCTTAATTTAAATGAAACAAGCACAGAAACAGTTTCCTTACCAATTTTCTTAAATGTTCCTTTTTTTAGTAGTTTACCTTTAACACTGTACTATACAGTCTTTGCTTTTTTGTTTGTTTGTCTCTTCTGCGTGATTGCGTACTTCCAGTTCCAAATGAGGTGTGTAGTTGCTGATCAGTACATAATTCTGGTGTTCGTAACTCTGAGGTTCTATTGTAGTAACTGTTTGAAAAGCACAAGGTTCTGTCTCATTTTCTGAGTCTCAAAAGCTGAAATTTCAGAGTCACTCGTACAATAGAATCCTGGAGTTAGCTTAGTAAAGGAATTACATGGTATGGCTCAATGTATAGTTGATGTGGGATGTTATGTTTAATTTGATCTGGTGTTTAAATGTGATGTAGATCATCTAGTAAAAAACACAATATGGGAAAGAAAACTAAGCTTTATGGGAATCTACAAATAAAGAAGGAACCCATTATAAACCTCTTGCTTTGGTCTAAGAATCATAGGACCGGAAGGGACCTCAAGAGGTCTTCTCATCCAGTCCCCTGCACTCAAGGCAGCACTAAGTATTATGTAGGCCATATCTGATGGGTGTTTGTCTAACCTGCTCTTAAAAATCTCCAATGACAGAGATTTCACAACCTCCCTAGGCAATTTATTCCAGTGCTTAACCACCCTGACAGTTAGGAATTGTTTACTAAAGTCCAATCTAAGCTGCCCTTGCTGCAATTTAAGCCCATTGCTTCTTGTCCTATCCTCAGAGGTTGAGGAAAACAATTTTTCTCTCTCCTCCCTCTAACAACCTTTTGTATACTTGGAAACTGTTGTCACGACCCCCCTCAGTCTTCTCTTCTCCAGACTAAACAAAATCATAGGTCATGTTTTCTAGACCTTTAATCATGTTTGTTGCTCTTCTCTGGACTTTCTCCAATTTGTCCACATCTTTCCTGAATACTCTAGTTGAGGCCTAATCAGTGCAGAGTAGAATAGAAGAATTACTTCTTGTGTCTTGTTTACAACTCTCCTGCTAATACATCACAGAATTATGTTTGCTTGCTTTGCAACAGTGTTACACAGTTGACTCATATTTAGCTTGTGATTCAGTACCAAGTACACTTCAAGGATCACCAAATATTCCTCTAAGGCTAAACAGAAAGGCCCCCCAAATGTTTATACAGTCTAAAATACCATAGAGAAGTCTAGCAGGGTAAATATGGATGTCCTTCCCTTGTACATAGAAAGAAGGACATCAACCACCAAAGCAACAAATACAGTCTCAGCCTGGCCTACGCCTGACTAAGATGTATCCAGGATAATAGCAGACAACAGGTGGCTTTGGAGCCTTTTTTCTTTTTTTTTTAATCAGCCTTTCAATTAACTTGCTTAGAAAAGGGAGTTTATAAGACCTATAGCACTGACTGGTAGTTTCATTATTACTAGTCACAACATTGCATGTTTTAAGGAGGGTGTAAAATGAGGTTGCAAATGGAAAGCATATGTTATAAAATATATTTTCATTATTATTATTAATTTCTATTTAGAGAGGTACAGGTGTTAGATTACACTTCCCCAACCTCCTCAAAATATTACTGCCCGATGAGCTGCTGATACTTGGCAGCAGAAAAGAAATACCACCAGATTCCTCTTGGAAGTGGGAGGAGGAAAGAGTGAGATGCTGCTTCCTGGGTCTGGGCTTGAAAACTCCCTCCCAGGAAGATGAACTGGTTTTGTGTAGGAGGGGAGGAGCCCAGTTCTACTTCCCACTGGGAGAGGGAAGGACAGCATGTCTCAATCTTCAGGGTGCTTCTAATTGATGGGGGCAGGTTCTTCCTGTATTAGGAGTGATGGGTAATTGTAACATCACTTCATTGTGATGGTTCTGTCCTGTCATTTGCACAGTTGCTACCGGACAGAACAAGAAAAATGAAATACCAGTCTTTTCTTTCTCCTTTTGCAATGTCTCCTCATCTCTCCCACAGCCCCTGTTCAATCTTCTTTTTTAAACCTCCTAGACCTGCTGTGAATATTCCTGCTTTGACTATTTAATCTGCACATTTTTGTTACAACCAATTGTAATGTGTGTGTACAACAGCATTCTTGGCTGCTAAGAAATTTTTAAAGATCCCATATGAACACCAAAATCTTGGGACATGAGGAGGAGATATTTGTATGCTGTTTCCTAAAGTATGTTTAGTTTGGACTTGACAGCATGGCTGTAAATATTCTTGTCATTTTTATGTATTATTATTCTCTATGATTAATATTATCATCTTGTTATAGTGCTATTTAGGGAGTTCAGAAATCTGTCTCTTTTCACTTGGGAAATATTAATATATTGATGCTTTCTTTTTTGTGGGGCTCAACTTTTATATACTTCTTGAACCAGATCCTCAGCTAGTGTAAATAGCATAACTCCATTGAAATCAAGAATGTAAAATCAGTTGATTTATATCAACTGATGATCTGATCTATTATATTTACTTTTTATGTGTATCATCTGTGTCATCAATGTCAGCTGACTGCTTCTGAATCTGCAAAGCTATTTGTCACAGGGTCATGCAGTTACATAAGATATTAAAAAATTTCTTAGCAGCCAAGAATGCTGTTGTACACACACACTAAATAAAGATGGAAGACATCTATCTATCTATCTATCTATATATGCAGTGTTGTAGCTGTGTCAGACCCAGGATATTAGAGAGAAAAGATGGCTGAGGTAATATCTTCTATTGGAGCAACTTCTGTTGGTGAGAGAAGCTGACCAGCAGAGAGAGAGAGAGAGAGAGAGTGTAAACACACAGATAGCTATTCTTCAGGTCTGGGAAAGGTACTCAGAGTATCACAGCTAAATACAAGATAAGTAATTAGCTCATAGTCTATTTTATATTTAGCTGTGAGTACCTTTCCCAGACCTGAAGAAGAGCTCTGTGTATATCTACATACACATACACACATACACTGTTATTTGGTAGAAGAAATGGTTCTAATAATGCCAAAGTCAAGATTTAATTCCTGTAGAATCAACAGCTTTTGAGACTGTGGGGTAGCCAAGTAAATAGGGCACTGGAGATCAAGAAAACAGGAGGTTCTATTCCTAGCTGTGCCACTGACCTGCTGTGTGAGCTAGGGCCATGTCACTTCACATCTCTGTTTCTTTTCCCCTTCCTATTATAATATAAATAAAAACATCTCCTCTCATCCCAAATTATATCAATTTAAAACAGTACTCCATAAATTTGACCTATACGGTTTGTCTGACTACTCTATTGGAGTAGCAGTGCTACTGAAAATTTCAAGGAATTGTGCTCAGGGAACATTTTAAAAGCTTCATTTTTGGAGTACATTTTGTACTTACTAAGTTTAAGTGAGTTCAAAATGTGTTCATTTGTGTGTTCCTAAAGTATCTCTAATAAATATACCTGCATCTTTGTAGACCATAAAGTTCCTTCTGGATGCTAAGTTAGCAGACTTTTAAAAGCATACAAGAGAAATGTTTTCATTTAAAAATTTTCCTTAAGATTATCAAAGTGATGTTTTGTTCCCCTATAAGTGACAAATAATACCAAATTTCAACTCAGGAGAATGAAAAAATACTTATGAATAGTAGGTATCTACTTGTGCTATTTTCTCAAGAAATATCTGCATTAGAAACACAGATCTGATGGATTTTAATGTATAATTTGAATATATTATAGACACTTGGTATTTCATCATTCACAATAAGCAGTAAATGTAGTGCATTAGTGGAATAAGTTGAAGTTAGATTTCAACAGTGTAACAACCACCAACAGCAAGAAATCTATTTAGTAAATGAGAAAAACTGAAAAATAAAGATTAAATGGTATATGACAGAGAATCATTTGTTTTTTATGGTCCAATATACGACTCCTTGGCCTTGTGGTTGACCAGTGTAACATCATCCATTTGCAACAACGCTCTGAGTACCCACTAACTTGCTCCAGCATAATTTCCACCAATATTATGCTTTGGATACACATTTTAAATTAAGACCAAAATGTCAACCCTGGGTACCTAAAGATAGGCTCCTAAATCATAAAAGTGGCCTAATTTTCAGAAAGGCTGAGCACCTGTAAATCCCGCTGGAATTATTTTATTATATTAAACTTGAGTAGTATCTTACTCATATAAATATTCCCTTGGGCTTCAATAGGACTACTTGCATGGATAAAGTACTCCAGAGTGTGAGCAAGACTGGAAGACCCTAAGGCTATGTCTACATAGCATCTAGGTGGTGTAATTGCAAACTTGGGTAGACATACATGGGCTAGTTTGTTCAAGCCAGTGTCTAAAAACAACACTGTGGCTGCAGCACAACAGGAGGCAGCTCACACTAGCCACCCAAGGACAATCCCATCCAACCCTCTAGGTACCGTCTCAGGCAGTTAGCCCAGTGTGCCACAGCCACACTGCTATTTTTAGACACTAGCTCAAACAGAGCTAGAATGCGTATATTTACCTGCACTGGGAATTACACCTCCTTGCTGCTGTATTGACATACCCTAAGTTAGTGGCAGAACCAGCATTAGAACTCAGGAGCTGTGGATGCCTCTGCTCTAACCATTATACTACATGTTTCAAGAAGGGGACATGAGTAATTTTTTTTTCTTCCAGAATTACTATTCTTCTAAAATTGATTTTGAGCTATGATTATAAGAACAGTATTTCACAACTGGTGTGTTACTTTAACTTTCATCTCAAATATTCCATCTTGGCCATTGTCAAAGATGCAATTTCAGACTAACTGAACCATTGTTCATTTCTTATATTGTATTAATGTTTTTACATTTATAGAGCAGATCAAGACAGATATCAGTAATATGGCAGCACTGCCAATACCCCCTCAACATCCTTCCAGGTCTGATCGTACATTAAAACTTCAGTTCACTAGAATAAATGTAAATAAGAATGTAGATGTATCTTTCTAACTTTTTGAGAACTTGTCTTTTTAAACTCAGTGGCAGCTTTGTATTTTATTACTTTGTTGATCTGAGTTTCATTTTAAGCAGTTCTTTAATGCTGCGTGACTTCGTTTACTTTTGGTTTATGTTACTCAACCATATCCCTTAGCTTAATTAAGTTTATTTGTTCATGCTACAACTACTTTCCATTGCTCTGCAGCAAGAATAGGTAAAAATCAAGGGACACTCAGTCAGCTGTGAAGCTGTCAGTCCATCATAACCTGAATATTGATTTTCAGGGGTTGGTGACATTCCCTAGGTATACATATCAAGATTGTTGACAAAGAGCTCTATACTTAATTGAATGTGATGTCTGTATGAGAAGTGATGAAGTATGTTGGTGATATATATGCTTAGCTCCCTCCCAGTAGATTCAATGGTGTTTTATGAAATTCCATACTGCTCTGACAAACCTGTATTTACTTACTTTCTTTAACTTCACAAACTGTTAGGCTGATTCTGATCTTACCTACACCAACTTCACACTGGTGTCTCTCAGTTTACTTCAGTGGATTGCGAGATCAAAATTGAACCTTATATTTTTAAACACATGAAAAGGCAAGGGGGAGTTAAAGCTTCCACAGCCCACAAAAAGCAGAGTGCTAGGCCTTCAAAAAGCCAAAGGGAAGGGCAGAGGGCATAGAGAGTAACAAACGCCCATCTGCTTTCTGAGGGCTTGTCTAAATGTACAGCGCTGCAGCTGTGCCGCTGTAATGCTTTATGAAGACACAACCTATGCTGACAGGAGAGGCTGTCCCATCAGTGTAGGTACTCCACCTCCCTGAGAGGTGGTAGCTGTGTTGACAGGAGAAGCTCTTTCATTGACATAGCACTGTCTACACCAGGAGTTCAGTCAGGATAACTGTCACTCAGGTAGAGTGACAAGATGTTCCGATATTAGGGGCTTTGGCTTATATACGCAACCACCCCCTTCCCCCCCAAAAAGTGTCCTGATTTTTCACATTTGCTATCTGCTCAGCCTACGCTCAGGGCGATATATTTATACCAACGTAAGTCTGTATGGTAGACCAAACCTGAGAGGGCCTGGGCTCCTACCAGGGAGCTCTGAGTTGCAGTCCTTCTCTCTCAGAATGCCACCCTGCACTGAGCAGAGCTCCTCCTTTTTAAGAGTCCACCCATCTCCAGGCTTTACAAGCCTCACAAGTGACTGGGACTGATTGTAGCCAGAGGAGCTCTTTAACCACTTTCTGACTGGGGTGAAAAGAAGAAATTGTAGTCCCCAGACTCAATCAGCAGGCGAAAGTAGCTATAGGGAGGACTGCAGAGATGACTGCATCCTTCCACCCAGGAAAATTAAAATAAACAACATGCCACTACAGAGAAATGGCAAGGTAGGGAACAATGGGGAAACTAGTCCAAGAACATAAAAGGCAAGTCACAGAAAATCTACCCATAAGGCTGCCGATGAGTTTGGTCACTTATGTAGTGCTCCAGGAAAAAATATCGATTTGTGTGCACAGCCAGAGGGCTTCTGCTTTTAGCAGGCAGGCCCCAATATAAAACAAAAGAAGGAAGACCTCAGTATGGGGGAGATCCAGCGAGTGGGTTTAATATTCAAAATAAACAAATAGTGCAGAGGGTAGAAGTGTAACCTCCTTTTCTTTTTCTTATTTCACAGTGTTCAGCCAAAAAACAAAACAAACTTAGTGCTGTAGTTACACCCACTGTTTCTACTTGCTCCAAGCTGATATGGAAACATTGCAAGACAAGGCAGAAATATAGAACCTTGAGTAACTGCAAAGACATAGTTGCTATTTCAGCACACTACAGAGAGTGCAGGAAGTTGTTAACCATGCTCAGTAGCTGTTTGAAGCTGGTGTGGAAGGCTTCACATATGCATGTACACATATATCCCTTCCCCTTCCCCTTCCCCTTCCCCTCCCCATTAGACCGTGGAAGCTCCTGACCAAGCAGTAAATTCTGCCAGGGATACAAAACTGCCAGCCATATTGTGCACCAGTCAGATCCAGCCCAGCCCTTCAGTGGGATGATAGAGCTGCTGGGGTAACCCAGATTGACTCTCTGGGCTGGTTCTCAATACAGTTCCCAGTAATTTTACAGAAGTCAGTGGCATTGAGACTGGGAAAACACCATAAAGTAGGAATCTCAGTCTGGAGGCCCAATGCCTTTGTGAAGTGTATCACATCATCGAACCAAAGACAGTGTGTTAGCCTGCAGCTATAGTAACTGTCGGGTAGTCTTTTTTTCTTATTTGAAATTGCATATATGATCAATAGTATGGATGCTGAAACAATTGGTTTTGCTGTATAGCTAAATATTTTATTTAAATGGCAATATAATACCCAGGGTGAGCCTATGTGAATGCAAAATATCTCAGATTAACAAATCACAATCTCTGTAATTGTTTAGTAAGGTGTTATAAACATATGTAATTTAGGCCCTGTGTTATAGTCTTCATTTAAAAAAAAAATATATCTAGCAAGTGATGTATCAGAGGGGTAGCCGTGTTAATCTGGATCTGTATAAAGTGACAAAGAGTCCTGTAGCACCTTATAGACTAACAGACGTATTGGAGCATAAGCAGATGTCTGACGAAGTGGGTATTCACCTACGAAAGCTTATGCTTCAATACATCTGTTAGTCTATAAGGTGCCACAGGACTCTGTCACATTTTAGTGAATGATGTTAGTCTATGTAGGGTGCACTGTAATTGCTGTGCTGTAACAGTTTATCTTTGGAGTGTTATTCATTAAAAGGAATTTGAAATTATTAATTGTGCATGTACAAACTGTATTTTGGTAAAGACTGGTACTGGATTCCTAACAAGAGTAAGAAAGTGAATCCTATTTAGAGAGTTTCTATAAAAAATCCAGTGGTAGTCTCTTGCAAGGATAGGAATTCATGGTCTATGGAAATACTTTAAGTCATAGAGAGGAATTCTGTAGCACAGAATTGTTAAGTAAATTGACTTGCCTCCCCTCTACACAGATTATAGAAGCATCACACGGGGAGCATGCCAATACACTGGTCCAGGTACATCAGTATCTGGGCCACATGGAAGGTCACATTATTGTTGTGGCTGATTCATCTGAGGTGTCCATCAACAGTCTTTTGACTTTGTTAATGCCAGTAAACACAGTGGTCCATCATGCACACAGTCATGACGGACCACTGTTCTCCAAAGCAGTGATAATTAAATTAATCTCCATCTCAACACAGCTGCACATGACCCACTGTTCCTCTTACATTCTCTCTCCTTAACTCAAAAAGAAAAAAAAAAGTTTTCTACTAGGGAAGAAATGTTGAGCCAGATTTTCTTTTTGGCTGACTTTCTAATGGGAATACATCTAACAGGCAAGAACATTAGCTCCAAAATCCTGTGATTGAGGTTGTGCTTAGAACGCTGAAAATCTGTGGATATCCTTTTTATATCCACGGACCATGTTTGCAGATTGGGGATCAGATGCGGATACAATTTTTGTATCTATGTAGGGCTCTAAGTATGCCAACTCTCTGAAGTAAAGAAGTTGTTGCAGTGAAAAATAGGTAGTGCCTGTGCTGAATTTTGTATCAGGAATCCAAAATTAAGCTTTAAAAACAAATCTTTATGCTTCAGACAGTTTGGCATTTAAAAATTAAAGACCTTCACAAAGTCACATATTTTCTGATGTGTTTCAGGCACTTTATGTGTTCAGTAAATGTCATAATGCTATTAATTTTCTTTGCAGAGACATGTAATTTTATCCCATTAGCAGGAAGTTGTTCAACTAGTTGATTCTCTGAACACAAAGTCTG
Organism: Mauremys reevesii; assembly: GCF_016161935.1. Taxonomy (NCBI): domain Eukaryota; kingdom Metazoa; phylum Chordata; order Testudines; family Geoemydidae; genus Mauremys; species Mauremys reevesii. The sequence continues at coordinate 98,405,069 of NC_052627.1, read as the reverse complement.
GAATGGACTTGCCTGCCAAGTCAGGTGTTTTAAAATCAAATAATCCTGTTTGGAATTGGGGTGCAACATAAGATTTTTTTTTCCCCCAAATACCTGGACTCAGTAAAACAAACCTTCAGGGCATCCATAGTATATCTTTTTCTAATAAGCCTAAAATAATATTTTAAAATGTGTACTTTAAAAAAGCCATACATGCTTTTTACTTAAACATATTTAATACTGCATATTTCATATAATCATATTGCTTACATTGCATGACATAACCAAGTGTGTTACTAAGCAACCTGATGTGGCCTGGGGAAAGTGAAGACTTTTTTACCAGAAGAATTATTTTAAAGGCCCTGATATTGAGAAAAGCTACAGAGAAAATTGACAAAATACCTGAAATCTCTAACAGGTAAAAGAAAATCCCTCTTCAGCTAGTTACTTCACAATTTTTTAATCACACAAAGTCTTCATGGGATAAATAGATAAATAAATATTTAGCACTTCTATATTGTAAATCTTCAACAGTTTTCAAAGTATTGACATGCAGAGGGTGAGCAATCATGTCACCTCACTGAAGTTCTTGGGTGTGACAGCGGCTTTTCTATTAAGGCTAAATGGGGGAACAATTAGATACCTCTTTGTTTAGTGATAGCTAAAACAATGGAAAATCTATGCAAGCCTGGGCAGTGGCTTATTGTACAAGGTGTATTCTTGGGGTGTAATAACAAAAGAAGGGGTAGGGGATTGACTTGATTACAGCAGTGTGCCTGTGTAGGTGAAAGAGAGGCAGCAGAAGGGGAAGCTGAACAGAAAGAACAGAAAGCCAAGGAGACAGCCAATACAGGAACTGGGAGCATGGCTTTGAAAAAAGCCAAGAGAGAAATTTTGGGGCAGAGTGTTGATTGAAAGAGGCTTGGAATTGTGAACAAAGAAAACGTCTTCTGTGGTTTGGTTCCTACTATGATCAGGACTGTATGTACATTCTTTTAAAAATCAACAGGATTGCATCAAAGAAATATCTGACTTCGTCATCAATTTCTCCTTCTAACAGAAATAATGCACAACAATCCCAAATTTTGCCTAACTACTTGGGTCAAAAGGGGGAATGCTAACTAACTAATTAATCTTTAATTAATTAAAAAATGTTCAACATCTGTTCAGCAGGTGTCACCTCATTTTCTAGATGGGGAAAATGAAACCGAGATTACTCGTGACCAGGCAGCAAGAAAGTGACATAGGCATGATGCAGTAGTTTCAGATATAGTGCCAATGCATTTCCATCACTTCCCTGAATGTACTTCCCCTCTTTTCTGTAGATAGCTTGCTTTTCACTAGCTTGGTATTATCAGAAGTATTTTTATTTCACGTGGTAATTCTGAAATGTCTAGTATAAACTACATCACCTGGTGTCTTGTATAAGCTAGTGGTTCTCAAAGCCAGTCCGCCGTTTGTTCAGAGAAAGCCTCTGGCAAGGCGGGCCGGTTTGTTTATCTGCTGCATCTGCAGCTTCGGCCGATCGCAGCTCCCACTGGCCGCGGTTTGCCACTCCAGGCCAATGAGGGCTGTGGGAAGTGGCGTGGGCCGAGGGATGTGCTGGCCACCCTTCCCATAGCCCCTGTTGGCCTGGGGAGGCAAACTGCGGCCTGGCCCGCCAGGGTCTTTCCCTGAACAAACGGCGGACCGGCTTTAAGAACCACTGAGCTACACCACTTAAGTTTCTGGGCAAGGCCTCAGTTTTCTCCTGCTAGATCATAGGACAATTATCGCTAAAGGATTGCTTTATGTTACCCTCTACCCCATAAAATGGCTTTTAATTTACTATTAGGACTCATTTCAAACTACATTTTCTTAAACAATCTGTTACAGAGCTTCTGCAACTATTTCCATACTGTGGACCACTTTGTATGAGAGAGATTTTGCCATTAGTTATCTCCATGACCTGCACCCCAATCCCCTGCTGTTATTTACTTCATAGTCCAAATCCTCAGGTACAGTTCAGCTACTTTGCAGCAGTGGAATCTTTATGCTGCTGTGACCCCTCCCTCCCTGCAGCTCACAAACATTAATTAATTTATCCTCAACATCCCATTTGGTACAAAAACATTACTGTCAATTTTACAGATAAGAAAAAGAGGCCTTTGACCTCCTTGTGCCTCAGTTTCTCAAGGCCTGACTGTCTGAAGGCCACCCACAAATTCAGCAGCAAAGTCTAGAACTAAATGCCACTCTTCTAGACCCTACTCCAGTGCCTGAACCAGAAGACCATCCATCCTTGCCTAGTAATTCATTGTTCCACGGTCCTCAATGTACTTTAAAAGTAGCATTATTCCCATTTTACATATAGGGAGATTGAGACATACCAAAGTTAAGTGATTTGCCCAAGGTCCGACACCATCTCAGTGGCAGTGCTAGGAATAGAATTCTTGCCTCTTGACTCCAAGTACAGTGCCCTAACCACTAGATAATATCACATCAGTGCAAAGGGAAATCATCTGGTGGCATAGATGCCAGGCCCCTTCAATGCTGCTGTAGGGGAAAGGGGGTATGGTTGGGATGCCCTTGATATGTGGATCCTGACTGCAGTTTTAGTCCATTGGGACCACAAGCTGTCTTCGGGCATCCAGGATCAGGACAGTGTAAGGACTGGTTTCAGAGTGGTAGCCATGTTAGTCTGTATCAGCAAAAAGAATGAGGAATACTTGTGGCACCTTAGAGACTAACAAATTTATTTAAGCATAAGCTTTTGTGGGCTAAAACCCACTTCATCGGATGCATGCACTGGAAAATACAGTAGGAAGGTTATATATATATAATATATATATATACATACACACACACATACACACATGCAGAGAACATGAAAAACATGAAAACTTCTGTTTTTGAAGTTTTAAAGACGCCATTGAGGAATTCCACCATGATTGAAACAATTTCCATCCCACCATCAACCTCAGCCTGGACCAGTCCACACAAGAGATTCACTTCCTGGACACTATAGTGCTAATAAGCGATGGTCACATAAATGCCACCCTATACCAGAAACCTACTGACCACTATACTTACCTACATGCCTCCAGCTTTCATCCAGACCACATCACACGATCCATTGTCTACAGCTAAGCTCTAAGATACAACCACATTTGCTCCAACCCCTCAGACAGAGACAAACACCTACAAGATCTCTAGCAAGTGTTCTTATAACTACAATACCCACCTGCTGAAGTGAAGAAACAGATTGTCAGAGCCAGAAGAGTACCCAGAAGTCAACTACTACAGGACAGGCCCAACAAAGAAAGTAACAGAATGCCACTAGCCGTCACCTTCAGCCTCCAACTAAAACCTCTCCAGCACATCATCAAGGATCTACAACCTATTCTGAAGGATGATCCCTCACTCTCACAGATCTTGGGAGACAGGCCAGTCCTCAGTTACAGACAGCCCCCCAACTTGAAGCAAATACTCACCAGCAACCACACACTGCAGAACAAAAACACTAACCTATCCTTGCAACAAAGCCCAGTGCCAACTCTGTCCACATCTATTCAAAGGACACCATCATAGGACCTAATCACATCAGCCACCCTATCAGAGGCTCTTTCACCTGCACATCTACCAATGTAATATATGCCATCATGTGCCAGCAATGCCCCTCTACCATGTACATTGACCAAACCGGATAGTCTCTATGCAAAAGAATAAATGGACACAAATCAGACATCAAGAATTATAACATTCAAAAACCAGCCGGAGAGCACTTCAATCTCCCCGGTCACTCAACTACAGACCTAAAAGTGGCAATAGTAAAACAACAAAAAACCTTCAAAAACGGACTCCAACGAGAAACTGCTGAATTGGACTTAATTTGCAAACTAGACACCATTAAATTAGGCTTGAATAAAGACTGGGAGTGGATGGGTCATTACACAAAGTAGAACTATTCCCCCTACTGTTACTCACACCTTCTTGTCAGTTGTTGGAAATGGGCCATCCTGATTATCACTACAAAAGTTGTTTTTTCCCTCCTGCTGACAATAGCCCACGTTAACTGATTACTCTCATTATAGTTGGTATGGTAACACCCATTTTTTCATGTTCTGTGTGTGTGTGTGTGTATATATATATCTTCCTACTGTATTTTCCACTGCATGCATCCGATGAAGTGGGGCTTAGCCCATGAAAGCTTATGCTTAAATAAATTTGTTAGTTTCTAAGGTGCCACAAGTACTTCTCGTTCTTTTTAATGTAAAGACTAATGTTATGCCTGCCCTCACTGCAGTTTAGCCCCTCCGATTTTTAATTTCACTGACTATCAAGAGGGGGTTCTGCACAACCAGGGGTTGGGGTGCGTTACTCTGGCCTACAGTGGTCTGACAAATCAGTGCTTTTCCCCGGTATCATGTGCTCTGGAATCTAAGCCAAATGTATTCTCTAGCCCTTATTATGGTGTCTAAATGGAAACTTTTGCAAATCTGGCCTTAGCAGTTCACAGACTTCAGTTTGAAAACGAACGATCTATTGTATTAGTTTTCATGTCACATTAAACTAGACTTCAAACTGCTTGGAATTCCACCTAAAAAACAAGGATAAAATCAGTGACAAGCAATGAGGCACAGTATCCTGTATACAGAAACTTTCACAGTTGAATGCCTACAATGCCTAAATACCCATAAACAATAAATACAGTTTCTCACTTATTGGCATTTTAAATTGACAATCCAGTATTAATATGCCGAATCCCCTGCTGGGTCTGTGGTTATCTAAAGGAAAGTTGATCTTTGCTGATCCTCAAATGAACTGAATAAGCATTAGGATTTTGGCATGCAATACAGGGTCTGGGACTACAATTAAAGAAAGAGAGAGCATTAACAAATAATTCATAAGTAATGTTCATAAACCTCTTAGAAAAGTTCTGCTATGCAAAGAATAACCAGTATTAGAAACAGACCTCTTATCTCTGGAAAACACATTTGCTAAGCTTATAAACAAGATATAAATTATGTATACCCTTGCTGCTGTGACAAAATACAAGAGTTACATTAAAAAAACATTTCATTAAATTTTAAATAAAATTGCAGTTTTAACTCATTTCAGGATTTTTTTTCTCCCATTCTTACTTTTCTTTGTCCTTATATGGCCAGAGTCATTGCAAGCTCCTGCAGAACAAAAGGTCACTCATTACAACATATTAGCAAGGCATTTGGAAAATTAACGAATCCCACACCCATCAAAGAAACAAAACCAAACCAAACCCAATTCTTTCAATTTTACAAAATACTCAGGGCTAAGGGCTATGTCCCTGACTTTTCTACAGCATTACATTAGCCAACTTAAAGGGGGCACACCAGTAATTTTGCCAACAAATCTGGACAGGACAAATGCCCTCCTGAGCAATTGCACAAGATCTCACTGATGTTCCCAGAAGATTTTTCTGTTCCCTCCCCACCATTAGATATTTCAGCTCTCTTCAGCCCTGTGGCCTAGTCTGTGCTAACTGCAAATCAACTCCTTGCTTCCTCTTTTTCTACTGCTTCAGGCTTCCACAGCAGCAGTGTTCAGCCAGCATTCAAGATTTGCTTTATGTGTCTCTCATCCCCGTCACCTGTTTCTCCTTATCCTTTCCAGTCTCCCTGCCTCAGACCACTTAGGTCTGGTCTGCACTCTACAGTTAAGTCAACACAAAACAGCTTACACTGACCTAGCTCTGGATGTGTTTGCACTTCATTTTTTCTCCCACCAACATAAGTGCCCAACTATACCAATTTAACAACACTCCCCTTGCCCACCACCCCGAGCAGCATAAAGTCAGGGTTGACGTAGTTAGAGTGTAGACACTATTACTTATGTCTATTACTACTGGTCTGGAGGAGCCATCCCACAATACCGCACACTGGTCACCACTCTGCTGCCCAGGGGTCAGGTGGACAGGAAGCCTCTCCTCTCTTGTAAAGCCTCGCAATTTTTTTGAAATTCCTTTGCCTGTTGCCCAGTTTGGCAAGCATACCTAGTAGCTCTCCATTGTTGGGTGTAACTGCCCAGATGACCATGCCGGCTACACATGGCAGATATACTCCTGCCTGGCATACACAGGAGGTATTGGATCTCCTGGGTCTGTGGGCAGCAGAGACTGCAGGCACAGCTCCAATCCAGCTATAGAAATATGGACATCTATGAGCAGATTACTTGGGGGATGAGAAGGGCTTCAACAAGGACTAGCAGCAGTTCTGCTTGAAAGCCAAGGAGCTGCAGCAGGCATACCAGAAGGCCAGGGAGGCAAACAATCAACTGGTGCTGAGTTGCAGCTCTACTGCTTTTACAAAGAGCTGCAAGCCATCCTCAGTGGAGACCCCAACCCCTCTCTCAGAGCACTGTGGATACTTCCAAGGTGCCTGAGTCACAGACCCCTGATGTGAACAGTGAGGAGGAGGAGTATGGGGGACAGGCAACCGGGGGATCCAGCTGTGCAGTGAGGCAGGACATGTTTTTGAATCCACTGCAGTCCAGCTAGTTGAGTGGAACAATCAAGAGAGGTAGAGTTGCTGTCTGCTTTTCATTCCCCTCCAAAGTTAGACAGAGGGAGCAGTGTTGCATATGTGCACTGGGATGTCCCATGATTCCTCCATAGAGATCTTAATTACACTTTCCTGGAGGTATTATGCAATTCTCTGCTGAAGGTTTCTGGAGAGAGCTGCCTTATTTCTTACACCACGGTAGGACACTTTGTACTATTGTGGTACACAGGCTAGCAGCATATGGGCCTGGGTGGCACTGGGAAACCAGCAGCAGCTGTGCTCTCTCTGCTCCATTACCTGCAGGAGTGAGAAAGCTAAAATCACCACCTCCTATGGAAAATGATGCCATTATTCAGTGCCATTGTCCTGTACTACTAGAATAATCCTTGTGACGTATTTCCTGCTGATTCTACCCCCCACTCCTCAAAGGCCATACTCACCATGGCTGGTGCTGTGCTGTATCAGTCCCAAGAAGAAATATGAATTTGTTGCTTACAACTTTAGGGGAGCAAGCGGAGTGAGTGAGTTCAGTATCCTAAGTTTTGATTTCCATCATAAATACACTGACAATGGTACCTCTGTGTGCTGTATCTGCAGCTGCTGCCATTGCGGCCTTCAGGATCTCCCGCCCCACACCCCTGGAACATCTGAGCCAGATAAGGAACAGAAAGAAGAGGACTGGGGATGACATGTTCCAGGAGATCTTGCAAGCCTGTGCTACATCAGAGAATGAGACCAGGGACTTGCAGACAACATGGAGAAGGAAAGAATGCAGAGGAGAAAAGCTCAGGAGTCTAACCAGGAAAATGAGAGAGAGATGCATGAGGACACAATGGGGCTCCTCAGGCAGCAAACAGAGATGCTACTGACTCTAGTAGACCTGCAGGATCAACTATCCTGTACTCGCCTCCCTCTACATCCCATAGAGAACTCAATATTGGAACCAGGGGCGGCTCCAGGCCCCAGCACGCCAAGCGCATGCTTGGGGCGGCATGCTGCGGGGGGGCTCTCTGCCAGTCGCTGGGAGGGCGGCAGGCGGCTCCAGTGGCCCTCCCGCAGGCGTGCCTGCGGAGGGGCCACTGGTCCCACGGCTTCGGTGGAGCATCCTCAGGCACGTCTGCGGGAGCTCCACCGTAGCCGCGGGACCGGCGACCGGCAGAGCGCCCCCCGCGGCGTGCCGCCGTGCTTGGGGCAGCGAAATTGCTAGAGCCGCCCCGATTGGAACCTATATCCACCTCAACATTCCACATGGCATCAGGGGTTGCTGCATTACCCAGATCACTCCACCCCAGGTGACATTAAAGACAATCATAGTTTCACATACACTCATCTGTGAAAGCCACTGTTGGAAATGGAAATGTGTGTTCTTTCCCCTTCATAAATTCTGTTCCCTTAATTCATTAAGTTTTAAATGGTTTCTAAACTGCCTGGTTCATCTTACAGAATAAAATTCTCTCTTTTTTTTTGGTTCAAGATTCATCTTTTATTAGTTCACAACATGTGCTATCTGGTGCTGAGCTGGTCTGATACACACCAGTTTCCTGTTACTTCATTTTGTCACAGAACCCATAACATCATTCACAGACAATATTAATAGGTGCTTTGACAATGTTATATTCCTACATACACAGCAATCATTACAAGATTCATTCCAGGCTGCAAAAGAGAAAGGCCAGGCAGAGCACATTACAGCAACACACACTATTCTGGCTCACTATTAAAACGGTCTTTCAAAGCCTCCCTAGCTTCGCAGTTCCCCGTTGAGCTCTTCATATAGCCCTTTTATCTGACTGTTCAAATTCAGCAGACAGCCATTCCGCCTCCACACTCCACCCCAGCGGAAACTTTTCCCCCTTTGCTTCACAGATATTTCTCAGACACAGCAGGCAGCTATAACCATTGGGATATCTTTTTCTCACTGAGATCCAATCTTGTAAGTAAACAATGCCAGCGACTCTTCAAATGGCCAAAGGCACATTTCACTATCATTCTGCACCTGCTGAGCCTGTAGTTGAAGTGCTTCTTGGCGCTCTCGAGGTGGCCAGTGTACAGCTTCCTGAGCCATGGGAACGAGGGGTAGGCTGGGTCTCCCAGGATCACTACTGGCATTTCAACATTCCCAATGGTAATCCACCAGTATGGAAAGGAAGTCCCTAATTTCAGCTTTCTGAACAGTCCTATGTTCTTAAAGATGTGCACATCATGCACCTTCCCTGACCAGCCCACATTGACATCGGTAAAGCGCCCTCAGTGATCCGCCAGCACTTGCATTACCAGAGAAAAGTAGCTCTTTATGTTGATTTACTCTGAGTCCAGGTGTTCTGCTGCTAAAATAGGGATATGTGTACCATCTATCACCCCATTGCTGCAAAACTATCCACTATGTTCTGCACATTGACCATTATCACAGTCCTGTGTAGCCGGGAATGATTAATGGCCCTGCACACTCGTATGACAACATCCCCTGCAGTGGATTGCCTGACTCCAAAATGATTCCTGACTGACCAGTAGCAATCTGGCATTGCAAGTTTCCACAGTGCAATCACCACTTGCTTCTCAACTGTCAGTGAGGCTCTCATTTTGGTATCCCCGTGCTGGAGGACTGGGGAGAGTTTGGGACACAGATCCAGGAACATGGCCTTGTGTATCTAAAAGTTCTGCAGCAGCTGCTCCTCATCCTAAACCTGTGTGACAATGCAATCCCACCAGTCCATACTTGTTTCTTAGGCCCCAAACTGGCATTCCACAGCCCCATGAATGCCACCAACAACCTTGAATTGTTTCTATGTCCCACAGCAATCTAGCCTCCAAAGAATCATCATGTTCCCTGCGACTCCTTTTGTGGCTCTGCAGGATCAGGTGCCCTGTGCTTGCAATGATCATGACAATAGTGCAGAATTGTGCAGGCTCCGTGTTTCTGTCAGAGATGGCTGACAGCGAGGATGCATGTGCGGGTTTGTGGGACTTTGAAAAGAAAGGCACAAGATATTATGGGCTGTAGATAAAATTATGGGATGGAGAACACTGTATTAAGGGAAATTGACCCCTTGTTCCCAGTCACCCCTTGGGACTCATTTCAGCCCTATTAGGCAATGCAAAAAACTTCCCAACAGACACTGCACTGGATGGTGGCGAGTTGTACAGTGGGATACCTACCCACAATGCACTGAACTTAGCATTGATACAAGTGCTCCTGGCAAGGAAGCGCACCACTGACACAAGTTGTGTAGTGTGCACATGCGATATAACAACCGTGGCAGCTGGATGCCAACATAACTTTGATCAACATAAGTTTGTAGTGCAGACATGGCCTTAGGCTCTTCACTCCAGTCTTGCATCTTATTCTCTCCCTTCCCACAAGTCTTGTATTTCATCCCCACTCTTTTCCTTCAGACAACCCACCCACCAATACCCTCCCCCACCAGTCTGCCCCCATCACCTTTGCTACCAGGTTGATAGAAACAAAGAGCCAGCCTTGCAAGAAGAGGAGTGGACAGAACACATTGCCTGAAAAGTTCTTAAATGCCCCTCACTATCAACAATAGAGGGGACAGTTGTTTGGGCTGTAAGCAAATTTAAACAACATATTGGCCTTCTTGTCAATGTTATTGCCAACGTATTAAACATACAAACAAGAATTTAAAGGAAGGAAAGATGGCAGGATTTGGGAATTATGGCAACTATTTTGTTTCCTCATTGTTACCTTCTTGTCTGACGATTCACCAAAGTCTGTGAATTATTTTGAGTAGGGTGTAGACTGTTAGAGAAATATTTTAATAGGTCATCATCTTAGAGGAGAAGCCTGACTAGAAATATTACCAGCCTGTGAATTCCTGTGAATCACTGGCTGCAACACAACAATTCAGCTAGAGGCTTTATATCAACTAAAGCAAAATAACTGAGGAATTGGAATTTGTAGGAAAGAGTATAGCCAATTACAGCCATGTTTTATATATCTACAAGAGCGTTAGCCATTTAGTCCTACTGCAAAGCAGATTCTTTTCAAAGTGACAAAAAGGAAGTGCCATTCAACAGACTTGCAACATATCAAAGCATCATAATCATGATGTCTCATTGTTTTAAAGGTATGCAATATTGAATTATTTAAATAATTTGTTTGAAGTTGACCTCTGTGGCCTAAATCCAGATTGATCAAGACGAATGCTGCTAATTATTTGTTCCCCTCTCAGTATGCTGAGCTCTGCTAATATCTTAAGGATGGATTTTTCAAAAGAACTCCCTATTGGCCAAACTCTGCTGCCCGTTGAAGTCGACATTTTACCATTATCTGCAATGCGAACAAAGCTGAATCCTTTTGAAAATCCTACCCTAGATAGCTAGGTAGAGAGGGCTTATGAGTAGGGTTACCATATTTCAGGTTCCCAAAAGAGGGCACTGTCGGGGAGGACGAGTGTGTGTAGAGGGAGGGGTATTTAGGCAGTGCTGGAGGGGTGTGTGTATACTAGAAGGAGTACCTGAGGGGTGCTGAAGGGGGTACCTGGGGCCTTACTCTCAAGGTGGGGGGCAGCATCGCTCCCTGTCATGGTGCCAGGTGCAAGTCCAGGCCGCAGCAACAGCCGTCAGTCAGTCCCTTCCTGCAGGATGTAAGATGACCACCTGTCCTGAATTGGGTGGGTCAGTCCCAAAATGCAGAGTTCAAGTCCCAGGCTGAATTACTCCAGGACAGCATTTGTCTCAGAATCCCTGCGGTGCCATTCTGCACCTGCCCGAGGCTCAGCGGCAGCGCCAGCCTCTTCCTGGTGGAGTATAGCACGGGCCACTGTGGGGAGCCCCAAACTCCTGGACCCTTTACCTGCCCTGGGCAGTGCTCCCTGGGGGGCAGGGCCACAGTCTGCTCTTGGGCACCCCAGGCCCCCTCCTAGGGAAGGTGAAGGGGCCAGGGCTCCCCAGAGTGGCCCAAGTTCCCTGGGCAGCTGTTACCATGGCCCAGCTCTGGCTTCTGGCCTGGCCAGGGGGCAGGACCTCAGAGGGAAGAGGAGGAGCAGGGGCGAGGCCTCAGTGAGAAGCACTCCTGCATATGCCCCAATTTGGCCTTTTGAAAAGGTTGTCAGGGCTGGGAGTCAGGCCTGGGTGGACAGGATCTGGCAGCTGTGGCTGAAGGGGAGGGACCAATTGGGAATTGACCAATCAGAGCTCTTTCCGAGCTATAGCATCTGCTCTGCAAAAATCCAGAACAATTCCTGTTATTTGAAAAAAATCCACCAGGACAGAGGCTCAAAAAAGAGGCAACATTCTGGAAAACCAGGACATATGGTAATCCTACTGTGAGCCTATGGGAGGAGTACTGTAATGGCTTACACTTGGTTTGCAGCAAAGTATATTTTTGGTCTAGAAGTACTGAAGGAGAGTGCATAGGGTGAATATTAAATATACATATCTAATAGTGTTAATGAGTTATTGAATGACTCAATGCATTCAGCCAGCAAATTGGACTGAAAATCATCTGCAATAAGACAGATATCATGACCTTTAATATTGCCCCACCATCACAAGTACAGATAGAGGATTATGTTCTCACCAATGTAGCAACACTCACATACTTGGGCAGCACCATCAGCCAGGACAGTGAAACAAGCCAGGACATCCGGAACAAAATCAATAAAGCCAGGAACACCTTCAGGAGCTTAAATACAGTCTGGAAATCATCGAAATACAACACCAAAACCAAACTCAAGATTTATCAGAGCTGCGTACTTTCAACACTACTTTATAGTGCAGAATGCTGGGGAATGAGAAAGCATGTCATGTCCAAACTGTCTTCATTCCATACAACCTGCCTCAGAAAAATCCTCCATATCTTTTGGCCTAGAACAATCTCAAACCAAGATCTATTGACACAGTGCAGCCAAGAGGATCTGAGCACCACCATTGCCAGGAGATGCTGGAGATGGATCTGTCATGTGCTTCAGATGGAGACTGATTCCATCATTACAGTAACAATAAGATAGACGCCTGAAGGCAAGTGAAAATGAGGCTGCCCGAAAATAACATGGTGAAGAGCTGTGGAAGCCGAGCTGAAAAACCTGGGGCACAGCTGGGGAACAATTGAAAGACTTGCCAGAAACAGACAGGAGTGGAGAAGCTTTGTCACCGCCCTAAACTTCAGAGGTGTAACATGAACATGATGATGATGAATACTGTTAACAAGTTCCTGAGTGTTGGTTGCATGCACTAAAGATAACCTGAATTACTGATATTAGCTAAATATGATTTAATTTGTGGGATGATATTGTGTTCTAGACCATTCACAGAATCTCTTGTTGACTAATATACGGTGATAAGTGAGTGAGACATTATTATGTGTGCAACATCATCCTGTCTCAGGAGCCATGCTAAAAACATCCAACTTCCATTTCTCCATTCATAACCTTGGTTTTAGGCTTTAAAATGTATTCCAGAAATTTAGTTTCCAAGGGTATATCTACACTGCAATAAAAGATACCCAATAATAGTGGGGGATTTCAATTATCCCCATATTGACTGGGAACATTTCACTTCAGGACGAAATGCAGAGATAAAATTTCTCGATACTTTAAATGACTGCTTCGTGGAGCAGCTGGTACGGGAACCCACAAGGGGAGAGGCGACTCTAGATTTAATCCTGAGTGGAGCGCAGGAGCTGGTCCAAGAGGTAACTATAGCAGGACCGCTTGGAAATAGTGACCATAATACAATAGCATTCAACATCCTTGTGGTGGGAAGAACATCTCAACTGCCCAACACTGTGGCCTTTAATTTCAAAAGGGGGAACTATACAAAAATGAGGGGGTTAGTTAGACAAAAGTTAAAAGGTACAGTGACTAAAGTGAAATCCCTGCAAGTCGTGTGGGCCCTTTTTAAAGACACCATAATAGAGGCCCAACTTCAATGTATACCCCAAATTAAGAAAAACAGTAAAAGAACTAAAAAAGAGCCACCGTGGCTTAACAACCATGTAAAAGAAGCAGTGAGAGATAAAAAGACTTCCTTTAAAAAGTGGAAGTCAAATCCTAGTGAGGCAAATAGAAAGGAGCACAAACACTGCCAACTTAAGTGCAAGAGTGTAATAAGAAAAGCCAAAGAGGAGTTTGAAGAACGGCTAGCCAAAAACTCCAAAGGTAATAACAAAATGTTTAAGTACATCAGAAGCAGGAAGCCTGCTAAACAACCAGTGGGGCCCCTTGATGATCAAAATTCAAAAGGAGCACTTAAAGACGATAAAGTCATTGCGGAGAAACTAAATGGATTCTTTGCTTCAGTCTTCACGGCTGAGGATGTTAGGGAGATTCCCAAACCTGAGCTGGCTTTTGTAGGTGACAAATCTGAGGAACTGTCACAGATTGAAGTGTCACTAGAGGAGGTTTTGGAATTAATTGATAAACTCAACATAAACAAGTCACCGGGACCAGATGGCATTCACCCAAGAGTTCTCAAAGAACTCAAATGTGAAGTTGCGGAAATATTAACTAAGGTTTGTAACCTGTCCTTTAAATCGGCTTTGGTACCCAATGACTGGAAGTTAGCTAATGTAACGCCAATATTTAAAAAGGGCTCTAGGGGTGATCCCGGCAATTACAGACCGGTAAGTCTAACGTCGGTACCAGGCAAATTAGTTGAAACAATAGTAAAGAATAAAATTGTCAGACACATAGAAAAACAAACTCTTGAGCAATAGTCAACATGGTTTCTGTAAAGGGAAATCGTGTCTTACTAATCTATTAGAGTTCTTTGAAGGGGTCAACAAACATGTGAACAAGGGGGATCCGGTGGACATAGTGTACTTAGATTTCCAGAAAGCCTTTGACAAGGTCCCTCACCAAAGGCTCTTACGTAAATTAAGCTGTCATGGGATAAAAGGAAAGGTCCTTTCATGGATTGAGAACTGGTTAAAGGACAGGGAACAAAGGGTAGGAATTAATGGTAAATTCTCAGAATGGAGAGGGGTAACTAGTGGTGTTCCCCAAGGGTCAGTCCTAGGACCAATCCTATTCAATTTATTCATAAATGATCTGGAGAAAGGGGTAAACAGTGAGGTGGCAAAGTTTGCAGATGATACTAAACTACTCAAGATAGTTAAGACCAAAGCAGATTGTGAAGAACTTCAAAAAGATCTCACAAAACTAAGTGATTGGGCAACAAAATGGCAAATGAAATTTAATGTGGATAAATGTAAAGTAATGCACATTGGAAAAAATAACCCCAACTATACATACAACATGATGGGGGCTAATTTAGCTACAACGAGTCAGGAAAAAGATCTTGGAGTTATCGTGGATAGTTCTCTGAAGATGTCCACGCAGTGTGCAGAGGCGGTCAAAAAAGCAAACAGGATGTTAGGAATCATTAAAAAGGGGATAGAGAATAAGACTGAGAATATATTATTGCCCTTATATAAATCCATGGTACACCCACATCTCGAATACTGTGTACAGATGTGGTCTCCTCACCTCAAAAAAGATATTCTAGCACTAGAAAAGGTTCAGAAAAGAGCAACTAAAATGATTAGGGGTTTAGAGAGGGTCCCATATGAGGAAAGATTAAAGAGGCTAGGACTCTTCAGTTTGGAAAAGAGAAGACTAAGGGGGGACATGATAGAGGTATATAAAATCATGAGTGATGTTGAGAAAGTGGATAAGGAAAAGTTATTTACTTATTCCCATAATACAAGAACTAGGGGTCACCAAATGAAATTAATAGGCAGCAGGTTTAAAACAAATAAAAGGAAGTTCTTCTTCACGCAGCGCACAGTCAACTTGTGGAACTCCTTACCTGAGGAGGTTGTGAAGGCTAGGACTATAACAATGTTTAAAAGGGGACTGGATAAATTCATGGTGGCTAAGTCCATAAATGGCTATTAGCCAGGATGGATAAGAATGGTGTCCCTAGCCTCTGTTCGTCAGAGGATGGAGATGGATGGCAGGAGAGAGATCACTTGATCATTGCCTGTTAGATTCACTCCCTCAGGGGCACCTGGCATTGGCCACTGTCGGTAGACAGATACTGGGCTAGATGGACCTTTGGTCTGACCCGGTACGGCCTTTCTTATGTTCTTATGTTCTTATGTTCTTAAGATCTGCAGCACAGCCCCAGCTGGCCCAGGTCAGCTGACTCAGACTGTGGGCCTATGAAAATGCAGCTTAGGGCTGGAGCCTGGGCTCTGAGACTATGTCTACACAGGGATAAAAGACCTGCAGCTGACCCATGTCAGCTGACTTGAGCTGGTGGGGCTCAGGCACTGAAAAATCACTGTATAGGCATTCAAGCTTGGGCTGGAACCTGAGCAGAGGGTTGAAGGTCCCAGAACGTGGGCTCCAGCCCGAGTCTGTACAGTGATCTGTAGCCCCATAGTCTAAGCACCGTGAGCCTGGGCCAGCCATGACCATGACAGAGGTCTTTTATCCCTAAGGAGGTGTACCCGGATATTCTGTGAAGGAGAATGGCTTTTAGAGCCAAGGCTGCAGCCTAAGCCCAAACATCTACATTAATATTTTAATCCTGCATTCTGAGCCCTCCAAACCCAAGTCAGCTGACCCGGGCTCCGACACTCAATGCTGCAGGTGTTTTATCACAGTGTAGACATACATCTCCAAAAATCTCAATCTCTGAGGGTGAGGGAAAATAAACTTCAGTACAAAATCTAAGTCTTTGGGCAGTTTGTTTGTATTATATCCTCATATTCTATATGGTTGCTTTGAAAAAATTCCAGCAACATGTCAAGGAAGGTTTTATGACAGCTATGTTAAAAATATAACTTGATAGCAGAGTGAAAGAAATGCTTAAATTGGGGGCAGGTTTAAGGTGTATGTGGGGGGAAATACAGCACCAAAACCTATCTTCTATGGAATAGGGGTGTTACATCTACTTTTATATATGACCAAACAGTGATCTGTGCTCCTTCCTCTTCTGTATTCAGTATGTGTAAGTCTTCCTTCAACTCGGTGGAAATTAAAAAGAAATCTAGATGAGAAAGAGATTTAGCAGTCCAGGAGTGAATTGGCAGTAACAGAATTGTTGAGTTAATAAGTTTAAAATACACTATAGATAGGAGGGCCTGTTTACTGTGTCATATACTTAAGAATCTGTTTCTTCTACTTGTTGGAAAGGTTCTATGGAACAGTTTAGGAAGCAAGTGAAGTCATCACAGATTACATCCCATAAGTTTTAAAAAGACATATGCAAGAAATAGGAGTGGATGGTATGAGTGGAAATCTGCCAGAATCCAACTGTGGGAGTGTAAGACAGCCCCAGATTGGGGGGACACAAAAATTATTCATGTCAGAAACTGAAAATGCTGTGGGGCTCATTCAAATTGAATGAAAAATTATATTCAACAAGCACAGTGGGGGAATAGAAAATTTGGATGGAATATAGTTAATTATGGAGCTAGAAAGAGTGACCTTTTTTAAAACGAAGTATATTTGAGAGGTGTGACTAGTAGCATATTGCAGTTTAGTGAATCACACTTAGCTCTTTAGTGGTCCACCCCAGGGTTTCTTGTTGTGAACAGGTTATTTCTGCTTTGCTGATATTCCACAAAACTGTATCACTGAAAGGAGAATCAGGTCTTAGTTTTTTTACATCATTTTGTTTGCTTGCATATAAACATGCGGACTTCCCAGGCAAACGATATAGTCAGAAAACATACTTTACTGATATACTCAGTATGTGAAAAAAAATGACATCACAATTGTCAATAAGCATTTCTTTAGCATAACTGCCATATATTCAGATAAGCAGATCATAGAATGCTATCTGTAATCCAGCTGGCGACTTCCAATAAGGATAAGCTTTTTTACAATGATGAGCTTTTTACAGTTATAGAAATATGATCCTTTCATTGACACTGGAAAATCGGCAGAAGCATTTTTTTCCAAAATATTTTCCACACTGAGACCTTTACACACTCTCTCTCTCTCTCTCTCTCTCTCTCATTGTAAAGGGTACTTCCAGTAGCCCCCATCAATCTTATGTTATTGCTTCTGGATCAGTTTCCAGATCCTCCATTTTTCATTAACTTCTACTTCTCAGATTCTCCTGATAGCTCAGATTTTTATGAAACTGCAGCATTAGCTGATCCCAATGCCTTTTTTTCTAATATTGATCTTGTTGCAGTAGTAGAACACTTGAGTCTTACATCATTTTAAATCCATCTTCCCACACCACCCACATATACTGTAGCTATACAAACAGAACGTAATAATATTTCCAGTTACTGATTTCAAGGCTTTGAAAACCTCTTTACAGATTTTATATTTTTGATGTGTTTTCCAGTATTTCAGATATTGTCACACAATGCTAATATGGAGGGAACTGGTATATAATAGGAAACTATTTTTTAAAACTTCTTTCCCTCTGCTAAAAAGATACCCTAAAATATAGTAATTCAAACAGGATAACATACATGTATAATACTGCTCGTTGAACAAAGTTAGGGATTTTCCCCCCCTTTACAGTAGCTCATTCAGCTGCAGAATATTTTAAAGAAATAACTAATCTATTTCCAAAGCAGCAAAACAAATTTTAGTGTAAAATGCATAAATGATATAATAATTAGAATGTCACCGCCAACTCCTGAGTACTTAATGAAATCCAATTCATACTGAATTAGGCCACTTAAAGTAAGAATCAGATCCCTAATCATCCAGAGTACCTTTGTTTGACATCTGAATTTTAAAAGAAAAATAAACCACTTTTTCCTCTAACTGTAAAGTACACTTTATTCTTAAGAATCAGGGTAAGTTAGCATAATACATAAAGCGAGGATGGGGTGCTAAAGGGGAAAAAAAAAGATGGTCACCTTCCGGGCAAGCCTACTTGCTAAGGATTATTGGTGAAAAACAAATCAAACTAGCACCCCTTCTGGAGTGCACTGCTGGAACCAACCAGTCTATTCTCATCTATCAGAGGTGCATAGGAATTGCCATAGTGTACCATACTAAATTGGTGTGTTGACAGTGGTCAAGACTGGTTTCTTCAGAGGAAGATCTAAGCCTTTATAGTGCCTGACATAATGTAATACTATATTATAAAAGGAAATTTCCTATTGAGTTGGTATATTATACCAGCTAGTCATTATTTTATGCCCTATCTTATAACTTATGCCCTCCAGTGAAAATTAATAGTTTTTATAATAATTTTATTTTTTTTACTAACCTGTCTTACTGCATTTTTTTGTCCTTAGTCATTTAAATGTAGAATCTTTCTTTGACTCTTACTAAGATATTTCACTCAGTTATACCTTGCATCACTGATGCCCATGGGATAATAGTAAGCAGTAATGTTTAATGGTTAGTCCAATGGATGGAAAGACCTAGTTTGGGACTGGGTTTTTTTCCTAACCTGACACTAGATCCTTATATGAAGGTGAGTCACTTAACCTCTCTGTGCCTCCCTTTCCTAATCAATAACATTGGAATACTACTACTTACCCATGTTTGCAAAACATTTTGAGATACTCAGATTAAAGGCATAACATAGTATAAATTAATAATTATATATTGAAGAAAAGATATTTTTAATTTTATTCTTGCATAATAAAATGGCAGCACATTGTGTTCCTTCTATCTGCTATTATGTTATCTAATCTCTTCTCACATGCAATCTTCACAACCAACACACCAATACTTCTAAAGTTCTTATGACTGTAGTAGTAGAGTGCTCCTCAACATTGCTGTGATTTAGGAAACTACTAGCCTCATTTTACGCACAGAGAACTTGAAGCACAGGATAGATTGCCCAAAGTCACACAGGAAGTCTTATGTTGAGGCAGGTATTGTGCATTGGCTATGGACACTTGGGACTCTAAGCTAAGAAAACTGTTCCTCTTGCATTCAGAGAAGCAGGACTTTGTACATTCCTTGTAAATCAACAAGATTGCATCAAATACTAGACGCCATCAATTTCTGCTTCCAACTGGAACATCCCCAAGGTCCCCATCTTTGACTAGCCACTTGGATTTAAAAGTGGCAACAGTATTTAAAAATCATCAACCCATACAAAACTCAAAGCACAAAGTGTTGTCATGCATAGACGTTTGGAGAAAGGACAGGTCATGCTTGGAAAAATAGCCTATCAATTGTTGTAAGTCACTGTATTTAGATGAAATAAGTTATGTAACAAAAGACATTCATAATTTCAGAGGCTCGATAGCACTCCAGTTCACATGTATTTCCTAGTTCTAAACAAACTAGTGCAACTGTTCCAATGCCGCATTTGCTACCTTCTATTGTACATATAAAGTAGGAGTTCAGCCCCTATGTTTTTAGGTGAAAAACAAAGGATATCTGCCCAAAATTTTCACCATATAATCTGAGTAAAGTTTGAATTTTCTGGGGAGTTTCAAATAGATCTGTTATCTAATTTGAGTTGTAGTCAGTTACAACGTAAAGTTTAAAAAAGGATCATATTTTAAGTCTTATGATTTTTTGTGTTTGTTTCAAGCTTCAAAAAATGACCCATGTAGAAAATCAAACTTTTGTTCACAAGGTAGGATTATTTTGGTATTGGTTAATTATTTTTTTATTTAGCAGTATTCATTTTAAGTGAATCCTTATGTGCCATGGTTAACTGACAGGGTATGGAATGTATATCAGCCTCATTTGGTCTCCAACACAGTATGGGGAAGCCTTTATGAACACTTTAGGAGAGTAATACACCAAGCCTTTTGACACATGCCCCAAGGAATGTTCCCTACATCCAGGGGTGGCTCTAGACATTTTGCTGCCCCAAGCACGGAGGGTCCGCTGAAGCCGCGGGACCAGCGGACCCTCTGCAGGCACACCTGCGGGAGGTCCACCGAAGCCGCAGGACTAGCAGACCCTCTGCAGGCAAGCCGCCGAAGGCACCCTGCCTGCTGCCCTCTTGGCAACCGGCAGAGTGCCCCCAGTGGCTTGCCGCCCCAGGCACGCGCTTGGAGCACTGGTGCCTGGAGTCACTCCTGCCTACATCCAAAACTGGGAGCTAACTTGTTGCATGGGGAATGTACTTAGATACTTTAGAGGAAATGCAAAACTTTTTCTTCATGGTCATAAAGATTACAGTCAGTCTTATCACCATGTTTGCAATCTTCTTTCACTTGGATTTGTTTTTAACCTCCAAATATTTCAAAGGAAATCAACAGCATAAACAGCTGGTTAATGACTGTATCCTCTATTCTCCTTTCCGTTGAGCTAAAGTAAATCTTAGAATTATGTTGCATTATACTTATTTATGTAGTGCCCTTGATGCAGAGCACAGGGGAGAAGTAATAGAAGGACAGAGCAGTAAAAACAATCAACAATACAAATAAGTAAACTCCTCGTAGTTCTGATTCACACAAAACATTGCTCTTCAAAGAAGAATCAGCAAATCATTAGGAGTAGCATTAAAAAGAGCATAATTGTTATTTTGTGGCATCTCCATTACTGGACGTCTGAAACCATGGTAGCCAATTCTTTATGATTTTCTGCTCATCTCTTTGTGGATGAATAGATCTTTTTCTGCCTCATGTTCCTCTGCCATCAACTGTCACTTCCAGTGTCAGTAAACACATGTTGCCCATTAAACATCTTAAAATATGCCCTGCAAATAGAATTTCTCTGAATACATCAGAGATCTTCTGACTAACTTGAATAAATTCAAGTCAGCAAAGCCAGATGCTATTCACCCCAGAGTGCTGAAGGAATTAGCTGAAGAAATCTCAGAACCACTGGCAATAATATTTACAAACTCCTGTATGACAGGAGAGGTCCTGGAAGACAGGAAAAAGACTAACGTGGCACCCATCTTTAAAAAGGAGAAAAAAGGAGGAGCCGGGGAACTATAGACCCATCACCTTGACTTCAATACCTGAGAAGCTACTAGAACAATGTATAAAATGTTCAATTTGTGAATACCTAGAGGATGAAGGGGTGATCGCTAGCAGTCAGCATGGATTTACTAAGAACAAATCAAGCCAAACCAGCTTGATTTCTTTCTTTGACAAGATAAATGGTTTGGCGAATAGGGGGACTGCAGTGGACATAATCTACCCAGACATCAGTGAGGCTTTTGACACATTCCCACATGACAGTCTCATAAGTAAGTTGGAGAAATGCAGGTTCAATGGATTGAGTGGATAAATAATTGATTAAATAATTGCAAACAAAGAGTAACTATTAATGGACTGATGTCTGATTGGAGGGCGATCTCAAGTGGCTTCCACAGGGAGCTGTTCTGGGTCTGGTGTTATTTAACATCTTTATTAATGACCTGGATGTAGGTAGAAGAGCATACTGATCAAGTTTGCAGATGACAGAAAGCTGGGGAGGAGAGGTTGCCAATACTTTGGAGGATAGAGCTAAAATTCAGAGGGATCTTAATAAACTGGAGAACTGGGCTATCAGCAACAATATTAAATTTAACAAAGACAAATGTAAAGTGCTACACTTATGGAAGAAGAACCAAATGCACAAATACAGATTGGGGGAAATATTGGCTTGGCAGGAGCACTGCTGAGAAGCAACTGGGAGTTGTGGTGGACCACAACCTCAACATGAGTCAGCAATGTGATGCTGTTGCAAAAAAAAGCAAATGCAATTTTACATTGAATTAACAGAGAGATAGCATGCGAGTCATGGGAGGTGATAGTTCCACTCTACTCAGCACTGGTTAGGCCTCATCTGGAAAAACGTGTCCAATTTTGGTCACCAATGTATAGAAAGGATGCACAGAAACTGAAAGGATCCAGAGGCGCATGACAAAGATGATCAGAGGAATGGAATGCAAGCCCTATGAACAAATGCTGAAGGAACTGGGTACATTTAGTTTGGAAAAGAGGAGATTAAGGAGGGACATGATAGTGGTCTTTAAATACTTGAAAGGCTGCCATAAAAAATGGAGAAAAAATGTTCTCTCTTGCTACAGAGGGCAGGACAAGAGGCAATGGGTTCAAACCACAGCATAGCAGATTTAGATTAAATCTCAGGAAAAACTTCCTAACAGTTAGAACATTAGGACAATGGAACAAACTGCCTAGGGAAGTCATGGAAACTCCTTCTCTAGATGTTTTCAAAAAGAGGCTTGGTAGCCATCTGTTTTGGATGGTTTAGACCCAACAAATCCTACATCTTGGCAGGGGGTTAGACTAGATGACCCTTGCAGTCCCTTCTAAGCCTATGGTTCTAGAATTCTATCTCTGACTAGTGTTTGCTGAGTTTCAATGATCTCCAAAAAAAATTTCAGTGGTTACATAGTCTATCCATGATATTTTCATGTTTTTTGTATAAGGCCATAATCTGAACTTAGATTCTTTATTGAGTGTTTGAATGGCCATGTTTCACAGCCATAATTTAACACAGATGGGTGTTGTAAGAACCAGAATTTAGTCTTCATATTTTTGTCCTATCTAACCTGATGTTTATTCTTCCAGAATGTCTTCCACTCTTGTATTCAGTATAGCTATAGGTGTGTCAGTCCCAGGATATTAGAGAGACAAGGTGGATGAGATAATATCTTTTATTGGATCAACGTCTGTTGGTGAGAGAGACAAGCTCTGTGTGGCTCGAAAGTTTCTCTCTCTCACCAACAGACCTTGGTCCAATAAAAAGATATTATCTCACCCACCTTGTCTTTCACTGTTGTTATTCTGGTGCTGACTTTGGTATCCAATTTTCCATCTTCTCTAAGAGGTATAATATGGGGTTTAAAATTAAAAAAGAATAGGGGAAGGGTTTCAAAGATATGGAGATAGAAGGGGAAAGTAGAGTATTAAGAAGTGGCAAGAAAAAATGACAAGAAGATATACAAAAGGGGGCAAACAGGGAGGTAGGAAGTAATAAAAAAAAAAGATAGGTTACTGTCTATTTTCAGAGTTCAGTTTCTTAGTAAGCATGCACCCTGCAAAGCATAAGTAATTGTTCATAAAATGGAACAAAAACATGATGTAGTCATCAAGTTCATTGCACATTATAAAAGTGAGAACAATAGGAAGTGTACGACCATTCAAAATATTAGTCTACATACGATTCTGATTGGTTTCTAGGTGAAGTTTGAGAAACAGGTTTTATCTTAAATAGTTTGGTACCTAGTTATCCGAGGTGAGAGTTGGCCTCCCTCCACATATAGCATCACTATCCTCGTGATCACAGGGGCTGATCATGCTATCAGACTCCCAAGTTGAAAATTGAAAGAGTCAATGTTTTGTTTAAGGAGTGCTTGACTGTGAAATTTCATTCATTGGAGCCTGGAGTTGTTGACCTTCAGAGCATGCTGCAAAGCTCATCTATTTTTTTTTTCAGGCTTTTTCCTCGTATGGTGATTTGACGGATTTGGGCTGGCTGGTGGAGGAAGAGAGAGGGATTGTGTGGGGCAGGACAGATAAATCTATGTATTGTGGTTTTGTTGTAACAGAGCCTTGGTTAGAATGGAGCTTTATAAATAATAGTACAGAAGTATATCAAAATAAATAAAAAACTGAATACTATTGTATAACCATGTCTTCAATATATATTTTCTAATGAAGCCACTGTGTGATATTTGTATTCTACTGCAAAACACCATATCTTGCTCTTCTGATTTATGAGAATGGAAGAATCATTACCACTAAGAAATCAGGATACCCAACAAACTGGAACAGAAAGAAAAAAAATGCAGTTTTCAAGAATGGAAATGTCATGGAAGTCAATAAGGATTGATCTGGTAAATTAGCTACATTCTACTTTCTTTCATTCAAGGATGGTGAAGATGGCACAGAATACTCACAATGGGAAACATAGTTGGTAGTCTGTCAGAGTAAATGACTTCTCACCAGTTCTTCTGATACCTTAGGCTTCCCCCAGTTCAGGCTTCAAAGGAATTCAGTCAGCCATAATTCTGTCTGAAAACGTTTAATCTACTGTTATTAGTAGTAGTAAGAAAACCATAACTAGGATAGGGGAGAATGAAAAAATAGAGAAACAATTATTTTGTCCATTTATTAGCACTTTGTGTGTAGCCAATTTCACCGTTTCCCCCAAAGAGGGTGTCAGTTTCCTCTGTTGTTCCTATGAGTATTATACAACAGAAGAAAAAAAAAACATTCATAAAAATAGAATGTGTGATTGTAAAACCACAAAAATTAGAAGAGAGGCTTAGAGAAAGTTATAGTATCTATAAGTACTTTTCATTTTTTTTTTTAGCTGATTAGATTTCAAGTTGCTAAATGTGATCCAGAGACCTCTTGTTGCCAACCGGTAGAGGGCATATGGGGTGCATAAAAGTTGCAGGGATCAGCTGGGTCTAGTATTTACATTCTAGTTCATCAAAGAATGTCATAGAAGGTCTCTAATTTAAGTCTGTGTCATATTAGTCCTCTTAATCATTGTGAAATGTAGGTAGAGATGATATTTAAGAAGCTATGTATCTGTACAAAATTATGTTCTTAAACATGTATGTGACATGCCCTAGAAGGGTTCCATCAGACAGGAGGTAAGAAACATCTATTTCTCTGGCTACATGTAAATGAAGTACTGTAAGCTTTTCAGTGGAGGCCCATTTACATACCGACTTAAATGCTAATAGTGGGATGGGAAATCAACATCAAAGAAGCGCACAGAAAAGAAAAGAAAAGAAAAAGCTAAGGGGAGTTTATCCTGTTTGCAAATTAAAACAATGGGATAGGGAACTATTTCTAGAGATGAACCCTAGTTATTCCTTCCATATGTAGGACAAACTGCCAAACTGGTAGACTGTGGTATACTGCTCCTTTGGAACCAGAAGATCTGGGATTTCTGTGGGTGTCCAGTCATCATAAGCTGTATAACACAGGGGAACTCGGGGGCTGGGGTGCATCTGTTGTCAACCTGCAAGGTAAAGACAGCAGCCCAAATCAGAGTGCTTTAGTGGTGAACAGGCCAATAGTATTAGGGGCCTAACACCCAGCTAACACAGACAGGACTCCCTGGAGCTGGAGGCAGGTGGTAACAAGGTGACTCTCAGCCCAGGGTGCCCCACGAAACAGGGTTTGCAGTGTCAAGTGGTGGGACAAGATTCCCAATATCAAAATCCTTAATTATTGTTGGATGTCCAGCATTTAAAGCATGCTCATGAAAGCTCAGCTGCATGGGTCTAGACATCTTGTTTGTAGGGCCAACTTGAGAATACTCAAGGCCATATTTTATGGCCAGCTAAAACAAGACCACTACAAATGATAAAGACATACAGAAGTAAAAATTTAATGCATGTCTGGTTGACCCCAGCAAGTGGGAAGCAATAGCCCATAACAGAGCAAGGTGGCAGAAGATTTGTTATGTCACAGTTAACTGCTTTGAAGCAAGGCACATTAACACCTTATGTAAAAAGCATGAACAGTGCAAAGCAAGGGTACAAAAGAATGCAATGGCCATGGACAATCTTGTAACTGTTTGTGGTTCTTGCAGTGGTCTGACCTCACAAATATGCGTTCACCTATGGTGTTTTCTGAATCCTTGTATATCAACATGAGACTCGATCATTATCCGTTAACAGTAGAAAAAAAAGCTTTCAATTTTCCTTACACCAGAATCTGACGCTTTCTCTGTAGGAATCGTCAAATGGTTAAGAGAGCACCTGCTGTTCACAACAAGCGAAACATTTATACTGCCAAAGAAAGTATTCAGTACAAGGCCGCATGGATCAACAGTGGCACCCAGTGGACAATTGATTTGTCATAGAAGTACATTTACTAAAGCTGTATTTGCTAACAGTTCTATACATAATGCTTTCTGCATGAAAGAAACAACTCTTAAGCAAGTCTAGTTTAATAACCTGTAACCAAATATTGCATTTTCACTCATTAAGGTTTTGTAATACTATGTATAGTAGACAGCACAGCTGAGTTTGGGGCTTTGTACAACTCTAAGAGATGTTTATATTTGATGATGCTGTGGGTATTATGCATAGCCAAACTGACTGGCAAGTGAAGACAATTTAGAAAGTCATAATGTTGCTCAGATATTATGGTGATGGGTGTCCTAAACATACCACAGACAGCAGCTGAATTAGATAGCGTCGCAGTTTATATTAAGAAATGGGGAGGAGGGGAAGGGGAACAAACATTATGGAACCTATTACACTGATAAGATCCACACAAATTACTTGGGGCAACTACATGATCCCTCTGCCTTCTCCTCTCCCGCCCCTCCCAACCCCTTCTTTGTTAAACTCAGAATTTAGGTCATCTTGCAAACAAGTGGATTATATCACTAGGAACTAAATGAAAGTGGCCCAGCCTCATTTCAAAATGTTAGGCAGTGCTGAGGTTGGAGTAAAATCACCTCCACATGCTCAACCTGCAGAACCAGATTTTGTTCTCAGATTAATCTGCACTGTGATTCCCCTCCCACTCCCATGCAACATTACTCTATGAAGACAATGAAGCACTATTTGTTTCACGGTATAGATGAAAGGGGAGGATGAATTTAATCTCCTGTCCATCAGTGGACTGACAACATATAAGAAACAGTCCTATCCTCACAGATATTTTAATCTTTTGTTATTCCAAAAATGCACACAGTAGCCTACTTTGCCCACTCACGTATGCAATCAGTTACCTATGAGATATTTATTGTTCGCCTGTGTAGCTTTGAGAACAATTGATTAGAACTCATGTTTTAAAGTCCAGGAAGTTGAAATTCAGGATGAAGCCCTTGAACTGGCAGTGAAAGCAAATCTAACCACCTACAGAGCACACTGCAAACTCTTCCCTACTGATGAAGTATTTCCACCATATGCAACATGATGATAATTTCTTTTTAAAAAAATATCCCAACACAACCTCCTTCAACCAAGGCACAAAGAAGTGCAGAAATATCCAGGAAATTCACCAGGGATCTCACCATGCAGATTTAATTGACCTAGTAAGTTCTTGAATACTGTGGTGATGGACATTATATAAACTACAGTAAACAGACATCAATACATTTTACAAACATTATTTAGTTGCAATCTCACATTATGGTTGGGCAGTGGGTCCTTTGGTATTGTTTTGTGGGTGAGTGTATAAACTGAAATTTGTCTGACTAGAAACTTCAATTTAAATATTGTATTAATAAATTTTAGATGTTTAATGAGGCGCTTGACTTTTTGGGAGGAAATCATAGCTGTCAATAGGAGCCAGATAACCTAAAAGAATAAATAAAAATAATTAACTCTCTCCAAAAAACCATGTGAAGCAAGGCTTACATGCAGGGCCGCCCAGAGGGGGGAGCAAAGGGGGCAATTTGCCCCGGGCCCCGGGCTCCGCAGGGGCCCCCAAGAGAACAGCGGGGGCTCCCGCCTCCGCCCCTCTCCTGGAGCCTTAGCACATCAAGCGCTGTCCTCAGACAGCGCCGCAGCGTGTCTCCGCCGGGGCCCCTGAGCCCCGCACCGCTCAGAGCCGCGTCGTCAGGGGGCGGGGCTGGGAGCTCTGGGCTGAGCTCGGCGTGGAGCTCCCAGCCCCGCCCTCTCCCCACGCGGCTCTGAGCTGGACGGAGCTCAGGCCCCGCCGGCCACACGCTGCGGCTGTTCCGGCGAGGCGCTGAGGCTCCGGGTGAGGAGGGAGCCGGGGGTAAGAGGTTGGGGGCGGGGCGGGGGGGAAGCGGGAGCCGCCGCCGAAGCGCAGCCCGGTCTTGGCGGCACTGGCGGGGGGCCCCTTCCGTTCCGGGACCCGTCGCCCAAGTGCCCCGAAGACCCGCGGTGGGGGCCCCCTGCCGCCGAAGACCCGGGGCCCCCGGAATCCTCTGGGCGGCCCTGCTTACATGCTACACGGTTCTTCCACAAGTAGTTATTGGTTTTTGGCAGAAGACTAAACTGACAGAGGGCAAGCATCTTGCTTCAGCTTATACTGTAAATCAGGGTAATGCAGGAAGAGGGAAATAGGAGTCTTGACTCCCATTCCCATATTCTAACCACAGAAAAAACGCAATGATCTAAATAATCTTCCCTGGACTCTAGTTGAGTATAAACTAAAACAACAAAGTATGATATAGTTCAGAGCATAACTTTTTATTCCAACATTTCTTTTGTTCTAAATACTAAAAACTTTTCATGATACTGTGGGCTCTGAATCTTTTATTTATTTATTTATTTTTAATTTAATTTTCTGTAGGCTGCTTTGCATCATCACATTGTGATCCAGCAGAGCTCAGGCTCACAATGCTGAATAAGCCTCCCAGGCAAGCTTAAGTATTTTTTGTGTCTTAGCTTCAGTTGAAAAGGTTGCTGCATTAAAATTGTTGTCGTATGATGAGTTAAACACTTCTTCCTTCACTTTTAATGTTGGCACAAAATATTTAAGATCCTGAGAGTTGGCACTGAAAAATTCTGGAACCTGATCTTTTTAGTTATACTTTTTAAAAAAAACACAATAATAATATTTTCTACCCACAATGTTATCTTTTTAGTATTATTCTTAATATTATGTACTATATGCATATAGCCCTGTAAAGGATTGGGGGGCTACCTTACAGCATCCCCTTCCGAATGGACCCAGGCTTGTGCCTGCTGAGCCCGCTCCCTCCCTAGGGAAGGTCAGCCTGGAGCCCTCTCAGAATCCAGGGAAGGTAGTTTCCAGCCAGATTAATTGCTGTGGATTTTATTTCTGAATGAAAACAGTATCAATGCTTCACAGTATTTCCCCTCAAAGTCTGAACAGGTTAAGTCCCTTCCACCAAGTTTGCCCCTCACCCCACAAGTTCATCAACCCAAAAGTTCCTGGTTCTTACCTCAGAGCTTTTGGGATAACAGGACTGTCTCCAGTTTCCCTTCTGTCCATCTGTTTCTTAGAAGCATTCTTCCTGGCAGTTGCTCCAGGCTTTGGCAGGTATTGCAGCCTACCTTCCATTTCCTACTCCTCCTTTTATGGGGATCTCCCAATTAAATTGTTGGGTCTTTTCCCAGGTGCAGCAGGTGGGGCTAATTAGCCAGCCAGCCAGGCTGTGACCCTCATATCTTCACAATTCATACTATCCCTCACACCTTCACAATTCCAAACAAAAACGTTTCATTACCCTGGAGCTAGGGTTGAGAGTGTATATCAGTAACTAAAATGTAAAAATCCTCACTAGAATGTTGTAGTTAGCAGTGGGGGAAATTTAAACAGAGTTAAAGAGAGATGAGGTGGGTGAGGTAATATCTTTTATTGGACAAATTTCTGTTGATGAGAGAGACAAGTTTTCGAACTACACCAAGCTCTTCCTCAGGTCTGGCAAAGGTACTCTGTGTACTCTGAGTACCTTTCCCAGACCTGAAGAAGAGCTCAATGTAGCTCGAAAGCTTGTCTCTCTCACAACCAAAGTTGGTCAAATAAAAGATATTACCTCATTCCCCCCATCCTTCTCTCTCTCTCTCATGTCCTTGGACCAACATAGCTATAACAACGCCGCATATACAGAGTTAAAGAGAGTTATTCCAAGCCATGGGCACATTTGAAAGTATGGAAATTGATATTTAACATACTCAAACTTGTTTTTCTACATATTATATTGGATATGAGTCAATGTGCCCTTGTTGCCAAGAAGCCTAATGGCATTTGGGGCTGTATAAGTAGGGGCACTGCCAGCAGATTGAGGAACATGATCATTCCCCTCTATTCTGCATTGGTGAGGCCTCATTTGGAGTACTGTGTCCAGTTTAGGACACTATACTACAAGAAGGATGTGGAAAAATTGGAAAGAGTCCAGCGGAGGGTAACAAAAATGATTGGGGGCCTGGAGCACATGACTTATGAGGAGAGGCTGAGGGAACTGGGATTGTTTAGTTTGCAGAGGAGAAGAATGAGGCAGGATTTGATAGCTGCTTTCAGCTACCTGAAAGGGGGTTCCAAAGAGGATGGATCTAGACTGTTCTCAGTGATACCAGATGACAGAACAAGGAGTAATGGTCTCAAGTTGCAGAGGGGGAGGTTTAGGTTGGATATTAGGAAAAGCTTTTTCACTAGGAGGGTGGTGAAGCACTGGAATGGGTTACCTAGGGAGGTGGTGGAATCTCCTTCCTTAGAGGTTTTTAAGGTCAGGCTTGACAAAGCCCTGGCTGGGATGAATTAGTTGGGGACTGGTCCTCCTTTGAGCAGGGGGTTGGACTAGATGACCTCCTGAGGTCCCTTCCATCCCTGATATTCTATGATTAGGAATGACACAAGTTCCCATTATAAGCATATATGCTTCTGGCATTGCTTGGATAAAAACGGAATATCTATAACATATCACTGTTTTCCATAGAATTCCATATGATTAAAGTGAGTCTCAGCTCATACTATAAACCTTGAATGGGTTTGTTGCATACTTCTATTCTCTAATCATCTGCTTTTCAAATAAAAATGAAAGTCACAAATGGGAACCACCTTACTTCCTTGGTAGCAGTGGTTTCAAAGTATCCATTGCATTAAAAGTCCAGTGTTGGGAAGGAAAATATCAAAAGAATGTTTCATTTGTTAAAACAACAACAAAAAATTTCGAAAACTTCCTATATGGTTGCTCTGTATTTTCACTCCCATGTTCTTTGTTTTGCTGTCTGATTTCTGAAAAGCCAAACAATCCAATATCTTAGCACAAAGAGTTGTGACTGTAACAGCTTACTTAGGGCCTGATTCAAAGTCTAGTGAAGTCAAAAGAAAGACTTCCATTGATTTCATCAAGTTCTAGATCAGGAGTGAAATCCTGGCTCAGTTGAAGTCAATGGGAAAACTCCCATTGACTTGAGTGGAGACAGGATTTCAACTCAAGTCCTTAATACTCCCAGTTGTGCCCTGTGTGTGTGTAGGTGTAAAGTATATATTAAAGTTGTGCTTTGTCTATGCACTTATCACAAAGGAATTCATTGGGTAACAGATAATGACCATGTTTTCCATATAAACATGCAGTTTAAATAGCCTGGGTAGTATTTTAATATCTTCTGTGCTTGTATCACATTTTCTAAATCTAGTGTGGTAATTTGCAGCACCAGAAGTAATACCACATTAAAAAAATGATGATGATGGAATCCTTTCCATGATTACTTTTCTTGGTGTAAACATTTAGCTTTGGTTACTGCCCTCTGGGTTAAGAAAGAATGATGGAGCAGTCAGGAGGGCTTTTCCTTTAAAGCTCATCCAATTTAAAATGCTGGGCCTTTCTTGATTTCTCAGCATGGCTGAGCTTTGCTCAGCACTGGACTTGGAGACAGAGATAGGGAATGAGTGAATTTCAGGACACCTTCATGGCTTCCAAGTTCCAGGGCCTACTGGAGTATAATTCATGCTCTGCTGTAAGGTAGCCATTTGTGACAGAATTGCAACTCTCTGTAGTTATCTTTTGGGGACCATTATATGAAATTTCTGGATGGTTTATGTATGATTGTGTATTGCTCTCTGGGGGGAAGGTTACCACAGTTTCTCCAGCAACTGAAAACAGCAGAAAGTGATTAAAATTAGTTGCACAGAGTGTAAACAACAACTCCAGAGAGGTACCACATCCTGCTGTGGTTTGCATATATCCATTCAGACAACAGACAAAGAAAGGGTTTTGCTATAAAAGAAGTTTAAACAGGCAGGTGGTCTTCCTTTTGATTAAAAAAACTGGCATAGCCTTTGGTCCCAGGGGTACCCACAACCCTTGTTGGGTTTCGAAAGAGTGATAGCTACCAGAGCCCTATATTGGAGATGGTGGATGACTTCTGATAAGCTGCTAGTAAGCATGTAGAAACTTTTTAAAAATATATTTTTCTGTAATGTTTTTGCCCTAAGAATAATTGTGCTTGCTTTGGAAGTCCCGCATGATAACTTGTAACTGCAGGCAGTACAGAGGTCATTGCCCTTGGACAGTAAGCATAGCCCAGGTGCTGGCCAGTGTTCCCTCTAATTTTTCCCACACGTGTGAGGGATGAATTTTGTTATGTGCACCAATATGGAGGTGGTGTATGACACATCACTTTCATATTCATGCACATAACAAAATTCATGGGGTGGGGGTGGGGCTGAGGGGTTCAGAGTATGGGAGGGGGCTCAGAGGTGGGGCAGAGGTTTGGGGTGCAGGAATGTGAGGGCTCTGGGGTGGGTCGGTGATGAGGGGTTCAGGGCTGGGGCAGAGGGTTTCGGTGTGGGTGGGGTGAGGGCTCCAGCTGGGGGTGTGGGCTCTGAGGTGGGCCCGAGGATGAGAGGCTCAAGGCTGGGCAGAAGGTTGGGATGGGGGTGGGAGACAGCTCTGGCTGGGAGTGCAGGCTCTGGGTGGGGCTGGGGATGAGGGGTTTGGGGTGAAGGACTGTGTTCCCAGGGTTATGGCAGGGATAGAGGACTGCCTCCAGTTCTCTCTCCCTGCAGCAGCACCTGAACTGAGGGAGAGAGGCTCCTATCCCCATTGAGGCAGCTCCGGGGCTGGGGCCACAAGGTAGGCACCCCTCCCTTGGCCGCGGCTGGTCCAGGCCATGGCTGGGTTTGGGCTCCCCCTCCCCTGGCCATGGCAGGTCTGGGGCTGAGTTGGGGCTGGGAGAGGGGCACCCCCATAGGTGCCAACTACGTGGGTGCTCCAGGGCTGGAGCGCCCACAGAGAAAAATTAGTGGGTGGTGCTCAGCAGCACCCACTGGCAGCCAAGCTCTCCCCGCCCCCCCAGCGCCTCTCACCTACTGGCAGCCCTGCTGACCAACTCCTCCCTGTCCCTCCCAGCACCTCCCACCCACCACAAACAGCTGTCTCACCATGTGTAGGAAGCTCCAGGAGGGAGGGAGGGGATGGAGTGCTCTCAGGGGAGGAAGCAGGACAGTGCCAGAGCAGGAGCAGGAAGAGGCGGGGTGGGGATGAGGACTTGGGGGAAGGGGTGGAGTGGGGAGAGAGCTTGGGGCGGAGGTGCATGGGATCGAGCATCCCCTGGCTAGAGGGGAAGTCAGCATCTATGGCGTGCCCCTCCCCCAGCAGCGGCAAGTCAGCTGGGTGGGTTCCATGAGCGCCTTAGGTGCTGGCCTTTAGGCAGACTGGCTTACTGAGGATATCACAATATATGGCAAGAGGAAAGGCAGCCTTCAAACAGAATGGAGTAGGAGAAGGGTTCCTACCCAGAGACAGCTGATGGGTGGAGACCTGAGACCTGTGTACTTCTGGAGTAGACTATGGAGGGGGAATACAAGTGCAGTTACCCTGAAACTGTGATAGCTAGATCTGCTAACTTTGTGGCCTTTTTTCAGCAGCAGAGCAACAGAACAGAATTATAAGGGACCTGAGAATTGGGAACCCTGTGTTAGCCCTCAGGGCTGTAAATGGGCTGAGCCAAGCTAAACCTCTATGTTCTGGTTATAGGTTCACTGCGCTTTGCAAGGAAAACACAAACACTAACTTGTCCAAGATTATTACGTTTTAATATGCTGCTTCTTTATTTTCTAATATACTTTGTATTAAATATTAATTTGAAGAGAAAAGATAACACATACCATAAATACAGCTTAAAAAACAAACAAAAAAAACCAACCAGTGACTGAAAGCCAGAGATTGTGCCAGAAAAAGTTTAACAACTGTGCTCTGGTCACAGAAGCCTGGTGCTTAAAAAATAATTTATAGTTTAAAGCTGTTACTGGCAGCACCAGGAGTGTACAAAGCACATTTTCTCATTACCAGAACTGTTTTTAGAGTATAAAATCCAAATGCTCCAAGGTAAAGACAAGGAGGACTTTCAAATCTGTCTAAGATCTGAGAAATGTATAAAACTTCCAGGCCATGAAAAATAGATTCCCCAAAACAAATGAAGTGCTAGAAGGCAAAATAGAGAGTTTTTTAATTCCTGCTTTTTACAGCCATAAAAGGTATCCACTTCACAAAGAATGAGATCATGTTAATTTAATGAAAGACTAAGGCCTGGTCTACACTAGGAGTTTATGTCGAATTTAGCAGCGTTAATTAGATTTAACCGTGCAACCGTCCACACAAGGAAGCTAATTAGTTCGACATAGAGGGCTCTTTAGTTCAAATTCGGTACTCCACCCTGACGAGGGGAGTAGTGCTAAATTCGACATGGCTATGTCGAGTTAGCCTATGTGTGGAGGGAAATAGACCTTAGTAGCTCCAGGAGCTATCCCACAGTGCACCACTGTGTTGACGCTCTGGACAGCAGTCCGAGCTCAGATGTTCTGACCAGCCATACAGGAAAATCCCCGGGAAAATTTGAATTCCTTTTCCTGTCTGGCCAGTTTGAATCTCAATTCCTGGTTGGACATTGGGGCGAGCTCAGCAGCACCGGCAACGATGCAGAGCTCTCCAGCAGAGGGGTCCATGCAATCTCAGAGTAGAAAGAGGGCCCCAGCATGGACTGACCGGGAAGTCTTGGATCTGATCGCTGTGTGGGGCGATCAGTCTGTGCTTTTGGAGCTGCGCTCCAAAAAACGGAATGCAAAGACCTATGAGAAGGTCTCCAAAGCCATGGCACTCAGAGGATACAGCCGGGATGCAACGCAGTGCCGCGTGAAAATCAAGGACCTGAGACAAGGCTACCAAAAAATCAAAGCGGCAAATGGACGCTCCGGAGCCCAGCCCCAGACATGCCGCTTCTATGAGGCACTGCATGCCATTCTCGGTGGGTCTGCCACCACTGCCCCACCAGTGACCGTGGACTCTGAGGATGGGATAGTGTCGACGGGCAGTTTCTCGGCGATGTTCGTGGATGGGGAAGATGAGGAAGGGTTTGTGGAGGACGAGGCAGGCGACAGCGCTTACAATACTGATTTCCCCGACAGCCAGGATCTCTTCATCACCCTCACAGAGATCCCCTACCAACCATCCCCGGCCGTTAACCCGGACTCTGAATCAGGGGAAGGATCAGTCGGTAAGTGCTATAAACATGTAAACATTTATTTTTCAAAAAACAGGAATAAAAACTATATGAAAAGAAGGTCAATGCATATGGGGATAGAACAGAAATCCTCTTGGGAGAGTTTCATGAAGCTCTCGTACAGGTACTCGAAAAGCCTCCGCAGGAGGTTCCTGGGGAGAGGTGCCTTATTGGGTGCTCCGTGGAAGCACACTCTTCCGCGCCAGGCTATCCTCACGTACAGTGGGAGCATTGCCTCCACGAGCATGGCAGCATAGGGCCCTGGTTTGTGCAGGGTTTCACGCAGCATGCGCTCTCTCTGTGTCTTAGTGACCCGCCTCAGGGTGATCTCGCTCGGCGACTGCTGCATCTAATTAGGGGAATTAGTGTAATGTTACTATTGGGAATGCTTCACTTTTCCTTTGCATAACACTAAGTGTCGTTTAACAGCCACGTGGTGGAGGCTGCAGAGGGGAAGCATACAGGGATCTTTCCCGGGGACAGCCGCGAGGGGGTGGAACAGGGTCAGAGTTTATGCTTTCCGGATTGCCTGCAGCAGGAGGGCACTGCTATACATTAACTTTTAAGCAGCCTAAAGTTTACGGCTTACCAGGCCTGGCTGCTACACGGATTCTGCTGTCCTGCCCCGCTTGTCTTATCTCCAGTGCAAGACCCCAGGCAATGAAAGTGAATGCCGAAAATTCGAACTTGTCCTGAGAGCGCATGAGATAGGTGCCGTGTATGGTCTTGTTCACAGAGACAGACTAGACTGTGTTCAGTGTTCGCAAACATGTATCTTTGCAAGGAAATCACTTCCTTTTTCCCATCACACAGCTGCGGCTGTTTCCCGACCTGCCCAGGCATCCCCCTCCCAGAGGCTGGCACAGATTAGGCGGTGAAAGAAAAAGACTCGGGCCGAGATGTTCGCTGAAGTGATGGCCTGCTCCAGAACCGAGGCGGCCCAGCAGAGCCAGTGGAGGGAGACCCTCTCTCAGCAGCAGCGCTCACACAGCGAACAGGAGGACAGGTGGCGGCAGGAAGACCAGCAGTCGACTCAAACGCTGCTTGGCCTAATGAGGGAGCAAACGGACACGCTCCGGTGCCTTGTGGATGTTCTGCAGGACCACAGGCAGGAGCAGAGAGCCCCCCTGAACTGTATCTGCAACCGCCCTCCCCCGCCACAAAGTCCTGTCCACCCCTCACCCAAAATAACAAGAAGGAGGGGCGCTAGGGGCCGTGAAAACTGTCACTCCACCCCAGCAGAGCGCTCATGTACCAAACAGCTCTCATTCCCTAAAGTTTGAGAATTGCTTCCCTTCCTGGCTCACCCAATCCCAAATCCCAGTTTCATCCCCCAACTGTGTAGTTGAGTATTAAAAATAGTTTGCTGTTAATTCCTTTTTCTGTCATGTTTCTTTGCAGAAGACTTTGTGTGAAGGGCGGGGAGGGGTTTGTTAATTGCATAGGACAGCCACCATTAGCAGGGTACAGACAGGGGGGCAGGATCAACAGCAGGTCACACACAGAGTGCAGTCACTAGGCACCTGGGTCACTCTGGGAGGTGTCTGCTGCCCCAGGTCAGTCTGGGAGGTGTATGCTGCCCCAGGGTCCTAGCGCCTGGCATCCGGAAATGGCAAGGTCAGGCTGCCCTTACCATGCCCTTCCACCCTAGCCATGAGCCTCTCTGATGCCCTGTGCCCCAGCCAGAGCCCTCATCCCCCTACACCTACTCACCCTTCCCACACACCCCTCACCCCTTCCTGCAAACCCACCCCTTCCTGCACACCCTCCTGTAACCGTCCTCCCCCCAGAGACTGCTGTAGGAGCAGGAGCCTGTCATTCCTCGAGTGTAGAAGCGGTCTGTACATCACTGCACACCGTACCCACCACAGTCTGCGTCCCTGTTTGAACCTTTTAACGCGAATTCGTTAGTAAAGAAAACTTTGTTAATTAACAATGTTCCAATAACTTTAGTTTTAAACGTCTGTTGGAAGGGGGGAAACCTGGTGAACGGGGTATGTAACCGCTGAAAAAAGTCAATAGTAACTGAAACAGGGGCAGGTTCAGCTTCTCCGTAAAGAGAATGGACAGTCATAGGTTACCCTGCTCTCTGAGGAACCTAGCTTTCAAAGCCTCCCGGATGCACAGCACTTCCCGCTGGGCTCTTCTAATCGCACGGGTGTCTGGCTGAGTGTAATCAGCAGCCAGGCGATCTGCCTCAACCTCCCATCCCGCCATAAAGGTCTCCCCCTTGCTCTGACAGAGATTGCGGAGCACACAGCAAGCTGCAATAACAATGGGGATATTGGTTTCGCTGAGATCCGAGCGAGTCAGTAAGCTCCTCCATCTCCCCTTGAGACGTCCGAAAGCACACTCCACCACCATTCTGCACTTGCTCAGCCGGTAGTTGAAGAGTTCTTTGTCACTGTCCAGGGCACCTGTATAGGGCTTCATGAGCCAGGGCATTAGCGGGTAGGCTGGGTCCCCGAGGATCACTGTAGGCATCTCCACATCCCCAACAGTTATTTTGTGGTCCGGGAAGAAATGACCTTCCTGCAGGCGTCTAAACAGACAAGAGTTCCTGAAAACACGCGCGTCATGAACCTTGCCCGGCCACCCGACGTAGATGTTGGTAAAACGTCCCCTATGGTCCACCAGTGCTTGCAGCACCATTGAAAAGTAGCCCTTTCTGTTAATATACTGGCTGGCCTGGTGTGCTGGTCCCAGGATAGGGATGTGAGTCCCATCTATAGCCCCACCGCAGTTTGGGAATCCCATCGCGGCAAAGCCATCTATAATGACCTGGACGTTTCCCAGGGTCACTACCTTTGAGAGCAGTAGGTCAACGATTGCGTGGGCTACTTGCATCACAGCAACCCCCACGGTAGATTTGCCCACGCCAAAGTTGTTCGCTACTGACCGGTAGCTGTCTGGCGTTGCAAGTTTCCACAGGGCTATGGCCACTCGCTTCTGCACACTCAGGGCTGCTCGCATCCGGGTGTCCTGGCACTTCAGGGCAGGGGACAGCAAGACACACAGTTCAAGGAAAGTGCCCTTACGCATCCTGAAGTTTCGCAGCCACTGTGATTCATCCCAGACCTGCAGCACTATGCGATCCCACCAGTCCGTGCTTGTTTCCCGGGCTCAGAATCGCCGTTCCACAGCATGAACGTGACCCATTGCCACCATGATCTCCACGGCACGGGATCCCGTGCTTTGTGAGAGGTCTGTGCCACTCTGACACTTCATGTCCTCACCGCGCTGCCGGAGCCTCCTCGCCCGATTTCTCAGCAGCTGACTGTGGAAGAGGTAGACGATAAGGTGCGAGGAGTTGACAACGGCCATAAGTGCAGCGATGATCGCAGCGGGCTCCATGCTCGCAGTGCTGTGGCGTCCGCGCTGTCACTGACCAGAAAAGTGCGGTAACAGATTTTCCGCCGGCGCTTTCAGGGAGGGAGGGCGGGAGTGACGGTTGAATGACGACAGTTACCCAAAACCACCCTCGACACATTTTTCCCCCAGCAGGCATTGGGGGCTCTACCCAGCATTCCAATGGGAAGCAGGGACTGCGGGAACTGTGGGATAGCTGCCCAGAATGCACCGCTTCCAATGTCGATGCTTTCCCCGTTAGTGTGGACTCACAAAGTCGAATTAGTGTCCTTAGTGTGGATACACAAATTCGACTTCATAAGGTCGAATCCACAAATTCGACCTAAGTTAAATCAAACTACTCTTGTAGTGTAGACATATCCTGAGGCTACGTCTACACTACCTGCCGTATCGGCGGGTAGCGATCGATTTTTCAGGGATCGATATATCGCGTCTCATCTAGACGCGATATATCGATCCCCGAACGCGCTTCTATCGATTCCGTAACTCCACCGCCCCGAACGGCGGTGGCGGCGTCGACTTGGAGAGCCCCGGACATCGATCCCGTGCCGTGAGGACGGGTAAGTTATCGATATAAGATACTTCGACTTCAGCTACGTTATTCACGTAGCTGAAGTTGCGTATCTTATATCGATTTTTCCCCTTAGTGTAGACCAGCCCTAAGTGTGGTCTTGATCCCTCTCAAATTCAAGTAAAAGCAACATCTTCTAATGTCTTTGTTGCCACGCAAAAGAAAAAAATAAATGTTTACCTACTTTTCTGACTTACAACTATAATGCTACTTTTCATATTGCAAGGGGAAATACAAACACATTGGCAAAATCAGGCATTGGCCTAGAGTTGTACTCCTGCATACACTCACAAGCAGAGCAGAAAGACTTTATTGTACTCATCAAAGATCTCACCGTGTGTATAGGATCAGATAGTTTGTACTTTCATCTGTGATCTGAGAACTACTGAACAAGTCTGAACATTTTTGTCCAGCAGTGTCACTAATATTTTAATGGAGCCATTGAGAACCTTTTTATCTGTCCAGATACTATTATCTGTGCTACTTCCAACACCTCAGTGAATGAGTGTGATGATTTGAAGAGGCGAGATTACTTACTGCAGGAACACAGAGCACAAGAACCAAAATGTGAAAGATATTCTAATGATATCTAGTAAAGACTAATCTCTGATTGTTAATAGTATTCATTGTGCATCAAAAGCCAAAGATATTCACAAACTCTACAAGAAGAGACAAGGTCTCTAAGAGCTGGATAAATCATTCATAGCAAACAATTTCTGTGATAAGTTTTGCCCGTTTTGATGTATTGATTATTTGGACTTGTTTGACAAATAGCTTATGTAAATAAAAGTCATTCCGTGGGTTCATTAACTATTTACTTCAGTCATATGCTACTTATTAGTCATAATATCATTGGTCACCTAAGTAGTAAGGGATAGTTTCTGTTTCCTGATTGGATGATTCAAGCTTTTAAAATCTGAAAACAACAAATAATGAATAATCTTCTGGGGATACAAATTCACTTTTTTGCATGCACATACAGGTCTCCATCTGAAGAACAGTTATTGCCAATGGGAACAATATATTTGCATGAATATTTGTAAATAGCAGGTAAAAAGGGGGCAGGAATATGATCAAAGTGAACATCTGTTCAGAATTTGAATGAAATGTTTCCCAGCATTTAAACTAATAACTTTCATGGACCTGATTCTCCACTGCTTTTGGACCTTATGCAGTCATGTACACTTTTGCAAAGTGAACACAAAGAAGGAGTAAATTGCTACCAGATCAGAATTCTCCACCACATACACTGGTTGTAGTGTTGTACACCCAGACTTTATACCAGTGTAAATGACTACAATAAGAGAAAAGCAGAACCAGGCTCTAACCCTCCAGCCCCACTCCCAGCTGTTTACCTATGCTATTTAAGGTGAATGGAACTTATGCTAGAGAACAAGAACCAGCATTAGATCAATTAAATTAAGTAATTTACTGCTGGTGTTTTTGATAATCCATCATAATTAACGCACCCTAATTGTGGAGTGTTTGTACAAAGGAGGGTCCTCTAAGTGAAGGGTACAGCCACATCTGTCTCTGATCCCTGGTTTGGGGAACATTTCAACAGATCTATTTTTTTTAATTAAGGACATAAGAACGGTCATCAGGGTCAGACCAATGGTCCATCTAGCCCAGTATCCTGTCTTCTGACAGTGGCCGGTGCCAGGTGCTTCAGAAGGAATGACCAAAACAGACAGTCATGAAATGATCCATTCCCTGTCATCCAATCTCAGGTTCTGACAGTCAGAGGCTAGGGATACCCAGACCATGGAGTTGCACCCCTGCCCATCTTGGCTAAAAGCCATTAATGAACCTATCCTCCATGAACTTATCTCATTCTTTTTTGAACCCTGTTATCATTTTGAACCCTTCACAACATCCTCTGGCAACAAGCTCCACAGGTTGACTGTGCATTGTGTGAAGACATGTTGTTCTGTTTTAACTGCCTTTACTGAGAGTCCCTGTACCTTGATCCAATCCCTTGGAACTCCACTGTCAGGATTTTCCCTGCTGGGGGCTGTCCCAGGACTCCCCACAAAGGGAGGTTCTACAGTGCAAAGAAGAGCCACAAGGCTGCAGGAACATTTTCCTGGATTTGCAGCAGGGCTTGGGAAGGCCATTGAGTGCCATTCCCCCAAGCCGTGCAAGCAGGACTCACTTCCATCCTTTGCCTACTCCCTCTGTATTCATGGATCTCTGCCACAACAGAGAATGAGTGACAGTGCCACAAAAGTGGCTGGTCCCGCCCACACAACGGCCCAGGATGGGTACCCTCTACACACAAATCTCAGGGGCACAGTTAGACCCTAGATTTGGATTACTAAAAAAGATCAGAAACAACCCCACCCCCATATTAATTATAATAATTGTTATTATTTCCAGTTGCCTTAGCAAAATTTTCCTTCCACATCTTGTATGTGAATTTTACTTTGCACAACAGATGTCATGCACTCCTGTGCACCACTGAAGAACCACCTAAGTCTTATTTTGAAGATTTCATTGGTGCACAGACCTTGTGTCATTTCCCCACCCAAGTGTGAATTTCACCCACTATGCATGACTCCACATATAAGTGACCGAGGTTAAAAAAAGAACGTTAGGAATTATACAGACATGCTTGCCTGGCACTTGTATCTTGAAAGTAATAATGATACAAATAAGTGGCAGGTGTATATTTTCTCCTCCACCCTTAGAAGATAAGATTTTTAGCTGTTAAGCTTTAACCAAAGGCCAAAACTGGACAAAAAGGTGTCATTTTATTTCATGCTGTCTGAATTGCATCAAGCTTAATACCCATGCTGAGCACAATATAGATACTTATTAAAAAAATGCTGACATTGGCATAAAAATGCAATTACAGTATTGTGCCTCTTTTAATAATAAACTAGTCTGCTTCTCTATCTTAGAGGTGACTCAAAGCCTTAAATTAGAATTCTCAGCGTATTCCACATAGGCAAACTGCAGGATTTGAATGAGGAGATCTGCTTCCTCATCATGCTGCTTACTGCTAACTATAATTACAGTATTTATGAATTTAAACCTTAATGACAGGAAACACAGCAGCTCTGCTGCATTGTGCAACAAATGTCACTTTCATTTTTCTATAAATATCTTATTCAAAAATAGATGACCATTAGGACAGAATGGGGGAAGTGAGGGTGAGGGGGCAGGATTCAGATTTGTGTGTAGTTACAGAGACTGGACAGTCATTCTCAGCTAGACATTAAGGCATTACTGCAAAGCCAAGAAATCCTTCAACTTTCCTGGAGGATCACGAAGTAGCCTGTGGTAACAAATCCCATCACAAAATCTGGATGGAAATTGCAGGAGACACATTATCAATTCTCATCTGGTTTGCTTGACTGACTGACTTTTTAAAGCATTTTGTTTTTAACTATTATATCTATCAGTTATTATTCACTGCTTCTGTACATTTTGTGCAGCTGGTGACCCATACAACTAGTTCTTTTCACATCTGTTTTTCTTGGAACCTTGAACCATCTGTGATATTTTGATTTGGCTCAAAGCATAATAAATTATTTTCGAAAAAATAAATTAAAAAGAAATTGCAAGAGATCATGTAATAAATACAAAATACACATGGCTCACTAAAGCAACTCCTCCCTAACTGTATAGCATGCATACTGTGACAATAGCTGATCAGGTGCAGTGTATACCATATTCTGGATAGCACAGCCAATATTAATAGGGAAGGACTGATCATTCTTCCAACATTGTACATAATATCTGTTGTTTCAACCTGCTGGCTTTTTTCTCCAAATGGCCATTCCCTTAAGCCATCTCAATATCTCTTTCTAATTCCAGGCCACCCAATGGCAACTGCTTAGTATAGGCAAAGCCTAATCAATTTTGTCAGGTCGAAATCACAACCACTGACAATGAGGGAACCAAAATAATGCAACTCCCTGCTGCTGGAGCTGCATTTTCACCGTGGCATGTAGCTACACATATGGTGCCTGAACTCTACACGCTGCTGTAAATGTAGACATAGCCTAAACTACTGTCTGAAGAAAAGGGATCTCTCACTCAGCAATAAAACAATGACCTATTTGAGCAGTACTGTTTTCTCAGGTCAGAAGAGAAAGGAATGCTCGATACCATTTCTTTTCACTTGGGTTACTCTCCACCTTTGTCACACCCTTTCACTCCAAGTGGTTTTGTTTTCTCTCCCTCTTCTGTCATTAAACTACATTTAGGTCCCTTTCAGCAAGCACTTATGCAGATGTCTAAGGGCTTGGCTACATTTGAGACTTACAGCGCATTAAAGGAGCCCTGGATGCACTAGCTCACTACCTGTCCACACTGGCAAGGCACGTAGAGCGCTCTGACTCCACGACTAGAGTGCTTCTGGTACTCCACCTCGGCGGGTAGAATAACATTTGATGCGCCCCTGCTGGAGTGCCCCAGTGTCAGTGTGAACAAGGTGTTGCATTACTGCACTCTGATCAGCCTCCGGAAATGTCCCATAATCCCCTTAAGTCAAGTGGCCACTCTTGTCATTGTTTTGGATGCCCTTTGAAATCTCCGTTTGACAGCCGGCATGCTTATCTTCTCCAAGACAAAGCAACCATTACTGTGGAATGCTGTGTGAGAGAGAGAGAGGTAGAGGGGGTAGGTCTGCTGCTGTCTGAACTTACAAGACAGCATGCTGACATGCTCTCAGCCCCCCCAAAACCCACACTCTCTTCCCCCACATACACACAACATACTCCCTGTCACACTCCACCCCATCCCACCCCATTTGAAAAGCACATTGCAGCCACTTGCATGCTGGGATAGCTGCCACAATGCACTGCTCTCTGTGGCCATTGCAAGAGCTGCTAATGTGGCCATGCCAGTGTGCTGTCAGCTGTCAGTGTGGACATACTACAGCGCTTTCCCTACTGCGCTCTACAAAGGCTGGTTTAACTCAAAGCGCTCTACATCTGCAAGTGAAGCCATGCCCTAAATTTAAGCCCATGAGTAGTCTCATTGAAGTCAGTAGGCCTGTTCTTGTGCTTAAAGTTAGACTGTGACAGGGTCCTGTATTCACTCACCCCTTGCTATCTGGGTCCAGGCAGTCAGTAGCATAGGCCTAGGCATGGGAGATTCCACATAAGTCTACCCCTTTCAGGGCTGTCATAGTTCCCCCCAAATGCAAAGAAAACAAAACAAATTAATTAATGGAAGCTAGGAAATAGCGTCCCATCTGGCAAGGGGCCTCTGGCAATCAGTAATACAGTTCCGGCAAGTCACCCACAGGCCTTCTAATGCAAATGTTCAGGCCCACCTTCTACTCAGGATGCTCATACTGACCATTGTTACCCAAGCAATCTTTCTCCTCACCTACAGTACTCTCCAATAGCTGAG
The DNA here is from genome assembly GCF_016161935.1 of Mauremys reevesii. Lineage (NCBI taxonomy): Eukaryota > Metazoa > Chordata > Testudines > Geoemydidae > Mauremys > Mauremys reevesii. The sequence continues at coordinate 98,360,528 of NC_052627.1, read as the reverse complement.
GATACTGAGATCCAACTTCTGCCCCCATATTGGCTAACTGCCCCCTTTGTATGGGTTAGTATATTCCATATCAAGCACTAGTTATAGGCATAGTATGAATGGAAACCCAGCCACATACAATGAAGATGTCCATAAGCTACAAAATCCCACAAAAATATTGCAACCAAAAGGATAAAGGGGTTTTCCCACATTTTCCCTTCATCCTGTCAATAATTCCAGACTGACTATATTATTAGAACTGGTCAATATTTTTTTAATTGGAAATTTCTGAAAATAGTAGTTTTCTTTCTCTCTCTATTTCTTAATTTTAATTTTTTTTTAATTAACTCCCCTCACCCAAACTGAGAAACTGGATTCTTTTTCTCAAAACCAGGTTTTAGTTTTCTCATCTTTTCTTTCTTTCCATTCCCTCCCTTCCACCCAGCCCCCACTTTTTTTTTTCCTTTTTCCACTCTTTTCCATTGAGGAAAAAAAGAAGAAAAGAGGAAATGGGGAAAGTGACAAATTGAAACAATATTTACCATTTTCCACCAGCCCCATATATTATTGTTAACATCACCTGACAAGACAAATAATGAATTTATACAAAGACCAATTTCCAAATTGTCTGATGTCTCTACTAGTCTACATATTGAAAGGTATTTATAAAGTATCGATTTCTTCACTTCACAGCCTTGCCTTACTTTGCATGCTGCAGTTTTCATATATTTTTGCCATTCCAGTACATAGCAGTATTACCATGATGTGAAAGAAAAAGTTCTGTAGATACCTTCAAGGCTACTTCATGGTTATCATTCCATCCTTTTCCCTTTTTCACATATGTTTGTCCAGATATCCCAGATGTGGTCAGCCCTGGGAAGGAATTTAGTGCAATTCTCATCTGCTAATGGGTAAAATTCAGTCAGAGTGAAATCCTGACCCTGTTGACATTAATGGGAGTTTTGCCATTGACTTCTTGGGACCAGGATTTTCACCCATGGAACCATGCCACCAGTGATTTTCAAGAGAACTTACAGAATGTCAAGAAGAACCTTAAAAAACTTCCCTTCATTTTCTATTCTGCCCCAAGAAAGCGTTTTCTCTGATGTCCCACCTAGCTATTTAGCTTTTCAGGGTTCAGAGGAATAGCTGGACCAGCTAGCTAAGCGACAGTTCTACAGAAAAGGACCGGAGGATTACAGTGGATCAGAGGCTGGATATGAGGCAACAGTGCACCCTTGTTGCCAAGAAGACTAACGGCATATTGGGCCGCATTAGTAGGAGCACTGGCAGCAGATCAAGAGAAGTGAATATTCCCCTCTTTTTGGCACTGGTTTGCCACATCTGGAGTTTACATCCAGTTTTGGGCCCCCCACTACAGAAACGATGTGGACAAATTGGAGAGAGTCCAGAAGAGGGCAATGAAAATGATTAGGGGGCTGGGGCACATGACTTATGAGGAGAGGCTGAGGGAACTGGGCTTATTTAGTCTGCAGAAGAGATGAGTGAGAGGGGATTTGATAGCAGCCTTCAACTACCTGAAGCAGGGTTCCACAGAGGATGGAGCTAGGCTGTTCTCAGTGGTGGCAGATGACAGAACAAGGAGCAATGGTCTCAAGTTGCAGTGTGGGAGGTCTAGGTTGGATATTAGGAAAAAACTATTTCACTAGGAGGGTGGTGAAACCCTGGAATGGGTTACCTCAGTAGGTGGTGGAATCTCCATCCTTAGAGGTTTTTAAGGTCCAGCTTGACAAAGCTCTGGCTGGGATGATTTAGTTGGGTTTTGAGCAGGGGGTTGCACTAGAGGACCTTTGGAGGTCTCTTCCAACCCTAATCTTCTATGATTCTAAGACCACTAATAAGGTGTTTATGGAATCCCAGATAAACTAAACAAACAGGAAGAAATAGAAATGATCCATTTGCATTCAGAGTAAAAGAAGGCAAACAGTAAATTCATCATATACTGTTACAAAACAAGTACTAAGACATTTGTAAGAAAAAAAAATCACAAAACTTGCTCTTTGATTAGTGACCTTCAGTTTTACTAATATGTGACTCATCATAATTCCATGTAGAATTAGCTATTTTTCTCCATCGTGTCATGAACTATCCACTCATTAGATGGCAATACTTTTGTAAAATATTTATTTAAGACAGTTAATATTTTCATGGATTCTGCTGGGAACACTTAATCTGAAAAGTTTACTTTGGAGAATACATCTTCAATCTAAAATGAAATCTAATTTCCCTAGTGACTTGATCAGCAGTCTATAGCACTGAATAGGAGTCTCTTCTATTTTTAATAGCCTAGTGTCCCCAAAACAAAAATATGTAAATAGCACATGAAAAATAAATAGGAAAGAGATGTATTTTCAGAATTGCTTTTGTTATATGATTTCTACGTATAATGATATTAGAAAGCGAAAAATACTATGTGATTTATATGGATAATTCTACTCTAATTTCATATCAGTCAGACATTTCCTTGTCTTTATTTTGCAATTTAACTGTTTTTTTTCCTTGTCAATATTGTGTATGCATCAAAACTTTCTCTTGCAACTTTTGCTAAAGTATTTTAATTAAAATGGGAGTGTTTATAGCACATTCATATTCCAGTAGACAAACATTTCACTAAATAATATTGAATAATTAAGAATAATACATTATTAATCAGTTATGAATAGTTTTCTACAAGATAAAACACTATTGTATTATTTGTATTTATTTATCTGTTATTTCAAAGTCAGGTTGATATTGGGAAATGAACTTTCTGATGTGTGTACATGTTCCCACAGACACACTGCAGCAAATTTTGAAATTGCTAGTATCACCTATTACTGAAAGCATAAAAATGAATATTATATTCTTGCTAATTTGTATTCCCCTAGCCCTCGACACATACAAAAAAGTAGGGGATAAAATGACACAAAGAAAAAAAAAAGAACTAGGGTTGAATTTGTTAACAACTATTTTGTTATCTTCTGGTTTCCTTTATCACCGGCCAGATGCTATTTGCATTATTCATCCTTAGAGAGCCTAATGGCACATGCCTGCAGTCCCATCTTTCTCTAAAAGTAAGTGGCCTATTGGTGTAGAATTTCACACAGGGTTAGTTTTTATGCCCTTTGAATTGTCTATGTAGTTGTTTGGTTTCTTTTCATAAAATTTTAACAGGAAGACTTTAAAATTCATCTGTGGCTGAAAGTTTTCCTTCGCAGTCTCTCTTTTCATTGTTCACTAATTGTGTTTAAAAATCACTATCTATCTACATAGCATTTGACAGGGAGGTGGATACTGAGTAGATCCTAGTAGGGTGGATTTTTTTGTTTTGTTTTTTGGAAAGGATTTAGAATAATTTTTTGCCTTTATTCAAGTTTTCACTGAAGGTGTATGGGCTGTGTACCCCAGCCTGATTGATTTCAGCATGCAAAGCTGAAAGTACTCCTGGTTCTGACTCATAAAACTGTCCATATGAGGACCTACACTTTTCTATCAGATGTTATCCACCAGGGCCGCCCAGAGAATTCCGGGGGCCCGGGGTCTTCGGCGGCGGGGGGCCCCCGCTCAGGCGCGTGGGGCGGCCCTTTCCCTGGGGGGCGGCATTTGGCTCCGGTTGAGCTCCCGCAGGCATGCCTGCGGCAGGTCGACCGGAGCCCGGGACGAGTGCCTGCGGCGGGTGCCGTGGTCCCGCGGCTCCGGTGGACCTGCCGCAGTCATGCCTGCGGGAGCTCAACCGGAGCCGCAGGGGCCCCGGAAAACACTCGTGGGGGCCCCTGCGGGACGCGGGGCCTGGGGCAACTTGCCCCTCTTGCCCCCCCCTCTGGGCGGCCCTGATTATCCACAACAGAGAAAGTTCATGCACAACTGCTGATGGATAAAACACTATCAGCTGCTGCACTTCTACATTCCACAGGTCTGACCCACCTGCCTTGTCAAATCCACCCCCAAATTAAACATTAAAAACCCAGAAAATTAATATGCAAAATGTGTTGTTGTGAAACAGTTGGGACTGTCACTCCCACTGTATACCTGACACAGAATAGGAAAATGAAAATTACGGCCACCTATCAGTATATATGCTCTCTTCCTCCATAAACTGTATCATTACAAACAATTAACATACATCATAGATGACAAACTGCAAATTTAACTCTGTCCTGCACATGTCCATTTACCAAACTACCTGTTTCAAGCACAACTACTCCACCAAATTTCTTTAGTTACTAATATTGGGGGGGAACTAATCTATGAAAGGTGTGTGAGCAGAAGGATGGAAGAGGAGCAGAGCCAAGGCTGTGATACACTGGATCAGTTCATCAGCTTCCCCAGTATAAATATTAAATAATAACGATAAATATCCCAGAGGGTAATGAGGAAAAGAGCAAGACTTTAATAACATGTAAAACTTGCAGAGTTCTTTCGCTAATCTCATTTCCCCTCTGTTATTTGCAATACACCCAGATTAGTTATATTGAAGGGGTATTGTAAAATAAGTGAGTATTTTATATTTAGACAACATCTTTGATCCCAACACACAAACTATATAGATACTGAACTGCTGAAATGAAGCCGCTTTTGGAGTATTGTGCAGCCAGCCAGATAATCAGTGTGCAACAGCTAGACCTGGAAAGATGAAAGACAACATTTTAACTTCATGAAGAACACAAGAGCAAAAACCCAACTACATACACCTCCAGGAACTGATATGACCTGCATCATACTAGTACATAAAGCCAGTAGTCCCACAAGTAAAAATTACAATGTTGGCTTGAACTCTCTTTTCCTTCGCTGACACCAGCTCTTACAAATCTGCCATAGGACTACATTCTGAGCGCAGAGGACCTCATTGTTTAAGAGGCTAGACAGCACAGGTAACTGCCAAGTATGCAATTTAGCTGCTTCTGGTGCTGAAATGAACATGCTAATGTTCTGTCATGGTAATTTGCTTCCTCTTCCCCTATTTTCTAGTCAGAAAAAAAAGTCACGTGAAGTTGCATGGGAAGGACTGAAAGTTCAGCTTTGGCTCAATGTGCGATACATTCTTCAGCCAAATTACAGATCAGATAAATATTTAAATCTGCTGATTATATTCAGTAACTATCCCATCAGAAATATGAATACATTACTAACATGCTAAGGTTGTTGTAGAATCTATGCGCTAAAATGACTTGCCACAGTTGATTGCTAATCAACAAATGCTAACCAGTAGCAAGTACCAAAATATAGAGAGGATGGACGGTTTTGTGATAAAGGTATTACACAGGGAAATCTGGGTTTAAATCCTGGCTCTGCCCCACACTTGGATATGACCTTGGGCAAGTCATGAACGGTATGTCTACATTGCACACTAAGCGTAGTGTCTGACTCAGGTTTGAGCCCAAACCCCCCTTTCACCCACACACAAATCAGTCTGACTCAAGTCAACAAGCACTCAGGACTCTGGTTCTAGAAGTGTGGGTCAGACCCCAAGTCCTGCTGGGACTTGGGTCCAAGCCCTGTACTTTTTCAGTGTGGATGCAGCTCAAGCCACAGGACAGAGTCAGGAGGTTTGTGCAGTGCAGTACAGATGCTGTGACAGGTTTATAGACCCCACAATAAGGCTGAGGCAAGGGAAGGTCTGCAGCATTACTGGGCTCAGAAGGCCCTGCCTCTAAGGCACTGCCAAGCATACTCCTGGGGAAAGGACCAGTATAAGGAAGCTCCAGCAGCCACAGAGACAGGGAAGAAAAGAGAGAAGAGATGTCCTAGAGGAAGACCGCTCTGCATCAGCAGAAGAAATCACTGCTAAGGGGGTCTAGCTGTAGGTCATAGAATCATAGAAACAGAGTTAGAAGGAACCACAAAGGTCATCTAGTCTAACACACTGACAAGATGCAGGATTTGTTGCTTCTAACCCCCTTCCCCTTTTGTGACACTACTCTAGAGGGAGAGGTAGAACCAGGGTCAAGGGTAGAACCAATTCAGAGGTCTCAGGCATTGGCCCTAGATTGTGAGGGCTGGAGGCAAGGAGAGTTATTCAGTTGTGGCCACACTCCAAACTGAGACACTGAGCGTGATAGGAAGTGTCCCAGGGGAACATGAACAAGGGTGTGCTGATCCCAGGTTATCCCATGCCGCTACACTTTCAGGGTCCTTGGCTGGGAACCAGTAGAGTAGGGCAATCCAGGTCCCCATACCCAGCCCAGAATCCTGACTCCTGGCCCCAAGAAGGGCAAGGCAAGGGGTTATCAGCAAAGAAGCCAGTCCAGCTGGGATCTTATCCAGAGAGTAAAGGAGATATTGAACTCAAATAAGGACAAAGATCAGAGGCCCAAAGCACTAGGCATGCTGACCGACCAAATCATCCCACTACAGATGCATTAGCATGGCTGAGAGACCTGGGTCCAGCAATTGTAAACCCAGGTTTACAATGCAGAGTGGATACTCAAGCCTGGGCTTGGAAACACCAAGTCTGCTAGGTCCCACAAAGCTGGGTTTATAATCTAGGGTAGACATACTCTTAGGTTTTGAACCTGCCCCCATATAATTCAATAGCAAAACTCCCACTGACCTCAATGATACAGTACTGAGCCCTTAATCTCTTTATGCATCAGCTCCTCACCTGTAAAATGGGAATAATAATACTTTACTTTCTGATTTGTAACTTCTTTGGGTCAAGAAGTGTCTCTTATTGTGTGGTTATACAGTGCCTAGCACAATGGGCTCTGGTCTTACAAATATTAAGTATAATAATAAATCAATAACAATAATGAATAAATAAATTCAAATAGAGATAAAAAGCCTACACTACAAAGATATTAATGTACAAAAAGTACTTATAGAAAAAAACAAAAATTATAACAAAACAGAAGTTGTTAATAGAGGTCAAAGGACAATACATTTTCTGGTTTTTATGCATACATATTATACAAGGTTTAAATAAAAATGTTTCTAAAGGAGCAATATAATATGCACACTATTTATTCTTTGCAAGGTAAGTTTTTCTGTCTTTGTGAAAATCAGGATTCCATCCAAAAGGTTAATTCTTTTTATAAAATTTTTTGTTGCCTTGGCATACATTAGAAAACTATTTTTTCTTTCTTACTTAAACATTCTGAATGACACACCAAACACAAATCAAACATTCATGATGTGTAGGTTTCAAAAGTGGTTATGTCCTTTCAAATTAGTCAACAGGTGATAAAATAGTGCAGTCTATAGGTCATGCAGATTTATTTCCAGGAAAGTACTTGATTTATTTTGTGAAACTCACTCAAGCATGAGTTTCCCTAACAACTTTATCTGTTTATACCAGGCTTTTTACTGCAGTGTTTAAGCGCTTTCAGAGATGGCAAGTTTCTGCAGTTGACAGCCATGGTATTTAGCAATTTGAGTATTCCTTTCATTTCCTCATTTGATTTCCTTTGTTTGATAGAAATTATTGGAATTTGATTTTCTTGCATTTAATGAGAATCATAAACAATATTTGTCATGATGGCACAGAGCATGTGAAATAATACAACCAGAAACATACACACACTCTGGACAATGAAATTTAGAAATAAGTTTTAACATGAAGAATAAACACTTAATTTACAGTGCTGATTACAATCTTACAAATTACAGGCATGTCAATCTACCCATTCTTTAAGGTTCTGATATTGGCAAAGAACCAGGGCCGGCTCCAGACCCCAGCGTGCCAAGCGCGCGCGTGGGGCGGCATTTTGCCAGCAGGGCGGTAGGCGGCTCCAGCGGACCTTCCGCAGTCATGCCTGCGGGAGGTCCACCGGAGCCGCCGGACCTCCCACAGGCATGACTGTGGAGGGTGCGCTGGTCCCGTCGGTCCGGTGGAGTAGCCACAGGCATGCCTGCAGGAGGTCTACCGGAGCCACGGGACCAGCGGACCCTCCGCAGGCACATCTGCAGGAGGTCCAGTGGAGCCGCAGGACCGGCGACCGCCAGAGCCCCCCCCATGGCGTGCCGCCCTGCTTGGGGCGGCGAAATTACTAGAGCCGCCTCTGCAAAGAACTATTAAAACAAAAGATGGGCAATCTTTTCACAAATGCAAAAATGGTTATAAATACCAGTCAAAACAAATATATTCATTTCTAGTGGAAGAAAATGTGTCAATGGACTGATATATCAGGGAATAATATTTCCTATTGTAACAATAGTTATAATTTTATTTTCGTTCCTGTAGATTCTCTAATACTTGAGAGAAGTCTAGAACTTCAGTGTTATACAAACGGGAATATTATGGATAGATTGGGCTACTGAGTGTAAAATTGACTGCAGAGAAAATCCTAAAGATTTTGAGCCAGTGAGTCTTTTTGTGCAAAAAAAAGATCATAAAAGTGTTTCTATTAAACTATTTGCAGGTGCTGGAAACATTATTACTCAGCTAGCAAGTGCTTTGAAGAATCAGATGTGAAAAATTCATTTTTAGTATCACAGGACCCACCACTGATATCATGTAAGTAAAAATTTATGTCTGAGGGGTTTCAGTTTCTGCAAAAATAATTTTACACATCAGAAAACCTGGAAAGCTCCTCATTAGGATTAGTTTGTAGATAAATGATCACGGTTTGCATGAAATATAAATGGAAATTCAGAAAAGAGGTGCATTCAAAGAGCTCAAAACTGATTTCACAGACATTGCAATGCCTTCTTTCCAAATAATTTATTTAAATCTTTTACTGTGGTCCACATCCTTCTCTAATTATGAATTAGAAACACATAGTTTAGGTATGTATTAGTAATATAGTGGAATATAGAATATTCAGTATAAAATTATAATGAAACAGTAGTAATTATAACCCTGATTCAATGGGGACTGGATAACTCAAGGTACTGGTAATAAACTATACAGTCTTTCATTTCTAGGCAGCCAATCTGAATCCTGCCAAGATTGGGAGCAACAAAGTTTTAGCATCTGGCCAAGATTTTCACAGAGAATGACCTACACACCTTTGAGATAAGGATGAAGTATGTTAGCAAGGATGCATGGTAGAAAAAACATAACTGTTCTGTGGATCGATTGGCATTCACCTCTCGGGTACCAATGTTTAGATACCATAATGCTGGGCAACATACAAAAAAAAAACCTAAGGCTCCAATCCTGAAAAGATTCACTCACACATGCTTAACTTTAAACACAAATCGTCCCATTGAAGCCAGGAATGCTAGGAATGAATTTGACTTAAAATGTCTCTAGACAGTGTAATGGAGCAAGGCCGGATGGCTACAGGAAAGTACTGAGGAGCAGGTATGTTAGCTCCAGGCTAAGCAAATCCCTAGTACCATGGGAACCAAAATGGCAGTTGCTCCAGGCTAATCAAGGCACCTGGGGCCAATTAAGAACTTTCTAGAAGGCACCGGAGAGAGCTACATTGATTGGAGCACCTGCAGCCAATCAGAACAGGCTAATCAAGGCACCTGGGGCCAATTAAGAACTTTCTAGAAGGCACCAGAGAGAGCTACATTGATTGGAGCACCTGCAGCCAATCAGGACAGGCTAATCAAGGCACCTGGTATAAAAAGGGGAGCTCACGCCAGTCTAGGGGGGAGGAGCCAGAGGAAGGAAGTGTGCATGAGCAAGAGACACAAGGAACTAAGAAGGGGTACTACTGGAGGATTGAGGAAAACACCATACAATCAAGCAGCATCAGACACCAGGAGGATCCTGTGGTGAGGATAAAGAAGGTGTTTGAAGGAGACTATGGGGAAGTAGCCCAGGGAGCTGTAGCGGTCAAGCAGCAGTTACAAGTAGCACTATAGAGACTGCTGCAATTCACAGGGCCCTGGGCTGGAACCTGGAGTAGAGGGCGGGCCTGGGTTCCCCCCTAGCTCTGCTACTCCTAATCAGACATAGGAGTAGTTGATCCAGACTAAGGGTTTCATCCAAGGGGAAAACCACTGAGGGGAAGAAATCCACCAATAAGCACAGGACCTACTAGAGGAGAGGAGGAACTTTGCCACAACAGACAGTAACTACATTTGTCACAGGGACAGCAAATGATTCATGATATTTTTAACTTTTTATAACTTACCCTCAATCAAAAAGTACTGCATGTTCATTCATCCTGAAAAGTGTTTTTAGAGTCTAGGAGGTCCCAGGGAATTATAGATCAGTGAGCCTATTTTCAGTACCTGGAAAGATACTCCTACAAGTTATGACATTTTTGCAACCAACAAATTGATTACTTGCTATGATAATATTTATTGTCTTTGCTTGCTTTTTTGATATGATAAACAAGCAGATCATAGCCACTGTTAGTAGTTTTTCAAGGCTAGGATCTATTCCCTGAAAGAGTCATCTTTTCTTCCATAATAGGAGAAAGGCAGACTAATTATAATCTAGTCATCACTCTGGTGCTTATCTGATCCTTAATACTGTAGTATCTGATTTTTAATTTCATCACAGGGCTCACTGAAGACATGTTAAAGGTGTATCATCCATCATTTCTGATGTTAGGTGTGTGGCAAATCTATTTGCAAGCCCTCAGAGGTGGCGATAAATGTGATATAAATACTTAAACAGATATAAATATAATTCTGTTTAAATTAATTGCTTCCATCATCACTATAATAATTTCAAAATTATTTTGACAGTCTTTTGTGGATATGATAGGACGAAGAATTAAAGAGAGCAATCTAATTAATGCCATATGAGTTTATGGAAAAATAGATCCTGTCAGACTAACTTGATATCTTTTTCTTTCAAAATGAGATACAGTTTGGTTGATAAAGGTAATAGTGTTGATATAATATACTTTGACTTCTGAAAGGTATTTGACTTGATGCCACATGACATTTTGATAAAAAATTAAAAAGATAAAATTAACAAATGACATGGATTAAAAGATGACTAACTGACAGGTCTCAAAATATAATTGTAAACAGTAAATCATCATTGAATAGATGTGTTTCAGTTAGGATTATGCAGGGATTAGTTCTTGGCCCTATGCTAATTAACATGTTTATTAATAACCCAGAAAAAAACACATCATCACTGATAAAGTTTACAGGTAACATAAAATTGGGGCAGCGGTAAATAATGAAGAAGACAAGTCACTGCTTTAGAGTGATCTGGATCACTTGGTAAGCTGTCTCAAGCAAACAATATGTGCTTTAATTTGGCTAAATGTATAATCTAGGAACAAAAGAATGTATGCAGTACTTACAGAATGGAGGACTCTATCCTGGGAAACAGTGACTCTTAAAAAGATTTGGGGGCTGTGGTAGTTAATGACTGTTGCTGTTAAAAAAAAAAATTACACCTCAGTTCTATTCTGAATTTGTCATGGGTGGTGGGTGAAACTTCCCCTGGGGGAGGCAAACTCCTTGTCCTGCCTCTTCTGCCCACAGCCCCGCTCATGCTCCACCATTGCTCTGCCCCACACAATGCCCCCACCCACCACTGACTCACCACTCACCTCTTCACCTCCCCCCCGAGATCCCCTCACCTGCCTGCCACTCGCCCAGCTGCTGCTTACCTCCTCACCCCCTGCTCTGACCAGACCCTTTCCCCGCCTGCCACAGGACCCCCACCCCCACCTGCTGTGCAGCTGGCTCACTGCCTCACATAAGAGCATAATATAAGAACAGCCATATTGAGTCAGACCAAAGGTCCATTCTGTCTTCTAACAGTGTCCAATGCCAGGTGCCACAGAGGGACTGAACAGAACAGGTAATTATCAAGTGATCCATCCCCTGTTGCCCATTCCCAGCTTCTGGCAAACAGAGGCTAGGGACACCATCCCTGTCCATCCTGGCTAATAGCCATTGATGGACCTATCCTCCATGAATTTATCTAGTTCTTTTTTGAACCCTGTTATAGTTACTCACCCTGCTGATGCTCCACCCCAAGATACCCTCTCCCCTTTTCACTTTAAAGCACTAACAACATTCCCCAAGGGAACTGAACAGGCAACAGGTATAGCCCCTTAATTGCCAGATAGATTATCGTCTGCCTGGCAGGGAGTTCAGTGTATGCTGTATATAGAGAGACAAAAAGCTAGGCTGCCTGCGCCAACCTGAAGCCTAATCTCTCCTTTTGAAAAAGTGCTCGTCATTGACAGCCTGCATTCAGGCAGTAGTTTAATCACCTTTCTTACACAGAATTCCCTGCCAGACTTGTTTACTTAAACTGGGTTTGAATAAAACATCTAGATCAATAAATACACTCACTGCCTATGTCAGCTCCTCCTTGAGCCAGGTTAGCAATTATTCTCCATACCCAGAAGCAGTAACTGAAGGGTCATTATTTGGAAATGGCATTTAACCCCAATAACACATTTTCCTACAATAGTAAAGCCAGCTGAATGTGGCCAAAGGCTTCCTGGGCATTGGCAGATGCCTGTTAAATGGCTTCATTGCCACTTTAATGGCTCTTTAACAGTTTCAGTGATCTTTGCTACTAGGTCTCTGGAAGGATTTTTCACTGTGTAGTTACTCAGGGATCCCCTCTGATCGCCGCCTCACTCCCCCTGTCTGCCACTGACTCCCCGCTCACATTCATGACACACACACACACACACACCCCACGCCCCATGGGGAGGGGTTGGTGAGGAGAGATGTGGCCTGCAGCTGTGGGGACCTCTGAGAGGGGAAGGGGATGGGGTTGAAGAGAGGAGAGGAGGAAGACTCATCCCAGGCAGCAGCAGCAAGCCCTGGGAGTCTTGGGGAAGGGTCAGAGTAGGGAGGGGAAGATGCAGGGGGGAGGGCACCATGGCCTAAGTGGCAGGGATGGCTGTGCTAGGGGAGGCAACACCTCTCCTTGCCAATTATACCCGTTGGCCATGGAATTTGTCTAGCTTCAACTTCCAGCCATTGGATCATGTATTACCTTTCTCTCCTACACTGAAGAGCCCAGTTTTAAATATTTGTCCCCCATGTAGGTACTTATAGACTATAATCAAATAACCCCTTAACCTTCTCTTTGTTAAGCTAAATTGTAACAGACAGGGGATCACCTGTCTGTGTATAAAGACAAAAGAGTGATTCAGTATAACGCAGGATGGAGAAAGACACTATGTATCCATTCACCGAAGAGACATCTTGTTGAGCACATGTGTTTCATGAAAGACCGGATCCTGGTTCCTCGGTAGCCAGCCAGCTCTGCAACAGACTGGACTTTGGGCAGAAAACTTACTCTATTGGATAGAAAAGATAATATAGAATTCACTTGAGCAGTGTTCTTGACCATTTTCTGTTCACTTTCCACAAATATTATAGTAAACAAGTTTGATGGTAGGAATGTTCAAGGATAAAGTGAATTTTATGCAAATATTAGGGAAAGTTTGAGGAATGCAAATGTTGAGGTTGGCATGGATAGTCTCACTGGAAACCTGATTCTAGGGGCTAACCTATTGTAATTAGAACATATAAACAATACAATGTGACTTATGTATCAAGTTAAAAACCAACCAAAACAGCTAGAATCTTGAATCCCAATGAACTACTCATAAACAAATTACAGGCAAAGAAAGATTTGAAGAAATAATTCAGCGTATAATTTCAAATAAGTGATAAGATGGAGAAAAGTGTATGCCGTACACAGACAAATCACAAAGTAAATAACTTACCTTCATTAAATACATTACTTACTATAAGCTATGCATGCAGCTCTACTGCCAACCCATACTTATAGTTGATTTTTTTTTTCATTACTCTCAGTTGTTTGTAAGCCAACCCTACTGTTCCTTATAGGCTCAAAAAATAACATGGACATGAACAACCATCAGGAAAAAAAAAGCAAATATTTATATTTTCCTCTGTATGTATGTGTATTTATGCCTAAGATGTGTTTACTTCTCTACAACTCAGCTTTGAGAATATGATATAGTAATCTTTTGCTCCTCTTGTGTTTGGTTGTTAACATGCGTTCTGGGTGTTACCATGAAGGACACCAAGCTTGACAAAGAAAACTGGCTATTTACAGAGATGCTGCAACTGCAGTTAGCTTTCCTGTCACGTGCCTACAGACTGAGTTGCTGGTGCCTCCTGAGTTGCTGTGCTCCTCCCTTCACATTCCATGCAGGTTGCGACAAACTGTAACCTGGTCCCCTGGAAAGCAGGGCAACCAAGGCTAAGCTGGTCCTACTTGCTCACACTCTTTGCACAGAGTCCAACATCTTTGTTCCTTTTCTTAATCAATCATATACAATAAACACTACATTTATGCCCCTGCCTCAGTTTTCTTACCACTCCAGGACAAACTTTGGGCTCTGGTCAGAAATCCCTTGGGTTGTCAAGAGTCTTTCTGCTTCAGTGCCTGGCTCATGGGTTGCCAAATGCTGGGTTGCTCCACCTTCAAGGACTGAAGGAAAACGGCCCCTGAGCAGAACTGCTTCTGCCCTTTTAAAACTTTGTCTCTCATATTTAAGTTTTTATCCACAGTGAAACAGTCAGTGGGCCAGAAAGAGAGAGTGAGAATGACTCTGTAACCCAGGGGTTAGTGCATCTGGTTGGAAAAACCCGTTGCTCCAATCACTCTTATGTTATCCACAGTGGAACAGCTTCAACAGGAGAGAGAGAAGGATCCTCACATCACATTAGCTCATAGATCAGAAGTTAGAGCATGCTCCTGAGAGATGTGGGAGACCTCTGTAAAAATCCTCCCTCTGCCTCTACCTCAGAGGGAAATTGAACCTGATTCTCCCACATCCAAGTTGAGGGCCCTAACCACTGTCTAAATGTTATAGTGGGTGTATCCCCATACTAAAACTTGTAAGGTGGATGGTTTTGACTATGACCTATCCAGTAGCTGGCATCTGAGCACACCTACTGGATTGTGCCAGGTCGAACAATACACACATCTTCCCCTGGTTTGTGAATAGCTCTGGGGCTTAGGCAGAAGATAGATATCCAGACTAGGCAGGCCATTCATTCAGTTATAAGCTAGACAGTTCTCTTTTTGGGTAGTTTGTTCCCTGTCTGGTACAGAGACAAAACCAGATGTGGTTTTCTCTCATATCAGACAGCGAATTCCATTTTTGAAGAGTGAACTACTCTGTCCACACTGGCAAGACCTTGCAGACACACCATGAGAAATCACAATGGTGGGGCAGAGAGAGTGGCACACCCTTCAAAATTGCATCTCCCCATGTGGCATAACCTCATGGGAGGGTGGGCCTAAACCACTCCTGGAAGTAACTAAATACCCAGCATTCTAGGAATGTGAGAGTGGGTACTCTAGTCTAGATGCCAATAGGGAAGCAGCAGTATGCATGCTCAGAGACAGAAGCATGGGTGTCTAGAATCCTGAAAATTTAGGCACTGAATGAGTTTAGGCACCTACAAAGGTTAGGCAGTAGTTCTGTGCATCACAGTGGAACCAAACCTGGGAATTAGGAGCCTAAAATAGAGACTTAGATGCCTAACTCCTTTTGCATATTGACCCTTGGAATAAGGTAGTATCTCCGACCTTAAATAGCTTGTGAAGCCTCTAGTGGTGCTCACTGTGTTCTATGCTTTAGAAGCTGCCAGAACCCAGTTAGAGAAGAAGCATGTATGTATCTAGGTCTGACATGTTTGCCCACCCTGCACCTTTAGCCAGGGACCAGGGTGCGTTGGCTAGCTGGCCAAATGAAGGGAACAGTGCTTTAATGGATGCTGGGGGTGGGAGGGAGGGGAGATGAAAACTGCGGCAAAAACAAAAAGGTGAGCGTGGTTGACAACTCATTGCCTGGGAATGCAAAGTTTAAAAGGGGCAGCTCGGTGCCTAAAGCCTCCCCTTTTACATTTACCAAGGCTGAAGCAGGACCCATCCTCCCTGCCTTTTAGGTGGTAAAATACCAGGTTTGGTCAACACCTGCTGTGGACATTACACTAGCCACCCCCTTTTTAGGGGGGCTGGCAAGGAATTTTTCCCTTACCACCATATTAGCTTGGTACTGTTAGGGGGGTTTTGGCCTTCCCCACAGTGGGTTTCAGGAAAGGCTCTATTCATGCATGGCATGGCATGATGGGAGGTAGGCCATATGTCACAATTCATTATTTAAGTGTAGGACAGGTGCAGGTAGTCCATAGGAAAGGTATACAGTGACCAGATAAATGGCTTGGAAAAGGACTTAAAAAGAAGTGTTCATTAAAGGAATGAACAGGGGGCAGTTGAGGACTCCTATGATTGGCACAGCAGGGAGCCAACTCCCCATTTTTAACCCCCCCCTTAACCCTCCTACGTGGACGGGGGTGGGGAAGGGGGATAATAAAGTCCTGGCAATGAATTTGCTGGAGGGACCTGGATGGAAAAAGATGGGGAGCTGGTGGAAGCCCCTGGCGTATGCTAAGGTCCTGGCAATGGATTTGCTGGAGGGACCTGGAAGGAAAAAGAAGGGGAGCTGGTAAAAGCCCCCCAGGTAATTATGGAATAGACATGGGATTACCTGCACTGTACACTTTTATCTGCCGGGTAGTCCCAGACATCTAATAATAAAATTGTGGCCCGATTAAACCCATGTCAAATATCTCCTGTCCTCCTTTTTGCATAGCCAGACAATGCGTATATTTAGTGAATAAGGTTATTTGGGCTCCAGTGTGCCTGTGTAGTTAGTGCACACAGTTAGTGTTTTGTAAAGAGCAAAAGATAAAACAAACCTATAACAAGAAAGCGATTCTAAGGCTGAAGTTAGACAAAAATAAACAGAAAGCACATACAGACAGGGCAGTGAGACCCCGAAGAAGAGACAGAGCACATTTAAATTAACCCAGTTATTTTATAACTTTCAAAAAGCATCATTTCCAGACTCGCATCTTTCACCTTGGACTTGTTTTTCTATACATTGCATCACATTTTGGCTTCTTAGGGTATTGTAAGGTCTGGCAGAATGTGTGTATCAGTGGGCAGAATTTGACCCAGTGAATGAAGCCAGCAGATGGAGGACTCTGGTAATTACTTAATTGCTCTGTCATGTCTGACCACCCGTTGGGAGGCACAACAACAGCTTTCACAGTTATTAGTGTAATTGCTAACTGCCATTTTTTGCATGCTTTTGTTTATCGTTTTGTTTCAGTGAAGTCTTATTTTTCTGAAATATCATTTTTCCCCTCCTTCTCCCCAGTCCCCCTGTCCAATAATACATTTTTCTGATGATGTGCTGATCTTTTAATGTTACCTGTATATTTGGGGAATGATTCCTCATATCTCTAGATAGCCATTAACCAAAGCACCATTGAATTTTGCTGATCCATGTTACTACATAAAACACAGACAATAAAAGTAGTCAAGGGATAGGAAATGAAAAGTGACGGTTAAGAAAATATGTGAAGCAATTTGCCTCTGAACTGTTTATTATACCCTGTAAAAATCCAAATGATGTAGCTCAGAACCATTCCAGATGATATTAAAGTACCAAAGATTTGCAAGTGATCACAATATCGACTTCTCTAACCCTAACTGTACCACGGGGGTACAAGAGATTTTGTACACCACTGCATACTAAAAGTCCCTGTGCTCCAGCAGAGAAATAAGACCATACATCTTGCAGACTCTATTCTCTCTTGTGAGTTTAGTTAATAACAAAGGAGAACTTTCTTTGGGTTTACCTGCCAGAGACGTGTTTCATATTTCAGTGAGTGGAATTTTTCTAACTCTCTCAGAAATGGTGGCTTCAGAAGGAATTACTTATCTCATTTCTTATTCATCACTCTCACCAAGACGTGTTAGAAGAAGCAAAATTTAAATCTCTTTATAACTAAATTAATCCAATTCTTCTTTTTCATTTCTCATCAGAATGACAAAGCTCTATTGTCAGCTGAACACACGTACCAAATGCTTGTCACTTGTGTGTGCTAAAAGAGCAAAGACTAAAAAGAGATAATTTCTTCTGATTAATACCTTTCAAAGCAGGAGAGTACTTTTTCCTCAAACAAATGTGCCCAAGCAAATTATTGATTTGTTTGCTTTATACCCAATAAAAACCCATAGCATGAGTGGTATACAGCAGAAGAACTATCATTATGTATTTATGAATGCAAAATAGCCATGGTTCCTGTTTTGCCTTCATTTAATCTTTATAACAAAGTGCACAAAATGTATGGTCTCATAGTGGCTGAATACTTGCCAAAATATTCCTATCAAAATGCAAATTTTGACCTTCCACCTAATATTAGCCATCAGCTTTTTCTCCCAAATTCCTTTGGGATGGACATACTTAATAAGAGGAGTAATATTCTTGATAGATTATGTTTGTTTTGTTTTATTTTTCTAGTCACTTGGCATTCAGAGAAGTGAAGTTTCTTGGAACTGAAAAAGAAACAGAAATCCAGTATGAATAGATTAACCACTATTGTGATCACAAGGAAAACAAATATTATACTATTTATCTGCACTTGTCAGGTAATAAAAACAATATATCAAATAGTATATCAAATAGTATACATTTATAAAGGTATTAGAAGCTCTTCCTATAAAATTACAGATAAGGTTTCCAATAACTTTCGTATGTGTAGCAATACATTAGGATTTGCATGTCTATTCTCATCCTGTTTTAAACTCATCTTGGTGCCAAACTCTGGCTCTGGGAAGTGTAAATGCATGCACATAAAGGCTGGTCCATTCAGACACACTCAACCTTGGCCTAATTTTGCTCCTATTGAAGTGAATGGTAAAACTGGCATTTATTTCAATAGGAGCAGAGTTAAGTCAATCCCACCCAAAATGCCAGAGCCTTAGAGAGGAGTGTGCTGTAGAAATATTCCACCCAGACTCCAGTTCCCCTCAGCCAGACGCAAACATTCACTAGAATCAATCATGGCCTCATTGTGCTAGACACTGTACAAGCATATACTAAGAGACAATCCCAGCTGTGAAGAACATACAATCTAAATAGACAAGAGAGGCATGGAGAAAAAGAAAAGAAGTAAACCTTGCATCCGGGCAAGCATTACCTCAGGAGTATGATTGTTGCCATTTATACACAAAGTACAGAGAGTTTCTGTGACTTGTCCAAGGTCACACAGACATTCCGTGTCAAAGCCAGGATTAGAAAAATCAGAACTTGCTCACACTCCTGGTTCTGACCACTATACTCTGCTGCCTCTCTAATTTTCACAAGGGTGGGGGTGGGGAATTGGGACCAACCAAAATAGGGGCTCACAATAACGTTTACTTTTGCAGAATTAGGACATGCCTGTTGTATTGGCCCAAAGTGTTTAAAATATTAGTAAATTGATATTCACTCAGTTGTTCTATTAGTGCTTGTAGCACCACTGTAGTGCTTAGTTACTCTATCTACTCTTGTACTGATGCACATTTTATATGAATACTTTTTTGTTGTGTGTGTGCACATTGCCTATAACAATTGGGCTGGGTCTTCTAGGCACAGCTACCAGACAATAATTAATAATAAATAGATCTCACTCGTAGGAAAAGAAGGTTAGGTGCATACAACAGAATAGAATATACCTGTTAATCCTAGTTTTCAGAGTCAAGTGCAAAAAGCATTTTACATTTTAAAACACAGTAAAATAAAATTTGGGGTCAAATTGGGTGTATGTGGATCAGAGATGGTGTTGTATTTTTAATCTGTAATTAAATGATATGTGAACCAGGCTGCACTTATAACAAAAAGAAAAAGAACACGTGATCTGTCCCCAATTTCAGATGTTTTGTGGTAATCCCTCCAAAGAAAGAAAGAAAGATTGATTGATTGATTATTTTTTTGGCAGTAAAACCATAAAGCAGACTATGCTCTTCTGGTTCTTAGAAAAGAATGATGGGAAATGGCGAAGATATTTAACTTTGAAAAATACTTGCTTAGTATTCAAAATGGTCAATAATATTTAAACGTCAAATGCATAAATACTATACTTTTGTGTAAAAAGAAAAACCCATTATGCCATTTACTTACATAGGAATGTGTGCTCCACACATAGCAGAAGGGAGGCCAAAATGGTTATGGTGGCTCCTCCCTCATCCCCTGCATCAGCTACAGGATGAGAGAATGAATGTACAGACGGCAGTGAGGGAGCTGGATACTGGGTGGTACAGAGGGTATTTAGGAGATTCCAATCCTAGATGTGGTGTGGTACATACTTGTCTGAAGTCACAAATTTGAACTGAAATTCATAATTTTGTGGGATTTCTCAAGCTTACCTCCAAGATCTGACTCTCTCTGGGGCCTGGTCTACACTACACGTTTAAACCGAATTTAGCAGCTTTAAACCGAATTAACCCTGCACCCGTCCACACAACGAAGCCCTTTATATCAATATAAAGGGCTCTTTAAACCGATTTCTGTACTCCTCCCCGACGAGGGGAGTAGCGCTGAAATCGGTATTGCCATGTCGGATTAGGGTTAGTGTGGCCGCAATTCGACGGTATTGGCCTCCGAGCGGTATCCCACACTGCACCATTGTGACCACTTTGGAAAGCAATCTGAACTCAGATGCACTGGCCAGGTAGACAGGAAAAGCCCCGCGAACTTTTGAATTTCATTTCCTGTTTGCCCAGCATGGAGCTCTGATCTGCACGGGTGGTGATGCAGTCCCAAATCCAAAAAGAGCTCCAGCATGGACCGTACGGGAGATACTGGATCTGATCGCTGTATGGGGAGACAAATCTGTTCTATCTGAGCTCCATTGCAGAAGACGAAATGACAAAGCATTTGAAAAAATCTCCAGGCTATGATAGACAGAGGCCACAGCAGGGACTCAGCACAGTGCTGCGTGACAAGCGTAACGGAAAGCCAAAGAATCAAATGGATGCTCATGGAGGGAGGGAGGGGATACTGAGGACTCCAGCTATCCCGCAGTCTCCAAAAAGCATTTGCATTCTTGGCTGAGCTTCCAATGCCTGAAGGGTCAAAAACATTTTCCCGGGTGTTCCAGGGTGTATGTCATCAATTTACACCCTTCCCCCCCCCCCGAAAGAAAAGGGAAAACAATCGTTTCTCGCCTTTTTTCAATGTTACCCTATGTCTACTGCATGCTGCTGGTAGACAGGATGCTGAAGCGCTGAACACCAGCATCCCCTTCCCGGTGGCAGACAGTGCAAAATGACTGGTATCCATCGTCATCATCAGCCCGTGAGTGCTCCTGGCTGGCCTCAGTGAGATCGGCCGGGGGCACCTAGGTAAAAATGGGAATGGACTCCCGGTCATTCCCGGCAGACGGTACAGAAGGCTTGGTAACCGTCCTCATCATAGCAACTGGAGGCTGAGCTCCATCATCCCCCCGCCCCCTTTCATGTCTAAAGAAGATTCTGTACTCCCTGGACTATCATAGCAGCCAGAGGCTGCGCTCCTCTTCCCCCACACCCTTTAATGTCCTGCCTGGACTATCATAGCAACTGGAGGCTGCCTCCCCCTCATTTTATCTCACTAAAAACTCAGTGTTTCTTATTCCTGCATTCTTTATTACTTCATTACACAAATGGGGGGACACTGCCACGGTAGCCCAGGAGGTTTGGGGGAGGAGGGAACAACGGGTGGCGTTGTTGCAGGGGGCATACAGCTCATCATTTCTGCAGGATCTCTGGTTCTCTAGTACACTTGCCCCATATTCTAGGCAGGACTGACTCTATTTTTAGACAAAACATAAAGAAGGGAATGACCCGGGGAGTCATTCCCATTTTTGTCCATGTGCCCCCGGCCGACCTCAGCGAGGCCAGCCAGGAGCACCCATGATGGCAGCATATGGTATAAAAGGATTGATAATCATTATCGCCAATTTCCAAATGCAAACGGTGCAAAATGACTGATAACCATCATCTCATTGCCAATTTACAATGGCAGACAGTGCAATAGGGATGGTAAACATCTCTTCTACCTTGCAAAGGCAAATGAATGCTGCTGTGTAGCACTGCAGTACCGCGTCTGTCAGCAGCATCCAGTACACATACGGTGACAGTGACAAAAGGCAAAACAGGCTCCATGGTTGCCATGCTATGGCGTCTGCCAGGGCAATCCAGGGAAAAAGGACACAAAATGATTGTCTGCCGTTGCTTTCACGGAGGAAGGAATGAGTGACGACATTTACCCAGAATTACCCACGACACTGTTTTTGCCCCATCATGCATTGGGATCTCAACCCAGAATTCCAATGGGCGGGGGAGACTGCGGGAACTATGGGATAGCTACGGGATAGCTACCCACAGTGCAACGCTCCGGAAATCGACGCTAGCCTCAGTACATGGACGCACACCGCCGAATTAATGTGCTTAGTGTGGCCGCGTGCACTCGACTTTATACAATCTGTTTTTAAAAAACGGTTTCTGTAAAATCGGAATAATCCCGTAGCGTAGACATACCCTGGGTAAAAGTAAAAGTGCATGCTACTATGCATAAGGGTTTCTGTTTAAGCTTTTTTCTTTTGTTTTGTTTTTCTTTTCCAAATAATGTAAATATGGATGTTCTCTTAGCAGACAAAATGCTTCTCATAGTAAAATCCTGGCCTCTATGATGTCTTGTGGCAGTGAGCTCCACATATCATCAGTCAGGCAAAAAAAACTATTTCTTTTAATCAGTTTTATATTTGCTGCATTTCAGTTCCATTGAATGGCCTTTTCTGATAGTTTGAGAATGAGCAAATAGGAGAACCTGATCTAATTTCTTCATGCTAGTCATTATTTTCTTGTTCCTTCATTATTATTTTCCTTCATCGCCTCTCTCAGCTAAACAGTCCCAATCTTTTCAATCTCCTTCATACGTCTAACACTTTTTTCACTCCTCTCTGAACACTATTTCTGCTAGGTCTTTTTTGGAGATAGGGTACCAGAACTGAACACCATATCCAAGTGAGGGAGAACCATCAATTTGTATAACAGCAATATAATATTTTCCATATTATTTTCTATTCCATTCTTTACACAAACTAACCTTTTGTTTGTTTTTTAACCATTGCCATCCATTGAACAAAGCTGACTCCACCTATACCAAGTCTATTTTCTGAGTGGTTACAGTTAATTCAGAAATAAAACCCAGGAACATGCATGAGTGATTCAAATTATTCATATCAATGTGAATCACCTTGCATTTGTTAACCTTAAATTTCATCTGCAATTTCGTCACTCCAAAATTCCACAAGGTCGTTACAAGTATTGATTAACTTAAATAATTCTTCATCATCTGCAAATTTTGCCACCTGAGTCTTCACCCTATTTCCCAGGTTATTAATAACTACATTAAACAAATTAAGGGTGTCTATTTTCAGACGAATCTTGGAGAGATAAGCCAAGGCAGGTTTCACAGTGGACTTCTCTTTACTCGAACTCACTGATACATAGAGCTTTCACATGTCTGCTGCTCTTTGAATGGTCTTTAATGATTATCTCTTATAAACTCAAGAAACAATAATATTATTCATCCAGTATACTGCTCAATATATAATAAACATGTGCCATACTCTCACTTAAAATAGCATAGAAAAAATGGAATCTGCAATCTGAAGCAGTAACAAATCCTTTCAAGATCATTAAGTAACAGCTAGTTACTGCAGACAGTTGCTCTCTGCATTCAGGAAATATATATTTGTACTCAATAAAACTTTCCCCCCAAAGACTTATAATTGACAATAACCTTAAAAAATATAAAAAGCCACTAGAGATCTCAGGCTTCAAAATAATAATACGTGAACATGATGTCAGATTGTTCAGCTAGTCACAAAGAAAAGCATTCAAAAGAGCCAGTCAGTATGACAACAACATGCATTTTCAAAACAAAAAATAATGACTTCCATGCCAGTGACAGGAGGTGATTCAACTAGCTGGCTGGCAGTAAAGGTTGTTTACCAGGTTCTGGATTCCTAATTGGGTGTCTAGCTTGCTAAGTAGCAGCTGGTCTTTAATTAGTTGAAAAATTATTACCACTAAAAGTTGCCGTAAAAAGAAAGAGAACAAAATAATTAAAATGTTAGAATCCATATGGTGGGACACTTATCTTCACTTGTCACTGTTTTTCCTCTCCGCCCCACTCAGCATTAATAAGTCAAAACTGTCCATTTGCCAAATAATTTCTTTGCTTTTAATTTATATTCAAAGAAACAGCAAATCTGAAGTGTGTTCCAAAATGGAAGTGCACTCAGAGACCAGCTCACAGTATAGCAATTCCCTTTGACCATGAAATTATCGAAGTTGTTATTTTCTGTGGGTCGAAGGCAGGATTGATGAGTCATTCTTGTCAGCATACCTAATTATGGCAGGACATCACAATCCCCCTTTGGTTTGTTACCTATAAAGTAAAAGTAGATCAAGTCTCTTAACATATTAAGCTTAGCAAACAACAGCATTCATCAATGTGTCGTATTAAATATGATCATAGCCTAAATGCATATTAGAACACCTGTAACTGAAAATTTACAAGCAGCTGTGTACAATTATATATCTTAATATATTATCTGCCTATATAATTTCTAAAGGGGGAGGGATAGCTCAGTGGCTTGAGCATTGGCCTGCTAAACCCAGGGTTGTGAATTCAATCCTTGAGGGGGCCACTTAGGGATCTGGGGCAAAAATCAGTATTTGGTCCTGCTAGTGAAGGCAGGGGGCTGGACTCAATGACCTTTCAAGGTCCCTTCCAGTTCTAGGAGATAAGCTTGGGAAGAATCTAAAAAAAAAATAAAATAATTGGAGACATGCCTAAGGAACATTTCACTTATCTATATAAGGAACAAAGGGTTTATCTATGAAGCTACATGGTTACTGTAGAACAAGTCCAGTTGTATTCGTAAGATCTTTGCAGCTTCCATCTTGTCCAACTAGTTTTTAGGTGAATTTTTTTTAACTATATTTGCACTGGTGGAAAAGCATTTAAGAGAAAAACAATGAACATCTTCCTTTGAGAAGTTTAAACAGTACATGACTTTGGAATACTTAATTGAGTCCCCCTGAACTTCAAATCTTGGCAGGGTTATCTTGTCCATTCGCCCTTTCAGGACAGGGTGTTTATTTTCAGACCACACCTCATGGAACAAGTTCCCTTTCTTCTGTGCTGGAGCAGATGGGCTGTGTCACAGACCTAAAAAAAATTTCTTTAGGCTGGAGTTAAAATTGAGACCACATGATCAGTACCTTTAAGTTCGAATACCTGAAAAGAGTATTGGTGTTAAACAAAACAAAACAAAACACAAAGCAATAGATGCCCAAGAAATTAAGCTTAAAAGAAACTCAAATATTTGAAAGTATAGAAATACACAGTAACAGCACCCAGCTAACTTTCATTCTGCCCCTGGAGCACTGACTTGAGAAATAAGTCAACTCAAACAATATTTTCCATTCATAATAAAATAGTTGATATTTGGGAGTGACCAAGAACACTAGAATTATTTCATCTTAATTGAATAATGGTAAGTAAATGGTAGCCTTCTTCATGACTATACATAGGCCACACAAGGGACACAGATTTTTACAAAATGTTCATTAAATAAGCAACTTACAATTATTCATTAGAATTTCATGTCTGCCTTGTTTTTTTCCTAAAGTGCCTATCTACAGCTAAATACCAATATAAGTGATGGGACATCAGTTATACAACTGTCAGTAAGTATTAGTATTTGCTATTTGCATTTCCATAGTGCCTGCAAGCGAAGTCATGGACCAGAACTTCTTTTACTAGGCATTGTACAAACAGAACAAAAAGACAGCTTGAATAAGGTGCTAATCTCTCTCTTTCTCTCTCGATATATATATATATATATATATATATATATATATATATATATATATATATATATGTGTGTGTATTATATACATGTATAATATACACACACACACACATATATATATATACACACACAGGGCCGGCTCCAGGCACCAGCATCCCAAGCAGGTGCTTGGGGCGACAATCTGCAAGGGGCGGCAGTCCGTGTGTTTTTGCCCCCAAGCAGCACGCCAAATTGCCGCCACAGACGGCGGGGGCAGTCCGTGTGCTGTTAGGGCGGCATGCGCGTTTCCGTGGTGGCGGCAATTCGGTGGCAGCTTCTATGTTCAGCTGTCTGCGGCGGCGCAGCTTCTGTCTTCTGGCTGAAGACAGAAGCTTTCTCCGAATTGCTGCTGCCACGGAAACGTGCATGCTGCCCTAATGGCACACGGACTGCCCCCGCCGTCTGCAGCGGCAATTCGGTGCGCTGCTTGGGGCGGCAAAAACAGTAGAGCCTGCCCTGTGTATATACATACACAATATATATATATATAGAGAGAGAGAGAGAGAGAATATAGATGTAAATTTCCTGTGTACAAGATCATAAAACTTACATGAAAAAGTAACAGTTACTGTGTTGACAAAGCATCACTCTTTAAAACTATACTCACACATACACGTCTGTACAAGTTGTAAAAGTACAGTCTCTTCTCTAGTTTAATATTTCTGCATTCACTGGCTGCCACCTTTTTCAATTCTTTATGAGAAAAGAGGATGAAAAGAGGATGGCAGAGTTATGGTCGCTGGTGTAGCAATACAGTGGCTTTTCCAAATGTAAGATGTCCAGAGTTCAAGTCTGTGAACTTCTTAAAGCTCAATGGGCATTATTTCATCAACCCATATTCACATGAGTAAGCATCAGGCCCTCAATATGAAAAGGTCAAAGAAAGGAAAATGGGAGGCTGATATCACCAAAAGGAAAAAGTTAAGCTTTGTCGGGTGCCTTTACTGTGTATTTCAATACTTTCAAATGTTTGAGTTTCTTTTAAACTAAAATTTAACTCTGAATGTCCCTTTCCCCTCCCACTTTTTATATTCACTTTAGTTTTCTTATACTCTTTTAACCCTTACATTACTGATATATAGTCTCAGGCATAAACCCAGCTTTGAGATTAACAACTGTCAAATTTCCATTTTTTAACATTTAAATGCAATTTTCTTCAAATATTTCCTGGGCACCAGTCTTCATGGCGATTTTAATTAATTGGAAGGTTTGAAGGTGCCTTAAGAAGATTTTTTTTTAAAGTTAAAGAGAACACCAAAGAAACTTTAAGGCCAGTTCCTCAGTTACGGCTAAGGAACACAGTGTTGGGGTAGAAAGGTGGTATAAAGTCTTGATCCTAGGCAGGGGCGGCTAGGGCACCAGCGGGCTGGCCGCCCGCGCGGGGCGTGCTCATGGGGGGGCGGCGCTTTTTGGGGGGTGGAGCTCCGCAGTCATGCCTGCCACCGGTCGAGGAGAGCGGGGGGCAGACCGCAGCCGCAGGCGGCGCGGGCGCGTCCGTCCCGGTTCGGCTCCCCGCCGCAGCTCATGCAGCGACTGGTCCGGCAGGTCCGCTCTCCCGGCTCCGCTGACCTGCGGGCCGGGCATGCGGAGGACCAGGACCCGCCGGGACGGCGACCGGGCGGCGCGCGCGCAGCGCCGCGCGCTGGGCTTGGCTTGGGCTGATCCTAGGTGTAAAGACTTTTAATGATTCCAAAGGCCAAAGTACCATCCCGGTCTGAATGCAGCTAAGGGTGTCCTGTAGCCAGTTTTTGACATATCAAACAGACCACAAAAAGGAAAAAGAGAAGCTCCCAATTCACAAATGCAACAGGAAAGTCTGATTAGTAAATTAACTGTTTCATAATCTCAAAACTCATCCATGCTTATAGATAGAAAACACCTTGTTTGCTGTATTATGAACTCATCAGTATAATTACATTGATATACATTATCTAATTATTAATATTAAATTGTCTATTTTATTTGTGTTCTCATCACATAGTGTTGTAAGTGATGCAAACAGCAAAAGTTTTGCACAGAAAGTGGGCAAGAAGATCCTGACCTTGCAAGGTACCTTTATTCATTAAAATCACAATTAGATTGGAATGATAGATGAGTAAGGAATACCACCCAGTGTTATGAGAAGAAAACAATACATAGAGCCAAAGAGAACCCCCCCACACACACAATTTACATAAATTGAAAAGTCAGTGGAATGTGAGTTTCTTTCAACAAAGTTAATATAGCAGATGTATGGTAAGCTGTTCACTAGCAACTAAATAAACTAGCCTAATATTTAATAGAAGGGCAAGACCAATTTGTGTGTTTAAGTGTGAGTGTGTGTGAACGAGTGTAAGTGTGACCATGTGAGAAAGTTAACAAGTAGCAAATTTTTCTAAGCCAAAATACACAAAGAGCTCAGATGCTTGGAGCACTTTACCCTTTCAGTGTTAAAACTTGTCTAGGGAAGGAAAGAGGATGAACCACCTGACAAGCCTGCGTTTAAACAACCAATGTTTGGATGCCACATATATTCAATCAAACAGAGATCTCCATATTTCCTCTTAAAAGGTAATACTCATTTTTTTCCTTGACTGAATCAACAGAATTTTCCATTAGCTCATCAGCTCCAGAAAACCAAACTCCTGGATCCTAGTAAAGCTTGGCTTTATCATATTGTAGGCAATGCAATGGGCAACTTGAAAATAAGGGGGGGGGGGGAAAAAAGGAGAAGACACTGAAAAGCACCCATAAAATAATTCTATATTATTTATTAACTAATTGACCTAGATGAACCGTAAGCAGACTTTGTCTAACTATATTTTATATTGTTCTTATTAGGGCCCCAGTTCAGTACAGCACTTGAGTATGTGCTTAATTTCAATTGGTTAAATTTCAAATGGTTAAAGACGAGCATTTGCTTAAGTGCTTGTTTGAATCATGGTCCAGATCCTCTTCAGCAGCCTGTGCCAAAGCTTTTCCTGGAACAATTTAAGATGACTGGGGAATGGTTCAGCTAAATTACACTAGCTTGTAACAGCAGTATATGGAGTCATTATGCCAGCCAGGGATCGCAGGAAGATTGCACTACAGGGAGGGGAAAGGATGAGATCAAGAAATAGCACTGATGGTGGTATAGTCCTGGTTACCCCCAAAATGAAGATCCTCCAGTTATTTCACCTTTAAGCCCCCTTTTTATCACCAGGGCAGCACAAAGTGGTTTCAGCATAGCCTAGGTGTGGACTTACCTGAGTGCTACTTGAAAATTGCTATAATTCATCAGACTATTCTGGTTTATAAATAAACCTGTCTAGTCATTTGCTTTTTAGAATCTCTTCAGTGTTTCTGTTGATGTACGTTCCAACACAGTCAGCTCTCCAGGGCTTCCATCCCATCGTGTTAATGCAAAGTTCTGAAACCAAGAACCTGAAGGGGCAAAAGTAAACAACACATAATAGCTTGTTTACATTATTCAGTATGTGGTCTATGAACAGAAAACATTTACAAGGTTCATTTTATATGCACATTAATTATGTGAAATTAGAGGCACTGAGAGTGGCCCATTAAGTGCTGATTAGACAATAATATCAGAATTTCTGGCAGCGCTGGTTATAAGGAACCTAAATTTACCTCCAAAGGGAAGAGATTTCATTAAAATTTTAATTTGTTTCTCAACAGTTCAATTATAACATGCTTAATGTGCTGGACATTAACTTTCAGAGGGGCTGAACAAAATTATAGGCCAGGCCAAAATTACCTTGCACTTTTTTGAAAACACAGTAGCAATTATTTTCAGATCTTTATTTGCTGTCAAGACTGTTAATGACAACACACTCTTTGTAAGTGGGTAAACTGACTTTGCCCCTTACTGAAACATAGTGGTTTTCTTGGTTAGCCCTCTCCTAGTACAGAGAAAGTGGAAGGACCTAATGGAGTCAGGATCATGGAAGTGAAAGGTCCCCAGAGCCAGTGGGGAAAAGCCAGCACTCAAAGTCAGCCAGACTGACAAGGTGGGCAGGCCAATGAGGGAGTTGAGAGCCCAGGGCCCATTCTCCATATCAGTTGGGGCTGCCATGGCAGCAGCATAAGTTGTGAGCTGAAAGTGAGCTGCCTAAAAGAAAGGAACTTGTCATTTTTCAAGAGTGTCCTGAGAGGGCAGGCAGGTGGGATTTACCCCTAGGTGTTCTTTTCACTAATGATACATCAGAGAAGGGAAAAGTGAGCAGCAATATCCAGAAAGCTGACAGGATTTATGAGAGCGGGTCACTTATTGTACCTCTGGAGGCAAACAGGGCATCTAGTCTGTCTTTAATTTTTATGACAGTGAAAAAAACAATGCAGAAGTGCAAGTTGACAGAGGACAGACAGGGTCAAAGGAGAGACTGATCCTGGATATTAAGTGAAACATCATAGAAGTAGAACAAGGCAAGTGGTAGTGGCCGTTAAAAGCAAAACTGCACTTAGATGATTTTGATAGTGGAGGTTGGAGTGGATGTAGCCTTCTGAGTCAATAGATGCATTATAGTAAACTCCTCTTGGACATGATTTTGAGTTGTAGTTAAGGGGGACACTGACCGCTCGCAGCAGCAGCACCAGCACCACAATCATAATCCCAGCCCAGCACCACAATCATAATCCCAGCCCAGTGTGGACAGACAACCCAGCAGGGTGGGACTGGGGATGAGAGCTGGAGAGCAAGCCTGCCCTGCACTCATCCCACAGTGGTGACTCCTGTGTCACAGGGCTGGGCCTGGCTTCTTACTTCAGGCATTGCAACCTGGCACACAGGGTCACAATGCAACTCAGGTTTGGCACCTTGGGTTTCATGATTTCAGTGGGTGCAAAGCCATGAGCTCCACATTAAAGCTACCCCTGGCAGCAGCAAACCCCAAATCCTGATGAAGTTGGTTGAAACTAAGTGGATGGGGGAGAAATGATAAGTGTAGACTTTCCATGCTTCTTTCAATTCAAGAGGTCCTATTTACATTAAATGAAGTTTCCATTTTTTATTATCCTTTTAACAGGCAGAATTAAGGTAAAGTAAGCCTACTCAAAACAAACTAAGGGAATGCTATCTGACACTAGCTTCGTACCACCATCTTTTGACTTCAGGGTGCAGTAATGTCTACTAAAAAGCCAGCCATAATGATAATCACCCATGCTTTGACAAAACTAGTATACAGTCAGAGAGTGATTTTTTTCATGCCTCTTTGGAGTCCAGACCTGTATAAGTGCCATAAGACAGCTTCCAAGGTGAATTCACTCTTCCTTTGCAAGCATAGAGTGAGTTTTTCAGCTAGTTTTTACCATTCCTTCCTTAGCCAAGGGCTTTTGACCCATGTTATCCATAAATTACAGAAAGTACAAGGTTAGATTAGGTCTAAGGTTGGGATTTTCAATATCACATAAAGGAGTTATTTGTCCAACTCTCACTGAAAGTCCAGTTTGAACTCCAAGTACAACTCTATTGACTCTCATAGGATTGCATGTACTTATGTCAGTAGGAGATTTCTATTTTATTCTGGTTCTTATTTTGTACCCATCACTATTGTATCCAAGTACCTTCCAGGGTTCAAAAACTAAATCAAGGGTCTGATCATAAATTCCATTCCCCAACTCCCTGCCCAGGGGCAAATTGTGGGAGAAGTGGGAAAGAAGTACTGAAACTCTGCCACTTGAGACACCACTCCTAATAGATTGTGTAGGTGTTCAGAATATGACTCTAAAGAAAAGAAGGAGAGAACAGAGCAGAATAAGGACAGAGGACTTAAAACTTCAACAAACTGGAGAGAACTGGTGGGAAGAAAAATCTAAGGGTAAAGGAGTTCAGGAGAGCTGGAACTTTCTTCAAGAGACAGTATCGAAAGACACAACAGCAAACTATCCCATTGTGAATGAAAGATCGGAAGCATAGTAAAAGGTCAATAGGCTGCATCTGGAGCTCTTTAACGAAAACCAAAAAGGAAGCCTAAAAATAGTTGAAACATGGGCAAATTGATAAGGATGGGTACAGAAGAATAGCATAAGCACGGAGGGATAAAATCAGAAAGGCTAAGGCACACAATGAGTAACACCTAGGGAGAGCTGTAACAGACAATAAGAAGTCCTTTAAATCCAATGGGGCAAGAAAAACACAAAAGAAGTGTGGGCCCACCATTTCACATGCAAGGAGAGCTAATCATCAACACCACCAAAGAGACTAAAAAGTGTCTAATGCCTATTTTGCTTCTGTTAAAAGGTTAATTATGGCCAGATGTTTAAACACAACTAATAATAACAACAAAGGGGAGGCTAGAATAGGGAAAGAATAGGTTAAAAGATATTAAGATAAGTTAGATGTATTCAAGTCAGCAGGGCCTGACAAATTTCATCCTAGAGTACATAAAGAATTAGCTGAAACAATCTCTGAACCATTAGCAATTATTTCCAAGAGCTCTTGTAGGATGGGTGAGGTCCCAGATGACTGGATAAGAGAAAGCATAGTACGTATCTTTACAGAGGGGAACAAAGAGGACCCCGGGAAATACAGACCAGTCACAGCTGAAGTTTGATACCTGGAAAGATACTGGGACAAATTATCAATCAATTTTTAAGCACCTAGGACAATGGGGTGACAAGTAATACCAACATGGATTTGTCAAAAATAAATCATGCAAACCAACCTAATTTGCTTCTTTGATGGGGGTACTGGTCTAGTGGTTGTGGGGGAAGCTATATACTTGATATATCTTAATTTTAGTAAGGCTTTTGATACAATCCCACATGACATTCTCATAAATTAGGGAAATGTGGTCTAGATGAAATTACTGTAAGATGGATAAACAAATAGCTAAAAGACCATGCACAATGAGTACTGTTTGCTGTCAAATTGGGAGGATATTTCCAGTGGGATCCCTTGGGGTCAGTCCTGGGTCTGGTACTATTCAAAATTGTCATTAACGATTTGGATAATGGAGTGGAGAATATACTTTAAAAAACTGCAGAGGACCCTAAGCTGGGTGGAATTGCAAACAATTTGGAGGACAGAATGAAAAGTCAAAAGGACAATTATCATCAAAGACTAGACAGGTGATAGCAAAGACATTGGTCACATATATGACCAAATCATAACATGCTTTCTAGAGACTAAACTTAACTAAGAGGTTAACTTCCTGTTTAAAGAAGTTTATCTTACCCAAAGTCCTCTTCAGCCTTTTCAACCAAAGCTAGCCAAGACCCCACTTTCATGAATGCAAACACACTGTCAGTTTACTTCCTAGGTACAGGATGCCAGGGTGCCTTCTTTGCCTTCTTGAAATACAATTGTCTTTACTCAGACAGGATAATCCCCCACCACTTGTTTTTTTACCTGTGTGCTCCTTTCCTGTTGAATTCACATCTCTTTCTTAACATTTGACTTTGTATTTCAATAGGCATCTACTGTGTTAATTTACAATGTTTAATATACATCCCAACAGAGAGCTAGGTGAACAAACACCTCGTCTGACAAAACAACTGTTTTTCACCTCTGCTGGTGATTAATACCTTGATACAGACTCCAAGAACATAATTTTCCATATATATACACATAACTCCTTACATAATATCTGTAACTACAATTCACAATTACATTAATAACCAGTATGACACTGGCTTTCATTTGAGATCTCACATCACATTCTTTGGTGAACCAGAATATACTTACCAGAATCAAGATATTCCTGTGACTCCCTTGTCAGCATTAATAGGTTCTTGCATCACAGTAAAGACATGTATTATCATAGGGAGGCCATTATCAGCCAGGTTCAGACGTATCTCCTAGGTAGAGAGAACTTCTCACAGATAAGAGCCAAGCATCAGCAAAGAGTCCAGAAAAAATACTAACTATAGACTGTAGATAATTTGTGGGCATGGATTCACCACCAGTGCAGCTGGGACCATGGCAGCAAGATTTCTAAAGTGTCCACAAGAGTGGAGGAAGAGCAGGAGGCTCCTGAGCTCCACCTGCCTGAGTACCTTTGGGCCTTATCATTTCTCTTTGCAATTACAATGTAAGTATTTAATGGAGCTGGAGACAGAGAATTGATCCTCATAGTCTTCTACAAGTGAAGGGTGCAATTTCTCATCACTACCATTTGAATTTAGAAGAAAGATGCAAGCCATTTTAAAAGTACTTCCTTGGACTCCTGTCCCCACTTCCAAGTGAGAACTATCTAAAGACCAACGGTATCAAATATTGCAAATAGTTCCAAGAATAAAAGAATTTGAGTCTGGATGTCACCCTCTGTTGTATTATAGCTCCTCCCTGCCCTGCCTGTCACTTTCTCATTTTTATTTTAGAGAGGCAGGAGACTTGCTGACACTTGCATGAACTATAAAGTAAATTGACTTTGATCATTTCCCTTTTCTGGGCCTGGTGAGCCAACATCTTAAATATAGACGAAAGGTAAGTAACCAATTTTTGCAGTTGACCAGTCTGTAACTGTGTTCTTTGAAGTAGACATGTATTCCATGTAGGTGTTCATATGCCCAGTGCACTGAAGCTGGAGCACTTTGCCTAGCAGTACCCCTTAGGGGCGGTGCTTGCGCCGTGTTGCCCTAGCCCCTCCCCTGGCTATATACGTTCCTCCACACTGAACATGAAGAGTACAGACTCTAATGCAAGGGGATGTTGGGTGGGTTGTGAAATACGTCTGCATCTCATCTTGGAGAACAAAGTTACAGTACAGGTAAGTAACCATTTTTTCTTCAAGTTGATACAGCTGTGTATTTCCTGTACGTCACTTACAAGCAGTACTCACAGGAGGTGGGCCTCAGAGTCTATTTAAACAAGGATTGCAGGATTGCCTTCCCAAAGTTTGCATCTGATCTAGATTCATCAGTAATGGCATAATGATTTGTAAATGTATGTACAGAGGACCAAGTGGCAGCCCTGCAATTATTCAACATAGGAACATCACTTAGAATTGCCATCGACATTTCCAGAGACTGCACAGAATGACCTCGCACCCTTTGAGAAAGCATACAAAGTAGCTCAGATTGCACTATCATGATACAGGAAGTAATCTACGTGGAGATCAGTTGTGACGAGACTGCATGGTCCTCCATTCAGTCCACATATGAAACAAATAGGTAAGATGAAGAAAAGAAAAGTTTAGTCCTATCCAGGTAAAAAGCTAAACATTGCCAGACATCCAACGTGTGAAGATACTGCTCATCTGGCATTGAATATGGCTTAGGGAAGAATGCTGGTAGATTTATGACTTGATTCAAGTGAAACTGAGAAACGACTTTAGGTAAAAACTTAGGGTGCAGCCACAGGGTTATTTTGTCTTTGGAAAATTGCATATAAGGAGAGTCTCCCATCAAAGCCTGCAACTCTCACACACTCCTTGCAGATGTTTTCTCTACAAGGACAGCAGTTTTCTGACATAGAAGGGAAAAAGAAGTTGCCAGAGGCTCTAATGGATGTCCCATAAGAGCCATTATGGCCATGCTGGAACAATGAGAATGAATGTGGTATGATCCAATTTCAGCTTGAGATGGACCTATGGGATGATTGGAATTGGAGGAAAAGCATACAGGAGAGTCAATTCCCAGCTCAAGTGAAAAGCGAAGTATTGGTCAAGGAGCCCTGACTGAGACCCCCTCGAGAGCAGAACATTTCTTGTTTTCACTCATGGAGAACAGGTCCATCATTGGAATGCCCCACACCATAAAGATGGACTGCAGGAAGCTGGGCTTCAGAGACCACTTGTGATTTGGGGAAAAAATTCTGCGGAGGCGATTCTCCAGATGATTCTGGAGCCTAGGGTAAGTGATCAGCCACAGGTTCAGGTTTTACCTGATGCAAAACTGCCAGAGCCTGATCGCCTCCTGACATAGCATATTAGTGTGTGCTTGGCCCATTTGTTCACATAATGCCTTGTCATGGTACTGTCAGTAAGGATGTGTACCGCTGAGTCCTTGGTGTGATCTTGAAAGGCCTGGTAGGCACTGCAGATGGCATGAAGCTGCAGGACACTGATAAGCAGAGATGATTTATGTTCCAACCACAGGAAGCCACATTTGAAGAGGACAAATGCACAACATATTAGACTACCTGGGTGCTTGCGGTCAAATGGCCTAACATCCTAAGGTATACTTAGGCAGTGGTTAAGGCTGCAGTTCCAGACATAGGTGGCAATTCCCATGGAATCAATCAGTCAGCAGAAATGCTTTCAAATTCATGGAGACTAGCAGGCTTCCAACCAACTTGATTCTTTGAGTTGGAACCAAAGTCAAGTTCCTGCTGTTTAGGATGAGACCTGAATGATCAAATAAGCTTAGCATGAATTGAACACGAGCAAGAACTTTGTCTCTGGATTGGGCCTTCAGTAACCAATCATCCAGATATGGGAAAACAAATTCCCTTCTGAGGTATTCTGTCACCACAATCATGCATTTGCTAAAAATCCAGGGAGCAGAAAACAGACTAAAAGAGAGCATAGTGTATGGATTGTGCTGGTCTGCCACAACAAACCGGAGAAGCCTCCTGTGGCTCCAGAGAATTGCTGTGTGGAAATAAGCATCCTGTAGATCCAGTGCAGCAAACCAGTCATGATTAACACAGGGAGAATAGTTGCTAGGATGACTATATAGAACCTCATGTATCTGCCATATCTGTTGAGATAATGGAGGTCAAGGATATGCCTCATCCCTCCCCCTTGGGCTTGGGAACCAGATAACACCAGGAATAGAACCCATCCCTGATGCTGCAGGGGAAACCTCCTCTACAGTTTCCAAAGCCAGTAGAGACTGAACCTGCTCAACAAGCAGGATATCATGACAGGGGTCCAGGAAGAGTGACAGAGTAAGGGGGTGGGATGGAGGAATGGAGAGGAACTGTATAGCACAGGGGTCGGCAACCTTTCAGAAGTGGTGTGCCGAGTCTTTATTTATTCACTCTAATTTAAGGTTTCGTGTGCCAGTAATACATTTAAACATTTTTAGAAGGTCTCTTTCTCTAAGTCTATAATATATAACTAAACTATTGTATGAAAAGTAAATAAGATTTTTAAAATGCTTAAGAACCTTCATTTAAAATTAAATTAAAATGCAGAGCCCCCCCTAGAATGGTGGCCAGGACCTGGGCAGTGTGAATGCCACTGAAAATCAGCTCACGTGCCGCCTTCAGCCTTACTATATTTTATATTTGGGACGTGAAAGTGTGGCTGTGCGTATAAGTACCCACAGCACTCACATAGGGAAGGCACTAGTAAGAAAAGTTGCCTAGGTTGAGACAATTTGTAGGGCTATTTAAAAGACCCTCACATTAAAATATGTTCTGCATTTAAGTCTTGAAAGGACTTGAAATTGTCATCTGTAATTTCTGAAAGAACTGCTAAATATCTACTTATCAGAGTATCCTGTTAAAGTCTGAATTATAATATCACTATTGGAGGGAGGGAAAACAATTAGCTACCATATAAGAATTGAAGTCTAAGAAGATTTAAGCATCTAAATGAAAGCAGCCTGAGTTTCTGAGGAACTGAACACCAGAAGCTTTCATTGGCCCCTATCTACCAAGGAGGTCAATGGGTCTGTCAATATGCTTAAAGTTATGCACATGGTGAAATATGTTACTGAACTGGGACCATTAAACAGGTGAGACTAGTCAGCACTGTGAAACCCAATACTTGGTAGGATGTGGTCCTTAGACGCTTTTACTGAGTGCAAAGTAGTATATTTATTTTATCTAGAACACTCAATCTTTCGTGATTAAAAAAGGTTCAGATGCAATCATTGATTTATTGTTTCTTAAAGCTGGAGAGACACCACACTCAAAATACAGACTGAACAAGCCCAAGATATTTTATATCATAATGGATTTGAATAATTAAAATGGCTAGCCTGAGCATGCAAATATCCTGCAAAGGGAGAATAAACAGCAAAAAAAGTTCAGTGCAGGACACCCAAGTGAAGATTGTTAAGCTATTGCAAAATTTAAATATGCACATATAAAGAAGAACTACTCAAACACCAACATCATTAGTTTTAATTAGTATGTATTGGAAATGAAGATAGGAAAGAAAATGACTAGTTATTAAATCTATTCATCTATATAGATAGCAAACCTCAAATTTATTCTAAATTGGTAGTTCCAAAGTAGTCTGCAGTACCGGATAGATCAATACTAACTGAGTTCTAAAAGAAAAAAAAAGGGGTTACTGTTTCTATAACCAAGGTATAATTTGCAAGGGAATGCATTCTGAAATACCAGGAACAGCACATATTATAAGGTCAGCCATGACTAGAAGTACCGTAAATCGTACAGCATAGAACATTTTTCTGATCTCAATGAAGAAAACGGTGTAAATTTTTAATGGTGAGAGTAACTAACCATTGGGACAATTTACCAAGGGTTGTGGTGGATTCTCCATTACTGACAAGTTTTAAATCAAAGTAGGATTTTTTCTAAAAAAATATGCTCTAGGAATTATTTTGGGGAAGTTTTATGACCTGTGCTATATAGGAGGTCAGACTAGATGATCACAGTGGTTCTTCTTGGCCTTAGAATCTATTAATATAAATGTTCATTTCCATAATAATTCCAAAGAGATTTATAAATTAAGATATGCAACACAAAGTATATTGAGAAGGCTGCTCTCCATATTACAACATACCTTCCGACATAGTCTTCATTTTCACTTCCTGGAAATGTAAGTTTGGTGATTATTCCTGGGATAGAACAGCATCTAGCTAACTCTTCAGTGGCTCTTTTAACTGATGAGCTAAAAGTATAAAAAGACTAAGGGGGGATATGATTTTATATACCTATGTCATGAGTGATGTAGAGAAAGTAAATAAGGAAAAGTTATTTACTTGTTCCCATAATACAAGAACTAGGGGCCACCAAATGAAAGTAATGGGCAGCAGGTTTAAAACACAAATAAAAGGAAGTTCTTCTTCACACAGTGCACAGTCAACTCGAAGAACTCCTTGCCTGAGGAGGTTGTGAAGGCCAGGACTACAACAGCCTTTAAAAGAGAACTGTATAAATTCATGTATAATAAGAGAACATGTATAAAACTGTATAATATTTATGGATATTAGCCAGGAGGGGTAAGGAAT
The DNA here is from genome assembly GCF_016161935.1 of Mauremys reevesii. NCBI lineage: Eukaryota > Metazoa > Chordata > Testudines > Geoemydidae > Mauremys > Mauremys reevesii. The sequence goes on along the minus strand of NC_052627.1, from coordinate 98,321,858 downwards.
GGTGTCCCTGGCCTCTGTTTGTCAGAGGGTGGAGATGGATGGCAGGAGAGAGATCACTTGATCATTGCCTGTTGGGTTCACTCCCTCTGGGGCACCTGGCATTGGCCACTGTCAGTAGACAGGATACTGGGCTAGATGGACCTTTGGTCTGACCCAGTACGGCCATTCTTATGTATGTTCTTATTTTAAAAACATTTCTCAGTAGAGCTTGAAAATGTGCAGAGAACTGTGGAAAAACAGTATTGATATTTATTGGCTTTTCTAACTAGGGAGGCTGGAGGAATCTAATATAATAAAGGACCTGAGATTTACTAATTCCTAAATTTTAATCCCAGCTCTGACACGGTTATGATTTGTGCAAACTACTTATTTTAGTTGTGCCTTTCTTTCCTCATCTGTAAGGTGGGGATAACTAATTACTACCATACAAAGGTACTGCAAGGATTAGTAGCAAATGTATGGAGATATGTGTAGAAATAATTGCTACAATTATCATCACTGGCTTGATGATATTTTTTCTGAAGAGATTACACAACACAATTTAAAGAAAATATTTATTCTCTGGAAATTAGTTTCCTTCCCATTCCAGAATAGATGACATACAAAACACAGCAGTCATTACACTATTACAGATGACACACATTTATTCTTCAGTTCTTAGACCAGCCTCAGTGCTTAGTGAAATACTGATTGAACATCAGGTAATAATTTGAATCAAAATCAGAGACTCACAGGTAATGAATTTTAAATGAATTTAATCACACTTCCATTTTATTACAGAAGTTGTGTTTAAGTTAAACAGTGCCACGGTTCAAACAATATGTATTACACATGTAGAAAACACTGAAAGATTATTTATACTTTAGGTGAAATATTTTCACTGATAACCCAGTAGCCATAAATTCAGATAGTTTACCCATAATTGAAAAGTAAACAATAAAGTTTTAATTTTTTTCAAGTAAGCAACTTTTTTTTTTTAAACATTTTTAGTACCCTTTGCAGCAACTGTGCCTCAGACAGACAGTATAAGCACTGTGCTGAAATATCCTCCTTCCCACAAAGATAGGCCCTGATTCAGGAAAACATTTAAGAATGTATTTCACATTCAGCACTCTCTTAAGTAAATGGGACTTAAACCCATGCTACAAATTAAGACTAACAAAATAATCAAAAGTGCACTGGGGAAAATAAAAAAAAAATTACAAACTTGCTTTTAGATTTTACAGTTGATCAAACAGAACAAGTGCAAAGTGAATGAGGAACCCTTGCTACTGCTACATTCCAGCAAACTATTAAAAACAAAACATTATAAAAACCCATTAAATTGTAGCTTCTCTGTCCTTTCTTTTCAGAACATACAGATTACCAAGACACTTGTATTCAGATGGCAGCTTTCTCTTTCAGAATTAACTTCCTCCAGACTGATGTGTTCAGTGCTAACCATCATGAGACGTAACTGTGACATCACAATGACAGTTATGACATCCATTCATATCAGAAAATAGGAACAAGCTAATTACAGAGGACACTGCTTCTGTTCGCACAGAAATATGGCAACAGGGAAAAATCTGAAAATATGCTTGTTAATTAAATAAGGCCAATATTACACTTTATAAAGCTCGATGAAATATGGCACTTTCCCTCCTCAATATTAATGAATTTAGTGCTCCTGAAGGGTACTAGATTGGTAGAGCCTGAAGCCTCTCGTTATCCTCAGAAGAGCTATAGCACAAATTTCAGCCTCTGTCAATGTCTTGCTCCATCGTGATCTGGTGGGACCACCTCTAAGGGTGAAAGGATAATTTTGTCTCCATGCTCATTTCATTCCTGGCCATTCTGTGACAGGATGAGTTAGAGCCAGTTTGATGGGTGGTTTTGTGATTGGGCCATCTGTTCATAAGGAAATTCATTTTGCATGTGATTACTGAATAGCCATCAGATAACAACTTTGTCACTAGCAAGCTAGTCACATCCAAAAGAGGGATCTAAAGATGAAAGTTCTATCTCACATTCCTGATCATATGAGCGAGCCAGTCCCCTGGATACACTTTCTTTAAATCAATTTCAACCTGTTTAGCAGAGAGAAGATACTGCAAGATTTGTCAGTCATCAGATGAGATCATATGTTACTTATTCTTATATATTATTAGACAACTACAGTCAGGGGCGGCTCTACAAATCAGGCTGCCCCAAGCAGCGGCGCGCGCGCGCGCCCTTCCCAGTCCCCCCCCGGTCCTCTTCCCGCCTCCGGGCATCCTGGGGAGGGGAGGCGGTTGGTTGAGCTCTCCGCCGCGCGGCATGCCGCGGCAGCGCGGGGAGAGCGGACGGGCGATGCGCCAGCCGCCCGCGCGCGCCTGCGGAGCGCGGGAAGACGGGACGGACCGGGACCCGACGCAGCAGCATGCAGGTCGGCCTCGTCCCCCGGGCCGCACCGTAGCCGCACAGGCATGCCGAGAGCCTCCCCGCCACCAAATGCCAAATGAGGCCCCAGGATGCCGCGCCCGCCTGCGCTGCCCTGGCCCCGCCCCTGACTACAGTCTGTATGTGCACTTTGGTCTCTTTTTACAAGAAGATTTCTCCCATACTTAGAAAAGGATTCTGGACATACAGAGCATAAGCAAACTAAACCATTTAAACCATCTTTTTTAATTGAAGTACTCTGGTTAGAACACTAACAAAGTCTGCGATCAAAATGATGGGTGAAATCCTGGCCCCACTGAAGTCAATAGCAAAACTCCCACTGGCTTCAAAATCCAGGATTTCATACCAGGAATTTTATACACGTAAAGGTCTCTGTTTAATCTTAAATTATGTCATATTACCAGCACATACCTAATTGTCATTTAAAAATCAGCAGCTGTATATAAACACATTTCACAGTCTCTACACTGTACAAACTGTACACATACTTTAACAAACAAGCTATTTATTGCCTGGAATAATCAAGTTTTTTGACATCTGTCTTACAAATTCAGCTTTAGGTTTCTTCGTGGAGGGCTCTGTTTTTCTGCAGAACTGTATTTAGTTCCTGAATAACATTTGGCGGCAACTTATCAGATTCCAAATTAGATTTGTTTGTTTTGTTCTCATGTTTCTTCAGTGTCCTTGATTCTTTATAGGGACTTTGGTGTAAGTCAGCAATGTCAGCACCTGTGTCCTCAACACAGATCAAGCTTCGATGTTTTTTCACATGGTTTTTCACTTTCTCCTCCTTGCGCCCTAGGCATTGTGCTACGATATATGCTCTTTCTTTTAAATTCTTTTTTTCTTCCGCAATGTCATTTTCATCTTGTTCACTGAATGTCAGCTTTCCAGCTTTAATATGCTGAATAAAGACAAGAAATCAGAAACAGAATGGTTCAAATTAACACAATATTCAATAATATTGAGATTGTGAGTTTTGCTCATTATTTTACACAACAGCTTACAAGAAAAATCAATTTTGCTGAAGAGCTGGGGCAGCATAGCTAATAGCTCTGGCCACAGTAATGGTGTAGGAAGGCATGGCCAGGTCCAGCTCAGCATGCACACAGCCCTAAGGAGTGGAGCTGCCCCCACTGTGCCAACCAGGAACTGAGCGCATGGCCAGGCTCCATAGCAGCAGCACTTCTTCAAACTCAGCCCCTCCCCACATCCTGACTAGACAGACCCCTCTTGTCACACAGCCCCTAGCTACCTCCTGTCTGCATCCTGAATTACACCCCCGCCGGCACCCTGAGCTACCCCTGTCTCTGCACACAGCCCCTAGTTATTCCCTGCCTGCACCCTGAGCTGGCTGAAAGGCTGAAAAGTGAAGATGAGATCAGGTTGAGCCTCACTAACATATATCCCCAGCTGGAAAAACTGGGAGGAGAAGCAGGCACATCCATCCCATTAGAAAGACTCCTTGTCCATAAGTTATTTTATATTTTATTACAAAATTTGATCCTTTTCTAATTAGCTGAGGATAGTATTGGATCTTTACTTACACAGCAGAGAAACACATTTTACACTAAAAAAACTGAACACAATATAATGTTCAAAGTTGGACAACCATTTTGTTTTAAAATGAAATATGCATTTTTAACAAAATTGTTAACATTGTTGTGTTGCTTATTCAGTTTTGTAGAAAATCGTGTTTTCCTGTTTGAACACCACACATTTTGCTCTCAACATTTTTTTTTTTTTAAAGTGCAGCTTTACTAAAACTGTTTGGAGTCAAAGATCTTCAAGTATTTCTTTGAGTGCATATTGCTAGGGATTTCTATCATTACAATTGTTTACATTAAAATGAAAAATAAACTTGTACATTGTTTATTACAGTGTCACAGTTTATATGTATGTAATAATTAATAATTCTCCTCAAGAAGTGTTAATAATGAGCCACAGAGCCTACTGCAGTTACACAGATGGGCCTCAGGGAAAAACTTTGGGAACCCATGGTGTAGGGGATTTGAACATGCCACTGTCAACAGTACACAACTTGGTTGTCAGTGTTGCAGTAGTGCTAACCTGTCTAATAGCTGTGGACATTCTCATTTTCCATGTATATTAAGAATATAAAGTCTGAACAGTAATTCTGCAAACCTCTACAAACAAAATAGAGTTCAGTTAATAAGTATGATGACCCTGAATAAGAAAATCTTCGTAAGTACATATAAAATAACTTTTAGGTGTATTGCCTGGAGCTCTTTAATAAGGGGTTCGATTTTTATCTGAAGATGCAGTAACATGGCTGGAGGGATTTCTAACTGTCAGCAAGCCATGGTATTAAATTACTGCTTTAAAATTCAATCTGGAAGAATGCATTTTATTTACAACCCCTAGTAAAACCATGTTTCAATTGTGCATCTTCTAAGCAGCAAAATAGTGATTACATTTCTTAAAACCCAGTATAGCTCCTTGCTAAATTGGGTACGGTGAGCTCCCTTTTTCCTGACGTTCTCTCCCAAAATTGCTCTTACATGAAATTGGAAAAGGCCTAAAACAATTATCACTTTTGAAAAGTATCTTCTGTTTTGAAATAAACTACCAGATCAATAGATATTCCTTCTACTTAAAGTGGGGCATACCGCTCACATAGAGAACTTTTTCAGTGGCACTGGCATAGGCTCAGCACATGGATGATTTATAATTTGCACGTTGTATGAAACCCATGAAATTGATGAAACCAGCTGTACAAAGTAAACCACAATGTAAGACTATACAGAAGATACAGAGCTAAGCAATTTCCCATACCAGTAATGTGTCAAACACTACTCTAAAGTGACCTGTGATCAGAATTACCATATTGTTCTCCCAATGATTTCCATATCAAAATGTAACTTTTACAATAAAATGATATTTTCCCCTAACTGCCAGCTCTGCAAAAACAATATGGGTATAATTATGATAATCTGGAAGTCAAACTTTTTCCTTCTGCATATCACCAGTAACAAAGATTGGTCAGAGTAAATTATGTCCTCAGTTACATCTGTGCAATACTATTTCTGTCAATGGGATTGCAGAGATATACTTTTCAATTTAGTAATGATTCTGATAATGATGCACAAGAATGGACAAATCTATCTTACATTCTCTCTTTTACCTTTGTTGGCTTTTCAAAGCTAAAAAGACAAAAAACAATAAAAAACCCACCTTACTTTAATCTACCAAGTAAGTAGACACAATTCAGAATACATACAGAGAGCAGATTCTTTGACAAAGGTGGTACAATTTTTTACCATTTATGTGATACTGAGTATACTAAATATTAAGAGTGAAATTCTGGCTCTGCTGAAATTGATGAGAGTTTTGCTATCAACTAAAATGGAGACAGGATTTTCACCTATTTTTTTCCCTTTCGTACCCACAGCACTCATCCTTGACACAGCTGTCCAGATCCTGTTCTCATGCGGATATCATAGCTATTTTGCAACAGTGCTGGAACATGAATCTGGTTAATAATTGCTTAATGACTCTAAGTGGGCATATTTTGATTTTAGTTGATTTTAGTTATTATAAGTTAGTGCTTTCAGCACATACTGCTAAAGATGTTGAACATTGGTTAATTCTAGTTATCCATTACCTTTCACATTTTAAATTTAAACTTAACTAAATGTTTTTCAAACATTTAAAATACATATTTTATTTGTCCATGTACAGCAAAATTCCTTCAAATAGAAATCAGTGCAGAAAATTAGGTACCACAGTTTGTTTGGTATTCATTTTCCAAATACAGCCTCCTTTTTTATTTTTTTGATTGGTCTATGGGTCTCTTAGCAAATCACCTTTCTGCTACCTTTATACTACTATTAAATTAATTTCTTTTTTCAAGTACTTCAGTATCAGGAAGCCAGCCAAACTATCAATGGGGCCAGTGGACAATCAAGGTGCGAAAGGAGAACTCAAGGAAGACCAGGCTGCTGCAGAAAAGCTAAATGAATTCTTTGCATAAGTCTTCACTGCAAAGGGCGTGAGAGATATTTTCACCCCGAGCCATTCTATTTAGGTGACAAATCTGAGGAACTGTCCCAGACTGAAGTGTCCATAGAGGAGGTTTTTGAACAAATAGAATAAATTAAAACATTAATAAGTCACCAGGACTAGATGGCATTCACTCAAGAAGTTCTGAAGGAACTCGGACATGAAACTATAGAACTACTAACTGGGTTATCTAACTTATCATTTAAATCAGCCTCTGTACCAGATGACAAGGACAGCTCGTAAAGTCAATTTTTTTAAAAGGCTCCAGAGGTGATCCCGGCAATCACAGGTCAGTAAGTCTAACTTCAGTATCAGGCAAATTAGTTGAAGCTATAGTAAAGAACAGAATTATCAGACACATAGATGAACACGATATGTTGGGGAGGAGTCAACATGGCTTTTGTGAAGGGAAATCATGCCTCACCAATCAATTAGAATTCTTTGAGGGTCTCAACAAGCATGTGAATATAGTGTACTTGGACCTTCAGAAAGCCTTTGACAAGATTCTACACCAAAGGCTCAAAGTAAGCAGCCATGGGATAAGAGGCAAGATTCTCTCATGGCTCAGTAACTGGTTAAAAGATAGAAAACAAAAGGATAGGAATGGTCAGTTTTCAGAATGGAAAAAAAAAAAGGAGAGCTAAATAGCAGGGTGCCTCAACGATTTCTACTGTTCAACATATTCATAAAGATCTAGAAAGGGGGCAAACAGTGAGGTGGGAAAGTTTGTAGCTATTCTTTATACAGATCTGAGGACATTACCATCATGTGTTTAACAATCTATTGTATCAAAAGGAATGAAAATGTATGCCACCACTGAAATGGTTACCTCCATAAGTTTGGAATCAAATCCTCTGTTGGTTAAACTGAATCGTTATTTTTCCTCCTCCTCTTTTTGAACCATCTCAGTTACATACTTCTTCAGGACAAGACTAATTTGGATTCCAACAATATATGCAAAAAATGCTAGTTTACACTTTAAAATGCTTAGTTTTGTTCTAATTTTCTTAAGGTATTCAAACAGGATCTGTGTAGATCTATTTACATATATCAAGTTCAATTCTTTTTTATGGCAGAGTTAGTTATTAACATTAAGGTTTCACATCACTATGAGCACTAATTGCAAACCTTTTTCTAATATGACTGTCACGCGTTTGGCATGACATAATGGAGTTCTTGCCAACAGGGCACAACAAAATCAAGAAGGTCCTGGTAATGTTTAGATTCAAAATTATGCAGTTCAAGAAAGATAGGTAAAATCTTTACTACCAAGAAATGCTCTTAACTTAATTTGCAAATGGAGCTCGTTGCTACTAATATTGTAGGATAGCTACCTAAAAGTTCAAGACTGCTTTGGAGATAGGAAAAGATATGGTACAATATGCACACAAAGCTATATCATCAAGGACTTTATTTAATAAAAACACCCTTATTATAATGTCTAGTAACATTCATGGCAAAACTCCCATTTAATTCAAATGGGTGGCTCTTACTAAAAAAAACCCCAGTGTTAATTTATCAACTTGCCACAGGACTAGCTCATTATGCATGTAATTATATTGTCCTAACTATTCCTTTACTGGCAGAACAATACAAAGGACACTAATATTAGAAGCATCTACATCTCACATTTATGCAACTCCAGAGAGATAATTGCTCCTGGACTATATAAAAAGGACAACAAAATATAGCATTGTAATTAAAGTTCAACACCAACGTTAACCACTAGCTTACCTCTGCATTTCCTCTGGTTTTAGAAGTATTTTTCTCCTGCTGAATGGGAATTAGAGGTAAGCCTCCAATCTTTGGATTTTTAGTGATAGACTGTTTTCTTGCTTTTCCGGCTGGTGGCCATATATCACTATGCTGTAGAAACAAAATTTCTTATTCTTGGCATGCAATTTTATTATGATATATATATTGCTTTTTACATACAAAATTGCCTCAGTAAGACTATATACTATGCTCTATCATCGCTCCACATAAAACTATGACTTGTTTTTAAGATAACAGGGGCACGCTTTTTATAATTATGTTGATGCTTCTACAAAGTATTGCCGGAGGACTGCAAGATGCTAAGTAAATAGAGCTTTAAGGTCTCAGTACACTGTCTATGTTCCAGAGGTGTTCCCTCCACACTATATATCAGAATATCAAAACATATCTATTGGCAATAGAACAAAATTCAATATTTAGGAAATCAAATGTATCTATTTGTTTTTTAGCTCCAAAATTCTACATAAATTGTATCTATAATTGCAATTATCTGACCCAATATGAAAAATAAATGTTTAAACATAAGGGAACATTTATACTACTAATTTATTACTGTAAGTTAGTTATCATAACAGTTATGGTTCAGACTTCCAAGGAAGTTCAGGGGATTTAGTCATACATCTTCCCCCCATCCCAAAGGGTTAAATGTACTCAGTAGAAAATCTTTAAAAATCTTAACCTACAACAGGTAATCGCCTCATAGTTGAAACATAAAACAGGTAGACAGCAAGTACAACACACCACTTCTTTGGGTGAAGGGATAAATTACATTTAACTGTAAAGAATTATGGGTGGGATTCACAAGGGACCCTTAAGCAGTCCAACACTCACCTGGTTTCAGACCTCTCCTGATGAAGCTTTTCCACTGTGCAGAAATAATCACTGAGACAAGAGGACTAGAGTCTCTCACCTCTTAGGTATGTACCCTAACAATTGGGCTATAGAGTCACACTTATTTTCTTGGGTGACCAATGAATATTTAATTATTTAAACAAAGTGAGACAACTTTAATGAGAGAGATTGAGGGAGACCCACCCCAACATGGCTAATAGCCCAGTGGTTAGTGTCCATGCCCAGGAGGTGGGAAACCCCATTTCAAATCCCTGCTCCAAATCAGTCCAACAGAGATTTCAATCCAGGTCTCCCATATCCTGAGTGCTCTAAGCATTGGGCTAACGGACACACAACTCTTCCTCCTGCTTTGTGTGGGTTTAGGCATACTTTGCACATGTCTACTGGAACGGGCCCCAAAAGCAAGACAGGCGTGGGGAGAAATGCCTATTTTGTGAATTGCTGAGAGTTAGGCACTGGGCAGTGGCAGGAGTTAGATGGCTGTGTGCATGCCCAACCAGTGACTTTAAGGTGGTCAGGTGGAGCCTGAAGTGCTTAAGTCCCCCTTGTGAATCCACCCTGTGTGTCTGTAACAGTTTTAATTGAATGGTAAATAATATATTATGAATATTTGCAACTCATAAGGCAAAATTAAAATTTACTTATTCATAGTTCTGGCTCATCTAGGTGGTTCTTGTCAACAGAAATATATCAAAACATCTTTGTCTTTTCAGAAGCGAACATATATCAAGTCCATTTTGTAAATATTATTCAAGAGTGAAGAGTCTGTAGACTGGTCTTGCAAAGCACAAAGTGACGTGTAGAGTATGTGTATGCTGCCATTAGTGCATGGCCTCTAAATTCAGGGGGGCAAGATATGTTTATCACTCAGGCTTATAACTTGGAGATCATCTTTGACTCTTCCTTATTGGCATGCCCAAATTTTGCAGCGTCTTCCTCCACAGTATATCATAACTAAAGAACTGTAACCATTCCTCAGTTATGCCATTAGTTCCTGATGGATTCAATGAGGTGGAAGGTCTCTGGGAAAGTTGAGCTCAGAGAAATAGTCAGTGTTTGCACTGCATTTATCCAAGAAAGACTGCTGTCATGATGGATGTAAAATGTTTTTTCAAAGCAACTGAACAGAGAATTTTTATTGCTCAACTTACAGTGATTTCTGAAATTCTTTAAGAGTTTTCTAAACATTTTAAAATTCTCCATGAAATATACTGCAAGAATTCTGCATGTATTTATTTACTTTAAAAGAGTCACAAATTCAACTGGCTTTCATAAAGAGGTCTGTGGATAAGAACCCTTAAACCACTCCAAATAACAAAATTTTCTTTTTAAGCAAAGAAACAAGGCTCCCTTAATTGAAGTATTAAGCAGAAGAATTATTGCCCATGTACTTGAAGGTGTATCTTCATCTCGGTGCTAATTTTGGCTTTACTTGTCTGCCCCATGATGTGCTCAGAGGAATACATGCACACAGATATTAGAATTGGAAAAGATCATTTTTGCTCATCTTCCCATCAATACCATATTTCCTAGATAGCTTCAATTAAGTGCTTTTTGTCCAGACTAATTTTATTGAATTCAAGACTGGGCTTGAACCATATCCCATAGGATGACCATACCCCATACATAAAGAAAACAATGATCCTATTTTAGGCATATTTTTACTGTTTACCAATCAAAATACAAAATGAATAATCTCAATACTAACCCAACTTTCTCTAATTGAAGCCAGAGAACTAGAATAATTAGGTTATACAGACGCCTCCCGGGTTATGCAAACCCGACTTATGCAAATCCACACTTCCGGAAAAAGTTCCGTAAGCTAGAAATATATATATATAATTGGCATAATGGTCGGGTATACGTTTCCACTTTATGCAAAATTCGAGTTACGCAAGGCGTTCCGGAACGGAATGCTTGCGTAAGTTGGGGAGCGTCTGTAGTGGGATAAAATTTACAACACTATGATACCTACCTCATCAGAGGAGGGAAAAAGAAATGGATTAATACCACACTGTTCAGCTAAACACAAAAAGTTTCTAGGAGTAAAAGAAAATGGGTCTCCATCACCAAGTTAGGCTTCTTCCACTTCTAACTGCAAAGACTCTACCTTTGGGTAATGTAATGCATCTTGACACCTATATGCCGTCTTTACATTCATCTTGCAGTTCAAATCTAGGTTGATCACATCATTCAAACAAATGAAACCTACTGTCTAAAATTCTATCCACAGAAATGTGTTCAGATACCATGCCAATGAGTCTTGTATAAGAACAGAAAGCATAATAATTTTAAACATGGTCATCATTGAAATGCTGATTCAGGATAACAAATCCAGCTTACATACTTACAATGTTTTTTTCTAATCTGTAGTGGTGATGAGGATTAACTTCATACCAGAGACAAACACTTGCATGTACAAAGCATTCTGAGAGTTTACATCTTCAAGTACTGATTTTATTGCAAATAATACTTTGCCATGGAAAAATAGATCAGTTGTGTCTTAACCACCTAATGGCACAAATAATTAATGGTGTTGCTACATCTGCTAAAGACTGGAATGCTGAATAAAATTGTTTCCTTAATACAGCCTGTTAATATTGTTAATTTATATACTGCGCATCATGAGCAAGGCTGCAATTTAGTCATGGAGGTCATGGAATCCGTGACTTTCAAAGACCTCTGTGACTTCAGCCAGTGCCTGCTGGGAGCTGCAGGGTCCCCTGCTGCCTGTAGGTGGGCAGCAGGGGGGACCTCAAGAGCTCCTGACCGCTGTGAGTGGTTGGGGGAGCTCCCGCAGCTCCTAGCTGCTGCAGAAGGCAAGGGAGGGAACCTCCCTCAGCTCAGAGCAGCCAGCAGAGAGGGACCCTGGAGCTCCAGTCCCCAGGCATGGTGGGGGCCCCTGGAGCTCCCAGCCTGCCCACAGCTGATCAGGCTCCCCATTTTGTCATCGATATTTTTAGTAAAAGTCAAGGACAGGTCACAGGCTTCTGTGATTTTTCATTATTGCCTGTGCCCTATCTATTACTTTTACTAAAAATATCTGTGACAAAATCTTAGCCTTAATCATGAGTAATGAGATGACAGTTTTCAAAGAAAAATAATTGAGGAATATACTGAAGTTGGAAAAAAAAATTGCAACGTGCATTCTTCTGTTTAAACAATCCCCCAAAAGATATGAACTGCTTCTATAAGTCTTCATTCCAGATTGATTAATCAAATACGTTTCACTCCATACTTGCTGGTCAGAGTTGTAACATTATCTTTCTTGTGATCTTGCATCAACAGGACTTGAACAGAGTTACTAAGCTTTGGATGAGTTGTTTTTAAGCAACCTATGTCAAAAACCTGTGAACCTATTTATTGAGACACTACCCTTGTTATCCCCATGAGATGTATTTCCGATTTGGTAGTTGTTTCCATGGAAACCACTATAGTTACTTCGCTTGGAGGAGCTGAATAAGACAAAGGTTTTAAAAAGTCTGTTGCTTCCGAGATGTGCATTACACATCTCACTTCCACTATTTACAAAGGTCAAAGACAGACTCTCCCTCAAAGTCTATGATTATAAATTATGTATTGCAAAATCATGTGTGTATTCTGTATTATATACTCAGAACACATGCAGGATAATCACATATATTTAATTTTTATAAAAGAAGGTACATTAACAATTAAATAATATTTTAATAGAATGGCAGCCTGTGAGGGCTGCTAAGTATTACATTCTCAACTTTAATATTGCCATAAGTGCACTCAAGACAGTGAATTCTAAACAACTTATGACTCTCTCTGCAATTATATCTCCTTGAATATACTGCATTATATTTTTTAGAATATGGAGATATACCTATCTCATAGAGCTGCAAAGGTCCCTGAAAGGTCATCGAGTCCAGCCCCCTGCCTTCACTAGCAGGACCAACTACCGTCCCCGACAGATTTTTGTCCCAGATACCTAAATGGCCCCCTCAAGGATTGAACTCATAACCCTGGGTTTAGCAGGCCAACACTCAAACCACTGAGCTATCTCTCGCCATATTGTTTGATATGGCTGTATAACAACTTCCACACAAAGAAAAAGGAAGCCAAATTTAACAGCAACGTCTACTTCCACATTTGTCACATGTTTATTTTCTCATCTTCGCCCCACAGGAGCAGTGGAATGTTTTGGTTTGGAATTTATATACACACACACACACACACAGCCATATATTTATATTAGAAAAGGAAAGGTCAAAGAAATGTGCCTTGCATTTAGAGGGGAAGGTGGTGAGGTTTGTGATGGTCCTTACTTCCTGTGAGAGTTCATGCTCCATTCTTGGGTCAGCTCCTGAGAAAGCGCTGCACAGACAAAGCTTTACCCTTGTTACAGAAAGTCCCAAAGACCATCTTCAGGTTAAAAAAAGAAACACCTTTGATCAAATAGAAAACATGAGAGAAGTCGGTTACCTTTTCTGTAACTGGTGTTCTTCCAGATGTGTTGCTCATGTCTATTCCACAAAAGGTGTGCGTGTTTGCCATGTGCACCGGTGTCGGAAGTTTCTCCTCTAGCAGTACCCGTAGGGGAGCACCCCAGCGACCCCTGGAGTGGTGACTTCATGGTGCAGTATAAGGGGCACAGCACGCTCCTCCCACCCTCAGTTCCTTCTTGCCAGACAACTCCAACAGAGGGGAAGGAGGGCGGGATGTGGAATAGACATGAGCAACACATCTTGAAAAACACCAGTTACAGAAAAGGTAACTGTCTTTTTTCTTCACCTATTGTGGAATACACATGAGCAATCATTTGATTCCAAGCTATATCTGTTGGAGGTGAGAAGGAGTTCACAAACTCTTGGGACGGAGAATGGCCCTTCCGAACCCAGCATCCTCCCTGGTCTGAGAGACAATCGCATAATGCGAGGTGAACATGTGAACTGAAGATCATGTGGCAGCCCTACAAATGTTCTGAATGGGAACACAGGCCAAAACGGCAGCCAATGAGGCCTGCGTCAGAGTCAAGTGCGCCCTCACAATTGGCAGCAGAAAGATTCCCGCCAGGTCATAACAGATACGGATGCACGAGATGATCCAGTTGGAGAGCCGCTGAGTGGAGATTGGCCAACCTTTCATGCGCTTGGCCAAGGCAATGAACAGTTGTGAGGACTTTCTGAACAGCTTAGTCCGCTCCAGGTAGAAAGCCAGAGTCAGTCTCATATCCAACGTGTGGAGGCGGCCCTCCTCACTGGACGCATGGGGCTTGGAGCAGAGGACTAGCAGAGAAATGTCCTGACCCATGTGATAGGTGGAGACCACCTTCAGGAGGAACAAAGGGTGTGGGCAGAGCTGGATCTTATCTTTATGAAACACCATGTACAGGGGCTCGGAGGTCAGGGCGTAGAAGACATGACTGCAATTAGGAAGGCCACCTTCCACGAAAGATGTGACCTGGAGCACATGGCTAGTGGCTCAAATAGGGGCCCCGTGAGATGGGCCAACACCAGATTTAGGCTCCACTGTGGGACAGGGGGCCTAACATACAGGAAGAGGTGATCTAACCTCTTAAGGAATCAGCCAGTCATAGCATGGGAGAATACCGTGTGGCCCTGCACCGCCAGATGGAAGGCCGATATGGCCACCAGGTGCATCTTGACTGACAAGGGCGCCAGGCCCTGGGCTCTACGGTGAAGGAGGTAGTCCAGAATAAGCTGTATCAGGGCGGCCACTGTGGAAACGCCCCGCTTGTCCACCCATCTGGAAAACCAAGACCACTTTGCCAAGTAGGCTCAGCATATGGAGGGCCACCTGCTTTCTAGGAGGATTCACTGAACCCCTTCCATGCATCTCCTTTCCTCCCTACCTAACCATTGAACAGCCACGCCATGAGGTGGAGTGCCACTAGGCTGGGGTGGAGGAGGCAGCCGTGGTCCTGGGTGAGTAGGTCCGAGTGGGATGGCAACGGCCATGGCAAGGGGACTGCCAGGCCCGTGAGGATCCCGTACCAATGCTGCCTGGGCTATGCCGGGGCAATCAGAAGGACCCGGGCCTTGTCCATCTTTATCTTTTCCAGGACTTTGCCAATCAGTGGGAATGGGGGAAAGGCATAGAGAAACTGGATTGACCAGGACAGGAGGAAGGCATCGGAGATAGAGCCCCATCCCAGCCCCACCCCTGGAGCAGAACCCAGAACAGCGACGGTTCTGCTGAGTTGCGAACTGGTCCACCTGGGGAGTTTCCTACACTTGGAAAAGTCTGTGCACCACCTCTGGGTGGAGAGACCACTTGTGCTGAGAGGAGAAGTCCCTGCTCAAGCAATCCGCCTGCGCATTCTGGGCGCCCGGTAGATGGAAGGCCTGTAGGCAGATGTCATAGGCTATACAAAAGTCCCACAGCCTGAGGGCTTCGTGGCACAGGATTGGGCCCTGCCTTGCCTGTTGATGTAGAACATCGAGGCCATGTTGTCCGTGAGGACCCTGACCACCAGGTGCGAGCGGAAGGCCATGCATACCAGCTGTACCGCCCTGAGCTCCTTGACGTTTATGTGGAGGGTCAGATCCTAAGCTGACCACAGACCTTGGGTCTGAACGTTCCCCACATGGGCCCCCCATCCCAGGTCCAACGCTTCGGACACCAGTTCCAGTGATGGGGCCCTGCCCCGAACGGAACCCCTTGGAGCATGTTTCTCGTGGAGGACCACCACTATAGGGAGGTGATCACTGGCTTGGGCACCATGAGGACTTTGTCCGTCCTGGCCCTGGCCTGGGAGAACTCCGAGGCCAACCAGAGCTGGAGTGGCCTCATCTTGAGTCTGGCGTGATGGACCACACACGTGCATGCCAACATGTGACCCAAGAGCTGGAGGCACATTCTGGCGGTTGTTACCGGAAATCTCGTGACTGTGTCGATGAGTCCCTTCAGGGTCTCGAACCTGTCTGGTGGGAGGGAGGCTCTGGACAACAAGGCATCCAGGACCGCCCCGATAAACTCTATGCATTGTACCAGGACTAACGTAGACTTGGTGTTGTTTACCAACAAGCCAAAAGTGGTGCATGTGGACAGAAGGAGCGCCACGTGATCCCACATCTGCAACCAGGAGCTGCCCTTGACCAACCAGTCGTCCTGATAGGGGAAGATCTGGACCCACCACCACCGACATACATTTTGTGAATAACTTGGGGGCAGTGGACAGGACAAACGGAAGGACCATAAATTGGTAGTGTTCCTGCCCCACTGTGAAACGGAGGAAGCGTCTATGCCCCTTGAATATATGAATGTGGAAGTATGCAACCTGCAGATCGAGGGCGGCGTACCAGCCTCTGGGATTCAGGGAGGGGATGATGGAGGCCAGGGAGACCACGTGGAACTTGAGCTTCACCATGCATTTGTTCAGGCCTCGCAGGTCCAAGATGGGCCTGAGCCCCCCTTTGGCCTTCGGGATAAGGAAATAGTGGGAGTAGTACTCTTTGCCTTTGAACTCCCCCGATACCACTTCCACCGCTCCTAGGCCCAGGAGCCACCCCACCTCCTGCTTGAGCAGAGCCTCATGCAAGGGGTCCTCCAGGAGGGATGGCGGAGGCAGTGGTTGGGTTTGTGTGTGGGAGTAAACTGGCGGGTGTAGCCCTGGGAGATGGTGTTGAGGACCTATTGGTTGGAGGTCAGCTGTGACCACTCTGGGAGGAAAGCACACAACCCATTGGAGAAGGGAAGCTTTATTGAGGGTGGATCCCTGATAAGAACTGGCAGGGTGCCCCTCGGCATCCCATCAAAACCGCCTTTTCCCCACTTCCTTGCCCTTGGAGAACCCAGGTTGGGGGGGCAGGCCAAGACTGCCTCTATGGGCACCTCTTATAGTTCCGCAACTTCTTATAAGCGGTCTTGTATTTTGACTGGGTGGCCTGAGTGGGAGTCTACTGTGGCTTGAACTTAGGTGTAGCCGGAGCCGGAACATAGAGACCCAGAGTTTGGAGAGTCATGCAGGAGTCTTTCAGGCCATGCAGCTTTGTATCCATTTGTTCTGCAAACAGAGCTTTGCCGTCAAACAAGAGGTCCTGCAGGGAGGTCTGCGCCTCACTGGACAGCCCCAAGAGCAGGAGCCATGGTGCCCTTCTCATGGACACCGCGGAGGCCATGGACCGCGCGGCCATGCCCCCTGCATCCGAAGCTGCCTGCAGGGTTGCTCTGGCAGCCGCTGTGCCCTCCTCCACCAGCGCTTTGAACTCTTTCCTGTCATGCTCCTGGAGGAAGTCCTCAAACTTGGGCAGAAAGCCCCACAGATTGAACTCATACCAGCCCAGCAGAGCCTGGTGGTTCACCACCCTTAATTGGATGAATAAATTTTTCTTCCAAATGAGTCCAGCCTCCTTGAATCTTTATTTTTCAGAGTAGGGGCAGGTTGGCCCTGCCATTCCCTGTGGTTGACCAACTCGACTACCAGGGACTTAGGAGCAGGGTGGGTGTATAAGTATTCATGCCCCTTAGCAGGTACAAAATACTTGCATTCCACTCTCTAAGAGATGGGGGCTCAATGAGGCTGGGGTTTGCCACAAGGTATTTGAAATTTTCGCCAACCATTCGTGAAGAAGCAAGGCCACCTGGCCCACTGCCAAGGAAGACAGCACATTGAACAGGGAGGAGCCCTCGGACTCCTCCATCTCCTCTGCTTGGAGGTGGAGGCTTGATGCCACCCTTTTTAAGAGTTCTTGGTGGGTCCTAAAGTCCTCCTGTGCGACAGAGGGAGGAGGGGTGACAATAGCCTCATCCAGGGAGGGCGAGGAGGCCAGTGAGGTACTGTATGTGCCCACTAGCATCAGAGGGTCCACCACCTCATCGGTCTCCGGGCACAGTGCTGAGGATGTACATCCTCGAAAGTCTGGAGAGGGAGGCCAATGGTCCTTCTGAGGCTCTGACCACCAAGCGAGTCTCCACTGGGGGCTGCGTCAGGGGCCACGGTGCCCACTGGTACCATTGGACCGGCCACGGGGCCCAGTGCCACTGCACTTTCTGTGGCACTGGCGGAGCTGGCTATTCGGCCTGGCTGGCCCGGCCTATCAATGGACGACTACCAAGGGAGGCTGGGCTGACATACGACCTGCCAATGTCCCTGGACCAGGAGGTGTGGTGGCGTCGGGCGCGATGCCAACCATGGGACCACAATCCCAAAGTGGAGGACAGGTACTGTTGGTAACAAATGCTCTGTGATCAGCTCCGGCAGGTGGACCCATGACAGCGAGATGCCGGTGATTAGCGCCCGGGGTTGTGGAGGCAGTGCCGTGGCAGCGTCCTGGAGTGGGACACCGAACAGAACGATGTTGACGTTCATGCCGTGATGAGCTGTGATAGCCCCTCCAAGACGAGGACTTTTGGTCCCATCAGTGTTTGCTCCTTGAGGCGGAGTGGTGCCAAGAGTTTCAGTCAGATGGAACCCAACCAGACAGCCTAGTGGGTGTCGAAGGCGATCCACATGGACTTTGCCCTGAACGATCGCTGGGCAGCGAACGGCATCGGGAATGTTCCCTCAAACGAGACCTGTACCGAGCCAGGGGCGACTGCAGAGATCCCAGCACCGGCTTGTCTCTGGAGTTAGGGGCCCAACATTGGCAGTGCTCCTGGTACCGGCATGGACATAACATCCTGGGCCGCCTGCAGGGCCTCCAGTGTGGAGGGCATCTGGACATCCGGAGAGGCCTGCTCTGAATGGGCTGGGCTACTCCGCTTGACTTGAGTATGGGGCCTAGAGGCTGGTGGGGATTGAGGACTGCCTGACATGGGTCTAGCCTCCGTCCTGGGTTTACTACGGTGCTGCGGTGAAGAAGGCCTCTTCCTAGCCTTCTTGGCATTCCCTGTGGACAGGGAGCTGACTCGTTGATGGCGCCGAAGGGTTGCCATGCACTGACACCACGGTGCCGACTCAGAGCGGCGCGCCGGGGTCAGCGCTGACTCCATCAGAATAGCCTGGAGCCTAATGTCCCTTTCTCTCTTGTTCCGAGGCTTAAACGACTTGCAAATCTTGCAGCGATCACCGAGATGGGTTTCCCCAAAACAGCGTATGCAGTCCATGTGCGGATCACTCAGTGGCATAGATCCCCTACAAGTGTCACACAACTTAAAACCTGGGGCCCGAGGCATGCCACGGCCTGGGCACTCTAGCTAAACTTAACTAACTAACTAACTACAGGTACCATACACTGAACTAACAGGCAGTTTTGGGGGCAAGCCACAGCAAAGCTGGAGCAGAGCAGTTCCGAAGCACCTTCACTGGCGGCAAGAAAGAACTGAGGGTGGGGAGAGGGCACAGTGCCCCTCATACCGCACCATGGAGGCAGGGCTGGCTTTATGAATGGCAGGGACCGATTCGAATACCCGGCGGTGGTCCGGGTCTTCGGCAGCACTTCATTGGCGGGGGGTCCGCTCCAGGTCTTCCGCGGCACCGAAGGACCCCCCACCGCCGAAATGCCACCGAAGACCTGGAGCGAACCCCCACCCACTCGCCGCTGGGTGAGTAAAAAAATTTTACAAAATTAAAAAGACGCCTAAGGTGCAGGGCCCTCATAGGCGTGGGGCCTGATTCCGGGGAACCGGGGGAATCGGCCTAAAGCTGGCCCTGCATGGAGGCGCCACTCCAGGGGTCGCTGGGGTGCTCCCCTACAGGTACTGCTAGGGGCAAAACTTTCGGCACCGGTGCACGTGGCAAGCAAACACATCTATTGTGGAAGACGTATGAGCAATCACTCGAAGAAGAAATGTCGCATCCTAAAGTTTATTAGCTGTGAAAATCTCCTCTTCTCCTGTTCAGCCATGGTGTGGGTAGTGAGAGGGTGTTTGTCAGTATTGGCAGGGGATGGGCCATCTCATGTGGGGTTGGGGACAGTAGGAAATACCTACCAGAAATCCCACTTAGTGGTGTAAGGACATAACTGGGTATGAAAATATCCCAGATGTAAGTGGCCATTTCTGTACCTACTTCCTGTCCACATGCCATTTATCCCTTGGCTATGCACTGGTTTGCTGCTGATGATGTGTCTCTTTTCAGTGCTTTATGTTCAGTTGGTGCCCTTTTTACAAAGTCAGGAAGGGTTTTTTTCTGTCCCTCCAACTGGTGAGCAGAATGTGGGTTTTTAGCCTCCCTTCACACCCAAAGAATCTTGGGAAAATTAGCTAGAGAGAGTGTTTATTTTGTCCAATTTTATTTATCTTATTACAATTGCATGGCAGGTGTCCAGTGTGGGTTCTTTGGGGAGTGGGGACCAGAGCTGCCATTGCAATCCAGAGTGGGAGATGGGCTACATCTGGCTGGTGGGCCTGCTGCGCAAGCTGGGGGCGGGTGTGGGGGGGGGAGAGAGAAAGAGCTTCAGCGTCTTACACAGAAAGAGGCACCTCACCATCTCTCACATAAGGAAAGAGCAGAGAAGGATTTGGCAGTTTGGGTGCCAGATCTCTGGGGTGGTTCCACGTAAGGTGCCTCTTAAGCATTTGGCATGCCCTCCATGGCCACAGCTTGGTGAAATGCCCTGGACGTAAGCCACTGGACAGTTTTACTTAAAGTGGTGTAGGGGAAAATCCACTTGAAATCCTCTCCTGGTTGCATTGCAACCATGTTATGCAAGTTGTAGAGGCTTTAGCTAAAATCCTGGATGTGGTGTGATAACTGTTATGCTGGTGTGACTGCTGCTTCTGTTTCAATACTTTCTTAAAAAAAGAAAATGGGCATTTTGCTCTAACTAGCATTACAACAGCCCTCAGCAAAACAGGCAGCATTTTCTCCCCCCCCATATAGTGATGGTGCACCAGACTGGAAGCCAGGAAGTCTCAAGTTCTATACCCATCAATTAATTGGGGATATGAAGATATTTAGCATCGGTGAAATCTGAAAACAGACAGAATTTAAAACACTGGCTGCCACAGGCTTTGGACTTAGAGTTCTAAGTGCTTACATCTCTTGAACATGTGACTTAGGCACTTTTGAAGATTTTACATTAGGAAAATAAAGCTGAGAAAGGCTAAGGATAACATTTTCAAATCTGCCTGCTTAAAGTTTTCTATTTCTGAAAAATAGCTAAATTTTTAGAAGTGCTGAACACACGCTACTCCCAATATTCGGCACTTCTGGAGATCAAAAACAACTAGCTGCCCAAATATGGATACAGGCACCCAAATTTAAATGTTGTCTGATATTTCCGAGCCTCAGTGACCTAATCTGTAAAATTTAATACTTCCTTTGAGGGAATCACAAAAGTCAACATTTGTCAATTGTTACCCGCAGTGACTTTGCCAAGAAACATCCTGAATCCTCATGGAAAAAAGTAGAAGCAAATCTGATGCAAACATAGCACCATTTTCAAGATTCCTGCTAACTGGCTGAGTGTACAGCTCTCCACTCTGGGTGAAATTTTCCACCATCTCTTTTAGTCCCTCTCACCACTACCCAAGCACATTAAAATCCTTTTGTATGGATGTGTTCTTGAGCTGCCACTCAAAACCTTACCCCACCTTCCCTACAACCTAGTAGCAGGTATCTCGCTATTTGACTTAAGAGAATGGGTGAAATCCTGGCCTCACTGAAGCCACTGGGGCCAGGATTTCACCCAGTATGTTTACTGGTGATGGGCAAGTGGGTTGCCTCTCTTTGTCCAGATTCTCTGCAACACAAAAGAAAACCCAGGAGAACTCTATGAACTCCTCCAAAAAACCTACAGCTCAAATGTGAAGCAGTTACTACCCATCACTCTGAGCACCTGAGCTATAGCCCATAGATGGGCTAAGTCCACATCTTCTTGTTGTATGACCTCAAGCATTTCAGTAACATTACTGGCTTAATGGCATTATTCTTTTTGCTACAATATATGGTTCATTCAGAACATCCATCCATACATTTGTTTAATTGTTTTGCAGATAAGTACAAATTACTGGTGAAACTCAGTGATTCACCGCTAAATATGAAATGTAGAGAATTTTTTAAAATTGTATTTCCTCTAGCCAAAGTATTACCTGTGCATTGAAAATACTGGTCATCCACTCCATCTGTGTATCTTGTCCATCACAACACATGTGCCTACAATACAATATGGGGTATCATTAAAATAAACAATAGATTAATGAAGTATCTAATTGTAATTGTCACATACCACAGAAGCAGTTCTTGTTTTGACATTCAAAACCTATTTGGATTTCTCTTAATTATTTAATGTTGTTAGTATTTTATTATTTACATTTTACACATAAGAACTTCTAAAACATATATTAAATACATATTATGAAAAGACTGAGGGCAATGTACATAGGATCCAATCCAGGAATCCGTCCATATTCTACAAAAACTGAAGCACCTGTTTAACTTTAAGCATGTGCTTAGTTCCTGGGATTTCAAATCACAGTTTTAAGCCTGTGCTTTGGGGCTTTGCTGAACAGGGATCTTAGCAAGGATATGAAACTAACAGCTGCAACAAATCAACCAATAATTTTTGTTAATGGGTAAAAATCAAAAGAAAACAAGAAAAACACACACATTAGGTTTCAAGCACACTATTTAAAAAATGTTGACATTAAACAGGCAAACACACATTTGTTGGTGTTGGTTACTTACCAGTGGTGCTTTTCAGAATATACTGTAAGACCCCAGCTGAAAAAAAATAAAACTCCACATTAAAAATAAATATTTATTTATTTACCAGAAACCAAAGCCAAAACAGAAAATTGAATGCTAACTTCTGGGTGCTTGCCAAATATTCCATAGGGAAGTTAATTTTACATGGAGATTACACCTCAAAAGCTATTGCAACAAGTTTAACGTGTGGTTCTAATCTGAAAAGCATTTTCATTTAAAATGGCCTTATGGGGTTCCATGTTTATTGTCTCAATGCTTTTGATATCAACTATGCTCTATTTACAAGTTTTGACAGGACCTTTTCATCTAACTAGCAGGTCTGCTGACTCAGTCAAGCTAGGCTCCTTACACCTCATGAATCATCAAAAGAGCAACAAAGTTTAATAGATCAAATTATGCTCTCAGTTATTTCTGTGCTACCCCATACATTTTATAGTTTCAGTAACGTCTATGCAACCTCATGGAGTATGCTTGGGTAATTTGTTAGAACTAATTTAACTTATTAGGAATTCTTTGATGATATACAAAATGGAATAGCATCCAGCTCATTCGGCCTTAGCTGTGTAGGTTCTGCAGGGCTGCTGTGAGTTTAAAAAAAGCATTTTTGTCACTAAAGTAGGAAAAGCTAGGACTGAATACACAGAAGAAACACAACTGAGACAAGAGATGTCATTTTTACATGTTCACTTTCAAGAGGAACACTGATATTTAGTCCTCTAGAAACACAAATGAATGACTTTGAGATCCTTTGATGAAGGTGCTATAACAGGCCAAAGTATTCCTACTAGCAGTGATAGGCAGGGGCGGCTCCAGGCACCAGCGTAGCAAGCGCGTGCCTGGGGCTGCAAACCACAGTGGGCGGCGTACCGGTCGCCATTAGGGCGGCAGGCAGGCATGCCTGCGGGAGGTCCACCATTCCCGCTGCTTTGGCGGCAATTCAGCGGTGGGTACGAAGGCATAGGACCGGCAGATCACCCGCAGAAATGCCGTCGAATCTGCATGACCAGTGGACCGCCCGCAGGTGTGCCACCGAAGGCCGCCTGACTGCCGTGTTTGGGGTGGCAAAAAACAGAGCCGCCCCTGGTGATAGGGACATGGATTTGAAGCAGGTGGGGCAACTAGTGAGGGCAGTCAAGTGAAGACTTGGTTTCTAGAATAAAGTCAGGCAATATAATCTAATATATGGCACTGCCCCATTTCCAGTGGTGTGAGAGACAAGATCAATCAGCTGAGAGTTTGTAAGTGACCTGGGGTAGGCTGTGGTAAGAAAAATAAATCACAGAATGGAATCAAAAAAGAAAGGAGAAATGGGACCAGAGAATAAGATGGCAGAATGAGCAAAAAAACAGAAGGAAAGACAAGTCAGTGAGAACAAGCGAGCGCATGCACACACTGACCCACACAATAGGGCAGAAAAGTAAGAGGACAATCATATGGATCTTTGAAAATGAACAGCTCTGCAGTGAGAGACCTTGGTTTGATGCCAGCTTCTGTCACCTCTGAGGCCTGGGTGTGCCCTAAGGGACAGAGTGCTCTGCCTTTGAAGACAGGAGACCTACTAGTCTGCAGCAACTAACCTGACTCAGTCAAGAGTGCCACTGACTGGCTCAGATACAAAGAAAAGTCACAGCAATGTGGAACCTGGAAAAGGAAAATCCTTCATTGAGGACCCAGGGACTGGCATCAAAGGTCAGGACTAATAATCTTTTTTGGCACACTAAAGGTGTGCTCACCATTGGAATGCAAGATACATGCTACAAGACTAAATTGAGCTAGTAACAATTATAGCCACAACAGAAAACACACTTCAGATTAAGAAAACCAATCAATAAAGTAATTTTCTAAGACAGAAGAGTTAACACGGAACACAGGACCAGACAGCATCAGAACAAGTAATATTATGGAGTGCAATTCCATTCAGAAAAGGGACAGACTTCACTTGACTTCCTGATTTTGTGTGCATGTCTGCAGGGGCGGCTCTAGCAATTTCGCCGCCCCAAGCACGGCGGCATGCGGCGGGGGGCACTCTGGTGGTCGCCAGTCCCGCGGCTCCGGTGGCCCTCCACAGGCACGCCTGCAGGAGGTCCACCGGACCCGCCTGTCGCCTTCCTGGCGACCGGTGGAGCGCCCCCTGCGGCATGCCACCCCAAGCACACGCTTGGCGTGCTGGGGCCTGGAGCCAGCCCTGCGTGTCTGTGTCTGTGCATGTGTCTGTGTGGTGTTCCATCACAAAACTCTAGTATTTTGCTATACAGAACATAACCCCATTTCTTTTCTAATCTTACTTCGTTGGTGGCTTCATTTTCTTCTTCACTCCAAGATAAAGTTTCAGTGAACTGAGGGGCAGCACTTTTTCGGGTTTGCTACTCTGTGAATGAACATAAGTTTCTAATTACTGCATGAGAAATTTACAAAACAGAATGGTTTATAAATGCCCAGTCCCCTTTTCTCTTCCTTTGGGGGTTCTCTATTCTTCTCTTTTCATTATGGGTCACTATTTCTAATTTTTCTACATCCCCCTAATCACCTTTGGGGAAATAATCAACTACCTCTTACAGACCTAGTATAATTATATATGTGTATAAGGTATATGAGTTTCACAGGTCCAGCTTGAGGCTAAGAGATTGAAGTGAAGTTGACAAATTCTCCAGTAGGGAAAAAAAGAAGCGAATTTCAGTGTCTCATACATGGAGCATAAAGCCACATTGATTTAGTATTTGTCGTTCAGCACTTTTAGGCCTCTATTCAGCACAAGCTTAAGTCCATGTGCTTACAGTTAAATACGTGTATTTGCTGAACCAGGGTCTTAATTTTTCTCCACCATACAAATGCTTTCAGTCTCTCACCCTCAACCCTGGGGGGAGCAGAAATAGAACAGTCAGATTTTAAAGAACACGGTTGATTATACAAAGGAACTTCCATTCAAAATTGTAAATATGCAGAAAGTTAAGAATCAATTGTTATTTCTTTCTCTGAATAGGCGAAGTGATAAACTTTACATACAGGCAAGGCCAATTTAGCGCATATCCCTACCTTCACCTACTGCCTGAAACAACTAAGTAATAGAGATTCCCTGAGCCTATTTTTCCTAAATCTATAATTCCAATATGGCAGCTGAATGAATAAGCACCTGTACAAAATATATTTCGAATCTAGCTCCATTGCAGTGCAATTTGAATGAGCATTTCCTCTTAAAGAAAAGCATGCATCTCCAGCAATAAACTTAATTTGTTGTTAATAAGCATTCATAAATAATATTTAATTAGTACATGCTCTCCACTTGCAAATACCAACCCCCTCAACTATTCTTTTCTAAACAGCACTTAAAATTGAGTTATAATAATTACAAGCGCAAAGACAACTATCAAATGACAGCCAAAGACAAATAGATTCAGGTATTCTGTCAGAACAGTTTTTCCACAATTTACTAATTTTTTTAACTTAAATTCTATAAAGCCATTTAAAGCTCATGCAGTATTTTACCACTTAATAGAAAACTTCATCTGAGTTTAGAAATATATTAAAAAAACAAACCTAAAAACAAAGAGAAAAAAATATGTCTTTTTTTTATGAATCCTTAGATATATTTCTTAAGTAGAATGACCACAGGATGTCAGAAAGTGCCTAAATACTTAGTGCTAAAAACTGAAATTGGCACATATGTGAGCATTAATTAATACTCCTAAAACCTTACTTAGCACCTTGCAATTTATACTAATCCTATCAAACTCTTGCCAAGGTGCTAAGCTATTAATGTTAAAATGAATCAAATAAAACTAATCATAAATACCATACTTAGTTTCATAATTTTGTATAAATTGCACACATTCAAAAGGATTCTACAAAGCACTAAAAAACTTCTGATACATTATGGACCCAAAGTGGACTGGGCCTAAACCAATAATATAGGTTTAATTTTTCTGTTTTTATTATTAAAAAGTTAAGTAAAAATTTCATACTTTTTTCAGAAGGGGCAGGGGAGGGGAGGGGAATAGGGACGAGAGGGAAAGAAGATAACATTCACAAAACAGTACACAGAAAAGAAAGAAGATACTATAGTGAAAGATGTTATTTTCCAAAACTCTTCTATCATTACATTTTTAACAAAAATAATTTTTAAAAGTTATTGTGCTTTTGTACTTTGTCTTTTCTAAAAGCCTTGAAATTTGCAGGGCAAACAAATAAGCAGCTATTGGAGCTTTATAATATTTGCAACACCCCAGTCTTTAAACAAGCTCTGTACATAAAAGATAGATTCTATACTGGCTTCTAAACTATACTAGTTTCTAAAAGTTGTTTTAATTAAAACAAAGTTTATCATAATACATAAACTTAGCTAAATGAGCTCTTATATTTTCTCAGTTTATTCCACTTTAACAACTCTAACATAAGCAAAAAATCTCTCTGCTTATTTTAATCCCTGAATTGCGTAGGCAAGCATAACAATTGCTGATTTGCCTGTCAACCTGTATTCATTTTTTTCATATGTAAAGGAAAGGAGTTTAAAGCTTAACTGCTCATGATTAGAAGGGTGCAGAGTATGTGTTTATACCTTCATATCCTTGTAAAGAAGCAGATTTCCTTCCCGTAATACGAAATAACGCTCCTGAAATTTATTTCCAGACAGTAATTTTGATGGTTCTTCTTTGTATTTCAGATAGCCTGCTTTCACATTACCTTTTGCATTCTTCTCTGTCAAGATGAAAAGCATTTGGTTACAGTATTTTTAAATATTGGAAATCACCAAGTACTGAATTTTAATGTGCTTAACATTATTATGTACCAACACAATGATACCAGAATTGTATTGTTCTAAACTTTCTTATTTAAAAGTTTATGATGAATATATTGGTGGTGAAAGATGTCCTATTCACAGCACAGACAGAAACCATGTAAGCTGTCTACACTGTGTCATCAACGTACTTCAATATGAACATGGAGAGACTAAAGTAAATTTCTAGGAAAGAATATCCCAAAGCTTATTTAGATCTTAGTTTCTTCAATGAGTCTAATACTAACTGATACCTTTTGTTGAATAATGTATTTTGTCATGCTGGCACTGGACTGTGGTAGTCAACTTATTTCTACAGCTGGTCAACAATTTTTGAATGTAATGTGGCGTGGGTAAAAACCTGCCTTTCCTGAAAAAAGTTTTGCAAATATGTTGGCTTTAGGAATTTCTTTTTTTGTGTGTGTGAAAATCTGAGACTTTAAAAATCCAAAACACGGTCAAAAATTTTCACTGCCAAAAATTGGGTGTTGTGTCAATTCAGTTATGTTTTTGAAAAACTGATTAAAAAGTGCTTTAAAAAGGGGGGCGGGGGAAGATAGGTATATCTCAAACCCTGTGCAAGGGAAACAACTTTAAAAGTTTGACATTTTTGCAAGTATCTTTTATTTATTTAACCTGTTCTACTCATTTCAGGTAAGTCAAATGTCAGCTGGCAATGAGTTTTTGTCACTAATGTCTAGGCTAAATTTGAATGAAACTTTGCTAAATAAATTCCATTGGGACTGATATTTTCTAAGTAAAAAAGCAATTACAAAAAATGCCAGTGGGTTGAAGAGAGATGTAAAGTGGGAATCTAGAATGTAACTCTGTAGGTGCTACAGGCTGCCACAGCAACAAATTTGAATCTGGGGGAGCAAGACAACAGTGAACATTGTGGCTAGTCATGTTTAGATGAACAAAGGGTACTCTGCCTTTTATCTGAAAACTACTGTGAATGCACTGTACAGCAAACCTAGGTTCCTGTGACTGGGACACTGCTGGAGTTGGCATTCCTTTTTAAAGTTACTGCCACAAGTCACTGAAAAGATACAGAAGCCAGCAGCATACGGGTGACTTATGGGTGACCAGTAGTTAAAGCAGATTGCCAAGAAGGAAGGAGAGTAATCAGGGAGAGGATGGGTAGCAGTGCTCACACTTCAGCCCCTGTAGGGAGTCATATCCTGGTAACAGAGCTAATAATTCCATTATCCTCAAATACCACTATTCTATAAACTGAGTCAAGTTTTGCAGAGAGTTATTTTTTTTCTGTTTAATTTACACATTTCTTAGATGCTTTTAGTTATTTAGAAAACATGTCTGCTGTTGTTTACCACCTGTAGAACTATACTGTCAATTGTTTTTTCCACTGAAAACATTAGGTTATGTTTTTACATTATTGACTTGTTTTCAATAAAATTGATTTTATGTTTTGCAAAGTTGATACACAAATTGCAACTTATCAACAAGTGACACAGAATAATATAGCTGTAAAATATAAGGGGAAAGGACATAATATTTGAAATAAATTCTCAAAAAATTTTAAGCAAATCATTCATGAAAGTTAATCAGGAATACAGCAAAGAGAACTAATTCATATGTAGATACCGTTTAGTTACAAAGATGGTGATACTTAAAAAGAACAATGTCTCACAGCAAATTACACACTTAATTGTATTTGAGAACTAGTGATTCCTACATTATATCATGATCAGAATCATCAAATTCTTCTATATACATACATTCCTTTGTACAAGTAATCATGATATCAGAGTATGACACAAAATGTATAAATTTGGTATTACAACTGATAAGCCAGAATTAGGAATCTACTTATAATATTGAAGGAGGCAGTAAAACGCATGGTCCAATACAATTTCTAATAATATAGAGAAATTACTGCACCATTACATTTCTTCAACATTCCCCAGTAATCCCCAAATTACTATAATTTCCTAATTTGGCAATATTTTTAGTAACTCAATCATGTGACAAAGAAATGTCTATCTTTTATTAATATTTCAACAGGAGCTTTCAGAGTGTATATTCGTCTCTCATACTCACTGCTTATAAGACTATTTTTACATTAAAATGAGTCAAGTCTGGCATGCCTGATCCAATACATTAAAACATACTAAAAAAACTGGAATTGTTGGTAAAACAGAAGCTAATGGGTACTTAGGTTGGACTGTTAGAAAGAGAAAATAATTTACAGTCTTAATATATAACAATCAGTGCTGTTATACGTATGATGGGGAGTGCAGAAAAATGTAATTCCTCATTTTTGCCTCTTGTTTGTATATGTTGCAGCAGTGCTCATAACTATACAGTTTTCAATGTCTGTTCTCTTTTTTATGTTCTTTGCCCTGTTTTTAAGGGTCCTTTAAAAATTTATTCCATATATTAATAAATGAAGAAAATTGTTTCCGTAAGTAAAACCTTCAAACTAATTAATATTACCTGTCTAATTTTATATACACATACATACATATATACATATATATATATACACACACACACATATATACACATAGACCCACACACACACAGAGCACACACATATATACATATACACACACACGCGCTGGGGCAAGCGATTAAAAAAATTAATCGTGATTAATCATGCTGTTAAACAATAATAGAATACCATTTATTTAATTATTTGTAGAAGTTTTCTATATTTTCAAAGATATTGATTTCAATTACAGCACAGAATACAAAGTATCCCTGAAGTAAAATCCACTCTCCCTTCCAAACAAGGGCTCACTCAACTGAATGGAGCCCACCCACCTAGTAAAAGGAGGTGAGCCTAGCAAGCCCAGTACCAGAAACAATCCTTCCAGAAGCAGCAGCAAGACACTTTCCTCACCTTCCTCCTGCACAAGTTATTGCTTGCTCCTCCCCATTGTCACCCCAGTCCTTCCATGCCCTCCTCCTGCACAAGTCACTGCTTACTTCCCCTCTCCCCTGTCCTCCCTCAACATTGAATGCTTGTTTGTCTGAGTGATTGGCTGAACAAGTAGTAAGACTGAGTGGACTTGTAGGCTCTAAAGTTTTAGATTGTTTTAGTCTTAAGTGCAGTTATTCTTTTATACATAATTCTACATTTGTAAGTTAAACTTCCATGATAAAAGAGATTGCATTACAGTACTTCAATGAAGTAAACTGAAGTTTCTCTTTTACAGTGAAAATGTTTGCAATCAAAAATAAAGTGAGCACTTACACTTTGTATTCTGTGCCATAAATGAAATCAATATATTTGAAAATGTAGAAAACATCCAAAAATATTTAAATAAATGGTATTCTATTATTTTTAATCGCTTGACAACTACACACACACACACACACACACACAGTAATTGGGTCCATATGGATGGACTTCAGGCTTACGTGAATCTCCATCAACTTCACTGGGGCTTAGTATGAGTATATAAGGGTTCAGGATCTGACCTTGTCTGGGAGTGCAGGTTTTGGTGGGGCCAGAAATTAAGGGTTCAGGATGCGGTAGAGGACTCCAGGCTGGGGCAGAGGGTTTGGGTGTGGGGGGGGGGGGGGTGAGGACTCCAGCTGAGTGTGCAGGTTCTGGGGTGGAGCTGGGGATGAAGTGTTTGGGGTGCAAGAGGGGGCTCCGGCCTGGGGCCAAGGGCTTTGGAGTGTGGGAGGGGGTGCGGGCTCTGTCTGAGGATGTGGGCTCTGGGGTGGGGCCAGGGATGATGTGTTTGGAGTGCAGGAGGGGTCTGGGGTAAATGGTTGGGATGTTAGGGGGTGGGCTCCGGGAAGGAGTTTGGGTGTGGGAAAGGACTCCGGGCTGGAGTCCCTGCAGCTCCCAGGAAGCAGCCACCATGTCTCTGAGGCCCCCTTGATGCATGGGTGGCCCAGGAGGCTCCGTGCAGTCTCCTCTCACCCACAGGTTGCAGTTCCTGGCCAATGGAAGCTGCAGAGCTGGCCCTCAGGGCGGGAGCAATGTGCATAGCCTCACTAGCTGCCCATGTGTCTAGAGGCTGCAGGGACCTGGCAGCTGCTTTTGGAAGCCATACAGCACTAGGGCAGGCAGGGAGCCTGCCTTACTCCCAATCCCAAAATGCACCACCGACCGGACTTTTAATGGCCCAGTCAGCGGTGCCAACTGGAGCCGCCAGAGTCCCTTTTCAACTGGGCATTCTGGTTGAAAACCAGACACCTGGCAACCCTGGGAATAAACAGGAATTCAGTCCTCACTCTTCCAATCCAAATGGAATTGACAAATTATTACAATTATATTCATAACATTGGGATTCAACAATAACTTAAATCCCCTCACCCATCAGCTCAAATTGAGAGAAAATAAAGTCACAATTATATCAATAATAAATAATAGGAATCATAGGACTCGAAGGGACCTCAAGAGGTCATCTAGTCCAGTCCTTGCACTTAAGGCAGGAGGTGACTATCTAACCTGCTCTTTAAAATCTCCAATGATGGAGATCCCACAACCTCCCTAGGCAATTTATTCCAGTTCTTACCCACCTTGATAGTTGGGAAGTTTTTCCTAATGTCCAACCTAAATTGCCCTTGCTGCAATGTAAGCCCATTGCTTCTTGTCCTCTCCTCAGAGGTCAACAAGAACAATTTTTCTTCTTCTCCTTGTAACAACCTTTTATATACTTGAAAACTTATTTCCTCCTTCATTCTTTTCTTCTCCAGACTAAACAAACCCATTTCCCCCCCCAATCTTCCCTCATAGATCATGTTTTCTAGACCTTTAATCATTTTTGTTGCTCTTCTCTGGACTTTCTCCAATTTTTCTGAAATGTGTGACCTAGAACTGGACTCAATACTCCAGTTGAGGCCTAATCAGCACAGAGTAGAGTAGAAGAAATTACTTCTTGTGTCTTGCTTACTATGACCCCCAGATCCCTTTCCCCAGTACTCCTTCCTAGACAGTCATTTCCAATTTTGTATGTGTGCAACTGATTGTTCCTTCTTAAGTGGTGTACTTTGCATTTGTCCTTATTGAATTTCATCTTATTTACTTCAGATCAGTTTGTCCAGATCATTTTGAGTTTTAATCCCATCCTCCAAACCCCTTGCAACTCTTCCCAGCTTGGCATTGTCTACAAACTTTATAAGTGTACACTCTACATCACTATCTAAATCTTTGAATATAGAGGATACCCAACTCCCTCCATAGCAAGAGGATTTAAATTAATTATCACAACTGTTTCATGATCATAACTTAACCACAAAAAATAGACAGATACTAGGTCGCTAGTCTGCTGTGACTGCTGCCTATCACCAATCCAAGGAAACAATGAGACCATATTGTACTCCTTTTCTGCCTGTATCCACTTATTGTCTCTTGTCTTATACTTATATTGTAAGCGCCTTAGGGCAGGGATCAGCTTTTTGTTCTGTGTTTGTACAGCGCCTAACACAATGGGGTCCTAGTCCATGACTAGTGCTTCTAGGCACAAAAGTAATACAAACAATAAATCATAATAATCAGGATTATTTCTTTGTTCTGAAGTTAGTCTTTAAACTGATCAAACCACTTGTTCTAAAATCAGTAACCCTCTCGCCATAACAAACCTGTCAAAATCTTTCTCTCAGTTCTATCAACTGATTGACACATGGAGCTTTTTATCCAAATCTTAGGGGAAATTGCTTCAATTCTGTACCACATAATTTATCCTCAAACTGACTATTTTCTATATTCTTTGCCTGCCACTAATTGGGTGGCTGATGCTGAAATTAAACCAAAAATAATTTCAGCTTTTGTCTTAATATGGGAAATTCTCATTTTAGAGGAAGAAATAAAGATTTATTAAATACAAGTGAGCGTTACTGATTATCTCATCATAAAAAAAAAATACTTAAAACACACAATTGGTTTTCTTCTTGCTACTTGAAAGACCTGGATCATCTCTTGTTACAGACCTCATCCTTCTGCTGTCTAAATTTATTACTCATGCTAACGGAGAAGGAAAAACTAATGGTCACCAAAGACATTACTATATAGCCACAATTAAAATCTCCAGTGGGTTCCATGTATAAAAATCTGAGGACATTATACAGATATTTGCTTCTGTCTTTATAGTCTGAACAAATGAAAATCCTGAATGGCCCAATCAGCAAACAAGATATAAAGGAGGCTAGTCATCACAAAAAAGGAAAATTAAATGATAAAGCCTCCATATAAAATGATTTTGGCACATATTGATAAACATAACTTTTAAATTAACCTCTTTCAAATGTATCAAGCAGCTTTTGATAAGTAATTTCCTGGATCTTTCAATATTATCAATTTCTATTATATATAAAAAAATGCTGTATCTAAAAACCTCACCCCTCTCTTTGGTAATGCAAACTTTTGGTGACATGGCTTGGGGCGGCAAAAACGCTGGAGCTGGCCCTGTCATGGAATAGTTTTTTTGAATCCCTGTGATGAAAAACATCTGGGTATTCAGACCCTCCATGCCACTGTAATAATCTTTACACAAAATCTGCCTTGAGAAGTACCATCGCAAACAATTTATTGGTTTTCAAATGGTACCTCATATATATACACATACATATTTACATGTAAGTGGTAAACAGGATTCTCGATAAAGCAGGGGGAGGAGATGGCAGAAAACAGAACAATTTATATTTTAGCAAACACAAGTAGGGAAAGGAAGAACATGGATCATCCTTCATGGGGCAGGGTTCACTTGCTAAGGAGTGGGTGGATCGGCTTATGTGGCCTGCATCTTGCAGGAGGTCAGACTAGATGATCATAATGGTCCCTTCTGATCTTGAATTCTATGATTCTATCACCAGACTCCATGTCACCTTCCTCACTTTTTGGAAAAATTTTGCTTGAGAAGTAACCTTCAGAAGAATCCACTTCAAAGGTTCACTGGAATATAAAAGAAAGGGGCAGAAAATCCCAGTTCTCTCTTTCTCCTAAGAAGACAAAGCATCAGCACCTCTGGCCCTCTCTGACCAAAGAAAGGGTCAATAACTATCTTTCTGGAAGACTGTAGGTGAGAAAGGCCAATTTAAATGATGCCTAGCTAGATTGTGGGCTTGGCTACACTTGCAGATGTGCAGCGCTGGGAGTTACAGGTGTGTTCGTACAGCTGTGTAGGGAAAGCTCTGGTGTGTGGCCACACTCACAGCTACCAGCGCTGCAGTGTGGCCACATTTGCAGCATTTGCAGTGCTGTTGGGAGTGGTGTATTATGGGCAGCTATCCCAGCGTTCAAGTGGCAGCAACATGCTTTTCAAAAGAGTGGGGTGGGGTGGAGTGTGACAGGGAGCGGGGGAGAGAGAGAGAGAGTGGATTTTTGGAGCCGACACTTCAGCTCCCTGCCTTGCAAAATCTGAAAATTTCCTCGACCCCTCATTTACTCTTAACTGCAAATAGCCTGCAGACCAGATAAGCAGCTGCTCCAAGGGACTCCCTTTCTCCCCCTCCCCCCGCTGTTTCTCTCCTCAAGCAAACACTCGTCCCCCTGCCTGCCTCATTCACAGCAAGGTAGTGGGTTATCTCAATTGATTGTTCACAGTCAGTTACAGATTGATCACAGCAAACAAGAGCTGTGTTTGTTTTTTAGATAAGCAGCTCCCGGAGCCCCGAGTTCACAACAAAACAAAGAGAGTAATTTAGTTAAAAGCATTCTGGGATATCTCCTAATACCCTGGAGGCCAATAACAGCGCTGGTGTGTGGCCACACTTGACGAGCAGCCCTGCATCACCAGCGCTGCACTCGTTATACCCCAAGCAGACCAGGTGTACAGCTAGCGCTGCAGCCAGGGAGTTGCAGCGCTGGATGTGCCTTGCAGGTGTGGACAGTTACTAAGTTGCAGCGCTGTAAAGCCTCCACCAGCGCTGCAACTCTCCAGTGTAGCCAAGCCCTGAGTTTTAGAGTTTTAGATGTGTGTTTTCACTTTAATTTGCTTGTAGCCATTTCTAACTTTATCCCTTATACTTTAATTTACTTAAAATCCTACCTTGTTTTGTTAATAAATGTTTGATTTTTAGTGTAATCCAGTGCAGTGTTCAGAATTAACTGTTTGTTAACTGCAGTTAAATTAAGAAACTGCTGAATACTGATTCCTTATGGGGGCAAGGAATCTTAATAACCAGGGGCGGCTCTAGAAATTAGGCCGCCCCAGGCAGCGCAGAGCGCTGCGCCGCCCTTCCTCGGTCCCGCGGCGGGTCCCGTCTTCCCGCGGCAGGTCCACCGGAGCCCCGGGACGAGTGGACCTGCCGCAGGCATGACTGCGGGAGCTCCACCGGAGCCGCGGGAACAGCGAACCTCCCGCGGGCACGGCTGCGGACGGTTCGCGGGTCCGGCGGCTCCGCTTGAGCTGCCGCAGTCATGCCTGCGGGAGGTCCAGCCGAGCCGCGGGACGAGCCCCCCTCCGCAGTCGTGCCTGCGGCAGGTCCGGTCGTCCGCGGCTCCGGCGGACCTCCCGCAGGCATGACTGCGGCAGGTCCACCGGCCCAGCCTGCCGCCCCCTAGATTTGGCCGCCCTAGGCAACAGCTTGCTTTGCTGGTGCCTAGAGCCACCCCTGTTAATAACCCAACTGTCCAGTCGAGGGCTGGACTTTGCAGAACACACTTTTGGGGGGAAAATCTGGGACTCGGAGTGTGTTGGGGTCACTCTGTTAATAGTAACCAAGGATTCTGGAAGCCTGAGTGTGACTGGTGTGTTGCTGGCAAGCTGCTGGGGTCAGAGCTACTGGACCAGGGTTGTCACTATACAGACACTCAGGATGTGACTTGCATGCTGGTAGGCTGTTTACGAGAGACCCAGGTTGGCAGCTACAGCAGCAAAGCATCGTGAGACACCCAAGATTACAGCAGTGACAACCTTTTACTGATCTGGACTGCACTCCATTGACAAGCCCTTTGTATGTTTGCTGTTGGTGGTAACTTTGCACAATGGATCCAAATTCTGAGTTCTGCTCCCAAAGGACTTGTCTCAGTTAATAACTAAAATTCCCCTGGTTTGGTTATTCGGGAAAAGATACTAAGCCCACTCTCCATTTTATTTTTGTTCTACAGAACCAGTGGCTGTATATTTTCCCCTGTTTAATGATGCCTAGGTGTGAAGAGGCCACTCACATGATTTCTCTATATGTTGCTTTCCACCCTCGTCTTTGAAAATTAGTTGGGACTAAAAATAATGTATAAGTGTAGGATTCATTACTATACTCTTTGCTAGAAGAAGTGGGGAACCTTCTCTGCTTTGAATCACACTCACATTAGGGAAACTCTTTGAAGATGTACAAGTATGCTATTTTTGTTGGCTTTTTAAAGGGAACTAAATTGACTTAAGTTCTCATCATTTCAGAACCAGTATTTATACTCTCATGTCCATATCATTTAGTGCTGATGCTATATCAAAGTTTCATCAGACCAGTTATAACCAATTGCCAAAGAAATGGAAATGAAGTTTAGCCAAGCTACAGCATTAAGGGCAATTAACAGAGCCAATTAGAAGGTCTGAGCTTTGCTAGGAACATCACTGCTACAAATGCCAAAAATAAAGGCACACAGTACAGAAACTGCAAATAAAAAAATGAAATCCCTCCTTGAGTACAAAGTGGTTGAAAGAAATTGGAGCCAGATGAGGATGAAACACTGGGTGCTTGATCAGGACACACCAGAAAATAAAACAGATTCAGTAATAATGTTAAAGTGAAGGCTTCAACTTTGTTAACTGTAAGCAGAGAAGGAGGAGGGAGTGAGAGAAAAGAAGACATATGTCCACTGAAAATACCTGGCATTTATTTGGGCCCAACACAAATAAATGGCCTCATGTCAAATATCAAATAGTTAGGGTTGCCCCCCACCCTTCAGCATAATTGCTAGAATCTAATCCATAACCATTAATGAAAGTACACATGAATGGTACCTTAATCTGCAAAGACATAAGGTCTCTCCTTCGTCCTCCAGGCTAATAGGATCCCACCAGTTATCTCCTCCTTCCCTGCCCAGCAACAATCTCCCTGCACATTCTTGGTAGGAAAGGCGCAGAGAAGCCAAGCCAGCCCCTCCCTTCTGCACTCCTCTCAGGATTCCACAGGGTGGCTTTCCCTTGCTGGTCTAATCAAATATTCCTCCCTTCCCTGCAAAGGGACATTGGGGGATGAATCAGAACCATTACCTGGGCTCCCAAAATTTGTTTTTGTAATTTACCAATATGTATATGTCACTGTGTCACCCCCACTCTGAACTTTAGGGTACAGATGTGGGGACCTGCATGAGATAACCCCTAAGCTTATTTACCAGCTTAGATCTAGTAGCTGCCACCACCAAATAGTTTAAACAAACATTTATGGGAGAGTCATTTAGAAACTCTGTCTTCCTTCCAAATATTTCCCCAGTCTTTAACCCTCTTTTCCTGGCAGGATTGAGACTGATTCACCTCCCACCAGATCCAAAAAACCCTTGGATCTTAAAACAAGGAAAAATCAATCAGGTTCTTAAAAGAAGACTTTTAATTAAAGAAAAAGAGTGAAAGGAATACTTCTGTGAGATTAGCATGCAGGCTACTCTCACAAACAGATTCAAAACACAGTGAGCCTCTGGGCAAAAACCTTAGTTAGACAAAGAAACTCAATTTGATTCTCCCTGTATGCAAAAACAAAGTCACAAAAGAAAACAAACAATTTAATACATTCCTTCTCTAAACACTTACTACTTTTAAGAAATGTTAGATGGCTGATTCCTGGATCCTTCACTCTGGCACAAAACTTTTCTGAATAGACAAAAGACTGATTTCCCTCCTCCTCCTTTGAAAACATCTTGTCCCCGCATTGGTTTCTCTGGTCAAGTGTCAGCTAGGCTATGTGAATTTCTTAATCCTTTACAGGTAAAAGAGGAATTAACCCTTAACTGTCTGTTTATGATAGTATACATGGATTTACACATAAGATTAGAAACAGAAGTGTTATGTGTGTAAATGGCAACAGTGCATAAACATCAACACACATTCCACATTTAAGAAGCTTTAAACCCCTTCAAATTATTAATTAAAAATATATACTTTTTTATTTGCTGATATTTTAATTACTATTTGTTTTATGGCAGTTAATATTTACACATTTAAAGAGAAATGTTATCGTCTCTCTATTGCTTTTATTGTTAATGTTTCTGGTAAAAATTAAGGATTACAAGAAGACTTATTAAAACTCTTGCAAAATGAAACTTATTTAAAGCAGTGTTTATTTTTAACATCCTACTGCTTAACTTCTTTACTTTTATTAAAATAAAACCTAGTTACAGTTGATTTTGCTTGTATCATTGACTCTGCTTCATTATTAAGACAAAGCAAGAAAAGCACAGAAATATTCCTTAGCGTTTTTCAGTTTTTACAATGAATAGCAAAAAGTGAGTATTTCTGAAATGACGACTGTTGTGCTGGTAACAAATTGACATTAAATCACGTTTGATTTACTTTCATTATTTCCTTTTTAGATCCCACTGTTAAGGTGTATCGGATGTAATGAATGTAGCAGTAGTGCTGGAGTTGGTAGTCATTGTGATTGATTTGGAAGACATTTGTTCAGACAGAGACAAAGTAAACTGACTATCTAGCTACCCCAAATCTATCACCAAGTACACTCCACATAAGTAGTATTTACAAGTTGGTTGCTGCAAGATACAATTAAGGAGAGAGAGAGGAAAAAAACAACCTCAGGGTTTTAGTCACTAAAATGTATTCACCATGGAAAAGCTTCTTAAAATGGCAATCCTAAATTCAAGAACAAATCCAGCAGTAATTCAAGAGATTATTTAGCTGTGATAATATTGCCATGATTAAGGCTACAATTTGCAACATTGCAGAAATATTCTGAATCCAAATGAAGCAAGAGCACTCACTAAATCTGCTTCTTAAATACACTTTTATTACTTTAACAGCTAAACTACTTTGAATAGCCTGTAAGCATCTAAATACAGTACCATTAAATCAATATGCAGCATTAAAATAAAATGAAGACCTGAACCAACAAGCATTATACCCACAAAACCAATGTATCTGGCCCAAGTCAAAATGCATAGCTCTGAGGCAAACTACCCTATCAGATAACGGAGATCCATTCCAATTGAACATACAGAGACGAGCAAAGAGGAGTTATATAACCCACACACCACCTGGGTGCAGAGCTCTGTCCCATTTAGTGGCACTGAGACCACTTAGAGATTAATGAGTCTGCATCAGCCTTAGCTAACAGCCACAGGGCTATTTGCTCATGCAGTAGAGACTCGTGCATTTAGCTCCAGAAGTCCCAGGTTTGATTCTGCCCGCTGACAACCGGGGTTTGTTGGTGTGAGAGTAGCACACACAAAAAGGTATCAAAATAAATAAAAAATAAGGATAGTTCTTCTGAAGTAAGTGCAAATTGCAACCTCCAGGTTAAATTACTGCAATGACCTATATTTGGAAATGAACCCTCAGACACTGAAGAAATTCTATTAGATAAAGGACACAGTGGTTCACCTGATGACCAACAAAGGCAGATGAAAGCACCTTCTTCTCACGCTTCATTCACTTAACTGGTTACGCATCAAACACTAACTGGGGATAAAGGTCTTTGTCTTCATATTCTAAACTCTCAACCAGGCCTGGGCCCAGCTAACTTCTCCCTTCTTCCTCTCTATTCACTAGCAACTATATAAATTACTACTCTCATGGATGGTGGTACTGAAGAATAAAATTAGCTAAAGTAGTGGACAATGTGTTCTTAGTGGTGGCGCTTCCCTCCAAAAAGAACCAAGGATGACAAGAAAAGTTTGCCACCTTAAGGACAACATGCATCTGACCTTTCTTTGTCATCCTTGATTCTTTTTGGAAGGAAGCTCCACCACTGAGACAGATAGATGAAAGATTAACGTATTTGTATAACTGGAAGTGACAGAAAAGAAAAAGCATATTTACATGGATATGTTGATAGGTAGTTTTAATATTTCATCAAGTCTATCAGAAAAAAAAATCAGCACTAGGTTTGATTGCCACAAACACCACTCTCATACAACTTGAATTCATAATGTACTGGTTTTCAATCTTCTTTTGTTGTAAAACATGCAACATAGATATTCCCATCATGAATCCACCTTCCAATCCCCCATTTTCCCTGAAACAGATATAGTAAAAAATTAACTTAACGCATGAGATGGCTGTGGCTGCAACTGTTAGATCACATCTCATTTTACATCTGGGCTATGTTTACTCCTTGGGTGTCAGACCTAATTTTCTCTTCTTACCTGTGACTTCCACTGCCCTACTCTCTTGTGCAGTTTGCTCCTGTTGTCCTATGTTTGCTCTTGTGCTCCATTTTGGTGTAATCAGGATACACAGTCAATGTTTTTACACCAAAAGGACATTACCCAAGGTAGGTGGCTCTATGTTGTTTTTATTGGTCAAAAATATCACCAGAAACATCTGGTTAGGCCTTGACTGGGCTATGAAAAATCTGGATAGACCTTAACTGCGCTACAATTATCAGCAAGCAACACATGGACTATTTAGCAGTGCTCTGTGAGCCAACAGTGGTATGCAGACCACAGTTTCTGAACTGCTGCCACAGAGTTTTCCTTGGATGTTTTCATATACTCAAACAGTGGATTTTATAGTTAGGGAAAAAAAGAACACCTATACATCCACTTGTTTAGAGAAATTCAGTGGAACCATTGATAGAGCTCTGATTTTTGTACTGTGTAGTACCAGAGACTTTCTCAGATATTTCAATGGTACTTTACACACACAGAACAATCACTGAAACAGTTAACAAGTTTATGCCATGTTGGTACTTTGACATAAAACGTCTAATTTTTCAAAAAATAATAGTACATACCATTGTAGAGTTTTACTGCATCTGCTGTTAGAAACTTCTTTATTACAAGATGTGCAGAGCCAGGCTCAGGTAATGAACTCCAATGAAGAACTTGTTCCAACACATTCTCTGTGTAGTGTAGAGGGCGCTCTAAAAATGTCAAAAGTGTAAAAAAGAAAACTTAACAGAGAAGAAACAACAAAAACAAAACCACAGGTCCTGGTAGGTTACATAAGCCTAAGTATTAACATGGATCTCTTTAGAACATGGAACCTTACCTCGTCGGTTGTTCAAGTGAATGCTACAATTAAGCATTTAACTGTTGATCCTCTACCCCAATACTTTGGCTGCTATGTTCCAAATAAGTTTCAATTTCAAGCAATGCATACCCAGATGAACATCA
Organism: Mauremys reevesii; assembly: GCF_016161935.1. Classification (NCBI taxonomy): domain Eukaryota; kingdom Metazoa; phylum Chordata; order Testudines; family Geoemydidae; genus Mauremys; species Mauremys reevesii. The sequence goes on along the minus strand of NC_052627.1, from coordinate 98,280,227 downwards.
GCAAAGTGTTTAAAAGAACTCATTATACTGAACTCTTAATGGACCCTTCTGAAAGGACATAAAATACATAACTGTACTACATACTATCTAATTCAAAAGTTGGATTTAAACATAATTTAATATTTATATTATGGTAACACCTATGGTGCCAGCCCAGTTGGGCGAGGCACTGTACAAAGTGACATTCCCTGCCCCCAAAAGTTTGCAATCTAAACTATAAATGTAAAATTTCAGTTATGGCAAATAATTTCCTCTTTCCCATCATCACAATCTGCAGTAATTTATTGGCATAAATTAAATTATCCATTAAAAAGGACACAAACAGATATTGGTCCAAATTCTTGGCCCCACTCCGTTCCCTTTGCAAAATAGTTATACAGTGCTGGCTTATCAAACCAGGAAATCCACAGCCCCTGGCACAGGAGATATAGCCCAATAAAAGAGGGTGTGGGCACAGTGTCAATGCATTTCAGTAATCTTTGAAGGCAGAAACGCACTTTAGGGGCATCAACAGTTGCAAAATAGAGCAAACTGCTTTAAGTTATACACAGAGTCATTATGGCTCTGGCCAACCCAAGGATCATGGAACTGCAAAGGTGAAAACACAAATTGTGCCACTGCTCCCTAGGATACTAATTCAATGCAACTTGGGCTGATGGGCCCAATAGCTACATGTGTATTCACACACAGACCCAGACATACCTGCCGACCAAAGTTCAGCTGAATTTCATGGGGACAAATATGCTATTTCCTTAGCCCCAGGGCTTCCCCCTGCCAAATATCAAACACCTGCTGCAAACAATGGAGGCATGAGACCTCATTAAAACAAAACGAAGTCACAGGAATACCCTATAATAAAGAATGTTAGACATTGTAACTACAGGGGTCCCTACCAGCTCCTCCTATAATAATTTAAATATTTTCTGTTGTTTTGTAAAATTCTGGGCTGTTTATTGCATTATTTCAGTATACAGGCTTGACATTCTGAATGATTAATCAAATTCACTCATTTGTAAACATTTTGAATTTTAGAAAATCATCAACTTGAGTAATCCCTTCAAAAATATTTAACAATACCATTTTATTAAAGTTTCAACTGTTCTATATTGACTATGGTAGGTCCCAAAGGCCTCCCCCCAGCTCTCAATCAAGACTGGCACCAAATTGTTATAGATACTGCAGAAATGCAGGAGTAGTTAAGGACACAACACAAAATCTTACAAATGGTGCTTGTTGCAGGATTAGAGATTAAGAATGCCCCCTCTCCCCTTGGTAGGAGACATTTATTTGATCCAAGTGTCAGGACTTCCTTCTCAGAATACTGATCAGAGGGCATGCCCTTGGGCACGCCCTTGGGCGCCACAGCCCCCCTTCTCTAACCTCTCCCTGGCTGAGAATGCAAATGGAAAACATAGGTGGGGTAGGAGCTTGTGCTGAGGAGGCAGATCCCCTGCCCATCCACTGGCCAATTCAGATGGTGTGTGGGAGCTGGCGGCCTCCAGCAAACCCTCCTCTCTTATGTGTTTAAACATTCTTGGGCATACAGCAGCCTTTTCTTGCTGCTGAAAGTTGTCTCATCCACTCCACCCTATAGATGATGTCGTTATCACACCTGGGTTTCCAGGCTTCCTATGGGCCTAATCAAGTTATCTTTAGGGGTCAGGAAAGAATTTACCCTCTGAGAAGACTGGGAAGGTGTCTGTTTTTTTTGTTTTTTGTTTTGTTTTTGTTTTTTAACCTTCTTAAAAAATGCTATAGGCCCGGTAGGTGGAGATCATAAAAATAAGGGATAGTAACCCACTTCCAAAAAAGGAGGAGGTAATAAAAGTTAGTAAGTGCCACTGTAACTTGGAGTCAGTGTCCCGAGTGACTAAGAGGATTCAAGAGGCCAGATCCTGGGATAAACCTGAGCATGGGACTCAGAAATTATAGAGCCTCTGAAGCCCTCCCCTCGCTCCCGAGACTCTGTCTTCACAGTCTGAGCTCCCTTTCATCTGTGCCTTCAACCCTCTGGCACAAAGGTGGTACAATTCAACAACTGGCTAACTGATGAATTTGGTAGTGGGTATTTAACTAAGGGGAAAAGCTTCATTCTTTGATTGTATGTTGTGATTTAACCCCATACTGGACCCAATTAAATGTCTGGTAGTTTTTTAGAAGGAGGAAGGTCAGCACCCCATTTAATATTAAAAATAATAAAGCTGAAGCCTAGCGTTCTAAATCCTTCATATTCCTCCTAGCATTGACAGGTTTCCATGATCCTAGGTGCCTAATCAATATAGGTATATTTTTTATAAAAATGCCTAGGTGACTTAGAAGACATTTTGAAAATATTTTAATATATTGAGACATTTTGAGAAAGGCATTTTCATAAACATTTCTTAAATTTAATATTAATCTGAATGTATAATGTTATCCTACTTTATATAAACTAAATTACAGCAACCTTACTGTTTGCATTGTCACAACAATTTAAACAAATAAATATAATGTGACTCAATGGAATGTAGGCTCAGTAGGCTGAGCTGTGTGGGAAAAGAACAACATGGCACTCTTTAAACAACGTGTTCAGGAGTCATTAAGGCCAGAATTTTGAAGAGCTCGGTGCCCACAACTGAAACCAGATTTTCAAAAAAGTGCTTAGCTCCCATTAAGGCACCAAAAAAAGCAGTCAGATTTTCAGAAGAATTGAGTGGGTGCATATTGGGCATTGAACTCTTTTGAAACCCAGGTTTTGAAACTCAGGAAACAATTGGGGCCAGAAAGTTCAGCCCTGCATCTCTAAAAGGCCTCTGGCTCCAAGACAGCGAGGGAGAAGCATGGAACCTAGAAGGTCTTGCTACCCCTGTTAAAAAAAGAACAGGAGTATTCTATGCAAGCACAGGCAGCCAGACACGCATATGGACACATCATTGCAGTAACCCGCTAGGGGTTGGTAAGTACTGCAAACTGCACTAGTAGAACCTCTTTTCTTGCACAATGGTGCACTGGGAGAGAGGTATGATGACATCTCCTTTACTCACTAGCACAGTGCAGTGGGAGGCATAATTTAGCTTTGCATAAGAAATGACTTACTTATAGGCATATTAACCCAGTTATTAAGCTTTTTTGTAGTTGTTCAGAAACAATGATTATGGGGCAGATTAGCAATAGTCTTCTATGGTCAGTAATTCAATAATCCCTTTAAAACTGCCTGTACAAGAACTTTTATTGAAGTAATCCTACTTTCCTCACTTAAAAGAAAGAGATTTAGAAGTGGGGTGGCCCTATAAATGTAATAACATTAAACCAACTCATTTCCTTTGTATAAGAGTCAAAATCCACCCTAAAGCAAAACTAAAAAAAACCAAAAAAAGGCAAGATGAATCTGGCACATCACCACATTTTCCTAGACTATAAATGCTCCCAATGTAAACACCTACTCTTTTATTTATAGCTACATTTAAGACCACCTGTCATAATGAATTATATGGTACATAAATCATCATGCTAAAATGCATTAGCTATTTTGCTGGCAACATACCTCCTTTACAAGCTATCCATCTCACAAATATTATTAACAATGACATTGATCCTATTTGATAATATGGTACTATGAGTTCTCTGCAAAAGGCCAGATAATTTTACCAATTATTTCAACTGTTCTATATGTAAATAATTTAGTTGATTTTTAATATTGTAATTTCAGTATTTCTAACATCAAATGGTCAACATACACTTCCAATTACCCTGTTACTAAAGTCATTATGCATTTGAAGGTAAATATCCAAAACAAGTTATTTTGGTCTGAAACAGCAATAATGAGAAAGAAATAACATTTCAGATAATACAAGATGTTAATTTTCTTGACTTCTGGGGGTTCATTTTCAGCATGGTGCCCAAGAAATTGTTTGACAATACACAAAGAAGTGCAGCTCCCCAGAGACTGCAGGGTAGACTCTAATGAACGGAATCTCCCGATGCTCTGGACAGGTGCCAATAGACAAGTACAATGATACATGCTTAAAAATACTTTATCTCTGTACTGATGTGTCTGAAAGAAGTTGTGATCATCAGCATGATTTGAAGCAAAACAAGCAAATCTTATCATCTGGTTCTCCCAGTCTCTTCTCTTATTTGTGTCTTTTAGACTTAAGCTCCTTGGGACAGGGACTGCATAGTCCACAGCATGACAAACAAATGTATTAAATAATAACATTAACAAAGGCAACTTGGAGGAGACAAAATATATTTTGTTGGCTCTTATCTCCCCAGTTTGGGTCCAGAAGTAAAGCGTGTCTAAACTGTAGTATTATATATATTAGCCCAATTAATTTTTATATATATTTCAGACAAAGAATTAGAGAAGTGAAGATAATGGGATCTGAGCCTTTGAGGTCATTATGGGAGTCAATGGGAGTCTTTCCATTAATTTTAATGGAAGTTGGGTCAGGCCTTATCTAGAGCTGTGATGTGAACTTCTAAAACAAGGATTAATCCTGAGAGGCACTGAGTATCCACCTACCCCTATACCAGGATTAGGCCATAGTTAAATTCATGGCAAACTAGCTTTCATGAGTTTAAGGCCAGAAGGGACCATTAGATATGACTTCCTGTATTTTACAGGCCTTTACATTTCACCCAGTTACCATTGTATTGAGCCAAATAACCTGTGTTTAGCTAAAGTGTATCCGTGAGAAAGGCATCCAATCTTGATTTGAAGCACCTCTCTACAACCATTGTTATTTTTTCAATAAATGTTCTTATGTTTAGTTTGGGTTAGATGTTTATGTCTGCACCTATCTAGAATCAAGGTATTTGGGCATTACGTCTCTGAATCTCCTGGCACATGCCATACAGGGGTTCTGACTAAGGCCATATGGCAGTGTGACAGGGTGCTGTCATCCTGGGAGGTGAATTGGAGCTGGGTAGACCATCTGTCCCTGATCAGGGAAGCTTGAAAAGCTGCTGCCTCATTAGGCTGGGGCTGGATAAGAGCCCCAGGGGAAGGAAGTCAGGGTGGGAGCTGGAAAGAGGAAAGGTGCAGTAGAGGAAAAACATAGAGATAGCTTGCCCCCTCTCTCCTGCTGGTGGACTGCAGGAAGGGGACTACTTGTATGGTGGAAAGGTGGTGGGAATACAGCCTGTAAATAAAAGCACCAGGTGGGTACTGCACCTAAAAGTCTCTGGGTGACTCTCTCAGCCCAGCGGGGGGAGGGATGCTGTTACAGGCAGTAACAGGGAACCAGAGACGCATTGACCCACCTGAAATATTATACCCTCATCTCTGAGCACAAGGGGACACTGCTAAGGAAAACTTCCAGACTTAGATGCCTGGTGCACATCCAAACCCATGTATGGAATACATGTAGGGACCATCAATCGAAGAAGAACTATAGAGTTTTGATTTGGTTAACTTTCCAAAATAAACCAATAATAATGTGGTAAGAAAACACAGAAATATTGTTGAAAAAAAGTCACTAACCTAGCTCTCCATTTTCAATCACTTCAAAAGCAGCCCAGATCTCATCCTTGTTGGGAATGATGTTTTTTATTCCTAATACATCATTAGTTAATTCTTCTGCCTCTGTCAAAGGCGATACCTGTGATACAGATTGTAGCAGTTCAAAATTTAATAAATAGTTTCTGAAGTACTAATGGCTTCTGACTTGTGAAGACATTTTATACTTTTGTGATGGAAAAACAGTCCAACTTTTTCTTTTTAAGCACAATCACAGAAATACCAAGTTTGTGAATCCAATAATTATTACTCAAATTGCTGGCCAGTACATTTTCATCAATTTTGTTGCATCAGATTGGAAGTTATCCAGCTAAAAACTGTAACTTCAAACCTTTTCCTTTATCTTCACCCCTTCCTTCCCCAAAACTAAAGCACTACAGCTCAGTTCCATGTGAAACAGAAAGAAAGAGCATGCTGTGATCTAAAAGGTAACTATTACTACAGACACACTATGTTTTTTGGTACAGTTCTCCCTCCCTGCCTCTCTCCCATCCCAGTCAATGATACGGAATTTTTTGGTCTTTAAAAACAAAAACAAAAATCCAGGGTTTTTTTGGTTGATATGTCCCATGCAGCATAAAATGATAATGAAATGGAACTAGACAACCCTAACAAGGTTAATAGGTATCTTGCTAAAATTGCTTTTCTAATCATATCCACCCTTCATTATTGCAGAAATTTAATGTTCTCCTTTACACTTGAACATTAGAGCAGTACTGCTTAGAGCCCAGTACTTTTCAGGAGTGCTATTAGACCCGAGGCTGGAAATCTCAATTATAGTGAGTGGGGAGGTTGGGCTTCTCTGCACTTAAGCAAGGCAGACTGCCTCTGGCAGAAAGAGACATCAGGAGGAAGGCCTTCTAAATAACCTTGTGCTGCTAAATAAACTGCAGAAATCACTAGGCAATTGTTAGTCAGCGGTGTCGCTGTGAGTATCAATACTGCTGTACCCTGCCATAAAACTGAAAGTGGAGGTCTCTGCTTTAAAATTATGCTATAGCCTTCTGCTTAAAAGTACAAGAGAAATACTATTTACAGATTTTAATTAAGCCACAGCTTGAATGTAAAAAGAAAAATTAAATAAAGATGGGAAAAGACATGAACTAATAAACACAAATGTAACAACAGACATGTAAAACTACATATAAAGAAAACAAATTAGTTTCACTCCTTAAAAAAAGTTTATCTATAAGTTATAACAATTTTACATACTAACCCTGATTATAATACTACAGTCTGGCTCTTTTCTTTCCACATAAACTTCAATTAACAAATCTCCCGCTTGGGAAACCTAAAACAAAACACATACGTTACAAAAATTAAAATGCATTAAAATGTATACAGCTTTTTTCATAACTGGGAAAATATAATCATTATTTCACAGCATTAATAGAATCTTTTCAATACACAAACCTTCCATTTTCTAAGCTGCAGAAAGCACCAGGCACTGACTCTGGGAGAAGCCATTCTGCTCCATCTGATCAATCATAAATAGGGCTCTGTGTCTGTCTTGGAGGTTGCAGAAAACATGGACTTTCCATGACCTCTGACTTCTGCAGCAGTCAGTGTGGCTGTCCCCAGGTCCGCCCAAACAGCTGGCTCTGGGGTCAGCCACTGCTCAGGCGGCCCTGGGCAGTGTTCCCCAGGGCGGCCGGAGCAGCCACTGGCCCTGCTCCCCTATCCACCAGCAGCGACTCCCCTCTCTCCCCCCAAGATTTAGTCAGGGGTATTTATAGTATGAATTATGGACAGGTCACAGGTCATGAATTTTTGTTTATTGCCTGTGACCTGTCCATGACTTTTACTAAAAATACCCATTACTAAATCGTAGCCTTAATCATAGGAAGTCTCTACCGTAGGGTTGGCAACTGATTCAGGAAGAAATCTTAACTTGACTAATGCAGACATGATCATATCTATCAAAATGCATATAAATTTTGAAGTATAGGTTCAGTAACAGGAATTCTAGCTATACCAGTCATGGGTGAACATTATCGGGAAAACAGTCTGTGCTTCAGAGATCCACCTCCAGAGTGCAAGTCAGAGGAGATCTGTGTTTAGTTGTCCAAGCTTGGAAATTCAATCTGTTGTATTAGCCAAACTGTATGGTCAGAATTTGATTTCAAATTTACCTGATTCATTCACCAACATAAACCCATTTCACAACTATGATAAAAGAACTTGGGGTAGGGAGAATTTGTAAAGCTCCTAATGCCCTTTGCATGGCAAAAGTTATATTTCTCAGAGATTTTAAACTCTTCATCCACAACCACAAACCAGACAGGAGTTAATGCAACTCACCCTGGCAGCACAGCCAGCTCATATTGTCATATGGTCCCCTGTTGCTGCAGAACAACTGATGTTCCTGAGCATGATTCCTGGCAAAGTCAATGGAACTGAAATTAAACTTCTCTGCCTTAATATGACAGTGGGAAGTTAATGATGGTCCATCTGCAGCTTCTAGGTTGTTTTCCTAGGGTATTAAGCTGCCTGGAGCATCTGCTCTCCAGCATTGTACCTTTGCTATCTACATCACAAATTACTGCTGAAGAAGAACTTGTATGGGCTTTGGAGAAGACATAGCATACATGCTACTATAACACTTCAATATGATTCTTTTTTCCTTTCAGCTTAGTTCATCATTCATTTGCTTCCCCTCACAGGATGAAGGAGAATATATAGCTCTTTATATGAGAAAGCCAATGGTTTGGATTTTGGGGATGGTGGTGGGACAAACTTTAATAAGAAACAAGGAAACAATTAATTAGAAATTAATTGATCATTAACTAAAATAGTTTAAAAACAACATTTAAAGTTCAATCCTCCCTAGTGCTCGCACACACTTTTTTGCTTTGTTAATTATTTCATGAAAGAATATGATCATCAAAATTTCTATTTACAGTGGACACCAATAAAAATAGGATATGTATCATCTTCAGTATTTACATTAAATGTGGGTTTGTGTTGTTTGCAATGAAAAGTATAGCGAATACTGCAAATTCCTGATAACGATAAAGACTGGTGATCAGTAAAAGTTAATGGTACCTATATAACCTTGTACGGGGATATATTTTAGAAATATGTATGACTTTAGTAAGTGGTCAGTGAAAATAATGGCACATAAATGTACAGAAAAACAAAAGGAAATTTCTACATGCAATGTGTAATCGTTTTGTGGAATTCACTGTTCCAAAAGTCAAAGTTTTAAGATAAAATGAAGATCTTTTAAAAAAAAATATCTGTGATCATTAATAGCATTTGCGGTTTTGCATACTAAGTGTAACCAAACCATCTGCTTCCAATCAGAAATAAAACAAGGATTCTGCCCCCCACACATTTACACTCTCCATGGACAACTTCAGGCAATCGGCTAAAGGCTTCAAGGATATTTTTTTTCACTCCCATCTAGACATCAGATATTAGCCAACACAGAAAATAGGATGCTTAGTTTAAAGGGCCAGTGGTCTGGCAAATATTGTGCTAATAAGTAGAATTTTTTTATGATAAGATTAAACAAACTGATTTTATGTTGACTACATATTAGTTCATATATCCAGAAATACAAATTGTAACATTCTTGGTAACTCAGACCTTTACTAAGGACTTGATGATTATGGAAGTAAAGTGAAAACAGAATTTAATGATGACCAAGTGGAATATATAAAAAACTCCAAACAACTATTACTTTTTTTTTAAATGAATAGATAGTGAATCTGGCTTGCTCATTCATAACCATAAAGCCATCTAAGTACTGAGGCTAGGTGCAGAACCTACACTCTTAAGAAGATAGTCATATGCCAATTTAAAGGGGCATAATTTGAAATTCTGTGATTGTGTACGCAGTAGCAGGAGTTCCAGGAAGATATAATATGAAAGAGAATGAAAAGAGTGTGGGGAAAGGGGGAGGTTAATAGTTAATTTGAAAAAAACTGGACCTTTCATATTTGATCCAATATCAAGACTAGCATCCAAATGATGGTAAGTACAATAATTTGGGTCACAATTCTGAGACACAGACACACAATCATGCTATACAACGCACACTTACATGCATATATATGGGTTAAAACCTGAGGAGGCTGACCAGGGTGAACAGATTCAAGCTTAATAGTGTACGTAAGAGGATATTGAGTAGAATAATGAGGTAGCAAGGGAAGCTATGAAAAAAAATTGATTAGTTTACAGAGACTGAAAAGTAAATACACTGCATCACTCAGTTTCTACAAACATTGACATAATGGAGAAATTGTGACTTTACAGTTAGTTTAGCCCCTGAGAATAGAACACTAATGGAAGCATTTGTGAGGGAAAACATTATGAAGCTACTTTGAAGAAAGCTTCTTAATTACAGTGGCACAGACTCTGAAAATCTTATTTCCTGGTAAAGTTTGCTTTTTAGATATTACGAAATAGGGTTGCAAGAAAAAATGAAGTTGACATTTGATTTCTATTGGGCTTATGTAAACAACTGTACATAAACAAAATGTGCTGAAAATTACAAATAGCTGGCAAAATGTTTGGCAGATAGAACACAAAGAGTGGTTAATGAACTGGCAACTGGAATGGAAAACGAGATCATCATAAGTGACATTTCAGACATGAGACCTTTCTTGGGTTGCAAAAGAAATCTGGGCATGTTAGCTTTTCCATACAGTTTTCTATATCAGCAGCACAGAGAAAACGATATAAGTCTAACCTCCCCTTTAAGTTTGTTCATTTTAAGTACCTGCATTATTTACTCTCCCTGCTCTAGCTCCTACATGCATGTATTATGATGGAACAGCAACTATATTTCCAGAGAGCAGTGTTTTGACTCTCAGACATTAATTGCAATAAGATTCTCACTCAGGCTACACCTACACTTGGAGTGTGATTTCCAGCTTGCATAGACATGCTAGTTCTTATACAACTAATGCATGACAAACAGGGCCGGCACCAACTTATCAAGCAGGTGCTTGGGGCGGCAACTCCGGAGCAGGGCGGCACTTTAAGGTATTCAGCGGCAATTCGGTGGAGCGAATGACCTCCCACTGAATTGCCACAGATCGCGATCGCAGCTTTTTTTTTTTTTTTTGGCTGCTTGGGGCGGCAAAACCCCTGGAGCCGGCCCTGATGACAAATAGTAGTATGGCTGTGGAAACATAGGCTACTGACTCTGCAGAAGTAGCTGCCTCCCTCTCCAACTGACCTGATACAGCAATGAAGTGGGAGAGTTTTCCTAAATTGCTTGTCTAATTAAACTGTGGTGATAGAAGCATGGGGGATTTTGCTGCCTTTCTTGATCTATCACCTCCCCTTTCTCTGTATAAGGGTTGGGGGAGAGGGTGAAGAGAGCTGCTTCCCTCGCCTTTGAGATCCTATATACAGTACACAGGTAAGCACACAGACGCTGCTGCTGCAGGTGCGGTGCGGATGCAGATAAAAGATAGAGTGCAGATCGTGAGTCAGATACAAGTGGATTCTTGCGGATGAAGATCGGATGCAGACCCGTATTTTTGTATCCAAGCAGGGTTCTACCTATGGTTATGTATGCAGGGCAGCTAATCCATGCTGTTGTTTGCTGCTCCCGTGCTCCCGCGGCTACACTACTATTTATAGCATGCTAGCTCTAGCAGAGCCAGTGCATGGTTGTCATGAGATGAGAATCACACACGCCTCTGGTACCAAGTTTAGATGTAGCCAAAATTTCAAAGGACTAGATGACTGTGTACCTTATGCAGTATCACTTGGCAGCCAGCTGCAATTCACTTTCATAACACTAAAGAGGAAGGTTGAGGTTTTTAAAAGCACTCAGTATTGGCCTAACTCTCCTCCCAGTGAAGTCCATGGTAATACCCACTAATTTCAATAGAACATAACAACCACCATACTGGACCAGACTAATGGTCCATCTAGCCCAGTATTCTGTCTTCTGACAGTGGCCAGTGCCAGATGCTTCAGAGGGAATGAACAGAACAGGCAATCATTGAGTGATTCCCCTGTCATCCATTCATAGCTTCTGGCAGTCAGCACAGGGAAACCCAGAACATGGTGTTGCATCCATGACAGTCTTGGCTATAGCCACTGATGGATGGACCTATCCTCCAGGAATTTATCTAATTATTTTTTAAAGCCCATTATAACAGTTTTGGCCTTCACAAAATCCTCTGGCAATGAGTTCCATAGGTTGACTGTGAGAAGTAGTTAGGCCAGTGCTGTGTGCTTTTGAAAATCCCACTTAGAATATCTAGCAGGTAGGATAGAAGCACAGTACCCTAGAGGAAGTTTCTGGAGCCACTGTGCTTTAGGCAGGCAGGCAGAACACCCCATGGAGAGGATTCAGTCTATATACCTTGTCCTCCATGCACAAAATAGCTCTCAGAGGAGTGCACGAATACACCAGTGTATTTACATATGCATGAGATACATATAGCAAGTTTCAAAAAGGTTCACTTTAAAGCTGAGACATCACAGTAATACATTAGAAGCGTCTGATCCAGCAAAAAATACTCTTTTCAGTTGCTGACACATAGAAGTTCCACAAGACTCAGTTGCTGCTTGGCCACAGAAACTAATCCTAATTCAGAAGGGAAAATGTATTAATTTTGACAACCGAATTGCCACATATGGCCATCAAAGTCTTGGGAACAATATCAGAGGGACTTCAAATGAAACGGACATAGGAGCACTCCTGACATTTTAACATGGCATCAGGTTATTTCCTGCCTTACTAAAACCAAATGTAAGGACAGCGCTGGTAAAGGAGAAAGGGGCAGGGATACACTACTTTATTTGAGAAGATTTTCCTGCTCAGAACAACTCCAAACTCAAACCCAAATTAACTCCTGGGACACACAAATTTTCAGAAGTTTTTAATCTGATCTTTAAAATAAAAATGCCCACAGTCAAGCTTTCAAAATGAAGCAATAAAATCAGCCATTGGTGAGCATTTGCAGTCTATGTTTTACAAAGAATGAGAAGACTGTATTTTCAAGTGGGAATGCTTAACTTCATGCAGGTGAGAAACAAAGTTAGAACCTGTGCACTTGTCTGCTGAAGTTAAACTTCCACATAAATATGGCAGGATCAGGCCTTACTTTGTTCTTTTATTTTAACCAAAATAAAATATGTTGTAGCAGCTCAGTGTCTATTAACTATGAATAATAAATATACCATGTATTACATTTTAAGTAGTTTCTCCTCTATTAATACTTATTTTTAGAAAATATAAATGAGATTGGAGAAAGTTTTGAAAGAGATTTCTATGGTGGTGAGTTTGACTGTTCTGGAGAATAGGGCTATTATCCCCACCTTTGTTTAAGAACCTCTCTACCAGTCAAATTCTCAGTTGTTGTGTAGGTTACTGTAAGTTATTGCCCAGACTCTCAACACATACATAATTAGAAACTATGAAATTTCACGCAAATATGAATAGTGACTCGAATATTCTTTAAAATAAATAAAAAGGAAGAGAATTTGACAATTGAATACATAATTAAATGGAAGCATTTTCACTACTACTTTCAAAAGTCTAAATATCACATTACACCACAAATCATCACTCTTCAGCTGCGAGCTGGAAATTTCTGGTTGAATATGTTTGTTTGTGTTAAGGTTGAAATAAAAGTGCTTTTTGTTGGAAGAATTTAAACTCGGCTATCGATAGGCTGATGAGACTCAAGCCAGGGGCTATAAAATGCAGTGGGTTGAACAATCACATATGAACTCTGATTATGAATAGAGCAGAATTTGTTGCAAGCAAAGTGAAAACAAATAGTCAGAAACACAATTCAGGCTTCTCACAATTCTTCTTCCCAGTAACTACTAAAGTCCCCACATACTGGTCAATCAGCCACAAGAGTCTGTCCCACTTTGGTTTTACTGTGGAAAAATTAGGTGTATCATAATTGATTCTTTTTTTAAATGACATCAAATGACTGCAGGAAGCTTAACCTTCAATTTTAAAAATGAGAAAGTAAGTCTCTAGCCTCTTTCCTTTTGGAAATAGCCTTCAGAACAAGAACCAGTTCCTAAGGAAAGTGCCATAGTGATCTTTTCACAAAAAAACATGGAACATCACATCTGCCTCTTCCTAGCATTCTGCTTTGTCCAGAACTGTAGTTTTGGTTGAATACACTCAGCTATCAGCAACCAGAGCTCCCAAACTGGTCACCCGTGCCAAACACTTTCTATTTCCCTTTTCCACCAACTCCAAACACATGGAAGTACCAGTGGAATCTTCACTCCCAAGGCACTTCTCTCATTTATGCTCTTAGCTTCAGTGGCTGTACCTATAGCGACACCAGGAGAAACTGCAAATAGCACCATAGCCACTGGAGCTTCCCCCGTTACTTCCTACGGGGATGAAATCCTATGAAAGGGAGTGTTCATTGCAGGCATTTCTTGGTGCTAAGTCTCCAGGAAATGACACAATTAGAAGGTACAAAAATTATCTTTCCTCCAACTTTCTATGTGCCTAGATCTTAGGCATCAAGACTTTATTCCTCCCAGCAAAGGTCTTCTCTCAATAGCATCACCACTCAAAAGCAATAGAGATGAGATGTTGCTGTATTTCTTTTTTAATGTACATTTCAGTCTCTTGCCAGCAGGAGGCATGTGGTGGTATTATATTTAGCCCTTTGCACTGGCAAGTCAGGTGCACACATTGCATGAACGAGGCCAGTGGCAACACAATCTTCACACGAGGCAGAATTTACACACACACACACACACACACACACACACACACAGAGCAAGAGAGAGGCATTCAAGTTTTCATACATGCACATCTACAAAAGGGCCATACAACAGCACCTTTCCCCAGGGCAATGAAATTTGACATCCATGGCAGAAGGGGAGGAGACAAAGCAATACAGCACAGCAGAAATACAGAGAATCGTGGAACATGCGACTTCCATGAGCACCATAACAAACTTACTTTTATTGATGAATTAAGGTACTTTGAGATTTACTATGTGTTACGCCACACACATAACCGAGAAGGGGAGCCACCAATACTGACTCATAGTTTGATCACATTAACTCCTGAAGTACTACTAAATTACTAAACTTCCCAGGTCTTCTCCCCAACCTTATTTCAGATCTCCTAAATAGATCACAAGTTTCATAGGTTTCCTTTTGTCATGGTTAATTCAGCTGCCCATCTGATCAACAGCTTCCCAAGGTTCAGCTCCTGTCTTAGAATCACTGCCATGTGCTCTAATTGAGACCACTCGTGTACACCACTCAAACCTTAGCTAATGAAGCATGTAGCTACTCACTTAACAGTTCTTCTTGCAGAGAGTATAGCATACAACAGCTTCCTAATAACGTCACAGAGCAATTCAAAGCAGGTTTGTTTTTTAAAAAAAATAAACGTTATGGTTTGAAGCCTCCCTGCATTGAAAATGGCCTCTTTTGTGCGTTCTGTTTGAACACTAAGATAATCAGAGGTGCCCAAGCTCACACCATGCCATTATCTATTGACAAGCCTGTTCTATAACTCCAATACATACAGAGAATTATATCCTAAAGATAGGAGCTCAAAATGTTTTCCTAACGCCGATCACTACTTCCTAGAGTTTATAAAACATATGGAAGTAAATACATCTAAAGTTGAAATCTCAATGAGATATATAAGATATAGTCCCATTATGTGTTAGATCATAATTTCATGGGACTAACGCTGCATAGACACAGTTGTTTCACTTTGCTGTTTTATGTCTCTTTTCAAAATGGGTACATGATGCAAATGACCATAAAGAAATACAAAACTGCTACATGACAACAAAATATTCTTTTGTTATGATCAATCCCAAATCAATTGAGTTTCACCACTTACTTGAGTGTCTTTCCACTTGGTAATAAAGCGGTTCTCTGTATCCATTTGTTTGACCTGATCTTCATTTATCTGTTAAAAATGGATATTTCGGTGAGTTAGAAGGAAACTAACATAACACTTTATCATCCTTAGTGGATTCTTTATAATGGCTAACAACACTAAGAAAATCAAGTAGGATCATTATACCCTTAGGAGTAATTACACTTACAGTGTATTTCATCTGATTGAGAGATTTTTCCTAGTATCAAAGAGGAGGCACTTTTTTTTTTATCAAATGTAAATCTAAAGAGAGAATTTTTCCATAAAATCCATCATACCACCGAGCTGTTTATATCAACACATTTCCTCTATGACCCAAGATAAAAAAGAAGAATGCTGCATAATGGGTCACAATGATTAGGTCACTAGTAATGAATAAATTCAGTTGGATTCAGTTCTTCTGCAAAGAGCTTTGGAAGAAAACAGTATCTCTCTGAAGTGCTCATCATTAACTGTGTCAAAAGTCTGGGAATAAACTATCATACCTTAGCTGTAACACAAGAACCATAAAGGGTGAACAAACATACCACTTTCAAAGATCACAATCTTGGAATTCATTAAAAACTATGCCATCTTCATGCCAGTGAGAAGAGTTGTGTGCACTCATTTGGAAAAGACTGATTCACAGCAACTCTATAAACACAGCTTTTTCTCTTCAGTCTAGACTAGTTCAGAATTAATGTCTAAAAGCAGCCAAATAAAAAGCAAAGGCCACAGAGCTAAAGCATCAGAGAATCTTGCACACTGTGAAGCAGTGTAACCAACATTGCACAAAAAAAACATTTGTGAAGACAACATCTTTGTGCAAGATCATGAAATGCAGAGATTTTCACACATTTTACAAAATTCTATTACCAGAGCACTTAGCCCACTATGTTATGTAAGATACTTACATCGAAGAGTTGTACGTAATTTTTAATTAGATCTTCTATTACATTGACTTCTTCGCTGGTATGTCCTTTAGTTTGAAATAAACATGATGAAAATGCCATGGCTAGATTGTGCGGGTTCATATAATTGATTTCTGAACATTTATGCACCCTGTTTGAAGAAGAATAAATCCATTTAGAATACTCCATTGTTCTTGACACTGTTCAAGGCTCGACTCAAGGACACAGAGTGCTTTTCCAACAGCCATATTTTCAAGAGTATAGTTTAATTAAATGAAATTATTAACCTATTTTTATCTAGTCTTTTACATGTATGTAATGATTTAATGTACTTTTACACAAACATTAATTAATGCTTTCTTTCTGCCTCTGATCTATGGTAGTGAGTGGTGTCATGTCAATAATCGTTTTCATACTACTACTACATTTTGTGATCTGTGTAAGTTGGATATGGTCAGAAAATGGGGGAAGAGATAATGAAACTCTTAAAACATTTTTGTTTCTATAGTGCTATTAAAATTTTCTAACTAATTGTACTAGGATTTTTTTTCTACCGATTCCAAGTCAGAAGTGACCATTGTGATCATCCAGTCTGAACTCCTGTATAACACAGGCCACAGAACTTCCCCAAACTAATTCCTAGAGCATCTCTTTTAGAAAAAACATCCAGTCTTGATTTAAGAATTGTCAGTGATGGAGAACCCATCACAACCTTTTGGCCACAGCATCATATTGGGAGCTCATGTTCAGCTGATTATGCTTCCACCACAATCTCCAAATCCTTTTCAGAGTCACTGCTATACGTGCATATACATGCTTAAGCACGTTATGCTCTATATGATTCTTTAAGAAACAACCATTTCTTTCAAATACCACAGGGCACTAGGTGCCAACTTTTGCCATGTCTGCTTAAAGTGAGTGCAACACCGACAGGCGGGTTCAAACCTGGGATCTCTAGAACTAAATGCATAAGCCTCTACTGCATGAGCTAAAAGTCACATGGCTCTTAGCTAAGGCTGTAGCAGACTGATTAATCTCTAAGTGGTTTAGGTGCCACTAAAGGGGATAGAGCACCACCCCCAGGTGTGGGGTTACATGGGCACCTTAAAAACTCACAATTTTCTGATTTTAACCTTATTTCCTGCATTTCCTATACTTGGAAGAGGAGGTTACTTACCTTGTACTTGTGGAGCTTAGGCTCTGTGGGGAAATGTATTCTCAGTGTAAGGTTTTAGGAGTGACACAAGGAATACAGGGCGGTCCCTAAGGGACTGAGGGAACTGAAGCTCAAATGTTACTAAGTTGATATAATACAGGCCAAGGAACTGGTGGCCTAGTTTCTGAGAGGGTCTGTCTGTGCAGAGGTGTTCTGTAAAAAGCCATACCTTTTGTCCCACAGTGTAAGCCAGGCCTTGTTGCTATTAATATTGAAAATATCTTGGTAGACTCTGGGGGCAGTTGCTATCCCAAAAGCAAGTTCTCTGTATTGAAAATGGTTGAAGCACACCATGAATCTTAGAGAGTGATGAATGTCTATGTGAAAGTATGCACCCTTCATATTAAGAGCCATGGACCACATGGACTTTTCTACAGATGGAATTATCACTCCTAATGTGACCATGCAAAATCTGAATTTGTGAATGAAACAGTTGAGATGGCAGACGTCCAGGACTGGTCTCCAAGTGCCCTTCTTTTTGGATATTAGGAAGTAGGTAGAGTTAAACCCTCTCCTTTGGTCTTGAGGGGGGCATGGTTCTATTGCTCCTCGCTGGAATAAGGAGTTCACTTCTTGAGAATACTCTCACATGAGAGTTTTCCACAGGGCCAGGAGGTGGTTTCTGGAGGAGATAGTGTTGCAAAATGTATTGTATAGCCAGAGCAGATGATGCTTAGCATCAACTTCTCCATTGTCATCACGCTCTAGGGGTTAAAAAAGACTTCCAGATGACCCCCAAATAGTGTGGGGCGGGGGGCAGGAGGTGTTGGGCTTAGGGTTTTGTGGCTCTTGAGCTCCCATCAAAAATAATGTTTAGCCGGGGACTGAGATTGAGATGCCAATCCTATTGCTGAGGGTGTAAGGAAGTGGGACTTTTGAACCCTTGGTCTCTTATGTATTGGTTCATAGGTGCTCTGATAGAAAAATTGTTGAGCCATAAATCTAGATCTCAAGTATCAGAAGGGTAGCCGTGTTAGTCTGGATCTGTAAAAGCAGCAAAGAGTCCTGTGGCACCTTATAGACCTTATTCACCCACGAAAGCTCATGCTCCAATACGTCTGTTAGCCTATAAGGTGCCACAGGACTCTTTGCTGCTTTTATAAATCTAGATGTGACCTGTGGGCGGTGAAACTTCCTTTTAGTGACAGGCATATCCACAGCAAGTGGAGGGTAACCCTGGAATCCTTCGGGGTATGGAAGGACTTGTCCGCCTTCTGATTGAAGAGCTGCTATTCATCAAGGAGGAGGTCTTCAATGGTATTCTGGAACTCCTTAGCGAACCCTGACACATGGAGCCATGACTCCTTGTGCACGATAATGGCAGTAGCTATAGCTCTAGAGGCAGCATCGACTACAGATTGGAGGGTGGTCCTGGCTACCAGTTTGCCATTGTCTATCAGAGCTTGAAAAAGAGCTGTCTTGATACGGAAGGCTGTCAAACTTCACAAACTTGGTGTAATTCAGGAAAATGTATTAAGCCAGTAATGCTTGGTATTTGGCTATCCTGAACCGGAGGCTGGATGATGAGAAGACCTTTCCTCCAAGCAGATCCAGGCATTTTCCCTCTTTGTCAGCAGGAGTAGATGGGGGATGCTGCTTTCTAGCCCTTTCAGAAAAGGCATGGACCACCAGTGAACTGGGAAAGGGGAGTGAAAACAAAAATTCTTGGCCAGCACGTAATAATGCTTCTCAGCCTCTTTGGTGGTAGGAGTGTGTCAAACTGTCCTAGCAGGCACCAGTATGGCTTCATTAACAGGGAGAGCTATTTTGTTGGTTCCAGAAGCATGCAAGATGTCTAAGAGTTTGTGCTGGGAGTCCTGGATCTCTTCAAGAGAAATTTGGAACTTTCCAGGAACTCGGCAGAGAAGGTCCTGGAACTGTCTGAAGTCATCAGGAGGCAGGGGGGCTAGGTCATCCAGGGATGACGATGGCAGCCTTGCTGGTTCCAGTGGAACCACAAGATCAGGAGTGTAATGTTTCCTCCTCCTTTGTCATATCCGGGAGCAGATCTGAGCATCCTCTTAGCGGAGAGGCAAGGGGTGTCTCCCTGGCAGATCAGATCAACTCTTCAGGGGAAGTAGACAGTAGGAGTGGTTGATAGGTGGTCACAGGGGCCCCCAGGGCATGGGGTAGCAGAAGATCAAAGTTAGATGAGGCAGAGGTTGTTCCCAAGTCAGTGAGGGTCTTTTGAGTGGTGGAGGACACACACAATAAGGGAAGAGCAGTTCAATAGATGACTCAATCTCCTGATGAGGAGAAGGCTGATTCCTGTGCCAGTGGTGGTACTGTCAGTGCCGTTGGAGGGGAGATGTATTCTGCAGATGGGTCAGATGATAAGCTCCTTCCAGCAGTTGATTCTCCCGGAGGTGGTGATATGTCCCTGGAAATGGAGGGGCCCAATGGAGAAGGAGATTCCGGATCTGAGAGAGCAAAAATGTCCTGTGGGGCAAGCAACAGATACAGATCTCCCTGGTGTGAGAAGGGTTCTGCTTGTCCAGGCCACCAGAGCCTATGAGGAGGGTGGTATCCATAGTTGGCAGTGATCTGACTTTGTCAGCCCTGGTGGATCCTGGGGTTTGGAAGAAGCCAGGAAGGATGGTACTGACGGAACACAGTCTGGTACAGGTGGAGTCCACTGCTTATGGGCTTTCTTGTCGTACCTCTGGGACTTAGGACATACTAAATCCTCATAGGTCAAGCCAATGGGGTTGTTTACAGCTGAGTCTGACTTCTATGAAGTGGACTTACAGGAAGATTTAGTCTCATGCTTCTGACAGTGCTTCCTAGCTTCCCGACAAGACCCTGCCGTGGGGTCTTTCGGGGTAGATTCTCCTGCATCAGCGTCGGACTTTGAAGCAGGACGTGCACTTTTTGCTGAATCAGGCTAATGTACCGGGGTGTTCCCCTGCCTGGGTCCTCCATGAGATATTTGCATAGATGAAGTTCCCGCCTCTCTCAGATACAGCTGGGGAACAATCAGCAGATACTGCACCACACTGCAATGAGAGATTCCCCAAGGAAGTACAAACAGCGTTGTGGTCATTGCTGCCCGAGAAGGATCATGGGTAGGAAGCACTGAGTTTGAAGCCTGGAGTCCTGGGCATAGTCCAGTTCCCGAACAGGGAACAAGGCAGTGGGAAGGTCCCCCTGGGAAACTAATCTAATACTAAACTGTAACAACTATTAAAACTGTTAAGAATCATCTAGTTTGAAAAGTTTTATTTTATAGAACAAAGCCAAAGCTGAGGACACTAAAGTAACTGACCCAGACCATGTGGCAGCAGTGAGAAGGAACTAAAGAGGCAGTTGGTCTGCCCCGACCTTTATCCTCTTCATCATGGGCACGAGATGAGCCAGGACACATGCACAGACCAGCGGACACTGCTTTCAAATTATCCAGCTGCGGGAGCAGGGTGCTCATGCATAACCCACAATGTAAGACAATAGGGACCATCACTCGAAGAAGAATGAAGAATTATTACCAAAGACTTAAATTATTCTATCAGTATAAATAACAATTTATTGCTATCCTGTTATAGCTTTATTCCTCAACTCAGTATATTGTACTGAAGCAGGCATTCCAGAACCCCCACTTCAGATATTCAGCTAGTTTATGACAAATATCAGCGGAATGTATTCAGTTGCTACTACCAAAAAACCACAACAACTATTTAACAACAATTAACACTGATCCATCTAATTCAGCCTGACTTCTGCAGGAGCATTCAAGCTGTACAATTCTGATACACTCTTCACAGCTTACTCTGTCTTAGAAAGAGATATGGGTTTTGCTGTGTGTTTCAGTCTACGGTTTCAAATATTCCCCCAGGCTGTTACACTTGCAAAATTAAAAAGTAATGAAACATAGCTAGGAAAATTAATTCTTAAAGCCATCATACATATTAGACTCTCCCTCAGAGCTTTCTCTTCTCAGGAACTGCTATGCATGATAGAGTTTATGAGAAAGGGCTTTTAAAAATCTTTTAAAACTCCCTAGGTCCTTCTGCCCCATCTCTTTTGGAGGATGACAAATTCAGGTAGGATGGTCTTAATAGACTCATTTAATATTCACTAAATATCTGCAGCTTCCTGCCAGTGCAAGATTGTTCTGTAAAGTGTGTTGGTATCTGTAGTTAAAATTAAAATGTAAGAAAAATAGTTTATAGTTTACAAATTAATGCAAATCCTATTAATCCTATTTATGAATCAGTAAAATTAGCCATGACTAGTTGAATAGCTCTGAATGGTACTTAGTGATATAGGAAGTGTTAATGACATTTCAGTCATGCCAGTGAAGTGAAAAATGCTTATTGAGTGTTCTCTACTATGGTGCGAAATTTGAATCGATCTGCTGACACACTGACCTGTAAAGGTGTTCAATTAAAGCTGCCAAAGTTGCCCTATTGACGGGTGGAAGGCTCTGAATAAAAGTTCCATACTTCCTCACTCGTTCCTTTTCATTCTGTGTATCTAATGGAGGAGGAAACAAAAAGTCACTGGACACTCACCACAATGCATGTCCCAAAACAAGAACAATACTGATCAACTACAATGGCAACGTCTAGTCCAGGGGTTGGCAACCTTTCAGAAGTGGTGTGCCAAGTCTTCATTTATTTATTCTTATTTAAGGTTTCGCGTGCCAGTAATACATTTAAATGTTTTTACAAGGTCTCTTTCTATAAATCTATAATATATAATTAAACGATTGTTGTATGTAAAGTAAATAAGGTTTTCAAAATGTTTAAGAAGCTTCATTTAAAATTAAATTAAAATGCAGAGCCCCCCGGACCAGTGGCCAGGACCCAGGCAGTGTGAGTGCCACTGAATCAGCTCACGTGACGACTTCGGCACGCGTGCCAAAGATTGCCTACACTGATCTAGTCATTTAAAATTACAATTTAACCAGAAAGCACTAAATTGTTTTTCATCAAAGAATGCCTTAATATGTAGAGAGTGCATGTAGTTTGTAAATTGCTTTGATTTGGGAGAGAATATCCTTTTTTTTGCACCTTATTATTATAGTAGTATGTAGAAGCCCCAACTGGGATTAAAACACACAGTGCTCCAAATAGTTTACAATCTAAACAGACAAGAGAGATGAATGGCGAAATGAGAAGCAGAGGCTCACTGAGGTGAAGTTACTTGCCCATGATCAGACAGGAGGTCAGTGGAAGAGCCAGTGATTGAATCCAGTCTCCCGCATCCAGTGTGTTATCCATAGATCTACTCTACTCTCTACGTGCATCTACCTTGACTCTCTACAATGTACCTAAAGCTGAACGTGCTGCCTATCTTGCCAGGTTCGGGAATAAAACCACTAACTCGTATCATGCTTTTCTTCCCTTCCTCTTTTTTTCTGCCTCAAATCTTGTTTTGCAATTTTTCTGTTCTCTCCAGCTAATAACTAACCATCTCTATTAAGTGTTTAGCAAGATGGTGTATTAAGAATACTACATAAAATATAATGCACTGTTGCATATATTGTTTTCACTACCTGGAAAATATAAAAAACTGATTTAAATTTCTGTTCCACATATATCTCGTGTGCCTATTTTCTCCCACTTACAGTTATTTATAACTGTCACACAAGTACCCCTGGTAATATTTAGCTACAACAGGAGTCTCTGCTGCAAAGCTGGAACAGAGTTCTAGTCACATGCACTAGTCAGGATGTTAGTCAATGAGACTTCATTATGGACCTTCCCTGAAAAAACTAATTAAAAATGTTGCTCATGAAACTTTTTCTGACTGCTGATTCAATGACAGAAATCTAAGTTTCAAAATTCAGTCCTACACTTTGTCTTAGTTGAGGTCAAAGGCCAGTTACTGGTACTAAGCCGTGCTATTGTTGCCATGTCGGTCTCAGGATATTAGAGACATAAGGTGGGTGAGGTAATAGCTTTTATTGGACCAGCTTCTGTTGGTGAGAGAGACTAGCTCTTAAGCGACACAGTGCTCTTCATCAGGTCTGGGAAAGATAATCCCATCTTCACAGCAAAATACAAGGATGAACAGATTGTTCAACATAAGTAGTTAGCACATAGTATAAGGGACCATTCAAGATATAGTGGCCCATTAACACCTCTGCAGTCATAGGAGAAAAAGAGGGGGTTAGTGGTTTACAGATTGTTGATTTATGGCTTATTACAAAAATCTGTAACCTACTAACTCCTCCTTTTTGAATGGTCTCCCACAATATGTGCTAGTGCCTAACCCACATTGTCTCTCTAAGTTACTGGTGCTAACTTTCTCAAGTTCTCAAATGGCCAATACTCAAACTTCTATGTTTACCTTCATCTTTTGCAAAGTTAGAGAGCAATTAATGCTGTTATATACTTTTTAAATTCAATATTTTATTCTTAAAATGAAACTGGAGATACATGGCACAATTTTATTGACTATAAATATTGTAAGTGGTATCAATCTTATGTGCGTCATTACTATAGTTCCTGAGCAGCTCACAATATTTAATGTATTTATATTAACAACATCCCTGTGAGGCAGCAAAGTGCTAGCATCCCCATTTTACAGATGAGACACTGAGGCACTGAAAGACTAAGCTACTTGACCAAGGCACACACGGAATCTGTGGCAGATAAAGGAATTGAATCTGTCTCTCCCAAGTCCAAGGCTAGCAATGTAACCATTTGGGCCATCTTTCTTCTGAAAGGAATCTACAATTCCAGTATCGTACTTGGGGGAAAAAAACCTCAGAAGTTTAAACTGCCAGGGTGTCAATATTTATGTTATCATAATCCTTAATTATATTTACTCACTTTTATTTGTAAACAATATCAAGATTTATTGCCCCTACAGGTAAACATAATTTATTTTCATTTCAGTCAATATTTATCTCCAAGGTCAATAAACCCGGATGTTGACCTCAACAAAAGTCAAGGTCATAATAGTAAAATCTTCACCTCCTATAATTATACCAGGAGGCGTAATGCTAGCACTGTTTACAGAGTAGATAAATGTGTGTTTATGTTTTTCCTAACTAAGGACCCCAAAAAACCTTTCAACCAACCACTCGAATTTTAAACTCAGTTAACATGTGACTATCGACTTGATCCTGATCTCTATTAGGTGAAGACACATATTCTTGGGCTTCTAAAATAAGATGAAGTTGGGTTTAGGTTGAAGTCTCACAGTTTTCTTTCAGGGTTAAGTTTGTTTTATTTGTACTTCTTAAAGAGAGGCATATATAAGTAACAAATTACTCAACAGCACAAGTACAGATTTAGTAACACATACATCCATATTAATGTGTATATATACACATATAGAACTACTTAAGCCAAAGGATCTTTAACGACTGCAGGAGTCAAGAGCTTGATTTATGCCTCATGCAGAATATGGCAAGGGTGGCCAAACTGTGGCTCGTGAGCCGCATGCGGCTCTTTTACAGTTGAAGTGCAGCTCCGGGCCCCAGAGCCTCCCACAGCCCCCATTCTCCGCCTACCAGGCTGGGAGGCAGGAGCTCGGGGTTTCTGCCATTCAGTGGGGTGGTGGTGGAGCTAAGGGCTTCTGCCAGAGACGACTGGCGCCTGCTGTGAGTTGGGGGGAGGAGTGCACAATTTAAAGGTTTGGCCCCTCCAACAGGCTTGCATCAACCCCCCCTAGGAATGCCTCCCCTCTCACCCTCAGTGCCTCCTCCCTGCAGCTCCCAGGTGTTAGCTTCATATGGAGAGGCAGCAAACAGATGGGAGCTACAGGGAGGGGCTTCTGCTTTAGCTCCTTGGGGAGAGGCAGCAGCAAAAGCAGTGGCTGTCCCTGCAGCTCCCAGCTGTTTGCCACTGCCTCTACCCAAGGCGCAGCTCTCAGCTTGCCAGCTCCTGCAGCTGCTGTGCAGGGAGGGGGCCCAGTGGTACCATGTGACCAAGCAGGGCCAGCAAACCCTGGCAAAAATCTGGGAGGGCACATGACCCCATGTGCCCCCCCTCACACATTGCCTCTGGCTTTTGCCCAATGGGGAGGACGGTCTTGGGGCTTCAGCTCTAAGTCCTTGCAGACACGCCCTGACTCTCGAACTTCTGAAGATTGTTTTATGTGGCTCAGAGTGTCAGTAAGTTTGGCAACCCCTGGAATATTGCATCACTAGTGTCATGCCCCTTAACCACCAGGGCTCTTCAGTATGTACTCAGAGGAAGAAGCATCACCTACTAAATACATGGCCTCTATTGGAACTCCAATGCCACTTTCTCCAGCACGTGTGTGTTACTTGCAAACCTCACATCCAGCTATTGACTAACCTTACTTAGCTTGGGAGATCTTACTGGAACACAACACAAGATTGTATATTTGCAAGCAGTAGACAGAGAGGACCAGGCAAAGAACATTATTTACAGGTCTGAGTGTACAAATTTATGCTTTTGCTACTGACTTCAGTGGAGCTGGGATTTCACCCATAATTTCTCAAAGTGATTTTTTAATCATATATATAGAATCCTTGTATTGATTATTCAATAATCTGATGTTTGCTGTGTGTGTGTGTGTGTGTGTGTGTGTGTGTGTGTGTGTGTGTGTGTGTGTGTGTGTGTGTGTGTGTATAATACAATATTTTGTATTCAAAATTTTAATGAGTTCACATTTACATGTTCTTTTCCTAAAGATCACTTCTGAGCTATGAAGAAGACTTTTATTTATTTTGCCCTGCATTTATTACCTAGTGCAGAGATCCAAAATGGATAAAGCTCTTTAGTGAGAAGTGCATCATCTATTTGAGACAGGAAACATTTCAGTACATCAGTCACATCTTCCAGCTGATGCGTTCCAGCTCTCAGTTTAACACTTCTTGCATCTTTTTTGAAGCTCTCTAGGAGCTCACTCACATGGGAAGGATCGCCATTCTTTGAGTAGATATGTTTGCTACCTAAACCTTAAATACAGGAACACAAGGGAAAAATCAAGTGTTATCTTAAAATCAAAACATTATTCCTTACACAACATTGACCAGCACCACCAAACCCAGTTACAGTTAACATAGGCCTCTTTCTAGTGGATTTTTAGTAATGTCAAACAGTTCTAAGAGCACTACTTCGGGAAGAGTTTAAAATTACAAATTCCAACAATCATTTATACACTTCTTATAATCATCATAAAAGAGGCGATAAAGGGAAAGGGCATTGCCTCTTTATATAAGGTGATTTCTTTCCGGTTTAATATATCTGCACTTCTGTCCCTCCCCCAGTGACCCTTCAGGACTAATTCAAAGGTATTATTTTAATGTGTGTGGTCGTTCTGAGATGTTTGACTCCTGAGGCCTTAATGACAGCACTGCTGATTCTCTCTCTCATTTTCAGGTGGACAAGTTCCAGACACCACAAGGGAGCCACTGGCAGTTCCACTGTTCCTGTGGGTGGACTGGAAGCTTAAAGTGACGCTGCCAATTTAAAATATAACATACCTAAAAATATGTTATGAACGTCACCGTTGACTACTACAGATAAGTAAAGCCTTTTATATTAAGTTTGTTAAATGTGTGCATTTGACAGCACTGTGTGCGTAGTCAGTTTAATTGTTTCTCTTTGTTGAGGCTGCTTTTCCCTTGCTTCTCCTTAAAAATGCTGCTAACCATGCCAGCTCTGCTGCCAGCTAGTTCATGTTTCCAACAAACGCATCCCTGCTTTTTTCCATGGCACCCTTTATGTATGGAGAGGAACTGTCAAAATCCATGAAAATCACCAGCTTACATTCTCCTTCAAACTCACCTCTACTGTGTTATCTAAAAGCACTATCATTGTTCCGCATTGTTAACCTTGGTGTGGGGCCTGGTAAATTCATTTATGGCAATTTGTTCCTTTTCAGGCATATTTTAAGTATAAAGCACTATGCTAGCAAGAAAGAAGCATCTGATAAGTGTCTCAGCTGAGTACACTTTATTTCTCCCACACTCAGAATACTAATTATTATCATAATCATCCCATTAAAAAGGACACCATATACCTCTGAGCTAAGAACAAGCATTTTAACTCTGAGGCTAATTTTTGAAAAGGACGTTAAAAATGTCTGAAAACCAGGGGTTAGTCTATACGTGCCTTCTCCTTCATAACTACAGCATCACACTTCCCCTGCTTCAGTAACAATTCAACACATACAACTAGATTATGATACTTGGGAGAATAAAATGTTATTTATAAAAATTCTTCAGCTTGCAAATGAATCAAAAAATAATTAAGCAAACACTTGTTCTTGGTTTCAGCCAAGAACACCACACCTTGGGATACCACAGTTTACCATAAGACAGCATTACCATATTCAAAACAAAAATTATTCAGCTAGACAAAGCATCAGTGTCAATATATGTATGTATGGAGCATGCTTCATTAAACATATTCCATGCTGATAGAGGCCATGGACACTCTAATGTTCTGGAAGCATGTCTTTATAGGGTTAATATGTATATAGTACTTCAGAACACTAGGCTTGATTAATTCTCAATGGTGCAAAGGGTGAAGGCAGTTTGCACACACCCTCTATAGGAAACTGTGCTCCAGAGAGATTTACTTTAGTAGAGGATAGATGCCCCTGTCCTCCTTTGGCTGTTCTGTCAGGTGGTGAAAGAGGTCAGAGAGGGAGCAGTAGCTTTAAACAGGGCCAGCTCCAGGCACCAGCTCAGCAAGCAGGTGCTTGGGACGGCCAAGGGGAAGGGGCGGCACGTCGGGCTCTTCGGCAGCAGGTCCCTCAGTCCCTCTCAGAGGGAAGGACCTGCCGCCAAATTGCCGCTGAAGAAGAAAGCAGCACAGTGGGGCTGCTGCCAATCATGATCGTGGCTCTTCCC
Source organism: Mauremys reevesii (assembly GCF_016161935.1). NCBI lineage: Eukaryota > Metazoa > Chordata > Testudines > Geoemydidae > Mauremys > Mauremys reevesii. The sequence continues at coordinate 98,251,982 of NC_052627.1, read as the reverse complement.
CCCCGCTGCTTGGGGCGGCAAAAACCCTGGAGCCGACCCTGGCTTTAAAAATACAGTATGGGATCCCAGTTTGAGGCGGTCTCTCAGGACATATGCTCAGCCTGCTCTTTCTTCCTGGTTGACTTTATTCACTTTCTGGGCTCAGCTGACCAGCTCTGGGTGCCCAGGTGCAAAGAGGGTTGCAGAGAGCTTGCACAACCGCATGTAGCAGATTTCCTGCGATATGGGGCTTAAAGCATGGGCTTAACCATGCAGTGACTCAAACTCCACAACATAAAATTATAAAGGGGACGCATGCATTGCCAGCCACGTTCAAGTTGCATTTCCGAAAGTTTCACTTATAATCAGATACGTTGCACTGTACATCTCTAACACATCAAAAACTACTGCAATACAAAGCACCTGCTAAAAGCAGTGACAGGGTTAATAAACGAGTATGGGTTTTATCTACAGTAGCACATAAATGCATTCAATGCAATCAGATAGAGATGCTTCTTAAGTATTATACGAATGATCCTAGGAGATCAGAGAGTTGAATAAAATCTCTACTCCACTTACCATACTGTGTAACAAATGCTATACAGCTGTTCACTATAATAGGAACGTCATTTTTGCTGAGCTGCTGATCTTGTAAGGCATTACCATCTGTACTTGCTGCTTTTTCAATTGCAGTATGCCAGACCGTGAAATCCAACTTCGTATGACCATGGATGTATAATGTTCTGCAAAGTTGGAAAATATTTTGAAACAGTAATAAGGGAAAGAAGATAGAAAACTTCTCACTTCTCCAAAGCAGCACAGTAGTTCTCATGAAAAATGAATACACGCAAATAGATTCAAAGGCTCAAGGTAATATTTGGAATAAGGCATCGGAGCACCTGACTTAAATATACTGCAGGAGGTTGTTGTAATGGCCTATTCTACTTTTAGTGCCTTCATTTTTCACCAAAATATTATCCACAGTAGTACAAGTATTATATACTGGTGTCAGTATGTGTTATAATACATGGAGGGAGGACTAACTCAATGGTTTGAGCATTGGCCTGCTAAACCCAGGGTTGTGAGCAGGGGCGGGTCCAGGCCCCAGCACGCCAAGCGCGTGCTTGGGGTGGCATGCTGCGGGGGGCGCTCTGCCGGTCGCCGGGAGGGCAGCAGGCAAGGCTCCGGTGGACCTCCCGCAGGCATGCCTGCGGAGGGTCCGCTGGACCCGCGGCTTCGGTGACCCTCCACAGGCGTGCCTGCGGGAAGTCCACCGAAGCCGCGGGACCAGTGGAACCTCTGCAGGCACACCTGCGGGAGGTCCACCGGAGCCGCGGGACTGGCGACTGGCAGAGCGCCCCCCGTGGCATGCCGCCGTGCTTGGGGCAGTGAAATGTCTAGAGCCGCCCCTGGTTGTGAGCTCAATCCTTGAGGGGGCCATTTAGGGATCTGGGGAAAAAAATCTGTCAGGGACAGTACTTGGTCCTACTGTAAAGCCAGGTGACTGGATTCAATGACCTTTCAAGGTCACTTCTATGATTCTACAGTAGAGACAGAACAGAATCCATGGACCTTGACACAAGATTTGGGAGGGGCCTTTATTAATGCTTTATTCTTCTTGCTCTTATGCACCCACTCTTGGAGTGCACACTCAGGACCAAGTCACAGTTCAGTAGAGACCACAGCCTCACTCCCACCTTAATAAGATGAATTAACAGTATCCTTCTCTTTTCTGTTTTCTCCCCAAGATCCAGAACTGGAGACAATCTAAGTGAAGGGTGTGGATGGAGGAAGTCCCAGTGGGGAAGCTGAGCTACCTAAACTAATTCCCTTCCCCCATCCTCTCTGCTGCACAGGGCAGTGATTGTCCAGGAATTTTATAGATCTGGGTTCGGGAAGCAGAGCGGGGAGAAGAAACTCTGAGCACCACGGAAAAGTAACTTAGCCAGTTTCTTTATTCATTTCCTTACCATGAGCCATTCACTTTGGCTGTTATTTAAGCTGACTGTAAAAATCCTCACTCTGTTTGCCTGTACTTAGCTTTGGCTCCTGTGAGGCAGCTCCAAGACTTGTTTAATGGTCTACATATACCAAAAGTGTTCAGTTATCTAATGACCTTTCCCAGATTCATTCCTTTTCAAGCAGGAGGAGAATAAGAACCAGATTTATTGTGATTGTTTAGCACAGAACTCTATGAATTAGTAACATTTTATTTATTTACAATATTTTGTGCCAAGTTCATTCATAGCAGGTTGCAGCACAGCCAAGTGATGCCTCAGGTGCCTTCAGGCCTGCCAGGTCCTGTGGCAGGATCAGAGGTGCAAAACACAGCAGGCACTGAAACAGCCCTGCATTTGAAGACCTTTTTCAAATATGTACCCAGACAATAGACGTGCTCTTATTTGGCCTGATTTTAAATCTCCCTATATGCTCCAATAGGGATTATGAAAATACAAATCATTTTGGGGCTGCGGAAAGGTGAGCAGCTATAGTCACCGTTCTCTGAGAATTTGGCTCCCAGTACCACTCGTTCAGAAGTACTGCTTCACCACCTGTCCTTATCCGATAGCACACATTGTACCATATGGCAAACGATTAGGCTGCTCTGTCTCACGCTGGGCACAAAGAGAGGGAGAGCTTTGCAGGGGCCGTGCTCTCAGACTCTGGGGGCAGAGGTTGACAGGAGATAATGCACTGCTCCCAAGCACTTTTTGGCAGCCATTCAGAATGCTAGTGAAGAGGGGGAGGATCTTTTCAGTTCCCTTCCAATATGATGGGCACAGCATTCTCTGCAAAGTCACACATGCATTATTCATTCTTTTTGCTGCTGAAAAATACCAGGATTTATCTTGTGGTTGAATATCGCTCAAAGGAAGTGAATGGAAACCTCAATAAATTCTTCTCTACTACCCACAGATTCTAATACACATAGGAAAGCAGGATACTGTAGGTACAAATATCTTCAACGTCTTCCAGTTATTCCACTCAGCTCAGAGTCACCAAGTGGCATACCAAAATATATTGTAACTTGATAATTTACCTTATTTTCTAAAATTTGAAAGCTGTCATAATAGATCCTAATTCTAATAAAGGAGCGAACGTGGCATTGGCTTCCTTGTAACAAAGAAGGAAGAAATGGAGAGCTATATTTTGATGACAGCCCTGTGGTTTCCAGGATTCCATGGCTTGAAAATTCTGCTACTATAGCAGAACTTAGCTACAATTGCTGGACAAGGCATTGGGCTATGTTATGCAGGAGGTGCCTTCTGGCCTTATGAAAGTTGGTATTCAAACTTCTCTCCAAAATATAGCATTGACCCTACCTCAAACTCCAGAGCACAGACAGCCAAGCAGGCAGGAGTAGCTGGAGAAGCAGTTTTAGCATGTATAGCAGCACCAAACAGGGAGAGAGGGAAAACGAAATCCAGCCATGGCTACTACCACTCCTCCACCCCCAAAAAAATCACTGGACTCTAATCCTTCTCCAGGTCACAACTATTCCCTGAGCAAATATATTAAAGTTGTATTTAAATTAGACCTGAGCACGTAATTGATTTTTCAGTCCTGTGGGCGAACTGAAAAAAATGCAGTTTGTTTTGAACCAAAATTATTCCCCCCCAGTTTTTCATTTCATTTTGATCAAACAACGTTTTGGAACCAAAGCGTCAATTCAAAATGACATTTTGTTTAGAAAAATCTCAATTCAAAATGAGATGTTGAAACTGAAACATTTTGAGGTTTACAAAATTACAATTATTATTTTTATGATGATTATTTTTTCAGTTTTTTTCCCCCATCAAAACTATTCACCAAATTAGCAAATCGTTTTGGTTCACTGAAAAAAAATGTATTTTTCAACTAATTTACTTACTTGAATTACAAACTCTTTTGTTGCCCAGCTCTAATCTAAATCTTATAAAACAGTCAAAATGTGCGTTCAGCTAACAGTGTTATCTATGTATTTTTTTTTAAAAAAACCAACCAGTTACCTACCTTTTTGTAACTGTTGTTCTTTGAGATGTGTTGTTCATGTCCATTCCATTCTAGGTGTGTGCGCGCCCACGTGCAGTCGTTAGAGATTTTTGCCTTAGTGGTATTGGTAGGGTAAGCTACAGCACCCCCCTTGACTGCTGTGCTCATGCGTTGGTATATTAGGTGCTGCAGACCCTACACCCTCTCAATTCCTTCTTGCTGGCAACTCTGACAGATGGGTAGGAGGGTGGGTAATGGAATGGACATGAGGAACATCTTGGAAAGGTAGGTAACCATTTTTTTTTCTTCGAGTGCTTGCTCATGTCGATTCCATTCTAGGTGACTCTCAAGCAATATCCTTGGAGGTGGGCTCAGAGTTCACAGCCTAGCGGCTTGCAGTACTGCTCTATTGAAGCCAGCATCACCCAGGGCCTGCTCGGTAAGTGTGTAATGGTATGTGAACGTGTGGACGGACAACCAGGTGGCAAATGGGCTGGGAAAGCTGTCAAAGAGACTTGCACCCTGGATGAATAAACGGTTATGATCGTCGGACGCGGCACCTTTGCCTGATTGTAGCAGTAGCGAATGCAGGCGGTTATCCAAGAAGAAATTCTATGAGCGGACATTGGACAACCTTTCATTATGTCGGTCACTGAAAGAAACAATTGAGTTGACTTGCGGAATAGCTTGGTCCTTTCAATGTAGAAGGTGAGCGCCCTCCTGATATCTAGGGAATGCAATCTACATTCCTCCTTCGACTAACATGGCTTTGGAAAAAGGAAGGTAAGTAAATGTCCTGGCTCATATGAAACTGAGACCACCTTGGGCAGGAAAGCCAGGTGCGGCCGCAGCTGGACCTTGTCTTTGTAAAAGACTGTATAGGGTGGTTTTGAGGTAAGCACCCTAATCTCAGTTACCCGGCGGGTGAATGTTATCACAACTAGGAACATGACCTTCCAGGAGAGGAGAAGGAGAGAGCAGGAAGCCAGAGGCTCGAAGGGGGTCCTGTGAGCCATGACAACACAAGATTTAACTCCCATGGCAGAACAGGGTACCTGATGTGCGGGTAGAGATGCTCAAGGCCCTTGAGAAACTTGGCAGTCATGTTCTGGGTGAAAACTGACTTACCCTCGAGCGGCAGACAGAAGGCTGAAATAGTGGCCAAATGGACCTTGGTAGATGAAAGGGGCAGGCCTTGGAGCTTGAGATGTGGAAGGTAGTCCAGGATCAACTGAGCGAGTTTCGCTCAAGCCAAATACCTTTATCCAAGGTTCAACAAGCGAACCGCTCCCATTTGGCAATGTAAGTCGCTCTGGTGGAGGGATTTCTGCTGCCCAACAGGACCTGCTGGACAGCAGCCAAGCACTTCTGCTTCTCCACATTTAACCATGCAGTAGCCAAGCCATCAGATGCAGCGCTGTCAGGTTCAGATGCAGAAGACTGACGTGGTTTTGGGACAGCAGGTCCCACCTGAGTGGTAGCTGTAATAGAGTAGCCACCGAGAGGCCCAACAGCATGACAAACCAGTGCTAATGTGGCCAAGCTGGCACTATGAGGATCACCTTCGCCCTGTACTGCTTGATTTTCATGAGGACCCTGTGAATCAGCAGCACTGGAGGGAAGGCGTACAAGAGAGCCTCCTACCACGGGAGCAGAAAAGCATCTGAAAGGGAGCCTCTGTTGATCCCCCGAATCAAGCAGAAAAAGTGGCATTTCCTGTTCTGCCAGGCTTGGAACTGAGCCTCGGGGAGGAAGGCTCTGGCCTGAGTAGAGTAGAGTCGAGTCGAGTTCATTGTTTAACTCTGTGAGTTGTACTGAAATTAAGATTGATTTTTTTCTTGTTTATTAACAGCCCCAGGTTGCAACAGCTGGATAAAATCAGATTGAGATGCCGTTGCACCTGATCCTGGGACCAGTCTTTTATAAGCCAGCCATCGAGGTACAAATATATTTGCACCCCTTGGGGCCTCCGGTAAGCTGCCATTGGAGCTATGCATTTTGTAAACATTTGAGGCTGCCAAGAGCCTGAATGGCAGCACTGTGAATTGAAAATGGTGGTGGCCCAACATAAAACAGAGGAAATGTCTGTGCCCCGGGAAAATGGAAACGTGTGTCCTTCAAGTCAAGGGCAGTTTACCAGTCTCCCAGATCCAGGGAGGGAATAATGTAAAATTTTAATTCTTGAGAGACTTGTAGAGGCGGAGCAGGTCCAGAATGGGTCTGAGGCCCCTTTTGCTTTTGGGATTGGGAAGTAGCGGGAATAGAACCCTTACCCCTTCAAGTCTGGGGGGACCTCCTCTATTGCCCCTGGGAGTTCTCTACCTCCTGCATGAGGAGTTGCCCATGAGAAGGGTCCCTGAAGAGGGATGGGGAAAGGGGGGGGGGACTGAGGGTCGTTCACAAATTGCAGATATTACGTTGAGCACCCAACAGTCTGAGGTCAGTCACAACCAGGCCAACCGGAAGGGGCGTAGGCAGTTGAGGAAAGAGCAGGGGGGTGGGTCCCGGGAAGTGACTGGGGCACCATCCTTGGGCGTATCCTCAAAATGCCTGCTTCTTGCTTTCTTCACCCCTGGAAGAACCAGGCTGGGCAGAGGAATGGAAAGATGAAGGGTGACGGTATTTAAATCCTTTGTGTCTGTCCTTCTTCCAGTAGGAGCTGTACCAGGGAACACCCAGGACCTCGACGGAGGCAGAGACGGTGAGGGACGCAACAACTTTCTAGCCTGCAGAGGAGTGTGTAGGCCCAAGAAATGGAGGGTAGCACAGGAGTCTTTAAGGCCATGGAGCAATGCATCAGTCAGCTCTGAAAAGAGCCCTGCTCCCTCAAACAGGAGGTACTGAAGGGTAGTCTGCATCTCCTGGGACAGCCCAGAAGACTGTAACCAGGAGGTGTACCTCATGACCACCACTGCAGTGACTACCCAAGCCGCTGAGTCCATAGCGTCCCAGGCCACCTGGAGGGTGCCTCTCACCACTGCTTTGCCCTCTGCCACCAAGGCAGCAAACTCCCGGGCTTGGTCCTGTGGGAGACTCACCTTGAACTTGCTGATGGAGTCCCACAGGTTGAAATTGTTCCTGCCTAGCAATAAAGAGTCCTGTGGTACCTTATAGACTAACGGACATATTGGAGTATAAGCTTTCGTGGGTGAATACCCACTTCGTCAGATGAATGTAGTGGAAATTTGCAGAAGCAGGTATAAATATGCAAGCAAGAATCAGTCTAGAGATAATGAGGTTAGTTCAATCAGGGAGGATGAGGCCCTCTTCTAGCAGTTGAGGTGTGAGGCCTAGCAGGGGCTGATGGTTAGAAACCCAAAATTACAGACTGGTTGTCGAATAAATTTTCTTGCCAAACCAGTCCATCCTGTTGGCATCTTTATTTTTTGGTGTGCTACTCGTCTGGTCCTTTCACTGACAGCGGACATGATCTGGGACCCCACTGGGACTCTAACCCCTAAACTACTATGCTAACAGTTAACTTAAAGGCCTAGGTCTAGCTAAATACCTATCAACTAACAATAAAAAAGACAGAACAATGGACTGTAAGAACCGCTAATGCTCTTGCGATGCAAGACAAGGCACTCCGACCAATCGCCACAGGCTGTATGAAGGAACTGAAAGGGTGTAGGTTTGGCAGCGCCAAATATACCAATGCATGAGCGTGGCACTCAAGGGGGCACTACAGCCAACCCTATTACTATCGCTAAGGCAAAAATCTCTGACAACTGTGCACATGGGCACTTACACACCTAGAATGGAATCAACATGAGTAAGCGCTCGAATAAGATTTAATTTACCCTTTCCTGATAAATCAGAGGAGACATTTTACTAACCCTAAGCCATTTTTGGTATGTTTGTCTGTAAGAATGTGATGTTACAAACCAACGGCAAGGTGGTATGAAGAGGAAAGGGGGCGGGGGGAATGGTTTCTGAAGCATTTCCTAGTATGTGGGAATAAGTGTAATACAGTTTACAAGATTTTCTGTAGTACTATATATATTTGGGGGGACAGCTTTGCAGCTCTAGCATCATCTATTGATGTCACTTTCATCTCTTTGCCCACACATTTTTCAGCAAACAGCAGCAAAAAAGCAACAAAACCCATTACTAGAGAGAGAGAGAGAGAGAGACACAGACATCCAGTCACAGCTTAAGACAAAGTAAATCAGCAAACAGTAAAAGGGGCTGGTGTTTCATTCTGCTCAGGATTGAATCACCTGTCAATAACACTCTCAGATGGACTTTATTATTTCTTTTATAAATTTCAATCTTTGAAAACAAATCCTTTTTCTATTATGTTTATAAATGTCTGCCTTCATACAAACTGACAATTATTTTGCACAGCAGCTTCGATATGAAATGTTCTCCAAATGTTTTATACTGTATACAAACATTTTAAAGTACAGTTATGAAAATATACTATCAAAATGGCAGATTTGCAATAAGCGTTTAAAAAGCTAACTCAAAAAATACCATATATACTCGTTCATAAGCTGAATATTTTTGGTAAAAATATCAGAGGGGTAGCCGTGTTAGTCTGGTTCTGTAGAAGCAGCAAAGAATCCTGTGGCACCTTATAGACTAAAATGTAAATTATAGGTAAAAATGTGACGCATCAAGCCCGAGGGTCAGCTTATATATGGGTCTACACCAAAATTTCATGATTTTAAACTCTATGGAATCATTTAATTGGATATCTAAATACAGGGATCAGCACCCTGGCGGGCCGGGCCGGTTTGTTTACCTGCCGAATCCTCAGGTTCGGCCAATCGCGGCTCCCACTGGCCGCGGTTCACCGCTCCAGGCCAATGGAGGTGGCAGGAAGCAGCGGCCAGCACATCCCTCGGTTAAACCCTCCCCTCATCCTTTCTTTGCCAGTGTTACTTGTTCATTTGAATGATTTAGATTTTCATAAGTGATGAAATTCTGGTCCATCAAAGTCAAAGGCAAAACTCCTGTTGACTTCATTGGAGCCAGGATTTCGCAAAATGTATTTTTGTTACTTGCCCCAACTGTATTTGGAAAAAAAAAAAAAAAAAAAAGAGGAGGCAGGAGATCTGCCATCTTGAGTCATTCACTGATGCAAAGAAATTTTAAGTGTTTTGTTCACTTTCAAAGTTCTAATAGCTCTGTAACAAACTTTTCTCATCTTGTCTCGTTCCCATTAGCTATTTATTGATACTTTGGACTGTGCAGTTTTTCTCTAAATGACTTATGAAGTAATACCAAGGATTTCAATATAGCAGAATATAGATTTATCATGCCTAGAAGCCCGTGGAACTCCATTTAGAAAATTGTACACTACAAAAACATGACCACAAGTTCATGGACATAATATGAAAGTCTGGAGGCTTTGCTGTTTCATCACCACCACACATTTGGTCAATACTAACTAATATTGAAGAATTCCATATAGATGTACTAATGGGTTAATCTGCTGTCTTCACATATCAAAGCTGAATAGAAACCATACTAAAGTAGTATTTTTAACTCTTCAAAATCATGCCACAATAAATTGCTTATCACTATCAGATACGATATCTGGCAGGCATGCTGAAAACCTGGATAATTATGGAGTAATATCCTAAGAAACTATTACTATGCCAAAGCTCTTATATCCATATGGCTTTTAATGGTTCAGATAATGTGAACACTATGCATTTAAATGAAGTCTGCCACACTAAAGTGGAGAAAAATTCAACATATTCACGCTCACCATAAAAAAAATCAGTTGATGCCCCTGCTGGAATTACTTCCAAATAGTTCAGAATTTCCATTAAACTATCAAATCAGTTCAGGGAAAACTTCTCTGCTTGACAGAAATATTATAATGAAAGCAATAATAAAATCTGACTTAGAACTAGAAGCTTTTCCGAGCACGGATATCTCTGAAATTATATATTATATATATTAGTATAATCTGTTGGACTATGGTTGAATAGCATACCCACTGCCCCTAGTTGGGCTGTGTGTTTTATCACTGAACCTTTCAATATGTGTCTTTAAAAAAAAGGCTCAGGGAAAGGTGTTAGTTTTCCATCTGTGTTGCCATATTCAGTTATGTTGTGCAATACATTTTTAGGAAATTAAAAAGTGCTTATGAGAGAATTAAAATACTGGAGACACAGATGAGTTAATAATTTACTTGGGACATAGATGTAGGTATGTAGTATGTAAGGTCTTGGAAAAATTTTTGAAGGAGAAAGTAGTTAAGGACATTGAGGTCAATGGTAATTGGGACAAAATACAACATGGTTTTACAAAACCAACCTGATCTTCTTCTTTGAGAAGGTAACAGATTTTCTAGACAAAGGAAACGCAGTGGATCTAATTTACCTCGATTTTAGTAAGGCATTTGACACGGTTCCACATGGGGAATTATTAGTTAAATTGGAAAAGATAGGGATCAATATGAAAATTGAAAGGTGGATAAGGAACTGGTTAAAGGGGAGACTACAACGGGTCGTACTGAAAGGTTAACTGTCAGGCTGGAAGGAAGTTACTATTTGAGTTCCTCAGGGATCAGTTTTGGGGCCAGTCTTATTTAACCTTTTTATTACTGACCTTGGCACAAAAAGCGGGAATGTGCTAATAAAGTCTGCGGATGATACAAAGCTGGGAGGTATTGCTAACACAGAGAAGGACCGGGATATCATACAGGAAGATCTGGATGACCTTGTAAACTGGAGTAATAATTTAATAGTGAAAAGTGCAAGGTCATGCATTTAGGGATTAATAACAAGAATTTTAGTTATAAATTGGGGACGCATCAGTTGGAAGTAACAGAGGAGGAGAAAGACCTCGGAGTATTGGTTGATCACAGGATGACTATGAGACGCCAATGTAATATGGCCATTAAAAAAGCTAATGCAGTTTTAGGATGCATCAGGTGAGGTATTTCCAGCAAAGATAAGGAGGTGTTAGTACCGTTATACAAGGCACTGGTGAGACCTCATCTGGAATACTGTGTGCAGTTCTGGTCTCCCATGTTTAAGAAGGATGAATTCAAACTGGAACAGGTTCAGAGAAGGGCTACTAGGATGATCCGAGGAATGGAAAACCTGTCTTATGAAAGGAAACTCAAAGAGCTTGGCTTGTTTAGCCTAACCAAAAGGCTGAGGGGGGATATGATAGCTCTTTATAAATATATCAGAGGGATTAATATTAGGGAGGGAGAGGAATTATTTAAGATTAGTACCAATGTGGACACAAGAACAAATGGATATAAACTGGACACTAGGAAGTTTAGACTTGAAATTAGACGAAGGTTTCTAACCATCAGATGAGTGAAGTTCTGGAACAGCCTTCCAAGGGGAGTAGTGGGGGCAAAAGACATATCTGGCTTTAAGACTAAACTTGATATGTTTATGGAGGGGATGATACGATGGGATAGCCTAATTTTTCAAAGATCAATTGCCAAATTATCAGCAGGTAAGTATGCCCAGTGGTCTGTAATGGGATGTTAGATGGGATGGGATCTGAGTTACTACAGAGAATTCTGTCCTGGGTGCTGGCTGGTGAGTCTTGCCCACATGCTCAGGGTTTAACTGATCGCCATATTTGGGGCTGGGAAGGAATTTTCCTCTAGGGCAGATTGGCAGAGGCCCTGGAGGTTTTTCGCCTCCCTCTGCAGCATGGGGCACGGGTCACTTATTGGAGGATTCTCTGCAGCTTGAGGTCTTCAAACCACAATTTGAGGACTTCAATAACTCAGACATAGGTTAGGGGTTTGTTATAGAAGTGGATGGGTGAGATTGTATGGCCTGCATTGTGATGATCATAATGGTCCCTTCTGACCTTAAAGTCTATGAGTAACAGGTATTTATGATATTGGAGGTTTGCTATAAATGACAATCAAATCATTCATAAATGCAACTCTGCAATTGTTGTCTCCTCCCACATGCAAAAGAAAGAGAAAACAACCTATCTTCTGCCATCACCAGATGTCCAAATGGTCCACTAGTCCGAGTACCATTGTTTTCTGTACTTACCTGCATATCGTTCACTCCCTCAATATCATATAATTATCAACAGTCACATTATCAGATGAGGGTTTTTCCCCTTAATCTGAGAATGTCTTTAGACTTCCAACACAGTGCTGTTTTCCTAAGGTCTGAACCTTGCATGAAAAAAAAAAAGAGTCTTTCATTTTCACACCCCTTATCACTATCTTGTCAGTTTTGTTTTCATCATGCTTGCTTTCCTTCAGCTATCTTGCTGGCAGGAAATTGCTAATGGCTTGGGTAAGCCATTCTTCACTTAGTTTTATCCAACTAAACCATAGCTAAAGAATGTGCAAGCTTTTCATCTTAATTCTAGAAAGGTTTCACATCAGTCAAGAAGTAGCTTTCACCAGTTATTGAGCATAATTGTCCTTGTCTGTACAAGGAAAATTGCACAGTTTAGATATCAAAACTACAAAATTCTACTTTGAAATAGACATTGCTTCACTAACATTCCCTTGCACCTAGTATCAAAAAGTCCTTTTTCTACGTTTCTATGTTACTGATTAAAGTCATGCATTAAATAAAGAATAAAAAGGATGAACCACACATACCACTTTCTGCTCTTACTTCTAAGTTGATTTAAATAATGAACCTGGGATATAGTAGTCAAGTAAAGACAGAAGCAGTGTGAAATTTTTAGAAGGGTTCTCATTCTTTTTGTCTACTTGGGAAAGAAAACTAGGGCTTTCTGAAGAGGCCTAGATATGAGTGATGGAATATCTCTCAATATGAAAATTTTACTTACTTAAAATGCACTGTTAGCATTTTCTGACACAAACTTAAGATTTACTTAATAAACAGAGCAATTTTTTTCTTTTAAAAGGCCACAGTTTACTTAGAAACCATAACTGCAAAAATATGACAGATAAGCAAGAATCCTAAAACCCAATCAGCCTAAAAATCAGACCACATCTACTATAGTTTTAAAATTGATAATATACAAATGAACACCTTACCTTCCTTTTTCAACAAGCAGCAGGACATCTATTTTTTCTCCATTTTGAATCACACTGCTGATTGCTGCAAACAAAACATAATGACATTTTCCTCTTGGAAATATGTATAACAAATTTTAAATGACCAAAGAAACATGAAGTTCATCAAAATGTTTTAAATTTAGCATGTATTTTGAAAAAGTGAACATACGGCAAATTATTAAAGCATAAAAACAAACTCCAATAGATCCAAAAGTATATCAGGAAAAACAACCTGGATAATAACCAAGTAAAAATAAGCAGATTTTTAATGTAAAGCACACTTCACTGTTTTGCTGCATCAAATTAACCTTAACCTGGAAAAAAAGCATGTTACAGTACTGTACAGGGGCATAAGTAAACTGGATTCTGGAACCTGTCAGCTTGCTTGCATTCCAATGGCTGTGAATATTTACAATATCATATTATGGAGGAAAACTCACTAGTGTAGTGTGAAGACCATTTCCACTTTTGATTATGTTGATTTATATTGTGTGTGTCTATATAGATATACATAAGTATCCATACGTAGATAGACACCCCCCTATATAAAAGTATACATATCGAGTATGTGCAACATACTCCACTATATTTTTATAAGCAGCATTATCTAATCAGTAAAAGGTTTGAAAGGTAAAACTCAGTTGAAGCATTTTTGTGTCTATCTACAAACTGGGCTCTCTGAATAGGTAATCTCTTGCAAAGGGTCTGTGGAACATCTTCATGTTGCCACCTACCTCAAGAGACAGCAAAATCTTGAATTTCAATCAAGTTCAATAAGCGTATCCTGGTGCATGTATCAAATGCCAGTAGCTTCCATTTTTCCATTGTGTCACATATACACAATACCTCATTTAAATTCACTATTGCTTGAACACATGGAAGATGGGAGAAAAAGTGGCGAGTGACTCTGAAGAGTCATTATTTTGCAAACTTCACTGACCAGTATATAATTCAATTTCCTCAGTAGTGCGAAAGACCCTTACTTTTTGGCAATTGAAAAGTCAGAATCTAAGGAGGATGGACAGTCTGGGTACCCTAGGATTTCAGAAGAAATTATATGACTAGTATTACAAGATGTCCATTCCATCATCAGAATCGAAGCAATACTACTTGCCGAAGGACCAATATTAAAAAAGTAGGCCTTCATGCATCCTTGCACAGTCAATTGCAAAAAACCCTGAAATTCTGAATTCGCATATAACTAATCCCAATGCAATTGTTTCAGATTTTGATGTCCACAGACCTGACAACTGTAAGTCAAGCTCGGAAAGTATTCCAAAGATTAAACGAGAGCCAGAGGTACTGATGGGGAAATTAAAGGAGGCCAAGAGGTCTGCTGTCTTTTAAGTTAGTTCTTGCTTGAAGTGGAAAACAGTCTCAGATATAATAGCTGTGCAGGTGGATAGAGCTACAAATAGATAAGAAGAATAGCATGTATGAAGAACTATATATAAAGAGATAATAAAATTTATGAGAAGCATAATTACTAACCTTTCCCACCCCCCTCCCTATATTCCATGCTGCCCTGCTATGTATAATTATATTATAAAACTAAAGAGGGCTCCAAAATCTAATTACTCTATTATGGAGCACAGTGTAATATACTATAGAACGTATTAAATAAATATATTCCTATCTTCCTCGCATCATGAAATTGAGCAAAGGAAAATTTGATACTAAAGTAACAGATGAGTGAAAAACACTAGATGGTGAAATAGTTTTCCAAGAAGACTATTATTTTCCAGTAAATTTGCATACTTCAAAACTAGACCAGTCAATCGTCTCAAGAATACACATTGAATGTTTCTGCATTGACAGGAAAAAAAACAACAGACCCAATAGGTCATATATTATTCTATGATCCTGCACTCTTGTAAGAAAGATACCACTATAACTAGACCAGACTTGGTTTACTAACTATGATGCTATGAAAATAGCTTTAATCTGGGCAACAATGGTAAAAGAGAAACAAATATAGATACAGACAGCACAGTATGAGAGTGGATGGGGATGGCATTTGGTGCATGCAATGGGATGTGTGCATTGAATTCCTTGACATTCATGATTTTAATGTTATACAGATATTCCCAAAAGCGGGGATCAGAATAAGTTTCTTAGAACACACGCTAAAACATTTCCAATATTCTCTGAAATCTTACTTAGCTCCTGCAGTCTCCTTAGATGTATTGAATCCTCTTGAGCATTCTCCATTTCAAGACAAAAATGTAGACTTGACTTATCTATAGCAAACCAGCCTTTTCTCCACTGATCAAGATTATGGCAATCTTTGTAGTACAGCTGGCCAATCAGATCGTAGTCTCTCTTTAACAAACATTCAGCCACAAAGGGAACAAAATGCTGCCAAGAAAAATGAGAAAAAATAAGCCACTGCAAATACCAAAGTTATACATACACAAAATAATAACGCCTATGTATTAAATGGGGATGAGGTGACAATATAGATAGATATTGCACCCCTTAATAAGGATATAAAGTAAATACAGACGTTAAATCCTAAAACCAAATGTAAAATCAGGAATAGTACATTTTTCCAATTCTGGTCTCTAAGCTTGCAAAGTCAGTGATCTATTTTTATTATAAGTAATGTAACCTTTAGGTACTTTGATTTAATTCAGTAGCAAATATGTGAAAAGCATAATTGTAGCCATACTGCTCAGTTGATGTAAGCTCCTATTGCATGGATCAGTATCCATTGATACTAACACCTACTGAGACACTAGCACATATACAACCGCATTCTTAAGGTCAGTGTTAGAATACTGCATACCAATTCTCCTTGTGTTTCATTGCATTATCTCAATACACATCTACATTACAGTAGATATTTTCTTCTGCTGCACAGAAAGCCTTTGCACTCCAGATAGATCAGTATTCATCAACCTACATTAAAGAACGGTTTCCCAGACGATTCTAAGCTAACAATGCCACTTTATATCTTATGTAAAGGCTCTTGGCCTAACTTGCACAGATAATTATCAGCATTACCTTGGCTATTGCCCAGGTCCATTTTCTCTGTGAATGTGCAGTTTCAGCACCAAATAGAAAAACACGTTCTGACAGTAAGTAGATTTCAAAGGTAAAAATGGCCCTAAAGCAAGCAAGAGAATAAAAAAAGCAGTTGTATTTAGGATAATATGAAATAGCCAATAGCTCAATTTTTCTCTCTCTCATATACTCTCATTCCTATGGAAATTCATCTGCATTTTTCTTTTAATGTTACATTATATAAAGTAGCTAATACCATAAAACAGTTTATATTATACAGTCATAGCAGGATGGTTACAGTACTTTTTAGGTCAATACATTTTGTGAAGGCATTGCATATTGAGCTTTGAATTAAGTTTAAATGAAAATTTCATTGAAAGAGTATTATTTGATCTTGAAATTTTATGTAAGTTCAGGTCAAATCATTGTCACAATACATTTAAAACATATTATGCTTGTTGAATATAAGCAGACTGTACCCACTGAAAAGGACGTTGCAAATGATTCCTTACTAATATTAAAAAGTACCTAATATTTTAAAGGTTGGCTAATCAAAATTCACATTTTGCTAATACTAACATAAAAATAATGATGCTGCCATTATCAAAGAAAATCAGGCTGAATTCCTAGCCAAGATTTTCTCTCTTTGACCTCTTCCCCTAGCCTGACACATTTGGGTTGTGTCTCTTTCTTGCAAATACTGGAGGTAGTTCAGATTTGTCTACAAGCTTTCCATATTGTTCATGCCCCTCCACCCTCATTCCAAGTGAGCACTTCCAAAGTTATATGGAAATTCTTATTAGTAGTAGGCTAAGCCTCTCAACAGTAACAGCTTATTCCATTCCATTAAGAACAGATATGAAATTAAATAGGCCATCATATAGTCACCCAACAAACTTCTCAGGTTGGGTGGACTGGAGGAAATATCATTCCCAGAAAGGAAATGAGGCAAGAAGTTTTCAACTCTAGACCTTCGACCCAGGCAGATACAATTGGTAAGGTAGAATTAATTAGGGAGAGATTAGTAGTAGTATTTATTTATTTTGGGCGCCGTAGAGCACCTTCCTGCCAAACAATGCTTTTGCAAAGAAATGAAGGCCAAGCCAGTTGAAATTCATGAATGTGTTCATGCATCAGCAGGTGTCAGCTTTATAGATTTCCTTTGTGGGTGTCAATGTCCTTTCCACTTCAGGATACTTCCATCCTGAAACTTGCTAAATGGGTTTTGATTCTTTTTGGAATCAGTGTCTCTGTGGCTTCACATAATACAATACTACTGGCACTTCCTCCGGAGGTTTTGGATGCAAATAGATAAAGATGATATGAGGGAGTTTTTCTTGCTTTGTTAAGGTATCCTTTAACTTCTCTTCACACATCTAAGGTGACATTCTGGCACCAATGAAGTCCACGGCTGTTATGCCATTGATTTCAATGAAGCCAAGATTTCACTGTATTGCATGACGTGTTTTTTTCCTGTGTGTTAAGGCTTTGGGCAAAATGAGGGAAGAATGATTTCCTAAGATCTAGGGCAAGAAGAGTTAAAGTTCTGTGGTGAAAGAAAGACTCTGGAGTACAATGGACTACCTTTTCTATCCCTGTCAGTCAAAAAGTAGGGAAAAAATTTCTCCCCTCCCCCCAACCTTTGAAATGATTTCGACCAGTTCTACTGTCAATCTAGATACATGTATGTTCCCGTCACTGTGCTTTCTAAAAATCTCAAAAACAGAAGCAGGGCAGAAATATCATCCTTATTCACTAGGATGGGAACCAAATTGCACAAGATGTCTGTGACAAAGCTGGGAAGTGCATATGTATTCCCCAAATCCAAGTTTAGAGCCTTAAAGAGTTCATTTAGTCCATCCATTATGCTAACACTCAGCTCTTATCGAGTCCTTTCCATCTGTAGATCTCAAAGTGTTTTACAACAGAGTTCAGCATCATTAGCTTCATTTTACAGATGAGGAAACTGAAGCACAGAGAAGAAAAGTGACTTGCCTAAGCTCACCCAGCAGACCAGTAGCAGAGCCAGGAACAGAGCCCACATCTCTCAAGTCCAAGTCAAGGGCTCTATCCACTAGGCAACAGAGTCTCCCAGTAAAGGTCGCGTTTTCTAAGACACAGATTTTGAAGACACTTTTTGCAAATGCAGTTGTGACCAGGAAGCAGGGCTTTAGGAAAAGGAATTAAGGGATTTATATATATGCCATTGATTTGAATGGATGGTTCATGTCAACTTGTAGCACTGTGAGTAGATCCAAAGTAGGGAAGTTAGGCCTGATTGTTCATTTGAATATGTGTTTCCTTAAGAAAACCCAATATCGTGGAGACATTTACCAGAGATTTAGATGAGCCTGCATTCATGACGGTGTTTGACACAGAGATGTGTCGATACGTAGTTTTAACCTACGGCATAAGAAATCCAGAAGATCAAGAATGCCTGGCTTTCTAGGCCATTCGCTCTCTGAGTTGACACCTGAAGGAGATGTGTGTCCAGACTCTTGCATAAATCAATAGAGTGGAAGTCTTGTATGTGGCTAGGACAGTATCTATTATCCTGGAAAGTACATCCTCTTCAGAAATTACTTAACTCTTCAATAGTCATGCTGTGAGGTACAGTTCAGAAGAAGAAGTGAGCCCTGGGCTGGAAGATACATGATCAAACCCTAGAGACTGTTGGACATCTCTGAACTGGCCTCCTTTTTTTGCAGAAAGAGAGGCACAACCCAAATGTTTTGGCCTGGGGGAGAAGTCAGTCTCCGAAATGAATGTTCCAATTTATCATCATTTAGCAATTTGTATATTAAGGATAAATTCCTTCTACAGAAAATGTGGACTTCCTTACTTTAATTTATGCTGCCCTTTCAAAGTTACCCTGCATAACATTTTTATTGTCTACTAATAAAAACAATTGCCAAAGACTATTTAGTTATTTCTGGTCACCCACATAAAACAGCTCGACTCTTTTGTAAAAGTCCAGGAACATGTGACGCAAGAGTGAACACGTCACTTCTTAGGACAAAAGCTAGAAAATGTCTTCATTTATTTTGAATGACTAATTTTGGAACCTACCCTGTATTTAAAAAGGAGTCTTCTTTGTGCACCACAAGACAGATAACTTCACTGATGTCAATCATACCATTAGGAGTGGTTGTTTTATCATTTTCATAGTAACTCAAGAAGCCACTTTCCAAAGTACACCACCTTTTATTGCAGTCTGTGGTTAAAAAGACATTCAGTATGTCACAGGATACTACAATTATTAATATTATATAAGATACATAGCTATAGTAATTACTTCTCCCACTGACTTTAATGGGGCTGGGATTTCACCTGTAGCGCTCATACGGCAATACCTATACCTAATATAGCAAAACCCTAAAGAAAGAATATTAATGTATGGTACTTCAACCAGATATCTGTGAGCATAATGCACTCATTTTAAATGAGTATTAGAAGTACAGATATCAAGTTGCTTTACAAGTTTCCCGTTGCTACTTTACACAGCTTGATGGGAGGTAGAAAATTTAATACTGAATTTGGTTTGTTCACTGTTACAGAACCATAAGATACAGAATTAAAAAACCCACAAAACTCCAAAGTTAGAAATATTGAAATTTGCAGGAACAATGTATCTTGACAACAGTGGATTACAAAATGAACAGCTGAATCATAGCATACAACAGAGAAAAGGTGTTACTATTTTTTTCATGAACACTGGAAATAGAGGCCAACACAGAGTCAATCCATTTTCCACTGTAAGGTGATGCTACAGTGCCCACTCAATGTCATAAGGCTAAGGAAAACAATCTAAACCTTTCAAAGATTCTAGGGAAAACATGAAAGGTCGTACTGTCCAGAACTTATACGCATTGCAGACTACAGAACACAACAAGAAAAACAGTGTCAAAAGTTTTATTATTGTAAGTGATCTTGAAAACATGAAAAATTTGCTCTCAGAAGACTAGCAACTCATGCTGTCAAATCAGAGAACACACGAAGGATTGTTTCATTAATCTAATACAATTTTTAGTTTGGTTTGTGTTTTAGGAGGACAGGAACGAGAGTGGGTTGTGTATTATAAGCCCGATTCTCTAGTCGCTCACAACAGTGAAACTCCATGGAATTCAACGGAGTTATTTACAGTGGGGTATATTGTATATATACTGTAACTATGCTGGTGTCTAGAAGACCTCATGTTCAACAGTTCTTTAATAAATACAATATTGAAGAGGTTTTAAATGTCACAGACAAATGTTTATGTCTGGAGGATAAATGTACTAGGAACAGTTTCTGGCTGAGGTTAGATGATATTTATGTGCATACAATGCTGTGAACATTGGCAATATAGTAATGTTAACAATACATAGCATTTATAAGAGGTTGAGTTAATCCACATTTTATCCTGAATTAATTATCAATGAGAGACACCAAATCATAGATAGGAATACCCACAAGCTACCATATACATTTATATATTAAATAGATCACTTAAGCAACTTACAGCATTATTGGAAACATTTATTAAAATTGGATGTTTCCTACCTTTCAGAAACCTAAAAACCATACACTGTTTAAGAGAACATATTATAAACTTTCTAGGTAAATCTTAGGTTAGGAATGCTTCTTAAGTTCCACTAGGAGAGTTAAAGGCACTCAGTATTGCACAGGATCAGGTCCTAAGAGATGATAAGCCATATTGCTGGATTTGAAGAACCTTCTCAGCCTTGTAATTTTGCACATAGACTGTAGGAAAAAATAACCCTGTTCTTGGATTGTTCCATTTCATAAACTGGCTCTGCCAACAACTGTGATCCAATTGGCTAATGAGGATTTATGTTCAGGTAATTTTCTCCAGTGGGCACAGACATCATGACATACAATAGCTTTATGTTTTAATTAATGTTTGTACAGTGTTTGAATAGGTAAAGCAAGAATTTGTTATTATTAGGCTCAGCAGTCCTATCTAGGACAAGCTATAAATGAGAAACACTAAAATGTAGACAGAAGTATAAAAATAATCTGCCGGTGAGAGCTGAGCATATTTAGCTCCTCATAGGACTTGGTTTTAAGTGCTTCGCAATGAACATATGTCCACACCACAAACTATTCCATTTAACTAGCCCTAGAATAGGAATGTTTATACAGGGCATGGCTGACATACGTATAAGATAACTGAGGGGGGAAAAAAACATCACTTCACTAGCCTACAGTTCAGTGCTCAATCCTTAGAGGATAAGAGTCTGTTACAGCTTCTGCTATAGGAATTGGCTCTTCAGCTTTGGAGGTCCCTGGTTCAATCCCTAGGGTGTTGGCCAAAATAGCAGCCATCACATCGGTATTTGCATTTTAGAATTAAAAGTGACACTTAATATAATTCAGTATTGGAAATACCTGGAATTCTTTGATAAAAGCTTTCAAACTGCTTTAGTGCCAACGCCAAAAATATTACAATATGATTCAGAATCCCAAAAACTCAGAAATATATATTTTTAAAAAAGCATCAGTGATAGAATTTTGTCTGTCTTCTGTTTTTTTTAACTCCCCCTGCACACTTCACAATGTGCAACTACAAATTGAAAATTTAACCTTATATACATAAATAAAATGTTCTATGCAGTCAGGGGCGGCTCTAGGCACCAGCGCGCCAAGCAGGCGCTTGGGGCGGCCGTTTCCCTGGGGGGCGGCATTTGGCTCCTGGGAGCTCGCTGCCGCGGCACTGCCGCAGGCCCGGGAGATGGACCGGCGGACCTGCTGACGCGCGCATGACTGGCCCGTCCGTCCCGCCCTCCGGCTCGTTGAGCTCTCGCAGCGCGCGCAGGTGCCCGGCCCGGGCTCGTGGCTCCGGTGGACCCGCCGGGCCGGGACCCGCGCCGAGACCGGACCGAGAGGGGACCCGAGACCGGGGGGGGGACCCGGGCGCCGGCGCTGCGGCTGGGCAAGCAGCACAGGCCGCCCCCCTGTATGCAGTGTTATAGCTATGTCAGTCCCAAGATATTAGACAAAGTGGGTGACGAAATTCAACTTCTGTTGGTGAGAAAGACAAGCTTTTGAGCTCACACAGAGCTCTTCTTCAGGCCTGCAAAACTTTCTCTGAGTATCACAGCTAAATGTAAGATGGAACAGATTGCTCAGCCAAACCATGGGGACAGCAACAGGTACTAGGATGGCTCCCCAGTATGCCAACCTCTTCATGGACCAACTTGAAGAAGAATTTCTCAGCAAATGCACCACAAAACCAATAATATATTTGAGATACATTGATGATATTTCCATCCTCTGGACAGATGACTCTCTCTGCAACATTCCCACACCAGCATCAACTTCCTGGACACTATGATCAGCTTCAGCAATGGAAACCTACAGACAACTATATATAAGAAAACCATGGATCACCACACCTACCTTCATAGATTCAGTAACCACCCCAAACACACCAAGAAATCTGTTATCTACAGCCAGGCATTCAGATACCACAGAATATGCTCCAAGGAGAAAATCCAGGATATACACCTTAACACACTTAACATCATGTTCACCAAACAAGGGGACTCCACCAGAGAAGTGGGATAACTGTTAGTCTGGATCTGTAAAAAGTGACAAAGAGTCCTGTGGCACCTTATAGACTAACAGACATATTGGAGCATAAACTTTTGTGTGTGAATACCCACTTTGACAGACACATGTAGTGGAAATTTCCAGAGGCAGGTATAAATATGCACACAAGAATCAGACTAGAGATAACGAGGTTAGTTCAATCAGGGAGGATGAGGCCCTCTTCTGGCAGCTGAGGTGTGAACACCAAGGGAGGAGGCTGCCAAACAACTCTCCAGTACCAAATTCTACAGGCCACTCTCCTCAGATCCCACTGAGGAATATACTAAGAAACTGCACTATCTACTCAGGACACTCCCTACACTAACACAGGAACAAATCAACATACCTTTAGAGCCCCGAACGGGGTTATTCTATCTACTACCCAAGATCCACAAACCTGGAAACTTTGGACACTCCATCATCTCTGGAATTGGCACTCTCAGTGAAGGACTGTCCAGATATGTGGACTCTCTATTCAGACCCTACACCACCAGCATTCACAGTTATCTCTGTGACACCACTGATTTCCTGAGAAAACTACAATGCGTTGGTGATGTTCCAGAAAACACCATCCTAGCCACCATGGACATGGAGGCTCTCTACACAAACATCCCAAACACAGATGGAATACAAGCTGTCAGGAACAGTATCCCTGATGATGCCACAGCACAACTGGTTGCTGAGTTCTATGACTTTATCCTCAAGCACAATTATTTCAAATTTGGTGACAATATATACCTCCAGACCAGTGGCATCCGCATGGCCCCACAATATGCCAACATTTTTATGGCTGACCTGGAACAACGCTTCCTCAGCTCTTGTCCACTCACACACCCCTTCTCTACCTATGCTACATTGATGACATCATCATCTGGACCCATGGGAAGGAGACTCTGGAAGAATTCCACCACAACTTCAACAGCTTCCACCCCACCATCAACCTCAGCCTGGACCAATCTACATGGGAGGTCCATTTCCTAGACAACACAGTACAAATAAGTGATGGTCACATTAACACCACCCTATACCGAAAACCCACCGACCACTGTGCCTACCTTCATGCCTTCAGCTTCCATCCTGGACATACCACACGATCCATCATCTACAGCCAAGTGCTGAGGTACAACCACATTTGCTCCAACCAACACCTATAGACAGAGACCAACACCTACAAGATCTTCACCAAGCATTCTCAAAACTACAATACCCGCACGAGGAAATAAGGAAACAAATCAAAAGGGCCAGACGTGTACCCAGAAGCCTCCTACTGCAAGACAAACCCAAGAAAGAAACCAACAGAACTCCATTGGCCATCACCTACAGTCCTCAGCTAAAACCTCTCCAATGCATTATCAATGATCTGCAACCCATCCTGGACAACGATCCCTCGCTTTCACAGGCCAGGGGAGGCAGCCCAGTCCTCACTCGCAGACAACCCGCCAACCTTAAGCATATTCTCACCAGCAATCACACACCGCACCATAGTAACTCTAACTCAGGAACCAATCCATGCAACAAATCTTGATGCCAGCTCTGCCCACATATCTACACCAGTGACACCATCACAGGACCTAACCAGACCAGCTACAACATCACCGGTTCATTCACCTGCACGTCCACCAATGTTATATAGGCCATCATGTGCCAGCAATGCTCCTCTGCTATGTACATCGGCCAAACTGGACAGTCCCTACGTTAAAGGATAAATGGACACAAGTCAGATATTAGGAATGGCAATATACAAAAACCTGTAGGAGAACATTTCAACATCCCTGGACACACAATAGCAGATTTAAAGGTAGCCATCCTACAGCAAAAAAAACTTCAGGACCAGACTTCAAAGAGAAACTGCTGAGGTTCAGTTCATCTGCAAATTTGACACCATCAGCTCAGGATTAAACAAAGACTGTGAATGGCTAGCCAACTACAAAAGCAGTTTCTCCTCCCTTTGTGTTCACACCTCAGCTGCTAGAATAGGGCCTCATCCTCCGACTGAACTAACCTCGTTATCTCTAGACTGATTCTTGCCTGCATATTTATACCTGCCTCTGGAAGTTTCCACTACATGCATCTGACGAAGTGGGTATTCACCCACAAAAGCTTATGCTACAATACGTCTGTTAGTCCTGTGGCACCTTATAGACTCTTTGTCACCCCTTCCACCAGAGAAGTAGATAGTATCCTGGAATGGACTACCCAAATAACTTGATAAAATCAGCAGAAATAAATTCTGTTATAAACGCACATCCTTAGCTGTCACATAGCACCCCACACTGCAGCCTATACGGGTATCATCAAACAAGTACAACTCGTACTCAATGGGGATCCAACCTGAAAGAAATCTTTCTGAACACCCTCTTCTAGT
The DNA here is from genome assembly GCF_016161935.1 of Mauremys reevesii. Classification (NCBI taxonomy): domain Eukaryota; kingdom Metazoa; phylum Chordata; order Testudines; family Geoemydidae; genus Mauremys; species Mauremys reevesii. The sequence continues at coordinate 98,227,080 of NC_052627.1, read as the reverse complement.
TTTCAAACAACCCAAACCCCTCAACCTCTTCAAGCTTATCATCAGAAGCAAGCTCCCCAGAGACCAGGACACATCAACTCAATGCGGCACCAGACCCTGCCAGGACAGCAAATGCAAAACCTGCAGCCATAGCTTCACTGCTACAATGATCAGCCCCCACAACACACCTTTCAAGATCCATGGGTCTTACTGTTCAAAAGCCCAGCCTAGCAGCTTAAATTCATTACTCTGCTAGACACCAAAAATCATAGACTAAACAGAGACACAAGATTTATGGCTCATTACAACAATCTATAACCCACTAACAACTCCCTCAGATGCTTCCCGCCCCTTTCCTCCCCTCTCACTGGAAGGGTATCAATGGACCTCTTCACCTTGAATGGTCGCTTAAACATGTGTTAACTAGTTATGTTAAACAATCTTTTCCCTCTTGAATTTAGCTGGGACACTCTAAGTCTCCCAGACCCAAAGGGGGGAGCTGTGTAAGCTCAAAAGCTTGTCTCTCTCACCAACTTCCGTTGGTCCAAAAAAAGATATTACCTCACCCATCTTCTCTCTGAATAAAATGATCACATACCAAAAAAATGTAGCCCCTGGGTCCATGACTCCCCTCCATCCCACTGTTCAGAGGTTTCCCCAGCTCCCTCAGCCTCCAATTTCTGGAAGGCTCCGGCAGCTCCCAGTCACCAACTCTCAATTCTATCCAGCTAGGTAGCAAATTTCCCTTGGGCTACTGCCTCCATTTACTCCCCCTCACTGTTCTGTGGAGGGCTGGGATAAGGATGCTGTTGCTGCCAAACTTGGAGAGGGGATGGCTCCACTGTGCTGAAACTGCACAGTGCTCTCGGTGCACAAAGAGCATAGGGATGCCCCAGTACTGTGACAGCCATTAAGGCTGTATGCAGCACATTGACTTTCTAGAGGTTAAGAGGGAAAATTGCAGCAACTCAAGCAATATTCCTGAACTGCCTGTAATCTCACTGGATTTGAAACAGTTGAACACTAGGCATATTTGGATGCAATCTGAATGCTGAGGCTTGGACCTAAGCTGTTTTTTATTCCTTTTCTTAGCTCGTGATGTACTGGTGATTTTAACTCAGAAAACTAGAAACCTGAAATTCAGGATTTCTCAGTGATTGTTGAAATGCAAGACCAATTACACTGTTAATGAACAGCCATATTTCTGCCCTCCCTCTCCCCTCTCCTCCCCCCTCCCCTTTTATGGAGCTAAAAGACTAACTTTTAGCAAAACCTTTGTATGAAGTCCATTAAAGATGCAGTGGTTGGGGATTGGGACGCCAGTCTTTCCCTCTGGTGACCTAAATGTTCTTCCCACCTTTTTACTTTTCAGATATTTATTTGTCTTTTTCCTTTTCTTCTCCAGCAACTTTTGACCAGAGAGAGATGTGTGGTTACTAGGGTGACCAGATGTCCTGATTTTATAGGGACAATCCCGATTTTTGGGTCTTTTCTTGTATAGTCTCCTATAACCCCCCACACCTGTCCCGATTTTTCACACTTGCTGTCTGGTCACCCTAGCGGTTACTGTGATTTTCTTTGAGTGAATACTAACTTCTTTTGCTTCTTTAAACACTGCTGTCATTTTAGAGATGTAGTTTGTCCTTACAGAGCTTTTAAAAATCTATTGTTAGAACTTAAGACACTAAACTCATCCATTGTACAGAATCAATCAAGTACAGAAAGTAAAAGATATTTACCTTCTTTCAATTTCCTGTCTGAAAATAGCTTAGCAGCATTATAAGAAACTTTGTATAAAAATTCACAAAGAAAAGTAGAATGTGAAGCATCTTGAGAGAAGCCACTTTCAAAATCAGTATCATAGTTTGGGAAATCTATGAAGAGAACAAAGCCAATAAACACCACACAGAATTTCCATTATTAACATTTACAGCCATTTGACCTCCTGCATCTCATTTCTTGAATACATAACTGATAGTGTACGCAGTTTTCTTCACCTCATGCTATGCATTATTTAAATTATATTCCTATTATTTTATATATTATTCTAATTGAGTTATTTCTTGCATATATTAAGTAAAATAATGAAGTGTGAATTAAAATACTTACATTAGTTACGATGTTACTGTAATCGAGCAAGGATAAATGTAAAGTATCATATATATATATATAAAAGTAAACTAGTTGCTTTACTAAACTTAATATACTTAAACAAAGAATTTGTTTCCTGAAGTCTCAATCATGGCTTTGCTGCAAGCTCAGAGCAAAGAGCAAAACGAGACTGACAGTCACCGTCAGCTTTCCAGTTTTCCCCTTACTCTGAGGAAGGAAGGGCCTTGTGCCAAGCACACTACATAGCTATCCTGGTTTGAGCACTGCGGGGAAGAGAGACATAGAGCAGATTGAAAGACTCCTATCTTGACTATCTGAAGCCTTAAGATCATTGCACCACTTGCTTCGAATGGAATATGGCTGCTTCTTAAGTGAGAGTGTGCATTACACAAGGCACTAGAGTTTGCACTGGCTTCTGATTAGTGTCTGGGTGAATATAAGGAATACAAAGCCCTAAATAATTTGGGAACTCACTGCCTGAGACCACATCTCAGAGCTAATATTGTCCTGATCTAAGACAGAAGGTGTTAATGGCAGTGTTTCCCAGAATCCTTGAACTCTCTCCTCTCCCTGATCAGTCCAGAGTTGTTGACTTTCAAGGCATGCTCTAAGGTTTCTCTCTTTTCTCTGAGCTACAAGAGAAGGCATGAGAGGAGGGAACCAGGATTGGTTTGGTGGGAGTAATGCTGTTATTTTATGCTGACTTGATTAAAAGGATGAGCTATATTTTGGAAGACAGATTTGTGAAAGATGGATAAGTCTGTGTGTGGCAGATACTGTTAATGATTCAAAGGCTTGTAGTAAGCACCAACAGCCTCAGAAACGTGCTTTGAACAAATTAAATGGATACTTAAGTAAAAGTCCCACAATCATCATCATCATTATATGGTCTCTCCAGGTTCTCTCTGGGATTTATACAAAGGCTCTTGATTTCCACCAACAAGCATGCAAGTTACACGTGACTTTTTCTCAATTAAGGGAGACCTTAAGCATCATGTTTTAGCAAAGGAAGTGGCGTCAAAACACAATTGTATTTCAGCAAAAATGAAATTTAACTAATTCCACCACCCCACATTCCTACACCATGCCAAGCACATTTGTCAAAGACTTATACTTTTTCAACCCAGTACTGATGTTCTAGATTTTTCCTCCATTAGCTCGTTACATAAAGAGAGTTTCACTAAAAACATGAAAAGGAAATAATAAAACTCTATACCTGAGAATTTATTGTGGTAGAGGAATTCCATTTGCAGCCTTTGTCCTGCTTTCTTGGCTAGTAAGTAAGGAGTACTGTAAACAGGATCTCCAGTGGCACACATAACATCAGCTCCACTAAATAGCAATGTCATTGTTTCCAACACATCTTGTTTAACTACTGCAGCACACAGGGCCTGGTCATGTAGGGGGGAAATGACAAGTCAGTTTAAAACTGAAAATGAATGGGAGTAAGTATTATTATATTTTTATTTAGATGCAAATTCCGTTGTCCCTGAACTAAACCCCCACACCCTCATTCACAGATCTGCATACAGTGGAAAGTAGTAGGAGGGAAGACCCTGCAGTGGGGTCTGAATCCTCCATGTTCTGCAGAGAAAAGGCTGTGTGAAATTATTACAAAGGGATGGCTGGCTTTAGTCAACAGATATGCTTGTAGAGGTAGCATACTGCACTAACCCTCTCCCTCCATAGCCTTAAGACAATTTCTCTCTCTCACATCTAAACTTCTACAGAAAGCTCTTGTTGTCAAGTCCCTGGTATTTGGAGTTGACTGAAAGGACAAAATTTGGTCCCAAAACTCTATGCTATTAAAAAGTTAAGTGAAATTAATAGATTGTATTTTGAAAATCATGTCTTTGATTGGTAAAGTGATTAATGATTCTGAGGCGCCTCAATTTTAGGGTACCCAATTTGAGATAACTTAAAAGAGGCCGGATTTTCAGAGGGTGGGTACTTAGCACTTCCTGAAAATGAGGGCCCTTTAACAAGTGTGAACTTGGGTGACATCAATCATTAGTCAAATCAAATCTCTCTTGAAAATATTGGTACACATCTTTAAATCAAGAGAAATTATGGTACACGATTTCTGCACTCTGCACCAGTTTAAGTTCCGTGATTTAGTGTGCATTTAATATAAATGTATTTGAACTATTTAATAAACAGGTTTCTCTGAAATGAAAGACAACATACTCTTGTTGCATTGAGCAATTCTATCATGCCAGTTACCTAAGTCAACATGTGTTTATCTAGTATACATGAAAGGACTTTATGTTACTATAAAAGAGTGAAAATGACCCATAGAACCGAGGGACTGGAAGTGACCGCAAAAAGGTCATCTAATCCAGTCTCCAGTACTGAGGCAGGACTAAGTATTATCTAGCTGATTTATTTTTCTGAATACTGATACAGTGAACTTTTAACTGACATTTAACCCAATCGCCCCCCCCCAAAACAACTAAACTATAAATAAAATCACTCTCTCCATATATATTTTATATTTTTCTGATTAAAAGATTGGGGTCGATTTAAAAGAGATTATACTACAACTCTATTTTACAAGGCATGTATAACCCAATAGTGGCTTAGATGACCTATTGAGGTTCTTTCCAGTCCTACACTTCTATGATTCTATAATTACTTGGCAATAGCTAAGTAACTACAAAATAATGTCATGTCTCTGCAGAGCACTTGATAATTGCATCTGAAGTTATCCAGTAGTTAAGTGATTAACATACACCAATTATAGGCTTTAGTAGTTAGAAAAATCAAGTTTATAAAACAGAAATAACCAATTACAACTTTTCTCTATTGTTCACAGTTACCATATGGCCACTGATTTATTACATGGTTATTACAGACAAGTTACACAATGAAAATAGAATGCTCTATTTTCCTAAGCAGCTTTGGGTGAAATTCACTCGTCTCCACATGAAGCATAAGGAATCAGTTTTTGTTGTGGTGAAGTCAGAGGATTTGTGATAGAAGTCAAGCCCATGGCAAACAGTAAGGTTACACTGTGGGTGGGCTGGATACCTTTGACTGTCTTTGAAAGAAATGACTATGCATTTGTTGCAAATTCTCATGGCTACAGGACTATCAAATATAGCTATTTTTTCAATACAGTGACAGGTTCTCCTTTCAATAAGTGGGCTCCTCTCTTTCCAGTTGGGAGCAAACTCTTATTTGCTAAATTCAACCCACCCCTCCCACTCCCCCACTTCATAGAATAGTGTGTATGTACACACATTTTCCAAGTCTGACTAAGAAGTAATCAAATATGCAATCTGTCCAATCTCTGTGTATTTTAACCCTGACCACACCACTTCTTCCCTATCCATGGACCTCAGTACATGTGACTATGCACTCAAATCATCAATGGAAAGCACAGGTCTCCTTTATGAGACAGAATACTGGATATCAAGAAAGCTATACAAAAATTAAGTTAATCTTAAATTTGCCATCTAATAATTGATAATCTATTTGTGTAAAAAGGAATACTGAGAGCTCTAGATTTCTCATTTCATTTGTTCCAGCTTGCTTCTCTTCTAATGGGGTACAATCTACCATATAAGAGAGTGCGCATGAGTTATTTTCACACTTGATAACACTCCATGATTTAATGTAGTAGAATTATGTTACATGTCAGATGCATTATATACTACATCGGCTGTAGTAGAAGAAACAAACCACTGAAGTGGGAATTTCAATCTACCAAGTATGTACTTGAAAATTAGAAATCCATGATTTAATGTATGGTTGTGAATAGGCATATTAACAGGAGATACCATCACCTTTTACAAATACAAAGAAACAGATTGAAAAAGCAGCAACAAAAATAACATGGGGCATAGTTTTAAGAACTATTAACAGACATTATACATATTGAAAATATTTCAGACGATCAAAAAGTATGAAATATATCGAGGTCATTTAAGAGTAATTATACTGTATGCTATATGATTTGTTGCATGCAAGAGCATAATCCAAACAACAGTATCTAACAACATGACCTGCACCTAAAATGCAAGGTGAACAGGCTTAATTTAACACAATATATTGAGCAGTTTTTATTAAAGGTCTCTCAAGATACTTGTGTGTAGAGGCAGCATATACTAAGTGCTACCAGTTAACTCCACAGCCTTCAGAAGATCAACCAGAGATCACAATAGATCATTCAATCATTTCTAACCCCAAATAATGTCTAAATGCTATGGAATTAGAATTTGGGGACTTTTTATGATGAAAGTATTTTACTACTTGAGTAAGCAAAGAGCTACATACTGATAATGCAGGGGACTATACAGATAAAAAGTATCTGTCATTATTGACTCTAATAGCTCACATGTAGCCTTGGACAATAACACTATTGGTGGCAGTATGTTAGCCAGGACATTGTCTCCTACCAGGTAGAGAGATTAGGAGGGATCTCTAACTACACATTCACACTCACAAATAATGAGGGCGAGACTTAGTTTACCACAATATTACCTTATTTAATTCTTCTTTGGTTTTGTAGCCCATAGGAGTTTTCCTGAATCTTCCTTCTTTGTATTTTTGTGTAATAAATGTTATCCTTTTTTCTAGAGGGGAGTCCATATGCAATTCCTCTTCTGGTTGAAGTTTTCCTGCCCAAAAACTGTTTGCCCTTTTATTTCCAATGACAATAAAAAGCTGCCAAAGAAAAAGAACAGGCAATTCAATGCAAAAGATATTGAGGTAAACTACAAAATCTTTTAATCTGCTAAAAAGTGAAAGATGATTAGAGAAAATGGAGTTGACTCTGGGGAAAAACAATGGAAGCCTCTACAGAATCATTGCTTATGCTGTCCTGTTAAATGGTGGATGAATAATGAAAGAGTCCAGAGCTCTATGTCCATGATTAATCACCAGTAACAATGGAGGCTTAACAATGCTACTCAGATACAGTATTTCGAAAGGAACTGGGCAAGATCTGTAGAAAGGTTAGCAACAAAGGATAGGCAAATATGTACAGACACACAGTGTACCAGCCTAGTGCTCCTTACAAACTTGGAAGGAAACACCAACTTTTACCTGTCAAAGCAACCAACTAATTTCCCACAGCAAAAGGGAGATGTGAGGTGATGAAGAGGGATCTCACTGTAGAGAACAGACACAGTTACTCTTAAAAAAATGTCTTCCATTTTCAAAAGGTTTTATTGTTGGATAAATATTCCCTGGCAGTAAAAGGGGGAAACATTGCTGTATGTCTCTCAAAACAAAATAATATTTTAAGCACCACTACTGCAGGAAATTCTCAGGAAGATTATTCTAGAGAGAATAGATATAACTTGGAAGCTTTAAAATTTCACTCACTCCTTTTCTTGAACTGAACTGAATTTTTCCTACAAGTGTGTAATAGGGTGGAGTCCAATTTAGGGCCCATTAAGCACACTTCCAATGAAGTCATGGCAAAGCAATGCTCCCTCACTGGGTGGATTGCATTCAGTTAATGTTAGCAGGGAGCCGTCACTGCTGGATAATGGATTGCATTCTGGAGGGTGGACTACAGTTGTACTGATTCTCAGTATGGGGATACAAGAGTGTGTGTGTGGTGGAAGAAGAAGATTATTAGTGCCCACACCGCCTTGCACACCACTGTAGAGACCAGTTACTGTCTGGCTTTGCATATCTAGTTTATAGATAAATTATCAAAAACATTTATGCAACATTAAGAAGTATTTAAAGCAGTATTGCCAATTTATGATTGTATTGCTAATCTCAGGATAATATTTAATGTATTTCTTAAACCCCAGCTCCTGGAGTCATGCAACTTTCTGTTAAAAAATGTATTGAGGGGAGAGGGGAAAATATTTCAGCCCTCATGGTTACAGAAAGGAAATAAAAGTAATTCAGGCTGTCAAGCAATTAAAAAAATTAATCATGATTAATTGCACTATTAATAATAGAATACCATTTATTTACATATTTTTGGATGTTTTCTACATTTTCAAATATATTGATTTCAATTACAATACAGAATACAAAGTGTACAGTGCTTACTTTATATTTATTTTTATTACAAATATTTATGCTGTAAAAAGCAAAAGAAATAGTATTTTTGCATTCACCTCATAAAGAGATTGCTTTACAATACTTGTATCATAAAAGTTGAACTTACAAATGTAGAATTATCTACAAAAAAAATAACTGCATTCAAAAATAAAGAAGTAAAACTTTAGAGCATACAAGTCTACTCAGTCCTACTTCTTGTTCAGCCAGTTACTCAGACAAACAAGTTTGTTTACATTTGCAGGAGATAATGCTGCCCACTTCTTGTTTACGTCACTTGAAAGTGAGAACCGACATTTGCATGAAACTGTTGTAGCCAGCGTTGCAAGATATGTATGTGTCAGATGCACTAAAGAGTCACAGGTCCCTTCATCTTCAACCACCATTCCAGAGGACATGCGCCCATGCTGATGACGGGATCTGCTTGATAATGATCCAAAGCAGTGAAGACCGACGCATGTTCATTTTCATCATCTGAGTCAGATGCCACCAGCAGAAGGTTCCACGTCCACTGGAATAGCGGCTGAAGCATGAAGGGGCATATGAATGTTTAGCATATCTGGCATGTAAATACCTTGCAATGCCAGCTACAAAAGTGCCATGCGAACGCCTGTTCTCGCTTTCACGTGACATTGTAAATAAAAAGCCGTCAACATTATCTCCCATAAATGTAAACAAACTTGTTTGTCTTAGCGATTGGCTGAATAAGAAGTAGGACTGAGTGGATTGTAGGCTGTAAAGTTTTACATTCTTTTGTTTTTGAGTGCAGGTATGTAACAAAAAAATATACATTTTAAAGTTGCACTTTCACAATAAAGAGATTGCATTATGGTACTCGTATGAGGTGAATTGAAAAATACTTTTTCTTTTGTTTATCATTTTTACAGTGCAAATATTGTAATAAATATAATAATGTAGAGTGAGCTCTGTACACTTTGTATTCTGTGTTGTAATTTAAATCAATATATTTGAAAATGTAGAAAAACATCCATAAATAGTTAATACATTTCAATTTGTATTCTATTGTTTAACGTGATTAAAACTGCGATTAATCATGATTAATTTTTTTTAAATTATTGAGTTAATCACATGAGTTAACTGTGATTAACTGACAGCCCTAAAAGTAACCCAATAATAATTATTTCTTAAAATTAAATGACTGTTCAACCAATCTCATGAATTGGACGGGGGCCGGGGGGTGAATACTTGGGTTGGCAATTCTGTTAAAGAGTAAACACATTATCCAAGAATAGGGCTTATACATTTATTTTAATGAGCTGAGCCTTTAAATACAAATAAGAAAGCAACTTTTATACCAAAAATCACATAGATCTAACATTTTTCACAGTATCTCAAGAAGTTAAGTTATCACATAACCTACCTCAATCAGCTCATTACTCCAAATGCTGGCATCCATTTTTAGGCTCCGGACCTTTGAATCTCTGGGCCCTAAAGATCTGTGCTGCCCTTAATAAAAATAAATAAATTAAAAATATTATTTAATTTCAACTGAGCCTCTTGTGTTAAAAAAATAACAAAAACATGCCTTTAATAAAGACAGTAGTTATTATGCTGATTGTTTTCAACACAGACTGGTCATATGCAAGAAGTTTGAAATTTTTAGATAATTACAATATTGTGCAATTCACAATATACTGAAAGCAGCACCCTAAATTATGAAGAGATTGTAAATTCTTTGGAATAGGAATGATGTATTTTCCATGTTATGTAAATACAGGTTGAACATCTCTAATCTAGCACTCCCTGGTCCGGCAATATACGTGGTCCGGCATAGGCACTGACTCCGTGGGTGCTCCAGGGCTGGGAAAAATTAGTGGGTGCAAAGCATCCACTGCCGTCAAACTCCCCCTTCTGCCCCCCTCACCCCGTGCCTCTCATGCTGGCGGCCCTGCGCTTACCAACTTCTCCTCCTCCTCCTCCTCCCTCCCAGTTCTTCTGGAGCACCACGAACAGCTGATTCACAGGGTGGGGGGACCATGCTGAGCACAAAGCCTGGGGGTTCTGCACTACCCCCCACACCCTTACTTCCTGCGCCTATGGAGACCTGCTGGCACTCTGCATTGACCTCCCATGGTTCAGCAAATTATCTGTTTCGACACCAGTCAGATCCTGAGGGTGCCGAGCTACATGAGGTTCAACCTTTACTGTTTACCTTTATGCAATTCTTTAAATATTTAATATATCACTGATTTTTTTCTGATACAGGGGACATTTAGAGATTTTTTTTGTTAAACTACTTGGAATTTTTATCCCTCCTTTCCCTCCCCCCCACCATACACACTTACTGCAAATGTAAAAATCCTTTTTTTACCTGCCATTTTAAAGTAGGTTTCTAATAACATCTCAAAAATGTTTCCTTGGTAACCATAAAATATGTACTGAAGTTCTGCAGAATAATTTCTGAAATGTTTACTCTGCAATGTCTACTCGTAAGGTTTTTTAAAAGGAGCACTCAAGAGAAGGCCACTGTAGAGAAACTAAATGAATTCTTTGCATTGGTCTTCACTGCAGAGGATGTAGAGATACACACATCAGAGCTTTTCTTTTTGGCTGACAACTCTGAAGTTCTGTCCCAATTTGATGTATCAGTAAAAGAGGTTTTAGAACAAACTGAGAAGGTAAACTGTAATAAGTCACCAGGACTAGATGGTATTCATCCAAGAGTTCTAAAAGAACTCAAATAAGGAATTGCAGAACTATTAATTGTAGTATGTAACCTAATACGGACATCAACCTCTGTACCAGACAACTGGAATAGGCAATTCTTTGGAATTTAGAATTATTTGAGGGAGTCAACAAGCAAGTGGATAAAGGTGATCTAGTCGATATAATATATGCCGATTTTCAGAAATCCTTTGACAAGGTCAAAGGAAAAAATAATCCCAACTACACATATACAATGATGGGTTCTAAATTAGCTGTTTCCACGCAAGAAAGATATTGAGGTCACTGTGGATAGCTTTCTGAACACTTCTACTCAATGAGCAGCAGCAGTCAAAAAGGTGAACAGTATGTTAGGAACTATTAGGAAAGGGATAGAAAATAAGACAGAAAATATAAATCCCTCATGCATTCACACCACGAATACTGTGTCCAGTTCTGGTTGCTGCATCTCACTTTCATATGAGGAGAGACTAAAATGATTAGGGCTGTTCATCTTAGAAAAGAGACTATTAAGGGGAGATATAATAGAGTTCAGTAAAGTCATAAATGGTGTGGGGGGAAATGAACAGAAATGTTATTTACCCTTTCACACAATACAAAAACTAGGGGTCACTGATGAAATTCATAGGTAGCAGGTTTAATACAAACAAGAGGAAGTACATTTTCACACAATGCACAACTAGCCTGTGGAATTCACTGCCATGGGATATTGTAATGGCCAAAAGTATAACTGGTTCAACAGAAATAGGTGCATCAATGGCTATTAGGCAAGATGATCAGGGCCACATTATGCTCAGGGAGACCCTATACTTCTGGCTACCAGAAGCCGCGAGTGAAAGAGGGTGGATCACTCCAAAATTGCCCTGTTCTGTACACTCCCCTGTAGCTCTAGTACAGACCACTGTAGACAGGATAGTAGACAGAATGGACCATGGTCAGACCCAGTATGGCAGCTCCTATGTCCTTATTCATATGGATACAAGGTACCCAGTGCCTCTACAGCGACACTAAGGAGCCTTAACTTCCACTGATCACAATGAATTACTCATTTCAAGGGCACTGAACAACTTAGAGGATTGGACACATTCATACATGGAAGTGGTTTAGAATAATGAAATATATCTATACTTCAATTTAAAAATATCACAAACGTCCATTAATTTCTGTTCCTCAAAACTTTTGCAAGGATATGTTATAAATGGCACTTTAAGCAAAACAAAAACAATGCAAGGACATACACAGGTATGCAAATGACATCCTGGGGAACCACCACGGCCTATTTTTAATTACTCTACCTGCACATTTCTTACAAATGACAACACAGAGATTGATGGATGCCCAGTCGGGATCTGGAGCTTTACAATCAGCACAGCTCCTGTTTGACTCATTGAACCATATCTTCTCAGCTACTTCATAATCAGAGAGAGTTTCTGCTATCGATTGCTGTAATGCTTCAATCCACTCTTGTTTCTCTCCTTCCGACTCTGCTGTAAAGCTGAAACAATTGACTTTTCTGCATTATTGATCTTTATTTTAAATCTCAATTAAACAGGGTCTACAGTTCCTCTTATGCATTTAATCTACAAATGAAATTGCCGTTCAAAAATCTGACTTCCCTAGATATTTAAATATCAAGACAAGATATATTCTTTCATTTTGTTGCTTAATGAAAATTCCCTTAACATTCCAACATATAATTTATTTATAAGCTAAATTAATTAAATGCAATAGTAGTTTTTGGCACACTCAACTTTCGTTCCAGAGTTGCTTTCAATCTTTTTACTCAATATAAATCAGATTTGAAACTTGAGTTTAAGCCACAGTATCACAAATGACTAAGGGAGACATAGCCAAAGGAGCTATTAGAATTTACTAAGCAGTAGAGATGGACTATCCCATGGGTAATAGCTCTAAATAGGATATTCCTTTACACAGACCATCTAATGTTGTTGGTTTAGTGTAAGTAAAATACTCACTATCTGACCCAGTTAGCCACAGACTCAAGTCATTGATCATGACCAGTCTACCTGCAGTTCTATGCTGCTAGAAATGAGACTCAGACAGGTCACCAATGAAACTGAAAATTATGCTTGCTTTTCAGTCTCCTGGCCCAAGGTTAAGATCCAGAAATCCAAGGAAAGGAATAGGAAAAGGAGCAAATCATTTTTTCTACATTACTGCAGTTTCATTTAAAGTACAATCGTTTACTATGACATTCCATAAAATGTACATCTTTATTAGTATTCATGTTTTTGTTTCCAATCATTCACCATGGAACATAATGAACTTGCAACTAGCTTCAATGGGAGGTTCTTAAAAGGAATGCATACGATCCTTTCTTAGAATAATTGAAAACTAATTACATGGACAAAGTACTATTTTTGGTACCTTTTTTACCTGACATTTTTATTTATTTATTTTAAAGAAAAAGACTTAACAGTGAACTCTCCTTTTCCTTTACCCTTCCTTAGAATGAAACCACACACTGAAACTCAATTCATCCTTATATTATAAAAATAAGAATTTGCAAGGCCTGGAAAGGGATGTAATAGATTAACAAGACAACCAAAGAAATAACATCTTACAACTATATAAAAACACTGAATAATCATATTTAAATTACTGCAATTTTTACCAAAAGTGAGTAAGGTAAATTTTAATGTCAAGCAAACATTTCTAGAATTTACTACCAGCACTGAAAATTTTTATACATAAAAATGTGAACAGCTCTTACCTAAAGCTTTTATAGGGAGTGATTATTTCAAAAGACTGTTTTGCTGTCCTGTCCACTTGTTTTACATTCGCCACATTCATAGGGATTATAGTGATACCAAACCCAGTCTTAAAATCCTAGGCAGAAAAAAAAGGGGAAAAAATTAAGGTTTCATTCTTCATTAATCAGAAGATGCAAAATTATTAAATCAGCTGTTAATAAGCTTTTCTTGAGTGCATTGAGAGAGGCTAAAAATACATTAAATACTATCTTAATATTACTTTTCTATGTAAGCAATTCCTCTAGTTTCTAGAGGGATGTTATTTGATCACAAGTGGGCGGGTAAATGTTCTATGCAATTGAATGGGAGGTAAAGTGGTCTAAGAGAAAACTCTGTTTTAAAACATGATCCACTGGATTAAATCATACTTCAGTTTTTGCTAACCTCGGTTTCTACAGTGCAACTATATATCTAGATCTAGATCTTTGTAGATATAAATATGGGCATTTCTAATACTAAGACAATGCTTTCATAACATTTATAAAATTCTAGTTCTTGAACATTTGACTGGTTTTTCCACTGATCCGCTGATTAAATTTGGACAAGTCATTTTACCTCTCTGTGCCTCAGCTTCCCAATCTATAAACTGGGGACAGTAATACTTGCCTTTGAAATGACTTTTGGATAAAAAAAAAACAACAACACACTATACAAATGTTTAATAGTATCATCTGTGTTCTTGTTAGAGATGCTGAACGTGGGCTTGCTTCCATTTTTAAAAACAAAATTGAGCAAGAAAATGAAAATTTATAACATAATAATAATAATAATAATAATAATAATAAATTCATATCTGTGTATCATAAATGTTAAGTAATAATTGCATCACAGTAGGAACAAAGGGCTTAGCACTGTAGACACATATAGTAACAGAGTCCCTACCCCCCAAAAATGTATAATCTTCATTTTAGAGCAGAACCTAAAACAGTATGGAGGCATTGAGACTCCATTTCAATTAAAGTTACTTAATTGATTGGGGGGTGGGGAGACTGTTTATGATTTCCTGCAAGTCTGACGCACCAAAACCACCCCTTAAAGTTGTTCTGTTTAATTTTTTAAAGTTAGATTTCAAGTACATCCACAACAAAACTGAAGCTACCAAAAACCGTAGTGGCAATTAATACTCAAACTAAGAATTTCACTATATGTCTTTAAAACCTGCCAAACTCTTTCTAATGCAAGTTTTTCATCTTTTAGATTTAGCCATTTCCCCCCTCCCTTTACTTTAATTCTATGCCTCTAACGTGTTTGCATTTATTTTTCTTCACTTTCAGCCACTTCCTGACATGCTCTTCTAACTCAATGACTTTGATCCTGATGTACCTTTTCTAGAGAAGACCAAAAGCTCTGAGGAACCTACACAGTGTTTAATTCACCCTCTCTGATTAGTTCTATGGCACAGAATGAAGAGTATAATCACTTCTGAGCATAGACTTGACAGCATGTTCTATAGCAATGAAGTATTCTTAAAGTCCAACTTCACTGGTGAAATTAACAGAAGCCTGATGCATAAAAGTAAAAAACAAAACCAAAAACCATTGTGTCTGAAAAAAGCAAATATTTAGTTTTGAGCTACCGTGACTATAATGGGTTAAGTCACATGGGAAGAACAAGATAGAAAGATAGCCAACAAGAAACTAAAGGCTGTCATTTCTTCACTACTTTACTTTTAAGCAAACTGAATGATGCTTCAATTAGTTGCTTATAACAACCCATAAGAAGGCAGAGCTGAGTGAACAAACGGCACCACACCTGAAGAATTGTGCACAAATCTGGTTGCTAAATAGAGACTGAATATTGAGTGACTGGAGGAAGTATGAGAAATAGGATTTCAGAGGATATAACCTGGGGTCCTGACTGGAGGGTAACTGTGCTTTACCCACACTACTTATACTGCCAATGGGGGGGGGGGGGAAGAGGGAGGGAGTGAGGGGCAGGAGAATGGGGAAGGATTAAGGTGGAAAAGCAAAGTCGGGGGGAGATCAACTTATCCCCTCCCCAGCCCGTTTGGATAATTACTTCTCCCCTTCTCGTAAATTTGGCCACTGTAATTAATATGGCCCATATTACCAAAGGCAACAACACAAGTTTCAAATATGAAGCCACTCAAAAGGAATCAGAAAGGCACAGGGTTCAATTCCCTTCTCCACCACAGATTTCCTATATAACCTTGGACAGGTCACTTAGGCTCAGGTCCTCAAAGGAATTTAGGCATGTCACTTCTGGTTCTGCCTCAGTTCTCCGGCTGTAAAATGGGGATAATAGCATTGCCCAACCTCACAGGTGCGTTGTGAGGATAGATTCATTAAAGATTGTGTGATGTTCTGATAATTTGTAGTTGGGGGGCAGATAAGTACTATAGATCATAGATAGAAGGAAATAAATATAAATATGAAAGGGACATGATTTCCTCTTTTGTTCTTATGCTTTCACCACCTCACAAAAGACACTCTTGCTTAAACAGTAGATATTGTAAAAGTTGGGCACTTCGCAGCACTAGGATGAATATCACAAAAGGTTCCTTACCAAAACACTCTTGGATTTATTTATGGTATTTCATTTCACATTAGATACCATGAAACTTTCTTATAAGTGTGAACGTTTTCATCTCCCTTCCCATTTATTTCACCACCTGTTAAGTTTTGTCTTAAAAAAAAAAGATTGCAAGCTCTTCAGAGGAAGAACTCTCTTATTGTTTATTTGCACAGCATCTAGCAAAGTGGAACTACAGTCCAGGTGAGGCCTCTAGATCCTATTTTAATATAAAACTGTAAGGCATCTACAAGTCAAATAAATGATAGAAGTAATTTCGAACATTTACCCACTCAGGCCCTCATCCTCCACTTACATACAGAATAGCCCTTGTGCATTAAGTTAGAATGTCCATAAACATTTGCAGAAATGGATTTTAGTAAGAGGATCTTTAGAAAGCTGCAGCAACTGGGGAGTCAGTAACACCCTTCTTATTCTAATCTGAAAAGTATAACATAACACACTATCCAATCAGTTACTCCATGCCTTACTACTGTAAGACAGCACCCCATCTGGTAACTATACAGCATTCAGCAGTTAGTATAAACCAAGTTTTGTGCGTGACACACACAGCAGAATCAAGGTTCAGAAATTAAAGGCTGTTTTGATTGCAGTATTGTTCTCTCCTTCACTACTGGAAGTTTGAACTCGATGTAGGGAGGGAAAGGAGCGCTCCACTTAGAAAGATAAATTAATTCATTTTAAGAGCATGAGAGGACAATAGGGCCATTCAAGCACCAGTCAGAATGCACAGACAGCGAAGATCAAGCATCTCCTCTCTGGAATAAGAATTGTTTTACCCCTACAGATTGAAAGCTCATTGTTCAGGACAGATTAAGCCAGTACATTAGACTTTTTGAGCAATGGAAGAAAAAGCTTAAGAACATTTAAAATATAGAGGGAAAGTGGAGTTTCTTAATCAGAAAAGTCTATATGATACATTTGTATTTTGGGGTATATATTTTGAGGAGAATAAAAAAGGCGGATCCTGGACAAGAGCTTTTTTTAAAATAGGATACACTGGGAGAAGAAAAATATCAAAAAATAAATCTCAATTACACGCTCATGACTTTAGGAAAAGGGAGCTATCCATGAAATAAGACAATGGGAACCTAGCATATTTGCTGTAGTAAGCGGTAATTTTCCTGCAGCAGGAATCATTAGAACATATGATCCCAACTGACATTGCTACAGAAGTCTGTAACACAACCTACAAAAAAAGTCCTTCCCCCCATATCTAAACCAGTACATCATCATACACAATAAAAAATAGAAAAATATATTTCATAAGTCTGCCAAATTGCTTTCTGTCCTGTCTGCAACTTTTCATAGGGGAAAGTTACTATTCTGCAAATCTAGGTGGTGCATCCAGAATTCTTTGCACTTACATTCTAACCAAGAATCACAGTGTGTTATAGTTGGTTTAGTTTCATAACACCTCTGTAATGTATATTTACATCTGTAAACTGGGAATAGACTGAGAGTTTAAGGGTAACATTTACAAATTTAGTAAAGTCAGGACCCTACATCCATATTTAGACATCTAACTAAGATGTCTTATTTTGAGAAGCATTGAACATTCACAGCTCTCAGAAAATAGGCAACCAAGGGCCTGAGGTCATGCAAGAAACCTAAAGCATATTTGTGACTAGAGGAAAAGTCTTGCGGCTCCAAGTTAAATATATGTTCTACCCACAAAACCATTCTTCCTCTCAAGGGGAGTACAGTCAGTCATATACAACCTTATATTTCATTCACTTTTATCATCATTTCTGGTCACCAGCTCAGTTCCCCTTCCAGACCAAATTTTGCCTGAGCCCACCAACTCCAGATTTGTGGTTGTTTAAACTTTGCAAGTGGTTTTGTAAGATTATTTAAAAGTTATAAATAGCCGTGTCCTGGTGTGCTCTACTTTTTACTGAATATATCGTTATTGCTGTGTGGTGTAGTCTGTTGAAAGACTTATAAGAGACAGTTAAATTGCACAGCAAAAAATCCCCAGAACGTGTGCCCTTTATTGATTCTTTATGAATATGATGACAACCTCAAACATTTATTCTAAAGAATCAAAACAACTCTACTTGGTAATTTTTGCATTAGAAATATCAGACCTCAGACCTCTGCTTTTTGCTGGAGGACAAGATGTTTAATGACGACACCACTGAAAACTGAACAGCAGCTTTACTGAGAGAAGAGGGGAATGTTTAGATTGGAGGGTTACAGCAGAATGAGAATAAAAGCAAATTTTTTTCGGGTTTTTGTTCTAGCCTGCTTTACTCAAAGTCATGACAAAATGGAGTGGGGGGCGGGGTACGGGCTCTCTGAAAAGATTCAACATCCCTTCCACTGGCAGCAGAAGACTGGGAATGCTGCAGCTCAGGTTTCAGTCTGTTGTGATACTGCTATCCTGATCAAGTTGTTCAATCCTGAAGTCCAGTAAAAACCTGGAATTCAACACTTGATATTTAAAAGGTTAAAAATACATACTGTAGTTAAAAAAATACCAGGGGAAAAAATCTTCAAAGCCCTTTTGACATTGTAAAAGAGCACCAAAGGGTACAAATAAAACTATTCTCGCGATTGCAGTTCACCTTTTTGACAGTCCTGCAAACCAGTCTAAAATATGGTCTTCTAGACTTGTGAAACCATTCTAGTTCCAATTTTCCTTTCCCAGTAGAGTGTGAGACCTTTAATCTTCTTTAATCAATTCATTGCTTCAAAAGTATGATCTTACATGTTTCCTTAGATTTACCTTTGCTTTTTGGAGTAGCTCATTTGAGGTTTGCTTTATGCAAGTTGTCACAAGGTTTGTGGAATTTACAGCAAGGCTTCCTTCTGAAAACTAAGAAGTCCCTTAGCAATTTAACATGATTTAGACCTTCCCGCCTATACTAGGCCCACATCATTTGATTTTCTAGCAGCCAAATAATTTCAAATAGATTAAAAACTCTCTTATTTTTTAGGTAGCGTGTAGTTTAGTATTTTCACCTGGAGCAGAGCGGTTATTTCCACCATGTAGAGATTGAGAAATTTGTTTCCATATTAATGGAATGAAAGAAAATTAAGATATGTATCACCAGAATTTGAAAAATATAATTGTTCAGTAGTCTAGGAACCACTTTGATTATATTATTTTTTCTCCACAAAGCTATACTGAATTGTCTCCTTTTAAAAGGTATCCTTTGCTTTAGTCTCTCCAGTTGTCTTTCATCAGCCTTTAAGATTTCCAAGCCTTTAAGATTTATGCCTATTCAGATTTCAGCCTAAAATCTTTTAAACCTAGCTTTTAAGTGAGCACTGACAGAACACATAGACGCACTTTCTTATACCCTTTTATTGCTGGTGTTTTAGAATGTCAACAAGGCACATGGTATACGTATAAATACTACACATGCAAAAAGGAAGTTAAAAAGAATATTTTCAAGGTTTAAAAGTCAAGCATTCAAAAGTTAGGAAATACCAGAATAAAGGCTACCTGTGCAACCTTAAATCATCCCCATAGTGTGTATGCATTATGATGCCATCTTTAACCACATGATCACATACTCGGTCCCCTCCAAAAAGGATCCCACATTCAAAGAACAAAAGGGACCTGCTCTGGGGATGAATCAGGGTTGTGTAGTAAAGGAGATTATTGTTTCCAGGATCCCTGCTTTATTTGTTGCAGAAAATGGAAGGTGTTTAGTGAATGAGAGAGAGGATGACAGGAAGAGAAAGAATATACTCATGGTTTAGACAGTTGACCATTGCCCTGGAAAACTGGATTCTATTCCTATCTCTGCAGCAGAATCATAGAATATCAGGGTTGAAAGGGACTTCAGGAGGTTATCTGGTCCAAGCCCCTGCTCAAAGCAGGACCAATCCTCAACTAAATCATCCCAGCCATGGCTTTGTCAAGCCTGACCTTAAAAACACCTAAGGAAGGAGATTCCACCACCTACCTAGGTAACCCATTCCAGTGCTTCACCACCCTCCTAGTGAAAAAGTTTTTCCTAATATCCAACTTAAACCTCCCTCACTGCAACTTGAGACCATTACTCCTTGTTCTATCATCTGCTACCACTGAGAACAGTCTAGATTCATCCTCTTTGGAACCCCCTTTCAAGTAGTTAAAAGCAGCTATCGAATTCCCCCTCATTCTTCTCTTCTGCAGACTAAACAATCCCAGTTCCCGCAGCCTCTCCTCATAAGTCATGTGCTCCAGCCCCCTAATCATTTTTATTGTCCTCTGCTGGACTCTTTCCAATTTTTCCACATCCTTCTTGTAGTGTGGGGCCCAAAACTGGACACAGTACTCCAGATGAGGCCTCACCAATGTCGAATAGAGGGGAATGATCACGTCCCTCGATCTGCTGGCAACGCCCCTACTTATACAGCCCCAAATGCCATTAGTCTTCTTGGCAACAAGGCATACTATCGACTCATATCCAGCTTCTCGTCCACTGTAACCCCTAGGTCCTTTTCTGCAGAACTGCTGCCTACCCATTCGGTCCCTAGTCTGTAGCCGTGCATGGGATTCTTCCGTCCTAAGTGCAGAACTCTGTACTTGACCTTGTTGAACCTCATCAGATTTCTTTTGGCCCAATCCTCTAATTTATCTAGGTCCCTCTGTATCCTATCCCTACTCTCCAGCGTATGTACCACTCCTCCCAGTTTAGTGTCATCTGCAAACTTGCTGAGGTGCAGTCCAGAGTTCATGTGTGATGTTAGGCAAGTCACTTACACCGCATTTTTCTGGGTGCCTGACTTGAGGCCAATTGCAGAAGCATTAAGCACTCACAACTGCAACTATATGCTTGGGAACTCTGCTCTGAACATATTAAATGTTATATAACAGTATGTACTTCAACATCAGGTCCTAGGTGTCTTCCCTTGGGCACCGAAAACTAGTAGATACTTCAGATCTTTATGTCTCTGTGCCTCAATTCACCATCTGCAAAATGGGGATAAAATCTACTCATCTCACCGGGGTGCTGTGAAAAATAAATGAATGTTTGTGAAACAGGTACTATAGGGATGAGTGCCATAGAAAAGCCCATGAGGAAATTAATAATTCTGCCCTTAGAGCAAGGTCTGAACACCCCAAACTAAATCAGACCTGGGGTTCCACATTGAAGAACGAGGATAAAAAATACTGAACAGCTGCTCACTAAGTAATCAACATCCATCCTGTGTCCTGAAAGGGCCAGGAGTCCTTTGGGAAAAAATAGTACGTGAGCATGTAATTAAGGACTATCATAAAGGTATCAAACTAAGGTTGCTTAGACATTTCCTAATCTCCAAATGCTTGATTTTGCAATCTTAATAATGTTCTTTTAATGTAGTTTGTGTGAGAGATTTCCTAGGTTTTAAAAAAAGCAAATTGAAAAAAAAAATCCATCTTACTGACACCCACGTGGGTCATCACCAGGGTTGGAACCTTCAGATCTACCAAACAGACCTCCACTACTTGATCTAACAGAGTAACTGATAGGCATAGGAGGTTGCAATTCTCTATGTAGACCAGCACTAGATGATGAGAGATGATGCCAAAGACTAACAGATATTTGCTGACAACAGAAGAATAGTGAGTGTCAGGATTCCTGGGTTCCAAGAATGACCCTAAACACATATCACTATGTTGTACACAACTCCAGTCATGTGTCTCACTTATTTTTAAGACGCTACTCAGGTGAATTTCATTAGCTTATTAGCTTACACCCAAGATATTCAACAGTTAACTTCAACCCAGTCTGTCTACTAGAAAAGAGTAACCCATCAAAACCAACATTTAACAAGATACTGAATCATTGTGGAAACAGATTACTTAATAAAGCAATGTGGGGAAAGTTAGATAATAGCCTCTCTTGGAACTAAGGTGACCAGATGTCCCGATTTTATAGGGACAATCCCGATTTTTGGGTCTTTTTCTTATATAGGCTCCTATTACCCCCGCACTCCCGTCCTGATTTTTCACATTTGCTGTCTGGTCACCCTACCAGGAACCTTGCCTAAAAGGGGGAAAAAAAAAAAAAAAAAAAAAAAAAAACCTTGACCAAAGCACATAAGTAAGGATCCATTAACAAACAAACATCTATGATTATATCTGAAAAGCATTTTAACAGTTGTAGTTTTTATCCTTGGGGGTTGAGATGGTGTAGCTCTTGTTTCAGTGGAGTCTAATGCTACCAAGTAAAATAGAAAATGTGAGATATAGTCTAATAATGATTACCAGGAGCCATAGAAATTTACTATCCTTGCAACACAAACACAAACCACTTTGGATCAACTTCTTTTTGCTCAGTTTCCAACAAGTCATCACACTTGGGTATGATAAAATTAAGAAGTGTTCTAATAAAGGCCTTCAACCTATGATGTAGCAATTACAAATCATGCAGTTATTACAAGAAGCTGTTTACACAGGTAGCAAAGAGTCTTGATAAAAGCCAATATGGGGAGGAGACAATGCTACAGTCATTTAATGATGACCCATTCATTTCTCTTTTGTACATATGCTGTTTAAGTAAGCACTGTATGAAATGCAAATACTCATATAATAAGCAATAGTGTGGTAATCTCTCTCTGAAAGCAATCAGAAGCTATTAGTAAAATACTAAGTTTGGGAGTTAAAGAAAAGTGTTCCTGGGATTAACTGTGTGTGATGTTTTCTGGAAAGTCCTGAAGGGGCACGATCCTGCCTTGTACTTCATGATGAGTTAGACTGAAGGGGAGTCAGGGGGAGGTTGCTAATAATTATACATAGTAGTTGGTAGTAACTATAGATAGTAGTTGCCCAAACATTCCAGCCACACTTGCTCTCTACCACTTTTCACTCTCTCTCTGCCAGGCACCAGGAAAGCAAAACAGCCTAACACCATCTGGGTGCCATGAATGAGAGACAGAGCTGTATGTCAAAGGCAGACTGATGGCACCGCAGACCAAACCATCGTAGTATCTCCCCAGTTTTACATAAATGGTGAACGGGGTGGAGACGAAATAGATCCTTGTGGCACCCTGCATGACAGAAACATTGGCAGCAGATGAACAATTCCAATTTGTACAATTATTGTAATTCCCTTCCAGAAGGGCTTCCTCCTACCATGTCAAGTATCAGAGGGGTAGCCATGTTAGTCGGGATCTGTAAAAGCAGCAAAGAGTCCTGTGGCACCTTATAGACTAACAGACGTATTGGAGCATGAGCTTTCGTGGGTGAATACCCACTTCGTCGGATGCATGTAGTGGAAATTTCCAGAGGCAGGTATAAATATGCAAGCCAGAATAAGTCTGGAGATAATGAGGTTAGTTCAATCAGAGAGGATGAGGCCCTCTTCTAGCAGTTGAGGTGTGAACACCAAGGGAGGAGAAACTGCTTTTGTAGTTGGCTAGCCATTCACAGTCTTTGTTTAATCCTGAGCTGATGGTGTCAAATTTGCAGATAAACTGAAGATCAGCGGTTTCTCTTTGAAGTCTGGTCCTGAAGTTTTTTTGCTGCAGGATGGCTACCTTTAAATCTGCTATCGTGTGTCCAGGGAGATTGAAGTGTTCTCCTACAGATTTTTATATATTGCTTGTGGCATGTTCTGAATTCAGCAACACATTAGCTAATGGGCATGAGCAACTGTGATTATATTATGCCTGTCCTAGCTAGTGAAACAAAATAAAAATAAAAATATAAAAAGCCTTTAAGAGAGAAAGCCCAGGATATATTAAAGACATTCAACATTTGGCTCAGCCCAAAGGGTGTTCACTCTGACACTATCCACTGTTTAAGAAATCTTGTCATCATGTATCAGGTCACAGATAGTGCTAACACGGGTCTTATGATGTGGAACTTGCTCCCATTTAACATCCATCTCAGCTCCTCACTTTAAATATTTTCCCTTCAAAGAGCATTTTTATTATGACCACTCTTCAACACTTAACTAATATCTGGAAATTCATTTATCATCTCTGCCTTTAGTTTCACCTTGTATTAGTGCTCTTCCATGTATTTCTTGATTATCTACTTTTATATCCCATATAATAACCATCTTGGAGTGTTCAGCATCCTGAACTCCTTGGCATGCAAGGGAATTTACAAATATCATTGTTACTATTAAAATTTTAAGTAGCCATCTGGACTTCTTGAGAACAGAAGCGAAGATAGAACCTAGAATTTTGCATATATATTTATCAAGCCCATTTTCTTGAGACCACTTTTAAAAGGTATTGAGCTCTATCATGATTTCCTAAGTTCTCTTATGTGTTTTAACTGACTCAGGCTTACGGGACTTGTGCTACAGAGCTAAATATAGCAGACCAGACATTCCTGCTTGGGCTGGAGACTGGACTCTAAAACTCAGAAGTAGTACTGAAAAACTAAGAGGACCTTCAAGTAGGAAAATTATATTCCCAAATTACTGGCTAATTTGCTTTTTATGGTTTGGTTAAGACAGCACAAACACTGGGTTCCTTTGCTTTACTCACTGACAAGATGATGACAAAACACTACACATAAATTTCCAATCTCTACCTCTCTCTCTTTGACTTCTCCAGTTTGAATCCCTCCGATCTCAAAGGTATCGCTACATATAAACTAGTATTTTGTCAAAGCCTGAGACTGAAGAGTATGGTAGAGTGGGAGTCTTTGCCAAGCCAACAGGAAGAGAGTTAGGAAAACTAATAAGAACATACGAATGGCCATACTGGGTCAGACCAATGGTCCATCTAGCCCCATATCCTGTCTTCCAACAGTGACCAATACCAAGTGCTTCAGAGTTCCTTCAGAACTCTTAGGTGAATACCATCTGGTCCTGAGGACTTTTACTGTTTAATTTATCAATTTGTTCCAAAATGACCTCTAATGACCTCTCAATCTGGGACAGTTCCTCAGATTTGTCACCTAAAAAGAATGGCTCAGGTTTGGGAATCTCCCTCATATCCTCAGCCGTGAAGAGTGATGCAAATAATTCATTTAGTTTATCCTTAATGGCCTTGAGTGCTCCTTTAGCAGTGGCCCCACTGGCTGTTTAGCAGGTTTCCTGCTTCTGATATACTTTAAAAAAAATTGCTGTTACTTTTTGAGTCTTTGGCTAGTTGCTCTTCAAATTCTTTTTCTGGCCTGTCTAATTATACTTTTACACTTGACTTGCGAGAGTTTATTCTTTCTAATTTTCCTCTATGGATTTAAATTTTTAAAGAATGCCTTTTGCCTCTAACCAGTTCTTTTACTTTGTTGATTAGCCACAGTGGCACTTTCTTGGTCATCTATTATTATTATTATTTAATTGGAGTGTACATTTAATTTGAGCCTCTATTCTGGTGTTTTTTTTAAAAAGTTTCCATGCAGCTTGCAAAGATTTCACTTTGGGGACTGTACCTTTTAATTTCTGTTTAACTAACTTCCTCATTTTTGTGTAGTTCCCCTTTCTGAAATTAAATGCTACGGTGTTGGGCTTCTTTAATATTTCCCCCCCTACAGGGATATTAATTTTTTTATTATGGTCACCATTAGCAAGCGGTTCAGCTGTATTTGCAGCTATTGGCATTCTTTAGCTCAGTTCAGGTTGAACTAGAAGAGTGAGTGGGGAAAAGGGAACTTCTGAAAAGACAGTGTCTCAGAAACCCTCTTTTAAGTATTCGGTGACCAAGGGTTCCGTCCACAGATGCACAGCTGATAGCGTGTACCATAAAAGACTGCAGGGAATACCAAAAGGTAGCTTTGCAAAGTTTATCCACATATTCTTCTCCCGTCCAGCCCAGGGGGGGACTTGGGCTTTAGTAAAGTGACTGCATCAAGACACATTGAAAAGAGAACTTCGATGGCCTTATAAGTCTCCTGAACCTCTAGAGATGCCTCTTTGAACTCAAAATGATTTTAAAAGGGGAATCCATTACCCTGAAGATTTTTGACCTAAGTACACTGGATAGCCTCTCTGAGGATCAAGTTAGATAACAGACAAATTATTATATTAAAAGTATATTGTGATTCTTCAAAAAGATTGGCAAATACGTTGGTTCTCACTTTTTATCCTAACTGCTCTCTGATAGTTTATGGGATTACATATAAAAGAGAAAAGCACAATGTAAGTTTCTCAAATCTAAGTGATTTACCATTAAGCCATAATACAAAGTTTTGATTTATACCCAGCACATTATGGGTTCATATAATTTTAGTGAAATGTCACCATTTCCATCCTATATATTCTATTTTTCCATGGGTTCATAAAAGCACAACTATTTGCTCTTAGCACAAGCTTATATATTTTCATAGTGGAAGTGGTTTTTAAAATTTCAAAGTTGTTGTTGTTGTCTTAACAATAAAGTTTGACCAAAAAGTGGAAGAAAGTGAATAACTTCCATAGTAGAACAGCTAATATCAAGGATTTGCAGTGAAAAAAAATCCAACAATAAAATATGGGTCCAATGCTGAACAGGCCAACCTCAAAACTTCAGAACTGCACCTTAAATTAATGCAGCATTACTGAACTGAACCAATTGGGCTGCAGTTGATAGATCAATATTTTTTTGTTTGTTTTGAATGGTTTCCTTAAACTCTTCAAATCAACTCATTTCAAATCAAGTCAAATTAGGTATGAGTAATATTTTACCCAATGAAAAACCAAAAAATCAGACATAGGGGAACTGAAACGCATTCATTTCCTGCTGTGGACAAAGATGATAAAATATCCAATGGAAAATATATATATGCAGTACATATACAATACGCTTACTCCTGAAGTATGAGATGTTATTCCCTTTATTTTTAAAATATTACAACATTTCTAAAAATCAAACTAGCAAGACTTTTTTTTCCAAAATCTACTGTGGGAAGGTAGTCAGTAATTGGAATTGAACAATCTGATTAAACAGTGAATGAAGGAGTATTCCTTTTTTGTTGTTGTTGTTGGTTCTACATTTATCTACCACTAATTTCATGACTTCCCCCTTGTCATTTTATGAATAGGGACACAGGAAAGATTTGCAGAACCCAGGATAAGCTACAGAACTGTGCCCCTCTTGAAGCATAACAATTCTACCTGTCTCCTAGTTCTTTTAACTTCTCAATGCTTTCTCCCCAGCTGCTTTCACAAAGGGAGGTGGGAATCAAAAACTTGCTTATTTGAATTTCCAAAAAGACAAGAAAAGTTGCCAATGTTACCTCTTCTTTGGTGCATATAGTATGTGGTATTTTTTATCACTAATTAGATTCCTTTAAGAACATTCATACGAACTGTTTAATGTAGTGAATGGAAGTGTAACTTTTGCATTTTTCAACTTTTCAAATTTACCACTTGACACAAAATGGCTCTTGGAGCATTGAGGGCTTCGCTAGTGACCTGGGAAGATGGTAGAGGAGGGAAGCAGGGAAGGGGTCTGGGTTTGCCCCTCACTCTGAGCCCTACCCCCACTCAACCCCTGCAGATGTCTTAACCTCTTCCCCCTTGTGTAGAGTTACCCTTGGTCCTTGACACTGGGGGAGGGAGTCTCTCTGCTCTGCTGGGGCAGGGTCTCTCTTCCTGCAGTTCTCTGGCCTTTCAATTCTCAACAACACACCTCCAAATTCCAATCCTCCCTCCTTCCTCATGCCACACTGTCTGCCTGAAACAGGTGGGGGGTATATTAGGTTCCTGACAGGGCCTTAATTGGCTACAGGTGCTCCAATTAACCTGTAGTAACCCTCCCTAGTCTACAGGGAACCACACCTTAATTAGCCTAGGGCTTATATATCTCCCCTCCACCACTCTTCCTGCTCCTGCTGTATCACACACCTTAATATTTATTAACGTGGGTAGGTAAACAATTTTAATGCACTTGACATTGTTTTCAAAATATACCACTCAGTATTTGTGCCAAGATAGTTCAAGGTACTTTACACAACAGCGTGCTTTAATAAACTAATAGACTACAATGCCAAGTTGCAGTCAGCAACAGCCAAATGATAAAGTCTTCTGTTTTGATTTAGAGACAAATAGCGGCATCACCCTGATATCTCTGGATACCAAACAGAATGAGTTAAACAAAGCAACACCTCTCCTGCATGCCACGGTTAGGTACTATACAAAATATTATTATCATCACCTTCTTTTAAGACTTGGGGTACAACACATCACCATGTTAGACAGACAAGCTACTTGACCAAAACTGTGAAGGTTTTACAGATCAAAAAGATCACCTTAAAGAGATCATCTTGCAAGTGGTGATGCTGAGCCAGAATTAGTTATATGACTGGGTATTCAGAATCCCAGCAACAGCATTTTGTAGCAACTGGCAGAGAGAGGTTATCAAAAGTGTTACAATGATGTTAGAGAACTGGAAAGAGATTCTTCAGGATCAGGAAGACCTGACAGATGCACTCTGTAAACATAGTCAAGAGGCAGGCAATATACTTTGCACAGTAGAGTCCTGTCATTTCAAATGCTGAACTGACCTAGAATCTGGGGATGAATTCATGGCCCCACTGAAGTCAATGGCAAAGCCTCCCCCCTCCCTCCACTCCAATCCTACAAAACTCCATTCAGGCTGCATTGTGCATACAGGAACTATGTAGATCCTCAACCGTTCACAGTCAGAAGGGCAAGCAGTTAATACAGAAATAACCCTAATAAACCTTGTGCTAATTTTTAAGCAAATCTCCATGCACTAGTATCCGTAAATCAATAGATGACAGAACTGTACAACTAAAACACTTGAATAGCTAGAACCATAGAATCATGCAGAACTGTGATGTGATAACATCTTCTGGTTTTGTGGCAAAGATGCACTCTACTAACCTTTTATTTTTTCTCTCTCTAAATTCCAGTAGAGTTGCTCCTGAATGTATGAGGAGACATATTTCTGACATACTATACCTTGGTATGAATCTAAGAATGAACATGAATAGTATAATGAATACTCAACAATAGAGTTTGTGCTAATGTAACACCTTTTGTTCCAACATTAGCATTTAGCAGCAAGAACTCCAGTGAAGCCATTCAAGTTTCATACAATTTATTTCTGTGAGTTTTCTCCAGGAGTTCTTGGTTGCTAGCGCCAACTATAAACACAGGTAATTTCTTTTTAAGATCATCCTGAAATAATATTTGAAAGGCTGGTGTATTGGACATTATTAATAGACATTATTAATAGATGCCAATACACCAGCCTTTCACTATAGATGCCAATAGTGAAAATGGACTAAACAAGTAGGTGGACCATATACTACAATATTTGTCCCTTTACTCCATTAACTTTAAGAGGAAGAGGGGAAATTGGAAGTTTGGAAAACAATGGAAAGATGACAGATTAACAGGCACCTGGCATTGGCCACTGCTGGAAGACAGGATACTGGTCTAGATGGAACTTTGGTCTGACCCAGTATGGCCGTTCTTATGTTCTTAAAAGGGTAAGTTGGTGTACTTACTAAGAGCCATAACATCCTTTTGCATATGAAGACATGCAGAAGAGAACATAACACAGCTAAAATGGTGACCTGTCCAAGGTACTAGTTTTTTTCCTTACAGAAGCATAGCGACACCAATAACATGGAAAAATATTGGGTAGTCTGACTTTCATGCATCTGTGGTCTGTGCTATTCTCTGCACCAGCGGTATGACTGGCTACCCCTAGCTTCTCCCTCTCATCATGCGTGCGCTCACATGAATTTAATGCTGCTTCAAGTGGCATTAAAAACTTTGCATATGTTTCAGCCAGTTATACTAACTGAACAGGGAAAGACGTGCCAGAGTAGCTGTTCAACTACTCCCCTTTCCTGACCTTTTCCTCATGGTATATTTTTAACTCAATCATGAATTCATCACCATGGTGCAACTATTTCCATCTCACCATTTGGAAGCACCTCTCATGGCTGTTTAGGTCTAATTAAATATAATAGAACTTATTTTGCCACAATCTCATCAGCTAGAGAACTGGAAGGAAATTCTTCAGTATCAGGAAGACCTGGCAGATACAGTCTGTAGCCACAGTCTCATCAGTACTGAGCCACAGCCACTGAAGAACAATCCTTATTTAAAATATCCTGAGCTGTGCTTAAAAAGAGTTGTAATACTCTAATTATGCAATGACATTAAATAATGGATGATCCTGTGATCCTTAAAACGGTTGATTATAGGCTAAAATATCAAAAGTAAAAAAGGTATCATTGTGAGTATAGTTAATTAGCTAACCATTACATTCTTTAGGTTAAAATTTAAAAAAAAAAGATCTATGGCCACTTTTACTTTACATTCTCTGGAATTATAAAGTACAACTGGTTATGCAAGCTAAAGGATAACACATACAAGTTATGAATGCTAAAGATAGCACTACATTATGAGCAAAAATATTAAGAGACATTTAATTTAAGTAATAGTGGTAGTACAGCAGTGTTTTATGAGGCAATCATTCAGTTTGAGCTGATAAAGTTCATAGAATCATAGAATCATAGAATTCAAGATCAGAAGGGACCATTATGATCAAGATCGTTGCTGAAGCAGTTTACTAGCCAGAGCCCTGGATTATTGCTGAGAAAGCACAGTATGGTACTCCCTTTATTGTTAGTATGCTGTATATCTTAAATATCCCCTCCACAAGCAGCAAGAGTGCTTTATTTATTTAGCATGAAGTGTGGACATTGGAAGAAACATCCACTCTAGAAAATATGACATAATAATAATTATATACTGTAAGTTATCAACTGGAACAGCATCTTACCATATAAAATACATGTGAGTAAAGAGACAGCAGTGACAATCAACGAATCATGTATAGAAGTTCAAAAGATAAAAACAACATCCGTTAAATCATTCAGTGATTAATGTTCATAGTAGTTTAAATAAATAAAAATCCAAAAATCTTCCTCCAAGTAGACCAAATCTTAGGTGATGGAAACTCAAATGGCCTAGTCTTTAAGGCATTTCAGGAAAAGGATCATCCTTTTCCCCATTGCTTTCCCATCAGTCCAACAGCACCACCAATCTTAAAAAAACCAGCTCTCCCAGCGCTGTCCGTACTCCACCTCCCTGTGGGGAATAACGGACAGCGCTGGGAGCCGCGCTCCCAGCGCTGGGGCTTTGACCACACTGGCGCTTTGCAGCACCGCAATTTGCAGCGCTGGAGAGGGTGTGTTTTCACACCCTGCTGCAGTGCTGCAAATTTGTAAGTGTAGCCAAGCCCTGAGTCCTTGGCTTAAAAGCCTTACAGATCTTGCAGCGTTCTGTCTGATGCAATTCCCCCAGGCAATGGAGACACGAGTCATGGGAGTCACTAATCGGCATAGGCTTGCAGCACGTGGTGCAAGCCTTAAAGCCTTGGGCCTGCGGCATGCCCCACAGCCCAGGGCTGGTGCTGGAGACAACTTCCAACACCTAAACAAAGAAAGCTTAACTATCTATTATTAAGAAGTGCTAACTAACTACTGATAACTTAACCGCTGATAACTATGCTAAGGGACACTTGCAAGAAAAAGAGAGCGCTGTTCCAATGCTGCCACGGATGGTAAGAAGGAACTGAAGGGGAGTCGGGTCGGCAGGGGTATATATGCACCAGCATGAGGCGCCACTGTGGCGGGGCTCCGCTGCCGCCCCAACGGGAGCCACTAAGGGAAAAAGTTTCCAATGTCTGTGCACGCGGCACATGCACACCTAATGTGTCACAGACGTGAACAATCACTCGAAGAAAAAATGGTTACTAGATAATTAATGGGAGTATGAAGAGCTCTGTGTAAGCTCAAAAGCTTGTCTCTATCACCAACAGAAGTTGGTCCAATAAAAAAATAATACTTCACCAACTTTGTGTCTCTAATTAATGGGTGTGTCAGAACTAAGTAAAAAAGCAAAATTCCAGTCATGTAGTCTGGTCCACATGGGGAGACTTGTTCGTCCACACAACTTCATATGATTCTCTGTATGGACACAGGACGCCTATTGTAGGATCAGGAACTAAAGAGTAGGGTCAAATCCCTGAGGTCTCATGTCCACTAAGTGCATTCTTTTTAGTTGAAAACTAAATGTCCTACAGATTTTTGTATAGCGCTTGGAAGAGCTAAAGTGCAAAGTAGAATTAATAGCCTAAACAAAAACTGCATTCTAAAACTCTTCACAAATGGCAGTTAAATAATAGAAGATATATTTTAAATAACCAAAACTTGTAATAACATGACACTCTTAGATGTATTTCCTTCCCAGGACAAAGCAGTCAATATAAAAAGAAATTTGTTCCTCCTTTGTCTTTTTAAAAATTAAAATATGTGCAGAGAATGTTTCCTAGAGACATGGTATGTTGTAGTAATCCTCAAAACAAAAGCCCTACTCTCAATTCTCATAGAGAATGAATTTTGAGATTAAGGCAAATTCACATAAGGCATTAGATGAGTGTTTCTGATAGGAAAAACAGTTTCATACCTGAGAAAAAGCATACAGAGGGAAGGATTGGTGTAATTTCTTTGGTACCTCAAAAAAAGCTACTTCTTTATTTGAAGTTGGGCAAATCTGTTCTGAATTACCTCTAATTTGATAAAAACCCAAACAATTTATTGAAGTTTACAAACACTCCTCTCCTATGAAGGTTGACATCACCATGATTAGCTGGAATTGACTAAGGGTTTGACTACACTTGCAGCTGTACAGCACTGGGAGTTAAAGCTGTCTTCGTACAGCTGTGTAGGGAAAGCGCTGCAGTCTGTCCACACTGACAGCTACCAGCGCTGCAGTGTGGCCACATTTGCAGCGGTGTTGGGAGTGGTGCATTATGGGCAGCTATCCCAGCGTTCAAGTGGCTGCAACGTGCTTTTCAAAAGAGGGGGGTGGGGTGGAGTGTGACAGGGAGTGCGGGGGAGAGAGAGTGGATTTTTGGAGCCGACACTGTGTTAGCAGCTGCCTTGCAAATTCCGGCCACTTCCCCCACCTCTCTCTCATTCACTCTTAAATGCAAATAGCCTTCAGACCAGATAAGCAGCCACTCCGAGGGACTCCCTCTCCCCGCCCCCCGCCGTGCTGTTTCTCTCCTCAAGCAAACACTAGCTGTGGACATTCCCTGCCTGCCTCTGCTCGAGCAAACAAGCAGCTGTGTTTGTTTTTTAGATAAGCAGCTCCGGGAGCCCCGAGTTCACAAAAAAACAAAGAGAGGCATCATAACAAAACAAAGAGAGTTCTTTAGTTAAAAGCATTATGGGAAAATTCTGGAGGTCAGTTACAGCTTAGTAAGATTTATCACTGTTTACACTGGCACTCCAGCGCTGCAGCACCAGCGCTGTTCTCTTTATTCCTCTCGTCCATGTGGAGTACGGCCAGCGCTGTAGCCAGGGAGATACAGCGCTGTATGTGCCTTGCCAGTGTGGACGGGAGTAAGTTGCAGCGCTGTAAAGCCACTACCAGCGCTGTAACTCTCAAGTGTATCCAAGGCCTAAGGTACCAATGCAGTTCTACTTAAATTTCATATGCTCTCCTGTATGTAGAACAGATTAAAAATGGTGCTGTCTCACTAGTCTGAAAAAAGAAAGTGATTTTTTTAATTCTTGTAGTTTTAAAACTGGTTGTTAGATAGTCAAATATAAAATAAAACCATGCATACATGTGAATATTAAAGGATTGTATAACCCATAATGGATAACTAGATGTGAAACTGTCTGGTTTGTACAATCAGAAAATAAACTTAAGGGTAGAAATGCAGATGTGTTCTGTCCTTCGCACTATGGCAGATAAAAATGCACATACTAGTGCAGTGCTGATTATTCCTAGGACTCTGGATTTCAATGCTTTATTTTAAAATAGGATGTTTGATGCAAAACCACTGGTTTCTGCAAAGCAACACTTATTTATTTTTTAAAAACCCAAATATATGGCCCAGGATTTTGTTTTTGTGTGGATCCAATTCTCGTTAGAGAGAGTATAGATTGAGATGGTAGCACCATCTACCCTGTCAAGTTGTTCTGAAACCCCCTATAATTATTTTTGTAAATTTAGTGCCTCTCCATAGAGTCCCTTAGGGTATGTCTACACTACATCTGGGAGCAAGCCACGTGCTAGCATATTAAAAAAAAAAATAGTTGTGTTGATGTTGTAGGAGGCCCCACGCCTTCCCTAGTTTTGAGAGCCTAAGCACAAAGCCACAGCGTCAGAGCAACATCTACACAGCTGTTTTTAGCCACATAGTGTGAACTCTACTAGCACATGTCTGTGGACCCGGATGAGATGCTTGCTTCCAGATGCAATGTAAACATAGTCTTATGGGGTATTATGTTTGATCAGAGTCATCCTTCTGCTCATTGAAATTTTTAACATGATCATGGTAGTTAGATGCAAACATACAGAAAGTCTACCTGAGAGTTCCACAGAATGCCATTAGAAAGCTGGGGATTCAATCTTTCTTTTTTTGATCAATTCATCATGAGACCTTTAATTATAGTGGAAGAGTTTTTGAACTTCCATAACAAACTCTAGGATTGTGTCAGGTGTTCCTTTTTTTCCCAATGAAATCCTAATAGGATCGCACCATGAGTCAGAAGTTTAGGATGCCTGCACCTGAGAGCATTCATCTTTTTCATTTAATTTTTGTTGTCTGAGCAAATGATGGGACCTCCTTGTCATATGTTTCTCTGTACTCTTGGATGACATCTTCAGCAACTTGGATACAACATTCTGCAACATTATTTTCAGGTGTAGAAAATATTAAATAGTATTAAGTATTAAATAGGACTATTTCTTCCCATGAGGATGTTTATAGTCACTATGTCATTTCTCACGCTCAGCAATTGTATAATATTAATATTAATTCTTTTAGCTTTTCTTTTCAGCCTTATTTTTGGCACTCGCAGTATATAGTTTAAATCTGCATGGAGCACTTTCATTCAGGGCAAAGCACTTCAATCATTTCTTTTCATGTATCATTCTGTGCTATGCTGTTAGTAAAAAGAAAGTTTGTAACTTTCTTACTGAATTCAAGAATACACCTTTGAGTTTTTAATTGCATAAACACCGATTGATTTAAGAGCAATCTCTATTCGTCTTGAATACCCAAAACATGGCAAAAATCAATCTGATGCTGAGGAGTTGCTGGAAGACCACAAGCACAGATTTAATTTATCCTCACAGCTACATTTTGATAGCAACACTGTCACTTAAACTGTCTCCCTGGTTGGATCACATTTGATGTTTGGTGCTTCCACTTCAATAGAACAAGTTCCAGTCAATGGCACATTTGACCTTAAAGAATGCAAAGGAACAGATTTTCTGGACTTTTTGAGATGAGCACAAATTATATCTTGCTACAGACTTGAATAATTTTAAAATAAAGTCCAAAGATTGAATGAACTAAAACAAAACAGTCACTTAATTTCATACCACTTCCTTCACACTTATGGCATATTAAATTAGATAAATTCATACACTGATATTTGGTAGTGACTTATTTATATGTTTATAGTATTGACCACCAACAAAGTTGTTCTTTTCTTTCAGACCTAGACCTTTTCCATGATCCATGTGCCACCTCAGAAACTCTAGCACAAGATCTCCAAAACCACACACATGCTATCCAGTAAAAAAAATTATCTTCCCTCTACCACAATCCTAATGATAATTTGCCCTACTTCTCCCCAATTTCCCTTTTACTATCTGCTTCTATCACTTCTCTTTATCTCTCACCTCATACCTACAACCTATCCCCTGATCTCAATTCCTCCCACTCCCTGTCCTTTCTCATTCTATCTCTCATCCCCTCTCTCTCCCTTATCTAGTCTTATTTACAACCTGAAATACAGCACTAAAGAATTCCTCTCCATTCCTAGTGTTTCCAGTATCTGTTGATTCACATTCCCCCTTAATCATCATGCTGTCAAACTATGGAGAGAAGTCTAAAGGAACTAAGTAAGAGTCAATGCCCTCCACCCTCTTATCATGTTTGTTGTGCTCTTTGAACTTCCCCATATCTGTTAACAGCAAAGTGGTTCCCAGAAATGAATACAATATCCCAGGTGTGGATGAACCAGAATCACACAGAAAGGGATCGTGACCTCCTTCATTCATTAGGTCTTATCTTTTCCTATGTTAGTCATCCTTTCCCCATTACTCTACTGCTAAAACCCTCATCTATACTTGCTAAATTGTCACTAAGCATAATAATCATAGAATCATAGAATCTCAGGGTTGGAAGGGACCTCAGGAGGTCATCTAGTCCAACCCCCAATCCTTCTCCTTTCTGGGTTCCTTTTGTTTTTTTACATCTCACCTCATAGTCTAATTGATTAAAAACATAGCTGCCAAAGTAGTCATCTTCTATTACTCCTTTGATGAATTTTATATGGTTTCCCTTTCTCCTGTTACATCAAATGCAGGCTTCTCACCTTCAAGGCCTTGTTCAAACTCACTTCTACTTGCACCTTTATCCGTTTCTTCTTACTCTCTACAAGTAATACTACTGGGTATTTGTACTGGCTCTAAATAGATGATGAACAGTTTTCATTGCCATTTTTGCTAACTCATCAAAAACATTTGTTTCATATGCAACATTTAACCATTTCTCTTACAACATTTAAGCCATAATGGGAAAATTAAAGCAGAGGTACAAGTTGTTACGCACAAACCCAAGGAATCAACATGAAAAGTTTTTAATAAAAAAAACCTGATAAAGCATCTTGAACTCAAAGAGAGAAGTTCAGACATTAAGCTGAAGACGTTAATCTGAAGTCCATCATGGGACACACACACTGTTCCACAATCCCTGTGAGTGTAGGAAAAAAGTGTTCCACAAACCTCACAAGTCACCAATCGCAGGACCATAGTCTGGAATCATTTGAGGCAGTGATAAAAGGTGGAAAAACCCCCCACTAAACTCTCTTTCTCAAAGCCACTGACAATGACCTTCACCACACAGATACATCTGGAGGCTCTCCTTGACAGAGCCAATTGTCCAAGTGTCTCCCAGAATCTTTTCCTACAGCTCAGTGGAGAGAAGGGGTCATCAACACTACAATCACAGCAGACTGACATTACAAACACAGATTTAAGCCATCCTAAAGGATCAAGCACACCACCAATTCGTGCATGACCGGTTTTAAAATAGAAATGGAAATTTCAGTAAGTTATGGGCTGAGTAAATTGATTCTGTATGTTCTATTTTTCACTTTTGCTCCACTGAGGAAGTTTAAGAAATCCACACTACATACGCAGTCTAAGAAATTGATGGTTTCATAGTAGCAGTATATCACTGCCAGAAGCTCTAGCTAAACCAATCACTTTTTAACGAGAAATAGACCTGAGACATGAAGTTCTGATCTCAATCTGAACTTCACAAAGTTCATGATGGTTATGTTAGGATCTGGCATTTTGGCTCATACTGTTCTCTACTTTTAAAAAACAAGGAAAAATCCTGTAAAGTGCCACTGGACTTTTCTCTATCAAGTTTAATAGAAATCAATAAATCAGCTAGATCTGCTCTCATTGCAAGATAGTAAGATGTCTAAATAGCTTCTTTTAGCACTGCAGTTATAATAAACCCCTGTGAGTCATTGTGGGTGTAGTTCTAGTATGGATGTGAGTTCTATGATACGAGGACATCCCTGAGCATATTTGCCTGGCAATTATTGGGTAAAATACTGTCTCTTTCAAAAGAGACAGATTTGTAGAACACTAGAGCACTCTACTGGTTTCAAAGCTGTATTATTTATTTTCCTCTTCAATTAAATGCTGCAAGAAAAGTAATGAAGAATCACTTGTGTTTGAACTTCAAACTAAATCAAAATGGAAGGATTACTTGTAAAGGAAGAAGTACAAAAAAGAAAAGTAGTATGTTTAAAGAGGGAAGCCATCCTTCTTGATTTCCAAATACCCAAGAAACATTAGAATAGAGGGACAGTCTTTCAAAGCAACTACAAAAGACTTTCTTCACATTAAATTCTTAATAACTAAAATGACTGAAATAGGCCATATGCTCAACCTGGTTTTGCATTGCATATTTCCCAAGCTTTTTCTTAATTCTGGACTCAAGAATACTAGAGTGCATGTGACAGATTGAGGACATATTTGCTTCTGTGTTAAAATTGTGTCATTTTGTTTTGTAAACCCCATTTTGTTTCAGAGGCTCTACTTTGTATTGCAGCTTTCACGTTGCATCGCAGCTTCCTTTGTGGATTAAAGCATCCATTTTGCCGCAGACGCTTGATGCCTAGTGGAGGAAAGACTATGGCTGAGAAGCTATGACGCAACCACAGTGTTCAATGACACTCTCCTACTGGAGCAACAGGTTTGCTATCAGTAGGGCCAATAACTTGTAATGACTCTACACAGAAGCCAGCTGGGGGCGCAGGGCCGGCTCCAGGCACCAGCAAAGGAAGCAGGTGCCTGGGGTGGCCAATAGAAAGGGGCAGCACATCTGGGTCTTTGGCAGCAAGTCCTTCAGTCCCTCTCTTCCTCTTCAGTGGCACTTCGGCGGCAGCTCAATCGGGTTTTCCTTTTTTTTTTTTTCTTCGCCGCTTGGGGCAGCAAAAAAGGTGGAGCCAGCCCTGTGGGGGCGGGAGTAAGTGCCCAGAATCACTGGCCTGAAGCACATGGGCAAAAGGGTTGCAGAGACTGTTTTTAAAAGAGGGAAGCTTCCATCCACCACCACATGCAAGTAGAGCAGGCTAAGGAGGGAAAAGGCAAGAATGTCTGCCTAGTGACTATGGTTGTTGATGAAATCCAGGACTCACAGGAGGGGTGAGATCAGAGTCAGAGGAAGAGTATGTAGGACTGTTTGTTGTTTTTCAACAATCTGTATGTTTTAGTGCTATTTAAGAGTAGAGTGCCTCAGGGCCGCCCAGAGAATTCCGGGGGCCCGGGGTCTTCGGCGGCGGGGGGCCCCCGCTCAGGGGCGGCTCTAGACCCCAGCGCGCCGAAGACCTGGGGGACGGCATTTGGCTCCGGTTGAGCTCCCGCAGGCATGCCTGCGGCAGGTCGACCGGAGCCCGGGACGACTGACTGCGGCGGGTGCCGTGGTCC
The DNA here is from genome assembly GCF_016161935.1 of Mauremys reevesii. Classification (NCBI taxonomy): domain Eukaryota; kingdom Metazoa; phylum Chordata; order Testudines; family Geoemydidae; genus Mauremys; species Mauremys reevesii. Next base: position 98,188,064 of record NC_052627.1, on the reverse strand, counting down.
CGCGGCTCCGCTTCACCTGCCGCAGTCATGCCTGCGGGAGGTCCAGCCGAGCCGCGGGACGAGCGCCCCCTCCGCAGTCATGCCGGCGGCAGGTCCACTCGTCCCGGGCTCCGGTGGACCTGCCGCAGGCATGCCTGCGGGAGCTCAACCGGAACCGCAGGGGCCCCAGAAAACACTCGTGGGGGCCCCTGCGGGATGCGGGGCCTGGGGCAAATTGCCCTTCTTGCCCCCCCCCTCTGGGCGGCCCTGGAGTGCCTGGGGTTGAGCAATTCCCTTGCTAGGCCATTATTTTTTTGCTTATCTGCCCAAATGTCCCTGAAAGCTTTAATTGCAAAGCTCAAGGCACCCAAGATGATATGGAACTCAGAGTCTATATAAGCAACTGCAGGCTAAGGAAGGTTGTTGCACTGGTTCCAAGATCTCAGGTGGGTAGGCTGTGGGGGGAATTCACTGCCCAAGGTTTCAAATGCAGGATCTGCACCTGGGAGTATGCCTTAGAGACCCAGATCTAGAAACAGTGACAAATCACTATCCAGATTCAGGGGCTTAGAAACTCATGGAATCTAGCATTTAGATCCAACTGAACAGATTGGTGTCCTGTGAGAGGACGATTCAGTCAGCTTGTGACACCAAGAAATTCCAGATGAAGATAGCCATGTTCCATCCAACCATTTAACTTCTTCTAGTTAAGTCATTTATTTTCCTTATTCTTGTATATAATGCACTATATTCATGGAATCCCCTCACTCTCTCTATTCCTTAAAACAATTTCCTTCCCTGTGATGCCAAAGAGGGAACTGTCTTGCCACTGAAAAATATAATAAGAAAAAGAAACAGCACAACAACTTGTTTTCACACTATTTCAAATGACTTTTAGCTGATGGGAAAAAAACAAGAGAAGAAAAAAATAAAAATAAGTTATATAAGAAAGAAAGAAAGAAAGAAAGAAAGAAAGATTAAATACGTAAGAGAATGTAGTAAACAGAAGGAATGAGAAAAGAGGGAAGAAAAAAAAGCATAAAAAAATCAGTCAAGCAAAGAAACAGCATAAAAAAAATCTAGGAAAATGAGGTGATCTAAAGGAAATCTGAAAAAGAATATTATAGCCACAAACAGGAAAAAAAATACCCAAAAGAACAGTAAGCTAGAGCATGAATAAAACATAATGGCTAGAAAAATGTTTTCTGAAAACTCATTCTTGATATTCTAAATAAATTTAACAGAGGGTTTTGAGGCTTTGTATATTCTCCTATCCTTAATAGAAAACTAGTGAAGAACAAGTTGTAGAAGGGGGATCAAACCAGGACTCCAGTGTTGGTGGCATAATCAACTGCAGATGCAAACAGGGTTACAACATCTAGGACCAGATTTTCAAAAGAGCTCAGCAACCAAGAGCTTCCGCTGTTCTCAGTGTGAGCCACTGAGTCCTGAACACTTTCAAAAATCTGACCCAAATTGTGGGGGCTACACTATTTTCAAAGTCTGGCCTCAAATTTGTACAATTTGCCTTTGTAAATGTATCAGCAGCTTTGTGCTTGAAGGTTCAAAGTTAGATACTTTTAAAAAAATTTGGCTGTTTCTCTTTAGTAAAAACAACTCAGTTCCAAATAAAAAGGCAGAGCTACAGTCACAAGCATTTTGAAAATTGCTTAATGTTTTAACTCTAAGTAACAGTTTATCCTGGAGGTATAAGTGATGATGGCTCCAAACTTCTATTTGTTCCTCATTTCAATGTAGTTATGGCTTATCCTCGCTTTATAATAATAATAATAATAGGAGATATACCTATCTCCTAGAACTGGAAGGGACCTTGAAAGGTCATTGAGTCCAGCCCCCTGCCTTCACTAGCAGGACCAAGTACTGATTTTTGTCCCAGATCCCTAAGTGGCCCCCTCAAGGGCTGAGCTCACAACCCTGGGTTTAGCAGGCCAATGCTCAAACCACTGAGCTATCCCTCCCCGCAAGCTTTCTACTTAAAAGCTTGGGGGAAGAGGCTAGTAGAACACCAGTGCCACTCACTCTGAAAGACATGCCCCCAACATTATCTGGATAATAAAACAGGATGTTAGGTTGATGACAATACAGTAGGTATAGTGGGCAAAGTGCTACAAAAGTGTATGTATTTGACTGTAAAAGCAGCAAAGAGTCCTGTGGCACCTTATAGACTAACAGACTATTGGAGCATGAGCTTTCGTGGGTGAATACCCACTTCGTCTACATGCATCCGACAAAGTGGGTATTCACCCACAAAAGGTCATGCTCCAATACGTCTGTTAGTCTATAAGGTGTCACAGGACTCTTTGCTGCTTTTACAGATCCAGACTAACATGGCTACCCCTCTATATTTGACTGAAAACTAGAGTACAAAAAAATATAGTTTCTCAACAGCTGGTGTTGCTGTTGCTTTAGCTAAAGACATTGCTTGGACTATTACCGTTGTAGACGGGCACGGGACTCATGAGAGGCCCCAGTCCTGCAACTTGTTTCATTCAGGCAGATCTCATACCCACATGGAACCACCCTGAAGATCATGGATATAAAAAAGTTGCAGAATTGGGACCTAAAACATCTTTTCTGCTGGGGGAAATGAAGACAATCAAGATGAAATACATTTCCATTGCTACTTGGTAGACTGACTAATTTTTGTATTTAACTGACCACTGACCTTAACCTTTTTTGAAATAAACATATCAAGTTACAGGGCACCAAACTAGGTACTGTGGTCATGACTGAATCATGATGGAGGCCCTAAATGCCCCACAGGGCACCTACAAGACCCTTTCCTCTTCAGTGCACCCTTTAGGACAAACCTTCTCTCTAGCAAAAATAAATACCAAACTTAAAAATAAGATGTAGCTACCACTCATTATCTCAGCCACAATATGGTTTAGCACTGGGATAAGCCTAAGTAAGGTAAAAACAAATGAACGGGGCCACAATTTGTGCCCAGATCAATTAGTTTTGATAGCTGACCACACAAAATGCACCCGGTGAGTCTCAGACCTCCTTACATACAAAATACCCTCAAGCACTGCACATGGGTCAAGAGAGGGAAATTCCTTCTCGACTCTCAATGGGCAGCCATATCCTGGGAAAGAATGGTGGGACCCAATCCCAAACACGTGATAGGCCCCAGCACAAATCTAGATAGCTTTACAGAGCAGAAGGCCTAGCTGAAGGCAATGAGGGCAAATTACAGACTGATCAACCTTATTGACTGTCCCAATTCCTATTTGAAACATGGAAGTTTGAGTGGGAAAATAGATTTTAACCGGTAAAAGAGCAGGTATTGTATCTCTCTCAAGTCTGTGCATATGAGGCTCTCTCTGACACCATGTCTGGTTTAGCATGGTTTAGCATGCATTACCAAAGTGAAAGAGTGGGTTGGAGGGATTGAAAGAGAACAAAAGTGTCAGATTGTGACAGTACAAAGGCACCACCCTGGGAGTAGGGGCTGCAGGGAAGAAGGGAAAAAAACCAAAACAACAACAACAAAAACTTGTTTGTCTATGTTTTCCCCTTCCCCTTGGGACTTTCCTAACAATTCCAGCTAGCAAGATCTCTGTGTGACGTGGGAACTCCATTTTTCCTTACTAATATTATGCTAGGAAATATCTGTAGATAAATCACTGGATTTTATGAGCAGAATTAAAGTGTCAAGTTAGTATTTTGTTATTTTACATTGTTTATTTAAAATTTTGTAGTGCACCAGGAGCAACATTGATGAAGTCAAACTTCTTAAAATACAAACATTTCTTTAAAATTTAGTGGAGATACTATTTAAATACTACAGATAATCAAAAGTACTTACTATTCATACTGTACTGTTTAAAAGTCTGAATAACTAAGCCATTGCATACAATACATCCTCTGTCTTTATGATTACTCTACATGTGTATATTGTAAACAATCTACTAAATTAACCCCATCTCTCCCACTGACCTATAGAGATATCTGGAGCTTATCACTAGTTTGTTTTTCCCTGTTGTACAATGGAGGTGGCGACACATATTTTGCTTTTAAAATCCCTTTTAGAACTACAACAATGATGTGTGATAACAAAGAGCTAAAATGTGACCATCCAATAAGTGGCATAATTTTCTAACTCACTAGTTTAATCATTTTTACAAGCATTATTTCACAAAAATGTATGACAAAATTTACCTGTTCACTTTTGCAGAGCCACACATTGTTCCCCAGAAGTAAAGTAAAGATTTTGGCTTTGTATCCTTTTAGTTCAAGGTATCCACTTTTCTCAGGAGTGACAGCAGCTCGAGTTTGAGGTGATTTCAAAGCACTGAGCATTGTATTAATCCAGTCAATCCTTTCATCTAAGGAGAAGGAAAAGGAAATTAGACAAGTGCAGCATGTTCCTGGAATGTTGCAGCTTCCCCACTGTCTTCACATACATGCCCATGAAGGTGCTCCAGTTCTTTTGACTAAGCTACCGTGTTGCATAGGAAATGTCATGCCAGATCAGACCAGCAGTCTACCTAACCTGGTATTCTGTCTTTGGCAATGGTCTATATTAGATGATTGAGAGTAAGTGCTAGAATCACTATTCTAGACAATTCTAGGACAGAGGGGAAGTGTTTTTTCTAACCCTATTAGATAGTGGTTGGCATGAACGTTTATGTTCCTGGGTGGGTGGGTGTTATCCTAATTTAACTGTGGATATTTCCATGAGGGAAGGGAATGAAAAAGAATAAGCATGAACATATATCAGGTAAAGACTTAAGACAGAATCTGCACTTCAGTAACTCCCATTGTCAACATGCAACTTCTCCAAGAACACAGTACTTTTATCACCTACATTTTCAAATGTGACTAAACAGTGGTATTGTAGCTGCGTTGGTCCCAGGATATTAGCAAGACAAGGTGGGTGAGGTAATATCTTTTACTACAGTGTTTTTCAACAGCCAGTCCGTGGACTCGTGCCAGTCCCTGAGATCTCCCTGACACAGTTTAGAAAGGCAGCATGCCAGTCACTTGTATCAAAAAGCTTGAGAAACACTTCTTAACTGGAAAAACCTGAAGAAGAGCTCTGCCTAAGATTGACAGCATGTCTCATTCATCAACACAGATTGGTCCAATAGAAGATATTACCTCCAACATGACTAGTGATTTTTGGGTGGCCAGCTTGAAATAACTTAAAAGGGCCTGATTTTCTGAAAGTGCTGAGAATCCAAACTATGGAAATATGGTCGAAGTAAGATATCTCAAGTTCAGCATCCAAAAACTGGGGAATTCAAAATCAGCAGGAATTTCTGAAAATTTAAGCCTATATAATACTGATAATATAGCTAATGTTAATATGCAAAAATATTTTGCAATTTACAGTCTATTACATTAAGGTATACCTTGTAAAAGTCTGCATTATCCAAGGAATTTAGGAAATGCCTGTTTGAATACCCTTTGCATGCATTATTAATTTAACAGCTTACAAGAGCAAGTATTTGAAGTAATACAATTCTATTCGGTCCTTCACTCATCCACTCTGTCCAGTTATTACACAGGACCAAGATCAAGATATATGTTGTTAATGAATATTATGAGAGTTATTATTAGACTTGCCCCCACTTGTGGCAGGACTATGATGAAAGCTTTAACTCCATTTGCTTTGGGAGATTTAATTCACAGAATAAGTTATGAAACAGTAGGAAACTGATTATTCTTTTTTCAGGAAAAAATTTCAATGTTGAATTTTCAATTTTTTAATCAACTCTACTATGTTACAGCACCTAAAAAAGTATAATAAGTCTAGATTACAGGCAAACAGACATTATCCGTATCCCAAAGAATGCAAAGAGACCAGGGTGACAAAATAACAAGGTGCAGACATGGGAGGCAGAACAAGGATTACAGCAAAAAAATAAGCAAAAAGTTGTTACTCAGCAAAAGGTATGTGCACAGCAAGGTGGGGCATGGATGTCTGTTCAACTTCATTCTTATAAACATCATCTTAGAAGGGGGTGTCATGGAGGGATCTTAAAGAAAAGAGAACAACAGCTTGACAGATCACCTCAGGAAAGGTGTTTCAAGCACATCTCTTAGAGTGGATAGTTCAAAAGATCAATAGGTGCATAAAAAAAGTATTTCAACATGTATGTCATTGATGGAGCTGAGTTAATATAAAAAAAGTTTTCCACAAACATTGGTGAATTCTAATCAAATCATATTCAGATTTCAAAATGGAGTGGGACATTGCTTATTAATATAACTGTGGATATGTCTACACTGAAGCTGGGCGTCCCAGCACAAGTAGACAGATATGCGCTAGCTGTGCTGAAGCTAGCACGCTCAACATAGACGTGTAGCTGGATGTAGCGTGGGTGGCAGCTTGAGCTGCCATCCAAGCACAAACCTGCCTGGAATCCTGTCATACTTGGACAGCAAGCCCGAGCCGCTGCCCATGTTACACCCAGCCACACAGCTATTTGGAGCATTCTATCTCAAGCAGAGCTAGTGCACATGTCTAACCATGCACTGCAGTGTACATTTACCATATGAGACAGTTGTCTTAAACCTCCTGTCCCAGTACTAAGACTGTTAAGTCTTCACAATTAGTACTGCTCACATACAAACTTTGTGCATCTGGAACAAGAAAAAAAATATATGCAAAGTCTACTGTAAGCAGCTCACAAAAAACTTATTTCACAGTTAGTTTCTCCTCCCCTCATTTTTAAATCCAGTTTTCTTCTTTCCCCAAAAAAACCTGGGATCCATGTCTGCCAGAGCATAATACTTCTGTGGAAAGCAGGTAAGGAAAATATTTTAAAATACCCTCAGTGCCCTATGCCTCCTTACGTCTTCATAGAGTAACTCTTCAGGAAATGCTCCTAACCTCCCTGGGAATTGTCTATCCAACTAACTTTAACTAAAGTGCAGCAAAACCTGTTTAGACAAGCCATGAGAGAATCAGAGAACTGTGATTTATTTAGACCCACTTTCTATTTATCAAGCGTTGTGGTCTACCAATCCAGAAACAGAAACAACAACATGCAACTTAGGTGATCAAAAACAAAGTTCATTCGTGCTCTGATATTCTTACAGTGAAGCGTTCACAAGCAAGCCTCAGACTGAAATATATTTGAAAAATCTTGCTCTTGAATTCTTTATGCAAAACTACAAATGGCAGGAACCCTTGGAAACATCCCCTGAATATTTTTCAGCCGTGATCAAATTCATGCAAGTTGAGATTGGTTCAAGAATAGTTTGTGCCTACACAGGAAAGGGAATTTGGGTGTATAAATTACTGAATACTTCAAATGGCTCTAGTTATTGGTACGGACCATTTGATTTGTCCCAAACCTACTTAGAACAGTAAATCAACAGCTGCCTAAGCAGGCTGTTCTGTCAAGGGAGGGTTGCATATTTAAGAAAAATACAATTTGTAACCCATATAAAAAGTTCGTCATAGGGCACACAGAGGAACACTTTAAAAAAATTATAAATAAAAAATAGTTGATGCTGTTTTCTCATTATCCAAAGGCATTAGTACATAATACAGATTATGGCCCTACAAAATTTCATGTTACAATGAAAATATTTTTGAGCAACAGTAAAAACACAAACAAACAAAAAATCTTTAAAAAAATTGCAGATCTATTTTGAAGCCAGCCAACAATGTAAAAATGCCTGAAATGATTTGAGCCAAACCTGATAAGGCTGGGATACCACAAGCTAGGATACTGCACTCAAAGTTATAGCCTGGAGCAAATGTTTATAGCCAAGCTATAACCCCATAAAAAATGGAGTTGATAATGGAAATGCTGACAGACTTTTAACTATAATGGTGCTAGTATACACTGCTGTAAATAAATAAATATATTCTAGTTAATATTCCATTTTTATTGGACTTTTCATAAATAACTCAAGCTGTACACAATTTTTGGTATTGATTTTGCATAATACACTCTACAGGTTGATAAAAAAAATTTACAAGAAATTTCTATGGCTTCTAGTTTAATTTAACCTAATTCACTATCAAAAACTTCATTGGAAACACCGCACATTTGACATTAAATATAAGCCACCAGAAAACCCACGCCAGATTTTGTCGATCTCCACATCCAAGCCATCAACTTCACCTTGCTCTTTGTCATTTTTATACTGAACAGTAACTCAGAGCAGATGGCTGAAAGTACAGGGATTATAAGTAGCTCTAATAAATGTTAAAGAATACCCAGAAAAAAATTGCTTTATGCCATCTCAAAAACACACACACACCACAACCTTGCAGGAAAATACTTTTTTTTCCTAACCAATACAGTACTCAATGACTTGGCCTTTAGACTAACTTTGGAATCATAAGACTGTTGATAACAGTCTCTCCTCTAGTTGGGAGGTAACCTATCCAGGGAGTATGGAATAAAGTTCTCTCACAAAAACCTACAACATTTGAGCCCAAGAAAGCTGGATCCCAGTGACCCCTTGCTGGAAGTGTGACAACATGCATACAAAAACACTGATTTTAGGAATGTTATTTACCTATAGCCACCAATACAATCTGCTAGCAGATGTCATTTAAATATGTGCTCTGCTTACCTTCCTTTTCCACTCGGAAGACAAAAGTCCTATGAGCTGTGACAACTTCAAATTTATTTTCCCCATGGACTCGGACTGTAACTATCGCGGAGAGCAGGATTATTCCCTTAGAGTAAACTTCCTATATAAAAAACAATAGAAATAGTTAATACGACTTCTATTGATAAGTCATACTGATTACCAAAGTACTTCTGCTCCCTCAGAATTTGCTACATAACACCAGTTTCACCCTTATGTAGCTATCCACAGCTGCTCCTTTCTTAGAAGGAGTTTGACTCAATACAGGTACATTATCCAATATACAGTAAAACCACATTTTATAAACTCCAATTACATGAAACTCTGTATTCCAAAATGCCACTGTCAGCCTGACAGTAGACAAATGTAATTTACCCTAGTTTTACCACAGTCTTGGGTATCTCTACGACTTCAGGAAACATCAGCTACACAGATAAACCTGACTCATTGAACAGTGTCAGGGAAGCACCAAGTCAGCTTCCCCCTGCCCCAGACATCATAACACCAGGAAGGTATTTTCCACATAGTTGGTCAGTGAGAACAGGAGATGCATAGATTTTACCTTTAGTCTGGGATTGGAATGGAGACAGAGATAGAGGGGACCATACAGCAGAACAGTAACAAAAAAATTAAGAACCAGGGAACCTCCCTCCAACCTCAGATGTTCTCTTCTCCCTAACATGGCAAAATGTCTGGGAGTCCTAATACTTCTGATTTGGTGGGGGTGGCGGTCTCTGGCTCCAAAACAGCATTTGGGATAAGAAAGCCCAAAATAGAGCGGGGGGTGGAGAAAGCTTACCACAGTTTAGCACAACTCTAGTTTTTTTGTTTGCTTTTTTAAAACAAAAAGGTCAAGCCATCCCTTACACCAATGGGAGCACACATCACAGGTATTCAAGTTTGTGTGTGAGTGGGGGGGGGGTATGCAGGAAAATCAGATAGGATAGTAGTATCTAGAAGAGGGGTGGGTAAACTTTTTGACCCGAGGGACACATTTGGGAATAGAAATTGTATGGCGGGCAAAATTTGGGGTTGGGTGCGGGAGAGGGTGAAGGCTCTGTCTGGGGGTGCGGGCTCCGGGTGTGACCAGAAATGAGGGCGGAAGGGAGCTCTGGGCTGGGGCAGGGGGAGTGGGGTGAAAGCTCCAGCTGGGGGTGCAGGCTGGGGTGTGGCTGGAGATGAGGGGTTTGGAGTATAGGAGGGTACTCTGGGCTGGGCCGGAGAGGTTCGGAGGGCAGGAGAAGAGTCAGGGATATGGCCGGGGGTTCGGGTGCCAGAAGGGGTGCAGGCTGCGGCTGGGAATGCAGGCTCTGGGGTGGGGCTGAGGATGCAGGGTTTGGGGTGCAGGAGAGTGCTCTGGCCAGTGATTGAGGGGTTCGGAGGCAGGAGAGGGTTCAGGGCTGAGGCAGTGGGTTGAGGTGTGGGGAAAGGCTCGGGGTGCAGGCTCCGGGTGGTGATTACCTCAAGTGGCTCCCGGTAGTAGTGGCATGTCCCTTCTCCGTTGGAGTGCTGGAGGGGGCCAATGGAGCGCATAGGAGCTGGAGGGGAGCCATGCCGCAGCTTCTGGGAGCTGCGTGGAGCAGCCCTCGACTCTGTTCCCCAGCTGCAGTGCTGGAGCGGGGCCATGTGGCTGCCTCCACGAGCCACATGGAGCAACCCCTGACCCTGCTCCCCGGCTAGAGCGGGGCGAGCCCCAGACTCTGCTTCCCAGCAGAAGCTCGAGGGCCAGATTAAAACAGCTGGTGGGCTGGATGTGGCCCATAGTTTGCCCTCCCCTGATCTAGAATGCACTTCTGAAAACCAGCTTGGCTTCAGAGCTGGGGTTTTTCTAACCCCTCTAGGTTTAGATCAATCTGCTTTCTGATTAGAACCCAAATATGCTACTGGGATTTAGCAAGTGAGAAAGCAAGATATTTCTGACTGGAAAGGGTTCAATCCGTTTCCCACAAAAAAAAATCCTAGTTACAATAATTTTCCACCTAGATCTTTTTATAATACAATTATCCTGTGTGTTTGTACTCAATGTATCATTTTTAAGGTTAAATGCTGAGCGCCCACTGGATATATTTTCTATTTATTCACTGTATTACTGATTTATGTAAAGACAGCCTACATGTCTCATGTTTTTCCCTTTTAAATACACATATATTCAATGAAGGCTGTTCGGACAATTGCAATATATTGAAAATATAATGATGCAATAAAAATGACTCATTTTATTTCAAGCAAACACTTGTACAATTTTGTGAAGCACTACTGTTTTGGTAATTTAATCTTAGTGTGTCAGCACAATGAAATAAAGGATTACACACAAACACATCATTAAGGCTATATTTTCTTTGAAAAGGGATTTTAACACAGTAGCTATTCATTTGTCAGAAAAAATTGGGTGCCGCGTTAAAGTTTTTTTTTTTTTTTTTACAGTTCACAAAATAGAATCATAAGGTAACAAATTCCAGTAGCAGATCCCCTTTCTAAAGGCACTCAGATATAATTATTTTCTGGTGTTTGCAGGCATCTACTGGCTATGTTCGGTACTGTAGCAGCATTACTCTATCAGATTGCTAATATGACCAACAACTATTCTTATTTCATAGTATTTGCTAAAAAATAATTTTTCTTTGTACTTTGTTTCTCTCCTCTCCCGGTAACACATTTTGGACATTGGGAGCAAGAAACACAAATGCATTTTGCTGAAATTGAAAATATACACCCCTTCAGGGCAGAGAACAGACCGGGCAAATTTTAATGAAGGTCAAGTTTTAGGAACTTCTGAGCAACTTGGAACAGGAATTTATAAATGGAAAGACTTTGGTAACTCTAGTTACCAGAACTGATGCTGTAGCTATGACTAGCTACACAGCTGCTATAAAACCATGTGTTTTTTACTGGCAGATTAGAGATGGCACTTCTATTCCTATTGACTTTGGAACTGAAAGTTCTTGTACTTCATCCAAACACAAGAAAAGACAGGCTGATGATGGAAAGAGTTTTGCAATTAGAAATTGCTAAAATGTTACATTTCCTCTTACCACCGTAGCTCATGGTTTAAACCATTCCCTCCAACTAGACATAAAATAAAATAAAATAAAAACGTTCATCCCATCCTTTATGTTCAAATTAGTTATTTTGTTGGTAACCTTAGATGAGTTTTATCTAAGCTGTCCTAAGACACTCTCCCCCATGTGCCATGTTGCCAGTATTGCAATCAACAATGGCTTTCATACTACAGTCCCCTCAAAATAAAAAAATAAAGAAGCAGGGAAGTGGTAGAATGTTCTCCATCAGGGACCTTCTACTTTGGAAAGTTCCCCCTCCTTTACCTAAAAAGAGTCCAGGTCTTTTGACAGATGGGGCATACTACAAGGAGTATCTATTTACTCAGACTTTAGGGTATATCTACACTGCATTGTAAACCCAGATTCAGGTTTGAGCCCAACCAGTGGTGAGCTGCAGCTGGTTCACGTGAACCGGTTGTTAAATTTTGAAGCAGTTTTAGAACCGGTTGTTAACCCGCTTCCCTGCGAGGCGGAGCTGCGGCTTTGATGGTCTCTGGCCAGGAAGTGATGGAATTCTTCCTCTGGCTGCCGGGAGCGCTGCGCTGCGGGAGCCATGTGGGCCGCTACCTGGCCCTGGGCACGGGCCTTGTTGCTGCTGCTGCTCCCCCCGACCCCTGGAGCTCCTGCTGCTGCCTGGTGGGTCCCCAGCTGCTCTGCTGGGCCTGGGCTGCGTCCTGCTGCTCGGGCTGCTCCGAGCCACTCTCCCCGTGAGTACCCGGCTTTTTTCCTGCTTTTTTTCCCCCCTCTTCGGCAGCACTCCGGCTCGGCTTTTTTTTTTTTTTTTTGCTTTGGCGGTGCTCCGGACCTGCCCCCCCATGTGTCCCGATATTTTGTTCATGTAATCTGGTCAACCTAGGACAGGGAGGGGGTGTGGCAGGGGGTGGCTGCAGGCAGTGCAGGGGGTGTGGCAGGGGCTGGCTGCAGGCAGGGTGGTGGGTACTTACTAAAATTCCTCCCGGGAAAATACAGACGCATGGTAACCCTATTGGTACAAAAAATACATACTGTGGCACATCCCTTAAATCAGAACTTTTTATAAAAAAAGTTTTGTTAAGATTTTGGCAGCTCGTCACTGAGCCCAACCCCCTCTACCATCCACACATGTCTGATTCAGCTCAGCAAGCACTCAAGACTAAGGGCCTAATCTCCTACTGGCAGGTGGGTCTGAGTCCAAGGCCTTGCATCCCAGCCCTATCACTTTGTAGCAAGGGCATAGCTCAAGCCTCAGAACTAAATCAAAAGGTCTGGCTAGTTCAGCATTTGCACGGCTGAGACACCCAGGCCCAGCAATTGTAAGCCCAGGTTTACAATGCAGAGTGGACACTAAAGCATGGGCTTGGACATCCTGAGTCCAGAAGCACAGGTCACACAGATCCAGGTTTACCCTTAGTGAGGAGCGCAGAGGAAGGGATCCCAAAGGACAGCATTGGGAGTAGAGAGACTTTGTAGGCCTAGTTGTGTTGGGGCTCTTGGTGGGGTTGGCTACTACTCTCAGTTTATTTTTATTTTTTTGGTATTTTATGTCAAAGGCACTGGAGTGCCATGCAGATGTCTTACTGTATAACTTTTATAAATCAAAAGATTGTTAATCTATTGAGTTGCATAACAGAAATGTACATATGCAGGACAATATACAAATGCTGCTGAAATCTATCACTCCAAATATTTATATGGACCTCGCTACCATAATTTCAGAATGCCTCACAATCTGTGTTGGATTTTATCATCACAAAACCCTGCGACTTTGGGAAATATAATCCCCACTTTTAAATATGGGGAAATGAACACAGAGTAGATAAAGAAGCGGCTTGCCCAAGGAAGTCTGTGACTGAGCCAGGAACTGACCCCATAACTTTAGAATCCCAGTCCAGTGCCCTATGCACTAAACCATTCTTTTTATGCACACTTACATAGGTCTTACACTGTTATGTTTCCCCAGGCCTTTATGCCTCATTGGCATAACCAGCCCTTTTTTCACCTCAAGACATTTGGAACATACAGCTACTAGGTGTTTGCAGGTAGAGATGGACAAATGTGAGCAGCAGAAACACAACCAATAGCAAACTAACATTGTACAGATGCTTCTTTTCTCTCTGCCACAAGTTACCTAGAACACCCCTCTCACTTATGACTCCTGAGGCTTAGATGTGATACAAGATTATATCACGCAAAGCACCTGAGCTGCATTTACCACCTTCACCTCCACTTCCACCCTCAACCTTATGCTATTTCCTCTCATGAGTTGAAATAGACTACCACAGTTGAAAGGTAAACATGCACACTCACATGGTCATGACACTGAATTTAGACTTGTTATGCTTGGGTTTTTATCTATTCACCTGAATTTGAGGCAGCAGAAAGAGCAAATGACTAACTTTAACATAGTCTCACCCAATACAGGAATAATATCCCAAAATTAAAGTTACTGCAGACTGCCTCGGCTGAAAACTCACCTCCACTCTTTCACTAGAAGATCGATGCATTTAACAAAACCTGATATGGTGTTTTTAAATCTCTAAGGAAGTTCAAGTAATTGCTGTTACACTAACTATTACATCTGAGAGGAAGAGACCCTCTGGTATAGCATAAGAACCTACACAAGGAGACTGAAAGTCCACAATGAACTGAGGGAATTGAGCTTGCTCATCTGGCTTCTAGATAGGAGAATGCAAACTATGTTTTAGGGTGGGTAAACACAAATGACAGATTCTGAGCATGTATCAGCTGATAGAAAAGTGAAAAGTAAAGCTTTAGCATGGTGCAAAATCAACACAACTTAACATCCAGCGGCATTCTGTACATATTGTAAATGCAATGAAACTGCAATAGTTTATCAATTATTTGTCAAAAGCTACTTCTCATGCACAGGAAATAAACGCCTAGTATTAAAAAAATTCTTTTCTGATCAGGACAATTTTCGAGCCATTCAGAAACCTTTCTAGATAAGCGATCAAATGAGAAAGATTCAGCTATTTCCTTCCCCACCAGAAGAACCCATATTAATATTACAACCGGTCAGAAGTTCTCAGATGGAAGGGTTTTCTGTCAGAGAGGGCAGATTCATCAAAATCTAGCCTTTTTGAGGAGGTGGTTTGATTTTGATTTAGGTCTGACAGAACCCAGACACAGCTCTGAGAGAACCTTCCCTGGTTCCCTGACAGCTTGCCTGGCCGGCTCCTAAGCAGCCAGCCTGGAGAACTGCTGGGGGCCCTGGCTTCCAGGCTCCTGGCACTTTGGCAGCCCAGACTCTGAAAGCAATGTCTGAGCCAGGAGCCAGTTCTCCCAGCTCTCCTTCAGCTCAGTAGGCAGAATTTTGTTTCAAAACAAACCATTTTGACTTTTCAATAACAACAACAACAACAATCTGCATTCTGTTTTACATATATTTTTTACATTTTTTGTTTTCATTCCAAATCAGAATGAAATTCAGATTCTGAAATCATACACAAGACGGATTTACCATTTTCAATACAGCTCTAATTAATATGTCCCAGCTCCTCACACTTTTGAAATAACCTTACCATACCAACATTTTTGCTTTACTATAATTTAGGTTTTGTGGAATTGTAGTTCCTTCCGTCAAAAACAGACAGCACATTGAGACAAAAAAACATGCAGATTTGGTAGTTGAAAAGCAGCCTCAGATTGCATTTTCCTTTTATAAAACTCTCTCCGCTTAACCACACTCAGCTAAGGATGTAACCACACAGGATGTTGCTCTCACCACACTAGCTTGCTCAATCATATGTACATATAAGAAATGAGCAGCATCAGTGGCTCAGTGAAGAACAGTATCAAGGTCAATGACTGCTTGCAGGAAATTGGACATTTTTCTTCATATATTATATTTGGGTATGAGAGAAAGAAAAATGTGTACTTATTAAAAGATAACCACTCTACTGGTTTGTTATTGCTGAACAAGGTCAGAGAAAATGGTTCAGAAAACTAGATAAGACCCTCCTGCTTAGAAGGACTGAGTATAAGTGTGTGGGGGTGTCACACATACAACGCCCTCACTCCACCCACCCCTTAATTTTTCTTTTAACTTATTTGCCATTTGGCAAACTTCTCCTTCTCACTCTGTCACCTTCTGCAAGTTTTCAATTAAAGTGAAGCAGACAAGGCAATTTAGCATATGTAGTGTTCCAAGATAAAATATAGAAATAGTTTTAAACTTCTCAGCATCTACCCAGCATTAGTATATATCTGTGAATGCTGCTTGTAGTTAAAAGCTGCCAAGGACTAGCAGTAGCTACATAAAACTGGTTAGTTTGGCACCTCACAATATGGATTTGCTTATTATTAATTTGTGTTAGTATTTGTGAAAACAGTATGAAACTAAACATTTAAAATAGAGAAAACATTCTCTGTCAGAGTATTTCTGAAGATGTTGCACAGAGGAGCACACTGAACACTTGTCTTCACTGCAGTGTTGGTTCCAGGTATAACTCGTGTGTTTCCCCAAACCCAACACCCATCAAAAATCTCTAGCTCAAGTTAAGTGGTACTTTAAACTTGAGCAAGCTGCCCTGTCAGGAGTATGGGTTAAAGTTCAAGTGCTCTGGACCGAGAAATGCAGCTACTCTGTGCAGCTAATAAAATTCACACTGTGTTTCTTGAGTGTTGTTTTGAGTGTGACTGTTCTCAACCGATCTATGTTAACTTGGGAGGTGTTAGTTTGAGTTATCCACACTCTAGTTAGCACCACCATGAAGATAAGACTCTATATATACATAGACTCTTTAGATCAATTTTAAAATAAAGGAATAACTATTAAAAGTGACTTTTGGGCTTACAGGCAATAAAACACTGCATTTTATCTCTGTTATCCTCAGCCTGCAGTTAAATCTCAAAACAAAACCCTACAAGAAACACTGCACACACAATTCTCTCCCTGGTGAGAGGTTGAAATACTCATACAGATTTTAGTCATGATGCTCAACACACTACTGGAAAGAACCCGGATACTACAGTGCAGAGGGGTATTGCTGGCACATGATAGCATATATCACATTAGTAGATGGGCAGGTCAGGAAGTGAGGAAACAGACTGACAGAACGAGATGGGTACCCAGAAGTCACCTACTACAGGACAGGCCTAACAAGGAACATAACAGAACACCATTGGCCATCATGTATAGCCCCAAGCTAACACCTCTCCAGCGCATAATCAACGATCTACAACCTATTCTGGAAAATTATCCCTCACTCTGACAGACCTTGGGAGACAGGCAAGTCCTCGCTTACAGACAGCCCCCCCACGTGAAGCAAATACTGACCAGCAACTACACACCACACCACAGAAACACTAACTCAGGAACCAATTCCTGTAACAAATCCCGTTGCCTATTCTGTCCCCATATCTACCTTAACAACACTATCAGAGGACCAAACCACATCAGCCACACCACCAGGGGCTCATTGACCTGAACATCTACCAATGTGATATATGCCATCATGTGCCAGCAATGCTCCTCTGCTATGTACATTGGCCAAACCGGACAGTGTCTACGTAAAAGACTAAATGGACACAAATCAGACATCACGAATGGTAACATACAAAAGCCAGTAGGAGAACACTTCAATCTCCCTGAACATCCAACAACAGATTTAAAAGTAGCCATCCTGCAACAACAACAAAATTCAAAAACAAACTTCAAAGAGAAACTACAGAGTTACAATTCATTTGCAAATTGAACACCATTAATTTGGGCTTGATTAGGGACTAAGACTGGCTGGCTCACTACAAAAACAATTTTCCCTCTCTTGGTATTGACGCCTCCTCATCACTTATTGGGAGTGGACTACCTCCACCCTGACTGAATTGGCCTTGTTAACGCTGGTTCTCCATTTGTAAGGTAACTCCCTTCTCTTCATGTGCCAGTATATTTATGCTTGCATCTGTAATTTTCACTCCATGCATCTGAAGAAGTGGGGGGTTTTTACCCACGAAAGCTTAAGCCCAAATAAATCTGTTAGTCTTGAAGGTGCCACCAGACTCCTCATTGTCAAGATATTTAGTGTAGTTAGAGATCTACAGGCTCTGCAATTATCTGCATAAGTATGACTATGTCACGTGGTCAGTTTGCATATGTATCCAGCAAAAACATGCTTTTCTAATCCAAGGGTGAGAAGAATTGAGGGCTAAGGAGATGTTAAGTCAGACTTTTATAGGCTCCTTATTGCCTTGTTCCCCAAAACACATTCCCACCTATGCTGGGGTTTATGAGGGATCCTCAGAAGGCATCCTTATGGCTGGCTTCTCCCATTCCTGCACCAAATGTAGTAAAGGCTGAGGTGGCAGGGAGGCTCTCATCCCAAGTGTTTATCTTCAGTTATCTTTTTGATTGTTTTACCTAGTATAGATGTATGGCTCAATAATTGATAATAAAGTCAGTTTTAGCACCTTTTCTCTTCAACACATTAGTTACAATGGTGACCATGCTTCAGTTAAATGCTGAATTCTCTATATTGTTAGGGGCTTTACTTTGTTAGTGGCTTTACTTTGTTGAGTGAATGTCATCTAGGACTAGTGATTCACTGTCATCTGAATCTTGAAATTATTCTATCACTTTCTCCATCCCCCTGATCATGCCTTACTTTTACATGGAGTGTAAAAGAGTAATCTTGGGTAGGCCTTCTCCCTTACCCCCAATTAATTTACATGGTGACGATTCATGAAAAGAAATCATTCAGCTTTTGTCTAATCTCCTTATCCCCTTCAGTGTCGTTCTTATGCCCTGGTGGTATATCAGACCATTCTGTGCTATAAATTTCTCATTTGTTCTTAAGGATCTAAATAAAGTCCCTACAGGAGTTTTGATTATTGGTCTCCACCATAGCTTTCAGAAAAGTCACAGCCTTTGCAAACAGAGATGGACTTGGTCACTGGTGTTTTGTTTTAGCCAGGCACTCCTATTGTTTCTTTGCCAGAAAATGCTCTTGGTGTTTCAAATTAACTCACATCCATACATTCTCAGCCCCACCACACACACACAGATGTGTGTCTTGATCTGGAGTTTAGTTCAGTTCATTTTCTTCTACTTAAAAGAAGCTCAGGATCTTGCCATAGGGTAAGAGGTAGTCCTCTTGTGGGTGAATACTGCTTGAGAGATAGGAAGCAAAGAACAGGAATAAATGGCCAACTTTCAGCATCAAATTATCTATGTACCCAGGGGATGAGTCCTGGAACTGATAGTGTTCGATATATTTAGCAGTGATCTAGAAGAGTAGTAGAGAGAAACGTTACATAAAACTCCTATATAACCAGTTTTCAACAAGGAACAAGAAGTCTTTTGATGAAAAGCTGATGCAACTAATTTAAAATGGGTAAAAAGTTATTTTGTACAACATATATCAAAAGATAAATTTACCTATGGAATTCACAGTTGCCAAGACAAATAGTTTAATAAGATTTTTCAACACAAGACAACACACACATACACAGGACAGTAGTGGGAGTAACAAGAGCTGCTTCATTTACACTAACTGTGGCAAAAGTTTAGCAGCCATCAATTCTCAGGTTTGGAAGTATAAGCCAATAGCCAGTGAGGGTCGGGAAGAAATTCTTTCCACTCCCCAATTCCATAGCACTATACAGCTTAGAATACTGTTGGCTTTATATACAAGCCAATTGAGATAAAAGCTAGTCAGTCTTGTCCAATATGGTGATTCCCAGAAGAAAGTTAAAATCAGGAACAGAAACCACACACTGATTAATGAAAAAAAATGTGTGCCAAATTCAATCCCTTTTTCAAGCTTATCAGTGCTGATCCATCATGCTCAGCTTGCCATGACAAGCCAGGACAAAAGTCACTACCATCAGCTAAATAGAATTTGATCCCTGCAGTGTGGTTTGCATGATCTTGTTCAGTTTTGCAGATTTTTTGCAGTACACGTCTCCTGATTATTTTGTAGAAGTTCTGAGAATACATCTCTGGAAAGGTCAGGAAGGGGATCAGAAAAAAGGAAATATTAGCGAAGATCCCAACAGTATCTTCAAACATTTAATATAGTGTCACATCCTAATATTTTGCAAGTGAAAATACTATTTAGAAACAAGTTATAAACAAATACTAAGTTATATTCATTTTTTTATTCTTTTAAGTTACAGTAAGCATAGCTCATCTGCACTTTACCTTTCCAGTTAAACGGTAGGAAACCAAACCATACTTATTTAAACAGACACACAGACACACACAGAGGTGCTTACCTTATCATTATTGTAATAAGAAATAGTGTCTCCATCAAACTTAACCCAGCGCTTCTGAAACATACGTTTTCTGTAAATTAAAAATTAAATATTTGTAAATTATTATAAAAAGCAACTTAGTACCACATTGAAAAGTTCCCAGTAGCAAATAGAGAACAATAGGAAGAGTGGAAGTATTTAGTATTTAGGCCTAAACATTTACAAAATTAGAACAGTCTCATTTTTCAGTTCAGCCACATTATCTTTTCAATATTTTCAAATATTGGTTTCAGATACAAGAAAAAAGAATGATCACTACCATTAGGTGCAGTGTTGCCAATTTATTTATGATATATTTCATATTTTTATCAACATTATAATCTTCCCTATCACAACCACCTTTTTTGGTTATATTGATAATATTAACAAATAAAAACTGAAGCACTTTTAGTAATTTACTTTAACAACTTAGTAGGCAATGAATTTTAAACCACATGGGGGATCTGGAAGAAGCAAGAGGTTTTCTCTCACATTCCATCTCCCTATCCCTGCAGACAAAGTCTACTTGTACTTCCATGTCAGTACATCCCACTAGTGGGACAGGAAGTGAAGGCCTGGTCTACTCAATGGGGTTAGGTCGAATTTAGCCACGTTAGGTCAATTTAAAAATGACTGCGTCCACACAACCAACCCTGTTCCGTCGACCTAAAGGGCTCTTAAAATCAACTTCTGTACTACTCCCTGGCAAGGGGAGTAGTGCTAAAATTGACTTTGCTGGGTCGAATTTGGGGTAGTGTGGATGCAAATCGACGGTGTTGGCCTCCAGGAGCTATCCCAGAGTGCTCCATTGTGACCGCTCTGGACAGCACTTTGAACTCTGATGCACTAGCCAGGTACACAGGAAAAGCGCTGGGAACTTTTGAATTTCATTTCCTGTTTGGTCAGTGTGGCGAACTCAGCAGCACAGGTGACCATGCAGTCCCCGCAGAATCGTAGAGCGTAGAATGTTTCTATGCTCCCCCTATCATCTCCATCCATGAGGTTATCACAGATTAGAAGGCAAAAAAAATGCACTCATGACGACATGTTTTCTGAGCACATGCAGTCCTCTTGCAGTGATAGGACACAGCTTAATGCTGTGGCATTCAGTGGCAGAGGCCAAGAAAGAATTAAGTGAGCATGAAGAGCAGAGGCAGGATGTGATGCTGAGGCTAATCGGGGAGCAAACAGACATGATGAATCGTCTGTTGGAGCCGCAGGAAAGCCAACAAGAGCACAGACCCCTGATACATTCACTGTATAACCGCCTACACTCCTCCCCATGTTCCATAGCCTCCTCACCCAGATGCCCAAGAACACCGGGGGGGAGGCTCCGGGAACCCAGTCACTCCACTGCAGAGGATTGCCCAAGCAACAGAAGGCTGTCATTCAAACAGTTTGATTTTTAGTGTGGCTACAATAAGCAATGTGGCCTTGTCCTGCCCTCCTCCCACACCCCATCCGGGCTACCTTGTCCGTTATTAATTTTTTTAAAAAAGAGAAAGAAAGAATGCATGGTTTCAAAACAATAGTTACTTTATTTCAAAATGGGGAGGGTGGTTGGCTTGCAGGGAATTAAAATCAACAAAGGGGGCAGGTTTGCATCAAGGAGAAACACACACAACTGTCACACCAAAGCCTGGCCAGTCATGAAACTGGTTTTCAAAGCCTCTCTGATGTGCAGCGTGCCTTGCTGTGCTCTTCTAATCGCCCTGGTGTCTGGCGCGAAACGACTGTCTGCCGTTGCTTTCATGGAGGGAGGGGCGACTGATGACATGTACCCAAAACTGCCGGCAACAATGTTTTTGCCCCATCAGGCATTGGGAGCTTAACTCAGAATTCCAATGGGCAGCAGAGACTGCGGGATTTGTGGGATAGCTACCCACAGTGCACTGCTCCGTAAGTCGATGCTAGCCATGGTAGTGAGGACACACTCCGCCGACCTAACGCGCTTAGTATTGACATACACAATCGACTGTATAAAATCGATTTATAGAAGTCGATTTTTAGAAAATCGACCTAATTTCGTAGTGTAGATATACCCTAAAAGAAACCACCACTCAACAGCATAAGCCACACTCTACCACAGCTCAGAGGTACTGATAAAATACTCCCAGACTGTTTACCACCATCTTCAGCTGGCCAAGAGACCATAATCCTTCCTCTGCAACATGGACTCTGCCAAAGTAATTTTGCCTCCATCACTTCCAGTCTGAATCTACCATTTAAGATACCTCAAAAACTAGGACTGATGCAAAACACAGTTGCCTACTAATCATGTGGAAAAGGCTGACATAAATGTCTCTGGTTCAGTTCAAACTTGTTGATCATCTACAAAGCCTTAAATGGCCTGGGACATTGATGTTTAACACTATTTATCTCCTTATGATCAGTCACGATGGTTCTGATCAGCTAAAATATTTTGTTGTTGGTCCCCAGGTGAACTTCAGAGAATGAGTGGCAAGTCATTCTTTATCGGAGGGATCTGACAACCAATATCTGTCTGTAAATTCAATCTCTGCTGTTTATAAACAGCAATAATAGACTGCAAGGGTTAATGAGAAACTATCCAGTTTATCTTCAGTAATTTAAAAAAAAAAGCTGTTAAAATCATTCTACTTCTGAAACTCTGCAGTTTTACAGCCACATTTTCTTGCTTTTTAAAACGACAAACTCCTGACCCATTGAAATAAATGGGATTTTGCCATCGACCTCAATGGAATCAGGATTTCACCCTACATCTTTTTATCATCCATGCTGCTGTTTCGACACACACAAATGGGGAAACTAACCATCTAAACAGGACAAACAGTGTAATTCAATATACAGTGTTCAAGTGCAAAAAATAAGCAAATTGAAGAAACAACAATTTCTCCCAAAACTGTTCTAGAGAAACTTAGGCATTTGTAACAGAAGAATTTCAGATAGGTGTGTGTTTCTTTATGTTGATAACATCCCTTTAAAAGCCTGCCCCCCTCCGGCACCCACCACAAGATGAACCCCTTTGATGAATTATTACTCAAATCAATTGTACATTTTATAGAATTATTATTGCACATAAAGCTATATGTGTACATGCCAAAGCCACAGAAGTCTCTGAAAACATCCAATACTCCTTTATTCAATCTCTCATCAAAATGTTTGCTATCATCCAAAGAATGCTAAATCAGATTCTTAATCTAAAGAAAAATGGGAGCTCACCATGAGAAGTGTTGCAAAGTAATCAGAGACAGTGGAAAGAAAACCTCTCAGATGAGAACCACAGGAAGAAATAGTTGGAATAATAATATACTAGGACTCCTGAAAAAGTTCTGAAGTCCAGGTGGGCTCAGGAACTAGTGCAGGCAATCATGTTTTCAGGTCCATGCCAATTATTTGCACCTTTGTCCCTTCAGTCCTCTATAATGAGGCATACACTCCTTCCTGGGAATCTCTCAGCAAAAGTGAGAATGTTCCCTGATTCGGTTTGCTGCTGTCCCATCTTCAATGTTCCCAGAAGTCATAAGGAAAAGGAACACAGGATCCACAGGTACAGGGGATCAAGGATTGGCTGCTCCTCATAGAGACAGAGTTAAGATTTTAGGTGCCTTGGAGCCAGGGTTGAAAGTAACTTAAAGGACTTACCAGTACACTGGAGTCCTGAACAGGGGGCAAGGCCTCAAACCACAAGAGGCGGGGCCTTTAAATCTCAATTTAAGGAGCCTGGGGCTCCGGCTGCAGTAGCGGCGGCTGGGAGCCCTGGGACCTTTAAATCACCTCCGGAGGCCCATGGTAGCGGTAGCTATGGCGACGGCCAGAAGCCCCAGGGCTTGGGCAGCGATTTAAAGGGTCTGGGGCTCCAGCCACTGCTTTGAGCCCTGGTCCCTTTAAATCACCGCCCAAGCCCCAGGGCTCCTGGCCAACGCCGCTATCCCGGGGCTCTGGCAGTGATTTAAAGGGCCCGGGGCACCAGGTGCTGCCGGGAGCTCCAGGCCCTTTAAATCACTGGCCGGGGGAAGCTGCTCCCTGCCAGTATGGTCGGCTGTGAACTGGCTCTTGCCGGTACGCTGGACCAGACCGGCCTACTTTCACCTCTGCTTGGAGCCCCAAGAGAGAAGTTTGAGAACCTGTAGCAACTGGCTCATTGCCATCTAGGGTGACCAGATAGTAAATGTGAAAAATCAGGACGGGGTGGGGGGTAATAGGTATCTATATAAGAAAAAGCCCCAAATATCAGGATCGTCCCTATAAAATCAGGACATCTGGTCACCCTATTGCCATCCCCCCAAAAGGGCACTTCAGGATACAGTTTGCATGACCAACAAGCCATTTACCATCCACACCCCTATTCCCAGAGTTTGCACCTACTCAAGGCCATGGACTACCAAGTCCAATATCAAACAAAATTCCATTTTAAAAAATATATGCATTATTAACTGCAGTGATTTAACATGATGTGTATTTTTTATTTAGTTGGGGATTGGTCCTCCGGAGGTCCCTTTCAACCCTGATATTCTATGATTATTAAGAGCAAATGGAGATGATAAACTCTATATAAATTTTAAAAAAATTTCATGAACCTGAAATAGTCCATTCTGTTCATTAAAAATGTTGATGGCCCATTAGTTATCTGTATATGAGTTTCAATTCTAAAACCTATTAAACAGTTAATTAAGCAAGAATGAGACCCCTCTCTAAAATCTCTTTTCCCAACATTATTTCCCTTCCTGCTAAATGTGTCTTCTGCTTTAAGATTAGTAGACTGTGAGAGTTTATCAAAACTTTAATTAAACAGCAGCAGCTCTGGTTTAATTAACTAACATGTATTTTATGACAATAATAAATCATAACTGTTCTCAACCTGAAAAGGCCAGTGTAAAATCCAGTTTCCATTAAAAATGTCAGTAAATCGTACAAGTACTACCTCAACATGCTGCGCAGAGGAAAAAGGAAATTCAGTTTTATATACCAAGTAAACTGAGTGGCTTTATAATTTTTAGAGAATTAAGTGGAGAGAGAAAAATTGTGCTCTAATTTTAAGTACCAGATTTGCAATGAACATAAAATAGAATTCTCAGGGTACAAGTTCTATTTAGTATCTTGTTACACAGCTTTTCTTAAGGAAGTAGGGGACACATACTTGGAGTTTAAATAGAGCACATGACTCAGTTCATTGGTACATGAATTACAACGTAAGTGTTCTGAGCGGCTCTGGTAACTATTTAATGTTATGCCAGTTTGATATCTTTTGCAAATAGTAAATTCAGAGGAGAGCCCTGAGAATGATTAAAGGATTAGAAAACATGTTTTATAGATAGATTCTTGATAGACTCAAGGATCTCAATTTAGCTTATCAAAGAGAAGGTAAAGTGGAAACTTGATTACAGACTATAAGTACCTACCTGGGGAACAAATATTTGATAGTCAGCTCTTCAATCTAGCAGAGAAAGGTATAACAGGATCCAATGATTGGAAGTTGAAGTTAGACAAATTTACACTAGAAATAAGGCATGAGTTTTTAAAACAGTGAGGGTAATTAACCATAGGAACAATTTTCCAGGGTTGTGGTGGATTCCACTGACAATTTTAAAAATCAAAATTGGATGTTTTTTCCTTTAAAAAACAAAATGTGCTGCAAGGATTTTTTGGGAGAAGTTCTGTGGCCTGTGTTATACAAGAGGTCAGATTAGATTATTTCAATGGCCCCTTCTGGCCTTGGAATCTATGAATTAGTGTCAAGTATCAGAGGGGTAGCCGTGTTAGTCTGGATCTGTAAAAGCAGCAAAGTGTCTTGCGGCACCTTATAGAGGTTTTGGAGCAAGACTCTTTGCTGCTTTTATGAATTAGTGGAATATCGTGTCCCATTCAGGTGCCCACACTTCAAAAAATGTGTGAACAAATTGAAAGAAAGTTCAGAAGAGAGAGACAAGAATGATCAGAGGTCTGGAAAACCTGCCTTAAAGTGAAAAACTAAAGAAGTTTAATGTATTTAGTTTACTGAAGATAAGGTTAAGAAGTGACCTGATTACAATCTACAAGTCCATACATGGGAAAGATGACTCTTTAATATAGTACAAGAAGGTAAAAAGGAAAGTGATTCAATTATTAAAAAAATAAACCTAGTCAAATTCATATTATAAAAAGCTGCACATTTTAACAGGGTAATTAACTATTAGAACAATTTAACTAGGATATAGTGGATTCTCCAGCCTTTGTGGTCTTTAAATCAAGACTAGATGTCTTTCTAAAAAACATACTGTAGCTCAAAAAAGTTATGGGCTTCAGGTGATGGATGATGTTCTTTTGTGCATGCTTTGCAGAAGGTTAGACCAGAAAATAAATTGTGCCTCCTGAACTTAAAAAAAAAAAAAAAAAAAATCTATGAATCAGATCAGAAGACAGGGCAGCAGTGGAACCAAAAAGCCTGAGAAACAGCAATGCTTCCAATCTAGGAAGCGATTTTTACATGTACCTACAACAAGTCTGGTAAATGGAATCTTACAACACCAGAGTCCATTGTATTTCTGATTGTGGAAGAAGAACTTTTCTAAAAAGTTTCAGGATAAGACACAATAACAATTTATCGCAGAATTCACAAGCTGTAATTCGTAAGTGCTTGCTAACTGG
Organism: Mauremys reevesii; assembly: GCF_016161935.1. NCBI lineage: Eukaryota > Metazoa > Chordata > Testudines > Geoemydidae > Mauremys > Mauremys reevesii. The sequence goes on along the minus strand of NC_052627.1, from coordinate 98,161,605 downwards.
TTCATTAAAAACTTATCTTTCCTTAAGTGTGCCTATTAATCAATCTGTGGAATGAGCAACATTATTTCAAAATTTGAAAAGAATTCAAAAGAAAAAACTACACCATATTTATTACTAATGTTCACATCTGTTCCCCAATAAACCCTACTTTTTCCCAAAAGAAAACAATTACCCCCTATTTGGACTATAGATTAATATAACTCATTTTCATAACATGCAAACATAAGATGTATTAAATAATAATAGAAAATACTACATACCCCTGAGGTGATAGTTTATCCAACCACCCTGCTTTAACCTTCTTTACCGACGATCCATAAAAACAGGCATAGGGTGTTATTGAATCGTTCGGGGTGATAGTTTGTTTATCATCAAATGGCAGAAAATAAATTGATTCTTTAACAGAGTGTTCCAGATTTCTGCTTCGGTTCTTAGTAGGGAATGAAGAATACTTTTGGGCTTTATGGTTTTTTGTTCTTAAATACGGAGAACATTCTTCCACAGTAGTATATTCAGATTCACTAGCAAGTTGTTCTGGTAACATAAATGTATCCTCTTGAGATATCAATTCATTTTTCACATGGTCCTCAGATGATGCTTTCCCTTTCTGGATATTAAATACACTAGAAGAAAACAACAGAATTTTACTCTTGGTTTATTAAATAAGTACATTGCATAAATAAACAAAACTGTAATAATAATAATTATTGTAAACAGTCATTCTAAATTGCTATGAGGTTAGAGACCTTACACTGAAACAAACCACATTTATTTTAATAGTGACCAAGAGTGAATCCTACCATGCCCAATCACAGTAACACAATACTTATTGGTTCATTAGGAGGTTGGAATGACTTCCTGGTGTCTCTTCCCACTGCAATCTTCTATGATTCTATGTATTTTGCAGAACTTCAAAGGGAATTCATTGTCCTCATCATACTGGACCCCAGTCATGTCTTTGGGGTTGTGGCCTGGTCTCTGTTTCCAAGTGAGACCAGGTCAACCTTTTAAAATCTTCAGTGGGCAAATTGGCATCAGTTGACAGCTCCCATATGTTGTAGATTGGGGCTGGAGCATCAGGTAAGTATCACAGCCCCACCCCAAAAATAAGTATTGGCGTTGTTGGGGAGAAGGGAAGATGAAGGTAACATGTAGGCAATGGACCCCTAGAAAATATCTAAGATAAAGTTCACAATTTCCCTGCTTTCATGGGAGGGACCACCAGCAGAACAAGGTAATTCAAACTACATCAACGTAAGTCTGAACAAAGTTCAGGAACCGGGGAGCAGATGTTCCCAGATTGTCATAGAATACAAACTCAGATTGATTTTGGGGAGGGGTCAGATCTCCATAAACATATTATGCCATCCTGATTGTGATCCCAGAGGTGCAAGTCAACCATTTTTACTGTATTTCAATAAAGAAGTTGATGACAGGTGTGACAATAGGTTTAAACTTGTCCTTAATTCATAAGTAATACCATGATTTATCATGAAGACAATGCTCTCCAGTCACTTCTTTATCTTCAAATTTTTCTTCAAAAGCCAAGAATTCATTTCTGCAGATTTCCTGGAAAGAAGAAATCAATTATAGAGACATGCATTTGGTTTGGATTGCTACATTACCTCAACGTTTTTGCAAATATAAAATCAGGAACGCGACACCCCACAGTAGTAAAGGTGCCACTATGACATTTAAGCACTTCTTCTTTGCATACAAGGACAGGTGATCTCAAATGCTTCCAAATAAATACCAAATTATTTAAAGGTAAGTATTTCACAAATTTTCACTTTTCCCTATTTAAAAAATAAACTTCAGCTAACTATTTATTGGGCAGCCTCCAGAGACAATAAATTAAATCCACATGCATAAGAGAAAAAATGCAATACCAAAAAATAGACAACAAAATTGATTACCTTGAAATATAACCAACAATATCTTTTCTACAATAACATTTTCTATGGTTAATGTCACAAGTTTAACTGTTATGCACTGCACCTTAACTGTGTGTAAGATTTAGTATCTTTGGCCTATCTTTCATGACAGAAGTTATGTACATGCAAAAATTGCATTAGTGTACTGTCAAGGAGAGGCTCCTCAGTTAAAGAAAGAAAGGGAGGGAATGCTATTTTCCGATTCTTGCAGTGATACTGAACTCAGCTATACTACATACACCTAGCGTTTTCCCTCTAATTTTTTCTTGTTAAATGTTTAGTTTATTACTGTTTGTTGTAAAAAGTATACCACAAAACATTCAAGGTGTACAACATGTGAGCATTAACATTGCTCTAGGAACATTTGCATTTCCAAAAGTTGATCTGACAACTTTATTACATTAGCATAGCTTTAACATTCAGTTTTCTTGTGTTTCCCCCACCCTTTGGAACACAAAAAAACCCAAACCCCACAATATGCTCCTGTTTTATGATGGAAGCATCTAAATGAACCCATTTAAGCTTTGAATTGCACTCATATCCAGCTAAATGGCGGTAGAAAGGAAAGGTTTAGTTTCCAGCATTATTGTTGCTGGGGTGGGGGGGGTGAACATCAAACTTAAATTTGAAGGTTGTATCTCGACAACAGAAAGACAGGCCAACCATAAACTGAGCATGTGCAGAGTGAGCCAGCATACATATATACATATACCTACATATATATTATATATATATATATATATATATATATATATATATATACATACACATATATTATATATATATATATATATATATATATATATATATATATATAAATAAATATCTGATTCCTCAGATTGGACGTCTTTTAAAAGTAGCTTCTAAAACAAGATTGTTTGACTTTTACTATAGTTTAAATCAATACATAAAACCATTTCTTGCTCAGGCAGCTCCTCAGACGTCTCCACTCCAATCTGCTGCCTTCCCTCCTGGTTTAACTCAGGCAGGTTTCCAGTCAATCTTCAGTACAGATAACCACTTGAATTCCCAGCTCCCTCATGTTGATTCATCTCTCAGCTGTAACTCCTTAGTGACTGATTAATGGTTTCCCCAGACATTGCCCATATAAACTGCAGCCTATTCTTCCCAGCTGCTCCCTTGACATCTTTCCTGTCCCAGTGGTGCAACATCTAACACCCAGCCACTTAGAATATACAATGATCAGGCTTTAACTAGTCCAGAATACTAGTTCGCTACATTTTATATACATATACACACACACACGAGTTACACAGACTTTGATAATTAAACTTTTCTTAAGAACTTACATAGTATTTTCTTATGCATTCCTAGGATATTTGGACTCTCTACAGCGTTTTCTGATTTTTTCAGTAAATTTTAGTACCTTTCTTTTCCCACCACAAACCATATTCTGATGCAGTTGAACATTAGTAGTATGTGTTACCTTTAACAACTTGGAAATTTTGATTATCTACACTAAGAGAATACCAGCTTATTTTTGGTCTGTAGAAAGTCTCAACATTATTCATGTTTATATTGTGAACAGTTGTATTTAATGAGATCTGAGTTTGTAAAGAAATAGCAATTCCATTCTATTAGGCAGATAATCCAATGCACATGGCCTGTTTAATGGTAGAATATTTTTACATGTAGTGCCTTTATAAAAAGAAGGAGATTGTTGATAACCATCTTATGTTTTGTATTCTATTTTGTAACTATTCTAACCAGGGTAAGTAGCATTACCGATAAGTTTCAACGTTCCCAATACTGCAAAAGCATAACTTAGCAGATGAAAAAGACTTCTAGCCTAAATACAAGTATAGAAGATGCATTTTGTTCATTTTTAAAGTATTTTAAACCTCAAGCACAAAATTAAATAATCAGTGTTAGCAAGACATTCAGCACCAAATTGGAAGCTCATGTTCCGTTGCTTGTCCACTATGCGCCTAAATCCTTTTCAAAGTTACTACTTTCCAAGACACAGTAGCCATTCTGTAGGTGTGGTCTGCATTCCTTGTTCTTAGCTATATAACTTTACATTTGGTTGTACTAAGGCAGATCTTGTTTGAATTGGCCCAGTTTACCAGGAGATCCACACTGCCCTTTGTAGGACAGTATTCTTCACTGCAAGGCCTGTTAGCCAATGGCAGCTCCCATCGACCTTAAGTGTGGCTTGCTAAGTTCCCTCTACGCTGCGTAGCCATGCATCAGGCTATAAATAGCCACACAGCAGCTCTAAAGAGCCATGCAGCAGGGACCTGGAGAGGATAGAGGTAGGAGGTGGGTAGGAACTGGGGAGGGGAGCGAGTTGGGGCTTGCAGGGCTGCTGTGGGCCTCTCCCCTAACCCCAGAACTCCCTGCTGCCAGAGGGGGCCTCTTCACCCGGAGCTCCTGTGCTGCCTGCCAGCAGGTGGGAGAAACAGCCCCTTCCCCAGAACTCCATGCTGCCTGCCGGCAGGGAGGAGAAAGAGCCTCTTCCCCAGAACTCCATGCTGCCTGCCAGCAGGGAGGAGAAAGAGCCTCTTCCCCCAGAGCTAGCTGCTGCTGGCAGGGAGAGGACTGGGGGGAGTCCTCTGGCCCCAGCCCCGGGCAGCCTGCCTGCACCCCAAACTCCTCATCCCCAGCCCCACCACAGAGCCCACATCCCCAGCCAGAGCCCTCCACCCAACATCTCAACCTTCTGTCCCAGCCCTGAGCCTCTTCCCACACTCCAAACCCTTCATCCTCAGCTCCACCCACAAGAGTGAAAAGAAAACAGAGAAACAAATTGACCAACCAACATTTGGACTCCCTTACTAGGATTGCGATGACAGATTACAAATACTCCATGAACAAAGTCAAGGAGGAACAGGCACATGTTCGCTCATCCAGTTTTTAAAGTAAGGTTTGCATTATTCTACTCTTAAAAAGTTTACTCGCATAGGTGCCTTTTTAATTCCATATATTTTCCTGGTTGTTATTTTATAAAAGGAGTATCGTTTTGTTGTACAAGTAAACTTTGTTTTAGTTACACGAGTGGCTCTGTAACATTAATCATTAAGGAATAGTAAGCAATGTGTTAATTTAGTAGTTGATGTGGCTCTCACATTGAAGGGTTTTTGCCAAAGTGGCCCCCAATTCAAAAATAGTGAAGAGCACTGATGTAGGATGTCATCATTATTTACCACTCCACCAATCTTTGCCTCACCTGCAAATTTTATCAGCAGTAATTTTATATTTCTAGATCATTGTTGAAAATGTTGAACAGATTGGCGCCTAGTCTAAACTCTGCAGAACCCCACCTGAAATACCTCCATTCAATGAGGATTCTCCATTGACAACAACAACATTTGACTCCCCTATGAGAAGACACAGAGGAATAAGAGTGGACACGATAGAAGTATAAGGAAAAATTAATTCAGAGAAGGGAATTCAGATGCTACTATTTATCCTTTTGCATATTACAAGAACAGAAAGTGAAAAATAAAAAAAACAAACAAGTTTTAATACTAATACAAGGAAATATTTTTATATAACACAGTTGATCAGTGGACCTCATTCCCACAATATATCACTGAAGACAAGAGCATCCAAAGAAGGATTAGACATTTGATAATGAGAATACCTATAGTTCCATTAGATACTAGGACAGCTTCACACTTGAATGTGTATGCCAACTGGTTGGGATGAGTTAGAAACTTCTGTTGGGGCAGGTTATTCTATAAATGTCTGTTGCCAGATTTCTTGCATCTTCCTCTAAAGCATTTGGTACTGGCAACAGAGAATAGATTAGATAAATCACCAGCCTGATCTGGTATAGCTTTACTTCATGCAAGGCCTACTACTGCTGAAAGACAAAGTGCATCTCACTCTTCACTATATCAAAGTTACTAGTCCATTAAATATTTGTAGTACAAGTAATTCATGAAACAGTGTGTGTGCACACATTCATACAGTAGGGAGTGTGGACAACAAATAACATACTGCACTATACTATTTACACCAAGACCTTTCAATTTACCTTGGCATCTGCAAGGCTGTTGAAAAGAAAAGTTTCCCCATATGGAAAGATGACAGATGGCATTTCCTCACTGGAGGTTTCTTTAAAGAAAAAAGGAAAGTTATATCAATAAGAAAACTGTATTTTTAATCTGTATGGGATAGTGCTGTATCTTCAATATGTTTGCTGTTTACACTGCAGCAAATAAAAAGCAAATTTTACTCTTGAATGGATTGGTCCTACGTGCAAATTTGCACTGATCTGTTTTTTAAATCGATTTAGTTGTTTCAGTGCAAGTCTTTCTGTGGACACTCACACCTATTCATAATAAAAATAGCTAAAGTAAACGTAGCTAAGATTAGTTTATTACTGACTTTAGCCCAGTCAATTTTAGTCATTTTATTCTGAAGAAGGGGAGAGTTTCCATACACTGACTCACACTGAACAATTAAGTCAGCTTTAAAACACATGTTTTGTTATTCAAAGCAGGTCTGTGTGTTGACCTGCTTTATGTTGCATTCTGGACTAAGGTATCTGAAAATTAGGGTGAAGGCAATGTTCAATTTGCTGCACTACACTCTGCAGTCTCTTCTCACCCAATCCCCACAATCGGATAGGGGATTTTCTTGGGGGAAAAAAGGTTAAAAGATTTTAAGCAACTTAAAACTAAAAAGGTTTTTAGGAACTTAACAATTTCTACTTGTGCTAAATTTAAAAAACACAACAAAAAATATACAAAAGTTTGTGTGTTCTACCCAGAATTTATAATAGTTTATGTTTTACAGAAAAAGGGAATGAAGATGCTGCATTTCAATAGACGTTCTATCCTACAGACTATCCGTTAATTGCTCTAAAGAATGAGAACATTTTTCCTGCCCCTTGTTGAAATCCAGAATCTTAATTATTTTTCTCCAAGTTATTTCTGTCTTTATTATCTTCCTCTGACTTATTCTACTGTCTCACTATCAATGACATTTGGACATATTGGTTTTAAATTATCTGTCAAACTGCCTTTGGACTCTTTAGTTTTCAATCAGTAGCCCTTTTTGCCGCTCCCTCATTTTCTGGCAAAGGCACATTTCAGCACAATGTTTAGGTTCCAGTTCAGTGTGATCTATTTGCTTGACATGAATACGTCTGAACTTGAACAGGAATTGTTTTCAGTGAGTTAAATTAACTTGTTTATAAGCGACTGAGCAGCATTGCTAACCTGTTCCTGTGTCACTGTGGAACACTAGAAATTCTTCTTGTTCTTATTTCCTCATGATCCTACAGAACTTAATAACTAATTAAATGGTATTAGGTTATTTGGGTTAGATGTGAACCCTTTGCATACATTTTTCATCTAAGATAATTTCCGCTTACAAATACCCACTTGACTGTTTAGTATAAAATATATTGAACTCCAAGGATTAGGCAAGTAAAAGTGGATGGAGGAATGGGGGGGCGGGGGGGGAGAAGGAAGAAAGAAAGAAAACTTCCTAACTTCCCTTTATTTAAAAACTGAGAATAGTTTATAAACAATTACATAAAACTAGGGCTATCAAGAGATTAAAGAAATTAATCGTGATTAATCACACTGTTAAACAATAATAGAATACCAATTATTTAAATATTTTGGATGTTTTCTACATTTTCAAATATATTGATTTCCAATTACAACACAGAATACAAAGTGTACAGTGCTCACTTTATATTTATTTTTATTAAAATATTTGCACTGTAAAAAACAAAAGAAATAGTATATTTCAACTCACCTAATACAAGTATTGTAGTGCAATCTCTTTATAATGAAAGTTGAAATCATGGCACCAGGGCAGCTGCTCCTTTTGTCCCTCCCCCTGGAGGCAGCCCAGGCAGGGGGGAGAAAAGGGGCAATGACATTAAAGCACTGCCGCGGAAGTGCTTTAAGCAGGCTCCTTTGCCACGGCCGCGCTTTAACGTCAGCTGAGTACAGGCCGGTACCGGTGGCCACTTTTTATCAGTACGATGTAACGGCCTATACTGGCTTACTTTCACCCCTGGCTAGAGATTCATATGTCCCTTCATGCTTCAACCACCATTCCAGAAGACATGCGTCCATGCTGATGACAAGTTCTGCTTGATAACAATCGAAAGCAGTGCAGACCAATGCATGTTCATTTTCATCATCTGAGTTGGATGCCACCAGCAGAAGGTTGATTTTATTTTTGGTGGTTCGGGTTCTGTAGTTTCCGCATTGGAGTGTTGCTCTTTTAAGACATCTGAAAGCATGCTCCACACCACGCTCCTCTCAGATTTTGGAAGGCACTTCAGATTCTTAAACCTTGGGTTGAGTGCCCTATCTATTTTTAGAAATCTCACATTGGTACCTTCTTTGCGTTTTGTCAAATCTGCAGTGAAAGTGTTCTTAAAACGAACATTTGCTGGGTCATTATCTGAGATGGCTGTAACATGAAATACATGGCAGAATGCAAGTAAAACAGAAGAGGAGACATACATTCTCCCCCCAAGGAGTTCAGTCACAAATTTTATTAATGTGGTTTTTTTTTTAAAAAAAAAAACAAGCATCATCAGCATGGAAACATGTCCTCTGGAATGGTGGCCAAAGCATGAAGGGGCATAAGAATGTTTAGCATATCTGGCACATAAATACCTTGCAATGCCTGCTACTAAAGTGCCATATAAACACCTGTTCCCACTTTTAGGTGATATTGTAAATAAGAAGCAGTCAGCATTATTTCCCATAAAGGTAAACAAACTTGTTTGTCTTAGTGATTGGCTGAATATGAAGTACGACTGAGTGGACTTGTAGGCTCTAAAGTTTTACATTGTTTTCTTTTTGAGTGCAGTTATGTAACAAAAAAAATCTACATTTGTAAGTTACATTTCCATGAAAAAGAGACTACACTACAGTGCTTGTATGAGGTGAATTGAAAAATACTATTTCCTTTATTATTTTTACAGTGCAAATATTTGTAATAAAAACAATAATATAAAGTGAGCACTGTACACTTTGTAGTCTGTGTTGTAATAGAAATCAATATATTTCAAAATGTAGAAAAACATCCAAAAATATTTAATACATTTTCATTGTTATTCTATTGTTTAACAGTATGATTAATCACGATTCATTTTTTTAATCACAGTTAATTTTTTGAGTTGATTAATTGTAGTTAACTTACATGTTCAACAGCCCTACATAAAACATATGGTAACATATAGATATGGTTACTTGCTTGGTATTATACTTATCTTTCCTTCCCAGCTTACCAGATTTTTCTATAATAGTTCAATATCAATTTCTGGTAAGTTATTTAAATGGGCTCTGTTCTCTCAATTTAAAATATAAACATAACTGCATTCAACTCACTTTTCTGTGAAGTTGGGCTCCCAGTACAAGAAGTTGAGCTCCCAGAAATATTTAAAACATCCACATTTCTTCTTTCCTGCAGAGAACTTGAAACAAACAAACAAAGTTGAGTAATGTTTGTCAGAGAGTGTACATAACTTTCATGTAGCAACATAACATGCAGGTTAAAACAACTACTTAAAACATGCCAGCCACTTATGTGTTCTTAATTCTAATTCTAAGTCTGGGGAGTGGGGGAGAATAACCAGAACAATATAAAAATTAAAGAACTCAGACTCCCTTCTCTGTACATATCATACTGAATATTTTATTGAGCCTAGCATAAGCCTTACTTTTTTCAATTTGGCCTAATTACATTGTCTAGTTAGAATTCTGTACCTTTTTCAGATATTGACTAAGTAATAGTGTATTAGGGTCCTCATCCTGTACCATTACAGTCTATGGAAGCTTTGTCATGGATCAAGCCCAAGAAGAGAGCGGCATCTCCAGGCAGGTATTTTTCAGAGAAAGACTAACAAACAACTTAGCCTTAAATAAAAATCAAATGGGCATTGAATGATACAGAGAAAGTAGGATCCCATGCTCTGAGCTGCTGAAAGGATTTTGCTCAAAATGTCCTGAGTTAAAAAGGTAATTTTCTTTTCCAGGAAGATTTGCATTTGAAGACAGAGTTATAAATTAAACTGTTTTGCAATCAAAAGATAGCAATAGCTATCAGTAACCACTATAATATAATGCTCGTGACTGCCACTTCAGGTTTCCTAGATGGCAAACAAGATTATAGTTTCATATTTATTCTACATTACTGTATACAGTAATATTTACTACTATGCTGTCCTTGAATGCAGATTTTTAGATGTGAGTATATAGTCATCTTTGTACGGCTAAAGCCATGCATTTTCAATATTACTGAATTCTCTGTATGAATGCCATTAATCCTCATTATAATTTACACAACACTATGATTTTGAATTTGCTAAGGGGCAGCTTCTGAAAAACCCTGCATTAGAAAACTATGGTTGTTCTTTCATATTGGTGAAGAAGGAAGCTCTCCAATAGCACTGCAATCTCTACCACTAATTTGCTGTGACACCTTGTAAAAATCAGTGTCTGTCCTTTTATTTCCTCATCTGTAAAAATGATAATATGGATCCTTATTTAGCCTTTTTAAAGTGCTCTCAGAGCGCTACACAAAATTTAAGCATTACACTAACAATTCTCAGACCAGCATCTTTCACCCCAAAGCCATAAAGATCAATATTTTTACCAAGTATGCCAAAACAGGAAATTCCTGGTTTACAGCTCTCCACCACATTTATTCAAGTTTTACTAGTCATGCTGTCTACATTCATAACTTCCACAATGTTGCTTCATCAAGAAGTCAAAGTTCAATTATTTCCTCTTACAAGCCAACTGCTAACTGTGACTCAGATGATATGTTTATCAAATTTTGAACTCTATTTTGTATTGTGTGTTGAGAACACATGTCTAAACTTGCCTAATGTAAGACTATTGAATTCCATTCTATACTACAGCCTCACCCAGGAATAGTGCTTGACACCTCATTGACGGACTACCATCAAGAAACCACCAAGATGGCAATCTGAAACTATGGACTTTGACTCACACACCTACTGGTCCACCTCCAAAGGGTTTCTATGCAGCTGGTGCCAGCATGGGAGGAGGGGGGACATCTCAGGAGGAACGGATGTCAAGCAAACAGACTATTTAAGAGTAACATGATGCTTTATGCTGGGGGCCAATCATCACCCCCTGTAAACATGATGCATAGGAGAGAGAACATAAGAGGGCCTCTGTACAGCCTGGAATGCTGACAAACTTTGGACTCACAAAGGAATGAGATCAGACAGACATGCGGAAGGGACATCTCAGGACTTTTGGTATTTTTGAAAGAGCTGTAAAAGTTACTGTGGTTAAGAAATTCCTTTGCTAAGCCTAAATTCCTTGCTTTCCTGCCACATTGTCCCTGAAAAGATTAAACTAGAAGCACAGAGCACCCACAGACTCAGTGGAGCTCTTGGGCTCTCAAAGTCTGAGGCATTGGTTTAACTTCTAGGGCGGCAGTCTCATGTTGCAAACAAGGGGGTTTGAGCTTGCAGTCTGCCTGACAAGCTCAGAGCTAAGAACAGTGACTAGACTCTGCCTAGCAGCTATAGAAGCATATGGAAACCTGTAATTGCAAGAGATTGCAGCTGCCATACAGTGGGATACTGGACCTGGATGTAACACTATCATCCACCTTTGAACACTAATGTGTCAAAATGATAGTCTATCCCAAATTCTTATATCCTTTTAAATTTTCAAAATAAGACCTTCGAGATTTTCATGTTGAAAAGGCAGCCCCATCATGCAGAAGTGTCAAAACATTTAGCTGCAGTCATAAGACCCAATGAGACTTGGCATGCCTTGGAAATGGCTAGTAATTTTGTCGTTAATTTACTCTACTAAAAAGCTCTCCATTATAGTTCTTTACAGACTCTTCCTTTTTAGGGCAGATAACCTTATGTTGAAATTAGTTCATTCTATCAAAAGCTTTATCTAGTATAGTAAGTCATTTTCAATATATTGATCTCAGTTCCTTGTCCTCAGGTGATTTATGATGAATAAATCATGACTGACTAATCTAACTGCCTTCTATGACGAGATAACTGGCTCTGTGGATGAGGGGGGAAGCAGTGGACATGTTATTCCTTGACTGTAGCAAAGCTTTTGATACAGTCTCCCACAGTTTTCTTGCTGGCAAGTTAAAGAAGTATGGACTGGATAAATGGACTATAAGATGGATAGAAAGCTGGCTAGATTGTTGGGCTCAAAGGGTAGTGATCAATGGCTCCATGTCTAGTTAGCAGCCGGTTTCAAGCGGAGTGCCGCAAGGGTCGGTCCTGGGGCCAGTTTTGTTCAATATCTTCATTAATGATCTGGAGAATGGCGTGGACTGCACCCTCAGCAAGTCTGCAGATGACACTAAACTGGGAGGAGTGGTAGATACATTGGAGGGTAGCGATAGAATACAGAGAGACCTAGACAAATTAGAGGATTGGGCCAAAAGAAACCTGATGAGGTTCAAGAAGGACAAGTGCAAAGTCCTGTACTTAGGAATGAAGAATCCCATGTGCTGCTACAGATTAAGGACCGAATGACTAGGCAGCAGTTCTGCAGAAAAGGACCTAGGGGTTACAGTGGATGAGAAGTTGGATATGAGTCAACAATGTGCCCTTGTTGCCCAGAAGGTTAATGGCATTTGGGGCTGTATAAGTAGGGGCATTGCCAGCAGATCGAGGGATGTGATCATTCCCCTCTATTCAGCACTGGTGAGGCCTCATCTGGAGTACTGTGTCCAGTTTTGGGCCCCACACTACAAGAAGGATGTGGAAAAATTGGAAAGAGGCCAGTGGAGGGCAAAAAAAAATGATTAGGGGGCTGGAGCACATATCTTATGAGGAGAGGCTGAGGGAACTGGGATTGTTTAGTCTACAGAAGAGATGAATGAGGGGGAATTTGATAGCTGCTTTTAACTACCTGAAAGGGGGTTCCAAAGAGGATGCATTATACAGCCCCATCTAGTTCTCAGTGGTACTCGATGACAGAACAAGAAGTAACGGTCTCAAGTTGCAGTGGAGGAGGTTTAGATTGGATATTAGGAAAAACTTTTTCACTAGGAGAGTGGTGAAGCACAGGAATGGGTTACTTAGGGAGGTGGTGGAACCTCTTTCCTTATAGGTTTTTAAGGTCAGGCTTGACAAAGCCCTGGCTGCGATGATTCAATTGGGGACTGGTCCTGCTTTGAGCAGGGGGTTGGACTAGATGACCTCCCGAGGTCCCTTCCAACCCTGATATTCTAAGAATGGCTGAGAGTAGCTAATTGTTGTAGACTGGAACATAAGTTACAAAATGAAAAGGACCAAACAATGTCACAGTTCTACTAAATCATCCCTATATTTCATAGTTTTGAAAAAGAAAGATATGGAGAGCAAAATACCAGAAATCCCAGGCTCAGAGTTTAAATTCTAACAATCAAACAGGGACAAGGGGAGGAACACGGTAAGGAAAGATAAGGACACAGCCTAATGGCATGTTTACACTGCACACTTTTTACAGTGATGTGTGGAGTACGTATACAAATTCCTCCCTTCTGCCCCCCTGAACAGGTATCAATAGCAGTATAGATGGTGAGGCACAGCTTAGGCAAATAGAGTAAAGTGTTTGTATATACCAACATGGCTCTCTACTCACCCAAGCAATGCCTCCCCTCTCTACACTGCTATTTTTAGCAGTTTAGCATCCCACTGCTGGAATCTTTCCGTGCCACAGGGAAAGGTTCTGCCACCAGGGAGCCACTGAAGTCTTTCCCCCCTACCTCCCCCCACCAAAGCCTTTCAGTGCCACATGTAGCTACATACCACAGTGTGGACGCAGCTCGTTTTTTGCTGCAGCATGTATCTACACAAGCCCTATACACCGCCACCACTAGTGTGCAGTGTAGACTCAACCTACTGGTCTTCTCAGTCCACCTATCCCATATGCTGAGCAATGCTCTTAATACCATGCAGTACTTTGCTTCAGTTCTATGTCAATATTTATTTCTTTGGGAATTAGTCTGCTCATCAGCCTGGACTACCATAACATTTTGTTCCTGTTGCTCTGGAATAAGAAACTTCTTATCAATTTTTAAGACTAACTTTCTTCTATTAAAAATGTTAGCATTATATTCCCAAGCCTAGAAAAATTTAAAAAGGAAAACAAATTTGTAAAATTTAGGCCCAAAAATTATATTTAGTAAAAACAAGGTTTAATAAAATCGAAGGTCAATTTTATACTTGTTAAATACTGAATTCAATCTTACCTTAGTATTTTCCAGGTATACAATTTAAAGTGATCACCCACTCTTCTAATTTTTTTAAAAAAGCTAATAAGAATCTGTGCATTTCTTCTATCCTTTACCACTAAAATACTGTAGGGATATTAAAGAAGGTTTATATTAAACATGGTTTATATGAGAAATGATTTATTGATTTATTGTTAATTGATACTTTATAACTTAAGGTTTATGTTAGAAGTAAATTTGTGATTCCCAACATTTAGCCAACCTGCAAGCCACCAGCTGTGTCTGTGTGAAGCCTGCTCAAACTTGTTAAGCTCAAAGAAATACTTTGTATAAAACTTGCTAAACATTAATTAACTCTTAAGTAAGCCAAAACAGTAGCTGTTATAGTGTATAGATAGAGACCCCCACCCTCTGTAAGTTTTCATCTCACTTTATCTTTGCTTGTTAAAAGACAGGGAGTCTCACATAAATTGGTAACACCCCAAAAGGTAAAAAGACAGTGAAATAGATGTGATTAAGATAGAAAATGTATGTGAATGAATGGTTAGGGAGGTACCAGCCTGAAAAATTCAGTGTCGGCTGAAGAAGGTGTCAAGTGGGATCAACCAGATGACCCCCGGAGGGCAAACTGGAATCCACCCACCACACCTCAAAGGAAGGAAAAACAAAGCATCTGACAACATGGAGCCAGCCACCTGCTGATTGATTTAGCAACAGCAAAATGAAGCAACTCTCATGAACTGACATAGGAATAAATTCCTATAAAACTGGACTCTAAAGACTGAGGACTTTGAGTCTATGGTTCTGCTGCCAGCCTCCAGGAGCATCAGATGCATCTGACACAGACTCAGCTCCATCCTCATGACCAAGATACCTGGCCAGTAACTTGGCATGAGCAACGTCTAGGCTGGTAACTATAACATCTATACAGAACCTGAATGAATGATTGTGTGAATGATTGTGTGAGTGTGAGTGTGTAAGGAATAAGTAGTGATAGAAATAAGTAGTAAAACAACGTTGTTTGCTTTTGTCTTTTGCTGTCTTTTGTTTTCTTATGGTATTTACAATAAATGTGGCATCTTTGCCTTATCCCTCTTAATAAGATCCTGCTGGTTTTTATTATATTGGTATAACAATACAAGATCTCTCTGGTAAATTTTGGTAAATTGTTTGTTCTGGTACAGCTTACACTGTATCAAGGTAACAGTGTTGTACTGAAAACTATGTTAGAATTGTAAGCTGTCGCTTGAAATTTCAAGGGGGTTGCTGGTCCTGCTAGCATCTAGCGGCCTATACAGGAAAATATGTGGTCTGGATCTTGTGTAGTCGGTCTGCAAACAGTAAGCCCATATTAAGGTGGCTTTTCTATTTAAAGGAGCAACCTGCTTTGTGTCTCTCTGTTTTGAGGTTTTTCTGTGTTATTCTGAATTCTAAGAAATAACCGTTACCCTTCCAGGAAGATTCTTTATGCTTTCATCTAACTTCTCTCTGTATATTCCATGAACATAACAGTAACAGACAAAAACCTTTAAGCCTTACAGTAGATTGGTTTAAAAAAACCCTAATATGAACCTCTCATCAACACATTTCCCTCACAACTTAAGACTGCAAAACGTACATGGTTTAGTCTGAATTTAAGTGTTACTGATATCCACACTGATTAAATGGAAATAGATAAAACGCTCTTCTGAACTGAAAGTCATTTCTCTACAATGTCTAAAACAGTGAGTCACTGGTTTGACTTGAGAGAGGGAAGGAGGAAAGATTTAGAAATGAGCAAGTAAACACTCAGCAATGGCAATGACTCACTGTTCCTACCTACATTTAGTTGTTACTGGCACCCTATCATATTAAAAATATAGTTTCCTTTACTTGAATTTCTTTCTATGGCAGGAAATGGATGCAAAATGTCTCCAAAATCTTTTTTGATTGTTTACCAGTGGGTGTTCTTATCTGAAACAAACAATGGGCCTTTAGTCAAGTATCAGAAATAAGATTTGGAAATAGAATCTTGAAAATCTCCCTTTATATCAAGTAAGAATTATCTCAAGAATGTCTAACTAGTGCCAGAACAAATATATTTATTTACTCTGACTGAATGAATACCTGTTTGACAAATAACTTGGAAACAGATGTGATATGAAACACTAGAAGTTTGCCAATACACAATTACTATTTGAAATGCATTCTAGAACTGGGAAGGCAAAACACTGCAGCCTGTTGAGAACTCTTATTTTAGAATTTAATTCTACTTCCTCTGAATAATTAAGGTACTGACTCTCCAGACAGACTGGTGCTTTTTCTGACTGGCAGATTACTTGAGTTACCTTCTCAAAGACAGATGACTGCAAACCTCTCCCCAATGCTGTTGCACCAGTTTCACTTTGGTTTAACTGGTTTAAGTGGCACTGCATTGGTGCATCATTGTAGCACATCAGGTACAATAGCTTCCAATATCAAGAAATACAAGACATAATTCGGGGTGCCTGTTCTTCCCCAGTCTCCTTCCCCTGCACACAGACAGGCTGAAAAAACAACAGCTGGGCTGGACTTCTTGCGAGCAGTGTTGTTTACCTGGGTGCACGCCAATGGCATCAAGCCCTTCCCAACTAACTATAGCCCACCTCTGGCTCTAATGATGTTTGGATAGGAAGGAGCTGCCCTGCCCCTTAATCAGAGGAAGGAGTAAAGGGATATTCTGTCTCTCCTGCTGCAGCCTGCAACATTATTCGCCCTGGGAGAGCAGTGATCCCCAAACTGTGGGGCACATGGAAGTGCAGAGGAACATTTGAGGGGGTACGCAGTGGGACCTGGGCCAGACTCCATGCGGATTAGGGACAGAGCACCACTCAGTTCTGCGCCACCCCAAGCCCAGCTCCGCTCCATCCCCAGCCCAGCTCCAGACCCAGCCTCAGCTTCACTCTGCCCCCTGCTCTGCCCCCCATCCCAGCTCTGACATCATTTAGCTCCGCCTCTAGCCCAAGCCCCTTTCCCATCCCAGTACTGTCCCCAGCTCCATCTTCAGCCCAAGCTCCTCTGCTGAGTCAACTGTAGTAATGATGAGGGGGAGAGAGAAGAACACGGACACATTCCATTATGGGGGGAGGGGCGCAACAGGAAAAGTTTGGGCACCACTGGGTTAGAGCAAATGGTCACTCCTTATCTTTGTATATTGGCATGTATTTGCCGAATGCCTTACATTAACTAAATTGTATTTCCTTTTCTGTAGGGTCAAGACAACATAATGGAACAATTTGAGGGCCAACATACTGTTTGCAGGGGTTAGGAGTATATGGCTGTCGGGGCAGGAAAGTTAAGTACCTCAAGGTAACTACCCCACAACCGGACAGTCTCCACATAAAAGAATAAATGGACACAAGTCAGACATCAGGAATGGTAACATACAAAAACCAATAGGAGAACACATCAATCTCCCTGAACATTCAATAATAGATTTAAAAATAGCCATCCTGCAACAAAAAAATCTTCAAGAACAGACTTCAAAGAGAAACTGCAGAGCTACAATTCATTTGCAAACTTAACACCATTAATTTGGGCTTGAATGGGGACTGGGAGTGGCTGGCTCACTACAAAAGCAATTTTCTCTCTCTTGGTATTGACACCTCTTCATCAATTATTGGGAGTGGACCACATCCACCCTGATTGAATTGGCCTTGTCCTCACTGATTCTCCATTTGTAAGGTAACTCCCTTCTCCTCATGTGCCAGTATATTTATGCTTGTATCTGTAATTTTCACTCCATGCATCTGAAGAAGTGTATTTTACCGACAAAAGCTTATGCCCAATAAATCTGTTAGTCTTTAAGGTGCCATTGGACTCCTCGTTGTTTTTGTAGATACAGACTAACACGGCCACTCCTCTGATACTTGACAGAATTGTTTAATTCACTACATACCTGGGAATAAAACCTTTATACTAAACACCATCTAAAAACCGAAATGCACTATATATTTATAAAAGCAACAAAGAATTCTGTGGCACCTTATAGACTAACAGACGTTTTGCAGCATGAGCTTTCGTGGGTGAATACCCACTTCTTCGGATGCAAGATTTATATAGGCCCCCTTACAACCACAGTCCTAGGATATGTACTTCTGAGGAACAGGAAAACTATAACATTTAAAACTTCTAAAACTTGTCATGTTGTGGTAAAGACCAATACATTGTTTTGTGGCAGAGGAGAGCCAGGAGCACAGAGAATCACATGTAATTGCAATGGAGGTAAGTGCTTTATTAGTAATAACAAGGTATGACACAGTCACAGCACTTCTGCTGGATGTCAGGATAACCACAATATTAACTTTTTGTGCTGGAAGGCACTTAAGAGAGCCTAAAATAGCTCTTCTGTCCATACAAATTTCGTGACTGAAGTCTGCCCAGGTCTAGAAGCAAGTGCTGAGTCTCCCAGGGGAAAGCTGGATTTCTACCCATGTGTGAAAACCCTACAGGATGCAATAAGGACAAAGCCAATACCATTCAATAGCAATTAGGAGGGAATGCTTTTTTATAACATTCCAAGGAGAGATATGAACTCCATTAAACTTAAGATTGCATCCAGTTGCCATTTTAATCATCGAATTACTTTGGCTTTAAAAGTTGCTGAGCAAAGGAAAATGGTTCTGTGAAGTTTGATGTCTGTTTTAAAATTTGGACTTAACATTTGTCTCCCTCCAAAACAGCTTATTACTACCCCTTCATGATTTTCACAGTTATAAACTGGTACATGCGATTTTAGGGAGATCAATTTGAAGAAACTTAGGCTATGGCTAAGCAAATAAAAATTGTTGGTAATGCAGCGTCTAATTTGGGGCTCAATCCTACATCAATGGAAGGTTGTGCTTTGGGAAGGCAGGGGTGACTTTAGTATGAGCATGATGGGGCACTACATGTGCAATATGTTCCCTTCCATTATTGCAGGTGAGAGTCAGGAACTGGTTGTAGCTTAGAGAGGGGACAAGGGTATTTTTATAATAGACAGTTCTCTCTCTTTTCCTCAATACCCCCACGTTTGGAGCTGAAACACCAGATTCCCGTCTCAGCTCTGCAGGAGCGTTTTATCATCATGGAGTGGGAACAACTATTCCAAAAGTTAAGATTAACATAAAAAAATACCCATTTTGAATTTGATTCTCTTAAAACCTTGAGCACACACTTTTTATAATGTAAAGCCTAAATTTCCACAACCTAAAATATTTTAATATTTTTAAAAGATATGAGTGGAATTCCTTTTGTTTAATTAATACATAAAAGTAGCTCTTTGGTATAATTTGATACAAAGTATCAAATGTTTCTTTGAGTCTCAGTCTACCCAGTGACACCACATTTCATAAAAATAGCCATACTGGGTCAGACCAATGGTCCATTTAGTCCAGAAACCCATCTTCCAACAGTGCCCAATGCCAGCTGCTTCAGAGGGAATGAACAGAACAGGTAATCATCAAGTGATCCATCCCATGTCACCAGCTTCAGGCAAACAGAGGCTAGGGACACCATCCCTGCCCATCCTGGCTAATAGCCATTGATGGACCTATTCTCCATGAACTTATCTAGTTCTTTTTTGAACCCAGTTATAGTTCTGGCCTTCACAACATCCTCTGGCATAGAGTTCAACAGGTTGACTATGTGTTGTGTGAAGAACAGGGGTGGCTCTAGCAATTTCGCCGCCCCAAGCAAGGCGGCACACCGCGGGAGGCGCTCTGGCGGTCGCCGGTCCCGCGGCTCCGGTGGACCTCCTGCAGACGTGCCTGTGGAGGGTCCGCTGGTCCCGCGGCTCCAGTGGAGCATCCGCAGGCACGCCTGCGGGAGGTCCACCCGAGCCGCGGGACCAGCGGACCCTCCGCAGGCATGCCTGCGGGAGGTCCACCGCAGCCGCCTGCTGCCCTCCCGCGGCATGCCGCCCCAAGCGTGCGCTTGGCACGCTGGGGTCTAGAGCTGGCCCTGGTGAAGAAATACTTTTGTTTATTTTAAACCTGATGCCTATTAATTTCATTTGGTCACCCCTAGTCCTTGTATAATGAGAAGGAGTAAATAATACTTCCTTATTTACTTTCTCCACACCTGCCATGATTTTATAGACCTCTATCATATCACCCCTTAGTCGTCTTTCTTTTTCCAAGCTGAAAAGTCCCTGTCTTATTAACCTCTCCTCATTATGGAAGCTGTTCCATACCCCTAATCATTTTTGGTTGCCCTTCTCTGTACCTTTTCCAATTCCAATATATCTTTTTTGGGATGGAGTGACCTATTCTGCACACAGCATTCAAGATGGAGTGTACCATGAATTTATATAAAGGCAATACAATATTTTCTGTCTTATTATCTATCCCTTTCTTAACGATTCCCAACATTCTGTTAAAGCTTTTTTGACTGCTGCTGCATACTGAATGGATGTTTTCAGAGAACTATCCACAGTGACTCCAAGATCTCTTTCTTGAGTGGTAACAGCTAATTTAGACCCCATCATTTTATATGTATAGTTGGGATTGTGTTTTCCAAGGTGCATTACTTTGCATTTATCAACATTGAATTTCATCTGCCATTTTGTTGCCAAGTCACCCAGTTTTGTAAGGTCCCTTTGTAGCTCTTCACAGTCTGCTTTGGACTTAGCTATGTTGAACAGGTTTGTGTCATCTGCAAATGTTGCCACCCCACTGTTTACCTGTTTTCCAGATCATTTATGAATGTTGACAGTACTGGTCCCAGTACAGACCCATGGGGGACACCACTATTTACCTCTCTCCATTATGAAAACCGACCATTTATTCCTACCCTTTGTTTCCTATATTTTAACCAGTTACTGATCCAGGAGAGGCCCTTCCCTCTTATCCCATGACAGCTTACTTTACTTAAGAGCCTTTGGTGAGGAACCTTGTCAAAGGCCTTCTGAAAATCTAAGTACACTATATCCACTGGATCCCCCTTGTCCACATGCATATTGACCCCCTCGAAAGAATTCTAGTAGATTGATGAGGCATGATTTCCCTTTATAAAAAACATGTTGACTCTTCCTCAACAAATCATGTTCATTTATGTGTCTGATAATTCTGTTCTTTTACTACAGTTTCAACCAATTTTCTCGGTACTGAAATTAGGCTTACTGGCCTCTAATTGTCGAGACTGACTCTGAAGCCTTTTTAAAAAAATTGGCATCACATTAGCTATCCTCCAGTCATGTGGTACAGAAGCTGATTTAAATGATATGTTACAGACTACATATAGTAGTTCTACAGTTTCACATTTGAGTTCCTTTAGAACTCGTGGGTGAATACCATCTGTTACTGGGACTTATTACTGTTTAATTTATCAATTTGTTCCAAAACCTCCTCTAATAACACCTCAATCTGGGTTAGTTCCTCAGATTTGTCACCTACAAAGAATGGCTCGGGTTTGGGAATTTCCCTCACATCCTCAGCCATGAAGACGGATGCAAAGAATTCATTTAGTTTTCCGCAATGGCCTTATCCCTTTTGAGTGCTCCTTTAGCATCTCAGTCATCCAGGGGCCCCACTGGTTGAGAAGCAGGAAGCCTGCTGAAGATGTACTTAAAAAAAAAAAGTGCTGTTATTCTTTTAAGTCTTGGTCTAGCTGCTCTTCAAATTCTTTTTTGGCCTTCCTAATTATATTTTTGCACTTCACTTGCCAGAGTTTATGCTCCTTTCTATTTCCCTCAATAGGATTTAAACTTCCACTTTTTAAAGGATGCCTTTTTGCCTCTAACTGCTTCTTTTACTTTGTTGTTTAGCCAGGGTGGCACTTTTTTATTCCTCTTACTATGATTTTTTTTAATTAGAGATATATATTCAATTTGAGCCTCTACTGGGGGGGGGGGCGGTCTTTCAAAAAGTTGCCATACCCTTTTGGCACTGTGCCTTTTAATTTGACTAACAAACTTCCTAATTTTTGTGTAATTCCCTTTTCTGAAATTAAATGCTACCGTGGTGGTCTGCTCTTGGGCGCCCCCGCCCCCACCCACAAACACACACGGATGTATTATGGTGATTATTACCAAGCGATTCAGCTATATTCACCTCTTGGACTAGATCCTGTGTTCCATTTAGGACTAAATCAAGAACTGCCTCTTCTCTTGTGGGTTCAAGGACTAGCTGCTTCAAGAAGCAGTCATTTAAGGTGTCAAGAAACTTTATCTCTGCATCCCATCCTGAGGTGGCATGTACCACGGGATAGCTGAATCCCTCCCCAGCCCCCATTATAGACTCATAGACTTTAAGGTCAGAAGGGACCATTATGATCATCTAGTCTGACCTCCTGCACAATGCAGGCCACAAAATCTCACCCATCCACTTCTATAACAAACCCCTAACCTATGTCTATTAACCTATGAGTTATTGAAGTCCTCAAATTGTGGTTTGAAGACCTCAAGCTGCAGAGAATCCTCCCGCAAGTGACCCGTGCCCCATGTTGCAGAGGAAGGCAAAAAACCTCCAGGGCCTCTGCCAATCTGCTCTGGAGGAAAATTCCTTCCTGACCCCAATATAGCTATCAGATAAACCCTGGTTATTATTGAGGTTTTTTATTTTTATAGCCTCTCTAATCTCCATGAACGTTTCACAGTCATGATTACCATCCTGGTCAGGTGGTTAGTAGTATATACTGCTATATTCTTATTATTAGAGCATGAATTACTATCCATGGAGATTCTATGGTACAGTTTGATTCATTTAAGATTTTTACTTCATTTGACTCTAGGCTTTCTTTCACATACAGTGCCACTTCCGTAACAGCACAATCTACTTTGTTCTTCCAATATATTTTGTACTCTGGTATTACTGTGTCCCATTGATTATACTTATTGCACCAAGTTTCTGCGATGCCTATTATATCAATACCCTCATTTAATAGAAGGCACTCTAGTTCACCCACCTTATTATTTAGACTGCTAGTATTTGTACATAAGCACTTAAAATCATCACTTTTTAGCTGTCTGCCATTATGTGATGTAATTGAATGGGACTCTTTCATTTGACTGTTTCTCATCAGATCCTACCCATATGTTATCATCTTCCATCCTCTTCTCTTTACTAGGATATAGAAAATCTCCATTAATAGATCCTCCCCTAAGGGATATCTCTGTCTGAACCACTGCACCTGTCAGCTTTCCCCCAGCCCTTAGTTTAAAAACTGCTCTATGAACTTTTTAATTTTACGTGCCAGCAATTCAGTTCCATTTTGGTTTAGGTGGAGACCATCCTTCCTGTATAGGATTCCCCTTTCCCAAAAGTTTCCCCAGTTTCTAATAAATCTAAACCCCTCCTACCTACGCCATTGTCTCATCCATGCATTCAGACCCTACAGGTTCAGCCTCTCTAACTGGCCCTATATGTGGAACTGGAAGCATTTCAGAGAATGCTACCAAGGAGGTCCTGGACTTCAATCTCTTACCTAGCAGCCTAAATTTGGCCTTCAGGACCTCTCTCCTGTCCTTGGTACCTACATGTACCACGACCACTGGCTCCTCCCCAGCACTACACATAAAAAAGTCTGCCTAGATGCCTTGAGAGACACGCAACCTTTGCACCCGGCAGGCAAGTCACCATGTGGTTCTCCAGGTGATCGCAAACCCACTTATGTTTCTAATGACTGAATCGCCCATTACTAATACCTGTCTCTTCCTAATAACTGGAGCTCCCTCCCATGGAAATGGTATCCTCTTGCACTGACGATACCTTTCATTGCCATATGTTTAAAAACAAGTATTAGCTCAATAAGCTCAACATTGGCTCAATAAGCCAGATGCAGTTTAAGGACAGGAATATTAAATTATTTTTAAAAAATAAATCTGTACTCAGGCCAACTGTGAATGAGATAATGCTCTCCCACTTTTGTAACCTGCTTTGAGACATACAACACAAAAGCACTAGATAAGTGCTAAATATAATTAGGCACATTTGACAGATGGGGTAACTAGAGGACAGAGAGGTTCAGATATATGGCAGGGAGATAACATGGCCTTAGCTAAGTGTAGGCCTTGACTATCAAACCACTAGCTTTTCGAAATCAGGACAAATTTGTAGAAACACTATTTTTAACAGAGCAGTTAGCTGACATGCTGATAACACAACTCTATGATTGCTAGAAATGAAGACGACACTGACAAGCTAATAACCCCAACTGTAGTCAGCCTTGTCCTTGTTTACACGGGCCATAAACCTGGGCTCAACAGCATACTGGTAACCATATCGTTAAAAAGAGAGTGTTGAAATCAGATTTTCATAACGTAGACAAACCTCAAGGGATTAAGGTTCTGGGCTTGGGTTTGATCTTCAATTTGCTATTGCCTTTTAGCAAAAACAACAATACTTTTTATTACATGAAACTAAATACAATTCTTTTACCAACAGAGTCAAAATATGAACTCAACACAGCCATTTTGAAAGATGAAACTTATCTATGCACATTTATAAACTGACTCAAATGCAAGTTCCCCTATCTTATACCATCAGAAGTGGTTTTTCCTACTAAACTGCATACAATTCTGTTTCTTGAGAATATGGTATATGGAGAGCTGATACTGTAATGCCAACAGACCCCAGTCATCAGCAGATGGGACTGAAGCAGGATGTGTGTGGGTTACAGTAGCAACATCTATATTTAGGTTGCCTAACACTTTGCATTATGAAGACACTTGCAGACTTTGAGAAACTCACACCTCTATTGTTTGCAACAGGCTTTTGAAATTTGGCACTGGGGAAGACCTAAGAACATAAGAACATAAGAAAGGCCGTACCGGATCAGACCAAAGGTCCATCTAGCCCAGTATCTGTCTACCGACAGTGGCCAATGCCAGGTGCCCCTGAGGGAGTGAACCTAACAGGCAAAGATCAAGTGATCTCTCTCCTGCCATCCATCTCCATCCTCTGACAAACAGAGGCTAGGGACACCATTCTTACCCATCCTGGCTAATAGCCATTTATGGACTTAGCCACCATGAATTTATCCAGTCCCCTTTTAAACATTGTTATAGTCCTAGCCTTCACAACCTCCTCAGGTAAGGAGTTCCACAAGTTGACTGTGCGCTGCGTGAAGAAGAACTTCCTTTTATTTGTTTTAAACCTGCTGCCTATTAATTTCATTTGGTGACCCCTAGTTCTTGTATTATGGGAATAAGTAAATAACTTTTCCTTATCCGCTTTCTCAACATCACTCATGATTTTATATACCTCTATCATGTCCCCCCTTAGTCTTCTCTTTTCCAAACTGAAGAGTCCTAGCCTCTTTAATCTTTCCTCATACGGGACCCTCTCTAAACCCCTAATCATTTTAGTTGCTCTTTTCTGAACCTTTTCTAGTGCTAGAATATCTTTTTTGAGGTGAGGAGACCACATCTGTACACAGTATTCGAGATGTGGGCGTACCATGGATTTATATAAGGGCAATAATATATTCTCAGTCTTATTCTCTATCCCCTTTTTAATGATTCCTAACATCCTGTTTGCTTTTTTGACTGCCTCTGCACACTGCGTGGACATCTTCAGAGAACTATCCACGATAACGCCAAGATCTTTTTCCTGACTCGTTGTAGCTAAATAAGCCCCCCATCATGTTGTATGTATAGTTGGGGTTATTTTTTCCAATGTGCATTACTTTACATTTATCCACATTAAATTTCATTTGCCATTTTGTTGCCCAATCACTTAGTTTTGTGAGATCTTTTTGAAGTTCTTCACAATCTGCTTTGGTCTTAACTATCTTTAGCAGTTTAGTATCATCTGCAAACTTTGCCACCTTACTGTTTACCCCTTTCTCCAGATCATTTATGAATAAATTGAATAGGATTGGTCCTAGGACTGACCCTTGGGGAACACCACTAGTCACCCCTCTCCATTCTGAGAATTTACCATTTATTCCTACCCTTTGTTCCCTGTCCTTTAACCAGTTCTCAATCCATGAAAGGACCTTTCCTTTTATCCCATGACAGCATAATTTACGTAAGAGCCTTTGGTGAGGGACCTTGTCAAGGGCTTTCTGGAAATCTAAGTACACTACGTCCACCGGATCCCCCTTGTCCACATGTTTGTTGACCCCTTCAAAGAACTCTAATAGATTAGTAAGACACGATTTCCCTTTACAGAAACCATGTTGACTATTGCTCAAGAGTTTATGTTTTTCTATGTGTCTGACAATTTTATTCTTTATTATTGTTTCAACTAATTTGCCCGGTACTGACGTTAGACTTACTGGTCTGTAATTGCCGGGATCACCCCTAGAGCCCTTTTTAAATATTGGCGTTACATTAGCTAACTTCCAGTCATTGGGTACCGAAGCCGATTTAAAGGACAGGTTACAAATCTTAGTTAATAGTTCCGCAACTTCACATTTGAGTTCTTTCAGAACTCTTGGGTGAATGCCATCTGGTCCCGGTGACTTGTTAATGTTGAGTTTATCAATTAATTCCAAAACCTCCTCTAGTGATACTTCAATCTGTGACAGTTCCTCAGATTTGTCACCTACAAAAGCCAGCTCAGGTTTGGGAATCTCCCTAACATCCTCAGCCGTGAAGACTGAAGCAAAGAATCCATTTAGTTTCTCCGCAATGACTTTATCATCTTTAAGCGCTCCTTTTGTATTTTCATCGTCAAGGGGCCCCACTGGTTGTTTAGCAGGCTTCCTGCTTCTGATGTACTTAAAAAACATTTTGTTATTACCTTTGGAGTTTTCTAACCTCTGGTTAGAAAAGTGCCTTTTCTTTGTCCAGTGAAATTCTATTCAGGGTTTGGTGAGAAACTGTTAGAAAAGAGTCACTTCCCCTTCTCTCACTTGCCTTCCACAGGAAAAAATTGGTAGAATGCCAAAATAGTAACAAACAAACAAACACTCAAAAAAACCAGAGCCCATACCACCACTAAAGCAGCTGCTACCACTGCCATCACTGTGCTGAGAATGGCTGGGGTCTACCAGAGCAACTTGGGTGGGTGGAGAGGCACACCAGGCCAGGCTCCCCCAAATACTTTCTCAGATGCAGCACATGGCCTCAGCAGCCTATTTACCTCTCACCAATAACAAAAATTTGTTTTTAACCTTTAACACTCTTCATTCCCTAGGAAATTTCATACCAAAACAAGTTAGCAGAATGTTATTTAGGTTACAGATCCAAGCATTATACAATTAGGAAATCCCACATTTAAGGTGCCCATGAAACTTAATTTTGCCCCCATGAGCATATGCATTATGCTACA
This sequence comes from Mauremys reevesii, assembly GCF_016161935.1. Taxonomy (NCBI): domain Eukaryota; kingdom Metazoa; phylum Chordata; order Testudines; family Geoemydidae; genus Mauremys; species Mauremys reevesii. The sequence goes on along the minus strand of NC_052627.1, from coordinate 98,134,277 downwards.
GCATTTAATTACATGATCGCATACTTCCCCCACCCCTCCCACACACACACAGGACTCCTACCTCATTCAAAGCACAGGAAGGCCTTGCCTGATCTTTGAGTGCTCAACTTTGCAATCTATACAACACTCTTTTAATGTAGCTTGTTGGTGTAATTTCCTTGGTTTTGTATCATAATGTATACTCTATTATAATATAGTAACTGATATTTTCCATTAGCACTATCCCTTAAAAGCATTAAAATCAAGATACTAAAAGTAACACATTAAAATAAAACTCAACCTATAAGTCAGAGTTACAATTGTGGTGAAATATGGATTTATACTCAATGAATGAAAACTTGGCCATACTGAAATCAAGGGTAAAATTCCCACTGTCTTCAATAGGGTCAGAATGGCACCCATACATTTATTGCATCATTATTTCTTTGCTTCTAAGTGCCTGAGTTTGAAAGTGAGAGGATCAAGAAGTAGTAACAATGTAGTTAATAATTTATTTTAAGAAGTCTGTTATGTACATACACCAGCAGATAGTAGAAATATAAAAATCACAAAAAAGAAACACACTATAATATAGAACCAATTTCAAGACTGCTTGCAGCTAGTAGCATAGCCATTATTAAATTCATATACTTAAAAAGGAAGCCATAAAAATTAGTAAGTCTAAAAAATAGATACTTTATGTTAATTCTTACTATGAGTAATTCATGTATTTATTTCTTTTTGTAAAATAGTAAAAACTCTTAAAAAATATTATCTTAAGTTAAATGTGGTGTATATGTGTTCTGATTCTTGTAGTGAGAATGTACCAATTTTACACTGAGTTGCATGAGGAGGATGAGATAATATATTTTATTGGACCAACTAGGGTTGGTGAAAGACAAGCTTTCAAGGGTACACAGAGCTTACTTCAGACTTAAAGATATACAAAAAGATATTATTTCACCCACCTTGTCTCTCCAATATCCTGGCACCAACATGGCTACACTGCCACTGCAAACAACTGAACTGCAAAGCAGTTAAACAAAAAAACAAAAATGCACCCCCACATACCACATTTAGTCCAGAAGTCTATGAACTGTTCAAGAAGAATACTTACACATACTGCCACCTGACAAAGCTGGACCAATTTTAAATGTTACAGTATCAGTCTCACAATTTGTTTTTCAATTATTACCTGGGTGAAGCTGCAATTTTAGATGAACCTGGGATTTCTGGAACAGGCCGATGTCTTAACATAAATGACCGAGTTGTTCTGGGAACGACTTTCATACAGCTTTGCTTACAAGGACCATACAAGTCATTATCCACCATTTCACCTTTAAATTCAAAGAACGGAGAATCTGGTACGACATTTGGTGAGATTTCCACCTGTGAGAATGTTAGATGCTCATTCTCACTGGACTTGGCTTCAGATGAGTTAGCAAAAGAAGACTGAGAACTTGGATCTTCGACGTATAATGCAGAATGGCTGTCGAAGTGCAAGTTACCTTGTTGTTCCTTTGATTTTTCCAGTGCAACATCCATATTAGGTATGTTTTGAAAGTTAGTACTTTTCTCAATGTTTCCACTAAGGCTGACAGCATCTCCTGAACAATCTGATTTCTGGTATGATGAACTAGAAGATTCCAAATCTGAAAAGCTACCATCTTTCACTTCTAATAACTCATGTTCAGTAAATTCACTCTTTTCTTTACTAAAAAGTCTTGCTGGCAATGCTACAAATTCTGGACTAGCTTTAGCAACCCCGTTGGAACTTAAATTGGATATTTTAGAAACCTGGGCATAGCACAAAGAATGACTTTCCCCTAATTCCTCCAAGTCCTTGTGTTTCAGATTTTCAGATGAGACAGATTTTTCTTGCATTTTTGAAAATGTGATCTCTAACTGCTTAAGAATCCTTTTGCGGTGTCCAGTAGGTGATATTCCAATTTGCTGGAGCACATTATTATTTATTTCTATGCAGTCTGACACAGCGTTATAGCCAGCTTCTTTGAAGTAAGGAAGATACTGCACCAAGTTGATGTTGGCCAAGAATTCTTTGATATCAACATTCCTGTCTCTAGATGACATGATGGCAGCTTCATTCCTGATGTAGGCTCTCAACAATACAGAAGCACAGTCTCTACATGCGCTTATTCTCCAGCGTAAAGTAAGTAAGCAAACTCCAGAAGTAAACTCTTCTTCAGTCACTCTAGAGAGAATGAAATTTCTTCCAAAAGTAGCAATTCTGCATAGGCCAAGGATGTAAACTGTAAACCCAGAAAAAAAAATGTTAAGAAATGGTATTTTTCCCCACTGAATGTAGTGCTTGCGTTCACAATCTAAGCCAAAATGTTGAAGCATCTCTCTACATCCATTTTGGAATTTACTTAAAACATGAACATATCAAACAGATAAACAATGTACAATCTTGAGCTACTTAAGGGGAATAGCGAAATTTAGGTTTTTAAAATTCAGAACAAATACTGTTATATTGTTTCCTTTGGAAATGTGGTTCACAAAAGGGTTCTGTTATACTCTACAGTCTACACCACCCTCTGTATTGGGCAAGGTTGAGAAAGGCAAGCCCACAATCATGCATGGTTGCTTATAGAGTGGCTAGACAGAATGTCTCCCAGGTGCACTAGATGTTCTTAACTAATGTGCTGAAGAGTACACCTTGGACTGAGAGAGCATGTCAGGTCTGCTACTAGCATGCACAAATCAGCCCTAAAATAAACACGCATATTGGGTCTCCTTGAGCAACAGCGATGGCTCCAGGCACCAGTGGTCCAAGCATGTGCCTGGGGCAGCAAGCCGCGGGGGGCAGCCTGCCGTTCGCTGTGAGGGCAGCAGTCAGGCTGCCTTCGGCGGCGCGCCTGCGGGAGGTCCTCCGGTTCCGCAGATTTGGCGGCAGTTATGCCGAAGCCGTGGGACTAGCAGACCTCCCGCAGGTGCGCTGCCGAAGGCTGCCTGACTGCCATGCTTGGGGCGGCAAAAAAGCTAGAGCTGCCCCTGTTGGGAAAGAAATAGAGAAAGAGCAAAAAAGCTGCCCAGTTCATTGAGCTGTCCTGACTCATGGACGCTGACTCTGCTCTGACAGGATCTCTAATGAATAAGAAGCTACTTGTAGCAACACATCTTCCCCTCACTTTATGTTGTTTGGAGGTAAAAGGTAGGATTTATCCTATAGGCATCTAGAAATCATTTCACCCTGTTTAATAATATCCAACAAGACCACACAAGAAGTGGTGAAAGATGCTAAATCCATTTGAAGCAACGGGGGAAGTTTAGGCAGGGGCGGCTCTAGGAATCCCGCCGCCCCAAGCAGGGCGGCACGCTGCGGGGCGTGCTCTGGCGGTCGCCGGACCCGCGGCTCCGCGGGACCTCCTGCGGACGTGCCTGCGAAGGTTTCACTGTTCCCGCGGCTCCGGTGGAGCATCCGCAGGCATGCCTGCGGGAGGTCCACCCAAGCCGCGGGACCGGCACACCCTCCACAGTCATGCCTGCGGGAGGTCCGCTGGTCCCACGGCTCCAGTCGACCTCCCGCAGGCATGACTGCGGAAGGTCTGCCGGAGCTGCCTGCCACCCTGCAGGCAAAATGCCACCCTACGCGCGCGCTTGGCGCGCTGGGGTCTGGAGCCAGCCCTGAGTTTAGGTAGGCAAAATAATTATCCAAACCAGAAATTTAGCCAGGGAAAAATAGATTACTTCTTGTCAAAACTGTCTCAAGATATTTTAATGACCATTAATGCTCAGGTTATCAGTCATACATATTTGAAGATGAGACATTAATGAAGTCAATTGGTACACAATGTCAATTGCGTACAATAAAGGGGGTGTGGAGGGGAGGGAAGATGTACTTCTGCCAAGATGTTCATGATTCAGACAACCCAGTGTCATTCCAGTGATGTGGCTGGTCTCAAGAAGGGTGTAACTTCGGCAGCCACACAATATGTCAGTAGGGAAAAGCAATGGGGAAGTAAAGCAACTAATCAGACTAAGATGTTTTTCTGGAGACCAGTAAAGTTTATGAACTCTGACAGATATGAATCATTCTTCACTGCTGAGCAAACTATAGCATTTTAGTCATGAGTTTTGAAACTAATGAAGTCTAAAATACCCCAAGAATCCTTGAATATTATGGTAACATTACAAGAAGCCATAACTTCATTTTCTTTTTCAGATAAACAGAAGTCAAACATAAGAGTACTTCAAGGTATCTTTCCAACAACTTACATGAAGAAATATTAGAGAGACATTAATATGGGCCAAAATTAAGGTTTATTTATTTTAATTCCATTGGAAACATTAAAACAAATCCACTGTTGTGTTTGCAACCCAAATACTATACACTAGCACAATGCAGCGAGACCAGAAAATGAAATAGACTATACTGAGGTTTGGCAGAATTCAATTTTTTATAATGTTTACAAATATTTATGTTTATTTCTAAACTTTATTTACCTATTCACATTTTCATAGCTGTGAAAAATGTATTTCTGTTGATTTATATTTTTACAGTTGTGAGAAGTCATGGGGGTCAGACAATTTTTAATGACAGTGCACAATGAGAATCAAAAAGTTAAAGCTTTATAAGTGTTAAAACACATTGTCAACATTTCATGTCAAAATATTTTAAGTAGATATGCTTATATCAAACTCTAATTAGTTCTTAAGCAGCATTTTTCTTACTTTGCCTATCTGTACATTTTGATTATCGATAGAAATATTTTTTCATGGTTTTGTATGTGCATCATTAAATCAACATTTAACAACATTTATTAATAAAATTCTAATCTTTCCAACACTAACAAAAAAACCCAAACCTGTCTAACCTATATTCATTGTCCAAGCTGATACAATAAAAAAATTAGAATGCACATTTAAGATTCAGTTTAAATTATCTAAAATGATATGATAAAAATAGTTTAAGACACTTATTATCCAGTAGTAGCCCTTTAGGAAGGAAGGAACATATTCCACTTATAGTATTAGATATACAAATCAACTGTGCCTAAACATTTCAAATTCCTTCAGTCTGTGTGTATGGTTAAAGTATATCTACTATTTTTGGCCAATTACTTAAGATCCAGAAAGTATGCTGTAAATAATCTTACAGTATGATAGAAATTCTGTCCTAAATGACATTTCTTGAGAGCTATTAAATAATAAAATAAAATAAATAAAAATGCTCCACCTGAACAAATTTAAGTCATTTAATTTTTCATGCTTTTTAAAGAAATTCTATTGGAGTGGGGGAAGGGAAGTATTCTAACAACTAAAGTGTATAAATATAGGTTACTGTTAATCAGAGACTGATCTCACGGGTGTGCTGTGGAAGACTCAGGGCATGTCTACACTTACCAGGGATTGACGCTGCGGAGATTGACGTACCGGGGGGGTCGATTTAGGGGTCTAGTGAAGACCCGCTAAATCAACCACAGATCACTCACCCATCGACTCCGGTACTCCACCAGAATGAGAAGCATAAGGGAAGTTGATGGGACACACTCTCCTGTCGACCCAGCGCGATGCAAACACCGCAATAAGTCGATTTATCCCCATAGTGTAGACAAGGCCTCAGACATGTGAATTACCGTACGCTCCTGGGCAGATCCATAGCTACTGTATTCATTGTCCAAGCTAACACAATAGCTACTGCAAATGGTCACAGCTCCACTGAAGGTAATGAACCTACAAGTATTTACATCAGCTGGAAAGCTGCCCTGTAGTCCACATGAATTTGGACAGTAACACTGTTTTTTATATGCTCTCGGTAAGAGTCAGGTAGTACTGACAGCAACTGTCGTGAAAGTCATATAACCCTTTATCTTGCTCTTATGACTGTCTTCCACAGCTATGTGACCACAGACACTTCTATATTTGGGATCCAATTGCAAAGAACTCTCCATCTCCTGCAACTACCTTCAAACCTGCAGTAAAAATGTGGGGTTTCAAAAAAAAGAAAGTTTTAAAATTAGGTAATGATTTATTTCAACAAAATGGGAAAGGCAGCAGATAGAAAAAGCAAGGTTACAAAAACACACACTCCACTCTGAAAGGAGTTGTTTTATACCACCTATGGCATGGGTGCCGAAGGCGGCACTCACACTGCCTGGGTCATGGCCACTGGTCCGGGGGGGATCTGTATTTTATTTAATTTTAAATGAAGCTTCTTGAACATTTTAAAAACTTTATTTACTTTACATACCACAATAGTTTAGTTATATATTATATAGACTTCTAAAAAGAGACCTTCTAAGAACGTTAAAATGTATTACTGGCACGCAAAACCCTAAATTACAGTCAATAAGTGAAGACTCAGCACACCACTTCTGAAAGGTTGCCGACCCCTGTTTTATACCTTTCCTTTTCACACTTCTTCCACTCTGTCTTTTAGGGTCTGTCTACACTGGATAGATAACCTGGGTCTGTTGGACTCGGCCTGTGGACTCAGTGTTTCCAAGCACATGCTCAGGCATCCACAATGCATTGCAAATGTGGGTATACAATTACTGGACCCAGCTCTGACAGCCATGCTAATGCATCCATACTGCACTACATGGGCCTTCTGACTCCCATCTGTAACTTGACCTGCATTCACACTCCAGAATGACAGGGCTTGGACCAGAGTCTCAGTGGGACTTGGGCTCTCACCCATCCCCACCAGCAGGTCCTGAATGCTTGCTGAAGAGAGTCAAACTCACTTGTGTGTGGATGAAAGGGTGGGTTTGGGCTCAAACCAAATCAGAGCTCAAGCGTGCAGTGTGACGTACCCTTAGATTCCAGTCGAGCTAACATATACACACACATACACACACAAGTTCAATGGGGCATCTCAGATGTTTAAGAATTTTCAGGATTAAGGTCTGAAATTCCTTGTAAGCAAGAGAACTACCTTGCACACATTAAGCCTTCAACAAACTGCACAAGCCATTAATTGCAGGATTGGGGCTTTAGACCACCCCCCTCGACCCCCACTCCAAGCTCTTTAAGATTCAAACCATCTCTTTCCTGTTTGGAAAGTACACTGCACATCGTGGGTGCCCATGGCCACCTACTAGCCCATCACTCAAGACTCCTTACCCCATGCGCTTATGAGAGCCAAAAAAACAGAAAGCATCTAAAACTGCCCTCAAGCAGTTCCAAAGCAGATTCATGCAGTACCGTATATCTTTATCAAAGTTTTAACATCTGCAGACAGTAGATTTCCCTTCTCTTTCCTCCTTTATAAAGTGCAATCTGGCCTTGGGGAAGCCTGATAACTTCTTCTATTCTGTAGCAGCTGCTCTAGCACGCAGGTGCTAGCCTGAAGTTCCCTACAAGAGGAATAACAATGTAGGTTGAACAGCATAGGATATATGTGCCAATCTGACAAAAATGGAAATGATACACCCTGAATAAATCCTGAGTAATAGGCAAGTGATTCCTATGTACAGTATAGAATTTGTAAGTGTCTTTAGAATCCTTCTAGATGAGAGGGCAATACATATAATTAAGTAGTGATGTTTTGTTTTGGTTCTTTTAAAGTAGCTCAGAGCAGATTTTTGTTCCCTATGGGGGAAAAAATATGTCATGCAGAGTAGCACAGCATTGTTTATATTTCTTGAGCTTCACTGTGATTGAGATGGCATTTTAACAATTACTAAAAGTCTTCTTGTAAAGTTTTGTAGTGGTCTTTATTACACCATCTTCAAAATGAAACACCTCAAAAAATAAGCCTTTTTGCACCACTCAGGATTCACTCTGTTGGAGAGGTGTGGGGAAAGGTGAATATATTTGCACAGGTGATATAATGTATATAAATGTTTTCAATGTATATGATGTATACAAATGCCAGAAGTATGAGGAACAAGCAGGATGAACTGCAAGTCATGATATATGAAGAAAATTATGACTTTATTGGCATCACAGAGACTTGGTGGCACAACTCCCATGATTGGAGAACCAGCATTGAGGGACATACCTTGTTCTGAAAAGAGGAGGTGGTGTTGCTTTTCATCAAGAATGTATGCTCTTGCTCCAAGGTCCAAGGGGAAGTGAGTGACAGACTTACTGAGTGTCTCCGGGTGAGGATAACAAGAGAAAAGAACAGTACCAATGTGATGGGGGATGTCTATTATAGACCACCAAATCAAGAAGAGGAAGTTGATGATTCATTCTACAAACAGGTTACAAATTAGCCAACACACAAGTGAGCTAGTATTAATGGGAGATTTTAACTTCCCTGATATCTGTTGGAAGACTATTGAAGCAAATCATAATACATCCCGCAAATTCTTAGCATATGTAGGGGACATCTTTCTGATTCAAAAAATTGAGGAAACACCCAGGAGGGCATCCATTTTGGATCTTGTTTTGCCCAACAGGGATGATTAGCTGCAAACGTGAGCATGGTCGGGAATTTGGGAGGAAGTGGTCATGATCTGATAGAATTCAAGATCCTATGGAAAACAGGACCTAAGAACAGTAAAACAAGAACACTGGACTTCAGAAAGGCGGATTTCAACCAACTCAGAATTAGTAGGCAAGGTCCTATGGAAAAACCAATTAGGAAGAAAAGGAGTTGAAGGGGGTTGGCAGTTCTTAAAAAGATATAATACTAGAGGCTCAACATCAAGATACTCCAACACAAAGGAACGATTAGAAGAGCCACAGGAGGCCAATGTGTCCACACAAGGAGCTGTTTATCCATTTTGGTTTTTAGATAGCTACATATAGGAAATGGAAGGAGGGGCATGTCCCCAAGGAACCATACATGGGAATAGCATGAACATACAGGGACAAAATCAGGAAAGCCAAAGCAAAGAATGAATTGCAGCTGGCAAGGAATGTTAAAGACACCAAGAAGGGGTTCTTCAAATATGTCAGAAAAAAAGGAAAGATCAAGGATGGTGTGGGCTCCGCTGCTCAATGGAGAAGGTAAGCTGATAAAAGAAAATGCTAGGAAGGTAGATCTGCTCGATGTCTACTTTGCATCAGTTTTCTCACAAAAAATAACATGTGACCGGATGACTAGCAAACTTACCACAGACAATAAAGGGGGAAAGGATGCAGATTGAGGTAAGTAAAGAATATGTCAGAGATCTTTTGACCAATTTTAATGAATTCAAACCAGTGGAGCCGGATGCTATTCACCCAAGGATATTGAAGGAATTATCTGAAGAAATCTCAGTGCCACTGGCAATAATATTTACAAACTCATGGATGACAAGAGAAGACCCAGAAGACAGGAGAAAGGCTAACGTAGCACCGATCTTTAAAAGGCGGAAAAGGAGAAGCTGGGGAACTATACATCCATCAGCCTGAATTCGATACCTGGGAAGCTACTAGAGCAACGCATAAAACATTGAATTTTTAAATACCTGGAGGATGAAGGGGTAATCACTGGCAGCCAGCATGGATTTACCAAGAACAAATCATGCCAAACCAGGTACCCTTCTTTGACAAGGTAACTGATTTGGATAGGGAGAAATACAGTGGACATCATATACCTGGACTTCAGCAAGGCTTTTGACTTAGTCCCACATGACATTCTATAAGTAAGCTGGAGAAATGCAGGCTAGACAGACCGACCATTAAGTGGATACATAATTGGTTAAACAACCACAAACAAAAAGTAAATATTAATGGAATGATGTCAGATTGGAGGGAGGTCTCAGGTGGGGCTCCACAGGGATCTCTTCTGGGTCCAGTGTTGTTTAACATCTTGTTTAACATCTGGATGTAGGTAGAGAGAGCATACTGATCAAGTTTGCAGCTGACAGAAAGCTGAGGAGGAGAGGTTGCCAATACTTTGGAGGATAGAGCTAAAATTCAGAGGGATCTTGATAAATTGGAGAACTAGGCTATCAACAACAAAATTAATTTTAACAGAGACAAATGTAAGGTGTTACACTTAGGGAAGAAAAACCAAATGCACAAATGCATATTGGGGGGGGAAAACTGGCTTGGTAGCAGCACTGCTGGGAAGGATCTGGGAGCTGTGGTGGATCACAATCTCAACACGAGTCAGCAATATGATGCTGTTGCAAAAAAAGCAAATGCAATTTTAGGTTGTATTAACAGAAGCATAGCATGCAAGTCACAGGAGGTGATAGTACCACTCTACTAGGCAGTAGTTAGGCCTTACCTTGAGTACTGTGTACAATTTTAGTCAACAATATATAGAAAGGATGTGGAGAAAGTGGAACAGATTCAAAGGTACATGACAAAGGTGATCAAAACGATGGAATGCAAGCCATATGAGCAAAGGCTGAACGAACTGGGTATGTTTAGTTTTGAGAAGAGGAGATTAAGGAGAGACATGATAGCAGTTTTCAAATACCTGAAAGGCTGCCATAGAAAAGATGGAGAAAAATTGTTCTCTTTTACCACAAAGTGGAGGCCAAGAGGCAATGGGTTCAAACTACAGTGTAGCAGATTTAGATTAAATCTCAGGAAAAACTTCCCAACTCTAAGAACAGTAGGACAATGGAACAGACTGCTTCAGGAGGTTGTGGAAGCTTCTTCACTAAAGATTTTCAAGAGGCAGTTAGATAGCCATCTATCTTGGATGATTTAGATACAACTCCTCCTCCCGCATCTTGGCAAGGGATTACTCTAGATGACTGCTGTCGTCCCGTCAAACCCTATGATTCTGTGGTGGTGGCATCCAGGAATTAGATGGTTTTCAGATGAAATTATCAGAGATTCATCTAACAGCAAAATGCCAGCTTCCCAGAGATCCCCTGACCTGCTTACTTAATGCTTCAGTGAAGGATCTACATTTTAAACAGGACAGCAAATTAATTGCTTTATTGTTAGCAGCACAGACTTTGTATTGCATATTATCAGAAAAAATGTGAGTTTTCCACCTGTGAATTTGTGGTATAGTAAAATGTGGACTATCCTTGTCATGTGACAAGCTTTCACACCAAGTGCATACAAAAGACAAGTGCCAAAAAGAGGAGAGGTATTTAGAAAATTTCGGTCACCCCTTTTAGCATACTCAGGGCGGGGGAGGGGGGCTCCCCAGCCAGCATCTTTAGCCAGGTTCTTGGAATATGAATTTGATCCTGAACCCACTACATTGTGTATTACTTAATGTTTTATTGTAACTTTGTCTTAATAAAAAGTTTTTAAAAAATGAATAAACTTGCTTATAGTCATCACATCACAGACTGTTACAAGAAAAAAGCATCAACATACTTGCATTGTAGCAAAACTGGCAAAGATCACTGTAACAAATGTGCTATAACATTTCCATTTAAAATACTGTTTGCAGTTGCTCATTGCTTTCTGAAACTTCATCTTTGGAAATAAATTTTTCCAGCCCTGGTGTCTATCCAAGATGTGTTTATTTAAAGTCTGAGCAAAAGTAGTTTAGTAATTTAACTATGAGAAGAGTACGATTATTTACAAAAACTAAAATTGGCAGGGATCAGGGCCGGCTCCAGGTTTTTTGCCACCCCAAGCAAAAAAAAAAAAAAAGCCACCCCTTGAAAAGTGCCGCCCCAAGCACATGCTTCAGACGCTGGTGCCTAGAGCTGGCCTTGGCAGGGATGCAGCAGGGGTAAGGTGATAAGAACACTTTACCTGAGGCTGGGAGCAGGTGATAAGAACAAAGCTGCAGCCAGGGCCCAAGTCTGGGGTCAGGCCAAAAGTGGAGCTTCAGCTGGGCAACGGCGGGAGCCAGTAGCCAGGCGCAGAACCAAGGCTGGGGACGGGAGCTGGGGCCGCAGCTGGGGACGAGGCTGGGTGCTGCTTTTTCCCTGCCTCCCATGGGGGCTGGCCCAGGCCCCACGGTGCCCCCCTGAATGTTCCTCTGTGGCGGGCCGCACCGCACAGTATTGGAACCTTTGATCTACATTGTACTTTCCTAGTTTGTTTATGAGAATGTCATCCGAGACAGGATCAAAAGTCTTACTAAAGTCAAGATATACCACATTGACTCCTTCCCCCATCCACAAGGCTCGTTACCCTGTCAAAGAAAGCTATTCGGTTGGTTTGACATGATTTGCTCATGACAAATCCATGCTCACTGTTATTTATCACCTGATTATCTTATGGGTGTTTGCAAATTGATTGCTTAATTATTTGCTCCATTATCTTTCCAGGTACTGAAGTTAAGCTCACTGGTCTGTAATTCCCCGGGTTGTGCTTATTTCCCTATTAATAGATGGGCACTTTTCCAGTCCTCTGAAATTTCTCCCATCTTTCATGACTTTTCAAAGATAGTCACTGATGGCTCAGATATCTCCTCAGACCTTGAGTATTCTAGGATGTATTTCATCAAGACCTGGTGACTTAAAGACATCTAACTTGTTTAAGTAATTTGTAACTTGTTCTTTCCCTATTTTAGCCTCTGATCCTTCCTCATTTTCACTGGCATTCACTATATTAGACATCCAATCACTACTAACTTTTTTTGGTGAAAACCGAAACAAAAAAGTCAGTTAGCGCTTCTACCATTTCCACATTTTCTGTTATTGTTCTCCCCCTCCCACTGAGTAATGGGCCTACCCTGTCCTTTGTCTTCCTCTTGCTTCTAAGGTATCTGTAGAATGTTTTCTTGTTACTCTTTATGTCTCTAGCTAGTTTAAACTCATTTTGTGCCTTGGCCTTTCTAATTTTATTCTGACATTCTCATGTTATTTGTTTATATTAATCCTTCATAATTTGATCTAGTTTCCACTTTTTGTAGGGCTCTTTTGTGAGTTTCAGATCCTTGAAGGTGTCCTAGTTAGCCAGGGTGGTCTCTTGTCAGACTTCCTATCTTCCTATACAGTGGGATAGTTTGCTTAATAATGTCTCTGAGAAACTGCTAACTCTCTTGAACTGTTTTTCCCCTTCGACTTGCTTCCCATGGGATCTTACCTACCAACTCTCTAAGTTTGCTAAAATCTGCCGTCTTGAAATCCATTATTTGTATTGTGCTTTTCTCCCTCCTACCATTCCTCAGAATCACGAACTCTACCATTTCATAATCACTTTTACCTAAGCTGTCTTACACTTTCAAATTCTCAACCAGTTCTTCCCTATTTGTCAAAATCAAATCTAGAACAGCCTAGGAGATACTTCTGTAAGGAACTTTAAGGGGGAAGGAGTAGAAAGACCAAGCGTGATATTAACTGAAACAGATTTCTGACTTTTTAAAAGTCCACAGCTAAAGAGTCATTCTAAGCATACTCTAAAAAATGACCCGTTGCACAAATATTAGTAGGTTCTGGTGCTGAAGCATGGTGCTGAAGCACTGTATTCAGATCCATGTAAACAGAGTAAAAGATGATCAAGATAGGACATATTAACTATTGTTAGATTTTATTGTTTCATTATCTATGTTTTCCATTGTGAGTACAATCCAAGATATATTGCCAACGCTAACAGGCCTAGAAATTGATCTATATTATTCGCAATGCGTTTTTCTTTATTAGAAATACTTAAGTGATCTTTTAAAAGTTCTAATTGCTCTACTCTCAGCAACAAATGTGAACAAGAAAGCAGTGAGCAGGAAACAAAATTAATTTAAATCTATTTCTGCGTCAAGATTCAGAGGGGCAGTTAGGAGAAGTAAGAACATTTGAGAATTATGAAATATTCATAAAAGAGTATCTTGTGACAAACTATTGCTCAATATTTACTCTTTCTGTTACAAAATGCTCATCTTTTAGAGTCAAATTCTTCCATCTTTACTCCTTTTGAGTAGTACCTCTGCCGGCAAGAAATCCCAATAGAACTACTTGAGGAATAAGGCTCCTTGGAGTAAGCAACTACGTAGCCTGAATAAGCAGAATATGACCCCAAGTAATTCACTTCAAGGGTAGAATTAGTTCAATGAGGTTTGCCTAGCTGCTGCAACAGCATTTGTGCATAGTTACACACAGTGTGTCTTGCCTAGTGCTTTAAAAAGGGTCATAATTACTATACGGGTTTTTCAAAAACTAAAGTTCATTCATCATCTGCTAATACTTCCACAGATGCATGGATTGTTTAGAAGTCTGTATAAATCTGTCCAAACTTCTGAAAATAATTCCCCATTAAGGAAGCAAATAGAAAACAAAACATAGCATTCAAGAAAAAAACAACAATTCTTTTAAGAAGGAAAAAAAAGCGCACACACCGATTCCAACTTCCTACCTGGCTGCTCAAATAAAACTAACAGTTCTAAAAGATTACAAAACAGGAAATCGGATTCGATATGCCCACTAATTTAGACTCTATTTAACATCAACTGTAAACAATTTGTTAACCACAAAATATGAACTGCCTATTTGTCAATCCAAGCCTTATAGTGCTACTGGTGTATTATATTACAGACAAGAACGAATATAATATAAATGAGTTAATGGTGATAGTTTTCCTAGATTTCCGTAACTCGTCCATTAGTTATCTTTATCTGATCTGATAGACGTTAAAGAAACAAATCAGCTGAATAAGAAAATCCTCAGACAGCACTGGGGACTGGGGCTGGTTTCCTCTCCGAGACGCCCACGCATCAGACGCTCTTGAAACTAAACACGAAATTAACAAAAACAGTGGCAGGCCGGAGCCGAACACATTGTACTTTGGGGAGTTACAGACGGGGGGAGAATCACCCAAATCCTTGCAAGTAATGAAACTTGCAAGCTCCCTTCCTCCCCTTGGACTTACCTCTGTGCTTTGGAAGAGACAGAGCTGGAGGGAGGAGGAAGAAAGTAGCACTTTAAATTCCCCTTTTGTCTATCCCACTTTCTCTTCCTTGTCCCCTCCTCACCTTCCGCCTCCCTCTACCCTCTGATTTGCCCTAGAAGGCGGCGCGCTCGCGGGGTCCCATCGGGGTTCGGCACCGGGCGCCTGCCTGGGCAGGGAACTCCAGAGAGGCGTTGCTCGCAGCACCAGGTGAGGCAGGGAGCGGCCATGCCGGAAGAGCCTCCTGCTCAGCACCTGGGACAGGAGAGCAGCCAGCCACCAGGCCCGGCGCCGGGGAGTAACCCTACGCGCAGAGCCCTAGTGGGGGCGGATGCTCCGGGCTTGCTGGCTTGGCAGCGTCTTTGCGAGCGTGCAGGAGGAAGCGAACTTGCAGTCACAAGCTTTTGCTTTGTGAAAGTTTCCTGCTGCTGCAGCTAATTCCCGGTGGCTTCACGCATGCCTGGGTGCTGAGACACTTCCAATGCAGCAGTAGCAGCAGCATCCTGAAAAATGTCAGGCTGTTAACACTTAGATCCCCCTTCTCCAGGGGAGCCTGCTCCTTACACCTTATGGGATGCGTTTGCTACTTACCAGCAGCCCTTTGGCTGCAGCTGACATGGATGGAGGTATTTTCAAACCCCACCTCCATGCCCATGTTACTGTCATGTGCGCACATAACCCAACTGATAAACAAGAAACTGTTTCCTTTTACCAACCTGAAGAGCCTTTAATTCTTGGCTTGAAGCTCCAGGGAGAGTGCAGACAGGAACTGCATTTGGCCCTTAGCAAACACGGTGTGCATCACTGTGTCATACAGATCCTTGCTTTCTGGACGTTAAAGCTATCGTTGGCCACAGGTTTGTTACACCGGTAGTTGAGCTATCTACAACCAACATCACACTTGTCTACTGCACACTGTGAAACCGCCCTGTAGCAGCAGCAGCTCAGGAATAAAATTCCCCTAGTGTAGTGGTTTTTCAAATTTTTTAAGTTGTCTACCCCTTTCCAAATAATGTAGTTTACCTTATAGCCCTCCCCCCCCATCTGAGATAGGGTCATAATATACCTATGAAAACGGTGGGGGAGGGAGGTCTGTTGTTCACCATGACAGTATTTTTCTCACATACCCCCTGATGAGCGCTCATGTACCCTAGAGGTACACATATCCCAGTTTGAAAACCACTGCCCTATTGCAAAAGTCCAGAGCACTACAACTTGAGCTAAAGAACAATTAATCTCCATTGGTATAAGTAGTGTATTACCTAGGACACAGAGTTTAGCAGTCCTTATAGCACCCACAGCGCTGGCTCTAGGCACCAGCAAATCAAGCACGGGCTTGGGGCAGCAGAATTCCAGGGGTGGCATTCGGGTTTTTTTATTTTATTTTATTTTGCTTCGGCAGTTGCCCTGAGCACCCAGTAGAAGGCAGTGGTTCATATGCATACCCAGCCATTAATTACACTACTAGGTTGTGGTTTGCAGTATTACTTGCTAAAGATAAGTGTTACAAAACAGTTCATACACACTGCACCTTCCTTCTACACTTCCAGGAACATAACTGTAACATTCCTAGAAGTGGAGAAGAAAGCTGCAGCCTCCCTTAGATGTATTTAGTTTCACATTCATTGATGTATATCATTACCTGCCTTTTCCATCAGCTCCAAATTAATTCATGCAAAAGAATCTAAACAAGCATAAGGGAGTCTGAGTTGATGTTGATGTACTTGTCAGTCATTGTGAACAGAAGTGACCACTGTATCAAGAAAAGCAAACACAAGGAAGGCACAGGAATATGTAAAATAAAGCTGAAATTCCCATAACTTGCATATTCTTACAACTTAGTCTGGCTCATCAGGATGTATGTTAGACTAAATTAGACTCCCTTACATATGAATCAGCAGGTGAGATTAAATTCAAGGGAATCCAATGAATGACTGCAAGGGAGTACAAATGTTCATCATTTCTGCATTTGGCCCCTTGAATTTAGCTGAGTACAGGCGTTAAATAAACTTTTAAACAAGCGCAAACTGTCCTTGGGAGTTACAGCTTTAAATCTCATATTTTCTTACCATTACTTTGGTCAGCACTATTTTTAGAAAGAAGGAGGAAAAGAAAGTGCTCCTTTTTCAGACCATTGTGGTTTAGTTTCTAATACCACACAGGATACTATAATTTAATATTTGATTGTTTTAATCAGGGATCAAGTTGGGGGGAAATGAAAATACTGTCCTAAGCTACACAGTTTCCCTGCTCCAGCTTCCATCCCATCCATGTTTCTGTACAGAATCTTTATCTACAGTTCTACTCCCCTCTCCACAGCTTCCTGGCCCAGGAGACATTTCCCCAGTCATATCCATTTACACCCTCCTGTGTTTGGCTTCCTGAACTAAGGGTCTTTGCCCCAGTTCCATTACTATTACCATTCCTCTGCATGTGCATCTCCCTAACTCCCACAGGACAGGTGGCTTGGGCTATGCCGGATGGAGGCAGATCCTGCTAACATGAGTGGGTCAGCAACAGCAGTTCCTTCTAGTAGAAAAAGTGCTACAGCCATCTGAGAATGGGATTTTGGCCTGGTCTACACTAGGCGTTTAAATCGGTTTTAGGAGCTTAAAACCGATTTAACGCCAAAACCGTCCACACTAGGAGGCACCTTATATCGATTTTAATGGCTCTTTAAACTGGCTGTCTGCCTCTCTCCCAAGGAGGAGGTAACGCCAGTCGGTATTAATATATCGGATTAGGTTAGTGTGGACGCTGATCGACGGTATTGGCCCTCCGGAGCTATCCCTACCCTGCACAGACCGCGCCTGACCCAATCTGAACTTCGATGATGCAGGATGCAGTGAAAAAGTAAAAGCCCAAGCTTTTTTTTTTTGTATTTCCTGTTTGCCCAGCGGCGCTCAGCGAGGCATGTGTGGCAGAGCAAAAATGCAAAAAAAAAGCAAAAGCATGGACCATGCGCGGATGTGGGATGTGATCCAAGGGCAGGCAGGCCCGTCGTTAATCCGTTAGAAATTCAGAAAGAGAATCCTAAATTCAGAATCCAGACAAAAAATCAGACAACAGCGCACTGCAGCGTGACAAGTGTAACGGAGAGTAAAAAGAAAAGCATGGACAAAACTGGTGAGGAGGACTGGAGACCTAGTGCTATGAAACTGTCTTGCAACCCTGGCTGAGCTCCAAATGCTTGCTTCTTTGGCCAAATGCAAACACAGTGTCAATACAGTCAATCATGAGTCACCCAACCCCACCCAGCCCCCCTCCCCACCCCCACCCCCCCCACCCCTCTGAGCCTAAATCTTCTTTCTCACCTGACTCTATCATGCACAGCTGCCAGAGAGAGATGCAGCAGTCAGCAGCAGTGCACCAACACATCCTGCCATGATCCGATGGGGATGATGGAAATCTGATGGAAACATATCAAATCAATCAGCATCTCATGATCAGCATCAAAGCATCCATCCTCATCATGAAAAAGCTTCAAATCATGATCATGACTGGTAACCGTCCTAAAATCATCCGGCTGGCTTAATTTTTTTGTTTTTTGGGGGATGGGGTGTGCAATGTAACCATGGATCATCAACCATCATCAGGGCCCAGAAGGCATCACATCCTCCCCCAGCCCCCTTCAAGAGTAAGCCCAGTTTTCATTCCTAAGCCCCTGGACTGGGGCTTCCTGCACTTCTCTCCTGTCTGTGTCTGCCTACATCTGCTGCTGAGGCTGCTCTCAGCTACATTGCCTTCAACCTCACATTTCCTAATATTCCTGTTGTGTCTTTTATTCATCTTCTTCAACAATGGGAGGGGGGGGGCAGGGGGAAGTGGCAGAAGGGGAGAAAAGAAAAAAGAAGGGGCTGATAGCCAGGCAGGTTGTAGGTCTGCCTGTGCAGAGTGGTTCTACTGATAACTGACAGAGCATCTGGTGTTTCTGCTGTGCAGAGCAGCTGGTTCTCTTTTGGCTATCTAGCACACTTTCAGCAATTCTTCAGCACTGATTAGGCATTTTTAGATCTAAAAGGTTCCTTAAAAT
The DNA here is from genome assembly GCF_016161935.1 of Mauremys reevesii. Taxonomy (NCBI): domain Eukaryota; kingdom Metazoa; phylum Chordata; order Testudines; family Geoemydidae; genus Mauremys; species Mauremys reevesii. The sequence goes on along the minus strand of NC_052627.1, from coordinate 98,115,613 downwards.
CAAATTCTACTATCCGTACAGAATCCCTTTTAGAGAATCCTTTAAAAATCCTTCCTCGACGACACGAGCAGCCAAGGGACACAGTAACGTCAGCAAACTGTGACATCAAGCGAAGCCAAAGAAGCAAGAGGAAATGGACAAGGGACTGCTGTCTATCCAAAGCTTGGCAGCTCTCCTGAAAGTTCTCCCCTTCTTTAACTGCATCAAAAATTCTTACTCACAAGCACACAAACCACCCCACCCAGCACCCCACCCCAACCCCTTGGCACCCACCCACCCCCCCACCCCCCCCCTTTACTGAAACAATTACTCCTCTCTGCACATAGCAACATCCTTGTCAACACCCTTGCAGATGCAGATGGGCATCGCATGTGGCAGGCATCCCCATGAGCTGACATCCATCACATGTGGATCCTGGGTCCTCTGAATCACAATCATCATCATCATCATCATCATGCCATCATCTCAGCTGCATGGAAGCACATCCCCATGACATAACTGCATGGATCATCATGGTACTGGGCTGGATTTTTTCTGGTCCCTGGATGGTGCCTATGCTAGGTAATTTTGGTGGATGGAGCAACAGCAACATACACCATCAGCCCCCCTCATCAGCAAAAGGGGCATCAGTCCCCCAGCCCCCTGACTTCATGTGTAGCTGCCCTAGCTGCCATGCTGGCTGATGTCCTGTCACCCTGGACACTCTCTGGAGGCTGCTTCTCACTGCATCTTATGATAGGTGTATTGTGCTGGCTATGCTGTCATTTCTTCATCATTCACACACAAGGAAGGCTCTGGGGTAAGTTCAAGCAACAAGTGGTGACAAAAGACAGCAATCAACAACAGGGGCCACAGAATAGCTTGCAAAGGGTGAATAGCTGCAGTCTGCAGCTGGTGACAGGAGCACACAGCTCTCTCTTCAGCATCTGGATAGTCAGCACTCTCTCTACTTGCCTATATTATAACAGCACATCTGTTATTTTTTAGATATGAAAAAATCTATCAGGCTATTTTATATCCCTATTATCGCTCTCAAAGGTATCTCCAAAATCTTCCAGACAGACAGCATCTATCCAGCGCATCAGCGCACTGTTGACAAATTTTACACGGGAAGCCAAAAGCCAAAAAATCAGCGCATGAGCGCACTGACTGAATGCAAATGGATCCAAAGCTGACTGAGGCTCCGCATGTTGCATTCTTGGCTGAAATCCCAACAGTTCCAGCAGCAAACACAGTCACAGCCTCAGGGGCCCCCACTGCACCCACTCACCCACCCCCCCCCCACCCCCCACTGACAAACAGCAATGTCACCCTATCACACCCCCCACCCTCACCCCCTTTACTGCAGATAGCAGCACTGGTGACTGCTGCAGCAGACCCCACTTTTATCCTGCATATGGGCAAAAACGCGTGATTGCAGCAAAAAGCAGGCATCCATGCTTGATCGCAAAATGATGGAAATCCATCCCATGAAAATCATCCATCCCATCCCAATCATGGAAATCTCTGAAAAATGATGAAATCAGCTGAAGGACAGCCATCTGGCTGGTGGCCTTAAGGTGGATGGCTGGGGCCCCCCCAATATCCTTGGATGGATCAGCCCTCCATCAGCCCAGGGGATGGATCCAGGAAACCCCTCTCAATCCTCAAAATTCAGTGGTTGCCCTGGACAGCAGGCACACTGCTGCTGGTCTCTGTCACATTCTGCCCCTACTGGAGGCTGAATGTCATGCAGCAGCTGGAGGCTGCCTTCACACATTTCTTCCTAACAAGTCAGTGTTCCAAGATTCAGGCTGCATTCCACTATTTCTTCATCTGGGGATCACACAAGTGTTCTGAATAAAGAAGAAGGCACAGACAGGCATGTGGGGCACAGCCAGGAGGTGCAAGGGAAGCAGAAAAAGAACAGAATCAACAGGTGGCACAGCAGCAGGAAGCAGCCCCTGTGAATATTATAAGGGCTCAGCACAGATTTAGACAGACTTCTTAGCACACTCTCCCAAGGGAAGCAGCATTCAGGGCATTTTTTTAGATTACCCCATACAGCCAGGGGGGCAATTTGGCCAGCAGCCAATGGCACAAATTTTTTGGCTATTACAGCAGGGCTGGGGCAAACAGCCTATGGCTTGCAACGATGGGGGGTGGTGCACTGGGGGTAGCACATATGGCTGGCAACCCAATTTATGGAAGGAAAGGCTCTGAACCATGAAGGGGCAAATGCAAATGGTAATAATGTGGTTAGGATGGCATGCTAAGGCTAGTAACCAAAACTGCTGCAATGCAAAGCAGTGCATGGCAAGCGCAATGAGTACTGATACCAAAAAGCTCTGCCATGCTGTAAGCATAATATGAGCAAGGCAATCTCTGATGCATGGGCATCTGCCAGGGCAATCCAAAACAAAGCAAGGAAGCATGCATGCTGGCCATGATTGGCATCTCCCAGAGTGACTGCCCAGGCAAATTTTGCCCCCACAGTTTCTGGGATGCCAACCCGAACCACAAGATCCGGGGGAACAAACCCAGAGGCATGATTTGAAGGGGGAGGCCATGGGCTGTGGAATAGGCACCCACAGTGCAGACTTGTTTACGCTTAGCTAATCGAGGCTAGCCACTATGTGTTACACAAATGTTATTTTATAAAATCTGTTTTACAAACCGGTTTTTTTGTTTGACCTTAATTTGTTATAGCTTTGACTGCCTCTGGATTGGCCAGTATCATCAACATTAGTCCTGGGGAAATGGCTAGGAAAACAGAAAACAAATGTAGTCTTCATATCAGTGAGGTGGGTATGTTGGGATTTCCTCCAATACCTCTTTCCACTTGGCTTCCTAAGAACTCAGTTTGGCTCCAGACTTGGTCCCTCACGTATCTGTATTTGGTATACAGCAATGCTACACTGAGCAGACTGAAACCCAGGGGGTGGATGCAGGGTACATCACCGATCCAAAGTTACGCAGAAACCCTCTCCTTTTATATACATTTACACATCTCATTGCACATACTATACATTGCATCACAGATTTTGGGATTGGCTTGGTTACTCTGTAGGAACCAATACCTGTACAGCATGCTCTGTCCATGTTCCACCCACTCTTTACCTTATCTTTACATTCCCGACTATCTGGTCCATTGTTATCTTGTTCTTCATAAATGGTTCCCTGGGTGTTCCCTCCCCTTATCTTAGCTAGTTCAGACATTCTGTCTCTTAGCTCCCTGACCCATTTACCTGTCTTTTAGTTATCACAAACATTTCTGTTTTCAGTGTTTAACTCCCTAATCCTGTCTTCCAAGAAATGAGGCCTTTCCCTTGTTTCATTACTCATGTCAAGCCAGGCCTACAGGATAGACTCTATATATTCACATACACCCACAATTTCAGCTCTGGGAACAGAATGTTAAAGGTATTTGCATGCCTAAAGATTCAGATGCACAGTGGGATTTTCAAAAATGCCTAGATGTCTAAATCATATTTGAAATCAATGGGAGGGTGCCCAGGTGCTTTGAAAAATCGTAATAGGTGCCATTCCGAATCTTTAAGTGCCTAAATACCATTAAAAATCTGCCCCCAGGTTTAAAAAACACAATTTAATTCTGTTTCCTAAATCTCCACCATGCAAGCAATTTTGGTACAAGAAAATATCACTTAGCCACATGCTGTGCCCTTTGCTATCTTTTATAATGTATAAAGATTACCTTGGAAATGTATTCATTATTTTGCTTTGACATTTTTCATTAAAATTTTTCTTGCTGTTAGTTGCAACCTAGTCCTGTATCCCATTGTACAGTCATCAGTGTCTTGCGAGTGGACCCAGTCACTGGGTCTCATGTGGTTCCATGCCACCCTCTCCAGTCTGATTTTACCCCTTCTTGTGAGTCCAAGGTTCATCAGTATTTCAAACTGGGTAGAGTCCCTCCTACCCACTCTCTCTTTGAAGTCCTTCTTAGGTGTGCCAATGGTCTGGTTCCTTTCACAGAGGAATCTTGTTCTTAAGTATAATCTCTGTCCCTCTACCATGTGCGACACCTCCTTCCCACAAGTCCCTGTATGGAAAAACCACTGGTCCTGGGGAGGGCCAGCAGTTAAGAGAAAACCCAAGTCAAGGATCCCAGATCACAGCCTTGATGGCTTCTCAGTGATAGTCCTTTCTTGGGCAGAGTAGTTGTCTGGAATACATTACCACAGCAAGTTTAGACCTGTGCAGTCACAGTGCTAATATCTTCACTCACAGTACAACATAGGTTCATAAATTGATACTAGATATCAAGAGAAGAGAGGTTGATGTTATTTGGTCACAGTACATATTTTTCTTTCTTTTTTTTGGTAGGTGTAAACTCTCCAATCTCTGCTCTGTCCTACTTAGTTGAATACCCGTGTCTGCATAAACTGAATGTACAGTAAGATCACAGCATACTCTAGAGTATATCTACCCATGCCTGCACTTAATTTTTTTCTGACTCAACCTCATGCCTCCCCATTAATATCAGACAACCTGAAGTTGTTCTGCACTTACATTCTATATATTTTGTCATTTATATGCCATACACAATTTGCTATAAAGTTAATTTGTATGTGTGGGGAATGTGTGTTATTTTATGACTTAAGCCCTACATCATTTTTTCTTCTTTTTAATAGAAGTGAAAAAGCTAAGTTTATCAGATTCTAGGATCTCTCTCGATTGGATGACTAAAGAATATTGTAAGTTCTCTGTCATTATGATAAAGCAGAGCTAAAAAAAATCTTTACAAAAATCAAAAAGGAAGTTGCATTCCACTAACTTGATGCAATTCAGATATGATGTAAGGGACAACACTATTTTAAGAGCTGACAGGCTTGAAAACTCCAGCGATTTTATTATCTGATAATATCCCCTTCCCTTGAGTTTCTATGCTACTATCAAAATTATTTGTGAGGTAGTGGTTTTTTTTTTAAGTATATGGAGGTAAAATTGTCAGTTTAGAAATTAATTCTATGCAGAAGTTGCAAGGCTTTTACTGCTTCACTAGCAGTTGTTGATTTGCATATTTTATACATTGAGCAAACAAACCAAACATTTTAAAAAAAAATAGAGGGAGCAAGCAGGGAGATATTGGGGCTGTTCCAGCCTAAAATATAAACAGAGCTTTAAAGAAGGTTATGCATGATGAATATACAGATGTTTGCCACTAAAAGCAACTATACTCACTAATTTAGCCCTTAAAACACCTTCCTTTCTCAATAATTGGCAACAAGCATGATTTGTTTTGCACACTATCTAGTCCATAAGAGTGGCCCACCCAAACCTATGTTTAAGTAACTAGTAAATATTGACATCTAAAATACACAGGGGCAGATCCTCCTCTGGTGTAAATGGTCATGGCTCCATCACCTGAGGTTCTGCCCCAGACTTCCTCCATCAGAGGTTTGCCCTAGGATTTGAGAGATTATTAAACTAGCATTACATTACTCTAGTTTGTTCAGTCAGTTTATAACACTGAGAAAAATCTTCCAATACACATATATTTGCTTAAAACCACACCCAGAGAAAAACAGGTTATAAATGTCTATGTCCTGCCTATTTCATTTAAGAACATCCCCAAAATTGATTAAATACACTAACAATTAGCTCCAGTTATAATTTAGGGGAAACAATTACCTCTCCTGTTATTGTACCCACAGATCTGATACGCTAAACTAGGGCTGCCACCTGTTTCCAATTTACAGGGGGATCAAAGTTTTTTGTAGCTTTATTATCATTACGATTATTATAAAGTCAGTATGGTCTGGAGGACTGCACACAGAGCTCAATACCAATCCTGGGTCTGCCACTGTGTCTTTAGGGAAGTTAGATCGCCTTTCAGGGTACGTTTCTCCATCTTTAAATTTGGGATAATAATACTTACCAACATACTTAATAAGGATGTTTTGAAGATTAGTTACTGTCTATACAGTTTTTGGAATGCATCAAGCAGTATAAAATTACTATTATCAATGTTTCAAACAACCAGCAGATACAATTTAGATAATGCTTTCCCAGCCAGAAGGGTCTTTTGTGATTCTGATATAATTCTGATATAATTGTGGTCTTTTGTGATTCTGATATTAACCAGTATATCATGGTTAATCAAATATTAACCATATTAATATTTAGAAATAAACTGACCATGGAAATTAAATAATCTAGCACCATTTTAACAGGAAATATTATAGCATCATGTGATTGTGAGGAAAAAAAAAGTGAAAAGATTTTGCCCCTCAGGAAACATACAGGCAATTGAGTAACCTTAGCATGGAAATGAAAGATAGTGTTGTGACACTGGTCTGGGACAGGAGTGCTGGGATCAGGTTCTGGCTTTGCTACAGACTTTCTGGGTGACCTTGGACATGTCACTTAGGGACAAATTACCAAAGGCATTTGAACACCTAAAGGTCCAGGTATGTATCTAGTGGGATTTTCAAAAGTGCCTATGCTGGTTAGATGCCAAACTCTCCTGGGTTGCTTTTGTAAATCCCACTAGGCGCCTATCTGCAGCTTTGTGCTTAAATACCTTTGAAAATCTGCCCCACAATCTACTATGCCTCCATTTCCTACCTGCAAAATGGGGCTAATAATACTTCCTTTCCCTCACATATACCTTTGTCTTGTCTATGTAAGTTCTTAAGGACAGAAACTGGCTCTTTTAAATGTGTTTGTGCAACACCACAATAGGCCCTGATCTAAACTGGGGCCTCTAAATGCTATGTAGTATTAATAAATAAATAAAAATAAATAAATAATACAGTGGAACAATTTACCAAGGGTCATAGTAAATTCTCCTTCACTGAATTTTTAAAATTGGGAGTGGATGTTTTTCTAAAAGATCTGCTCTAGGAATTATTTGGAGAGGTTCTATGGCCTGTGTAGGAGGCCATAATAGATTGTCACAATGGTTCCTTGTGGCTTTAGAATCTATGAAGCTTTTGTTATTAATCTGTCTTTCCTTTTCTAGACGACTGATTCTGCAGAAACAGAATATAACTGTCTTTAGCTTGTTGACACTATCCTTTGTAAAAATCCCTCCTTTAGTAAGCATCTATCCCCTCCAGTCTGAGACTCTGCTCTCACATGTCCCTCAATCTGGAAGCATCCTCATTTTATCATTTTACCCCCATGTTATCTGTGTTTCACACTAATTTGGAGTTCCCTTTCTTTTTCTGGTGAATATTATTATTTTTCAGTAACAGAGTCATGAAGGTGAGGTTATAGAGAGATACTGGCAATTTAAAAAATGAATCCTAAGGTATTATATATGTTTTCTCCTTTTTGGTCTTTGTCACACATTGAGCTGTGGCAGACTGAAAAGCATGCTCTGACAAGATCCAAAACATCCTGCCAGGGAACAAAATAGAAGCCTCCATTGACATGAGAATGTTCATGAATACACTACAATTTTGAAAAGTAACTTTCCTTTTCCCATGTTGGGCTTGTTTTTTTCTGTGCCCTCCATATGTTAAGCAGATCAGTGCAATTTCACAGAGCATCTGATCATGAGAGCACACTTCTTCATCTCATGGAAACTCCACTCTGTTAGTGCTTCAAAGCCACCATGCATTAAGGGAAGGGCTGTGAATTAGAAGTCTCTCTTGTGTTCCAGATTGTTGTGAAAAAATTGTACACAGTGTATGATTCTAGTGCTCATACCACTGGACAAAAGAGGAGCCTCAGAAAAGCCACAAGCTACTTTAAGCAAAAAAAATCTAGTGGATTTACTCCAAATTGTGGGCACTCGTGAATCAGGCTGTCTGCAGCCCATAGTGGACCCATCAGTTATTTAGTTGGATTGCTTCTCATCATTTTTTGTAAGGAGATTAAGCAGATGAGGAATAATATGTGGTATCTATGGCAGAGCAGAAGGGGCTGATCAGCCTTCCCCTGTAGGTGTTTCAAACTCACTTGTTGCCATTGAGCTGTAAAAGATCGATAAGGAGGCAGTGAATACATTGGCTCCCTGCACTATAAGAACTATAGTATGACCTGCACCCAAAATAACATCCTTGGGCAATAAGCTCTTAGTGAATCACAGGGTTTTATTTATTTTTTTTTTATGTGATGATTATGGAGAATGTTCCATCACTCCCAGTTGGCTCAGATTTTTTAATTGTACAATGTTCAAGCTGATTTCTAGATAGCATAATATGGTCCCCATTATAAAAGTGAACATGTTTAGGGAAAAACTGTCACTTCATGATCATCTCTCTGGGGTAGGATGACATAGCAGCTCTATGTTATACCCCCTTCCAACATTGCTTAGATGTGCAAACCATCCCATGACTTGATTCTAACTTGCTATATTTGCTTCCTATGTGTATTCAGAACCAATACTACCACCCCATTACACCATCTTTATACCAATGTAACTATTGAAATCAATGACAAAATTGGTCTAACCTAGTAGAGAACTAGGATAGGTATTTACTGTTTTTCTTTCTCCTAATGATCCTGGAAACCTAAAACAGCTCTGGGACAATGAACTGGGTTATCTTCTGGTTTATACATTAGCAGAATTATTAACCAAATACCAACTGAAGAAACTGTTTTTGAATTGCACAGTGTTGTTGTTGTCATGTTGGTGCCAGGGTATCAGAGACACAAGGTGGATGAGAATATCTTTTATTGGAAGAGCTCTGTATGAGCTTGAAAGCTTGTCTCTCTCACCAACAGAATCTGGTCCGATACAAGATATTACCTCACTCACCTTGTCTCTAAATTAAACTCAGAGTTACCCCTCTGAAGGCAATAGGGTTACTTAGGTGTGACCAAGTACCTACGCTGAGGGTAAAGGGTTACATAGATATAACTGAGGAGCAACAGATGACTTACTGATTTTTTTTTTAAACCACAGATTGCTGCTGATACATGAGTCAGTAAGAACCCAGCTTGACCTTCAGGTCTGAAAGAAAGGCTGCAGGGCTGGCAAGTAGAAACAAATCCCCATCTTATTTGTTGACTGAGCAAACTTTGTATAGAACGGTTTGAGACACAGTAAACATAGAAACTTGTAATACCAGTTTTAAAGAAATGCTTTCCAAAGTATAATGCTTATAATTAGTCTTATAATAGCCTTTTTTTCTTTATAGACTGTATTTGGTAGAATCCAGGATACATCACCCCCTACCCATCCCTTTCACCTTCACAGAAGAACCTCATGAAAGCAAAGGATGATGTTTCTATTCAAGGGGATAGATAGGAAGTTTGCTGTATACCCCAGTTATCCTTTACTATTAGTTTCATATTTTAAAAACTCTCTGCCCATGAATAGCTATTGGAGAGGCAGCGGCTGGGTTTAAAGCAGCTGGTCTTAAAGATTGTGAGATTCTAAAAAGGAACTAAGTGAGAAGAACCCAGTCCACCTGAGAAGGACAGCTGGAGGCAAGCATGAGAGGCCGATGCCACAACAGGGTATAGGCAATCATGTTGCTTTTGAAGTCTGTTCTGCTAATGGGGGGGGGGAAGCCATTTTCAGTCTTGAGTATTAGGAACAAACTAAAGGAAGCCATTTTAGTCAAAGAGCAGCTATGATTTTTTTGCTTCTGATTGCAGCTGAGTTATGCTAACATTTAAGAAATCCTGATTATCCTCAGGTGAGGTGTTTCAAATTTATTAGGACCAGACCCTCAGCTGGCAGAAGTTACTAAAGCTCAACCAAAATTTTGCCGAGCTACACCAGTTGACAAGTTCAGGATCTGGCCTCTCATCTCTTCTTCAACCTCACCACACATATTAAGAGTCAAGTTTTCCTCCCACATTGTGTTCTACTAAGGTATCAGATACTAACAATAAGGGCTAAATTCCATTTTTGATGACAATAGCATCGCTGCAAGCAGAATTTGGCCTGTAGACATTGCACTTAAAAAAAGAAAAGAGGTGCTGACAAATTGAAAACAGAGCTCTTTCATAGCAGGCTTCCACAGCCTCTCCCATTGCAAAATTTAATTAAATACATAATTAAATAAGCACTACACTAATAACTGGGTAGAAAAGGGCAATGTTTTTCTTACATAGTCAAATGATGCAACACGAACATCAGTCATGCTTAACTAGAAAATATTACCACTCATCAAAAAGGTAAACCTTGATCCATCAGGAATAAGTCTATTCCAAAATAACATAATATTGTACCTACTCTAAGAAAGAGAACCAAATGTGAACAAAGAAATCTCATTCCTATATGGGAATAACAATGCTCTCCAGTTAAATAGATAGGAAAGTAAGGCACTTGACTATTTTTACAGTTGTGCTATCCATCTTTCTTTAAGTGAGAACAGGAGATCTGATTTGTCAAACTCTGTCCTAATTCAGCAAAAATCATTTTTTATAAATAAAGGCATGGGTAGAACCTCTCCATTCCCCTTGCACCACTGATCCCTCCTTAAAATGCACTTTTGATGCCTGAAAGAAACTACCCATTGGAATGGAAGCAAGAGTACAGTGATGCATATTTATTTTATTTTAAAAAAGTGTGTACAGGTGCTCAGGTAGATATGGGCTAGGTATTATGTAGGACGCCAAGTAGGACAGCATAATATAAGGTTTATTTTTTTTAAAAAGTACATATTTTGATTTTATCTTCTTCCTTCACTCTTCTTGTGTTGCTTGTCTTAGGCCCAGATCCTGCTGTGAACTCCATTGTAACTGCTCAGAGCCACTGGAGTCAATGGGGCTCCATACAGGTCCCTGCAGAGCTTACTGGAGCACTGGAAATCCAACTAAGCTTGTAGGGGCAGAAAATGCATCTTTGGACAGGACTGAACACAACATAATACTACAATAGCTAACAATAGTTAACAATAAGCTATGGTTACGCTAGCTAGAATAGAAATGCAAAAGGAATATAAATCATCATACTTCAGAACATAAACTGACCACTGCCTGGCGTTAGAAAGAAGTTTCCTCTTTGCCATATTATTGGACAATTGCCCATTATGGGGGTTTTATGGCTTCCTTTGAAATATCTAGTACTGCCCACTGTCAGATACACAATGGTGGGTTGAATGGACTACTGGTCTGATGAAGTATTTTAATTGCTATGTAATACCTTTATATGAAGGTTTCTGCTCGTCTCTCATTGTGCTACTATGAACTGCTCTCATATAGCAGAGAGCATTTTAACACCAGAGACAGAAAAGTCCTTACAAATATACTCAGATACAAATGGAACTATGAACTCAACAGAATGCATTTCTTTACAATCAAGCACTGAACTTTGCATTTAAAAGATGCAGTATAAACATAAATCCTTGTCTCTCCATAGCATGCTGTAACCTACCATTCAACCAGCACAAAGTCCACTTCCTTTATGATCAGCAATGCTTTAATGTTAAGGTATTCTGAAAGGAATGTGTATCTTCTAAATGCTAGTACCTTGGTCTAGCAATCTATTTTGATCCCTACATTTAAAAAAATGATTTTATTTTTAATTCCTCAGATACAAGTTGACATGAATGTCCGTTTACATATTCACTTGAATATCCACTGCTATTCACTCTGACGAATATTTGATCTGTTTAAACTTCATACAGTTTATGAAAATTAAGTTTGGGGTGAATTCTGAATGAGAAATATCCAGCTAAACATGTTATTTCAAAAGGAAAACAAAGACACAAAGGAGCTGATTGCCTACTCCGTTACACCAATTCGGCACTGGTGCAGATTCATAGAAATCAGAGTTGCAATACTGTAAAACTGCCAAAATGGAATAGAGAACTAGGTTCTAAGGGTGAAACCCTGGCCCCATAGAAGTCAATTAATGAGTTACAGAGAAATATACTAGCAAAAATTACCATTTTAAAGAGCAATCCCCTATCTACTTCAGTGTTCATTCTTGCACTGCTTTGATTTTTCAAATGGGACAGTATCACTGGGTATCATGGTGGTGCTTGAGTCAGCAGTGTTTGATGTCTGTAGTAAGACCGAGAGGCCATCTACAGATTAAAACACCATACAATCAGTTCCATACTTACATAGGACTACATTTTTCAGATTAGCAGATTTTATAACTAAAACAAAAATATTTTCTAAGTACATATTCAGCATTTATCATTATTTTTAACTGCTAGTCTCTCAGGATGAAAACCTCCCACCAAATCAGATGTAAAGGAATAGGCCAGTTCTGCTCTTTTGAGGTGGCTATTTTAGCAACTGGACTTCAGGCATCTTGCCCATTATTGTACAGCCCTTTCATGGGAGGTCTTTAACGATTATTATTAGTTAGCACCCACTATATTCATGTAAAGACAGCATGGTCATATCCTTATCCCACTCCCCAATCCCAGCTGTCACATGCAGAGGGTGCAGAATCCCCTCTGCATCTACTTCAGGGCTGCCCACGCTAGGCAATTTCCCTGAATAAATTTCCCCTTGTGCAATCCACCCCAATATGTTACTCAGGATTTTTAAGAACTGGTCTGAAATTAACACAGTTAAATTCAATAAATACTACACTTAAGAAGGAAAAAACAAATACACAACTACAAGAAGAGGAATAAATGACTAGGTAATAGTATTGCTGAAAAACATCTGGGGGTTATAATGGTTCACAAACTAACATGAGTCATCAATGTGATGCAGTTGTGAAAGGCTCATATGCTGGGGCATATGAACAAGAAAGTCAATCATCCTGCTTTACTTGGCGTTAGTGAGGCCTCAGTTGCTGTATACTATGTAAGAGTAGAATATTCAACGAGCTGACTGAGTAGATATCTGCTTATCTTCGAAAAGTCATGGAAGATGGGAGAAGAAAAGGGCAACTATAGTGCCAATCTATAAAAAGGACAACCTGGGGAATTACAGACCAGTCATCTTAACTTCAATACCCGGAAAGATAATGGAGCAAATAATTAAGCAATTAATTTGCAAACATCTAGAAGATAATAAGGTGATAAGTAACAGTCAGCATGGATTTGTCACGAACAAATCATGTCAAACCAACAAAATAGCTTTCTTTGACAGGGTAACAACCCTTGTGGATGGGAGAGGGGGATGCAGTAGATGTGGTATATCTAGACATTAGTAAGGCTTTTTATACTGTCTTGCATGACCTTCTTCTAAACTAGAGAAATACAACCTAGATAGAGCTACTGTAAGGCTGGTGAATAACTGGTTGGAAAACTGTTCCTAGAGACTAATTATCAGTGATTCACAGTCAAGCTGGAAGGGCATATCGAGTGGAGTCCCACAGAGATCAGTTCTGGGTCTAGTTTTATTCCATATCTTCATCAGTGATTTAGAGAATAGCCTAGAGAGTACACTTAGAAAGTTTTCAGATCATACCAAGCTGGGAAGGGTCACAAGGCGTCCTTTGGGGGATAGGATTAAAATTCAAAATTATCTGGACAAACTGGAGAAATGGTCTGAAGTAAATAGGATGAAACTAAATAAGGACAAATGCAAAGTACTCCACTTAGGAAGGAACAATCAGTTGCAACATACAAAATGGGAAATGACTGTCTAGGAAGAAGTATCATGGAAAGGGATGTGGGGGTCATAGAGGATCACAAGCTAAACATGAGTCAAAAGTGTAACACTATTGCAAAAAACCCAGATATTCTGGGATGTATTAGCAAGAGTGTTGTAAGCAAGACACAAGTAGTAATTCTTCCACTCTACTGTGTGCTGATAAGGCCTCAGCTGAAGTATTGTGTCCAGTTCTGGGTGCTACATTTCAGGAAAGATGTGTACAAATAGGAGAAAGTCCAGAGAAGAGCGTTAAAAATGTTTAAAGGTCTAGAAAACATGACTTGAACATGAAGGAAAATTTAAAAAAAAATTGGTTCATTTAGTCTGGAGAAGAGAAGTCTGGGGAATGGAGGGCATGATAACAATTACATAAAAGGTTGTTACAAAGAGGAGGGAGAAAATGCCTCAGTGGTTCACAGTAGAGAATACCAGATTCAGGACAAACTGTTGAGAAACAGGGTAGACTTACCACATACTGGTGACAGATTTCAGAGTGGTAGCCGTGTTAGTCTGTAACAGCAAAAACAACGAGAAGTCCTTGTGGCACCTTAGAGACTAACAAATTTATTTGGGTGAAAGCTTATACCTAAATAAATGTGTTCGTCTCCAAGTGCCACAAGGACTCCTTGTTGTTTTCACATACTGGTGGTTATTCTATCATTAGATATACCAAGCCAGTAACAAAAGTAAATTTCTGTCTCACCACACCCATTAACTTCATCAGATGCTCTACTTTGTCCTCCTTGTTTTTCCGTTTTAATCATTTCAGTAATATTTATTTTAATACTGGACTACAATTGCTCAGAACATTTCAAATATGACCTTGCTAGTCCCTTACATTGCCGTGATGAAATTATTTCTTTACCATAATATGTAGGCCCTGTGTTAAGGTGTCTGTTTGCTATGTCTATGGTTATTTCAGGGGCTTAAGCAGTGCAGAAACCAGCTTTTTCTTCCTATAGTTTTGAAGCAAATAACCATTTAAAGTTAATTCCTTTCCTACCCTAATTTTGTAATTTTGCATTTCTCCTTCTCACTGCTGTTAATCTGAGGGAGAATTTAAGTGTTATCACTCTTGCTTGCAAAGGAAAAAGACTTACTAAGGGTCAGATCTTGCAACTGTTACTCACTTGGAGTATCTGAGGAGTAAGGGACTACTCACATATAGAAGTCAGACTACTCTTGCAGTAAGAGAATACTTAGCAAGAATAAGAGGGTTGCGCCTGGCCCTACAACACCATCATGTAATATTTATATTTATATCTGGCTCTTTGGTGCTAGGCACTATATAAACATTTAAATAAGTTCATGCCCCAAAGTGTTTAGTCATCTAATCCAATGCTTGTTAGTACAGTACAGGATTGTTTTACAAATCTTAAATCTCTTCCCTCCACAAGAACATCCTGTAAGTCTTAAACGTGTAATTCTTCATTATTTGTATCTCTTCAAACAAGGAGCTATTCTGGTACAAGTACAATATCACAAAGAACAATCTGCCACAGTTATAATTCATCTGCCAAAATTAATCGGGCATGAGGCTATTTCCTTTTAAATTAAAACTGTGCTTGTGTTACGTAAATACCTGAATACAACAAATTCTTTAAAACAGCCCATCGTACAGCCTGTATATACATTGCTCTAGCATAGCAACTACTGTTGCATTGTAAACAAGCTGTGAAAGCCAACTTACATTTGAATACATTGCTCCTTCATCTTCATGCATGAGATGAGATATTTCTCAACAGCAATCAAGTGTTCAAATGCAGATGTCCAACAAGAAAGTTGTAATTTCCTGGTGCTCTAAGGGACAAAAAACATAGTAATAAGTGTGTAACTTCCTTAACTGTTCCTATAATATATAATGATAAATTCCCATAGAGAACTTTCTGATAATGGACTTTTGTACCATGAAGTCACATTTTCACAAAGGTCTCCTTATTTCCTTATTGTATTCAAGATTACAGAGCGAGCCAAAATAACTTTCAATTCCAAGGTATAATTTATTCATTCAACCACATATTGGAAATATAAATTGTTTCACCTTACATTATTGAATAGGTTTTAGATAAATGTGTTTTCTAAGTTAACTTAGGTATTCTCCCAAATATGCATAGGGAATTCATGAAGGTAATATGCATTAATGCAAATAGGAGTTGGGTGTATAATTCTTTGACAATAACCATTAGGTATCTGGAAGAACTTGTATATGTAACACTGTCATTTCTAAGGGATATGATAGACCACAGATTCTAATAAGATCTCCTACATTCAACGTAGTTTATTGTACATCAGACAAGATTCTAGTATCAGGTTAATTAACTATGCTTCATTTTACATGTTTTGAAAGAGAATTTGAGTTTAAATTTATCTATTCTTTTCAGGGATGCTAGAAATAGAGATGCTGCTGCACCCCTTGGCTTAAAGTACTAATAACATGTTTTTTATCATCAACATCCCCTCTATAAAATTTGTTCCAGCACCCCTCATTCTTTTTACATAAAAAAGTAACAGCTATTCTCTTCAATCATATTTGAACACCCACTAATTAAGCAACATATTTTGGAGAAGTTAACACAATGGACCCAGATCCTTACCTGACGTAAGCTGGCATTGCTCAATTCAAGTCTAGGAAGCTACATCGATTTCCACGCCTGAGAATCTGGCCCAGTAGCACCGATGACGACATACCATTGATCTACATAATAGCATTGTATTCTTCCCCATCCCGTTCCTTATACCTCCTAAAATTTTGTCTCAGAAGAGGAAATCATTCACTTCTAGTCTAACAAAATATGACTGATCTGCATAACATTGTATGACTATCATAGAAACTGTTTCTTGCTCCCCCTATCCAAATCCCTCTCATTGAAAGTATTAACTAAGCCCTGGATAATCAGAATTTCTAATGGGTTAATGACTTCCTTACATCTTTCTGAATGTTAGTGTCACATTTGTCAGCCTAATCAAGCAAACTATTATGATTTCTTTAGCTTTCCTTTTCAATGTAGTATCACTGCTGTTTTCAGTTTTACATTATAGTCAGTCCTTTCAATTTGATTAAGGAGACTTCACATTTAATAGTAATTCTTAGCATTCACTCAGTGATTGACATCTTCAAAGTACTGAGCTGACATTATCTAATTAATCCCCACAGTACCCCTGTGTGAAATTTCCCTTCACTTTTATACTGAAATAGTATTAAAAAAACCAATTGGGGCTATGTTAATTGTATTAATAGCAGTTCCTATAAAGAAAACTGTACAGAATGATTGCATAAGACATACTTGATAAGTCTTTAGTATACATTATGGGTCAAACCCAGCACTATTGTATGCTGCACTAATGGAGATTAGAGCCCCTCTTTCCCGTTCAACATCATAGCAGGATTCTAATCTACTGTTAAGGGAGAACCAAGGGTTAAAGTGGTGGCCAACTCCATGATTTTGAAAACTAGCAATCTGCTATTTTAGGGGTATTGTCCACTTCTGTTCAGCTAGATCTGGATCTAAAACTCATTGGGTGAAGTCCTGGCCCCATTTAAGTCAATAGAAGTTTTGCCATTGATTTCAGTGAGGCCAGGATTTCAGCTACCGAAGTCAACAGGAATCTTTTCATTGACTTCAGTACGCTTTGGATTAGAACCTCTAGGGTACATGTACATTTGATCTGGAGGTGTGATTTCCAGCTTGGGTGGACTACCTGCACTAGCTCTCCTTGAGCTAGCATGCTAAAAACAGCACTGTACCTAGGGTGGCATGGGCAGAGGCTCAGGCTAGCCACCTAAAAACATACCCACCTGGACCCATTTTCTGTAGCACACATTAGTAGAGGCATAGGCCGCCTTTTTCTCTGAAGGAGCAGCAGCATATTCCCTCCTTCCTTCAGTGGAATTACCTACCGTCAGCCATGCTGCTCTGCTTCAGCAGGATGACTCAAGTGTCACCAGCACTGCTCAGCTCTCGTACCATCTTGCATAGGTTCTCATAAGGACAGTTTTCCCCTGTGGAAGAGACATTGTTGACTCTTCATGGCTTGGTATTAGTTAAAATACAAGTGAACAGTAGTGCTTCACACTACTATTACTCAGTTTTTACAGTTTTAAATGAAGCTTTGGTTGTTAGTATTTCAGTTTTTATTAACATGTTCACTGCCATTAGAAAAGTGTGTTTACAAATCTTTTTAGCCATTCAGTATATATTTCAAACTCAGTACCGTTACCAGATGTGTGGCTATTTAGACCCCAGAACATCTTTACAATATCTCCAACTGTAAAAGGGTTCACTTCCTGCAGAAGCACCTGCTCATGGCTGGGTGTGGGATTAGCTATTGCCCCATCAGGCACCCCATTCTGTCAGTTACTAACACATGATCCCTCATTTTCTCTTCATGATTCATCCCTCTAGCTAGGTCACTGTGTAGGTAGCCCTCCCCTTCCAGCATAACAGAGTTCCACTCATAACAGTCTAAAGCCCTTAAAACAAGTCTTCAGCCCCAACTCTGGGCCCCACTGTCTGTTTACCCTCTTGGCTCAGGACATTGAGTGTTTCTACACTGGGTCCAAGCCCAGCAACCCTCCACAATCCTACTCCTTGCTGCTGTTTCCCTGGGCTTCTTCCTACCCAGCCTTTCTTCCCCACAGCTTCTCTGAGATGACACTTCTTTCAGGCTCAGAATCCTCAGATTTCCATGTCTGTTTCCTCCTCCGTGTTCCCAGAGAGTAACTGCAGACTCCTTATCTATCTACACCCCTCTTCTGCTACAAACTTCCTCTCTTTATAATAACCAGCCTGCTCCTGCCCCGCTAGGCTTCATGTTCAGCTAAGCCTGGCTCTCCCTGCCAATTCAGTAAATAACATAATTGACCTCTCAGGTCTGCATTCAGGGCCTGTGTAGAGTATACCCCATCCCACCAACTGATAAAACACAATTATAAATTAAATGGATTCACTTGAAATTTATGAACTGGCATGCCTAGGGACTCTTTGTAATAGTTAATGTCAGTTTGTTCTCAAGAGCTTCAGGTCATTCATAGAGATATGCCAGCAATATTCTACACTGCAAAATCACAAACAAATTTATGGTCGGACTTTCAGAGATGTTGACAATTTTTACTGGACTATTTTTTATTTATTTTATTGAACATTTTTTATTGAAGTGCAGATGCTCAGATCGCTTGAAAAATCACACCACTGCTGTATACTCCAGTAATATAATCTTGCCACACTTATGTTCTGAAATCAGTTTGGTACACACTGACATCTCTTTGTACAGTAGTCCTTTTAGTTCCTGGAAAGCCACTCCTTTTTGTCACCTAGTAACTTTTTAATAGTCAACATCAAGCTCAGAGTTTCAGAGCTAGGTACTTGATTTTTCAGTAGGACTAGGATGCAACATTTTTCTTATGCCCTGATTAAGTTACAAACAGAAGCTACAATATTTTGGAAGTGTTCTGAATGTGAGAAGTTACAATAATATTTTCTATATTTAAAAATGGAAGTAGCTGAATGTAAGATAACACCTGGTACAGTTAAACCAAGTCAAGTACTGGAACAGATTTGGCATCTAAACCTAATGATAAGAGAAACACTTCTAAAGAGTGATCTTCAAGATAATGAAGCTACAGCAGAGTATGTGCCTAGATTGATCTTTCTCATGCAACAGCTCAGCAGTTCCCTCAGCCAACAGTTACAACACAATACAGAGATCCTACAAGACACCTGCCAGCTATTGAATACTCTTCAGAACAAACACAAGCAACTGGTTTCAAGGCAAGGCAAGTAAAGATGAGTTTAACATAAAGAGAATGTATTTCATATATAATAAGACAAATTTTGCCCTCTGACACTCATGTGAAGTCATATTTTACATTCATTGGAACTTCAATATTTGTTCTTTCAGTAGAATATATTTTACTTTTTTTTCTCTCAGTGTATTTTTCTGAAGAGATAGTGAGCTAAAAAAAGGTTTCTATGTAGAATAATAAACTAAACTTAATTAATATAAAGTTTCCTTGTCTATATTGTTTTGCATTATGATTTGTATTAAAAAAAAACCAAAAACTAAGGGCTAATTCTTGGCTCTTCTGCCCTCTGGTCCTGCACAGCTCAAGCAAACCAGAAGGTCTTCCTCCAATCTTTCCTGAGGAAACTAAATTACTCTAGATTTTTCCCTTCTTAATGCACTGTTAAACTAGTCTGCTAATAGTATTTAATTACACAAATTCACATTTAATGGGTCAATTATGTGATTTAGTGTGGGATTCACATTAAAAATAGTTTCCTGAACAAAGGATAGCATGGTTTTGCAAACCAAAAGTCTCCCAAAAATCCAACCACATCAAGAATATTTAGCAAAATGTAGCAGAAAAATACAATTTCTGCATTAAATAATATTTTAGTTTAGCACACCAGGATTAAGAAACAGAGATATAATTTCCTGACTCAGCTCTTCAGCTATGCCTGTACTTATGAGTCGTAGCACTATGGTTTTTGTAAGATATCCAAGATCATACAAGAGCTTTCTAGTGAGAAAAGACCTGCTGGCAATTTGGTTTTTCCCCAACTATGTCTATGTGATCTGTATTAGCTACTTTTCATTCATTCAGAACTCTCTGATTCTCTTTGTCCAAAAAGATTCTTTTCCAAAGTCTCTCTCTTTCAGATAAAACAATGAGTTAGTTAAGAAGTTAGGAGACACTTAAACATAGACTGCCACTGTATTCTGAAACTGGGTTATCTCAGGTCAGAAAAACAAGGAAAGCATAGTCCTTAAAGTGATCACATGCTTTAAAAAAAATGCACAGAAGGAAATTTTAAGGTTAACATTGTAACAACACGTGGAAAGGCTCTTTTAATACAATGTTGGTGAATAGTCTAAAATTACTATGCATTGATATGGTTCAGCTTTTAAACACATACATGTCAGGAAATTCAAAGGTACATAGGATAGGCAAACCTCAGTTTTCAGAATGGCTCAAGAATATATGAAAAAAATGGAATTGGGGAAAATTGAAAATTTCAAATAAAAATCTACATTTTTATTTCCAAATTTCAGGTAAAGGGAGTTTATATGTAATATCCATGGCATCTGTAGCAATATTTTGTATTACTATATCTAGTGCCAGCTTTAAAGCCTTAATATGCATGTTCACTGTACATAAACTCACATGTAGGCTGTAAGGAAAAATATGAGACAAATTTAAGGTGAAATGGCTTAATGGCTGCAACTTTATTTAGCAAATAACACACAAATTGAAACCACAGTTTCTGCTGTAGTGGGCAACCATGGTGATGTTTTTGTAATATCCTTATTCTCTGGATCCTATTTATAGTATTAGGTAACAGTTTGGTCACTTAAATATTTTTAAGATTGCTCAATAGGTTTTGCGAGCCTTGTCGGGTGATACAAGCAGTATTAACTCTTTGCTTAAACCCCTGAAGTGAGTTTGTATCCTGCTACTGCTCCCCTTCTCTGTAACGCCAAGTGGATCTCAGGCCTGGTCTACACTAAGGGGGGGGGGTCGAACTAGGTGCTATTCGCGTAGCTGAAGTCGAAGTACCTTAGTTCGGGCTACTCACCCGTCCAGACGCTGCGGGAACGAAGTCCGCGGCTCCCCCGTCGACTCCGCCACCGCCACTCGCTCCGGTGGAGTTCCGGAGTCGATGGGAGCGCGTCCGGAGTTCGAACTATCGCGTCTAGATTAGATGCGATAGTTCGAACTCCGAGAAGTCGAACGCCGCCCGTCGACCCGGCAGGTAAGTGTAAACCGACCCTCAGATGCAACTGGAAACATCTTCCTCATAGCCCCTTTATCCATCCATCCATCCATTCTGGAATCCCTCTCTCCATACACTTAGGATCCAAAATGTAGATTCCCCCACATATGGTACCAGATGCACCCATATACATGTATCTGATGTGTGAGAGAGATTATGATGAATTTAAATTAAAAAATCCCATAATTTAATTGCATGTTGTCAGCAATTTTCACAAGTGGGTGAGGGAGAGGCATACACCTTAGCTTTTCAGGTGCTTTTTTTGTAGCCTACTCTGAGGGTTGAGAAAGTATTGGACAAAGAGTGGAAGGGATGGAGCACATCCCCCACTGCCTTTCTTATTCTGTTTTACCTCAAATACAACAGGCATTTTTACCCTAGTAGGGCATCTTGAAACCACACTTGAACTCCTTCCATATCATGTTCCTGAGATGACCATTGGGATATTCTCAGAATGATTGCCCCAAAACTGACAATTTAGTCAGTGTAGGATCCTTTTCTTGGTATTAATTTTTAATTGTTGTGAGTTATAGTATGAACTGATTTTTTTTTACATATGGTAGAAGTGCTTAGAGCTCTAAGACTAGACACTTACATTACAAATCAAAATACATATAAATAAAATCACTTTTTTCTGTTATAAATGGACAGAATACCTGACCTTTACATATTGGCTGAGTTGCAGTTGCAGATATTGCAGGGGCATTGGGTCAGGAATAAGTTGTGCCTCTGGCTGTTGGTGTGTTGATCAGGGCCGCCCAGAGGGGGGGCAAGAGGGGCAATTTGCCCTAGGCCCCAGGCCCCGTAGGGACCCCCACAAGAGTTTTTCGGGGCCCCTAGAGTGGGGTCCTTCACTCGGTCCGGGGGGCCCGGAAAACTCTTGAGAGGCCGGGCCCCGGAGCTTCTTCTGCTCCCGGTCTTCGTCAGCAGGAAGTCCTTCCGAATTACCGCCGAAGCAGGACCCGCCGCCGAAGTGCAGCTCGGTCTTCGGCGGTAATTCAGTGGCGGGTGGCCCTTCCGTTCCGGGACCTGCCACGGAAGTGCCCCGAAGACCCGCGGCGGGGGCCCCCCGCTGCCGAATTCCCACCGAAAACCGGGCTGCACTTCAGCGGCAGGTCCCGCTTCGGCGGTAATTTGGTGGTGGGGGGGCCCCCGCCGCAGGTCTTCGGGGCACTTCGGCAGCGGGTCCCAGAACGGAAGGGCCCCCTGCTGCCGAAGACCCCAGGCCCCTGGAATCCTCTGGGCGGCCCTGGTGTTGATGGGCTGGAAATGGCTAGTGTAGATAATGAAGTAGGGACCATAGGCGTCGACTCAGTGGGTGCTTTGGGGCTGGAGCACCCACAGGGAAAAATTAGTGGGTGCTCTGCATCCACTGGCAGCCAAGCTCCCCTCACCCCCAGCACTTCCTTCTCCTCCTCCTCCCACTCTGAGTGTGCCGTGTCCCCACCTATCTCCCAGTGTTTCCCACTCAACCACCGCCAAACAGCTGTTTGGCAACTTTAGCATGCTCCCGGAGGGAGGGGGAAGAGCAGGAAAGAGGCACACTCAGGGGAGGAGGCGGGGAAGAGGCGGGCCCAGGGCAGGATTTGGGGAAGGAGTTGGAATGTGGGCAGGGCAGGAATGGGAACAGGCAGGGCAGGGCCTCATGGAAGGGGTGGAGTGGGGGCAGGACCGGGGGCGGGGGGGGGTCAAGCACTCAAGGGAAAGTGGGGAAGTCGGGGACAGGTACAGGAGAATAGGACTTTATTCTAAATGAAGTCCCTTTTCAGGCCAGAATGGTATAGAGATATTTAGGGACATTTTGGGATTCCCTTTGTTACCTTACCAAGTATATTCTAGCTGGTCCATAAGGTGAGATCTTGAATGGATTATGTTTACTGTACAAACCATGCACTAAATTCTTCTAGTAAATCTGTAAATGCAAAGTATTTCTAATGAAGACAGTGGAATTGCTCAGATTTACATTCGTAAACAACATGCAAATTTAGCCCCATAATGGCACATACTTGAGCCAGTAAGGGTGCATGCAGATCATGCTATATGCACTCTTTCATTTCTTTATTTTGCAGCTATTTTTTCCACATTATGAAAGCATTCATTCTTTATTGAAATCTACATTTTTGAAGTGTGAAATCTCAGTTCCAAGCCATTTTAGAGTTGCTAGAGTGAAAAAAATGCATCTGCACAATTTTTTTCCAACTTCAGCAATACAAAATATATACTTTTCATACTCTGGTAATTGAACAAACATTAAATACATTTTCTTTGGATCTTTCAAATGTTAATTCCTTGGCTGAGTACAAATATAAAAAACATTCTTCCAAAATGTAATTTTTGGATATAAGCCACTGAAAACGAGAACTGAAAGGTAAGGCCCATCTAATCTATAGCATCACACCAATAACATCATCATATAATACAATTATTTTTCATGTAGAAAAAAATAAGGTATTGATTTACCCAGACAGCTTACTCATTAGGTGTGAAAAAAGGAGCAGTGAATGTGAGTCATTGGATTCTATTCAGAAGAGAATCACCCTATTTGGTGTCCTTTCCTTCTCTCTCTCTCAATCTTTTGCAAGTGGTAAATGTTGCATATGGTGTTTCATCTCTATCGCTTTTTTTATTTGTATTGACTTGCACTGGATTTAACCTCAAAAACAAGCCTGTGAGTATCACACAGTAGTGAACAGAAATATGCTGAGAAATGCTCTTAGAGGTTTGTAATGCATCTAATAAATGAAGAGAGACAGTTCCAAAACTCTCCATTTGCTACAAAGTTGACAGCAAAAGGCTTGAGGGTTGCTATAAAAGTAATACGTCTACAATCCTTGAACATTTTTCTTTGCAAGTATTTTCAGGAAAGGGCATAAGACAAGACAAATCAGGAAAATAAAATAATCCATTTTTCTTATAAGGTCACATTGTGACAGATATGGCAATTTCCCGTGGTGTGCTTGGGAGGCCTTACTGAATTAAGTTTATGTATCTTTGGAGTCCATTGTGTTACATGCATGGTTTATGTATTATTGTGGGCTGGGACTGTATGTAACCTCTCGAGGGATGGAATTGTGACACATGTGAGACCCGGGGGTTCAAAAGACTGTATTGAACAATGTGCCGGAGAATGTACTTTTGGAACAAAAAGTGTTAAGTGGTTTTCCTGGTGAATTCCTAATGGGAGGTGAATGCAAATTCCTCACTTCTGGTTATTAAAAAATACCCATCCCTTTGAAGCTATGCCCTGAGGAGTGGGCCATTGTCTATTGATTGTCTTGTATATGAGGCCAAGATCTAAGGCCCAAGGTTTAACTGGGGAATACCTAATGGGAGTAGAATGTAAATCCCCCACCTCCAGTTATGCCAAAAAAACCCAACAAATCAAACCCACCCTTTTGAAACTATGCCCTGAGGAGTGGGCCATTGTCTGCTGATCACCTTATACATGAAGTCAGAAAGGCCCAAGTTGTGCAAAGGAAAGACTGAACTATTCATGGTTGTTCGGATTCTGAATCTGAGAAAGTTCTGAACTTCTAATCACAAGGAAGACCCAGTTATGAGTTTTGAAGGACTGACACCTGCCAGAACTCGAGACTTGAGCTGGTGTGATAAGCTTTTTATCACCTCTCTTGGGTAGAGACACACATCTCTCTCCCTCTTGACAGGGGCTTTTCCAGGCTGCAAAGTTCCTTGCCAACACTGTGATATTCCCAGCAAGCCAGACTGCCTAAACAAAGCAGCACCCATGCTTTATTTTCTCTCTAGAGGCTATGAACAGCATAATCACCCTCAGTTACAAGTTACCATACAGCTCTCTATAAGCAAGCACATTTATTCTTAAGGTGAAAGAATATCGGTCCCAGGATATTAGAGACACAAGGTGGGTGAGGTAATATCTTTTATTGGACTAACTTCTGTTGGTGAGAGAGAGAAGCTTTTGAGGCACACAGAGCTCTTTTTAAGGTCTCAGAGTACCTTTCTCAGACCTGAAGAAGATCTCTGTGGGACTCAGAAACTTGTCTCTCTCACCAATAGAAGTTGGTCGAGTAAAATGTATTACTTCAGCATGTTGTATCTCTTGTGTATGTATTGACTTTTTTTGCACACTATCACTAATATTTCACAGTGACATTCAATTAATTACATTTTTTCTAGAGATCATCACTCTTGTGAGTTGTCTTCAAAAAATAAATGAACTCTTTCTGGATACAGTTACACATCTTCAAGAGGCAAAAAACAAATTTTATGATATTAGATGCAGACATGATGATAAATCTCAATCCCAAATTGTTCAAGATGTTTTCAATGAAATAGTTGTGTGTGAAGAAGAAGAGACACATTCTGGGAAAGTATCTGCTGGTGTAAGTCAGCCACTCCAGGTAACTTCTCCCATGAATGAAAGGAAAAGTCCAAACATTCACCAAGTCCAGCCAAGTGAAAACAAAACAGTGGAAAAAGAAACTGCTATATCATTAAGTGAAAAAAATCCTGATCAAGAACGGGCAGTAAGCAGAGACCTCCCAAAGCTAATGGAAAATGAAGATCACAAGCTACTACAGAGTTCACATACAGAGCAAAAAGATTACAACAGAAAGGAGGAAAGTCATGGAGCAGGGTCTTATAATAAGAAATGCCCAAACAGAGCTTTTCAAGAAGTTCCCGGGAGCAATGGAGATGATATAATTGTATCTGGAAAGTCCAAAGATATCTGTGATAGATCTGTAATTAATCTTTCTGATCAAGAACAGGCAGTAAGTGAAGAACCCCCAACTCAGATGGAATATGAAGATCACAAACCAACAGAGAATTCATGTGAAGAAGAAAAAGATGACAACAAAAAGAAGGAAATTTATGAGATTACTGGGAGCAACAGAAAAAATACAATTGAGTCTACAAGGTTGGAGAATATATGGAATACACCTGCCATGAATCTTTCAACAAATGATTCAGAAAAAGTGGAAAGATCAAGTCCCTGGATGAACAAAGAGTAAGTATGCAAAAGTTGACTATTAGTAAACACACCTCTGCATACACTCCAGCCATTGGCGATGCATAAAGGGCAGTTCACCCTTTAGTATGGACACTTAATAAAAATGTAACCCTGCACTGAAGATTTTAATGTAGCTTCCTGAAATCTTGAGCACATAAAGGGTCAGATTCAAAACTTATTGAAATCAGTAGAAAGATTTCATTGATTGATGTCAATGAGCTTTGGATCAGGTCCCAAAATTAGGCAGCTTTCCAATAATTTGTAACAAACTTTTAATCAATGTCACTTATATTTTTCTAGGTCCTATGCACTTGTTAGTTAATGCAAGATATTACTGATGAGTTCCCTGTGTTTTATAAAAAATGAAAAGATAGGTGAATAATTTGGATGTATTTATTATGTAAATATATGAAATGCATACATTAATTGCTTTCTTTCTTACATAATATAGGTCAAAAAAAGAAAAGCCCAAAGAATAATACTGTGTATTTTTCTGCAGATTTCTAGCAGAAGTGAGTGGTAAGATTGAACCTGAAGTTGCCTGTTATATTACAGCACCTTCCATCACTCTAGAAAATTTAGTATGCAGGATCATCAATGACATGAGTTCCTTGGTGGTGGAAGATTCTGAGGAGCTGGTCAGCAATGTTATCAGTGTTGCATGCTTAGACCATGGAAAACTAATTCCTTTTCCTATCAACATTGCAATCCCATTCACTGCACGCTACAGAGGAAATTATCGAGACATCATGGTGAAGGTGACTGATATGAACTTTCAATCAAGTTACTTAACTCCCATTTCCTTTGATGGGTGCCAGGGAAACCAGAAGGTTGGTGAATTCTTATTTGAGTATTATGAAAGGATCTATTGTGGTTGAACAGCTAAGGTTGAGTTAAATTTTGCAATTAAAGCAGTGATTAATAAGCCATGCTTTCCATCATGAATTTCATATATTGCCAAGGTTACCTAAACACAAAGACCCACATTTTCTAAGGTGACCACTACTTTTAGGTGCCTCAAAATTCAGGTGCTAATTCACTCCCCCAGAACAACCCCCAATATAGGGAGGCATAAAGGTGACCTAAAGCTCCCTGTCTTCCCCTCCTCCCTCAGGTGGCTCAGAGCATAATTTGGTTCAGTGTGGATCTTTTTCTAGACTAAATTGTATCTCTCTATCCAAGATTCCCCATGGTTGATTGGATACAAAACTCACCAATTAACATCTCTTCAGAAACATTAATTGGAGAAGTACTTTGCCCCAGAATACAGATGAGTCTACAGTTTTGTTTTGTTTTAAATGTGAGCATTTGTTTGAAGTTGACAATTCTTTGGTAAATGAAACAAAGGAGAGATTACTTTGCATTTAACCTAAAGAAGAGTAACAATTATATCTTCATACACTCACCCTCCCACTTACTAAACATAGGATGGCAACCTTGTTAATGATGCTGAGCCTTATTCACTATTGAAAGTTACCAGAGTAACACAGTAGGGAACTAGGCTGTCAAAATGGTAATAACATTTAAGTTATTTTCATTTTACTTCTCGGAATATAGTTATTTCATCCACCGAAAATGATAATCTACTAACAATTGTAGCATCCTTTTTCTCCCACAAAGGGGGCCTTTGCAGAAGTGAAAATTTGCCAGCTTGGTATTTTTTCTGTGGTGTCATGCTTAAAAAAAGAAACATTCACCATTCCAAAGAAAGGGCTCTCACAAAAGCTAAGCATGGATTCTAGAATCTCTTTCTACTACCCTCCAGAAACGTTCAGTTCTCCAGTGACCATGCAGTTAAAGGTAAGTGTGAAATATTCATATTTTATTTCGCATCATGTCCATGTCACATGAGTAGTTCCAAAGAGAAACCCATCATAATGATGAAGGCCTCCAATCAGTGTTATTACTGTGGTTCCACTGCATAGACAGCTGAGTGGCTATGGAGTGGACATTCAGAGGGACTCTGCAACCTTTATGCATAACAGTCCTGGGTTTCATGTCAACTCCAAACAGGCCAACTTGAAAGGAGGATAGGAAAGTTTTGACAGGACATCCACAACTATATGGATCCAGTGCACAAGGCGATATGTGGGTTACTGTCCATAATCCAGCTCAGAGGCAGGGATAAGAGTCAGATAGACACATGACGCTTGTCTGACATCTGCCTATGAGGGAGAGGTGGATTCCAACCCACTACAATTCTTGTAAACTTCCCCTGGAAAAAGCCTGACTACTTCAGCTTTACATGTGGATGTTTCTCCACTATGAACAAGGAAGTCAAAACTATGTGACATGGATCCTTTCATTTTAAGCATGGAGTAAGAACAGAAATACATCGTTAATTTTTACTTCACATTTTGAGACGATTAAGAAGGCCACTTACAATAAATTGTTCACTTTCATGATTAGCCTTGCTACAGAGTAGAACCCTTGAGGAATAATAATAACTTCATTAGCATAATCATGCAGACTTTCTTGCTGCTTTATATGAAAGTGTCCGATATGTATTTTGAAAGAGGTCAGTCACTTCATTTTTGAGTGGTGGCAAAAACACAGATAACATTTGTTAAAACCATTTAGTGTCATAGTAAACATATCATCTGCCGATATAAATGAAGCAGTAGCTATTTATATGCTTGCTATGTTCTGGGAAACAAGATTGTTCCAACAATAATAATTATTATAATTAAAAAATCTACACAGTGCATGAAGTCTTTGGGTCAAGCAGTGGTGTATTTTGTAGGCAAATTTTCTCTGCTCAGATACATTCCCTTTGAGCTAGTCTGGAAGTGAAAAAGAGTTATCTCCCTATAAGTCAGTGGTCCTCAAACTGTGGGGCGTGCTCCCCTAGAGGGCACAGAGGAATGTTTGGGGGGGCATGTGGTGGAGCTCTGGCCAGCCCTCGGGTGGCAGGTTGAAAGCCGCCTCGTTCTGCTCTGCCCCCAGACCAGCTCTGACCCCACCTGCAGCTCCACACTGCCTCCAGTACAGCTCTGCCCCAAGATGCAGCTCCACTATGACCCCTATTCTGACCCCAGTCCAGCTCTGATCCCAGCCGCAGTTCCACTCTGCCCTCTGCTCCACTTCACCCCTTGCTCTTCCCACTGCCCAGCTCCATTCCACCCCTAGCCCAGCTCCAATCCCTGCTCCATTCCACCCCTAACCCAGCTCCAGGCCCGGCCACTCCGCCCCCTGCTCTGCTCCCAGCCGAAGCTCCACTCCATCTCCTGCTCTGCCCCCGGCCCATCTCTGTCCCCAGCTCCACTCCATCCCCAGCTCAGCTCCAACCCCAACCACAGCTCCACTCCACAACATGCTCTGCCCCCAGCCCAGCTCTGCCCTCATTTGCTCTCTGCCTCAAAGCCAGCTCTGCCTTTAGCCCCAGCTACTCCCCCATCCCCAATTCTGCCCCCTGCTGTGCAATAATGGGGGGGGGGGGTTGCAGACAGATTCCAGTACTGGTAAAAGGGGGCGTGACAGAAAAAGTTGGGGCACCACTGCTATAAGTCCTATGCTGGGAATACCTCATTGTGTGGGTGTCCCCAGCAGGCATAGAGCCAATAAAACCTGTTCCTATTCCTTCCTCCTTGGAGTCACAAGCACAGACAGTGTTCCTAGAGTAGGGAGGTCAGGAATGGCTGGACAATGATATGCTTCAGCTATTCCTAGATAGTGTATTGCTCCTAGGGGATTATAACTAGCTGGTCCAAAGTTAGAGAACTGAAGGGCTGTTGTGCTAGGGACAGAGAATCTGGGAGATAAAACTGGCTACCTTATAGCTTCCCTGATCTGGTGCATCCAGAAAATCTGACCCTATGTTTGCAAAAATGTGTAAATAATTACTTTTAATAATAATGATATGAATACTCTTGTCCTCACCTCCATCCTTTCTCAAGCAAAATTCCCAATGTACTCAGTGAGAGTTTAATCTAAGAACCTCAAGATTTGGCCTAGCTGTAATATGTAAATGAAAACATTAACAAGTTAAATCAGAGAAGTGGCATGACTTTAAAATTCTTGGCAAATAGAATGTGTATAAAAAGAATCATAAAAATTAATATAAGAATACAGACAAAAAGGTAGTGTATAAATTCTACCTTCCATCTGAAGGAGTGGGTTTTTTACCCACGAAAGCTTATGCCCAAATAAATCTGTTAGTCTTTAAGGTACCACTGGACTCTTCATTGTTTTTGTGGATACAGACTAACACGGCTACCCCCTGATACTTGATACCTTTTAAGACAATCACACACAGTAACAGTAGTCCAAATTATTTAATTAACAGTGGCAGAAGGTTCTGATGACTCTGTTGAAAAGCACTTGGTTGTGCATATGGTAAAATGATAGAGAAAGGAAGAACCTTAGAGTTTTTCAACAGAGTTAAAGAAAAAAAATCTATATGGTCTCAATTAAAAAATGTCAAGAGATTTTGTGAAATGCAACTCTCCTCCAGTTCCTGACGTTAAACTAAAATGATTTTTTAAAAGCAATTTTGTTTTATTACTTGTAAATTAATTATTTTGTTACTTGCTATACATAGGTCCAGCCAATTGAGCCATCACTGCTTTCCATATTAAAGGCAAAATATGACATGTACCATTCAGTAGTGTCTACTAGCCCATTGGTTCATATACAGCATCCTTCATCCCAGCCATTTAACAAGTCAGTCAGTATTATTCTACCCTGTCCTCCAAATCCAGAAAAAAAGAGACCAGGAGATGCAACAGAACATGCAAGAGCGGCTAGTGCCACTGTAACCAGGGTTACAACTGCATATCATCTTCGGTAAGTGAGAACATCTACCTACAAATCCAGCAAGATCAAGATTACAAAGGAATTGCAAAAGTCCTGACTAAATAATTTTTATATTAAAATGTATTCTTCATCTTAAAGTGTTCTGAAGGTGTCCTCTTCAAAAATATAATGGGCCAGATTTTCAACTGATGTAAAACAGCATAGCTCCATTTTCTTCAATGAAACCACCTTGACCTACACCAGCTGGGGAACCTCATCCAGTATTTTTAACAGAAGATGGGGGGAAAACTGAGACATTTATAGCCAAGAAGAATGTAGCTGTTTTCATTTTATTTAACACCAGATTTTGCCACCTTGACTCACATTGAGTAGTATCTTACTCCATGTGTAGTCCAGAATATAACTCAATTTGAGTCAGGGTGGCAAAATTTGATTCTTAATGTGTAGCTACAGTCATGTCCAGGATTCACCCTTCATTGCTGTACACATCTGATTTTATTTCCTAGCAGAACAAACCAAAGAAAGCCACTCACTCTAAGTCTTCTTGTTTCCTACTCTATGCTTCTTCATGGCCATTAATGACATCAAGTACAATGTGAAACTTATAGTCCAAAGCACAAAAGAATCAATATTTCCAGCTGCCCAGGACAGCAACCTTATAATGGGCAAGTGGCCAGCCTGGTCTCCAGGCTCTGCTCTAAAAGGTCAGAAGGTTACATGGGTCAAGAGTTCCAAAACCTAGTAATTTTTTGTGTGCCTTAATTTCACGGTGCCCAGCATTGCTCAGCTTGATCAGAGAGTGGCACCACAGTTCTTTCTGAAAATCAGCCCCTCCCCCTTAAAAAATAGAGGCAACTATAATCACTTGTCACTTTTGGTAATCTTGGTGACAAGTCCTAATAGTAGTTCTTAACTGGCAGGTTAATGAAGTGCTCCTGACAATGAAACCCACTTGTCTGCTTCCCTGGGTAAAGGCCTGGATAAAACCCTGTAGTAGGAACAGAAGTAGTGTGATTTCTTTTTAGGGACCGGTTGGAGGAGGTTGCTGTCAGCCTAGAAATGTTTCTCCCCTAAACCCAAGAGGTGTTTAACCCATCTTACTGATCCTTTGAAAACTGTCTTTACATGATGGAATATTATTATAAATAGGCTTCTGCACAAGCAGAGGTCTAGGTGGTAAAGGGAGTAACTTCCTATTTTTTCCTTCTGGAAACCTCCTTAGATCACTTTATTTAAAAGGATTAAGTCTCATTCTAATCCTGTGTAGACCCTCATCATAGATCCACCCTGTGATTTGGCAAGGTTGGTCATCACTGCTTGTAGGAAGTTCCAGACTAATATCCTGAACCAGGGATGTTGGATGGTGCACAAATGCTTGCATCTCATCTTCCCACACTTAGCAATGCTGTCAGCCTAGAGCTATGTAAACTACATGACTTCAACTTCAGAAGTACTTGAATTTATGCTGGTTCTAATTTGAAGTGTGCCTGTAACATGGATTCTGTTCTTTGAAAACCCAGGATATTTCATTACTTCAGTTAGTACAAATATACCTGTAATGCAGAGCAGAAAGAGAGTGCTCTGTACAAAACAGGGGTCAAACTAAAATGTCTCAAACAATTTAACGTGGCTGAATAACTTGATTCAGTCGCCTAATAATAGTGAGCCACATAGTTTTAAGCTTTTCTGCTCCTATACAGAACATTGTGTTCGAAGCCTGGACTAACACAAAATAAAACAAACTGCAACTTATTTTCACATATTCCTTGTCCTTTGAACCATTTTATGTTTAACCAATAAATGTCTTAGAACTCTTTAAAGCATAAGCTTCTACCGCACACATAATGTAGAGCAGAAACAGACTCAGGGTCTATACAAAACAGGGTTCAAACTAAACTAAAACACCTGAGGGACACAGGTGTGTGTGTGTATGTGTGTGGTGGGGGGCAGTTTGTCCAAAAAGCTCAACTACTGAACTTATGTCTCCATGAAACACTGTGCAGCATCTATGTAATCTTGATTCAAACTCTTTTGCTTTCTTTGGATATCTGCAAAATTTCTCAGGCCATTTTTAGAGTGTATTTAGGTTTTTTTCAGAACACCTGATTTCCCACAGCTCTAGCTGAAGTCCATAGGAGGTGAAGGAGCTCAGCTTTTTTGAAAATCGGGCCCTTAAAGGTCAAGTTTTGTTCAGAGGGATAGGCTGGGTGGAGGAAATCACATTGTGGTTTTTTTGTGACCCAGAATGAGTCTGTCCCATGTGATCAGATTGTTCACTCCAGTTCAGAAGAAACTATTTTAATTTTGTTCTTTCTTGATAAGTGGCCTTTCTGCTGAGGTCTCTGATCTAGCTGAACAAGTCAGAAATAAACCATATCTCCTAGCTGCTGTGTTTCTCTGGCTCCGATAGACAGCATCTTAGTGTGCTATTGCCTGTAATTTCCCCACTTGTTGTTAACTGTCTTATTATGAGTTTATATTTTGGTTCACATAACAACTATAACTAGTTTTGGAAGGCTAGTTTTATTTTCTCCAAGATCAGATTTTTGGTTTTGCACAGTGCTAAAGCATACTTCCACTTCTGGTGAATCAGAGCAAATCAGATGACCCTATCAAAAGCAAACCTAGATATAAGTTTTGCTCAATATTAGACTATAGGTTAACTACATTCATTTGGACATGAACCTTTCCAAGACTACAGAGCCTGAGTATACCTGGAAACCAGTCCATACATGCCATTTTCTAGACGCAGTTTTTCAGTAAGAGACAAACCGTCCCAGATGGTCTGCAGTAGGCAGGTTAAAGAGAAGGGAAAAGACACTGCTACAACACAAGTATTTAATATCCACAGAGCTTTATTTTAACCTTTGTAATGATTTCTCATGTCTTGTGGTTGTCCAGGGCAATGAGTGCCTCAGTGAGAAAACATGGAGAGAATCTCGGTGAATCCTTGAAAGTATTGGGTTACAGAAGCAAAGAAGAGGAGTGGGTTGTGCTTGATGATGTTATTGTGCGGAATGCACGGAACGGACTTGTATCATTTGAAGTAGATGAGTATCTAGAAAGGTAACATATAAATAATTGAAAGAAATGTAGGTAAAATATTCATATCCAAACAAATTGATGAATGGGAAATTACTAGAGTTGAGAAATCATTCACTAAGAATTATTTTGCTTGCCAGAATTTGGCTCTTCCAGTCTGTAAATGTTTCATGAGATACTGATGACTTTCTTAGATTTGTATGTTATGAATAATTATGCCAAAATTTTTATTTTGGTAAATAATTTTTCATCTGCATATTGTGCACAAACATAACAGAATGAACTTGACATTTGAAATTTGAGTTATAGCAATTAATTTTGATTGGAAAGTGTGTGTGTTTCTGCTCCCTGATTGGATGAGTATAACTCTCAGTTTTAAGATTTGATGTTGACGTATATTCTCTAGTATTCACTTAAAATTCTCTGTTTATGTAAAGATTCTGCCAACAAACTTTGTATGATAGATGATGCCTGGGAACGAAAACAACATGAGTCTAACCACAGTTGATGCAAATGCATTTAAACCGTACAAAACTCAATTTGTGATTTGTTTTCCCCAGAATTTATGCACATGACTTCATAAATATTGGGCTTAGTGCTGCAATCTTTATGCAGGATAAACCCCTATTGATGTCTATGGGAGTTCTGCAAAAATAAGGTCTGTGTTCTCAAAGCCTTGAACATTAGAATAAAGACCTTATTCTGTTGAACTGGGAAGTTTTTGAGAGTATGCTGAAAGTGCAGATTACTATGTACATGTGCAGCAATTACCTCCGTCATTCACTGTAGTTTATTACTGTATGATTTTGAAAGCAAAATAGAGGAGTTTGTGATATTCCCTAACACATGAACACCTAACACTTAAGTTTCATACAAGTAGCGGCAAGTTGTGTATCTTACTCGTGTCAAATATCCAGATTCACATCTGAGTCTGTTGTTAGAGAGGCTCATCTTGTATCTTGCATTATTGTTCCATCCAGCTAAATAATCTAAATGGCTCTAGAAGTTAAAAGCTCTGTAAACACGTCAGGAAGAAACATGGGGGGGAAAAACAGTTCTCTACATACTGAATCATAAATATATTGCTATTAAAATATGTATCAAATTGCCTCAGTTTCATCACATCTTAAAAATATAAAATGAAACTAATATATACATTCATATAGTTTTAAATACTTATTTAAAATCTTTAATTTAGTATGATATAAAGGTCTGAAATGAGACTGCTTTTGTATTTATCCTCTCTAACGTACATACTATATTTTGTAATTACAATATAGTTAATCAAATATGAGTATATATATTTCAGCTGAAGATCCTACATACTATGTTAGTCATCATTTCTATAAAATTTTTGATACACATTAATTTTACTTCCCTCAAAACCCCCTAGTTATCTCTTATTCCAATTACAATATTTTGATTCATCAGCTGGATTTTGAGTCTTTATGAGAACGGAAATAACATAGGGATTAACATACCTGAACTGACCACTGAGAATTTATTCTAATATTCTGTGTAACAGTAGTCAATGCCATTGGTGGATGTTTCAGATGAAAGTATAACCTTCCCATTACAACCAAGAACATTTAGTTATTCAATACTGTATTGTAAGAGAGCGAGAACATTTTTCCTGCCCCCAAGCTTGTGGTTATCTTACGCCCTGCAGCATGAGTTATTCATATACATATCTAGCCTTTATATTTTGTTTTAACTCAATAATATCCTCTGGCAACAAGGTCCAAAAGGTACACAGCACAAAAGACATTTCATTTCCCTTTCAAATGTACTACTAAAAGGCCCAGTTATTTTGTTGAAAGTCAATAGGACTTAGGATAAGTGCCAAACTCACAACTGAAAATTTTACCTATGGCCTTTAGTGGGAGAAAAATTATGTACAACAGGGAAATGTTTCAATAAAGCTTTCAGTCCTGAACAGCTTGACTCTTGGCCTGATGTCATACCCCAGAAAACTAATCTGAGTATTTTTTTCCTACCTTGAGGAGGAAAAATGGTCCTCAGTTATCTGAACCACTGTATTATCTTGCTTGATAAGTTGCAAAAGGTAAATAAAACTATTTATTGTTCAATAAAGAATTAAGCAGCACCTCAGGGACTACTTATTTTCTTCTCTCTTCTTTTCTTGTTAATGCAGCTTTATTGTCATTCGCCTCTCATTTGCCATGGACAATACACATCTAGTTCTGTTTATCCAGGCTCTGGAGGAAGCCATTCGCAGCACCATGGCTAATGTCGTACTATATCGGAAAAAAGAAAACCCTCATAGAATAGTTGTTTTACTGGTTCTGTCCAAAGAACTGAACTGGGAGCTGCAAAGCCTGCATGAGGAGGGATACTTTGGTCCTCCAGAACCAACGCAACAGTTTCAACTAAGAGAAGGAGAGCAGATTCATTTTAGATTTACTGGCAACATATTTGCCTCAGGTAAACTGACCATTTCTTGTACATAAATACAATCAAGTGAACAAATCTGATATATAAACCTTTGTCTTGCTTCCAGCTGTTGCAAATAGCAAGCTTGCATTTAGGTAATTATTTGAAATGGCACACATAAGTGTTCTCATTCAATCCTTATCTTTTGTAAACTTGTAATTTGATAGGCAGCCACTCCACTACGATTACATGAAAAGAAGTTCATATGGTGAAATCCTGGCCCACTTGACGTTAATTGGTATTTTGTCAATTCCTTCAATAGGGCCATTATTTTACCCATAGCCCTCCCTTTCCTACTAATCTCCTTTCTTGGTCGTTTTAAGAACATCTCATTTGGGTTAAATGGATTTTAAATAAAAAAGGACAGATTCTGATCATTTACATCAGGGTAAATCTGGAGTAACTCAATTGACTTTAATGGATAGTGGCATCTAGGGCATACTAATACTGTTGCTGGTGGCCCTCTGACTTAATTAATGTGATGATGGCCTATTGTTTAGAAATTTCACAAGTGCTCACGATTGGTCTAACTACTGTCATTCACTATTGAAGTGGTAAGAACTATTCACTGCAGCGGGAGCAGAGGTAGCTCAACACTAAGCACTTTTGAAAATCCTACCAAAAATATTTATGCTTTTCTTTGCCAGGTTTTAAAATGAATGATGAGTGTGTTGTTTACCATCTTCAGAGGTCACATTGTAAGACAACCCTGGAAAAAGCATACTGACAAATTTGGGAGGGTGGGTTCGGGAGATGGAGAGAATGTGGGCTGAAGGAGTTTGCACCAGTGTGCAAGGAAACTGTCTCCTGTTTTTTAATTCCTCCTGGGTTCCATCCAGGGGCGGCTCTACAAATCACGCTGCCCCAAGCAGCGCGGAGCGCGCCGCCCGCCTTTCCCCCCCCCGCGGCCGGTCCCCCTTCCCCGGGGCTCGCTTCCTCCTGCATGCCGCCGCAGCGGCGGGTCCCCGGAGCCGGGGACCAGCGGACCTGCGCGGTCATGCTCCGGCGGGAGCTCGGGGGAAGGGCGAACGCCGGGACCCCCGGCCGCGCGCCTGTCGTTCGGGCTCCGGCTCGGTGGCCCCGCCGCACCTGCCACATGAGCGCAATGCAGAGCTCAACCCGCCCCCAGCCCGCCTGGCCGCCGGCGCCTGCGCCGCGCGGCTTTGCGCGCCGGGGTCCCTGGTTCCATCATCAATTTTCCCTCCCAACTGGAACATCCTGAAGTGCCCTGAACTTTGACCAGATGCTCACCTCAAAAAGTGTAACATTTAACAAAATAGCACACATTGTTTCCTAGAGCCTTAGATACAATATCTTCTGCTTGTACTAAATTCATTGTCAACATGACTTTCATTTCTTGTCTCTCCATGGTTTGTATTTCATTAATTTTATCATTCCTGTGCACTGCTTTTCAATCAGCAGCACATCTCTCCTTAGAGGCACTTTGAGGCCGCTAACTGCAAAGCTAATGTAACTGTTAATGTAAATGGCCAGGAAAGTTTAGCTGTTGCTCTGTGTTTCATACTTATGTCCCAATCCTGAAAACAATTTTATTTGTATAAGTCCTATTGACTTTTCTTGCTCCCCAAAAGATTTTGTGTTTATATTCCATAAAATCAGACATTAAAACTAAGAAATACATCTTTTTATACTGAATACAGATGATGGGAAGAATTTTGGAAAAGTCTACAGGCTTATTTTTCATTCACAAAGAAAGCCCAGACTGGAGCTCCAACTCAAAGAAGTGGATGAATTTGGTAACTACAGCTCACCTCATTACAAGGGAACTGCAGTATTTTACAAAATGACCAGAGAAACAATAGCCAAGAACTGGGATCAACCTCTTCTGCCTGCTGACTATCAGGATCAGTCACCTTTATGCAAGTTAGCACTAACCTTACCAAAGGTAAGTTCCACAACTCCTTACTATTTGAAGTCTCTCTCTTCCAGACATTTTTACGAGATTGATATATCCTTTCTCAGTAAGGATCCTAATTTGCTTTACAAAACTACAGTCAGACACAGGAATAATCCACCTATAAAATGTCGCTGCTGAGGGCAGGGTTGAAACATAGTAGCTTTTTCACCTTGCATAGCACCACCAGATATTAATTTAGGACTGGAAATAAAGAATTTCATCCAACTGAAATTGTGGGGACAATGTAATTCCCCAGTTGAAGTTTATCCAGGATACTGCAATTCACCTCCTTCCCCCTGCTCTCCAAAATATACCATAGAATGACTACAAGTGGTCAGTATTGGAAGTTACTATTAAATATATAGGGGCTAGATCATGCCTTTAAGGCAGAGACCAGTGTTTGGGAAGGTGCAGAGCCACAATTTCAGGGGGAGCTCAGGGAAGAATTTAGACTACCCATTTTCCTTAAGTATCCATAGATATACTGTCATCTTTGAACCTGAATACTTCATCCCCTTGCATGCCCGGTAAGTCTCTATAACTTTGTCATGTGTGTTATTGGCTTGTCTCCATCTTGAAGACATGCATACAATTTTCAATAATTTTCTCTCACTTTGACCATTGAAAGGTCACTCTGTTGCCTCCTCAAGACCCAGATCTCCAGGCTCTAAGGTACAAAGAAATGACAATTGACCTCCAATACCAATATTGTATCACCTTCAGCCTGAAACATCTTTACTCCATCTCCCAATTTATTACAGAACTCTTCTGTTTGATTTTAAAATCCTCCCCAGATTTGCTGCAAGACCTTGTGAACCATGTTGTAAACTGCCACAGCTCCATCAAAGTCAAGGCCAATTTACATCAGCTGTCAATGTCTCCATTTCTCATTGTATTCCTCCCACTTTTATAGCACTAGTCTCCCACCATTGTCCCTTTCCATAGTTTCACCACTCTTGCTACGAGTCCCTTTTCTGCAGATCTGAAACAGCCTCTTTTGCTGTTGTTTCCCCATTACCATACTCTTTATTTCTCTCTCCCTCTGCTATTTTTTCTATCTAAAAGGTTGAAACTGAATGATTAAGTTGTGTACATTTCTGCACCAGGATATATTTCACTTAAATAAAACCTAATACAAAATTCTGTTATAAGACAATATACTCCTTTGCCTTTAAAAAAAAACAAAAACTTTTCAGCAAAGTTAGCCATCCTTCAGAGCTATCTACAACAGTGATATGTGGCACTTCCCTGGAGAGTCAAAGGGGATGCTTAAAGAAAATCTATTTCTTTGGACCCAGGCTTCACTTTGTTTCCTTCCCTTCCTCCCCTAATTCTGTGGTTTATTCCATCTTCTTTCATTTTGGTGCATAATAAGAATCATATTATGTATGGCATGGGATGGTACTTGCAGTAACCTGCATTTGCACCTATCAGGTGCCTCAGCTTTGCTTTGGTACTTAATCACCTGCCAAGGCCTTTTATTGCTTTCTGTATTCTATTGCAAAGACCATTAGCCCTTAAATGTCCTGGTGGGACTTTTTATCAATTTGCAGTAATTACATGTGACATTTAAATTTAAATGTATGGTCATCTTTGCTATCAATACAACCTTCTATTCCCAGTGTGGCAAGGAAGTTAAGGCTGAACTGATACTAATGGTTATGAAAGAAGCAAGCACAAGAACATTGGTAATTTGGTAGTTGCTCTGTAGTGACTGGAAAACTGTGTGCTATTATTGGAGAGACCCCCAAACCCAGTCCCTGGAAGTAAATTTTGGGAGTTCAAAATCTAGCTCCAGATGTTTAAAAATAAGCTCTCTCTTTCTGAATAATTTCAATAGAGGGGCCTAAATTGAGGTATAGAAAAACAGTCTGCTTAGAGTGGTTTCCTTAAGTAGAAGCCATTATGGGGAATTCTGGCTGAAGCAGCAAACAATTTATCCTGGAGTTCCCAGATAAACACATGCAGTAGCAGAACATCTGCCATCCTCAGAAAAGGTGCAGCCTGCTTTTCCCCCTTCCTACTTGGCCAGCAGAGCTGGCTTGTGTGGGGAGTGGAGCCATGTCCCTTTTAGGATTCTAGCAGCACAAGTCATTTAGCAGGTGCTGTATTCATTAGCCTCACTGTGGCTTGCCTTTTGCAAATGGGCACAAGTGATGGGAAAGTCTGTACAGGGCCAGCCACCATATGGCTCAAAGTGTCCTAATACTTGAGAATTCCACGTGTGTAATCAGGCTGTTTTAAATAACTCTGAAATTGCAGTGTGTACATTTATTCTACAGATTAGAATGGAATAGACCAGGAATAAGTCTGCTCCTTCCTTGCTTATTTGTAAGCATTGATGAAATGTCAGAGTTGGAGTTCTTCTGTGAATCTAGAATAAGTTAACCTTTTTTTCTACTATGCACTTGCTATATTGAATATAACAATTTCAAAATTCCCTTGAGCAAGATAGGCCTTTTTACTCTCAAAATGTGTTTCTTGATAGGAAATATATCAGACATATGTAATACATCAATCACTTCAGGGGATCAGTGCAAGCCTTGGGTTTCCAAAGAAACTTCCTCTAGATAGTGGTGATGAGTTTACTTAGGAGAGACTGAAAGGGGTCAGATTCTGCCCTGAATGAAAATACTAATATAAAAAAAGTACAGAAATGCTCACATATTTGTGGATAGTTTGCTTACATATGGCAAGATTTGCACTTCATTTTCCACCCCAAAAATGAAATGCTTCCCTATAAAAGACTACAAGTAGAAAAAAATAGCATCATAATCAGATATCTCCATGTTGCAAATATTCTTTGTGTACAGAACCGGCATCTGTTTAGAAACAGTTGGCAAGAATTGCTATTTTGAATTGCCTTCTGTCCTTCCTTTTTAACCTTAGCAAGAAAAAGAACAAATACTTGAAGTACTTTAGTTAATTCAACTTTTGTCTCTTAAAAGACATTGGTCTAAGTACAAAAGGGCAATGGGAATTTCATATGCCTGATAGTGGTAATGAAACCCTCATGAACACAGGTTTAGACTTTGGCCATGTCTACACTATAAACTAGGGTTGATGCAAGTTACATTGGTTATACTGGCACTAGAAAAGGTTCAGAGAAGGGGAATTAAAATGATTAGGGGTTTGGAATGGGTCCCATATGAGGAAAGATTAAAGAGGCTAGGACTTTTCAGCTTGGAAAAGAGGAGACTAAGGGGGGATATGATAGAGGTATATAAAATCATGAGTGATGTGGAGAAAGTGAGTAAGGAAAAGTTATTTACTTATTCCCATAATACAAGAACTAGGGGCCACCAAATGAAATGAAGGGGCAGCAGCTTTAAAACAAATAAAAGGAAGTTCTTCTTCACACAGCACACAGTCAACTTGTGGAACTCCTTGCCTGAGGAGGTTGTGAAGGCTAGAACTATAACAGCGTTTAAAAGAGAATTGGATAAATTCATGGAGGTTAAGTCCATTAATGACTATTAGCCAGGATGGGTAAGGAATGGTGTCCCTAGCTTCTGTTTGTCGGAGGGTGGGGATGGACGGCAGGAGAGATCATTTGATCATTACTCCCTCTGGGGCACCTAGCTTTGGCCACTGTCAGTAGACAGGATACTGGGCTAGATGGACCATTGGTCTGACCCAGTACAGCTGTTCTTATGTTCACATTGTCATTAAGCCACTGAAATTAGCATATCGCATGTGTACAGGCATACTTGTATCCTTGTGTCAGCACTGTACATCCACACCCAGAGTGCTTGT
This sequence comes from Mauremys reevesii, assembly GCF_016161935.1. Classification (NCBI taxonomy): domain Eukaryota; kingdom Metazoa; phylum Chordata; order Testudines; family Geoemydidae; genus Mauremys; species Mauremys reevesii. The sequence goes on along the minus strand of NC_052627.1, from coordinate 98,073,450 downwards.
ATTGATGCACAGTGCAGTTCACCATGGATAGGTATCCCAGTGTGCAACTTGCCAGTTTCCAGCACATAGTCTTTTAGGAAGTTTTAGCAATGAATGGTGGGGTTGAAACGAGTCACGCCGGGGTGCCTGAGACCAAGGTGTCAACTTCTCAGTGTGCAAGAGTTTCCATCCCATAATTTTCAAAACTTTTTCAAAATTCCACAAATTTGTACAGCCCTCCTCACTATCCACCATCTTTGACAGAACCATGGAGCCTGCACAGCTCTGCACTATTGTCATAAGCATTACAAGCACAGGATCTATGATCCTCCGGTATTTGCCAAGCTGCAAGAACGAATCAGCAGGGAACATGATGATTTCTTGGAGGACCAATTGCTGTGGGATATAGTGAGAACCAATTCAAGGTCATTGATGGCCTTCATGATGCAGCTGCATATGGTGGAGTGCCATTTCTGGGCCTGAGAAATGAGCACTGAATGGTGGGATTGCACTGTAATGCAGGCTTGGAATGACAAGCAGTGGCTGCAGAACTTCCAGATGCGAAAGGCCACATACCTGGATCTGCATGCCACACTCACTCCACCCTCCAGTACAGGGACACCAGCACGACAGCTGTACTAACAGTGGATCAATGGTGGCAATTGCACTGTGGAAACTTGTAATGCCTGATTACCCACTGACTGGAGCAATCAGTTTGGAGCCACTGTGGGGCTCTTATCATGCAAGTATGCAGGGCCATTAAATCAACTCTGATATGCAGGAGATACTAGATGGATTTTTAACAATAGGGATCCCAAACTTTGATGGAGTGACAGATAGCATGAACATTTCTATATTTTGGCACCAGACCACCTTGCCACAGAGTACATTAACAGAAAGGGCTACTTTTCTATGGTTATGCAAGCCTCGGTGAATCACCAGAGATGCATCACCAACATCAGGGTGAACTAGTCATGGAAAGTGCATGACACTTGTAGCTTTCTGAACAATCCTGTCTTCTTAAAGATACAAGCAGGGACTTCCCCACCCTCTTCCAACTAGCAGATGATTATTAGCAAATGTTGAAATGTTAGTCATTAGTGATCTTGGGTGACCCAGTCTATCTCTTGCTCCCCTGACTCATGAAGTCATACACAGGCCACCATGACAGCAGCAAGAAAAGATTCAGCTACAAATTCAGCAGGTGCAGAAGGAGAGTTGAATGTGCTTTTGGTAGATTGAAAGGATGCTGGCATTGTTTACTCACAAGATTTGCTCTCAGTGAAAAAATATCCCAATGGTTATAGATAACTGCTGTGTCTGCATAATGTGTGAAGCAAAAGGGGGAAAGTGGCTATCTGCTGAGTTTGAACAGCCAGACACAAGGGATATTAGAAGAATTCAATGCAGAACTATGCAGCTTAGTGAAACATTTAAGGAGCTCTTATTTTAACAATGAGCCACAATATTGCATTGTACTGTGCTGTATCAGGATTGGCTGTTTGGGAGCCTATTAGGAATTGTGTGGTGCTTGATTTATGATTATGACAGTGTGTTTGTCACTGATCCTGTGAGGTGTGTCACACTGTACAGCAACAAGTGGGTGCTTTCAAAATGGATAGGCACTCTGCAACATATGTTGTGAACTAATAAAGATGAATTATGTTCCAAATAATAGCATTTTATTCAGTAATAAGATTAGTGAAACAATCCATGGTGGCGTGCAGGGTTGTTGTAGGGTCTCCACCAAGTCTGACATGCATCTTTTTGTAAAAGTGGCAGGTCTTCAGCTTGGCACTGCATTGACAGAAGGCCTCCCTGGTCTTCTGGTATGCCTGCCTCAGTTCCTTCGCTTACAGAGCACTGCTGCTGGTCCCTGTCATATCCCTTCTTCTGCATCCCCCCCATGAGATCTGCTCATAGATGTCAACATTACTTTGGCTGGTCCAGAGCTCTGCCTGCTGAGCCACTTCTCCCCAAAGGCGCAGAAAATCCAATATCTCCTGTCTACTCCAAGTTGGAGCATGTAGCCAACAGCCAACAAGGAGGGTTGGGAAGTTGCAGAGAACAATGAAGAGCTGTTAGCTGTGCTCACCAAGCTGGGCACTTAGGAAAAGACATTTTAAAAACGTGCAGGGCTTTAAATGGGAGGGGCCTTCCAGTCTATGTGATTCCTGGGCAGTGGCGTTTACAATTGAGACCAGAGCAGTCAGTGTTGGGTATTGTGGGACACCTGTTGGAGAACTGTTAGGGTCGATATAGGAATGCGTGCACTTGTGCTGCATCAACCTCAGCACATCGACCATCAATGCTGCACAGGGAGGTGGTGTTACTATGTTATGATAATAGGGTACTTTCATTGGTGCAAAACAAATGTAAGTGTAGACACATGCACAAGTAGTCAACACAAAGCAGCTTACGTTGCTCTAACTTTGTAGTATAAACCAGGCCTGGTTTATGAGTCTGCTACTGTTCCATAGGAGGAATTCAACTGCTATGAACTGTAGACATTTGGGATTCATATTCCCAAGCATGAGGGCAGCATAGTTCATAGAGTGTTTTTGTCCTCCTTTAGTGGCTTGTCAATGTGAAGTTTGAGGCTGCTGCTATTTCCAGCTAATAGCTTTAGTTCAAGCAGTGCAGGCTTATATTTTGATTGTTTGATTCTGGATTCAGTCCCTGCTAACAACCCATCCAAGAGGCTGCAAAGAGATATGAGCCAAAGAAAGAAACACTCTTGCAATGGTTTCTGCAATGCTGAAGTTGAGTAAGCACCAGGCCTATCCTTCCACTTTGTTTTGACTAAAAGTCAAAATTGGGTTTACAATGAACGTCAATAATTTTTGTATTTTTATCAATTTGTGTCATATTCTTTTGATCTTTATATGAGATTTGGGATAGCATGGCAAAGCTAGGAAGATATTATTTGTTATTTTATAGCACCAAAAATTCTGCTAGGCATTTCACAAAATACATAAAAAACCTCAGTCCCTGCCCAGAAGAGCTTACAGGGAAGTCAGTGGGCACAGGTCAAGGGTGCAGTTAGATTCATGCCATTGAAAGTGAGGGTGACAGAGAGAAAAACAGAATGGCATACCAAAGTCTGATAATATGGATTACTCAGTTTAATATTCTAGTAGCTAAAAGGGAGATTTTGATTAGCTAAGGTGCTTTATAACCTGATCTAAAACTACTAACATGGCTAAAAAGTCTGTAGGCCAAGTTGTCATAAAATGTTTGTCCTAATTTTTAGACTCAGTGGTGTGATCCACACATTTTAATTATATGTAGGTCCTTCCCATTGATTTTGGCTTCTAAAGAACAAAAGCATCTTAATAAAACAAGTAATACTTGACAAGCAAGGATAGGTATGCATGTAAGTCAGGGGTGGGCAAACTACAGTCCACAGGCTGTACCCGACCTGCCAGCCGTTTTAATACGGCACTTGAGCTCCCACTGGGGAGTGAGGTCTGGGGCTTGCCGTGCTCCAGCGCTTCCAGAAGCATCAGGATGTCCACCCTCTGGGTCCTATGCATAGGGGCAGCAAGGGAGCTCTGCTCCACATGCTGCCCCCACCCCAAGCACTGCCCACACAGCTCCCATTGGCCAGAAACCATGGCCAACGGGAGCTACAGGGGTAGCATGCAAAAGCGCTGCCTGGCTGTGCCTCCGCCTAGGAGCCGGACAGGGGATATGCTGCTGCTTCCAGGAGCTGCTTGAGGTAAGCACTACCTGGAGCCTGCACCCCTTAGCTTCTCCCCACACCCCAACCCCCTGCCCCAGCCTGATTTCCCTGCCACCTTCCAAACCCCATGATCCCAGCCCAGAGCATGCTCCTGCACCCCAACCCCTCATTCTCAGCCCCACACCAGAGCCCGTACCCCCAGCTGGAGCCCTCACCCCTCAACACACACCCCACCCCTGCTACCCCAGTCCAGAGCCCCCTCCTGCACTCTGAACTCATTTCTGGCCCCATTCTGGAGCCTGTGCCCCCAGCCAGAGCCCTCACCCCTCCCCCTGCACCCCAACCCCAATTTTGTGAGCATTCATGGCCCGCAATGCAATTTCTATACCCAGATGTGGCCATTGGGCCAAAATATTTACCCACCTCTGATGTAAGTGATAAAATGTAATAACTATGCACTACATAGCCATAACAAATATAAGATGCAGTGAGGTGGTAGAGTTGCAATAAGCGTATAGTGTTACTATGCATAGGCTTACAAATGTAATTACAATAGCAGTGTTGCTAACTTACTGCAGGCAATTTCCAATTCCATGTGATGTTAATACAAGTGTTTGATGTACTTAATGAAGCAGTTACGAGACCCTTATCACATTATTGTGCAGAGAATAAAATTATGTAACTCCCTCCCCCCCCACACACACCCAATTAACTTCCTGCCTATACACACTTGCTATACTACAGTAAGTACATAATACACATCTATGGCATTGTTTCTTCAGAATATGTTAACCCACTTCTGTTTTTCAGATACCCAGAAGCCACATTGTTCCTTCTCTACGCAGTTCTATGAGGTTTATGTATTATGTTAATACTGTACAGTGGTTATAAAGCCATGAATCTCACAGGCACAGTAAATACAGTGCTCACTCTGTCCTGAACTGTTCAGCTCTGGCATATTGATAATGCAGAGTGTGTACATGGTATTGGTGTTATATGGATAACAATATAGCTCAGTCTATTTGTAGACTACTATTCCGGTTGTTATAGCCTCTCTAAAAGGGACTGTCCTGGTAGCATGTATTAAGTATTAAAGCCCTTAGCATCATTATGTACATGGAGTTTATTTTTGCTTTCAAGATGCATCTTTCTTCCCCCTTTGGTTGATGTGGAACAAGAGTCACATTAGCAGTCAATACAGAATGTTGTTTGAAGTTATTAGTACTTTGCACTGCCTTATGCTGTAGGATGAGATTTTCAGAAGCATTCAGCATTAGCTCTATGCTGTTCCCACCAGCTTCAATGGGAGCAGAGTTATGCCAGCCATAGTTCCTGATCTTACAAGAATTCAGGTTTGCATAGCAATTAAAATTAGTAAGCTTTTCAGTACAACAAAACAAAACGACTCTCCTTTTCACCAGCTGAGAGGGAAGAGGTTATCTGTAGAAGACAGACAGGAAAATAAGTAACTTATCCGATCCCTTAACAGCAGTTCAGAATCAGAGCCTCACCCCTTGGGCACAGCTGTATCTAATTTGGAGCTTACTCATTCTTTTCTTTGAAGGCAGTGATGTTCAGGAGAGGGTTTCTCGTTTCTCTTGGCTAGTTCACATTGTATAAGGTTTAGTTAAATGCCATCACACTAAGCATGATCCCCTTCAAAGAAACCACCTCATATTGTCCTGCTAAGAGCTTCTAACATCTTGCTTTTTAATGAAGAGGATAGAGCAGCTTTGGAAAACTAATTTTTAAGTTGTGACACTCTCATATAATATAGACTTGGTGTCCACAGATTAGTCTTTTTGTGCATTTCTTACTTATGGTCATAATGAAAGGTCCCAGTCTATCTCCCAAAAGGTTGTCCTGAAGCTTTTGTCATATTTGGATTAGCTTGACACCATGTTGTGGTCAGTCATCCTAAAATAATGGATGATAAATTTTTCAGATGGTTAATATAAAACTCCTCTGCTTTTTTCCTGTATTCTTAGGGCCCTTCATTTTCAATTTTTATTTTATTTATTTTTTTCCTGAAAATTTATCAGTGTTTTTTACAACCACAAAAAAAAGTGGGGGGAGATCAGTGCAAAAGATGATTAATTTTTCTGGGTAAATATCAAGGTTTATTTTGGTGGATGGAAAGACGGGATGGGGGAGTATTCAGTAGATTAATGCTTTGAATTCTGTTCAATGTGGTTTGCTGCGGAACTAAAACAGAACTCAAAACACAATGCCACCTCTGAATTTAAGAAAATATGTCTAATCTCCAAATAAAACTTTTAATTTGAATAAACAGTTTACTGTTGTATGCTTAGAACTATTAGCCTGTAAATATTTGCATTTAATAATTTGGCCACACCATTTGTAGTGCATACACTCAATTTCATCCTTTTCTCCTGTTTTTGTTTTTAAAACTTTCAAATACTTCCTTGTGTTCTAAAAACATTCTGATACACTAAAATTGGAAGGAAAAAAATCTGTATCAAATCTTTACATCATTATCTGCTAACAGCTTGAAATGTGTACATGGTGGGTGAGAGATTCATCAATACGTTCACACACACACACTTCAGAACTTGTGTGTGTGCCTGTTTCTTGTGTATATCTTCTAGACGAATACATAGCCTTACTTCAATGGACAGCTTTGCGCACACACACACACTAATGTATTATTGTAATACATATATCATACAATGTATTGCATTTTCCTAAAAAAAATTTTATATATTTGAATGATACTAAGGATGGGTAAAAAATCAGAAAAAAAATGAATACTTTCTGTAAAACAAGAATTTTTCAGTAAAAGTCAGTTTAACCTGAAAATGAAGGGGTTTATGTATTCTTAAAACCAAATGTGTGCCCATCCTTCAAATTCTGCTAAATTTACTTCAGAGATCCAGGATCAGTCGTAACACTGGCTTTTGGCCTTTTGGGATAATCAAGGGCCAATTCTCTTCCAGTTAGAGAAATACAATGCATTGCAATCTACTACAACAAAAAGAGTTATGGTCATTTTAACAAACTATACTTACACCTAGATCAGTGTATCTAAGCTAAAAAATATTCAGTTTACAATAATGAGCATTCCTTCTATACCATAACTGCTTATTCTTTAACCACAGGCTTTTAACTTTCTTCTCACAGCATATTTCACATAAGGCAAATGTAGACATGACACTGGCATCTAGAGGATGTTATGTTTAACAGCACTTAAAACATCTCACATCCACCACTATGATGTAGTTACCCCAGAATTGCACTGGTGTAAATTAAATGAGAATCTGGCCCCTCAGTTCATGTAGTTCTCTATAATTATTATTTGGAACTGTAAATAATTACCCCTTTGCTTTCACTAACTCTGAATTTACTTTAAATATTGTTTCAGAGTGGTAGCTGTGTTAGTCTGTATCAGCAAAAAGAATGAGAAGTACTTGTGGCACCTTAGAGACTAAAATTTATTTGGGCATAAGCTTTCATGGGCTAAAACCCACTTCAGATGCATGGAGTGGAAAATACAGTAGGAAGATTACACACACACACACCCAGAACATGAAAAGATGGGGGTTGCCATACCAACTCAGGATTTGAAGGATGATCCCTCACTCAGACCTTGGGGGACAGGTCAGTCCTCGCTTACAAACAGCCCCCCAACCGGAAGCAAATACTCACCAGCAACCACACAACAAAAACACTAACCCAGGAACCTGTTCTTACAAAGCCTGTTCTAAACTCTGTCCATATATCTATTCAAGGGACACCATTATAGGACCTAATCACATCGGCCACGCCATCAGGGGCTCATTCACCTGCACATCTACCAATGTGATATATGCCATCATGTGCCAGCAATGCCCCTCTGTCATGTATATTGGCCAAACCAGACAATCTCTACGCAAAAGAATAAATGGACACAAATCAGACATCAAGAATTATAACTTTCAAAAACCAGTCGGAGAACACTTTAACCTCCCTGGACACTCAATTACAGACCTAAAAGTTGCAATTCAACAAAACACACCTTCAAAAACAGACTCCAAAATTAATTTGCAAACGGGACACCATTAAATTAGGCTTGAATAAAGACTGGGAGGGGATGGGTCATTACACAAAATAAAAACTATTTCCCCATGCTAATTTTCTCCCTATTGTTACTCACACCTTCTTGTCAACTGTTTGAAATGGACCATCCTGATTATCACTACAAAAGTTTTTTTTCCCCTCCTGCTGATAATAGCCCACCTTAATTGATGTGTCTCAGAGTTGATATGGCAACCCCCATCATGTCATGTTCTCTGTATATATCTTCCTACTGTATTTTCCACTGCATGCATCTGATGAAGTGGGTTTTAGCCCACGAAAGCTTATGCCCAAATAAATTTGCTAGGCTCTAAGGTGCCACAAGTACTCCTGTTTCTTTTTTTTTTTTAAACTATTGTTTGTGGATTAAGCTTCATACTCATTAAAGTGAAAGACCAATAGCAATAATAAAGGAAAACACTGAGCAATTATCTCAGCACAGAAGCCACCATTATTTTGACCCACAACACTTTATGCCAGTCAACGATGTCCCCGAAGCAGACACTGTGGATTGTACCAATTATTTGGTTGTTTGGTGACATGGACAAATGGGGTCTCTTTTAAATGACCCACTACTTACCAACTTGACAATATTTTCAGTTATTTAGTATTCAGCTCACTCTTAAGTGTGTTTAATTATAGTGATACGATAGTGAGTTAATGTGTGGTGAGCTAGTTTTCCCTATATACCGTCTGCACCCTTTAAAACTTTGAAAAAAAATAAAAAAACCACTAAGCTCTTTACTGCCCAGAATGTTTCTTGTGCAATCTCTGCCCAAAAGAGTATTTTTGAAGTTTGATATTACATGTCATTTTTAAATTATGAGACTTTTAACAGTAGTTAACATTTTAAAAAATAGTTGTGTCCCCCAACTGACCCCCAATTAAAAAAATACACCCCAAGAAATGCAAAAGCTTATGTGCACATAGATGCTAATGGTGAAATCCTGGCCCCACTGAAGTTAATAGTTTTGCCAGTGATTTCTTTGAGGTGAGGATTTCACCTTAATGCTCATTGAGAATAATTGCACAGGACAGAATTATTTTCACCAAGTTGGACTGCAAACCACTTTGGAATTATTATAGCTCCCAAGAGAGCTCTTGTTTTACACCCAACCTAATGTATTTAAAAGATATTACTAGCCCTTATTTTATTTAGATTCAAAATACTAAAAAGATGCTTATCCAAGGCTCTAGGCACCCAAATACATTTAATACAATGAAATTCCAGCTGCATTAGATAGTCATTTCAACAGGAACTCAGCCAGCCGGAAACCTACAGAGACGCCTTTTCAGTCTTCCTCATTATAGGAATCATCACTCAGCCCTCTCCAAAATCCTTCTCAGCAGATTTCTTTGATAACTTTGATATGTACACTGACCATTGGAATTCTAAGTGTCAAAATCATTCTTCCTAAAAATTGTTGGACCCAAACCTTGTAACCCTTTTTTCACATTGAATAGTATCTTCCTCCACAATTAACCTTAGCCTTAAATTCTCTCTTCTGACAGCAGACCCCTTTGGCACCTCCATTATGGGGAGAACCAGTAATGGTGGAAATGAAATATTCCATGTACCCCTGCCTTTTCTGGGCTTTAGCTGTTTTCTCAATTATAGTCAGAATGACACTGAGAACTGGCCATATCCCAGACCTTAATAAGTTAAATTATTGAAAAAAGTTGCTGCTAGCTTGCAAACTTCTGCTTAAGTTTGGACTTCAAACGGGCTACCTTTCTAGTGTTGTATTCACATTTTTCTTATTTTTTATTTTTCAACATAAAACTCCTGAAAAATGGGTTTCTAAAAAAATAACGAAGGTGTCCAAGCCATGACCATTCTCCTCACATTTATATTTTCATGTGCTGCAATATCACAGATTATCACAGTGGTCTTCAGCAGCACTACCCAGCGATGGAGCTATCTCGTTTTAACTGCATTTAAGAATTTTGTTGCCTACTGTGACAGGGAAACTCACCTCTCCTGGGTACCTCCTATCAGCTGGATATGATGCTGCAAGCTCTCCTGCCCCAGGCACCTCTCTAGGTTGTTGACCTCACTAGGCAGGCCTTCAGTAGCTCAGCCCTCCAGACAAGCCACAGAGTCTAAAATGGATGATCTCCTTCCAGAGTAGGGAAATCCAACAACCTGACAGCCTTCACCAGAATGTTCAGCCCTGTTTCTGGGCCCTTTAATTCCAGCTCTTTCGTTGAGCTTCTAAAAGAGACTTGTCCCCTTCTCTGTGGATGGTGGGGGGGACCTGGGCCCAAAGGCTGGGTCCCAGCCCAGGGACCATTCTCACAGCAGCTACATACTGCTTCCTTCAGTTATCTGCTGCTATTCTCTGGGCCTTTTCCCATGTAGCCCCTTTCTCTTCACCCTTACCTCAGCACTCAAGTTCTCAAAGCCTCTTCCTCCTCATTGAATGCAAATATCACCAGAACCCATCTACTGGTTCTCCTTTTGAGCTCCTGCAACCAGCAACAAGTGAGCTAACAAGCATGCACCCACCCAGGAACTGACCTAGGCAGGCCTTGCAGTTCCTTCTATCTGAGCCAGCTGGGCTCTGACTTGCTGCTTCTGTGCAGCCTTTCTGGCAGGCCTGGCAGATCCACTTTCACTGCTCCTTTCCTGGGGCATGGAGTGATAGGACTGTGGGGCCTCCAGCGGGGGCCTCAAAGGGCCAGGTGTACCCCATTACATCTACCTCAACTTGTTCCTTGTAACCCAAAGAGAAAACAATAGGCCTGTTTCTGAACTCATGTCTACTGATATAAATCAGGACTAATTGCATGGGAAAAAAGGTGGAGTAAATAAGAGGAGAAATCAATCAAGTGATTCCAAGAGGTGATTCTCCCCTCCCCCATTTTCCCTGTTCTGCTTCTACTGCTTTAGATGCTAGTACAGTCTGGTTGTGTGTCAGAGGTCCAACTGACAACCTTTTGTAATTTTATATTAATGAATGGAAGGGCTATCAGATTGATTTTCATGTATGTATTGTAGCAATATCTTCAAGCATTGTCAAATTTCTATTCTGCTACAGTTCTATCCCTAATGACGGTCTCACAGTGAAACAGCATGTGATCCTATGCTTCAGAAAAGCAGCTGCTTTTGCTAATTGAATGGCCTTCTAGGCTAGAAAACTGTTTATGACTATTCTAGTACTTACACTGTCAACTAGAAAATTTGGAGGCAAAAGTCAGTGGAGTTACAGCCTCGGTGAATTTGATGTTTCATCATAGATTTTAGTCTTTTAAGGCAGATTTAAAATTTTTAGATATAATACATATTACATTATTAATATACATCATTTTCACTTTTTTTTAAATGGAGGAGTATAAAGTGGTTCAGATTAAAGTCAACCCATAGGCAATTTAGTTCATCTACAATTACTATCTGTGGAAACCTTTTTCAGAAGTTTGAGGCTCTAAATCCCCATTAGCAAATGAAAATCCATGTTTAAATATAACTGCCTATTTAAGCAAGACAAAAAGACCATTGTGGTATTGAAAGAAGAACAGTGCCCCTCTCTGAAAGAGATTCTCATCCCATTTAATACTTGATTTTTCTAGCACTTTATGATCATTTTATATTGGTGCAACTCCACTGACTGCAAGTGAGTTGCATTGCTGTAAAACTTGTGTGTTACAGTGATGAATTAGGCCCTCAGATGCATACAAGATTGGTTGGGCTTTGCACTGCCATACACAAAATCCACATTAGGATCCCTACCTTCTGGATTGCTAGCAATCAGCCTCAGAGTTGAGGTGAGTAGGGAACTCACGGTTGTGATGGTCTTTAGAATTCGTAACTCTATACCAGGGAATCAGCAACCTTTGGCACATGGCTCACCAGGGTAAGCACACTGACAGGCCGGGCCGGTTTATTTACCTGCTGCATCTGCAGGTTCGGCTGATTGCAGCTCCCACTGGCCGCGGTTCACTGCTCCAGGCCAATAGGGGCTGTGGGAAGCAGCACAGGCTGAGGGATGTGCTGGCCGCCGCGTGCCAAAGGTTGCCAATCCCTGCTTTATACTCATGGACCTCAGTTCCTTCTTTCCAATTTTTAAACAACCTTTTGAAAAGTGACTTCAAATGTTGTTGATGTAAGGTCAGACGGTCGCCACGTCCAATATAGCCATAGTCACACAGCCCCATGTTAGTAGTCCCCATATTGCAGCTAGAGAGGGAGGTAAGAGCAGGGGCTACATACCTGTAATTCCCTCATCCGAAGCAGTTAGACAGGGAGCAAGGAAAGGGGACTAAAACAGGCAAAAAACTTTGGCTCTGTGTCCCAACTCAGTGAATCAAGGGCAGTAGGCAGAAGTACTGCACTTTATCATTGAGAATACAGACTGTTGCTTATAATTATCTTTTTAATATGTTAAAATTACAGGTTGCACCATACAATAAAAGAATAAGTATAGCTGCAGAGGTGGCATTATTTATTAATCTATACATCTGAGAAGTTTCACACATTTCCTCATTTACAGTGAAACCCACAAAACTTTATTATTGGAGTGTTCCCTTGCTTGCGCTATGAAATTAATAAGCCAACACTTTCCTAGGTGTGTGCTAGGTATCATTATCGTCTTTGAAAACAGTGATACTTGCACTTGCTTCTACAGGTTGAACCTCTCTAGTCCAGCACCCTTGGGAGCTGGCTGGTGCCAAACCACAAAATTTGCTGAACCACAGGAAGGCAATGCAGAGTGCCAGCAGGCAGGACCAGTGCAACCACTAGGCGAACTAGGCAGTGGCCTAGGGTGGCAAGTGGTTGGGGCACCCAGGGCTGTCCTTAAACCTAGGCAGCTGGGTAGGGCACCTGAAAATTTGGGGCAGCACTGGGTCTTAGTGTCCACCATGCTAGTTTTCCTATCCCTGTTCTGACCCTTCCTGCAGGCTCTGAGTCTTCCTGGGAAATGGCTCTAATAGTTAAAAGAGAAAAAGTCTCCAGCCTGCCAGACCTATTAGCACAACACTGAAACTGTTCAAGAGCCATTCAAGGGGTAATGAAGACATTTAACAGGCCTTTGCCAACCCCCAGGTATCTATTGTCAGTTTCTGAACGTACTGACAAAAACAGTTGTGCAGGACTGTGATATTTACTCAGAACATGTCAGTCTACAGTTTAAAATTTGCTTTAAAAATATTTCATTGGTGAGTTGGTGAAGATTATAAAAATCACATCTCTAAAAAATCCTTGCATAGATTTTTAGATGCACAATCATCTTTAACCTTAAATGCTTGGATCTTCAGACATATGGTTTTTTAAATAAATTCTTCAAAAGACCACCCTTATCTAAAATAAGAATTTTAATTGCTATAGTATACTATAGAAAAAAAAACTTCCAAAGTCTTCCTGTCCTTTCTGTCCATCCATTTCTCCCTCCCCCTCACCCCCATCTCTCCTCCCACCACCCAAGGAAGCAACAGCCCTTTGCTTCCAGATAGCTGGAAAAAGTTTCCCTGTCTTTACTTCTGACTATCTGATGAACTAGTTTTAAGCAAAATCAGTACCTTAGTAAGATATAAAATCCTTTGTTATGCCTAAAATCTTTGCAAACATTTTTTAAAGTTGGTGAAATTTCATAAACATGTGTATTATTATGGAGATCACACACAGTAAATTAGTGTTCCCTTTTTCTAAAAGCAATGAACATTGTTATGAACACACTAAACCTCTGACTGATTAATTTAAAATAATGTCTGTTCCAGTGAGTTAAATATCTAGTAATCTGGAATGAGTACATTTAAAATATAAAATCAGCTTAGAAACACTGATTAAGAAAATGTAAAACAGAAGAGCTGCATCATGTATTCCATAATATTTAATGCTGTATTCAGCAAGACAGCTGACTCACCCTTACTACAAAGGGTTTGCAAATAAATGTCTGAAACTTCAGGGCATATCAAAAAACCTGTGACTGACATTTTTTATTCCCAATTTTAGTGCTTTTAATTAGGTACCTTCTGCATGTCCATTCTGCGTGAGGGAGAGGGTACAGGGGTCTTCATGGGGAACTGTGACTCTCTGCTACCGTGAGGTGGGCAGGGCGTCTTGTTATTCTTTCTGCCTTGTCCCCTGGCCCCTGCCGGGCTGCAAGCTCAGGCTGCCATCGGGCATAGGGGCACTAGTTTAATAATACTGCATAGGGCCCCATAAATCCTAAGGATGGCCCTGGGGGCACCAAAAAGCAGTGCCCGGGCTTTGCGGCTCCTGGGCATGTGAGCCGCTGCTGGGGCGTGGGGCCTTGAGCCTGCTCTGGAAGGGGCAGGGGCAGCAGCGGCTCACACTCCTGGGAGCCGCAGAGCCCGAGTGCAGCGAGGAAGCGGGGGGGGGGGGGGGCACGGGGGCCTCTGCCCGCATGGATATGCTGCAGGAGCCCCCAGAAGGCAGCTCCTCCCTACCAAGCTGATGCCGTGGCCCAAGTCCAGCAAAACCCGTGAGTGGACTCGGGGCGGGGGCTGCCGGGGTGGGGAGGGCTCATGGGGGGGGTGGGGTGGCTGTGCACCCTTCAGGGGAGTTCAGGGGCAGGGAGGGGAGGAACCTGGTCTGGGGAGCAGCCCCTGGGCATGTCTGGCCCCTGGGGTCTATAAAGGCTTGTTGGGATTTGCCCCTAAATCAACCAATGTTACGGGAGCGGGGGTGGGCAAGTTTCGCCTAGGGCAAAAAATATCCTCGCACCGGCCCTGCCAGCAGGTCTCCATAGGCACAGGAAATAAGAGTGCAGGGGGTGCTGCAACACCCCTAGGCTTTGCACCCAGTGTGGCCCCCACATCTGGGGGGTCCCAGCCACTGGCCCCAGGTCCTCCACTTCCCTCCCAGAGCTTGAACACTGTGAATCAGCTGTTCGCAGCTCTCCAGCAGCACTGGGAGGGAGGGGGAGGAGGTGGTAAGCGCAGGGCCGCCGGCGCGCAAGAGGAAGGGGGCAGAGCAAGGAGCTTGGTGCCAGTGGATGATCCACACCCACTAATTTTTCCCCCATGGCTGCTCCAGCTCTGAAGCACCCACAGAGTCAGCGCTTATGCTGGACCATGGATGTTGCTGGACCAGAGAGTGCTGGATTACAGACGTTCAGCCTATACCAAGTGCACGTGAGTGCACAGGCACATTTCTTTCAGTATCTGAAATTAGACTCCATTCCTTTATATTTTTATATATATATATATACACACACACACACACACACCCCTTCCCAATAGATTTGTCATATACACATGATTCACATTGCTATCTAATTTAGAACATCTCCAACTGTGCACATCTGCACAAATGCAGCAACTTATTTATAAACGATACCCAAGCTATATATACATACCTGAAATAGCTTTAATCTAGATCATGGGTTCTCGAACTTCATTGAACCATGATCCTGTTCTAACAACAAAAATTACTACATGACCCCAGGAGGGGGGCTACAGCCTAAGCGTCCTGTCAGGGTGGAAGTGGGGGTCCAAAGCTGAATCCCAAGGGCTTCAGCTCCAGGCAGGGGGCCTGTAACCTGTGCCCTGCCACCCAGGGCTGAAGCCCTCAGGCTTCCGCTTCGACTCCAGGCGGAGAAGCTTGGGCTTTGGCCCTGGGCCCCAGCAAGTCTAAAGCCAGCACTGGCAACCCCATTAAAATGGTGTCATGACCCACTCTGGGGTTTGAGAACCACTGATCTAAATGACGTGGGTACCAGAGCACTGAGGTAATTACTTGAGTAGCTAGTCAGAGCTGTAGCCCATGGTGCCACACCTTCACCTCTGGTATCCAAGCTAACTAGATTAAAGCTAAATTGGGCACGTCTACACAAGATCCAAATCGCACCCTATGATTGCAGTGTAGACATACCATCACATATAGTGGGCCCATTGTCAGCTGGTGCAAGAGACATAGCTTCAATTATTTCAATCGGAGTATGCTGATTTACAGTAGCTTTGAATCTGGCCCAGTATGTGGTAATGGCATAAGCAGCGCTCAATTTGAAATGCTGATTTACTGTTTTCCACCCTCATATCCCCCTCCCCTGGCAGATTTGTTCATTCTCCCTCCCTAAATACTTTTTCTTTGCTAGCATGAAAAATTAATCAACCGGCCACAAAGCACAAAAAGAATTGCTACAGATTCATCAGGTAAGAGCTATTTTTTGCACTAGATGGTTAAAGTTAATTTTATTAAGTTACACTAATCTAATTGTTGCCAATATTTTCATTCATTAAACTGACCCTTTCATATTCTGGTTAGAAGAATGTAAATATATTTAAAATTATATTAAATGAAATGGGGAAAAAATGCTTTGAGAAACTTTACCAGGGAAACAAATAGCTTATATAGTCCTGTGAAGGGGTCAGCTCACTACTGGTGCCTCCCTGTGGCTGGGCTGGGCAGCCCTCTCGCCACTGGAGTCTGCTGCTGCTGGTTGCTCCACCTCTGCACTGGCCTGCATCTTCCAGTGACGTGGCCTTCTGGGAGGAACCTTCAGGCAGTGGTCGTCAAGGAAGCTCCTGCCTTCCCTCAGCCCTCAGGAGCTGAGGGTTGAAGGTCTGTTCTCTTCCTTGGTCTGTTGTAGAAAATATGAGCTTTGCTGCATTTTATTGCTGATTTCCTCTACACAATTTACGTATAAAGGATTGTTACTGAGTCAGGGAAGTTAATAAGCCAAGTTTGTACCAGAGTGCAAAATTACAGGCATAAACCGTAAAATTCTAACTCTGCTTAAGTCAATGGCAAAACTCCCTTTGACCTCCTATAGTCTATAGTATGTTCAGCTTTGGAGATCTTTTTTAAACTTAAACATTTGTCTAGGAGAAGGCATCAGGAATAAATGATTTTATAGATCTTTTAAAATTATTTGTAGTAATATTTTTAAAAGTCTAAACAACACCTTTAAGCATTTACATTCTGACTAACAGAGGCCCTGTGGGATAACTTGCTGTACTGGCTCGCAGAGGAGCTCTCAGAAGATAATGCATCATTGCTCTCTCTGCACCTGCCTATCCGTCGGAGCACTCTTCAGCTTGTTAGACTGAAATGCCCTGATAATCTAACACATCAGATCTATGAGCTTCTTTGCTTCTGGAAAAAGAATCTTCCAAGATCAGCTGATAAACAGCGACTCCTATCTCGTTATCTTCGTAAGAGTGGCAGAAGTGATCTTTCCGAAGAGCTCAGGTTCAAGTGGGAGAATAAAGCGTTCACTTGGCAAAAGCACTGGTTTGACATGGACAACTAAAGACTGATATCTGTATGCTTTCACCTTGGGAAATTTGAATGTTTTTCTGCATGTGACTGAACAAGTAGTCAGAATTTCCAAGTGACATTTGCTTTAACTTGATAAATTTTTAAATTTTTACAATGAATTCGCAAACGGGGGAAAAAAGACCAGTCAGGCCACTGGGTGTTCTTTAACTGTTCAGTAAATTTTCATCCTCTTCATGATAGCAAAAGTTGCCTGCCTTGACGTCTTTATATTCTTCCCCTTGCCTAATAACAGCTAATGTTCCTCAATAAAATCGAACAAGTTGCTGAAAATACAGATACCAAGAATTACATTCAGCTTTTGGATATACACATAGGGCTCCACTGATTAGAGTAGGATCTGGTGTTTACCAATATGGCCCCATATTATAGGGGCACATGAATTACCCTATTTCATCAGCCCAATGGGTAACCTAGTCCAGTATCCTATCTCTAACGTTGGTCAGTACCAAATTCCTAATAGACCATAATAGACAATTGTTATAAGGCACTAATAGGGGGAAGCTTCTTCTAAACTAAGCAGCTAGTTGTCATCTCTGGCACATAAATTGATAGTCCCTATGAATATTTTATCCTTGTGAGTGTAACTGCCAATTATACTCTTATTATTCATAAGAATGTCTAATACTCTTCTGGATACAATTAAATCCTTTGTCACAGTGCTATATCCAGTATTTATCCAATGAGTTCCACAGATAAATACTGAAATCTGGGGACTATTTCTTTCTCAATTTTAAATGTATTGCCTTGTAATTTCATTCAGTGTCCTGTGTTCTTATATTATGGGAAGAGGTAAATAGAAATGCTTGATTGACATTTGTATACTATTCCTTATTCATTTACTCTGTATCACTTCTTATTCAGCTCCTCTCTAAACTATTATGTAAAATTCCTCTCAGCTTTAAAATGGAGTCATGACCAAGGCATTCCTAATATTACAGCAATAATGTATGGCAATTGAGATGTATTTGAATTACTGTGTTCTTGCATCACATTAACTGAAAGTGACAGTGCGTAGGACCTAATCACTAATATATTGCTATCCATCTGGTATGCCACCGACTTATTTAAGGGGTAATACGTGCCATTTGCATTAGTGGCTCAAGATAGCTGGGAAGCCACAGTGAATCAGAGGCTGCTGGAAGGAAGATACTGATATTTGATATTTTCAAACACAACTATCAATTGTACTTGCACACACACAGCATATATGGAAGTAGTCTTTAAAATCCAGTCCATTTGTGCAGCCTTGTTGTTCTAGTAATAATTATTTTCCAGCTTGATTAAAAAAAATCTTCAAATTCAAAATAAATCTTGGAAAATAATATCCTAAATTAAAAGAAATTCTAAACATGGGCAAGCTCCTGTTATTAGAATATCCTGAAGTAGCTATCACATGTAAGAAAACTACAGCTTTACAATCTGAGTAAGACAAACATTAATCTGAATACTATTTAGCCTGAAGAACACACACTTTTTAAAAGCAATTTAGAAATAGCACAAGAATTAATTTGGTCCATTCTGTGAAACATGAGTGCAAAAATATGCACTCGTTTTCTTTTCTTTTTTTTTCTTAAAAAGAAAAAAGCCCACTAAAACCAGATTACATTTAAGTGGAGCAATCATTTTGTCAGTAGCAAGTGAATCTAGCTCTCTTGTATTTTTGTCACTTACTCTGCTAACACGTTCGTCATCAATTAAAAGCAATTATTTTGAGTACTTTCTATAGTTACTTATTCTGCAGCAACTTTAGTTCCAGATACCATCAAAATACACAGCTGAAACTAACATATTGGGATGGTCCATGACAAGGGTTCCTAGGTGCTACAGTAATACAAATATAAATTGTAATCATTGTCATGAAACTACTGTGAGAGAACTTTAACTCTACTTTCAAATTACAAGCATTCTCTGCTACCACCTACATTCTACCACAAGATGGCCTCTGTGTCTAGCATAAAGTTTATTCAACTAATCTTCAGTTGCAGGAAAATAATAAAGGATAAAATGCAGTTTCTCTGTAAGGACCTTGATTTTCCCGTGCTCTGCACCTTGTGCAGTCATTTACATCTGTGCAAAGAAGTGAGAAGATTGGTTTCAATTTCCTGCTCCTCCACAGGTTTCCGCTGCAATCTATCATAGGTGGGGTGACCAGACAGCAAGTGTGAAAAATTGGGACAGGGGGTGGGGAGTAATAGAAGCCTATATAAGAAAAAGCCCCAAATATTGGGACTGTCCCTATAAAATTGGGACATCTGGTCACCCTAATCATAGGACTTACATGTACATCATTGCCTTAGTACCTGAGTGCCTCACAGTGTATTTATACTCGCAACACCCCTGCTATCTATAGAAGTACTATTATCCCCATTTTAAGGCTGGATAACCGAGACACAAAGATGTTAACTGACTTACCCAAAGTTGCAAAGAAAGTCTGAAGCAGAGCACAGAATTGAAATTGAGTCTCCCAAATCCTAGGCTAGTGCCCTAATCCCTGGCCACCTTTCTCATCCTTGACCTTAGGCAAGTCACTTAGTTCTCCTGCAGTAAAAAAAAATTTATACTTATTTAAGTGGGGCGTTGTGAGAATAACTACATCCTGAGATGCTCAGACAGTACAGTAATGGGCATCATATCAGAACCTAGGCTAGATGGATAGAAAGTCGATGTAAAAAATGCTGTGGTTCTGGTTTGTGTGCACTTCACAAGTAAGACTACTTAAGGTGCAAAGCAATGGCGAATCAGGCCCATTACAAACTTGTAATGTAGGCTGGCTTCAAACAGGTGTGTAGTTTAATTATATTGTATAAACCATCTGCACATTGTAATCAACTAGGAAATTTACCAATGTAATGTACATATGATAATTTAGGTTAGAAATGACACATGAATTGTTTATGGATAAAATTCTGACTTTTGGACTTAGAGTAGGTCTTCAAACCATTTATGAACAAGATAATGCTATGCAAGTTTTTAGGGCTTCCCTAACAGTTTGATAAAAAAGAAAGGTAAGCATTATTAATCACTTTCAGATCTATAAATGAAAAGCCACTAGCAGTGCTAGTTATTTTAACTTCTACTGTAAAAAAACCAATTCCACTTTAGACAACAATGCAATAGGTGCATTAACCCATCAAAAATTTCAGATATGGTGAAGCTTGCCTCAACTCTGTGTATTGGATAAAGCCAAACATTTATGTTGTTTTAAAAAACTTATTGTAGTGTTGGATGGGTTTACTTTTAATTTTATTTCCAAGGCAAAGAAAGACGTTTCAATAATTAAGCCAATAAATGTTGCTTTTGCTGTGTTATCTTTGAGCTCCTTATACTTTGACAGCTTCTAGTACTTGGAACAAGTCCCACACAGTATTAATACCTAATAGCTGAGATGAGCATTATGAATAAACAGTGGACTCAGGATCAGCTCTGACATTAGCCTTTATCCACTAATACATTAGTAGACAAACCTGAAGAGAGAGAGTGGGAAATTTCAGAGAAACATCCTGCTATAATGTGCTTGGATTTTATGGAGGACTAGATATTAAAAAGATATAAATATGGGCCCAATGGTTACTTGGAGAGCAAAAGGTTTACTTTAAACAGAAAAATCAAACAACTCTACACTGTTTGTGGTACACAGAGAAGGAAGAAAGAAAGATTCTCTAAAGATATCAGCTGGGCAGGATTATCAATTCTTGGATCTTGTGTTCCCTAGGGTAAGACAGGAGGAATTCTCCAAGCTTCATGTTTTAACGGGTTACTGGTGCACTTAAAAAGCTAAAAGTTAGTGACTGCGGAGTTTCACCTATTTAATGCCAAGAAGCACAAGATCCAGGACTAAGAATCTTACAAAATAATCCATCTCCATACAACAGAATGATAAGATAAGGAAAAGGAAAGTTCCTTACATACTGGTGAGGATTCTAAACAAAATCTTTCCTGGAGGACTTCCTATTAGCATGTTCATTAGGTGGCTGTGTGCTTTCTGTGTTTCAGGTCAGAAGATTTAGGAGCTATTATGACAAAAATGAGAATTGCTTAAGAGATAAATACATGCAATAGATGCAGGTGAAGTGGCTGTTAAGTATCTCTAGCTTTCTGCTATAAAAAGCACTGCATCACTAATAAAGTTCATATACTATAATCGGGGCACTCCAAAAGTCTTGAGCATGAGAAATGAAAGTAAAGGCTAGAGATATACATATGAGCCTTATCTGAATGGAAGCAGAGAAAAATCTATATGAAACAAGCTGAAAAATATGAGAACAAAGAACGTATTTCTAGAGCTGGGCAGGAAATTGTTTTCCCATCCCAGGAACATTTGAGATTTGGAAAGTTTGTCTGGAAATGTTGAAATTTTGAAAATTTGTGCAAAGTGACCATCCAAACAAAATAAAAATTTAGGTTTAGGTCAAACAAAATTGTTTAATTATTTCTGAAATGTTTCCTTTCAGTTTTGAAACTTAAAACTTTATTACTATAATTAGCTTAAATTTCTAACAGAAAAGTAGTTTCAGACCAAAAAATGGAATTTTGAAAAAGTCAAAGTGGGACATTCTGACATTTTCAAAACATTTCCCAAGCAATATTCAAAATAAATTTGTCAAAACTGGCCCTTTCCCATGATGTTTCATTTTTGATGATTCAGTATTTTCCAACAACCACCAGCACCATTTTGTAAAAAATTTCTGACCAGCGACACTTTTCTTTCCAGCTTCTCCCCTCCTGTTAGGGGTTTCATTCAAGTTAAGTTCAGAGGTGTATAAATATCAAACACAACTGAACAAAATACAAATTAGGCCCAAATTCAGATAATTAGATGGGGAAGGATATCAACATGAGGGCTCAGATAGAAAAGCTATTGCTTCCATTTCTCAAGAGCAATAGGACAGAATTAATTGAATCAGTGTGAAACAAAGTTCACATCCTCCTTAACCTGATTTATTGTTATTAACTCACTGACTGCCTACAGTTCTGCAACAAAAGAATACAAGCCAAACCTTAACCAGCAATAATAAAATTTCAACAGATCAATTGCCAATGCTTAGTGTTTCTGTTCTATCACTTTCAGTAAACTAGAAAGTCTAATGCAGTTCAAAGGCTAAAACATCAGCTATCAATGTATAACAGAATAGCAATTACCGTATACCATGTGATGGGGTGTAACAGTCCAATAATATATTGGACTCCGAATGGATGGAAAACTTGTCTGATACAGAAACACTCCCTTAAAATTAGCATGCAGAACATTATTGCAATGTGACTGAAACTGTTCCTTAACTTTCCTGGGCAAGGCTCTCCTTTCTGTACAGAGATCTTCCAAACCTCACTTTGTATTGAACCGCCTTTGGATTGTTCAACAGTTTAGCCAAAATAGGGGAAAGTCTCCCATGATGGCATTGGCCATGATCTCTCCACATCTTCCTTCGCCCATGCAGTTCACTCCTGTTGTATTTCCCAGAAGTGTGCTGCCAGACTGAGATGAGAGAACAACAGCCAGCTAGCTTCCCCTGAAGGTCCATTTTGGAACTATACCTCCCATTTAGCTTTCCCTTTGAACACTCAATTTCATATTGTTTCTAGGACAGGAATATGAATACAACTACTCTATAGCAAAACACACCATAGGACTCATTCCTTCCATGAATCTACATATGCAAAATTCTGTACATATTCCCATCACCTCATGGTTCTTCCTTTCTGTTTCATAAAAATGCATGCACAAAAAAAATCTAGCCCTCCATGAGGCTAGGATGTGACTTCCCCCCCTCCCCCTCAATTCCAGTTTTTGTGGCAGGGAGGTGTCAAAAGTTTCTCTCACCTACACTTCATGTTCATGTAAGAATATAAAAAAGTAAGCAAATTTAGGTCAAAGCATAGCTTACACCAGAAGGATGAGGTGAGCTTTTCTCCAGCAGCATCATTCAAAACCATGCTTTAGCAATTTATAGCCATGGATGACTAGAGTCAAACCACAGATGAATCAAAATTGAACAGATGGAGGAAAATGTGACAGCCACAGTGCTCAGATCTTTATAGGAAAGAGCAATGACCAACTACTCAAACTCGTATTTAAGACGTGCCACCCATAGGTTGCTAGGACATTGGGCTTCCCTAGTAATAACCATTTGTCATACTGACCTCCAGATACAGATTTACCGTATCTAATCAACTCAAATATTAGCTCTTGAGTAGGAGCGCACTCTGAGCTTAGACTCACTGAACTGAAAATAGGTGGGCATTGAGAGGTACAGAGTCTACCTATGGCTAAATTCTTCTGTTGTTACATGTATGTAACCCTATTGCCTGCAGTGGGGTATCATGCATTTAACTGAGTGCAGAATCTGAGTTTTACTGAGTAGCAGAAATAAATTAAAATCCTATCCCTAAACAAGGAGGAATTACTGCAGGTTTGTCCAGACAGAGGAACGTAAGTGTGTGGGAACGGCCATACCAAAGTGAAATTTGACTGAGCCAAGGCAGAAGCTAGTTACTTAGTATTAAACAACTAAGTATAAAAGACAGACTGTTTGGGCATGTCTCTTGCTAACTTTTTACAGAAAGTTACTGATTGTATTTAGAGCTTCCACAAATGGTTTTTTATATATTTTTTTGGTTTACAAAACACCACAATTTT
The DNA here is from genome assembly GCF_016161935.1 of Mauremys reevesii. Lineage (NCBI taxonomy): Eukaryota > Metazoa > Chordata > Testudines > Geoemydidae > Mauremys > Mauremys reevesii. The sequence goes on along the minus strand of NC_052627.1, from coordinate 98,049,834 downwards.
GTTTACTATTCTGACATAAAGGACATTTTAAATACACATTGTTGCCATACACCTTTCCTTTTGCCTCATAAAATGTGTCAGTGAGCCATTGAATAAAGCATATGGGGTTTTAAAATTTATTTATAGGCTTTTTAGATGGCAATTATCACCCACTAGCCAAATGCACAAAAACAAATGATTTGATCCTCAGAAGAGGCCTTTAATATAGGAAAGCATTGTCCTCATAAAGTGATAAATAAATGAGGTACAGAGAAATGAAATAAGGCATGTCTACACTGCATACTGTGTGTACCTGTATATACCCTACATGACTCTACTCACCCAGCTGAGCTTCCCCATCTACACTGCTACTTTTAGCCAGGTAGCATCCCATGGCCTCCCTACTGTTGTAGCCTGCTGTTGATAACTACATATGCACTACACACTGCTGCCACTGATGTGCAATGCTCATGCAGCCAGAGAGTTTAAGGCCATCAACACCACTCAGCACCCACACACTAAATCCAATCACTGAAACTGACCAGAATGTTACAACCACAGTGAGGATTCACAGGTCTTGAACCCAGGTCCACAGGCAACCTTTGCATCCTGGCTTCTAGTAGGCTGAGTGGCTGATGGAACTCCAGCCTCCTCCAGAGGCACAGCTAACAGGTTGAAGGAGTGCACACCAACTGGTTTGGCTGTGCTATTTAACCCAGAAGGCAGCACAGGAAGTCATCTGTGCAACTGGGTGAGTTTGGGGTTGTCTGCTATGTTGGACCCTGCCTTCTTGCCTGACCCCTGCTCTCCTGGTTCCTGCTCCACTGCTTTGCACCTGGTTCCTGATCCCTGTCCCTGGTCTCCAAGTCTGGCACCCACCCTTGCCTTGACTCTGACTGATACCAGCTCTGACCCTTGGCTGATTCCCAACTAACTCCTGCTCCAACCACTATAGCTGACTGCCTTAGCTCTTGGGGGTGGGATACAAGGGGAAAGATGGGACCAGCAGAGCTCCCATTCCCCAAGGGGTGCAGTAATCACCAGAATGGGTATTCTGCTTTCAGGTGGACAACCAGCTGGTGACAGGGGTCCAAATTACACAGCTGGCAACTGAGAACTAGATGCTGTGGAAATAAGTATTTCAACTTTACACGGAGAATGTTGTAGAAAAAGGAGGCTGGACAGCTGTTTTGGATGGTTTAGACACAACAAATTCTGCAGGGAGTTAGACTAGACGATTCAGTGATAAGAGCCTAAAAACTCAGTCCAGCGACTCCCTGAAAGTCCCCTAGGGTAGAGAGTGCCCTCAGAGACTATCCATGGGTCTTTAACTTGATCCATGGGTCCTAGACAACCTTTGCATCCTGGCAGCTCTTCTGAGGCTTGCTAGTAACTAGTGAGCTGAGTGGCTAACAGAACCCTGACCCTACCAGTGGCACCACCCATGGGTGTCCTGAGTTGAGGAGCATCCGGCCCCAACAATTGGCCCAGCTGTGCTATTTAAGCCAGAAGCTGGCACAGGAAGTTGTCCATGAATTGGATAAATTCCTATCTGGCTGCTACATTTGGACCCTGCCTTCTTGCATGACTCCTGAGCCTTGCTCTCCTTCCTTACTCCTGGTCCCTGCCCCTGGTTTCCAATTTCACTCTGACCATTGGTTTGACTCTGCAGTAATGCAGCCATAGTGATTCCAGCCTGGAAATACCTCAGTCAGGAGGTACAGAGAGAGATGTCAGTGTCCACCCAAGAAAAGTGATGGTGGAAGAGCCTGGACCCTAGAGTGGATCCCCTTTTTGGGCCACAGAGTGGAAATCTAGGTGCAGTTGCCCTGAACTGTGACAGACTTGTCCATCATGCTTGCAAACCTGTCTGCCAAATGCCTTTAGGGATTAAGAGGAATCTCGCTCTTGCTCTCTAAGGGATTATTGTGATGTGACATTCAGACAATGAACAGAATTTTGGAATGACTTTTTGTACTTAACATCAGAAAGAATGTAACATGTAAGAATGTTTCCCACAATAGCATAAGCATTTTATTTTACTCTGAAGGAGGAAGAATAGTGCTGTCACTGAATGAGGGTTTTTATTGCAAGTTTCTGTGCGCACACTAATGAAAAGTAGCTGTGTACCTGAATTAATTAGGGCAGCAGCTCCTCTTATACAAGACACGTGTTGATTAATGAAGGTGTTCAATAAAATGGGAATCACTGGTTATTAATTATATTACAATCAGGCACTAAAGATAGAGATCCATGAATAAGTCAAAACTGTTGAAACATGCATTTTGGTTACAAGTGATGTAGAATATGATAGCATGTGAATGTACTGAATGCCTTAATTAAACAAAAAAAATCTGATCCACAAAAATATATACCACTATATGTTAACTAGGAGAACTGGCTCTGTCTACTACCCTTAAAACATCTCCTTTTCCTCCTCACAGTTGGCATTGTTATATTTTGGCAAGAATAGATAACTACCTTATATCAAAATGGTAATTTTGGATAGCATTCAAAACAGTAGGTGTCCTAATGAAATGCATGATGAATTTTTGACCTAAGTTTAATGTCATCCACTCAACATGTCTGTTCAAATGCATATCCTGTTTCAGCTCATGGCACATGACCATAGTAAACAATTGTGGTAAGCCAGGTTAAAAGTACTGTAAGGAATGCAAAGAATGACTTTCACCTGATAAAACTTAACATATCTACTCAGTTGGTCTGGAGAAGATTCCATTCTCCGTTGTGTATTTGGGTTACCTCTTGGAGATTTTTGAAAAATTCTCTCAACTTGTGAAAAATGTGAACACACTTTTTTAAAAAACCTTTTTATAAAAAATACCCAGCTACACACTGCCTACTGACTCTCTGGGAGCCCTTTGAATCTCATCCTCAGGAATGTGCAGGTGCCATACAAGTTTAAGCCATTCACTTGCCAGGAGACTATTAATTCATTAAGATGGCTGCTGTATCCAGCCACCAGCTGACAAGCAACAAGGATAGGATTAGCTTCAACATGCAGCACTCAGACAGAGAGGAAATGTTAAAAATTATAAAGTTTTAATTTACAGCCAAGAGAAACTGATCCTAGCAACTATTACAGTTCTGGTTCACTTGACAACATTGTTGCCAGTGCACCAGGAGGTCCCCATTCAAGTCTTGGCTGCAGTAATGCAGCCTCAGTGATTCCAGACATCATATTCAGGAGTCTGCTAATTGGTTAAATCTGCTCACCATTTGTTGACACAAGAGATAGCACCTGTGACCCGGACAGACCAGTTCAGGTCAGAGTCAGAACAATTCATGTGGATGTGAATCTCAAAGTAGTGTTAAGTGTACTAATTCATTTCTACGTTAGAATAGTTCAAAGGAATGTAATGTTATTGTTTTTCCTGTTTCCTGTAAATGCTATCTTTGTACTTAGCCCTAGATCAAAGAATGCATTAGCATTTAAACGAGAATTTACTTGATGTGTAAAACTGCATGAAAACTAATGAAGGATTGTTTCTGGCTATCACATTGTTCATAAATAAGGCTATGATTTAGTCATGGGTATTTTTAATAAAAGTCATGGACAGGTCATGGGCAGTAAACAAAAGTTACGGTCACAGAGCTGTCCATGATTTTTTACTAAAAATATCCCAAACTAAATCTTAGGTGCAGGGGGAGGGAGGGTGCTCCAGCAGATACTGCTGCTCTGGGCAGGGCACAGGGAAGAGAGGTGGCCCGGGGCGCTGCCGGCACCAGGGCCGGCTTTAAACTGATTCCCCGGAATTGGGCCCCATGCTCAAGAGGGCCCCACACATTAGGCGTCTTTTTAATGTTTTATTTATTTTTTTAAACACTCACCCGGCGGTGGGGAGGGGGGTGTCAGTTCCAGGGCTTTGGCAACATTTCAGCAGTGGGGGGGGGGTCCTTCTGTGCCACGAAAGACCTGGAGTAGACCCTCCCACCGCTGAAGTGCCGCCGAAGCCCTGGACCGCCGCCAGGTATTCAAATCGGACCCCGCCGTTCATAAAGCCGGCCCTGGTTGGCACTACCGAACCGCTACTCCAGGGCAGCATCCAGGACCAGCTTCATGGGGCTGCCTGAGCAGCGGCCAGTGAAGCTGGTACCTAGGGCCACCCCAGCTGCTTGGGTGGCCCTGCAGTCAGCTGCACCAGCTGCAGAAGTCATGGAGGTCCTGGAAACTCATGGAATCAGTGACCTCTGTGAAATACTCACAGCCTTATTCATAAAAACTAATGAAAGATTGTCTGGATGGCTATAATTAAATACTTTATGTATGTCTCTGTAATTGGATTGCCCACTAACTAGGACTGAAGCCTTAGAACTATAAATGAGAAGCATGCTAAACTTCAAACCATAGGTCATTGAATTCAACAATGGGAATTCACAGACTGTCTGCATTGCTGATTCTTCATCAAAGAAAGGACCCACATGGGTTAAGACACCTGTCAGCTTGTTTTCTGTGACCCGCACCTATATACAGTGACTTAAAGGAATGATCCTATATGTCCTGAGATTGGTACTCTCAGTTCTGAGCCATTTCTCAGCAGTTTGTCCTGAACCAGGTATTCTCAGCTGTGAGCTACTGAAGCACAGTGACAGAAGGTCATTTGTGAAATTGAAAATAAACATGGACAATGACTAAAAATAGAAGTGTCAGTGGCCAAACCTGCCTATGCCTTATGTCATGTGCCTAAATTTGCAGGACACTGGATGGAAGGCTTCAAATTTAACCATTCCGAAGTCAATGTACCTGCTGACAACCCTAAGATATCTGTAACATTTTCTCCTTGAAATCTGCATCCTGTGTCATGAACATTGGAACATTAAGGCACATAGTCTCAGCTCTTATAATTGCAGTCATATTTTCAAGAAAACTCAGCATATTGTGTGCACAGCAGGTGCTGAGCTCTTGACAAACCTAACAGCAAGTATCACAATGGGAGCTACTGGGTGCTGAACACTACTGACAGTCTGGTCCTTACTTCAGGTGCCTACACAGGAGCTGAGCATTTTTGAAATGTCTGTCCCTGGTCATGAGTGCTGGAGTTACTTTGAAAATCTGGCCCTGAAAGACAGGAGAACAATACCCTATTCATTAAGTTTCATCCCTTTAGTCACCAAATCTAACTGTATTTCAGCATCTTTAGCCAAACTCCAATTAATACTAAAGCCCAATTGTTCCTTCCCCCCACCATATTTTTTTTGTAAAAGAAGCTGAAATATCAAAATGACTCATTGACAGATCTATAAGAGGAGGCAGCAGGCAGGGCAAACTGCTGAATAGAAACTACAGTCTAGAGAGCAGCTTAAAAATACATCCTGCTGCCACTAACAATATGGATCTCAGGTAGCTTAGCAATTTTGACATTCAAGTTTCAGATTAAGAAAAGATCATCCAGAAAATAGATTTTACAAAACAGCTTACATGAGCACATGTAATGTTACAGGAGACCAGGGGGTTATGGCTTAATAAGGATTTTTTTAAATGATAATTAAAATATGTGACTGATTCAGCACCATCAAGCTGCACTCACTGATCACTTATATTCGCATGACTCCAGTACTGTTATCCTCCATCTCTTCTCCTCCTGTTTGCTAGAATCACTCGTTGCATCATATTTTTAACTAAGCTTTGATCCTGCAATGAGTTCCTGTCACTGCGTTCACTCACTACAGCAGCACCTCCTGCTGGCTATCACAGGGATTAGCTCTGGAAGCTGATGCGCCATCTCCTGGTGGTGTTTCTCTATCATCCTCACTGCCTGCAGACCAGCCTCATACTAAGTAATGCAGCGTCCTCTTCATGAGTTGACCCTCCAGCCATGTTACCATCTATGTTTTTCCCCTTCCAGGGAGAGAAGGAGGTAGTATCTCCATCAATAGTCAAGCCACTTCCCCAATGGCAAGTGTGGGACTCAAGCCTGCCCACTATTCCAGGTCCCAGCCCAGGGACCCCGTGGATAGAAGTCTTCTGCTATGCCTCTTTAACCTCTTCTCTTATATTTGGTCATTCTGACAAACCTGTTTCCACAGCTTAACAAAGCATACTTAATATATTCCATCATGTCATTTCCCAATTTGCATTACAACTATGTACCCTGTCAACCAGAGAAACTAAACTTCCAACCTATTTTCTGGAACCTGTTTAATTTTGTCAAAACAGGGTTCTGATGAACAGAAAAAGCAGTATATTCGTACTTCTCTTAGGCCACATATTAATATCAAAAACTATTTTATCTCCTAGAAATATGAATAGATCCCTTTCTTTTTAGCCCAATGGTAAAACATTTTCCCCTTCAGTTTTGGAGATTAACAAAAGTCTTGTTGCAAATTAGAAGTGTGAAACTGTATGGCAGTAATTCCAGCACTACTAACTTCTTGGGGCTGGAATGGAAAAGTGAAGGGCATCTCTCCCTTTCTCCTTGAACAGCATTCTATAACAAAGTGATTCTATCATCAACACTAGGAGTGTGTGTGTCTTCATACACATCTAGTGGCTGGGCCACATAATAAATAAAAGAATCTGAAAGCTTCCAAGCAGAAAGTATTTCTTAGCTCAAACAGAAGAAACTCATATTTATAGCACAGAAGTTCAAATGCTGCTGTTGACCCAGTGAGGTCAGTTATCTCCTTTCTGTTTATTATAACTGTTCTTTTAATCTGTCCTCAGAAGAACTCCATTTTTCTCTGAACTCCCTTCAAAAAGGGCCTTGAAATGAATATAGGGCTAAGAGTCAGGAGAATTGGGTTTCTTCCTAGTTTTGTGACCTTGGGCATTTGGAGCGGGGAGACTTTCAAAGGCCCAAATGAGAGAGCGCCTCCTAACAGACTGATTTTCTATGAGAGTTGAGCACCTAACTCACCTTTGTGCCTTTAAAGATCTTCCCTTTAACCTTCTTATGCTTTAATTTCCCCATCTGAAAAACTGGGATAATAATAGTTACCATCGTTGTAAGGCACTCGGAGATCTACAGATATGTAAGTGCTATGATAGCACTTGCATAAGTAGAATATATTAGAGTATATTTCCAGTAACAGGTACATGAAAATATTAACATCCTCTTTAATTTGGTTCATGGTCAGATTACCTCTGTTCAGCAAGAATAGCAGTAAGTAATAAAAGATTACATGTTTGTAATCACCTATTAGAAAGCTGGAATAGTCTAATAAAACTGGAAGAATTCTATCCAAATTGGGATATCTGATCACAATCTGAGGTATTTCTATTGAACAACAGCTTTAAAATACACATGCCTACTCCCTGTCACACCAGCAGATGTCATACCAGGGCTTCTGGACAAATATTGCTTCCTTGTGTTTTCAATTTTGAAGCCAAGGGGTGAAATAGTTACTAATACAAACAGAGGTCTCTATAGCAGATTGAAGAATGTAAAGCACCAGAAGATCTAGATATTAGGTAATTCCTTTAAGCAAGTTTAGAAACTGAAATTCTTGCTTTCAGCCTAGAAATTCCTTTCTACATTTGTAACTTTAAAACAAAGTGACATTTTGGTGGTGTGCATGCAGAGGGTGAGACAGAGGAATTGTTAAAGAGATACCGGACCAATCTTTTTTTAATAAGTGTGCTGGGAACTAAAAGCAGCAAAGAGTCTTGTGGCACCTTATAGACTAACAGACGTTTTGGAGCATGAGCTTTCGTGGGTGAATACCCACTTCGTCGGTATTGCATCCGACGAAGTGGGTATTCACCCACGAAAGCTCATGCTCCAAAACGTCTGTCAGTCTATAAGGTGCCACAAGATTCTTTGCTGCTTTTACAGATCCAGACTAACATGGCTACCCCTCTGATACTTGTAATTAACTAGAAATTCAATACTGCAGAGTCCACTTACAATTCGAGGGGTGCTTGAATATTCTCATGCTTTCATGTGTTTAAATAAATATACCTTAGATTAGAGCTGAGTGAATAATGCACACACAAAACATCAACTTCCTCCTCTACAAATTCATTGTCTCCACTCTCTTTCTAAGTCTTGCTTCTCATCTTCCCTGACTCACTCTGGTGCTTACAACTGCAGGCTCATTTGCTCTACTTTTCACTTCCTTCTCAAATCCTCTCTAATTACTCCCTCTCTACCCAGTGTCTTGCCAGTTTCTTTTGGTTTAAAAGGAAAAAACTAATGCAGTTCAGGAAGACCTCTCTCATATCTCACTATTCTTCACTCCCTTCCCCAATCCTTGTAGTCCTGGTTCCTCTTCTTCTGTGGGCATAATTTGGCCCACAATGTGATGAAATTTAGGGTCTTCATTGCACAAAACCAAAGATACTCTGGATTAAGATTTCTACTGTATCCTTTACTAGTAAAGGCCATATATATTACAGGGTTCTGAAACTTTTTTGGCATGTAGTTCTGACATACAACACAGAGAACTTTTTACCTTTGAATTTTCCTGCCTTTGCCCCAATCCAACATAACCTTTAATGAGTTTTGCCTGAATAAACAGTGCTGGATTAGTTTCCAAATCTAATGTGAGTGGGAAATTAATGATTATTCAGTCTAAAGTTAAGAAGTTTACTATTTCAAGAACCATTTGGTTTAGTCTAACACCTCTCACGTTCACACATAAAAGTGCTTAACACAGTGTACCATACCAATAACCAATTAGATGAAGAAATATAAACCACATTTTAATTGAACCAGTTTAGTGCTAATATAGATGGATACAAGATGACCGTTCAACTAGTCCTCCCACTGCTAACCTAAAGTTCATTGTTGACATTTAGAAATCTCCCAAACTCTACTGCTTGTGTGAACTGTGCCAGGAAAGGACAGAAAAATACCAAGGGGGCATTGCAATAGAAATGGCTTAGAAGAATGTGGGGCAAAACTGCTGTGGCTGAGATCAGACAGCGTGGCTACAGTGGATACATTGAAACACTTGTGCTAAACCACTTTCTCCCACTTGGTCAACTGAGAGATCTTCAATTCTCTAATATAGACACAGCTTATGAGCTTGTAGTTTTTAGTTAAAGCACCTGTTCTTGCAACACTGAACTCAATAAGAGGAGGGTTAGGCCCTAAATGAAGAAGAAACAGAGTGGGCTCAATGATAAATCTGTCAGTATGTATTACGTTATTTACTGCTCAAGCCACTTCCTCTCTGGACACCTCTCTTCACTTCACATTACACCTTATCAATTTTGCATGCACAATGTCCTGAAACTGACAAACAAATGGTGGCATCAATTCACACCTAAATATCAATGGATTAATTTGATTTATGGTTTCTAAAATAAAGGTTCAGGAAAAAAATGCTGTCAAGTCGTTTGATCTTTGTTTTCTTCCAATGACTGGTAACCATAGTTACACCATACACTAATTTGAGCTTTAACTTAAGTGCCATGCTATAACATGATGTCTGTTTACTGTAACTGATTTTAAGATGAAATCCCCAAAAGGTAAACTAGTAATTCACAGGTGAAATGGAAAATTAACTACTAGTTAAAGTTACAAAATAACTGTTGGTTCTGGCAATTTTATAAAATATGAGTGCTTGGTTGAATGGCATAATTTCTTTACCTAAATAGTCTGACAATAAATCTTATTTAATGATCATAAAAGGGCTGTCAAGCGATTAAAAAAATTTGATTAACCGCGCTATTAAACAATAGAATTCCATTTATTTAAATAGTTTTCTACATTTTCAAATCTTCAACTCAGAATTCCATTTATTTAAATAGTTTTGGATGTTTTCTACATTTTCAAATCTTCAACTCAGAATATATATATTTTTATTATAAATATTTGCACTGTAAAAATAGTATTTCAATTCACCTAATATAAGTACAGTACTGCAATCTCTTGATCATGAAAGTTGAACTTACAAATGCAGAATTATGCACAAAAATAACTGCATTCAAAAATAAAAAAGTGTCAAACTTTAGACTAGAGCATACAAGTCCAATCACTCAGGCAAACAAGTTTGTTTACATGTGTAGAAGATAATGCTGCCAGCTTCTTGTTTACAGTGTCATGAAAGTGAGAACAGGCATTCGCATGGCACTTTTGTAGCCGGTGTTGGAAGATATTTACATGCCAGATGCTAAGGTCAGGCTTGACAAAGCCCTGGCTGGGACGATTTAGTTGGGAATTGGTCCTGCTTTGAGCAGGGGGACCTCCTGAGGTCCCTTTCAACCCTGATATTCTATGATTCTATGCTTCAAACACCATTCCAGAGGACATGCTTCCATGCTAATGCTGGGTTCTGCTCGATAACAATCCAAAGCAGTGTGGCCTGATGCATGTTCATTTTCATCATCTGAGTCAGATGCCACCAGCAGAAGGTTGATTTCCCTTTTTGGTGGTTAGGGTTCTGCAGTTTCTGCATTAGAGTGTTGCTCTTTTAAAACTTCTGAAAGCATGCTCTACATCTTGTCCTTATGAGATTTTGGAAGGCACTTCAGATTCTTAAACCTTGGGTCAAGTGATATAGCTATCTTTAGAAATCTCACATTAGTACCTTCTTTGCATTTTGTCAAATCTGCAGTGAAAGTGTTCTTAAAACAACTCACATGCTGGGTCATCATCTGAGACTGATATACACACACACACCAAATATGAAATATATGGCAGAATCCAGGTAAAACACAGAGCAGGAGACATACAATTCTCCCCCAAGGAGTTCAATCAAATTTAATTAACTTTTTTTTAAAAAATGAGCCCCATCAGCATGTCCTCTGGAATGGTGGCCCAAGCATAAAGGGGCATATGAATGTTTAGCATATCTGACATGTAAATAATTTGCAATACCAGCTACAAAATTGCCATGTGAACACCTGTTTTCACTTTCATGTGACATTGTAAATAAGAAGCAGGCATTATCCCCTGTAAATGTAAACAAACTTGTTTGTCTTAGTGATTGGCTGAACAAGAAGTAGTACTGAGTGGACTTGTAGGCTCTGAAGTTTTACATTGTTTTGTTTGAGTGCAGTTATGTAACAAAAAAAATCTACATTTGGAAGTTGCACTTTCACAGTACTTTTATGAGGTGAATTGAAAGATTCTGTTTCTTTGATCATTTTTACAGTGCAAATATTTGTAATAAAAATAAAGTGAGCACTATACACTTTGTATTGTGTTGTAAATTAAATCAAGACATTTGAAAATGTTGAAAAACATCCAAAATATTTAATACATTTCAATTGGTATTCTATTGTTTAACACTGTGATTAAAACTGATTATTCATGATTAATTTTTTTAATTGCAATTAATTCTTTTGGAGATAATCACATGAGTTAACAGCAATCAATCAACAGCCCTAGTGCATACTAATTTTAATGAACTTGCCAATGTCATTCAAAACATTTTATGTAAAACAGATTTGTTAGTGGTGATACCTTCACCCATACACTTTTTAAATTTATTTAAATTTATGGTTGATACAAAATGGCTTTTTTCATTTTTTTAAATTACAGATTTACTAAAGTATAAATATTTCTAAAACAATCAAATACACCCCTAGCATGACAGGAATTTTCTCTGCAATTTTTTCTTAATTTTAATAAATATTTTTCCTCATAGGAGTCTTAAATTGGAGAATAAAAGGGTAAATCCTTAGTTGTCACTGATTTTGTTCCAGGAAGACGGGGTGCTGTAAAGGTCTTTATTTAGTCTAGCTAAATAGACCTGACCACTTATTGTAAATTAGGCATGACCATATTTAATGGCTCTGAAGCATCCAAGAAAGGCAGAAGAACAAAGTGATTAATATTTCCAGAATGAACAGTAGGTAAGTAACAGTCTACTAGATAGGGCTAGATTGTCATGGCCTTGTGGTGAAAGCACAGGAGATCTGATTCAATTCCTCAATCTGCCACAGACTTTCTGCATGACCTTAGACAAGTCACTTAATCTCTCTTTTTTTCCCCCTCCCATCATTTCAACTGCCAAAGCTTAAAAAATTATTGGGATTTTAACTCTTGGGTATCCACTTTGAGACAATTACAGGGATCTTATTTTCAGAAAGTGGGGTGCTCAGCAGTTGGCAACAATATTAAAATCACTACAAATCTGAGACTTCTCATTTGTAAGTCACTGCTTCTAATAACAGAAAGAAAGGACTGAATTTTCAGCATCACTCCATTTCTCCAGATGGTAACTGTGTACAGATTAGGTAAGATTTAAGGTAAGGTAAGGCTTGTAAGTACACAATGTTGAAATCAATAGGAAAACTCCCATTGATTTGACTTGGAGCCCAAATGGGCTCTCTTTGTTTAGGGCCAAATTGTGCAGGTCTTGTGCCAGTATATAAGTAGCAGAAAGCAAAAAGGAAAGTGCTAGTATCCCAAAAGGGAATGGGGAGGGAATATTGACCTTGTTTCCCCCTCAGAGTCATGAATTAAAGTAAATAATAACTATAGTTAATATTGGGCGAGTTAGTTCTGTAACAAGACAGCCAGCTCACACCCGTCAACTCTCTTCTGAGGCTCAAAACACGTGGATAACTTTTTATTTGTATGTTTGGGTGTGTCTAATTTCCAGTTGTACATAGAAGGAATATTTTTGTCAGGATCCTCAAAAAGCTAACACTAGCATAGAACTGGGCCTGAAGTGAAAGATTTGATCTGAATGAGGTTTCAGAGCCAAATCTTTATGAACAAAAATGCCAATCAGAACACGTCCAAATAATGCATGTTTAAATCTGGGGCTATGTTTTGTGGCCTGGTTCCAGCTCTAGCTTTGTGCTCCTAGTACTGGTTGTGAAACAGCCTAGACTGTTCACATAGACAGGACGACATTAATCCATGTTGATGGTTGACCAAAAGAGTATCTAGGGGCACAGTGAGACACTAAACAAGCTAAGACAAAATTAGTAAGGAAGAATTACTTTCAGGAATCCAAGAGGTTATTAAAATAATTAGCATGGAAAACAGGAGTTATGAAACTCATATTGGCTGCTTTGGTTTTAATGTAGTTTTGATACACGTTCAAATATCAAGAGAAAAGGATCAAATCCTTCAGCCTGATATGGCTCCTTCGAGCCACTTCATTGGTCCAAAGGGGTCAAACTGCTTTAAGAAAACAGGGGAGTATCCCCCCAGCATAGGGGAATTCCCAGGTAGATGTCCAGGCTTTACACCACCGACTCACAGCCTCTGATGTAAGGAGTGTTACAAAGTTTTGACAGCAAGCTGCTGTGCTCCAAAAATCCCTGGTTACTATAATGACCCTGTTGAAGGTATTGTAGAAGGAGAGGTTGTTCTAAGATGTGCTAGGGGTCAAACCAGTTTCTGGCTGAGCTAAGAATAAGGGGAATAAACATCAAAGTCAAATTTGCTCTTCCTTACACCTTGAGTGCCGTATCAAGCACAGCACAGTTAGTCCCAAAGATCTAGACCTAAGAGTCTAAGGGGTCTTGAACATGAAATAAATATGATTGGATTTTTAAAGGTGGTTTCTAAAGAAGTCTGTTAAAATAAAAATATTTCTAAAAATTATGCTTTATTTAGAAAAAAATCCTTAAGAGGATTTGTGGGGCTTTTGGGGGGAAAATACAAGCTGTAATTTTGGATTTCTGAAGCCAATTCACAGAAACACTGTGCAGATATTGCTGTATCACACAAAACATTCCTCTCATTAGTATTTTTTTTTTTTACTGAAGTAGAGCCTAGAGGTATCAGTCAAGGAGCAGGGCCCTAAAATGACAGGAAGTAAATCAGCCCTAGAGGCATGGAAAGAAATAGACAGTCTTTCCCCCAGGTTGCTCACAAGCTAGTTTAGGACATGATGCAGAAGATGGATGATTCAAATAGGGAGTAAAGAGAGGAAGGCCCAGGTAGCACAAAAGTGAGCAAATTCTAGTATGATAACCAGTAGCCTCAGCTCACCTGCTGCCTAGCCAGGTATGAAAGTTAGTTATCCCACAGCAAGTAAACCAAAATAGTGAAAACCTGGCTCCATTAAAAACAAAGAGAATTTTGCCATTAGTTTTAATGAGGTCAGGATTTCATCCAATATTTCTTAAAATGCAAGCTGTCATGCTTAATCCTACAGTTGTTCCACATACTGAATGTGCATAGGAGTCTACATGAAGGAGGTACAGAATTGGGTCCATATTTTGTATTGATATGGTGACAGTTCCTCCTCTATTTTGGTGGATCCTGCGCTTATTGGCAGATTTCCTCACCTCACAGATTCACCCTCTGGGTCAGGAAACAGCCCAGATACCTTCCCCTCTGGTAGAAGCCACAGTCCAGATCAATTCCTCCTGTGTTTGATCAGGCATTGGGAGGTTTGGGGGGAACCCAGGCCCACCCTCTACTCCAGGTTCCAGGCCAGGGCCCTGTGGACTGCAGCTGTCTAGAGTGCCTCCTGGAACAGCAGCACAACAGCTACAACTCCCTGGGCTACTTCCCCATGGCCTCCTCTCAACACCTTCTTTGTCCTCACCACCAGACCTTCCTCCTGATGTCTGATAATGCTTGTACTTCTCAGTCCTCCAGCAGTATACCTACTCACTCTCAGCTTCTTGCACACCTCTTGCTCCCAGTTCCTCACACACATTTACTTCCCTTAGCCTGACTGGAGTGATCCCTTTTATAGCATCAGATGGGCCTTAATTAGAGTCAGGTGCTTAACAGCCTCACCTGACTCTTAGCAGGTTAATTGGAGTCAGGTGTTTTCATTAGCCTGGACCAGCCCCTGCTCTGGTCACTCAGAGAACAGAAAACTGCTTATCCAGTGGCCAGTATATCTCCCTTCTACTGCTCTGCTGTTACCAGCTGGCCTGGGTCTATCACAATAGGTACTGTTCATACAAATTGTCTGCCTTGACAATTTATAGGATTACAGAGAGCAGGCAGGATATGATCCCTACAGGATGTTATAGAAAGTTACTGTGTAAAGACACTGCGTGAGACATTAAAACATCTCTTCAGAAGACCAATAACTACAGTGGAGAAAAATTAAGAAACTTGAGCAGGAGAGAAAATATAGATCTGGAAAAGAGATGAAGGCTTAGTGTTAAATGGTAATAAGATATCAAAGATTAATTAATTTTGCAAAGTACTTGTATGGTGAAAGTACTAAGAAGACTTTTGTGAACAATGAAAACAATTTTCAATTAATGTTCTTTTGAATCTGAAAGTAAATTATTAAAATTTATCCATATTCATGACCCTTTCATGTTTGTTTTTCATGAAAATTAGTGCACCATATCTATATAAAATATGGACCCAATTCTGTACCTCCTGCATGTAGACTCCTATGCACCCAAGCATTACTGTATTCCTTAACAAAAAGTGAATTTTAGCTGAAATATTCACCAAAAGTAAAATCTTAAAATGTATATTCAGTTGTGAGAATTGTAGTTCTGACTGTGTTGGTCAGTTATTGAAGTCACATGTTATTGGATCCATTCCCTCATTGGAAGATTTATGTAGCTATCCAATAGAGAGTGGATTTCAAATTGTAGTCTGGACAGCTACATAAATCTTCCTTATGGAATTGAAACAATACAACACGACTTACGACAGCACAAACTTACTATTCCCTCAAGCTACTGGCAAACAATTTATATACAAGTAATTATTCCCTGAAGAGTTTCATGAAAATTTCAAAACAATAAACTGATAATTGCACAAGCAATTTGTAAACAGAAGAAAAAAAAGAAATATCTCTTAAATTCATTATGAATTATTTATCCAGCTCTACTGGTAAGTATGATTATTTTACAGTAAATTCCAAATTGCAGGAACTGCTGATGGCACTTATGTCAACAATGCTGCAATTGTGGAAAATAGAAAGGAGAGAGTTAGGATGCCAATGCTAGAAAAGTGGAATGAATGGATAAAAGATTGGAGAGAAAAGGAGTCTGACTTTGTTGTTAAAATTCCCAATACCTTTAGTGGAAACAGATAGAAGAATTTTGAATTTTCTCCCGAGATGAATAGGAGGCCACCTCATTAAATAAAATACAAAAACAAAACAAAAATACTTTCATTAAGTTCTTAGACCCAAACACACATTGGTCCAGTTCCTCCAGATTGATGAGTTACACTTGTCAGAAGTGCAACAGGGTGAGGGAGTGGCTAAAGTAGTACTAAATGACCTTTGTGACTTCCTGACCCTATGGCTGGTAACACCAGTCTGACCCCTAGCAGAAAATGGAGCACACTGCCTGAAGATTGGCACCTGGCATAATAGTGAGCAACTGTCCACTTGGCTGAGCAACTGCTCACTTGGGCCATTTCAGCAGCCAGAGATCATCTGGGTTCAGGGACACCCCACTACGCTCCCTTCGGCCTTGCCATGCCAGGAGCCAGAAAGATAAGTGGCAAAAGAACTTCTGCGCTGGCTCTATGCCACTGAAATTGTGTAGGAGGTTACCATCTGAGGTTAAAGTTTGCTTTGAGCCTCCAGAGCAGCACAAAGCAGACTTAACTGGCCAGAGAATCTGCTCCTGTCAGGGTTGCTTTTGAGGGGTGGGGGAATCATAGCTATTTTTCAAGAGTTGAATATACCAGTACACAATCGCTAAGATTTAAACAAACAAATGAAAAGCTATATTATTATGACAGACCACCAGTCTCAGGTACTATTCATGACTGAATTTAGCTTTCAAGAAAATTTCAAAACAGTTTTGAAGGCCTGTGAGAACAAAGCACTGAGAGGAATGCTGGCTGTGAAAGAACTAATATTAAAAAACATATTAAAACCAATCAACATTACTTTGCAGGAGTAAGAAGTGAAACACTGAAGCAGGATGTGAAGATGTGCAGTAAGCTAAAAGAAATGAATTAAACAGCAAAGCTGCAACATGCTAGCAACATTTGGGGCTATGCACTAAAAAGGAGAAACCTTATCCAAATGTTCGGCACATCTTGAAAAATAAGTAAAGAAGTGAAATGGAGAAGGATCAAAGGGAGGACAAGTGCAGAAGCTTCCTAAAGGTTGAGAGGTTGGATTAACCTTTGGAAAGTATGCTTGTGTTGATATGAAAATGTCTTGTAGAAACATTGCATCTCCAAATATTATGCAAATCCTGATTTGATAGTTATACCACCGAGACTTGCACAGTCTTCTGTAAAAACCATGAGCACCCAGGGACTTTGCAGCTGTCACTGTGTTCACCATGGCCTCTTGGAACTTTTTGACAATATATGGGCTAGAACTCAGATCCTGGTGCTCTAAAAGTATGGTTTACTGTCACTTCAGCTAACACCCATTGCTGTTAAACAGTAAGTATGTCTATGGCATAATTTCTTTAGTTTTGATTCCATCCAGAAGGTGCTGGTGATGCATACACACACTAGTACGTTTACTACAGTATGCTAAACTCCTGCATAAGGAGGACTATCATTGGTCCATAAGAGAGGAAGAAATGCTATAAGAAAATATTTTTATCATTTTTTAAATATGAATATGGAGCTATAGATGATACAGAATATAAAAATAAAGGACTGTAGTACTTAATGGAGTGAAAAGTGCTTATTTTCTTCTCTGTTAGCCAACATGTTCACATTATAAAATATATATAAAAAATAACCTGTGTCTGCGTGAGTCTTTGTACCAACTTCCTCAGACAGCAGGAAGGATTCTTAAGGCAAATTGAAGCACAAAAGGAGGGAAGAGAAAGGAACGCCACCACACAAAAAAACTTGTCTGGTGGGAAATTGAGATTTGAAACAATGTAACTTCCTCTTCAGCAGGGACTCTAGCCTTTTGAATCAAAGAAAATTCAATTAAAGATTGAGTTTCTTCCCTGTTCTCTGCAAAATGCAATTTGCATTTTAACACCTTACTGCTGTGCGAAAAATGTTCAAGTGAAAGGTTTCAAATAAGCTTGTCAACCATAGCAGAAGGCTGATTCTGGCATGTTTAGCAGTTTTTACACTTTCAGTTATTATTGTAGTCTGTTAAAGTACATTTCTAACTGAAATTTTAGTGCTTTCAGCTGATACTGATGGGGCTTAAGAATCTGTCGCAGGTTCTTTTGATCTGGTATACATTTCTGACTGCAGCCTATTTAGTTTCTCTCCAGTAAGTTTTCTCTTTCTGCTGGCTCTGCTTCTGAACTGTAGTTCCTGCATCACAAATATGCAGACAGATATACAAGGCCTACTAGACACCTGGACAGTCAGCGATTCAGACTTCATAGGGCAGTCAAAGCATCAAGTGCTGCAGAATAGGCATGAATTCTGACCCCCTTATTATCTGAAAGAGAATGCCTCATGATTTTAAATATCTAGGGCCTCAGTCTCAAGTGCAACACAGCCATGATGCACTTCATAATGAGCCCTAAAGCCAATGCAACTCCTCCAAAGAGGATGACCCCCACGTCAAGGTGATTTTCCAGTGATGAAGAGCTTTTACGGCATTCCCCCTCCCTGCTGCTGGCATGGGTTAGCTGGAAGACAGAGGTCATAAGTTCTGAGATAACTCTGCATCATGCCAACCCTCAGGTATGTTTTTGGCCTCTTGTGGCAGTTTGCAGCTGGCATGAGTTTCAGGATCTCTCAGGCAGCAGTACTGCAGAATAGGGGTAGCAGCCCTCCATACAGCTGCACCAGGATCAGGGCAGAGCAAAGATGAGATTTAAGCCACCTTTGCACCTTCTCCTCCACTGATCTGCTATAAATTTGGTCTCAGTGTGAGATGTGAGGCATGAGACTCTACAAAGCAAGCAGAAAAAAGGAGGAAATATTGTTAGGTTGTATTAAGAATGAGGCAGAGAATAGTACTGAACATATTATGGTATTTCCATATTTCTCAGCAATATGGACTAATATATTAGTATAGCATTTCCTGTCTTTTGAGTGCTTTCAGTGTTATTTTATATATATATATATAATATATATATATGGTCTTACATGGACTCCATGACCCATGCAGTCCATTTTAACCCTATGTTTCTATATACCAATTGATGGTGAGCCCTGCTCATCCCATCTCAAAAAGTTTATAGCCAAAAGGAGCCACAGAAGAGGAACAGAAATTATTAGGGGCTGGAAATGTCTTCTGTAGCAGATGACTGTCATTTAAAGGCAAAAAAGTTAGAGATTACACAGAAGTAGTACATAAAGTAAAGTATTGTTTGCAGTGTTGTAGCCATGTCGATTCCAGGATATTAGAGAGACAAGGTGGGTGAGGCAATATCTTTTATTGGAACCAACTTCTGTTGGTGAGAGAGAGAGAGAAGAAGCTCTCTCTCTCACCAACAGAAGTTGATCCAGTAAAACATATTACCTCACCCACCTTTTGTAAAATCATGAGGGCCATTTGAGCTTGAGAGAGTTTCCCGTAAGCCATGGGTTGCTGCAGAGCTGTGCCACCCCAGGAGGAGCCCTGGGATGAAACTGTGACAGAATCACCATGTTCTTGTCTTTGTCTGGGAGAGTGAGGTGAGGAGTGGAAGGAGAAAATAACTTATTGCAGCCATTTACATGGTGCAATTTACTCCCCCTCACACATACCTCAGCTCAGCTTTCTAAGTGGGATATGGGGAAAGAGTGGAACCATTGCTCTGTCCTTGTTCTTCCCCACTCCATGATTATAGTCATGGGAGGAGTAGCAGCCCCCTGTGCCAAGACTGGAGATCTGGGTAAATCCTGCATGGCTGTGCTGGGCATGGCAGCACCCTGCATCCCCACTTAGACCTCTGTGCATCTGCTTAGAACTCAACCGCCCATAAAGAAAGTAAATCAATGTCCTTTTTACCATACTGAGAACACTAGACCAGCAGCAGTAAAAGGGAACACATTAAAGCTGATAGAGGAAGAAATACATTTTATAAAAGAGAGAATGGAAAATTAGCCTCACTGCCACAGTGGAGCTCCCAGTCACAGATCTCAGTGAGGCCAGAGCTCAACAGGATTAAGAGGATTAGATAGTTATATGAATCATAAGACCATTCACAGTTACATTAAGATAAAAAAAATCCTATAAGGGATATGAGCCCTCATACTTCAAGGCATAAACCAACCAATTGTCTGGGATTAGGAAAATGTTTCCCTACAGGGAGGTTATTCCATCACTGTATGCTACAGGAGTTCTTGCACCTTCCTCTAAAGCAGCTGGTACAGGCCACTGTCAGATATAGGACTCTTAACTGGAAGTACCACCAGTCTGATGCCACTGGCATTTCTGATATTTCTATGTAGAAGAATGTAGTGTGTGTGAAAAGTGCTGGACTAAGTGACCTCCATTTATAGATTAGAAATAGAGCTTAACTATGGGTCAGGCTATGATTTTGTTATGGGGATCGTTCCATGTAAGCTGTGCAGACACCCAGCACCATGCAGGTGCTCAGAGAACCCACCCAGCTATACCAAGCTAGTAACAAAAATAAACCAGTGGTGAGACAGAAGTTAACAAGAAGGAGATGCAGTCTCCTTAGGCATCCCAGCCCTCATCTCACCACCCACACACTTGACTTTATGATGAGTGGTTATTGAAAAACAATGTAATCAAGAGATCAGCCACACAACCAGGTCAATATATAACTCATATCTTAGCCACTAATCACACTGGTGCCAATCCTTTAGTAACTAAAACCCAAAGGTTTATCAAAGAAAAGAAGAAGAGAATTAAAATGGTTAGTAGATCATATACATACAATAACGGCAATGTTTTTATATCAGGTTTATAGCACTGATGTTATAGACTGCTGGCTTGTAAAATCTCTCTGGTAACTTCCAAAATATTGGAAGGCCCTCAGTCCTCAATCAATATGCTCCACCCAGTTGTAAATCCACAGTCCAGAGAAACAGAGCAGGAAAGCGGCAAGATGGAGATGTTTCAGGGGTCTTTTATACCTTTTGCCCTGTGCTTGGAATTTTACTGTCCCAAACAAAGCTCATAGCCAAGCTTGTGGAAAGTTAGTGGAACAAGGTGGAATCCAGGGTCACATGGGTATATCACATGTCCTTACATGGCTTGATGACTCACAGAAGGTAAGTCTCTTGGCCCCTTGGAGCCTGGAGCATCCTCAGGAAGAACTATCTGGGCGGAAAGAGTTTCTTCTATGGCTCATTGTGAGAGCTAAGTGTCTCTGATAGGCCATCAACACAAAAGTTGTCTGGCTTCAATGTAGATTTTACGTGGTAGGTGTTGCCCCAGGAACAAACACATTTGGGATATAGATATATAGCCAATATTCATAACTTCAGATACAGTGATGATACAAGGGTTTAAACAGGATAATCTTATTTAGCAAGTCATAACTCTTCCATTGACACCTTACATGACACACTTTGTATAAGATGTGTTCCAATTGTCTAACAGTGGCACTATCATTTTTATGAATGGTTATATTTCAGTCATACAGCACACATGAAATCTGCATAGCTTTAGAGGAATTTTTAACAGTGACCATTAGACAGTGAGCATTGAGCATACACATAAATCCAAACATACATATAGTGGCCATGTGGTCGATACAGCAGTGTACTACAAGTATCCATCATAAAGAAATGCAGTGTAATTGAACATCAAAATTGCCATAAAACCAGATTCTATTCTGTTTCTATCATCAATTCCTAGACTCACTAATACCAATCATACCTGGCAATTCAGGTTATTTTGTATGTTTGCCATTTTCTGGGTGGAACAATTTTGCCAGAATTCCCTGTGTACTTTTAATTTCTGAATATTTAGATTCTGTCCCATGGGTTTTGAATCTCCATCTAGAATGAACAGTTCTTTTGTTCTGCTTTACTGAAAACTTTGAGTATTTCAGAATATTTCTGAGTCCACTTCAAAGACACCTCTTTCTCTGTGAAAATCAGCAGAGCAGTTCAAGAAATGTGTTTCATTGTTTCTTCAGAAACAAACTTATTTTCTGGAAAATTACATGAGCAAAATCTAATTTTGTCTCCTCTTCTCTTTGTGAAGAAGAGTGATTTCATTCTTATTTTACATACCTTATCTCTACTTCAACATTTCAAGTACAATGCAGCCTTAAAGTCCCCATTTAAATATAGTTAATATAGAGCAATAGTAAGCAGATGGATTTCCCATTCTGCTCTGAACAGAATATAAATCCACTGTGCCTAATCCAAATGTACCCTCTTCCAGTAGTTCGGTTTTTTTGCTAACTCAAGGCTTGTCTTCACTGAAAAGTTAGCTCAAGTTACCACTCAAGTGTTATCCTAACTTGAGTCCCATCCACACACAAAAACTCTTACCTTGAGTACAATGGCTGGCCTGTCAGGGGACATAGGCTAAAGCAGGGGTCGGCAACCTCTGGCACATGGCTCGCCAGAGGAAGCACCCTGGTAGGCTGGGCCACTTTGTTTACCTGCCAAGTCCACAGGTTCAGCCAATTGCAGCTCCCACTGGCTGCGGTTCGCTGCTCCAGGCCAATGAGGGCGGCAGGAAGCAGCACGGGCTAAGGGATGTGCTGGCCGTGGCTTCCCACTGCCCCCGGCTTCCCGCTGCCCCCATTGGCCTGGAGTGGTGAACCATGGCCAGTGGGAGCCATGATCAGCTGACCCTGCGGACACGGCAGGTAAACAAACCAGCCCAGCCCGCCAGGGTGCTTACCCAGGCGAGCCGCGTGCCAGAGGTTGCCGACCCCTGTACTAAAGCAACAGTTGACACAGACTGTCAGCTGCTAACATGACTGCTCTGCAGTATGGATGTACGCTTGCTCCACTCAAGTGTAACCGGTCCTTCAATGCCATCCCACAATTCCCTCATGTGTCCAGAAAGGACAGACAAGTTCTCCAGCAATTCACTGGAAAAGGATTCATAGAGCAGCTCAGCATACGGCTGCACAAAGAGCCATGGAATATGCCCTCAGAAGTCTTAGTATCACACACGAGTGCGCACAGCACCAGTGCGGACACAACCCTGCTAGTGTTATTTCATAGTGTGGCTGCTCTCACTTGAGCTAGGCTGACTTGAGAGAAATAACTTGAATTTAGATAACAAGTTCCCTCTGCAATGACATACCATCAGATAACATGTGCTTAAGTTTTCTCCCCCAACTTGGCCTGCCTTGGGTTTTCCCTGCATGACCTCTTCCTTCCCTGCCTTAAATTACCTCTGCCTGTGAGGGACACTTCAATTCATTTTGTATTCTGGCTATAAATAACAAGATGCATATGCCACTATGATGTAGCAGTCATTACCTTGCTCTTTATGCAGAGTTCAAGCACTTGATATCAGGATGAATCAATAGAGGAAGCCTGTATCCCTATCATGTATGAGAGTCTGACATTCTATTATAGTCATGTTTAAAGAAGTACATTAATACATGACAATTTAGCATACTGGGTATACAATTCAATTTTAATTTGAACTAAATATATCACTGAAGTCCTTTTAAGAGATACTACAATAATTTCATGAAAAATTTGTTGTCTTCCTTCATTTCTCCATATTTCTTGCTGAGAACTTAGATTTGAAAAGTGTAAAATAAGGATCAATTTAAGCCACCAAATACATTTTTCTGTATAAACTATAAAGCATCTTAAAGTGCATTCACTTAATTTGTAGTTTTCCCTTTCTGGAGGCATCCTGGGTTGCTGCTTTGTTCTGAATGCAGAAGTTGAAAAGCTAAAAAACTTGCTGCATCTGACATCAGTCATGACTGATGTAACATATACAAAAGGAAATAAGATCTTTTCAACTAAAAATTAAAAAAAATAAAAAGGCAACTAAATCTTTACATCTTAGGCTTCATAAAAGAGTCCAGCTCTTCAGCTACTGCAAATCACTGCAGTTCCGTTTACTTTAATGAAACTGTTTATTTACACCAGCTGGTCCAAGATGTGTCTCCCTTCATATTATAAGATAATTCCCTGTACTACTAGTCTCATAATTGTGGATCTTTTGCTTCTAATATCCTCACAGATGTTAGATGTTCTTTCATGTACCTTTATCTTTCATATAGTTAAGATTACTCACGTGGCTTTCCTAGCAACACAATCACTAAAAATCAATGAATCAACAGTTCAGACAACACCAACATCCATCCCAACTGCAGTTGATGTGTCTTATTAATCACACATCATAAAAGATTTGACTAATGAGGAAAGGTTAAAAAAACTGTGCATAGTTAGTCTTGAAAAGAGACTCATAGGGAACCTTATAACATATTTGAAAACTTTTAAAGGCTGTTATAAGAGGATGGTTCCGTATGCTCGCTAAAGGTAGGACAAGAAGTAATGGGCTTATCTTCAGCAAGAGAAATTTAGGTTAGGAATCGTTAGAAACCTCTTTCTAATAAGGACAGTTGAGCACTGGAATAGGCTTCCAAGGAAGGTTGTGGAATCCCCATCATTGGAGGTTTTAAGAACAGGTTAGACAGGTCCTGCTTCAGTGTGGCGGGCTGGTTTAGATGATCTCTCAAGGAGCCCTCCAGTCCTACATTTCTATGATTTTATGATAATACTATCTAAATGGACGCTTACGCTTCTCATCTCCACAAGAAAACTCTTTTTCACTTCCAACCCATAATGCACATTTCTCAAAATTGCACTGAAATGCAAAACAAACTCCAGCCTAATGAAGTTTAAGAGCTCTTACCAGAAAGACGTTTAATATAACATTTTATAATGTGTTGTTTCTCCCTAAGAAATTCCAATGACACTTATCAGACAAATGTACATGCTTAAATATGTTGCTGAAATGAGGTCTCTAACATTCTCCCTCCGTTCTAGAAAGTCTTCCAGGGTAAAGAAACTGTAATAGATGTATCTTAAAAATTAGCTAGCTAATAGAGGATAGCATCTTCTCAAAATATTCTTGTTTAGAAAAAGAAATAAATACAAAACACTTCTAGAAACAGTAGGGATGTTCCTGAACAGTTAATACACAATCAAGTTAAATTCAGCAGCACTTTCCCAAAAGTCAGGGAACCTCAGTCTGCAGTCTGACTATTAAACACTATACATTATTTTGGCCTTTCAGATCTTATAAATCATGTGTAAAATCCAATATTACTTAGGGAAAGAAATGTATTAAATTCAATCTTCTAATTAGAGCCCATGAACTTTGTGGAGCACCACATTTATCTTATACACACTGCAGTGCCAGTATGTGCCAACACTTTTATTACTATTAAAAAGCTACAAATGTATGACTAATTAAAATGAGTGAACCAAAATTATAAACAAAGCAAAACCACCCAAATCCTATCATTAAAGTGAAATTATACAGACAGAACTCCAAAGCACAGAATAAATATAAAGTCACTTGAATGCACTATCAGATCTTCAGTCATTTCAGGACATAAGCTATTCTAAACAAATGCACATAAAAGCTACTGTGCCAAATTCATCCCAGGAGTTACATGAGGGATGAAATTGGCCCATTGACTTTATTCTTGGATTTATGAGTTTGTTCTTCAATGTGTTATTTACACAAATGTAGGTTTGTCCACTTGATTGCAATAAATGGAAGTCTGCTATTATGCCAAGAAAACTAATAACTTGACTAGATTTCCATTTGTAGTAGTTATGGAGAAATGGGCATGTTAACTGTTATTGTTCCTTATAGCTGATGTGATGCGTTCACTGCACAATATTCAATGTCTAGGAAACAAACATATCAAGAGCTGGAGAGGTTTTAGATAAACTGATACATTACAGTTCTAAGGAAAAACATCATACTATTGAGCATATATACAAAGACAGGATGGTATATAAAATCTGATGATGAATTTCTAATGGACTGTGAACCCTTCAAAATGTATAAGAATACAGATAAACAATCAATAGCAGTGTTTCTGGGTTCTTTACTTACCCTTCTGCTTTTTTGCATCTTGGAAGAACTCTCTTTAATGCAGGGGCTGCAAATCTAACAGGCCCTTACAAAGGTCATACAAAGAATGGAGGTTTCTTACTCTTTCCCTTCCTTTGTGCTTGTGCAAGGGCCAGCCACAATCCAGCCCTTAGTTCTTTCAGACTCTTGAATTGCTTGTGCTAGAAGCCTGGATTTGGAATTTGTCCTAGCTGGTCTGACTGAAATCTGATGGGAAAATAAACATGATTGGAATGTAAAAATCAGTACATATAACCTATTTAGGAAGGATTAGGTGGCAGAAAGGGACTGGCACTCTCAATCAAAAAACAGTGTTACCCATTTCCAAGTCATTGACAACTCAGAAGTAAATGATCTTGAATGCTCATTGTGGATCAATGCCCTAACACAGTGGTTCTCAACCCACTGCCTGCGTGGGTGTGCTAAAGGCCGCCGCCCACCCTCACGTGGCCGGGTCCGGTGCTGCTGCCTGTCTTGCACCCAGGGTTCAGCTCCTGACCCCACTCCAGGAGAGGTCTCTGGGCAGGGGCACTGGGCATAGGAGTGTGTGGGCAGGTTTGGGGAGGGGGCACTGTGGTTCTCAACCTGTGGCACAGGTAACATTGTGGGCCACAATGAGAACCACTGCCCTAACAGGTAAAATACAAGAGGGGGTATTAGTTGGTGTCTACGACAGACCATAAAAATCACATTGGCTCCTTAAGCACTTATCTTCTATATTGTGTCGGGTTAAAAAAGCTGTGTTTTTATGGTGGACTTCAATTTGAGTGACATGTGTTAGAGGCCTCATGTTGCCAGTACTAACATGTCCTTGGAATTTCTGAAGACTATAAGTGACAATTTCTTAGCTCAAAAAGTGTTGCATTCAACACGGGAGGATACTACATTAGACTTCACCTTGATACATACGGAGGAATGGATCACAGAATTAAAAATTAGTGGTTCTTTAGCTGCAAGTAATCAAGACCTAATTAAATTTGTGTGCAAACAGCATAAAATCCCAACCAGTTATATTTTATATATAATGCTTTAAAAGAACCAGTTGCACAAACTGAAAACAATTATCAGCCAAGTCAGGAGGGAGAAAGAATTTAAACAGAAAAACGTGAATCATAACTAGGAACTGTTTTAAAGAATATTTACCACAATCCCACCGTAAAGAAAAGGGTTACACTGGTTTAATACAAAAACACCCTGATTTAGAGGAGAAATAAAAGTAGTAATGTAAAATTTTATTTATATATAAATTTATACACACATACATATGCATATAAATGAAAAAAGGAAGCTGATACCAATGTATATAAATTAGAAGTTAGGAATTATAGCAAATGGATAAGGGAAGCAAAAAGACAACAGGAAAAATCCATGGCCATGAGCATTAAGGTCTATAGGAATTTTTTTAATATGTCAGGAACAAAAGGACTCCTAACAATGGTATTGGCCCATTACTAGATGAAATGATAGAATTGTCAATAATAATGCAAAAGGGGCAGAAGTGTTCAATACATATTTGGGAATAAACCAGATGATATAATTACACCATGTGATGATGAAATTCTTCCTATTTAAACAGTAAGGAGGATGATAAACAGTGTCACAGAGTGGCTGGCCCCTGTAAATTAAGCAGATCCAGTTCCCCTGTGCCAGAACAGATGTTCCCAGTTTGGCCAAGTGAGAAGACAAAGCAGCACCTAGGGCAATAATCTGGGAGTCTTTCCTCAGATTCTCCCTAATAAGTCAGAGTTGCCTGGAAAAGAGTCTGTTGAGGGCAGAAAGCTCTGTAGGGCTTCCTTGAGAATAGGGAGGAATTGGCTAGGAAGCTGGCAGAGGGGCTAGTTTGCTGACTATCCAGACCTAGAAGACCAGTGTTGGGTGGCTGAAAAGGGCTAGGAGACAGGAGCCAATGGAGGATCTAGTCTTCAGACATTCCTGAGCAAGAGATCTAGTGTCAGGAGGCTGAAAAGGGCTGAGTTATTGGACTGTGGGAACTGAGTGCTGGTTGACTCATGGGTGAGGAGCTTGGAAAAAAGTCACTGTATATTTCTAGGTTTTACTACAGGAATTGAGAGAACAGTTATTATGATGGTTCTATGTATTATTGTATGGTACCTATTGGGCTATGTAAGGGTTAAGTAAAGACATGGAAAACCGCTGGTGTGCTGGTCTGGTATCAGGGAGTAGGCATAGGCACACACTATTCCTTCACTTAAAAGATAAAGTGTTACCCCTTTCCTCTCCCTTCTCCTTGTTAAGAATTGATAAGTGATGCAGCTGCACAAGAAATGGGGGGAATCTAAGGGATAACACTTATTTACCCAAAAGGTATCTTCTCCTCCTCCCTTCCTTTCCCAGCTACATAAGCCCCTTCCTCCCTCCCCTGAGAATTGCTGACCAGGGAGATTTGCGGCAACAGATTGTTGCAAGGAAATGTATTTTCAAGGTAAAAATGTGTGATATGCATAATGCTGTGCACAAGAGATAGAGGTGGGTTTACTAACAGAATGGGTTTACTAACAGAATGTAGACGTGTACATACTAACTTAAATAAAAAGAGTGTGATGTAACTAATTCAGTGCTTACTGGACAATTCGGTCCAGGGGAACAAGTATCGCAATAAAGAAGCCTGTACTCAAATCCACCTATGGGTCAACCTGCTCCTACTTCTTCTAATAGTACCTAAATAAATTATGCTCAAAAGTGGGATTATGAGCAGACACTGGGAGAGACTGTTCTTTTTATAACTGGACTGAGGGTAAACTGACTCAGGTGTGCCTACTGGGTCAGAGCCTGCCACAGGAAGGTGCTCCAGGCTGCTACTAAAGTTAGACATTTTTAAACAAGCAGGTCCAGATAACTTGTATCCAAGAGTCTTAAAAGAGCTGGATAAGTAGTTCTTTGAACTGTTAATATTGATTTTTACTAAGTCTTGAAACACTGGGAAAGTTCCAAAGGACTGGAAGAAAACTAATGTTCTGTTAGTATTTAAGAAGGGTAAATGGGATGACCTGGGTAAGTATTCACCTATACCACACATTTGCTATGATTGACATGACAGTTACAAATGTCTTTATATGCATCAATAACCATATAGGGTTAGCTCATAACCCAAATACCCAGCAGTATAGTGAGGCATGCATCAGACAATGAGACCTATATTGCCAAAGAGGAGGCTATCCAAGGCTCATTTCTGATCCAAGCACTGAGACTTAGTCAATTGTCAGAGACACCAGCCTACTCTTGCCTCACATGAGAGTTGAGGGTCCCAATGAAGGGTGTGTCAAGCTGTGTAAGACTCTGAAGTCAACGTAGCACAACAGGTCCTGACCAAAAGCTTCTTAGCCCTGTAATGGGATTTGGTAACCATAAGCTGGTTTCTCCTACCACCACAATTCTGATCTGTGCGTTTGCCTCACAAAGGTATGACAAACATAATACACCAAAGAACCCCAAACCAAGCCTCCCAGCACCCTGAGAAAAATGAAAAATCCCTTGATTGCTCATGACAATATGCATTAGATATTCTTCCCAACTATAGAGGCAACCAGCCAAAGCACTCCAAGTAAATCACCACAGCTTCCCCACAAGCAGCGGCCATGAACAAACTACACCAAGAATGGAATTAGGGTAGGTGAGTAGATTAAAGTTGGGGCTGGCTGGTGCGCTCTACCTCAGGGCATGCATATACCACATCCCCACCTGGAACTAAGCAATGGGGTTGAATAGCAGCCACAGGAGCCCAGCCTGGACTAATCCTGGCTACTTGATGGAACGCAGTGTGGGAGCAGTTCATCACCACTGCCATCAAGGACTTGCCTGGGCTGTGTATTCTGCAGCTGGAACGATCAAAGCAGTGCCCTGATAAACAGAAATGGCACTGAGTTCACTTCATATCCCAACAATATATTTCAATTCATTTAGCAGATGAATATTTGAGGGTTTGTTTGGTTTTTTAAAGAATTTTGAATCAGGTTTTTTTAATACATATGTCAATGTCAACTGACTTAAAATGTTTAGAGTGTAAATTTCAGTAGCAATGCAAGTGTTTACAGTATACATCACATAAACTGGACAAAAACTGGCAGTTTGCCATCTATTTGATGGAATATCAATGTTATGGGAGGCTTATGTTCTCATGGGTTCTGACAAGAGCTAATTAAAGTGTATAATGCATGAGAGGCATTGGTTAAAGTAGATGTGGGCTATTAACTTGGTTTATAGCTTTATTGTTGAGCTGTGGAAGTCTAAAGATGTAATATTCAGATTAAGTTCAGTTATATTAAGTAAGGAAAACAAATATAATTGTGCTTTGGTTTGGTTCATTCAAACTGTCTAGGCAAATGAAAATCTAACTTCAATTCCCAAATCTCACATAACAATAATAAATAAATTGTAGAACATTTTTTCAT
Organism: Mauremys reevesii; assembly: GCF_016161935.1. NCBI lineage: Eukaryota > Metazoa > Chordata > Testudines > Geoemydidae > Mauremys > Mauremys reevesii. Next base: position 98,019,700 of record NC_052627.1, on the reverse strand, counting down.
AGACCAAGGTTTGCCTTGAAGCTCTTAAGTTTACCTAAAAGGGCTCTGATCTCTGCACTGGCTCCCTCCTGAGATAAAACAGAGGATGCACCCTAACTCCGTTCACACCCCCGCCTTCCTGACCCCATGATAGCTGTGTTCCATGGAGCAATGAAACCGTTGACAAATAGGGGAAAGACTGCTGAGTTCAAGGGACAGAACGGTGAGGAGAAGTGGAGCTAGATCATGGAACTCATTAACAGATGCTATAACTAATGTGTGCTTCTTGAAATATTCCTTGCATAACATTTCTCCAGTGAGTCTGTAAAATCTATTTCCAGATCCGAAAGTAAAGTGAGATCACTGGAGAGAAATCATTCTCTCCTTAATTACCCAAGTTGGAGATTGCACTCTGGGAGTAGCACTAAAATGTGTTATTTAGTTCCATTTCCTTGGTCTTATGTGTGATCTGGATCTAATTTTGTTTTTAAATAAAAATAGCGTTTTGCCTTTTGGAAAACTGTAAAGCTGAACCTGAAGGCCTCTTTATAAAACTGACACTCTTTCCATTTCCACTGTTCCTTTACTTTTCAGGCCACACATTTTTAAACACCTCTCATCTCTAACTGTAGGAGTTTAGAACAGACGTGCCTTCTGTTGCATTTAATAAAGGCTAAAATTTTCCAAAGTATCAAATAACTTAGAAACCCAAGTCCCAGTTTCAAAAGTAATTTAGCTGCTTAGGAGCCCAAGTCTCATTGAAAGACAGTAGGATTCAGGTTCCTAGGTGCCTGAGGCTATGGCTACACTTGCACTTCAAAGCGCTGCCGCGGCAGTGCTTTGAAGCGCTAAGTGTAGTCAAAGCGCCAGCGCTGGGAGAGAGCTCTCCCAGCGCTGTCCGTACTCCACCTCCCTGTGGGGAATAACGTACAGCGCTGGGGCTTTGACCACACTGGCGCTTTGCAGCGCCGCAATTTGCAGCGCTGGAGAGGGTGTGTTTTCACACCCTGCTGCAGCGCTGCAAATTTGCAAGTGTAGCCATGGCCTTAGTCACTTCTGAAAACAGGAAAACATGAGAAAATTAAATACCTACAGGCTTGATGCCTCTCTTCAGGCACAGAAGGGGCAATTTGCAACCCCCATCTATGTGTAGGTGTGCAGTTGGGGTAGGAAGGATTCCCTCCTGGAGAACAGGCACTCTTTGACAGAAGTTGGAAGCGGCTGGTCTGAAAAAGTCATCTTCTGCATACCTGGGTCCCATTCTCCTCCTCTGGTTAATCTCAGCACCAGTCCACATGAGAGTAGGGAATCATAGGAGGCTTGCTCTGTAACTATTTTCCTCCAGGCATACCTTCGTCTGTTGGGGTCTGTCATGTATTCCTTTTACACAGTCAGGCTTCTGTACCAGATATGGACTGGCTACAGAGCTTCCATTGGGGCAGGAGCTACAAGAGATGTGTTCTTTTTAAAAAGAACAGGAGTACTTGTGGCACCTTAGAGACTAACAAATTTATTTGAGCATAAGCTTTCATGGGATGCATAGAATGGAACATATAGTAAGGAGATATACATACACATACAGAGAACATGAAAAGGTGGGAGTTGCCCTACCAACTCTAAGAGGCTAATTAAGAGAAAAAAAAACTTTTGTAGTGATAATCAAGATAGCCCATTACAGACAGCTTGACAAGAAGGTGTGAGGATACTTAACACGGGGAAATAGATTCAATGTGTGTAATGGCTCAGCCATTCCCAGTCTCTATTCAAACCCAAACTGATGGTATCTAGTTTGCATATTAATTCAAGTTCAGCAGTTTCTCATTGGAGTCTGTTTTTGAAGCTTTTCTGTTGCAAAATTGCCACATTTAAGTCTGTTACTGAGTGACCAGAGAGGCTGAAGTGTTCTCCTACTGGTTTTTGAATGTTATGATTCCTGATGTCAGATTTGTGTCCATTTATTCTTTTGCGTAGAGACTGTCCAGTTTGGCCAATGTACATGGCAGAGGGGCATTGCTGGCACATGATGGCATATATCACATTGGTAGATGTGCAGGTGAATGAGCCCCTGATAGCATGGCTGATGTGATTAGGTCCTATGATGTCACTTGAATAGATATGTGGACAGAGTTGGCATTGGGCTTTGTTGCAATGATAGGTTCCTGGGTTAGGGTTCTTGTTCTGGGGTGTGTGGTTGCTGGTGAGTATTTGCTTCAGGTTCGGGGGCTGCCTGTAAGCAAGGACAGAAGAACAGTTTGTCTACAGGGTACCCTGTTGGGGGTGCTGAAGAGGGGAAATAGAGACTGGGCATTTGCAGAGCCACTAACAGGCCATGAGGGCACATTCAGGCGCTGGCTGGCTCAATAACAGGGACCTTCAGCTCAAGTTCTACCAGCAGAAGTCAGGCATTAAATCTGACCGTTAGTATTAAATGGGCAATAGGATAGAAATACTCCTTTATACAAATACTTTATAATGATACAAGAAAGACCAAAGACTGTTCTTCAGTATAAATGGCTTCATCTTATGCACTGGTTATCAGTGCTCATAAAGCACAGGGACCTACATGAGAGCGATGAATGCTGGACATATCAAGGTAGGGCTTGTGATATTGTAGCTATTGTGTGGATTTGTCCTATTGTCTAGCTGAGGGGTTCTCAAACTGGGGGTCTGGACCCCTCAGGAGGTCATGAGGTGATTACATGGAGGTGTCACGAGCTGTCAGCCTCCACTGCAAACCCTGTTTTGTCTCTAGCATTTATAATGATGTTATAAATTAAAAACACTTTTTTATATATTTAAGGGGGGGTTGCACTCAAAAGCTTGCTATGTGAAAGGGGCTACCAGTAAAAAAAGTTTGAGAGCCAATGATTTAGCCCCTATGGAATCAAATTTAACAAGAGCTGAAGAGTCTGTAAGGGATAGATCCCTCACCACCCTTATATAGCTCCAGGAATAAAAAAATAAATGTACAAATTGCAGGACTTCTACAACTTTAGAGGAAGAGATTTGGCAATTTAGTCTATGTGCATGTGACCGGGTTCACTCACCACTGAGGTGCCTCCTGCCGGCTGTCATGGGAATTAGTTAAGATTGCCACGGCACCCTCCTGTGGTGGTGCCTCACCACTGACACTTTTGTTCCAGGACTGTGGCATCCACTTCAGTGACACTGTCCTCTGGCTGTGCCACACTCTATTCCCTGCTTCAGACCTGCAATCTTTGTCCAGCCACTCCCTCAGTGGCAACTACAGTCCATTGTCCCAGGACTGCTTCCCATTGGGCTCCAGCACCTTCTTCTGCCCTTACCTCAAGGCCTCAGCCTACAGACCCTAGTAGCCAGTCAGAAGCTCTCTCTAGCTTCTCCCTGTAGTACTGCTCTATCCCAGGTGCTGGTGCACCTTCCTCCTGCTGGGAACCTGATCTTTTCCCCAGGAGCTCCAGTCAGCTGCTGAACTCTGTGCTGCTCTGAAGCCTCTTTTATATGAGCCTGCCAGGCTATGATTGGCTGCTCCTCTCAGCCCCTTTCTAATTGGCTGCCTCTGGCACAGCCTCCCTAGGGCTGCTTTTAACCCCTTTTCTGCCAGTGAGGGGCAGCCAACCCATCACAGTGCACTAAACGCACTTTTGCACAGATGGGAAACCTATTTTTATTGACTACAGACAGTTGGAAATTTTCCAGTGAAACAGAATTTTATTGGAAAACGCCACTAGGTCATATCCAAACTGAAAAACAGTTGGGTTCAATGACCTTCTGCTGAATCATAGATAGGGTTCTGTTGGAATCCTGTCTGGTTCCCTGCCAGTTCTCCTCAGGAGCTTCTGGGGAGCCTTGCAATGTGGACTATCCCAGGGCCAGGAACTTTGTTTATCACTTTCTCTTATCGTTATGACCATTTTTCTTATTGCCTAATCTCCTCTGTTCCCTTCTTGGACTACACTATTTATTTTAGGTCATAGGATTGATGAGATCTGTAAGAAATGTAAGGCTCTATGAAAGAAAAATCTATTTGATTTATCATCTGGCATTTGCTTATTACTCCAGAGCCATCATCATAGCCTTCAGTAAACAGATGAACTTCAGGGTTACTTTCAATAGCAGATGAGAAGTTGAATACTAAATGTAGAATTGGCTGGTTATATGCAGGACTGGTAGCACCTGCCTATTAAGATTGCCCAACAGTGCTCATTGTAAGACCCTATTTTCAGTTGCTTATAACTTTGACAGACTAATGGTTTGGGCTGAAATTTTCCATATCAGGGTCTGCCTCAGCCAAAACAGTCCAGCCATTTCTGAGAATGGGGATAGGAAGAAAATACATTGTTTTGTCCATATTAAAAAATGCTAGTGACTTTTTATTTCAAAAGATCTAGCACCAACACCCCCTGGGGCAGGGACTTGAAATTTGGCAAAGGAGTGGCCTTTGCATAAGGTATTGAGCCAGTTGAAAGTTTTCTAATAGGATTCCCATCAGTTCCCCATCCATAAAATAGGGATAATAATATCCCCTCATCTCATACAGATGTTATGCAAATAAGTTAATGTTTGTGAAATGTTTAGCTATTATGGAGATGAATGCCATAGAAAAGCCCATGAAGAAATTAATAGTGTGTTCAGAGCAAGGTTTGAGTAGTGTGCAACGAAAAGCATGGGACCACGCATTGAGCAATGATGAGAAAACAAAATATTAAACCGCTGCTCATTGAGTGAGCACCATCCACTGTATGCATTAAATGAGGCAATGGCCCAATAGGGAAAAAAGTATGATTATCATGTAATTAATTAAAGTCTATATTATAATGTATATGCTCGAAAGGGCTGAATTAAAGTTGCACCAGCAGCCTTAATTCTGGCATTTCCGAACTTTGGAGGGCTTGACTTTGCAACTTTTATTGAAGCAACTTCTGGTGGCAGAAAAGACATGCTCCTGAGCTTCATAGAGCTCTCCTTCAGGCCTGGGAAAGGTAACCAGAATAATGTTATGCTAATTACAAGGAATCTAGTACATAATAAAAGACAACACCTTGTTTCACTTCCCCTAGAGCAGCCTGCAGGGGCTGAGAGGCAGATTGTGATTCAGATTCCTCATTGCTCAAGGTAGGGAGAAAACTATGCCAATAACTAATTAAGGGATAGCTTGTGGCATTACGGTTTGCTACCCCTTGCTTGCAGGTGCACATCAGTCACACTTCCCCTGGAGCACTCTGGAAGGGAGATGGTGACACAATGACTGTTGCTCCATATGAGGGAGTACCCTTAAACAGGTCTGACATTGTGCATTCTCCTGGATAAGCCAGTGGAATTACATCACCAGGCATTTTAGAGATTTAGAGTCAAGGCTCACCCATGCCCTTATTTTTCCCCACCTACCCCCACAAAAGAGATGTAGTGGCTCCAGGCAGTCTGCTTCCCCCCTTCGCTCAGAAAGCTGTGGTGCAGGATGCCATCTATTCTCTTGCAGCAGCATGTAGGATGGGCATGATCTAGCCCATAATAATCCAAAAAGAAAATATCTGAGTCCTCTGTAGGCACCACTTTTATTTATTCTTGGTTACAGAGCAGGGTTTTATGGCCCTGAAATAATAGCTCAGATTTTTAAAAAAATAACCTGTCAATAGTGGAGCAATATTCTTTGTTACCACAGGGTGGCACCTTTTAAACTCTTAGCTGTATGACAAACTTCTCAACATATTTTTAAGCTAACTACATTATATAGGAGTAAGAGATATTCATCCAATTATTCCTAAGCTTTTGTTTTAATCTCCCTAAAGTATTTCATTTGGGGATAATAAATCATTTGCTACATTTTAGACCTAGGCACAAACTTTGGAAAGAATAACGTATTTGCTTAATTTATCTCCTTTTTCTGCCTATGGAATTCCATGAGAAGACCACTGTTTTGAATTTATTCGTTATTTACATTTGTCCAGTAATTTTGTGAACTCTGGTTAAGGATTTCAGATTTCAAAAATCAAGCTGCTTGATTAGTTGCTTACTTGAGATTGATCAGATAAATCTAGTCAAAATGTTTCTGCTTTCTGACTGAATAAGCACTTCTGTGCTAAATACTTACCAAAGATAATTTAAAGTTTGGTTTCTGTTAATGTTTTTAACATGCAACTTAAAATTTAGTTTCCACTCATATCAGAAGTTGTTCACTTAAATGTTTATAGAAAATATATACAAAAAAGGGGTATAAACATGTCTTGAAAAATTCAGTTCAAAATCAAATAGTCACAAAAATTATTGAGCTGTTTTCTCCTAACTTTATTGTATATATACACTATGACAAAACATTCCTTCAGAGGTTGCATTTTTTTCAAAGATACTGCCATCCCATTTTTTCTATCACACTCTGGGGGTTATGACAACAAAAAGCTTTGCTGACATAAATCCTTATCCAAAGCCCAGTGAAGTCAGTGGAAAAATTGCTATTGACTTCAGTGGGCTATGAATGAAGCCTACAGAAAGGTTTTGAGTTTAATGAAGTACTTAGTTTCTTCCATTATTTAAGACAAACAATTATACTTACTTAGGCAGTGATATACTTAAGGATCATGAAGGATTTCAGTGTCTTTTATAGTGGCAAATAACATATGGGTTGTTGCTTGTTGGAATTATTGAAAGTAAAAATGAACATGCAAAGTTTTTGTACGATAAGGTCTCATGTCTAATCTTTGACCTTATTATTCAAACAGGGCTAATGTGACCCTTGGATGCCTAAACAGGGGAATCTCAAGTAGGAAGGTTATATTAGCTCCGTGTTTAGCACTGGCATGACTGCTACTGGAATACTATCTCCAATTCTGGTGTCCAGCATTTACAAAGGATGTTGATAAATTGGACAGCTTCAGAGAAGAGCCACAAGAATAATTAAAAGATTAGTGACAATCTCAAGAAGTTGAATCCATTTAATTTAACAAAGAGAAAGTTGAAGGATGACTTGATCACAATCTATGAGAACCTGCATGGGAACAGAAATTTGACAGAGGGCTCTTCAATCAAACAGAAAAAAGGTATAACAGGATCCAATGGCTAGAAATAGAAGACAAATTCAGACTGGAAATAAGGCATAGATTTTTATCAGTGAAGGTAATTAACCATTGGGACAACTTACCAAGGCCTACCAAAGGGAATCTTCATCTCTGGCAATTTAAAAAATACAATTGGATGTTTTTTCTAAAAGATATACTCTAATTCAAACAGGAATTAATACAAGGATGTCCTGTATTATACAAGAGATCAGACCAGACAATCACAGTGGTCCTTCTGGCCTTAGAATCTGGGCTGTCCTTACCCATAGGCAAAGTAGGCAGCTGCGTAGGGTACCAGGAAATTTGGAGCAACAAATTTCCTAGTACCCTGTGCAGCTGCCTGCTGCTCCAGCTCCTGCTCTGCCTCTTCCCCATGGACACTGCCCCTGATCTGCCCCAGCCCCGCCTCTTCCCACCCCTGCCCCCACGCCCCTGAAGATTGCAGCCAGGCCCAACCCTGCACTCACCGCATGGTAAGTGGAGTGACCCGGCCCCAGCCTGGTCTGCTCCCCTGGCTCCCAGGCTTGGGGGGAGAGGGGAACCGCCCCCCAGCACTCGCCAGCAGCGCGGCTGGGAGCCAGGGGAGCAGAGCAGGCTGGGGCCGGGTCACTCCACTTCCCGCAGGAAGTGATCAGCCCCCCCCAACCCCCGCGAAGGCCTGGGACCAACCCCCCTATGGGGGAGCTGCATAGGGCACCAAAATAGCTAGGGACGGCCCTGATTAGAATCTATGAATCTTTCATGTTAAAGGAAAGCTGGATAAAAGACAGAATTTCAGTGCAGCGAGTGTAAACAAGAAATGGTGGGTTTTTTTTTTAATTTAAAAGGTTACTTTTCCCACTTGGTTTTGCAATGCACCAACGCCTTGTTAAATTTCTTGCTCTATACTTTGTAAAATTATCAGCTACAGCACTACTTTTAACAAAGCCTATGTAGGTACAGCATTTTGCATCAGTTTCAGAAGGCTAGTGTTATTTTATAATTAACTTACAATCACTAATTTGGTAAATGTCAGTGCTGCAGAGAAGTTTTTTTTAACTTGATAAATAAAGTGTAATTACTTGCAAAAATACCTACTATGATTTCTACATTTGTAAACCACCAAAGCCTTGTAACTCGTCTTTGCAAGTAAAATGAAGCTGTTTAATTTATTACAAGAGGAAGTTTAGATTAAAAAAATAGAATTCTGCCATCAGGAGATATTTTATAAAATTGGTCTAAAAACCTCAATTCTTCTTTCTGACTGAGAACTAAAACTGTTTGAACCAGGTAACAGGAGGAAATTTGGGTTGAACAACAAACATATTAAAGAATGGGATTATAAATTAATGTTTGCACTACCCATACAATTTGAAATGGTTGAATGAATTTTATTTAATAAGGTGTTTTGTTTTGGTGTGGTTTGTTTTTAATGCTACAGGAAGTATAGTGGTAGCTGGATTTTGTTATTTGTTACTGCATCTCTCACTTAAAACTACAGGATAATATATATGAAATGGAGATGAGTCAACTTATATTAACACGGGTCAATATATACTACCTAATGCAATGGTCATGGGTAGGATGCCCCCACAACTCAGTGATTCCCAGCTTTAGAGCTATAGGTAGCTGAGTGTAATAAAAATAATACCTCTCTCTTATGTAGAACTTTTCATCAGTAATTCTCAAAGCTCTTTCCAAAGAAAGTCATCATCATCATCATTTTATAGATGGGCAAACTGAGGCAGAGAGGTGAAGTAACTTGCCCAAGGTCACCCGGTAGAGCAATGGTAGAACTGGGACTACAACCTAGATGTCTTGACTGTAAGAAACTTCCAATTTATGCGGGAACTGGACCAGTTCTGGCCAGCCTAAGATTTTGGTGAGGCAAAGGGAGTACAAAGATTGGTTAATAGCTCCTTTACCCTCCCCACCCTGTAGTACACCCTCCTGTACTCAGCAATGCACAGCTCAGCCAGGCCAGAGAATCCAGCCTTTTAGGTCTACCATGTGCAGCAGTTGCTCCCTTCTTTGTGTTATAACTGTACTGGAGGGGTACGCATCAATCAGCAAACCAATTGAGACAGCAGATCTCAAGTAAAAGTTCTTTTGATTGGAGTGTGACATTAGTAATATGAACTGGGACCATATAGATCATTGTTGCAACCAAGGTCTTGTAGTGGCACCAAATCTTGTATAAAGGGGGTCAAGTAAGGTGTCTAAGACAAGATTAGGGTTTGCTGGTTATGACATGCATACAGATAGCATAATATCATGTTTGTATTTAAAGTTATAAGTATTGGCTCTATACTGTCTGTATTTCAAACTTGTGCTATGCTTCTGAGTGACACCTCAGACAATTTGAGGTCAGCACTGCCTAGCCTGCTTGATGTCCCATTAAGGACCATCAGCTATACAATTGACCCATTGAGAGAAGGCAGATACACCTTGTGACTCAGCAAGGCATGCAGGGACATGCCTATAGACAGAACTCTAAGATTTTTCCATGCCACATGCTGAGCAGCTTGTATTTGAGACAAAGGAAGCACAAGCCACATGGCAGAGGATATAAAAGGCCCTGGAAACCTCTCCATTTTGTCTTCAATCCTGCTTCTTACTTCTGGAGGAACCTTGCTACAAACTGAAGCTCTGAACAAAGGACTGAATGACCCACCCCAGTTATGGATGTAGTCCAGAGACTTGATTTGAACATGCAATTTATTCCATCACTGCTACAAGCCTAAACCAAGAACTTTGACATTACTGTATGGAGTTGATTCCATTTAACCAATTCTCTCATCTATATTTCTTTCTTTTATGAATAAACTTTAGATTTTAGATTATAAAGGATTGGCAACAGCATGATTTGTGGGTAAGATCTGACTTGTTTATTGACCTGGGTCTGGGGCTTGGTCCTTTGGGATCGAGAGAACTTTTTTCCTTTTACTGGGTTATTGGTTTTCATAACCATTCATCCCCATAACGAGTGGCACTGGTGGTGATACTGGGAAACTGGAGTGTCTAAGGAAATTGCTTGTATGACTTATGGTTAGGCAGTGGGGTGAGACCAAAGTCCTCTGTTTGGCTGGTTTGGTTTGCCTTAATAGGAAAGGAGCTCCAGCTTTGGGCTGTAACTGCCCTGCTGTAAGCAATTTGTCCTGAATTGATACTTTCCGTTGTGTCCCACTAGAGGCAGCATCATTACATGGAGGTATAAGGAAGCATTAAAAACTAAACAAGTTTGTGTCAAAGTTTCCATTAATGAACTTTAGTTGCTTTTCAAATGTTACTTTAAAAGTATTCAATACAAAGCTCTTTATTATTGGTGGAAGATTCATATTTCTGGTGTAACTCTGCAGGATGATTAAAATCCTTCAGTGCCTTCACAAAGGCTTTGGGAAAATAAAAATAAACTGACAGTCACTTTAAGGAGAAACTATCACCTAACACTACATATAAAGGTCATTTAGTGATACTTAAATGTACTCTAATTCTAACTCTTAGCCTCCGACAATGTGCATCCAATTCGCAGATGAGTTCACAATCCCTGAATATTCACTTGGTTGACTGAAAGTGACTATTTTTGGCTAACAGGCTCTTCTAGCATAATCTCTTAGTAAAATGAGAGATTGAAAACTCTTATTAAATAGCAGAGAATTAAAAATGTCAGTGTAATTAAGAATCGTTTGCACAGGAACACTATTAGAAGATAGAGATACCTGCAGTGAGCATTGGCATATTTGCACTTCCACTTAGTCCAAAATTGGCCCTAAAGATACAAAAGAATTAGACTATTTCCTGTCTTTCAAAACCTATCAAGATGTTCAAACTGAAGAGAAACCAGCTAACCACCACTATGAATATGGGGGTTAGTTTCAATCACATTTGTTTTCCTATGGCCCAAATGGCTTCCTCTTATCACCAGCGATCATGGCATTCAATACAGAATTAAATTAAAAGGTCATGTTTGAAATGAGAATCCACACTTATCTGTATAATTTTAAGGTTAATATTGTTCTTGGTTCATGCACAGAACTTCCACTGGAATCAGTGAAGCTTTGCATTAAAAACTGAAGACAGAACATGGCCTTGCCATTCAGTTGCACTCTGGAGGGAAAAATACAACATATTTTTCATCTCAGTACCTCTTTTTGGTGGGTGCTGCTTTTTTGCTCAAAATAAGAAATGCCAGTTTTGTTTTACAGTTCTAAATGTTAGTTCTATGTATCCCTCCCATAGGAATTACCATATATACTCATTTAAGCCAAATTTTTTTAGTAAAAAAGGGAAGCACCAGAGAAGGGGGTTGGCTTATGAACGGGTATAGAGAGGGAGAGGTGGGACACAGCCCCTCCCCCCAACAGTGGGAGCAAGGAGGGGCAGCACAGCCAGCAGAGCCACAAGGGAAGAGGTGGGGCCAGAGTCTCTCCACTTCTGCCCATGCTGCTCTCCCCGCAGCCGCCGAAGCAGCTGCAGCTCCGGGGCTGGCAGGCTGCAGCTGTGCCGCTTGGCCCCGCCCCCCAGAGCAAGCTGTGGCTGAGCCGCCCAGCTCTTCAGAGCACGCTGTGGCCGTGTCACCTGGCCCAGCTCACTGGAACATGCTGCGGCCGTGCTGCCCAGTCTGGCCCTCTGGAGCACGCTGCAGCCATGCTGCCCAGCCTGCCGGAGCAGCTCCAGCCAGGCCAGAGACATCCTCCCCTGGCCCTCCCCAGATACGGTGGGAAGGGATCTGGGGAGAGTGTGGGGATCCTGGTCTACAGGTGGGGTCATATGAGGGGTGGTCACAGGGGTTACTCCCCTGACCCCCAGCTTCTCCCCCCCAAAAAATATTTCCCCACCATTTGCTGTCCCGGCCCGTCAGGGTAAGCAGCTGGTGCGCTGGGACACTTTGTTTACTTAGGTTTACCTCTGAGCCTGCGGACACTCAAGGTAAACAAACCATCTCGGCCCACCAGCGGCTTATCCTGATGGCCCAGGAGCCAAAGTTTGCAGACCCCTGAATTATTGGCTTATAAATGGGTCATAACATTTTTCCATTTTTACTTATCCATCTTGAGGGGGGTTGGCTTATAAACAAACCATCTTATGATCGAGTATATACAGTGTAGTCATCTAGCTTTCAGGTAGGCTCCACTTATTGAGACACATGATGCAGTGATGTGCTTCTCAAAGTACCAATTCATTTAATACTGTACATTCAAACTTCATACATCCAATAAATCAATACTTCTGCCAATTGATACACAGTTACACTATCCAACAAGCTTTCAAATTGTCAATATTTTAGAATTGTAATTAAATTTCCATTATTTCTTTGTTTTTTTGTATTATTATTTAAAGATGGTGGTTTTGCACAGTAGGTGAAGTGTTGAGCACAGGCCAAGTAAAGCCAGTAGGTTTTCTTTAAGCCTACCCTAAATAGGTCTGTTGCCTTAGTGAGGACATGGTCTGACAGTGTGTCCGAGTATAGCCCCACAGTGCTCCATATCCTCTGGATAGATAATGTACTATTATGTCTGTCAAGGGAGACTGGGGCATCATGCAAAGAGGGAAGAATTAAGGTTCAGTAGTGGGCTGGTCTGTATCTTAGGGCAGGTCTACACTAAGGGCGGGGGTCGAACTAGGGTACGCAAGTTCAGCTACGTGAATAGCGTAGCTGAATTCGAAGTACCCTAGTTCGAACTACTCACCCGTCCAGACGCCGCAGAATCGAAGTCCGCGGCTCCAAGGTCGACTCCGCCACCGCCGTTTGCAGTGGTGGAGTACCGGAGTCGACCGTGGCGCTTCCGGAGTTCGAACTATCGCGTCCAGATTAGACGTGATAGTTCGAACTCCGAGAAGTCGAACTCACCACGTCGACCCGGCTGGTAAGTGTAGACTAGCCCTTAAACTCTGTATTTTCTGATGTAGGAGCACTCAATATTCCCAAAGGGATCTAGGCACCCTTCACAAAGTTAAAGATGTTTTGGGGTAATGAATATATATATTCTAGGTCAGACGTGGGACATGATAAAATGATATATTGTGCAAATATTAAACTTCGATGGTGCTTTCTTTTGAAGCTAGATTCTAAACGTGGGGCAAGGCCACTGTTTTGATTTAGCAGAAACAAGAGTCAGCTTGGATCAATTTCTCTTTTGTTTGTACCACAAAATTTGGAGGGATCAGATTAAAAAAGAAACCCAGCGTTAGCCACTCACTACTAAATACACATTAAATGATGCTTCAGGGATTAAGTTCATCTCTAGCTATCAGACATGAGGATGGGACCTACATGGGGGATAGCAGGTTATCACACATTTAAGCATTTAGCACTGGCCACTGTCAAAGACAAGATACTGGACTAGATGGACCTTGGGTCTGATCCAGTCTGGGAACTCCTATGTACTAGATACAAATGCAGTCAGCAAGCTTGATTTAAAACGTTTTAGATGTGAAACATTTGAGTCACCTACATACAAAATGCAAACATTATAGTACACATCATGTAATAATGAAAAAGTAAAGCAGAATGGAGACCAAAAGATACAAGAGTGAACAATACAGTTTTGCCTCAGAAACAGGATTTCTTTTCAGAAATTTCCTTGTTCTATGAAAAATATATGTAAAGTCTGCTGGAGATTGATGTATCTTAATTGAGATGATAATTATTAATCATTGCAAACATCACTTTCTGTAGAAAATGCCAAGACATGGGATCCCACACAATTGTCCCATCATATTAATCTCAGCCCATTTAACTGTAATTAACATCAGTTTCCTTCATCACTATTGTTCTCCACTATACATGCAAGCTGCTACTTATTAAAGATAAGGGATTCATTTTGCATTTATTTCTGAGAAAAACCAGCTTTCTAGCAGCATCTTGTTTTGGAAAGCTCAGTGACAGCCACCTGCAGCATGAAGCACATTGCACACCTACTGATGGTGAAGTCAGAAACAAACAGGAAAGTCTGCTGAGGTCAAACGTATTTCAGCAGTTTCACTTGGAATAGCGGATACATTTTAATCATGGCCAACATATAAACAGTGATCTCACTTTAGGACTTAGATCACTGGACATATTTTTAGCAGGCCTGGTTTCTCCTCAGCTGAAAGCATGACTCAGTTGTGGATCAGGGATTTAGGTCATATAATGTTTTAACTATAGGGAAGAAGTATAAAGTAACATGGAACTTCTCTGTTCAGTTCAGTCTTTATGGCTTTTTAAAAACCATCTCTCTTTTTTAAAACATAGAGACAATATAAATAGATTTTCCCAAGAAGATAGAAATGCATTGCTGGTTTTTCCTAACAATGCATTAATATAAATTCAGCGTTGTGGTCACTGCAGCAGTGACTGATGAGCTCATATTTTTAGTCAGATCAAGTGTTTTCTACTAACATACAAAGTGATTTGTTACTTTATTTAATCCTAGGCTTAAGACTGAAAAGCTAAATGATAGGAAAGAGAGAAAGGAAAGATGACTTTGGGTTGACATTGGACTGGGACTACATAGCTATTCAGGGAAGTATTTATACACATACTTAACTTGATACACGTGTTTAAATCCCATTAAAGTCGCTGGGACTTAAGCACATGCTTAAGTGTTTTGCTGGACTCCATGCTCAAGTCCCATTGAAATAAACGGGAGTCTTTCCACTGACTTAAATTAGAATTGGGTCCTGAATCTCCCTGTGCTTCACTTTTCCTGTTTATAAAATGGGGATAACAGTACTTTCATACCTACATTACAGCAGACTAAACATTGTCATTTGTGAGCAGTTCAAATACTGCAGCAATAAGCACAATAAAGAAAGCCTATATATAAAATAGTTTAAAAGGTTGTCTATTCAGATATATATGAATAGTAGTAGGGGTTTCTCTAAGATATTAGTGATGGATGAAGAGAAGTCAAACTGACTCCAGGTGAACTCCAAAACTTGGGGGAAATTAGAGATTTTAAACAAAATCTAGATAAATTATTTTTGATAGTTGAAATGGGTAGTAAACCCTCATGGAAGGGAAAGCACTTATGAACATAGAAAAGGAAAACCATGGTGTGGAGTCAAGCACTGCAGCTTTGGTACATGTCAGAAGCTAACAGGGTTCTCAAACCCAGTCCTCGCCTGCTGTTGTCTCTGCATTACCTGCTTGTTTGGAGTATTTTCATTTGCGTGCTTTTCCTTCCCTCCGTGGTTTTATTCTGCTTAGGGGATCTCTTGTGTGCCGGATATGTGGGGGAATTGAGTTCCTTGGTTATAGGCCAGTCCATAGCTGCAAACATTCACAAGTTAGTTTTAGTTGTTTTTAAGTTTTATTTCTATCATTTTTACTGATTTAATTTAAAATGAGACTATATTCCATGTTCTCTTTTGTCTGAGAAATCTTACAGATCTACTGTTACCATGACCCGTAAATCTTGCTTGTTTTTTCTCTAAGATACTCCTACTACCAGCATGTCAAGCTGCCTTCCAAGACACAAATCTGTTGAACAAGTCCCTCTAGGCTTAACTTGAAAAAGCTCTGGAATTCACCACCGTTCATCCATGAAGCTTCTGATACAAATGAGCCTGAAAACTGGCAACATTCATATATTTTTTTCCACTGATTAATTGGAAAGTAAAGCCAGTGGCTAACCCAGAACAAAAATAGTGCATCTTCAGCCAGAAGAGCAGATGAGAACCTCTCTCTGGGGGAAAAGGCAGAACTGAACGTGCCAACTCATTTTCTAGGTACAGTATCTGGAATGTATTGCAATTCTTGTTCCACTTGGGAGTGGATGGCACCCCCTCTGAGCCCCACCACCTGGGGCTGGTCCCATTTTTCCACCCTGCAGCTTTGCGCCCTGGGTTGGACCAGTCCCTCCTGACGGGGCTCAGGAAGGGAGCACCACCTCCACCCCTGACTCACCTCAGCAAGCCACCCAGCCTCCATCCCTGACTCACCTCACAAAAATCAGGGTGAGAGGATGTGACCCCACATGTGCCCAGATGTGTGGAAGGGGGAAAGTGACAAAAAATGGTATGGGGCGCAAATATGCTTGCTTGTCCCAAGCATTAAAATGCCTAGTTACAGCTCTGCGCCCTGGTCATTTGTTTCAAGTCTTCTGGCTTTCTGCATATATTCCAAGGTCTGCAGGATTTTGCAGTAGAGCTCATGATCTCTATAGGTTTGTGGGATATGCTCCCTGCCTGGTTTGCAAAGGCCAGACCCGCACCCCAGATCAAACGAAAGGAAAGCATGTTAAAACTGACTGAATTCCCCAGCCTGGGTCTTTCTAGTGGAGAGTATCATTTGGCCCAGAAACCCTTGTAGATGAGGCATGGTAAGAGGGCCAACTCACAAGTCAAGTGCCTAAAGTGAATTGAGATTCCATGCACCCAAGAAAGTAAAGGGTAAGAGCTAAGAAGAATAAGGCTATTATAATCCCAGGAATCTTTCTCCCGAAGAGCATATGTTTACAGAGAGGATGGGAGATGGACTAGGGAATCTATTTGTCTTTGTGTGTATACAAAACCTGTTCTCCTAAATAAACCTGCACAACACTCGAGTGTAATTAACAGTTGTTATGTGCTAGGTGCTCGACTACTGAGCACATTTAAAAAGTCTGCAATTTTGGTTTAGGCCCACACTTTTAAAGGAATTGAGGCATTGCTGCACTTGACATTGCAATGCCTAACTCATTTAAGAGCCTACATCTCAATTTCAAAGGCATTTAATCTCTTAGGAACCAAAATCTGATCAACAGACCATTAGAATCTAGATTATCCCAAAGTCTGAGATATTGGATTCTGGGGGTTTGGGTTCAGCTGATTGGAAACGTAGGGGCAAGATATTACTAAAATCTACGTCTGACTACTAGCTGTCTCAAAGTTTGTGGGTGTTCATATCCAGGATTTTAGTTCAGCCCTAGCTCTGTTGAAAATCATCAGTATTAGAGATTTTCTATTTATGTTGTTGGGGAGTAGAAGGAGGTAGTGATTAAACATTATATATAAAACATTTGTTCATTCGAATTTGACAATAGTTGGGTTTTTTTAAAATGCTGCACTGTATTCTGTGGATTGATTGAGATATGCTCCTTTTGTTTTCAGCTGACCAGTAACTGCTTCTGATCTAAAGAAAAAATTAATTAATTTTCTCGAACAGTGGCAATGGAAATTGGCATTATAAAAGGAAACCAACAACTTTCCAGAAGCTTTCATTTGCCTGTGCATAGGCTGCTTAACAGGAAAAGTTGCACATCATTACCTCTGTACAGAACAAGTTAAGATTTCCAATTATTTTTAATAGTTAGTAGTAGTAAAAGAAAGAAGGATGACCCATCCTTGAAGGATTTGTGAAGGTAAATTTGATCTCTAAGTTAACATTTTTTTTAAAAAAATGAGGGGGGGGGAAGAATGTGCTTTCTTTTATTGAATTCTAAAGCTTTATGAAGGTTTACATCAATTGATTTTGTGTGCATTCAGTTCTGGACACCTCACTAACAAAACAATGGAGAGGCGATTCTGGAGGAGTTGCAAAATGAGTCAAGTGCTAGAGGAATTGATTTAGACTATTTTTCTTTTAAAAAGTCACTACATATGAGTTCCTTGGCTAAACTATTGTTCAGAAGAGGTTGGTAGGACAGATATGATAACTGTCTTCTAATATTTGAAGGCTGAAAGCACCAAGGATGGAGAATTATTATTACTATTATTCAAGATGCTAAAATGGGCTAGTTATAATTTAAGAAATTTAAGAAAAAGCAAATGTTTGTACTGATTATATATTTAAAAAAAAAAACAAAAAAACCTTCTGTCTATGAAATATATTAGTACCTGATCATGTAACTGACTGTGCAGACACAAGCATATGCCCCAGAATCAGCTTCAGGATCAGGGCCTTAGATTCTAGAACAGTCTCACTAGTGAAATGGAAGTTCTGCTACTTGTGACATTTTATAT
The DNA here is from genome assembly GCF_016161935.1 of Mauremys reevesii. Taxonomy (NCBI): domain Eukaryota; kingdom Metazoa; phylum Chordata; order Testudines; family Geoemydidae; genus Mauremys; species Mauremys reevesii. The sequence continues at coordinate 98,001,782 of NC_052627.1, read as the reverse complement.
AAGATTTGGCACAGCACTAGAAAAATACACTGTAGGAAAGAATTCTGCACTAAGAGGGGGTGGACTAATTGGAAGCCATCTTCATCTCTACTATGATTGTTATGATTTCTCTCCCCTCTTCCCCCCTGCCCCACCCCCACCCCCACCCTTGTTAAACTAAACTTTTTCCACTTCATTGCCAATATTGGAGCAAGGAAGTCCATGATGGCTTATCCACCCAAGCCACTTTGTACCTACTAACAATGCCTAAAGCTCCTGCCTACCCCTCTACCCCTACTCCACAGGGGAAATTGCCAGAGAGAAGCCAAAGTAGGTCCTGAAGGATTCACTGGCTCACTTCCTGCAACATCATCCCTAAACTGAAATCCTTCCCTCTCCTTGCACAGGAGAGCTATATGGGTTTTGCTGCATCTGTGGTCCTTGAGGGATATAGAAGAGAGGGTATGATTTTTTCCATCCTGATCAAAATAGCCTCTTTGAATGTAACCAGTAAGGGAAATCAACTGTATTTACTTTTGTCCTGCAATTTCTGACATATGGTTTACAGCACCCTCCCCCGCACACACACACTTCAAATACAAAACTGGTTTAAAATCTATGTCCTTATGACCTTCATCTGCATCCCAACTTCTTACACAAGGTGTCATCTGCAAACACGCACCCCAGTAGCTTTGATAAGAAAGGTGCGGATATAAAATATTATGCATCACACCAAGAGTATAGTTCGGCTGCAGGATGACAAAATAAAGACTTCCAGCTAGATGATGCATGCTATTGCTGAATTTATCCATTAGATCCAAAGAACGATTGATGCAGGGGTTTTCACACTATGATTTACAGCTTTATTAGCAGTTCTAAAATAATGGCCTTCTGCAAGTTGTTATATTTATTTATAAACACTGCAGACAAAGATCAGCTGATTGAAAAATGCATAAATTAAAAGCCTCAAGAACTGTTTTTCACAAGCCTTTTCCTCTCTTAATAAATCTTATTTTAGAATAGGGTCTAATTGGATGAACCTCTTTTCTTGGGATTAAAATGGTAGCAGGTGCTTTCCTTTCAGGCTTGCTTGGGTAGAGCAGCAAGAGCTTCCTAATTATGAGAAAATGAGGACATCTGCGCATAAGCAAACAAGTTTTTTTTTAATGTAACAAATTTGTTGATTTCTTCTCCATCAAGTGTAAAAATAATTATATACTAAAAATAGAGAGATTAAAATGTAAAATGTATTTATTCCATTAATATATACAAATCCAGACATTTCTATGTCCTTAATCTTATCTAAATAGTGAGAAAAAAAACAATTTATTAGCTATAATAGAAAAAGTTATTTTCACATTCAATACTATATATTACTAGTCCATTACCTATATTTTTATAGGCAGATAGGTATTTGTTAGCTGGCTCAAAATGTTGATATCAAAATTTAAAAAAAGTATTTTTGAAACCCTATAAAAAGTTATATTAAGAATTATGAAAATAAAAGCAGGAAGTTCTTTAACTTGAAAGATATAAAGACAAGATTTACATTATTGGGTAGATTATATGTATCTAAAAATATAATCCTGAACAAATTCCTTTTAAAACTGGAGTTAGAAGATTTTTCTCTGTTTTTAAAGAGTAGTGTAGCTAAAACTATTTCCAAACATGTAAATAAAGATTATAATATTAGAGGGCCAAATTTATGGATGATAAAAATAGTAATATAAAATACACATTGAATATATAAACTAGAGTGACAATAACTGCATTCAGTGGGTAAAAAAGTTGAATAGCAGCTAACAGGAGAATGCAAAATAAATAGTGCAAGATCAAATCTTTAAGTGGTATAAGAACAGTCTTCTTGATATTTTAAACTTACTTTGGCAACATTTACTTTGACTTCTGTGGGTCTAGGATCAAATTCTTAAATTCCAATTTACATCTGGTAGGTCATTTACATCACCATTTGCCTCATCTTCTCTTCCTCCCCCGCCCCCACACACACTATTTATGGCACAATCCCAGCACAAAATTCTAATGCATGCTAAACATTTCTGTTAGACTTTCATTTGTGGGTTGACCTCTCTTTAATCCCTGAAATTCTACAGTTTGTTAGAACTTGGAATTCACAGATCCTCTGACACTAGAGAGTAATGAGTGAATTCTGCTAACCTCACTGAAGCATGCCATCCCTCTGAAGTCAGTGGGCCACATTAATCCCTTGTGAGTTTTATTATCTATGCTCAAATAGAAGCAAGAGGAAAGGGGAGTTAATGTTTCAGGGACATGCTCTTTTCACACCAAATGGTCCTGTGTGTATGTCCTAAGTGGTACCTCAGGCCAGAATTGCATCAAGTCACTCTGGTCAGGAATTAGTACTATCTACTAGTAGCAGACATGATGGACATGGAACAGAGGCAGGGATTCCATAAACAGTTTATTGGACAAAAGAATACTGAAGATGAGTGTAAGATAAAGAAAAATGCATTGGATTTCTTAATTGTTCATCAATTTACTATAGCTACAAGGACTAATCTCAAAACATTGACACCTCCAGACATGAGACAATATTACTGAAAGCTATTGACTAGGCTTCACTGGGTGTAAAGAGAGTCTCCAAATTGCAGATTTGCATTAGTGGGAAAAGAGTTTTGTCTGAGGATGACTGCATTTGCACTGAGTAAGGATTTTGCTTACTGGTGAGTAAACTTGCACTGCACTAGACCATTTTTAAAAGGCTATGGAAAAACTAGTAGCTATTAATTGTAGCAACAGGAAAAGGCTTTCTCCCCTAAAAAATATTGCACAATAACCAGTAAGTCAAATGGCTGTTGCCATCTCTCCAAAATAGTAAGCCCCTAAATGTCTATCTTTCCATCAGAGTTTTGACTAAAGCACATATAGACATACCAGAGGCTAGCTTTGCTCTAGCTAGCTTGAACAACAACAGCTAGGAAGCCACAACCACATGGACTGTACAAGCCTGGGTGTGTACTTGAGTCGCTAACCCATGCTGCCATGGCTTCACTGCTATGGTTATTTAAGATAGGTAGATGAAATCTAGTTCCGGTATGTCTACATGTGTTGCAGTCACACCTCTGATAGCTGGGTAGCCACATCCAAAGTGCAGGTTTGGTAGTCCATTTTCCATCCTTACTTACTGTGGGTTCAGCCCGATAGCTCTACAACATACATTCTAGAGTGGGATTACAGTTAGCCACAAGTGCTTCTAGGCAGAACACTGCTCGTCAACGATGGAGGTAGAATGGTAATGATTTAACAAGATAAACATTTCTTCCCATCTGTCCTCTTGTAATTAATACATTTTACTTTTAACAAGACTAGTCTTTTCCCCCCTAATTAAAGTGATAATCACTGAGTTTTGCAATTTATTTTACCTGGCTGTTGGGGTAGGCTAGGTTTTGACTTGAAGAGTGAACTGTCACGTTTCAAAGACAGCAGCTCCTTGGAAACTGATGAACTTGCCCATGAATTTATTCAATTTCAGGATATTTTGGGTAGTTTGCAGATGGTTTCTATTCCTCTTCCTCCTTCCATTTCAATTTTACATCAGCCCCAGGTGCAATGCAAAGACCATATATAATACCTGAACTAACTTTTGTTCTTTTGATGGACTGGTCTTCACTACGGGGAGATTGGCATTGCGGAAATCTATGCAGCGGGGATCGATTTAGTGGGTCTAGTGAAGACCAGCTAAATTGACAGTGGGGCGCTCTCCAGTTGACCCCGGTACTCCAGCTCTCCAAGAGCAGTAAGGGAAGTCGACCGGAGAACATCTCCCATTGACACAGTGCAGTGAAGACTCCAGGGTAAGTCGACCTAAGCTACGTCGACTCCAGCTACGTATTTCACATAGTTGGAGTAGCATAGCTTAGGCCGACTTACCCCCATAGTGAAGACAAGACCAATGTTTCACTTGAGCATTATTTCCATATAAGCAGAAATTAGTGTCTGATATTTGATTTGCATTAGCTAGTTTAGTAGGGTACGTATTTGATATCATCCCCTTGGCTAAGCTTTGCATTTGCTATCAGATTATACAAATAATTTACAGATATGCTAATTTGTTGCTTCTTAATGAACTGGTGTCAAGTATCAGAGGGGTAGCCGTGTTAGTCTGGATCTGTAAAAAGCTCCAATACGTCTATTAGTCTATAAAGTGCCACAGGACTCTGTCACTTTTTAATGAACTGGATGTTTTGTAAACCAAATTTCTAGATTTCTATTAAAATACAGCTTGGGATCCCTCTTTATGCAATGTTATATATTGTATTTTGATCTTCCTTTCTGTACTGGAGAAGACAGTATTAAGTTGACTTGTCAAAGTATCACAGACAGTAAGGGATTTTCTGATCGATTGTTTGGCTGTCTATTAACCTAATCTCATTCATACTCTTTCTAGGATGGACGGACAGACAGACAGACACATTTCTTTAGTTTTCTTCTAAATGCTCTTTACTAAATGAATTAAATACTGATGAGAAGTAGACGATTATAAGCAGTTCCAAGTTCCCACCCAGCTCTAAACAGACTCTTCACTATATGGGCCAGATCCTCAGCCGCTTCAAATCAGCTGAGCTCCATTGATTTACATGTTCTGCTCTGAATATTTGTGTGACGTTGCACTCTATATGACTTTATGAAAATATGCTAATGAGTATGAATATAATGTAACTGGAATAAGCTTCATGCAAAAGGTCTGTTGTAAGGTAGCATTACAAAGCTTATAATCTACTGAGTGTGGTTATCCTATTTGTATGAATGTACCATGTATCTGAAACTAGAACTCTGAGGGCCTATTGTAATTGTGCGATGTGTGGGCCATTAATGGCGGTTTGGAATCTTGATGCCTCCCATTAACCAGGACAATTATCTGTAGATGGCTCTGTTCTACTTGTAAGTCTTCCTGTATGTGTGTGCTGACAAATGGGTAAGGAAGTCTTACAGTGACATATGATCATGTCACCTGAACTGGAATCCATCTTTAACGTGGTGCTTTTCCATTTAGAAGGGCAGGGGGGACCCAGAGAGACAAAAGATTCCGACCTTATGCCAAAGCCATATAAAGGGGGGTGGAACAGAACAAAAGGGGCTGCAATCATCAGAAACCCTCTAACTACCTCCTGAGCTGGAACAAGGGCTGTATCAGGGGAAAGGATTGTGCCCAGACTAGGAAGGCATCCAGTCTGTGATAGAAGCTTATTGAAACTTATCCGAAGGTGAGATTTTATCTGTAATCAGTTTTCTTACTGGATTAGGCATAGGCTTGCGTGTTTTATTTTATTTTGGTTGGTAATTCATTTTGTTCTGTCTGCTATTACTTGGAACCACTTAAATCCTACTTTCTGTATTTAATAAAATCACTTTTTACTTATTAATTAAACCAGAATATGTATTAATACCTGGGGGGGGGGCAAAGAGCTGTGCATATCTCTCTATCAGTTTTATAGAGGGTGAACAATTTATGAGTTTACCCTGTATAAGCTTTACACAGGGTAAAACGGATTTATTTGGGGTTTGGACCCCATTGGGAGTTGGGCATCTAAGTGTTGAAGTGTTCCTGTCTTTTTAAGCTGCTTTCAGTTTAAGCCTACAGCTGTTAAAGGACGTGGTTCAGCCCTGGGTCTGGGTTTGCAGCAGGCTAGCGGGTTTGGCTCAAACCAGGCAAGGCATTGAAGTCCCAAGCTGTCAGGGCAAGAAAGCAGGGGCAGAAGTAGTCTTAGCACATCAGTTGGCAGCCACCAGGGGGTTTCTGTGATCCAACCCATCACAATTTGATTTACCCATAAATACCAAAACCACAGGAAGGGGGTAGGTTTGGACTCTCTACAGTGGGCTAGGTATTCAGCTGGAGCAAATCAGGGTAGCTTGATTAACTTCAATGTGTCCCAATTGCCACAAGACAGCAACAGTTAAGCAGGATTCTAACAGAGAGGGACAACCAAAAAAACCACCTCTTATTACACATATTGGTAGAACTGAACTAGTTATACACATAGGAGGGTCAGCATAGAAAAAACAAGAAGAAGTGAGTGCTTCCCCATACTACCCCACTAAGTAACATAGCCCTGTCTTGGAGATAAAATCTCTAGGAACATAAAGGTAATTCATGCTCCATCCCCATTGAACCCTTAGCCTAATAATTCTGATGATTTCCCTGATGGTCACGTATTTCCAAAAAGAAAAAAGAGACAAAAATAACTCTGCCTTTATTTTGCATAAATTATTTTGAAGATTCTTGCCAAAAAAAAATCTCATAAGTGCTTAGTCTTACATCTTGCTTTTATGGTGCATTCAGCTGCAATATGTCCTTCAAGTCTAACTTTAGCATTCTGAAAGAAACACTTATTTTAATCTTCTCCCAATATGATTTATAACTGTGAATCTATAGCAATGTTGTCTAATGTCTCTGATGCATACAAATAACTATGATTTTTCTAAATTGTTATATTATCTCCTGTGCATTATTGTTTCACATTTTATCACTGTTTCTCTAATTCATTTGCTGTGTGTGCACATGGGGGAAGGGAAGTGCAGGTGGAGGAGGCAGGCAAGAAATCATATCAATTATTCTCAAGTTAAATATTTACAATGGCTCCCAGTGGCTTGCAGTAGCACATTGATCACTGGGAGAATGACAAACACTCCTGATTGGCTTGATTTGCCTCCTATTAATGTTAATGGTGTAGGATCAAGCCCCTTATAAGTCAGGTTGCAACAGAAGTCTAAGACTTGTGATTCCTCTATTTCATTTTCAAATTTAAGCTAAAAAGCTTCCTGCTGGGAAATAGCCACTAGGCTAGAGTGGAAGGATGAAAAAAAGATTGAAGATTGACAAGGAAGATGGAAAAGTGGGAAAAGTCAGCAGAAGAGGAAAGAATGTAATAAACAAGGAGGAAGCAATGCTGCTGTCTTTCATAGGCAACATTTAGTTTTTCATATATGTCTCTTGTTAAACATAAGGTCCCAGTCTTGTACTGAGATCCTTGTGTGTAGACTGTGGAGCTCCTGCAGAGCCCTAGTGAAATCAAAGTGTCTCCCTGTGTGTGTGGACTGTAGATCACAATGGAGGATCAGGGCCCAAGTTATTAAAACATTGAAAACTAAGCAGACACAAGAAAACAGGAGACTTGACTTAAGAGAAAGGGGCAGTCACTTCTTTTGTTAACTAGCTTTTACAATTAAAATTGCAATTCACATAATCAAAATGAAATATTATATTAGAAAATCCTTCAACTTTTTACTTTAATCACTGATCACTTTATTTGGAAATGCACTGAAATTATTTGTGATTTGATTAATTAAAATAGTACTTTTTACCACTGACGCATAGATTTTAAGGATAGAAGGGACCATAATGATCATTTAACCTTACCTAACAAAATTTCTACCTAGTGTGCCAAGTTATTGCAAAAGCTATTGACCAGGAAGAAGAATTATTAACTATTATGATTGGGTGAACTTTTTGCAGTACATAGTTGACAAATGTAATCTGCTCAAACTGTGATTACAGATTGATTTATTATTTGGTCAAAAACTAATAAATGTAAATGCATTTTGGTGTATAGTATGGGTTGTTTGTGGACGATTGGCTTCAACTGGATCCTGGACTTTATGCTCTTCACATGGGATTGGACATGTCATTGGTTGTACTCTCTATTTGTAGGACAAGCTTCAAAAAACAGAAAAAGGGAGGTCAATTAGACTGCAATATAGCCAACAGAATACTTCCACTGCAAACATGTTTGTGTGAACTTCACTTTCTGGGAGCATTCCCGAAAACAAAAATCATTTCATTTATATGAAAAGAGTCACAAGTACCAAAAGCAAAGTTATAAAAGTTTTCATTTGGGGCGAGAGAGGGTACGTTTTCTTTTTAGTATTCAACCTCCAGTATTAAGTACAAAGCAATTTGAGTAGCACGGATGCCAGTATCTTTCAAAAGCATTTTGCATTTTAAAGACACATTGTGCATATAAGATTTATAGTAAATACTAAATATATGGAATTACTTTGGGTTTACATAGGTAGTTAGAATTCAGTTATAAATATCTCTAGAAAATCTAATCCATTTAAAAAGATTAAAAAACTATGGAACTAAGCTGTATCTTTATTCTATTCAGGGATAGATAATAAGACAGAAAATATCATATTGCTTCTATATAAAGCTACACCCACATCTTGAATACTGTGTGCAGATGTGGTCACCCAATGTCAAAAAAGATATTGGAATTGGAAAAGGTTCAGAAAAGGGCAACAAAAATTACTAGGGGGTATGGAATGGCTTCCATATGAGGAGAGATTAATACGACTGGGACTTTTCCGCTTGGAAAAGAGATGACTAAGGGGGCATATGAAGGAGGTCTATAAAATAAATACTGGTGTGGAGAAAGTAAATAAGGAAGGGTTATTTACTCACTCATAACACAAGAACTAGGGTGTCACCAAATAAAATTAATAGGCAGCAGGTTTAAAACCAATAAAAGTAAGTATTTTTTCACACAATGCACAGTCAACTTTTTGCCAGAGGATGTTGTGAAGGCCAAGAGTATAACAGGGTTCAAAGAAGAACTAGGTAAGTTCATGGAGGATAGGCTATTAACCAGGATGGGCAGGGATGGTGTCCCTAACCTCTGTTTGCCCGAAGCTGGGAATGGGCTACAGGGGATGGATCACTTAATGAGTACCTGTTCTGTTCAGTCCCTCTGGGGCACCTGGCATTGGCACTGTCAGAAGACAGGATAATTGGCTAGATGGACCTTTGGTCTGAACCAGTATGACCATTCTTATATCTGTGATAGAATTTGATGTTGTTTTAGGATTTTTTTGTGGCGTTTTTAGCCTATATTGCCACATCTGTCGCAATGATCATGCAATCTCCTGCAATATCCTTGAAAACATTTATTGAATTATATTTCAGTGGACTCCATTGTATTAAATGCAAAAGTTTATTATTGTGTGCCTGGATGATCAAAGGACTACATTGAACAATATGGCAGATAAAAATATTATTTGGGACAGTGTGTGTGTGAAGTGGATTTCCTGGTAAATATCTAGGAGAAGAGTACTGCAACTTCCTCCCCTCCCACTAGCAAAAAACCAGCCTTTTGAACCTATGCCCTGAGGAAGGGACCATTGCCTACTGATTGGTCTTCAGATTCTGGGAATACGTAGTCCGAACGTGTATAATGGAAAGTCTAACTTGTGCATGGGAGTGCTTGTTCTGAACTAAAGCCATCCAGAACTTGTAAACACAACAAAGCCCCTGTGTGGAGTTTGAAGGACTGACTCCCACCAGAGCCCCTACAGAAGTGTGGGGAGGGGAGGTTGATCTCTGGTTAGCTTATTAGCGAGTGTGTGTATTTTTATTGCTTTCTCTGTAATGCTTTCTCCTTAAGAATAAATATACTTGCTTAGAAAAAGCTGGGTGATAGCTGATAGTGTAATTGCTCACAGTTGTTCATAGTCTCTGAAGAGAGAAAGCAAAGAACAGAGACTAGCCTGTTTAGGAAGTCTGGCTCACAGAGGATATCACAGAGTAGGCAGGGAACTGTGCAGCCTGGAAAAACCCCTGATTAGGAGGGAGAGAGAAATGGGTCTCTGCCCAAGAGAGGAGATGAGTCAGGAGCTGGGGGGGTCTACAGTAGGTACCCTTGCTGGACCATGAGGGGGGAATACAAGTACAGTTGCCTGAACAGGATATCATTAAAAGCTATCTGAAGTCAATGAGAGTCTTTCCATTGACCTCAGTGAGTTTTGGATGAGGCCCTTAGTACATTTAAATAAATTATGAGACACACTATGACTTAGAGCTCTGCACGCAGAATATTTCCCTTATATAAAAAATGCACAGCTATATTTAAAATGTGTTCCATTACTTTTTTTTGTGAATTTAGAAAACATTTTTAGTTTCAGTTTAAAATACTATGGCTACTAATCCTTATTGTAAGTGTGCACATTATACCATGTCATTCATATACATTATATATATATATAAATAACTGAAATAATTTTTTTAGTAAAGAACTTTACTAAAATCCTACTGACCTTGCTATATCTTACTGACCTCATTTGTATTCTATGATGGTCTCTTTGGACTATTTGTATTCTTACTATTGTCTACCTACATCTCTTATTGCTCTTAAATTTTAATTCTCCCAAGACCTCCCCAAAATTTGTTTCATTTTGCCCTCAAAATGACCCCTTAATGATTTTGTACACTTGCTTCTGAAATGGACATTCACAATGGATATCCTAAGAAAGAATGTCTTTTGGGACAAAATAAATGAAACAGCTTGCAGAACTACAATATTGAATACAGAGGAAAATGCCTCAGAAGTCTGATTGAAACTCTTTACCCATGTTTGAGCTGAGACTTATTTTCATAGTACTTGTCATCACAAAGCCTTGTACTCTCAAGCAAAAATGTTCTGATTTATATTTAGCTATTTGTTATACATTCGACCCCTTCTCCTGTTATTATGTTAATAAGGAGAGCAGGGGGAATTTAATTACTATTCTAATCAAATTAACTTGTTAGGAAATATTACTGACTGTACCAAATTCTTCTAAATTATGTGACTGCATCTGTATGCATCAGGAGATTACATGGTTTACTATGCACAAGAGACCACTTGCTTCATTTTTCCAAGAGACACAGGTACCAACCTTACGTAGTCATATATATTAATCTTGTCCATATTTTATGCTACTACCTAATAAAAATGAGCAAGACACCATCTAATAGAACAGAGATGATAGGATCTTCACAAGGACCACGATAAGCTACCAGAATGACAGTTTTAAACTAAGATTTATTGGGACAGATACAAACAATGAAAATGGTGCTATACATTATGCAGTGATAAATCAGTATATGTAGATTTCTGAGTCAGCTGAATCCCTATCCATGTTCAAAAGACAGCACAACCCTATATACAAGTTGCCACCTCCTGACGGGGATTCTACATGGGGAAAATAGTCAGTTTCCCATTGGTGCAGCTCCAGTGAAAAGCTGCAGTATAGACAGGGCTTAGGCTATCAGCTGACCACCTTGTTCATACATCTTCTACCTTTGCTACCACTAAAGGAGCTGCCCAATAGAGAATTATGTGGTTGATTTCTAGATAACCCTGAAGGGTACTAAAGAATTGCAGGATTTGGCAGCAAGCCAACTAATGCATATGGGAAGGCAGCTCCAATATGGCAGAGAACCAGATGGTAACAGAAAGGCATCTAAGATGGCAGAGAAATCGTTGAACGTTTACTTCTACTTCTCATTCCTCCTTTCTTGTACTTACTAACAGAAGTTCCTAGTAATGTTACTTAAAATAACCATTTATACTGGGAAATAGAAAGAGTTCTACTTGAAGGAAACCACTTTTTTCATATAACTAAATTTCAGTGAAATTTTTTTCCCCATTCTTGTTACAAGTACCATCATGGGGAACAGATATTTAATAATGGGCTCTTCAATCTGTCAGAGAAATGTATAACACAACCCAATGGGTGGAAGTTAAAGCTAGACAAATTCTGACTGAAAATAAAGAGTATATTTTTAAACAGAGAGAGTAATTATGAATCCCTCAAAACCTCTGAAACAATGAATTCCCAGAAAAAAGTTTAAAAGCAAGGTACACCACGAAGCAAACTAAGATCACCATATGAGCAGATAGTTTTGTTATGATTTGGAGCTTGCATATTGCTGAAATCTCCATCTTTCTCTAACAAAAGGCTACATACATTCTAGATAAGGTCAAAAAGTCACTCCTTTGCTGGGATTTGTCTAGGCCTTCCTGCTATGTGACTGCTTTAGGATCAGTCTGCCACCAAAGCCTAGCTTCTCTCTAGAGAGCTACCACCACCACTACCCTCATATTCAGAATGGTAGTTAACAATCACCACATTCCTCAGTGAGCCAGTATGAGTTATCTTGCAGATCCCAGAAGGGTTCCAACACCTCACAGGATGGGACAACCACAGAATACTGCCACCATTAGGGTCCTGATCTTGCAAACACTTAAGCATATGCTTAATTTTACTACCAAAGTAAAGGCGTAGATTTGAATGGAAGTACTCTCAGGAGTAATGGTTAAGCATATGGGCAATTGTTTGAGAACAATTTTAATTTAGTATGAATTCTAGTGGCAGTTTTCAATCCCTTTCAGCCTGATTCCTTCAGACTCTATATTATTCTACAGTGGTTCTCAAACTTTTGTATTGGTGACCCCTTTCACACAGCAAGCCTCTGAGTGTGAGCCCCCCTTTTAAATTAAAAAACACAACCTTTTTCTATTTAATACTGTGGCAGAGCTCTGACATTGCCCCCGTAGGTCCTGCACTTCTAGGCGGTTTATGCCAGCCTCAGTGGCTCACTGTGACCCTCCACGTAGCCCTTCTCTCTCTAGGGCCAGGGTTACAGTCTACTGAGCCCTTTTCATCATAGGCCAGCAAGGAGGTTGGTGAGAGAACTCCCACAGTCTCGGTTGTCCCTGGGGGCTTATTTCAGAAGAGTTTAGCCTCCTGTCCTGACAGGGGCCAGACTTCCCCTCCCAGAAGGTGTTTCTGTAGTGGTGGGTTGGGGGAAACCCAGGCCTGCCCTCTACTACAGGTTCCGGCCCAGGGACCCTAACGGTAGCAGCTGTTGGCAGCCAACCTTTCACTGCCAGAGTTGCTACATTTCCCTGGCCACTTCCCCACAGCTCTCCTGCTTCTCCCTTCTTCACCCTTACCTTAGGGCTCCCTTACCGATGGCTTGAGGGTGTCTTCATTAACCAGCCCTTCAGCCGCACTTCCTCTCCTCTGGCTCCTTGGCTCTCCTCTGCCTGACTGGAGTGAACCCTTTTTATAGTATCAGTAGGGCCTTAATTAGAGTCAGGTGGTCACATTAGCTTAATGCCTCACTTGACTCTTTTCAGGTTAATTAGAGTCAGGTGTCCTCATTAGCCTGGAGAAGCCCCTGCTCTGGTCAGTCAGGGAACAGAAAACTGTTAATCCAGTGGCCAGTATATCTGCCTTCTGCTATTCTGCTGTACCCAACTGGCCTGGGTCTATCACAATACTATTATAAATGCTGGAGGCAAAGGAGGGCTTGGGGGGTGGAGCCTGACAGCTCGTGATCCCTCACATAATAACCTCATGACCTCTTGAGGGGCCACAACCCCCAGTTTGAGAACCCCTGTTCTATAACTTAATCCTATAGTACAATTACTGTTCTTTCGTTGTTGAACATTGTTGTTAGAGCCATGCCACTATGTCTGTGGGTCCTGTTTCTTCTGATGGTCTGTAACAGTGGGGACTATAAGTGAAGGATATTTACACAATGAAAAAGTAGATCAAATTGCCACCAGAGATTTTTTGTACATTATTGTACACTTTCAATTTTTCCTTGAGCACAGTCCAAAATTACTTCATAGTTGGCCTCATTTCTAATGAATCAGACTCTCTGACATGAGAAACTGCTTAGAAAGCCAGCCATGTGTAGAGTAACCAATTTGCTAAATCAAAGAGCAGATATGCAATAACTTTGTCAGAGAAACTTGACAAATCACTAGCATGAGTTCATCTTGCAAAATAGCCAGACCTGGAAGAACAATCTGATTCTCTAATAAAGGATTCAACTGCTGCCATTATAAAAAGCCACAAAAATCAGAGCTTGTTAGTCAGATTAGCTCTTCCAGATCAGTATGCCAAAGTAAAAGGTGAACATGAAAAGAGTTTTCCTGTATTTTGAAACTAATATTTACATATTGTATTTTACAAGGAAAGAAAAAGAATTTAGATTGTAAGATTTCCAGGACAGAGATTTTTTCTTCTTCTGTTTTTTGTACTGTGTGATCACAGTAGGGTCCCGTTCTTAACACTGGTATAAATTATTAATACATTATTGAGTATTAATATACACATGCTATTGAGAGGTTAGTGCCTTCTTCTCCTGTTCAAATAATCCCAGCCTTCATCACTACTTGTTACATTTTCAAACAAGCTGCTCTTGCTGCTCCTCAAAGCATAGGCAGTGCTCTCTAAACATCTGCAAAGCCACCCAATTCTCCTCCTTCAAATTCTCCTCTGCTGTGACGCCTGCAAAAAATTTGACAAGAGTCAGGCAGCTGCTGTGCTGAGATCACTGCCTAGCACACTGACCAGCACTGTGTCATTGTTTCATCATGCTCCCGCATCTGTCTGTCTGGATCCCCCTGTTGTCTCTCTGGTATGCTACTTAGAATGTAAGCTCTTTAGTGCAGGGACCATCTTTTTGTCTTGTATTTCTACAACGGGGTTCTGACCCAGGATTGGGACTACTACAACATGGTATTATATAATTCACAATGTGAACAATATTTAAAAAAAATGATCATATTCCTAACAGATGTGACCTTTTATGAGAAAGTCATATACAACTTTAAAAAGTGACAAGGACAAATGAGAGGATTTTAAATCCAGTACTTTGACATATTGGGATATTACTGATATATAACAGTTTGTTAGTTATTTTTCCATTGTTTCCCTCTCTCCCCTTTTTTTCCATTTTTTTTCTTTTTGAGGGGAAAATGCTAAGTTTGGGGGTAGATTGGTGGTCCGGGGGGAGGGTTGGATCCCTGACTAGCTTCACCTCAGGATTCCTGCTGAGCAGAAGGGGCTTCCTGTCCATGTCCCCTTATCTTTGTGCATCCATGCAAGGGAAATAAAGCAGTCCCTAATTCCAGATAAGGTCCTGTCCCACTTTTTCCCTCCCAACCTCTTGAGCCTGTCTCCCCCAGCCTGTGGTCTCCTGAGCCCCTCTCCCCCTGCTGTTACCCCAGCCCGTTTCCCCTTGCACCTCTGTTTCTTCCTGGAGTCACTGTTTCTTATTGGTGAAGAAACAAGATTACAGGTTACAGGTTACTCTCCACTTTCACTTTTGGTCAATCTCTCAACAGCTAGATAAGATATACATACAAAAATAAGCTCATCTCTCTCACTGAAACAAGTGAAGGTAAAGACTTATATTCTATAGTACTCAAGTATTTAATTATAGGCAGTGCAGGTAGCGACTCCTATTTATCCATATCCAACACTCCCCATTCAATGACCCTGTGTTCAGTTGCACATAAACTTTGCCAGACTAACCATTCATGCTGAAAACCTCCATGCTAGGTTTCTGCCTCAGGGTGTGGTTGGTTTTTTTTATTTTGTTATGCTTTTATTTTTTGAAAATATCCTCTTTCAGCCAGACAAGCTTTAAACCACTAAGATGCTTTGAAAATCCCTACCCTTTGGCAGTCTAACAGAAGTGTAAAAGGATATAATACTGCACGTTGCAGAGTTTTTGTCTAGAGAAAAACTATATATGCAGCAATAGAAGAAAACAATATAAAATGTTCATTTAATCCATGCAGAATAATTTTCTATAATACTAAATTACTACTTTATACATTTAGATTAAAACAATTTGGAGCTCAGTTAATCAAAATTCCCATTAACTTAACTAGAAACAGAATCTGTCCCTCAAGAGTATTTTTTAAATGAATTTGTAACAGATATTAATATGTGAATAAATCCCTTAAAATAAGCATATATAAAACCATGCACATAAGGAGGCAGAATTATAGTCACCTTGTACTTTGCTACCACATGTGATTTCCAGTTAATCACTTTAAGTAACATATGTGCTAGTCACAACAGGGTGTATGAAGGGCAGAGAGTCATGCTTAATTGTGAAACACATTGCTTATGATGAATTATGTTAGACTAATTAAAATTAATCTTCAGCCAAAAACTTTACTAGAACTTTTAAATTAAAATTTCTCTCTCCTTCTCTCACCAGGACAACTGGTTATATTTGTGCTTCTTAACTGCTACTTTCAAGTGCTTTCTATGGAATATATATAGTTTTCAAAACTATCTTTTTTTACCCTTTAAACTTCTTTTGGTTCAAATACATTTATACATGTATTATTTATATATATTTTTCTAACGCATAATTTAGGCAGCGATCAAGAACTATATGAACAATCTGGTATCTTTAAAGAAAAACAAGCAACTAATAGATTTAGGCTGTCCTGTATTATAATTCTGGAATGGTTCCCATTTGAAGGCAGATCTGGCATTCTGCCCAGGTTGAAGTAGAACTGGCTGATGCTTAAAGACTACTCAAAACAGAACATTTATTTAATCTTTGTGTATGAATGTACTAATTTAATTTTCTGCATAGTCTCACACACTTTTTGACTTTCAGAGACAGAGGATTTGTACTCATTTGAAAACTCATGGATAAATGGCAAATGAAATTTTAAATATTACATCATAATCGGGAGTTGTACTCCACAACTCAATGAGATCAAATTTTGTGTCAAAGACCCTTACATTCTATGGAAAGAACCCCTAAATTCCATGGCAATATTTATTATCTCTCTATGAACAAACCTTCATTCCCATTCTCCCACCCAAATGCATAATTATTTAAAACCATAATTATTTTCAGTGATGGGCCTTTTTTATTTATTATGCTCTCCCAGTGGCCCTTCTCTATTGGCCTCTGCTAACATGGCATTGTCCTGGAATCCCAGCTCACAACCTCCATCCCTTTACCCCAGGCGTGTGTGCCAAGTAAGTGGGAGCTTGTGTGCCAGTTATATCACTTATTTCCTTTGTCTACGATGCTGTTCTCCATAGAACTGAGTACCAACCTATGCTTTACTTCTCATTGTTCTCTGGCTGCAGGCTAGACTCCACCTCTAGATCCCTAAACCCCTGCTGCCTGGTTTCATGAAAAGATTTGAGAGACTGAGCAGTGCAGGAAACTGACTTCCCATCCAGTGGGAAATTTTGCATTTCTGACTTTTCATTCCCATTCAGAATTAAAATCTGTTTGGCTGGGTAGCCAGAGAGCCAGGCAGCCTGGGGGAAGTGGGCCTTCCACCAGCCAGTGGGCTGGCAGGAACCCAGACAGGCAGACTGTCTAGATGGTTTCCAGTGACAATTTCTGTGTGTTCCTATGGAACATTTCAGTCCCCTCAGATCAAAATTTTCAAGTGGAAAACTGCTCCATTGGAACGTTTTCTATCAGCTCTAGAGAAGCTGACACTGTAACCCAATTAACTCTCCCTTCTAGGGACAGTTGGAGAGCAAGAGGTTGTTGCAAGGGAGAGCTTGGCAGGGCAGGAAGACAAAAGAAAATATGATGCAAGTGGCTTCTGCAAAATGGTGAATTCTGCAGCCAAATGTTTGAATCCTGTGGCATCACTGAAAAAATGCCAAATTGCATTATCATGAAATCATCCAGTGTCCTAATTTAAAGGAATTGGGCAAGTTCACATCTCTCAAAGCTCTTGTTCTGGGCTCTCTGCAAACTCAAAAAAACAACAACATGGCATTGTTTACAGTCAGTTCACAATCTGAAGGTTATCTTTGCAATGATAAGGGTAGAAACAATTTTATATGAAAACAGATTCTGAAGTACAATTCTGCAGCAAGGAATAAATACCTGAAGCTGAAGAACACAATGGATGCCAATTTTGATGTGTTTCCCATCTATTATACACATGCTGAGACACTGTTCATTGCGTGCGAGCAAAAAGGAAAAAAAACTCTGTTGCAAAACTAATCTGTTGAAAAGAAACAAAATCTGAAGTGACAAGGAATATTTGAAAAAGCAGCAAAGAATCCTGTGGCACCTTATAGACTAACAGATGTTTTGCAGCATGAGCTTTCGTGGGTGAATACCCACTTCGTCGGATGCAAGTAGTGGAAATTTCCAGGGGCAGGTATATATGCAAGCAAGAAGCTAGCTAGAGATAACGAGGTTAGTTCAATCAGGGAGGATGAGGCCCTGTTCTAGCAGTTGAGGTGTGAAAACCAAGGGAGGAGAAACTGGTTTTGTAGTTGGCAAGCCATTCACAGTCTTTGTTTAATCCTAAGCTGATGGTATCAAATTTGCAGATGAACTGAAGCTCAGCAGTTTCTCTTTGAAGTCTGGTCCTGAAGTTTTTTTTGCTGCAGAATGGCCACCTTAAGATCTGCTATTGTATGGCCAGGGAGGTTGAAGTGTTCTCCTACAGGTTTTTGTATATTGCCATTCCTGATATCTGATTTGTGTCCATTTATCCTTTTCCTTAGAGACTGTCCAGTTTGGCCGATGTACATAGCAGAGGGGCATTGCCGGCATATATTACATTGGTGGACGTGCAGGTGAATGAACCGGTGATGTTGTAGCTGATCTGGTTAGGTCCTGTGATGGTGTCGCTGGTGTAGATATGTGGGCAGAGTTGGCATCGAGGTTTGTTGCAAAATATAAAAAAGCAAAAGATGGAGAACAAAAAAATGAAATAAAATGAATGCTAAATTGCTGCTCTTTCAGAATATTATTGGTTGTGTTTGTGTAACAATGAATGGGATTGATTTTTTTAATGCTAATGAAGTTCTATTCTGCTGCTGATTTCCACATAATATTCTTCTTGACAGTAGTCATTACTATTACAGAGTGGATGGATGAATAGATCTTTTAGATTCCTGATCTAATGGATAAATAGATCTGTTTTAACTTACCTACTTCATAAAAAGGAAAGACTAGTTTATTAGGGAATGGATTTATAAATCAATCTGAAGTTAATCAGGTGATTTAAGTCTGAATTGTGGGTTGTTCTTTTTTAGCCACTCATGTTGTTTGATATTGGAATATTCTCACAAATTAGATCTCAAATAGGTCTTTGCATTTCATGTTTCTTCTCAACAGATTAGTTTTGCAAGAAAAAAAAATAGATGACAAATTGGCTCAGCTTGCTACTTGGTTCTCCAAAAAGTCTTCTTAGCCACAGGTACTTCTGGGAGTATTTTGCACTTCAAATCCCATGGCACTTGAAAAACATTAACAAATAATGTTTCCCTGACATAGGCAAGTATTACCATTCCCATTTTACAGATGGGGAAACTGAAGTTCCAGAAATTAACTGACTCACCCAAGGCTACACAGGTGTTCTGTGGAAGAGCAGAGAATAGAACACACATTTTCTGACTCCCAGTTAGGTGTTTTTACAGCAAAGCTCTACAACCTTTAAGAACAGTATCCTTGGTATTCAGAAAACATTGGGTTAGGATATTATCAGAAAAATAAACCTATTGGGATAAATATTCTACATTTCTGTGATTCGACTCAATTCCTGGCCACCTCCTCTTCCCTTCTCCATCTTCTCCCCACCCTAAGCCCCCAAAGTAGAGACACATTGACAGAGAGGATGTTCATGTTCTCTTCCTTAGTAAGGAAGTAGATGCCGAAGCCTGTATGGGAAGGTGTAGTTCCCACATATATCTCAGAGATGAACTCCATTGGGATTCCCGACATGGTGACATGCAAGTGGCTCATTGAGGACACTGCAAAGGATCCACTGCTACACTGATCCCCAGGTAATGTGCCAACCTCACAGAGGTATTTAGGCCATGGAGCCTGTTTAAACTGGAGTAACAGCCTCAAAGTCTTTCTGTTCCTGCTTCTAAGCATGGAGGTGTATGTGTCTAAGTGGGAGGGAGGAGAGCATTACTACCCACAGAGATCCAGATTGTCCAGCCAATGCACTCACGCTGGGCACAAGATTTTAGCTGGATAGAAAGCCATCATTTCCTACGGTCACTGCTAAAGTGTGCTGTAATCTCTGTGTAGCATGGGGCACTCATAAGCAATTTTTACATTACTGAAAATAATGGCAAATGAAAGTGACGGAAAGGTCTTATTTTCTTCCTGTAACACCAGAGTTAATATGTCATTTTAGGGTTCCATCTAAGAGGACTGCTTTTGTGTATTCCCCACTCAATAATTATGTATTTCTTCTCTGACATTGAGTAAAGCTGAAGAATGATTCTAGCCACAGATATAACAAACTAGCATACCTAGAAACATTGTGCAAAATGCAATGAGCCATGGCATCAAAATAATTCTGAACTGATTAATGATTTCTCCTCCTCAAAACTAAACAAAAGTCGATCACAGTGCAAAGCATGTGTATTAAACGGGAAGGAGGTTGGTTTGCAAACCAGTAGAGGTTTTCATTAATATGTTAGAAGAAAAGTTATCCTGCCTTAAGACAAACAAGCTACTTTGTGCCAAAAAAAAAAAAAAAAAAGAGGGAAGGGGAATTAGCAGTTCCAGCAGTGGTTCAGAGCATCCATGTGTACTGGCTTACTTTGTAAAATGGTATGTAAAATCCACACGCAGCACTCACTTCAGAGAGGAATGCAGTACAGATGAATCCAGTGAAAGCTGATCAACTAGGGGGAACCTTCATGTTCACCTAGATGTCTGCTAAAGACAGATATTGAAGATGAGATCCTCACCCCTCCCTTCCTGGTCTCGCTTGCTGCAAAGGAAGGTCTAGAGCAGCGTACAGGGATCCTAAAAGCTCCATACCCACCTGGAGGAGGATTCCCCTGTCACAGCTGTAAGGCTGCTTTCTAAGGACCCCCTTATAAGCTCTAGTAAAGCTGGTGGGCAAGCCAGGATCAGAAGGGTGCAAAGGGGAATTAAAACCATCTTGGCCTCCACTCCATCTGGCTGTGAATTCTGTGCTGGTTTTAGAGGTACAGAACAGAATGTCGTCCCTAGGATTTGCGTGGAGTATATGGCTAGCCTTCTTTTGTGACATTTTATCATAGGCAGGGCTGTTATCACCCCCTACTATGACTGACCCTCATTTCCTATAATAAGATGCTGTTTTCAGTTGCTTATACCCACCAAAATGTAACCCATTTGGGCTGAAATGTACTGTTTGCCTTAGGATACACTGTGGTGGGTATCTTCTTATTTTATTCAAGCAAAAATGGCTCAGCCATTTCCAAGAACAATGCTAGGATAAAAATTTTATCGCTCATGTTAAAAAAATCCCAGGGGCTTTTTTACTAGCCCTAGCATCCCACACTTTGGGGTTGAAATGTTGCAGGCAGATGGCCTGTGTATCAAAGACGTGCCTTTTGCTATCCCCATGGTAATGAGCCCAAATTTGGCCAATTTATAAGTCTTTGAGAAAAAAATTAGTTTGCACATGCTCAGTAGAGATTTTCAGGTAAATTCCCTGAAATTCCCATTTGCACTGGCCATGCTCCAGCCTGGGGCGCAGAAGGAATTTCCTAGCAATTGCTCCTATGGGCTGGTTAAGGCTGCCCCAGGGAGGGTACCAGAATTGAGAGCAGGGAGATTGTCAATCCTGTGCTCTCAGTTGGTGCCCAGGCAGTGTGGAGGAGGAGGAGGAGGAGGAGGAAACTGCCTGATTCAAATGCAGAGGGGACAAGGACCAGACCACAAGGGTCAGGAGAAGATTGGGGCAAGGTGTCTCCCACCTCCCCCCACATCCCATGCTGAGACTGTCAGGAATGGAAAAGAGGGAAGCTGGGCAGGGAGAGACTAGGATGGCTGGGCAACAAGACTGACTGAGAGCCAACTGGTGGGGGGATAGATGAAATTTGGAAGAGGAGTTGGTATTTAAGATTGGAAGTGGCTAAGCAAGATGAGTGAGAACCACTGGATTAGGAGGTAGGAGGAGGGAAAAGAGAATTGATGAAGAGCCAGGTTATGGGTGTGTGAGAACTGGGAATGGCTAGGCAAAGAAACTGGGGCAATGAGCCCGGGAGAGGGTGGGACACTGAAATTGGAGAAGGAACTCAGGGAAGAAGATAGGGATCCAGTGAAGACAGGAACATGTGACATGGAGGGAGGGATGACTGGAGACCAGGGTGAAGGAGAGAGGCAAATTGGAGAGAGGGTGACCAAAGCTCGGGCAGTTCTTTTCTGCCCCCTGGATGAGGCGATCTTCAATAATATAATACACAAAAAATACAATCAAAGTCAGGAACCATTTTCAAGTTCAAATCTATGATACAACCACCGTGAGTGAAATTAACAAGGATGCCAGAAATAGCCCCAAATCCTGCGGTTCAGACCACGGAGTGAACAGCTGAGTTTAAACTGTTTTTATGCAGGCAGCAGGCTACCTGGGGAGACTTCCTCAGCCAGTCCCCCTGCTCCCTGCTACAAGCTAGAGAGGAGCCCCTGCTGAGTGGGAGGGTTGGGGGAACGTGGACCCTAGTCGCATTGGGCAGCTTGGCTGAAGGAGGAGAGGGAGACAAACAACAAACAGGGCAGAAAAGGTGGGGGAGTTGCGTTGTATGTAAGAGAGCAGTATGACTGCTCAGAGCTCCAGTATGAAACTGCAGAAAAACCTGAGAGTCTCTGGATTAAATTTAGAAGTATGAACAACAAGGGTAATGTCGTGGTGGGAGTCTGCTACAGACTACCAGACCACGGGGATGAGGTGGACGAGGCTTTCTTCCAGCAACTAACAGAAGTTGCTAGATCACAGGCCCTGGTTCTCATGGGTGACTTTAATCACCCTGATATCTGCTGGGAGAGCAATACAGCGGTGCACAGACAATCCAGGAAGTTTCTGGAAAGTGTAGGGGACAATTTCCTGGTGCAAGTGCTGGAGGAACCAACTAGGGGAAAAGCTCTTCTTGACCTGCTGCTCACAAACAGGGAAGAAATAGTAGAGGAAGCAATAGTGGATGGGAACCTGGGAGGTAGTGACCATGAGATGGTCAAGTCCAGGATCCTGACACAAGGAAGAAAGGAGAGAAGTAGAACAGAGACCCTGGACTTCAGAAAAGCAGACTTTGACTCCCTCAGGGAACTGATGGGCAAGGTCCCCTGGGAGAATAACATGACGGGGAAAGGAGTCGAGGAAAGCTGTCTGTATTTTAAAGAATCTTTATTGAGGTTGCAGGAACAAACCATCCCGATGTGTAGGAAGAAAAGTAAATATGGCAGGCGACCAGCTTGGCTTAACAGTGAAATCCTTGCTCGTCTTAACACACAAAAAAACAGCTTACAAGAAGTGGAAGATTGGACAAATAACCAGGGAGAAGTATAAAAGTATTGCTCAGGCATGCAGGAGTGAAATTAGGAAGGCCAAATCACACTTGGAGTTGCAGCTAGCCTGAGATGTTAGGAGTAACAAGAAGGGTTTCTTCAGGTATGTTAGCATCAAGAAGAAAGTCAAGGAAAGTGTGGGCCCCTTGCTGAATGAGGGAGGGAACCTAGTGACAGAGGATGTGGAGAAAGCTAGTGTACTCAATGCTTTTTTTGCCTCTGTCTTCACAGACAAGGTCAGCTCCCAGACAGCTGCACTCTGCAGCATGGTACGGGGAGGAGGTGATGAGCTCTCTGTGGAGAAAGAAGTAGTTCAGGACTATTTAGAAAAGCTGGACGAGCACAAGTCCATGGGGCTGGATGCACTGCATCCGAGGGTGCTAAAGGAGTTGGCCGATGAGATTGCAGAGCCATTGGCCATTATCTTTGAAAAATCATGGCGATCGGGGGAGGTCCCGGATGACTGGAAAAAAGCTAATGTAGTGCCCATCTTTAAAAAAGGGAAGAAGGAAGATCCAGGGAACTACAGGCCAGTCAGTCTCACCTCAGTCCCTGGAAAAATCATGGAACAGGTCCTCAAGGAATCGATTCTGAACCATTTAAAGGAGGGGAAGTTGATCAGGAACAGTCAGCATGGATTCACCAAGGGCAAGTCATGCCTGACTAACCTAATTGCCTTCTATGATGAGATAACCGGCTCTGTGGATGAGGGGAAAGCAGTGGATGTGCTATTTCTGGACTTTAGCAAAGCTTTTGATACAGTCTCCCACAGTATTCTTGCCAGCAAGTTAAAGAAGTATGGGCTGGATGAATGGACAATAAGGTGGATAGAGAACTGGCTAGATGGTCGGGCTCAACGGGTAGTGATCAATGGTTCCATGTCTAGTTGGCAGCCGGTATCAAGTGGAGTGCCCCAAGGGTCGGTGCTGGGGCCGGTTTTGTTCAATATCTTCATTAACGATCTGGAGGATGGTGTGGACTGCAAGTTTGCAGATGACACTAAACTGGGAGGAGTGGTTGATACGCTGGAGGGTAGGGATAGGATACAGAGGGACCTAGACAAATTAGAGGATTGGGCCAAAAGAAATATGATGAGGTTCAACAAGGACAAGTGCAGAGTCCTGCACTTAGGACGGAAGAATCCCATGCACTGCTACAGACTAGGGACCGAATGGCTGGGCAGCAGTTCTGCAGAAAAGGACCTAGGGGTTACGGTGGACGAAAAGCTGAATATGAGTCAACAGTGTACCCTTGTTGCCAAGGCAGCTAATGGCATTTTGGGCTGTATAAGTAGGGGCATTTCCAGCAGATCGAGGGACGTGATTATTCCCCTCTATGGTGAGGCCTCATCTGGAGTACTGTGTCCAGTTTTGGGCCCCACACTACAAGAAGGATGTGGAAAAATTGGAGAGAGTCCAGTGGAGGGCAACAAAAATGATTAGGGGGCTGGAGCACATGACTTATGAGGAGAGGCTGACGGAACTGAGATTGTTTAGCCTGCAGAAGAGAAGAATGAGGGGGGATTTGATAGCTGCTTTCAACTACCTGAAAGGGGGTTCCAAAGAGGATGGATCAAGACTGTTCTCAGTGGTAGAAGATGACAGAACAAGGAGTAATGGTCTCAAGTTGCAGAGGGGGAGTTTTAGGTTGGACATTAGGAAAAACTTTTTCACTAGTAGGGTGGTGAAGCACTGGAATGGGTTACCTAGGGAGGTGGTGGAATCTCCTTCCTTAGAGGTTTTTAAGGTCAGGCTTGACAAAGCCCTGGCTGGGATGATTTAGTTGGGTTTGGTCCTGCTTTGAGCAGGGGGTTGGACTAGATGATCTCCTGAGGTCCCTTCCAACCCTGAGATTCTATGATTCTATGTGACAGTGAGTTTTCCCTTTCCAAGCTTTTATTAGCTTTGAGTTTGAACTTTCTGTTATGCAGCCAAAAGAGGTGAAAGTAAACCAGTATTGAATGCTCCACTTATTTGCTGGTACACTACTGCACCTTTTTTTACCGGTACTCCATGCCGGGCCGTACCAGCTTACTTTCACCTCTGAATACAGATGCAGTTATCTTGGAACTGTAACAGTAACCACCAGCAGCAGCTGAACTGGTGCCCAGCACTTTACAGTTTGATGTGTATAATCAAATCATCTATCAACTGCACCCAGCAGCTATAACAGTTTACTCACAGCTGAGAGTTTCTTTAGCTCAAAATGCTTTTGTTTTGGGGATGGCAAGGGAAAAGATCCCAGGTCTGATCCCACTGCTAATCCTGGTTTCTCCATATGTGAGGCCATGATCACTGCACCTTCTCCTTTTTCAAACAAGGTGTCAGTCACCCAGCAGATGTAAATTCATAAGGACAGATGAATGCAAGGAACTCTCTCACCTTTTCTAGGATAAGTGATGGAGGTGGGGACCAGGCAGGCAGGGAGCTGGGATGTGGGTGGCCAGCAGAAGGCTGAAGTCAAGAAGACACACTCAGCACTCACAAGTGGGGCAAAATTTTCAAAGTTCTCAAATCCCTTTTAGGGTATATCTACATTGTAAAAAAATACATACAGCATGGCCATGACTCGCTGAGGTCAGCTGACTTGGGCTCACAATTGCAGTGTAGATGTTGGGGCTCAGGAACCTGGGCTTTGAGTCCTAGTAAAGGAGGCTGGGTCTCAGAGTCTAGGCTCTAGTCCGAGCCCCAACATGGTCACTGCACTTTTTAGCCCCACAGTCTGGCCACCTCAATCCCAACCCAATTTATTTGGTGCTGTGGGTTTTTTATTGCAGTGTAAACATACCATTAGTTTCCTAACTCAGCCAGATTGTCAAGAGTGCTCAGTGCCCAACAAAGAGATTTTCATAAAGGCTCAGGCCTAGCTCCTCAAAGTATTCACAAAACACCCGCTTGGCTAACCTGCTGGCACCTAAACTCACTTTATGCCTACATTTTGACTGTAAAGTTTCTCTGGGCACCTAAGTTTCTACATCTGGGCATACACACTGTTGCCTTGCTCTAGGCTTCTTGATACTTGACTCACACATAAACCCCAGCACAATCCACTAGAAGATGGACATTCCTTCACTTATCTTGCCTGTGCGGCACTTTCCCATAGGCATGGTCTGAGCACACTTCACTCCATGCAAGATGGTAGAGGAGGGGGCTTCACTTTAGCCCAATAGTGAGGGTACTCACCCAGGACCTGGGAGGCCCCAGTTCTACTGGGGAACTGATGAGAGGGATTTGAACAGGGATTCCCTACCTCTCAAGTGAGAGCCCCAACAACTGGGCTGGGGGACAGTCTGATGTGTCTCACTCTTGTTCAAGCCATTCAACTTTAGTTAACTAATTGAATAATTAAATATTAATTTCATGAGAATCACTCAATAATGGAGCAGTGAAGGCACTCACCTGAGATGTGGGAGATCCCTGTCCAAATCTCTCCTCATCAGGCAGGCGGAGAATTGAACTCTCCAGATGAGTGCTCTGACCATCCAAGGGAAGCAGGCACCTAACTCTTTCGCACAAGTAACAGCTTAGAAACCACCTGACTCCAGAAAAGGGGTTGCAGCTGTGGATCCCAAGCAGAGATAAGAGCTTTCCTGCAGTCCAGACAGGCAACAAACTCCACGAGAGGACTGGGTTAGGACACACCTCTCTCCCTGGTATCTCCTATTGGCTAATTTAGGTAGTTCCCCACTCACCGTGCTTGCTTTTCTGGATCCCATCCTTAGGTGTCTCTTACCATGAATTGCATCTGGAATCTAGGTAGCTAACTCAGACTTTGTGGATTCCACTGTTGTTCCAGTGATTTCCTATGTGCCTACAAGCTAAGCATTGTAATGTTTTACTCCCTTTGTGGATCTGGGCCCAAATCCTCAATGTGCTGAACTCAACATCTGGCCATTTATTTAAGTGCCTAAATAGGAAACTAGTTCTGAAAAATCTAGCCTAATTTTATAGATTTTTTTTCTTTAAACCATCCCGTCTAAACAATATGTTAAATGTTTAGGTTTCAGTTTCTCATTAGTGTGGACAATTTACCCCGAGAAGAAATTCCATGTTTTTTGGAAGGAGCCCTCTGGTAGTGGATGTAAAATATTTGAGCATAACATAATACTTTATTACTATACAGGAGTGTCCCTAACATTTATTTTTTATCCTCAAAGCTCATTTCAAAGCAGCAGCTTTTGAGAAATGTTGCACTAATAAGTGCTTAACAAATCATTTTAAAAGCATAAATATGTTCAACAAGAGAACTATAATGAAATAGCCCTGCAAGTGATTTCTCATGAATTCCTCATTTTGCTTACCTGAATTCCTTGTGTAATTTCAATTATATCTGGCATTGTTTAGCTATGGGTTTAATTATTTAATGTTTGTACAGCACTTTGAAGATGTTTATACCGCTGTCTATGTACATTCATACTTTCTAAAGGAGGTGTTTTTCAATAAATTACTGCATCTGAAAAGTTACTTTTTACTTCAAAGGGAAGCAGATACTAAAAAGGCCAGCAAGTTCCATAATGGTTGACAGCACAATACTACATATCACCATCTTATTTCAATTTTTTGTTCACATATGTATTTTAACATTATTACCATACAGCTCCTTTCTGTGAGATTAATACAAGCCATACAATAGACCTTTACAGTTTAAAAAATGGAATTTCACTGTATTGTAAATATATATATAAATATATATTCATTGTATATATTTGTACTTACTGCCAGCTTTCTAATAGCTCTTCTACAGGTTTCCTTCCTAGCAGCCTCAATCATGTGTCTGCCCAGGGCTGCTTCTGTTTGCTTTAACTGATACCAAGGCCTGCATCACATCAGTGCAAAGTCCGTAGTTATTCTAAGACATGGGGCTTGTATTTGCTACAGCTTTATCTTGACTGCCCCAAAATGTGTCATATATCTTTCCTACTTTTCCTAATTAGTTGGGACTAACCTATCTATATATGTAGGTTCTTATATGGTCCTCTCATCAACTCAACCACCTATTGGTTGTACTTCGCTAATGTGTTTTCAAAAGTGCAGCACAAACAAACTTCTGAAAACAGCACAACCGAAGAATGTTGCAGTATAGGATTTATTTACCTTTGGCCTAGGTTTGAAGGGTGTTCCCAGAACTTCTGAAACTCCAATTGACTGGAGAACCATGAAGGGCCTTCAAGAGGTCATTTGGTCCAACCTCCCATGTTGAGGCAGGATCATATATATTTAAACCATTCCTTACAGGTGTTTTTCTAACCACTTCTTAAAAACCTCCAGTGATGGGATTCTACAACCTCCTTCGGAACCTAGACCAGTGTTTAACTATCCTTATTGTTAAGAAGTTTTTCCTAGTATGTAAACTTAGGCCTTGTCTGCACTACTGGGGTAAGTCAACATAGCTAGGGTTGACGTAGCTTTAGGTTGACTTACTGCAGTGTCTTCACTGTGCTGCGTCGATGGGAGATGCTCTCCGGTCGACTTATCTTACTCCTTTCAATCCGGTGGTGTACCGGAGTCAACCAGAGAGCACTCTGTGGGTCTTCACCAGACCGACTAAATCAACCCTGCTGCATTGATCACAGCAGTGTCGATCCCCGGTAAGTGTAGACATAGCCTAAGTCTCCCTTGTTGCAAATTACTTCTTATTCTACCTTTGCTTGACAGAGAGAGAGAGAGAAATATATGGTGATCGATTGCTCTCTCTCTCACTAAAAATGTGAAGACTCATTATGTCGTCGTCCCCCCCCCATCAGCCTTTTCTTCTCTAGACTAAATCTGTCTAATTCTTTCAGTCTTTCCTCATAGGTCAGGTTTTCTAATCCTCTTACTTTTGTTGCTCTCCTCTGGATTCTCTCTAATTTGGCCACATTTTTCTTAAAGTACGGTACCTGTAGCCAGACACAGCCCACTCCATTTGCTCTTTCGAGTGTAGTCTGCACACAGTTTCCTGTTATGCCATTACAAAACCACAAGCAGCAGCGGAAAGTCCCCAGTGATGTTAGATGCTTGCTTAAAGCTGTATTGCTCTGTATAATCAATTGTATTCATGCTTATGAATATATAATCAATTAATGTAAGGACTGAGTGAGAGAGAGTGTGACAGCCAATGGCAAAACAAAGAACCATGGTACTAACTTGGTGAAGGTATAAATTTTGAGATGGGCAGCCAGGTCTGGGGTACCAACAAGGAAATGTAACTGCACACTAAACTCAGAACCAGATCAGAAGCAGTAGAGCCCTCCTGTGGATCTGAAGGGACTTTGGGGACTCTAGTCACGTCACAACCGATCTCTGGGCAGCTGTCGCCTGGCCAGCCTCAGCCACCTGCGAAATCGAAAGCAATCAATGCTGGTGCCTGCAGCATGAATGTATTGTGGGTGTGAGTATAATTGTGCAAGTAAGGGATGCCAATAAATAAACCTCAGTGCAGCTCAGGTTCACCCTTTGTTGTGGTTATTCCTGGGCTGGTTCCCAGGACAGACAACAGTACCCAAAACTTGACTCATCAGTGCTGAGTAGCCAGGAACAATTACAATTACTTCCCATATTTTCCATATGACAGTCCTGTTAATATATCCCAGAATGACATTTGTCTTTTTGATGTCACCACATTATTGATTCATACTGAGTATGATCCACTATAACCCATTCCCCCATCCTTTTCTCCAGTACAGCATTGATTCCCCATTTTATAATTGTGCACATATTTTTTCCTTCCTAAGTGTAGTACCTTGCACTTTTCTGTACTGAATTTAATATTGATTTCAGACTAATACTCCAATTTATCAAGATCATATTGAATTCTAATGCTGTCCTCCAAAGTGCTCACAACCCTTCCCAACATGCCATCATCCACAAATTTTATAAGCATACTCTCCAGTCCATTATTCTAGTCAATGAAAATATTTCTTAGTACCAGACCCAAGACAGACCACCGTGGGACCCCAGTTGATGTGAACTCCCAGTTTGATAGTGAATCATTGATAACTATTGTTTGAGAAAGGGTTTTCAGCCAGTTATGCACCTGCTTTATAGCAATTTCAACTAGGCTATTTCCCTTGTTTGCTTATGAGACTATCATATGGAACTGCATCAAAAGCTTTACTAAAAATTAAGATTATGACAAATACTGATTCTTCCCTATCCAGTAGGTTGGTTACCCTGTTGAAGGAAATTAAATTGATTTGGCATTATGTGTTCTTGACATATACAGGTTGGATATTGCGTATCACCCTATTATCCTATAGGTGCTTACAAACTGAATGTTTAATAATTTGTTGCAGTATCTTTCTGGGTTTCAAAGTTAGAATGACTGATCTATAATTCTCTCATTCCTCTTTTTTTCTGCTTTTTGAAGATAGGCACTATGTTTGCCCTTCTCCAGTCCTCTGGGACCTCACCTGTCCTACATGAGTTCGCAAAGATAATTCTAATGGTTCAAAGA
This sequence comes from Mauremys reevesii, assembly GCF_016161935.1. NCBI lineage: Eukaryota > Metazoa > Chordata > Testudines > Geoemydidae > Mauremys > Mauremys reevesii. Next base: position 97,971,457 of record NC_052627.1, on the reverse strand, counting down.
TTGCTTTGGCTAGTTCCTTAAGTACTCTACAGGGAATTTCCCTGAATGGGAAGTTGAAGTTCTACACAAGCATTTTCAGGCATCTCTAATTATTTTCTTTACACACACACACACCTCCAGGTAAGTATATAGTTTTTAAAGAAAAGTCCTCATGTATAATGAATTTAAATGGAAAGCATTAGAAATCTTAGCCCTGAAGTCATAAGCAGCTATAGGCTGAAACATTTTATTGTTTGTACTACTGTGACAATTCCGAGGGCTCTGAGGTACCTCGCCACCACCTTTCTTTACTGTGAAGAAATCTTATCTGGGCCTGCTATGGGTCAGCTCCCTGAAGCCACCAGCCTCTGGCAACACAATCAGTGCCTTCCAGGTCTCATGCTCTCTCTGCAAGCTAGTGATAGGTACACACCAACCCCTGAGTCCTCCAAGCATCCTTCTGGACTGCTCAGACCCTGTTACACTGTTCACTCACAGAACTCTTAGATCCACTATTCCCAAAGGAATAGCATGCTCCAGCTTACATGATTCAACTCAGAATCGTCGCTCTATTTATTTCTCTAAGTGTGGTGTGTTAAATAATGTGAAAACAAGAATAAATCAATTATCAAAGAACTGAGATCCAAGTTATGGACAGTGAGAATATTGGGAACAAATGGTTACATATAACACAAAATCATGACATGCCTTCTAGAGCCTAAACTTAACTAACAAGGCATTCCCCTAAGTCCTTTTCCCTGTGTTTTCAGCTAGGTTGGCTGAAATCCCTTCTCATAAGATTGAATGCTCTGCCAACTTGTCCTCACAGAGTGATTGAATATAAGGGGATTCATCTGCACCCCAGGTATAGTTTCACTGTCTTACTCCTATTCAGGAAAACTCCTGCAGTTTTGTTTTTCCCTGCAACCTCTGCAAACTACTGATTAACATTTTGCTCAGACTGTAAATGAGCATCCATGGTGAACCATACTATACTAATTTGCACATGACCAACCAGAGCAAGATAAGCATCTCTTCCCTCCTGCCTGTCAGGAATATGTGGATTACCTGTCTTACTCTCAAAACTAGAGAACATGATTTTTAGTATATATCATATTTTCCACAATGATTATGATGACCAGTGTCACATAGATTTTATTAGAGTCCTTACATGACATTCTTTGATGGACTAGTGGGTAGATGCCAGACCCAGGACAGATGGCATCAAGAGACCCTGGGGTCACAACTACCTGATCATATTATTGTTTCTGAAACTGTTTAGTCTAATTGTTTTGTTAGTAAACAGAACACACTAGCTTATTTAGATACCATGTAATTAAAGTTAGCGTCATATCTTTCTTGAACCACAACATGACTAATAATACTATAGATTTAAAATAATTATTTTAAAGTCATTTACTTATAGTAATTTTCGATAGAAATCAAGTTTCCTACCCACATACCAATATATTCTCCTCCTTTATAAAGCACTGTGTCAAAAAAGAGTCTTTGCTATCATCTTATGAATGCAATTGCTTTCTAATTAATTTTCTGCAATCTTTTAAAAAAGTGTTTTGCTACATAAAGACAGTGATAAGTTTCATGTCATGAGTACTACAGGTTAGACAATTAATTTAGAAATAGCAAGTTGTCAACAAAAATCCCATACTCAATAGTAAGAGTGACTCATACTTCTTGTCAGCCTCTTCAAAAAGGCAGACTACTTACTCTGCAGCTGAGTGTAGGCTATTTGATTTGTTTATACTGGGAGTTGTGTGCACCAATGCATATGCACAAGATACTTAGTCATATACTGAACAGATTATGTTGGTGGGGAAAATATGTCATTGTAGCCCTATTCTGGATGTGAGTGATTTTAATTAGATTTAGATAGCAACAACAACAACAAAAAAATACACACATTCTGTGAATGGCAAAACATATTTAGCTCTAGAGAAGAAACTCTTTATTAAGCCTGCTGGACCTTGATTTCAAAAGGCTACAAAAGTCACTCAGACAATCTTGACCTCTGATTATCAGGAAAGGAACTTTTGATCTTATGTACCTATAACTTTAGGAGTACTGGTGTTACAAATATTATGTACACATGGAATATTGAAAGGCTACTGTATCATCTTTATAAATGTTTGTTTATGGACTAAGGATTGTATTCTGTTTCTCTGGAGGAGTTACAGGGGTTTCCCGCAGAAACTAAAAATCACTGGGGGGTAATTAATGCAAATTCCTAGGCAGATGGCAAGTCTGGCAGAGCCTCACTCCTTAGGGAAAGTTGCATATACTAGTTTGAGCCAGTTCAAGAGACATGACAAACAAAGAAATGAAAACTGTATGAACATGACCAGACATATACAGGAAAGTTAGTCATTCTCACTCAGTCCAAGAACTGACATGTACCTGTAACCAAGAAAGAGACACCCTGGGAAAGGCCCTGAAATATTTTGTTCCAAGTAGGGTCTCCCAGGGAAGCTAAGACCTGCATGCAAGCTGTTTGCTGTTTTTAAGATATATTTTCTCTGTAATTCTTTGGCTCTGAATAAAAAGTACTTTGCTTTATGAAGGCTGGCTGGTCACTGGTTAACCCTGTCATTGCCTCTGAGATAGTAGGCCTGACTTGCTGGGGTGATCACTGTGAACTGCAGCCTAAATCTCTGGACCAGAGGGCGAGAAATGTAGGACTCCACCCCGAGAATGGCGACGGCTAGAGGTGAGGCCTGAGTGGCCACCAACGGGTCTGACATGAACTGAAAACTGGGATTTCAGAACGAAAGTAGAATGTGTTTCTTATAGGAAACATTAGCTGAGTGCTAATATTTAGAACTAGATATTGAATAGCCTGCTTGTAAGGGAAGAGTTTATTGAAATTTCCATATTAAAGTAATTCTTTCAGTGTATATATTTTCCCTTTGCTGCAGTATAAAGGTTGTGGGAATGTCTTCTTCAGGACCAATGTTGCATTATGATCCCTACCCCACTGAAGTCAGTGGAGAGACACCTATTGACTTCAATGTGCTTTGGATCAAGCTGTTGAAGAATTACTATTTTACTATCTGTGTTTAATGTATTTTGACTGATTACCTCTTAGGTCTTATCAATGTAAATTGGTTCTAACTGTGATACTTGGAAGGTATCGATCAGAACCAAATTCCAAGGAGTGAATTATTTCTCTACCTTCAATTCTGGAAAATACTAATAGGGGAAATAAAAAATAAATAAGTGAATTAAGTTAGAACACAATATATAGTCCTTTACAGATTGGAGCACTTTACAAATACTAATTAAGGCCAGATTCTGAAACTGAATCCAATGAAATCAATAGGGCTCCATGCTGGTACAGGCATATCCATCCTCAGGATCTGGTTCTTTTTTGGAAAATATCAGCTGAGAAGTTACAATAGCACAGTCACCTCTCTAACCAACCACCATCCACAAAAAAAGTTATCCTGGTACTATAAAAAAGCCTAAAGCCCCACTCTTGCAATGGTGTTTCCGCTGGGTGCACAAATCTGTCCCTACACAGCTCAGTGCAGGAGGTCCTTAAGGAGCTCCATTATCCAGCATAGAAAATACAGATAAATCTTTTCACATTTCCATCAGAAATCACTGTTTTAGATCTGGTAGAAAAATTCTAACAGTAACTCTGTTTTTGATAAGGCTTTCCTTGAGGTCATGAAAGGGATGATTGGTAGGATTTTTATTACATATTGTTAGTACTTGCACAGATTTCATTAGGATGAAGGTGCAAAGACATGTCAGTTAAAAGAATCCCCAGGTACTGGACATTTTTCTAATGCAACAAGAGCTGCAGTGCAACAGTAACGAGAAGAAAATTAATCTATCTTTAAAAAATTGCACTTGAGAACTTCACTTGTGTTATTAATAATGCATCATGTAACTTCAGCAACAAGGCATTTATTAATGGTCAGGCAAGGGAAATGCCAAACTGAAGAGTGAAAGGAATGATAATTTTAAAAAGTGAGTACTGGCAGGAGAGAGGGAGGATATGTGGAAGCTGCTAAAGTGGCCCATCTGTCATAAGTAATGGAGGATTTTAGGAATTATGGGTAAAGAGAATAAGGGGAAAAAAGCTGTCGGAGTGTTGGGAGCTGTGCATTCAGATAGGCTTGGCCCATGAACAGTAGCAAAAACTTGTTAGAAGATGGAAGTACCCAAGGGCTGGATCCTGCAGTCTTTCCTCACATTAGTCAAGTTCAGCATCTGTGTAGTGGAATGCTAAAACTGTATCATTATTTTCAGCGTAGGTGGTGCCACGTGTAACATACCTCACCTGAGCTGGTAACAGCCAAGTTGGCAGTGCATTAAAGCTCATAAAAGGAACGCATCTCTTGTGTCTCTCTCGTGATGGAAGGTGGGTAGCCTGGTCTGGTACGGAAGCCTGACCTGCTAGCAGCACGTCTGAAACCTTCTGTGTACAAGGAGTTCCTGACAGTCTAATCTAGTCACAGTAATTTTCACCACTTCAGCACTTTAAGTAGGGTTAAAGTAAAGGGGAATGGAGGGGAGGGCAGTTCCCCCTCCTCTGTTAAAACAGAACAAGAGCTCCTCACTCCTCTCTCTGGCTTGGGACAGCTGTGCTCCCCCACAGCTTCCTCTCTTCCTTAGCTAGTACAGTAGGAGTTCTTCCTCATTTCAGTCTGCTTTAACCCCTGACTTTAAGAAATATGTGGTTTAATTACAATACAAAACCTCTTATGGGATAAGAGCCAGATACACACAGGCTATGCACTAGCACCTATCAGCACACCATTGCTAGAAAGGGAAAGTCCATTCAAAGTGGGAGTTTCTGGAGAGCAAAACACCTAGAGCCAAGAGGCCTGCATCTGGTCAGCACCAGAGCCATCCCTTGGGTAGGGCAAATCAGGGGAATTGCCCTGGGCCCCGCACGTCGATAAAATTGGGACTGTCCCAATTTGTAGCCCTTTGTCCCACATCCCAACCAATGGTCGATCGGGATGCCATTTGTCCCGATATTCAGGTGAGGAGGTGGGTGGGTAGGTGAGGCAAGCGGGTGAGCGGTGTGAGGAGGCAGGCGGATGGACAGCAAGGAAAACAGTGGGTGGGGGGTGAGGAAGCGAATGGTGGCCTGATGGGCATGCTGGGCAGATGGCAAGGAGACTAGTGGGGAGGCTGATTTGTCCTGGGCCCTGTAGCCCCCAGGGAAGGCCCTGGTCAGTACAGCCCGTCACGGGGTGGGGGGGAAGGGGGCTCATGGCTATGCAGACAAGAGAAGCACTGGTTCAATGTATTTACTCTCATGGGCACCTATCCAGCCCACTCTAGCATCTAAAGCTGTCTTCCCACAGCAGACTCCTCAGAGGAGGCCAGTGGTATTCAGTCTCCCGCTACTCTCAATCTGCTTGAAAACATTTCAGAACCTTCCAACTGACTGAGTAACTGTGAGGGAACCTTAACTCACCCACTTCCAACATACACAACACTTCATAGGTTGGTGTCCTTTTAGTCTGGGGATGTTTTTTGTTGATTATATGTTATTGGGTGGATTTTGTTTGCTAGTTATTGGATTTTTACAGGCACGTCACCTTTTCTTCTTGTAACTTTAAAAAAAAATCTTTAGGCTAAATACTAGGAGCTCAGATCTGGAGCCTATAATTAAAGTTTATTATTGCCACTGTAAAAGGGACTATGATTGACAAAGCTAAGACTAGCAGGTTCTGCTAGTTTGCAGAAACAGCAAGTAAGGTATGACTTTACGCTCTGGCTTTTATAAAAATGACCCTTTCCTTTTGTCAAAGATTTTCCTTCCTCCATACCCTGTTTGATTCACACTTGCTTGTATTATTCATCCTGAAACTCTGTGGGATACCAATATTTCCCCTCAGCGGTACAGTTATTATTAATTATTATCAGTATTAACTCAGCCTGCTCCACGGGTACACTATTGCTCTTTTCTTTCAAGAGATGGGATACATTGCCTTACACCACATTAGAAACAGTACTGTAAAGGGAAAAAATGGAAGCTATTCTCTGACTTATAGGATCGGAAGATGAACATACTTATCTACAAGTTGGAGAACTATAGCAAGTGGACGAATGGACATTACTACAAGTTATGCCCATAGATACTCTAGGAATAAGAACTTGACTTTGCTGGACATTATCTTCCTAGAAAGGGGCAGTTTGGGGGTAACCACCACAAACAGGCTGTGAGCTTCGAGGGACACCTATGAATGACAGAGTTCATCCATGAATGGAACTCTGAAAACATAATAATGCTAAATACTACAGTACCTAGCTCTAATCTTGATGATGAAAATTCAGTCCTTGTTAATTTGCAGTTGTTGCCTATCGAAAAACAAGTTATTTTCTTTCATTTATTGTTTTTACACATTTCTCCTCTTTCATAAATAAAGAGCATTGTGTTTACATTAGATGTATACTTTAAGCTCTCTGTAGCAGGGACTGTGTCTTTTTACACTTGTATGATATCTAGGACATAATGAACATATGATGATTAATTATAAAAGTAACTTTAATTTGGATTTGACTTAATATATAGCAGAGCATGTAAGACTGATTGTCCAGAGAGATTAAAAAGGCCCAGAGATGAAAGATGAAATTGCTTAGAACCCACTCTTCCTCATGGTCACAGAAAAAACTGAGATCTCATCCTAAAGAAGTGGCACAGACAGTGGAAAGGGTCCATGCAGTAAAGAGTTCAGAACCCAAGCCACAGTGATGGTCTTATTTCTGGATAATGATAAAAGGTATTGTGATGGACTGGCTTGTCGGTACCAAAATGTGACCTTTGCTTGATATTGTAACCACCATTTTGAATAATGTGACATATATTTTGAATATGTAACTGTAGGTGCCCACCGATGTCCAGGATAGACCAGGCAACTATTGGAACGGCTGACACTTCCCCTGGACAGACTAGCATGAGAGTCATCAATGGTGATTGGCCCTTCCCTGTAGGGAAACCATTGTTATGACAATCTAAAGGGAACTGGTTTTCCCAGTCTGAACTTGGAACTTCCCAGCTGACCATTTGAATGGGGTCTGAAACTGACCAGCTGGTCACATGACAGAGGAAGCAAACTTTTTTAAGGGCAGGACCCATCCAGTGTTTGTGTGTCTGTCTCTCCTGGGCCAAACATCACCAGGCATCAGAAGGATAGCAGAAGGCAGAGAACAGGAGGGTCCTACCTACCTGCCTGACACACAGAATGGACCTAAGGACTTACAAAAAAGGCTGAGCATAGACTCAGGGGAAATGAGTAACTTTTTGTTTTACCTAAAGATTTATAATTCCTGGATGCTTTGAGAGTAATAGTTAGTCTGGTTTTAGAAACTGCTGTGCAAAGCCTGTGTTCCTTACTTTACCTGACATGTGGTCCCCAAAGAGTTAAGTATAAACCAGAGCACCCACAGTGGTGAGACACTGGAGGGGGAAGCATAAATAAACTATGAGGGAGGCTTCAGAGGTCAGAGCACTGGTTTCAGACCCTAAGACAGTTGGACAGTGGAGTATCACATCTCAAGGAAAGGAGCCAAGTGGGAGGTCTGCCTCCAGGAGCATGCCTTTGAGGCCTACAATTAGAAATAGTGACCGGACACTGTCGAGACCCAGCTAGCTTGAAAGCACACGGGATGCAAAGGTTGGGTTGTCTAATTACAAAAGGCTAGTGACCATTCACTTAAAGAACACAGACAGGTAACACTATTCTAAGCACAGTTTTTATTATAAATATATAAATAAAATATTGTGGTTAGAGTATCTTTTACACACACACACACACACTATATATGCATATATAAATAATGACACAGAAACCTGAACTGACCAGCACAAGACCAAAACAAATGGCAGAAACTGCTGGATACCCTATGCATTTAAGGATGCAATAGGATAAAGAAAAAAAATATATGCAGCTGTAAGAGTGTCCATGTTCATTACAATGACACTTAAAAATATACAAGTTTAAAATCGCACATCAATATCCATCACAGCTTCTACATTTTTACCACACGGGAAAGAAGTGCATATATTTTTTCCCACTTACCACCCCAACAAATGAGTTTAGTGGAATAGAAGCTCTTGGAGACCTTGAGCCAAAGATTTCAAGTTCATTTGAACTCTATCATTAAGAGATTTATAATTTGTTTTCTAGCATAGATTCTGCCTTAGTCTTCATTGATATGAGTAATTGTAATGAGATTTGGGGATTTTTTTAATCTTTACTGAAGCCAGAGTAGTGCTACACCAAAGCTCACTATAATTAAATGTATCAAAGAGAATAAAATAAAAAGCAGCATGAAAAGATTTTAAAGATTGATTGAATACTAGGGATTTTTTAAAAAAAAAGTCATCTTCAATACATGTAAAATTCTCTGGCAAAAAAACAAATCAAAGAACTATCAGTATTTGCCATACTTTTGATAGGTTAACATTTGTATTCACAGCTTATAGTGAGTTCAGGATTATCTGTGTTAAGTCTGCAGGGGTTGTAATTCTATTGGTACCAACATTCAGACTTCCTTCTATTACAGTTCTAAAAAAAATCCCCTTACTGTATTTATTTTTACTTCAGCAGAGTAGCTTTGAGGTTATTTTTTTTCCTTTGTCAATGGCTAGCATAGTGGTAATGGCATTTCTGGTATTCACAACTGATGCTCTCACCCGGTATCATTATTAAAGATCCCATAGCACTTATTGAAGAAGGGTGGTCATGTGGTTAAAGCACTAGACTGGGATCCAGAGTTATAGGTTCATCCCAACTCGCCCAAGGTCCCATAGGAAAACTGTGGCAAAGTTCCTTAGGGCCTGATGCAAAGCTAATTGAAGTCAGTAGAAAATTCCCTTTGACTTCAATAGACTTTAAATTGGGCCCTATATTTCTCTGGGTGCTTCCATTCAACATCTATAAAACTGGGATAAGTGTACTCCCTTATCACCCTTCACACGGGTGTTGTGAAAATCTATTAGTGATTGTGGATTTAGTACCTCAAACATACAACACCAAACCCCTAGGTGTCCTGCTGCCTGCTAGAGTCCTCAGCTCCAAGTCAGGTGCATAGGCTTCCCACAGAGCGCATGGGGAGACGTAAGCACCTCAGAAAGGGATCTTTAGAAGCCAGCAAGCCTAGAGGGAAGCCACCTAAGCTAGCCAAGTATTAAGGGGTGGATCTTATTCCCTTCCCCTCAAAGGAATATAGGCACCTAACTCCCACTGATCTGGGTCTGGCGAGAGATGGGCAGGAGGAGGTGCCTATCTCTGTTTGGAATTCTCAGCCATCAACTCTCTCCTGGAGTTAAATGCCTAAACCAGGGCAGCTCATGCTCTACAGGTGAAACCCAGACCCTTCTTGTGAAGAAACTAAAGACAGTCAGAGATTAACACATGCTCCATTATAGCCAGGTGGTAAGGGCACTCACCTGGGATGAGAGAGACCTGTTTTCAGTGCAGAGCAGGGACTTGAATGCAGATCTCCCATGTCCTGCGTTTAGTGCCCGATCCATCAGTGTATATGGTATTCTAGAATGGATTTATCTTTATCTCTTCTGTTGAAGACGTTCCACTTTGTATAAGTTCAAAGTGCTTGGTCAAAAATCTCCCACATCCTAGGTGGGTACGCCAGCCACTGGGCTATAGAGTCAATTATATTTTTCTCTCTGGCCAATTGCTCTAATTTATAAAAACAGTGGAACAGCTGCCACAAGAGAAATTGAAAGTGGGCAGGGCACTCACCTCAGATATAGGAGACTTAGGTTCAAGTCCTTGCTTTAAATCACACAGATCAAGGATTTGAACTTGGATCTCCTACAGCCTGGGTGAGTGCTCTGACCACTAGACTGGGACATTTGTCTCGAATAGTCATGACTGTGGAAGGGTTCGGCCAGGGCTCGCCCCCCCCCCTCCAGGGCGGCTGGGAACCAGGCTGCCTCACTACAGACCTGCTCACCCTTGGCTGTCTTTTACCAAAGCCCACTCCTGTAGACTTGCCCTGAAAATGCCTAGGGGACAGGGCCCCATAGGTAAGGTAGGTAGAAGAACACTGCAAATCCTGCATATGCCTGAGCTAGGGCTCCAAGCAGCTCATTAGATGTGGGGTGGCATCATGACAGGGGGATTTGCAAGTGCCTACCAGCAGAACTTCAGGCAGCAGCTGAGTGGTAGTTTTGAGAATATCAGCAGTGCCAAACTGTTGGCACCTATAGAAACAGTGTGTAACCTTTGTGGATCTAACCCTCAGGTGCCAAAGTGATGGGAGCCACATAAGATGACAACTAGATAGTCCTATTTACATTTAAATTGGGTAATTACATTCCACCTACCTAAAAATCACCCTGGAATTTGATAAGATACTCCTCACTGTCTTATGCAGTTTTACAGAGTAATTCCGCATGGTTAAGCAGCTATTTCTCCACCAAAGAAACTGCCCTTCAACTGAGAATGAAGTGTACAATTTGTAAAACATTTTGGAATCTTTCTGGAAGAAAGTGCTATATGAATGTGAGATTGTTTTCTAGTCATATTTGATCTTCAGACAAAAAGAAAACATGTATATAAAAGAAACAGGAAGCGGGGGAGGGTCACCAAAAATCTGCCATTTTTATTTTCTAACTTTTCAAGGAGAACAAAGGAGAACTAGCTTGGAAAAGACTTTCTTGTGAGGAAAACTTTACTGGCTACATTATTGCTCTGTTCTCCACGTTACTATTATGGATTAACTATGTTATATTTCATAATCATAAATTAAATACGCCAGTGCTTGCCAAGTTTTGAGTTCAGTGAAGCAATAATTCAGCTCAAAGATTTTCCCAATAAAGGAGGAACACACTATTGAATATTTTACAAGGTTTTTGTCTTGAAAATACCTAAGTTATTAATGCTGGACAACTCATCCCTATAGAGGCAGTTACCAGGTGGTATGCTCTTTACCTGTTTTGACTCCCAACTCTTGGAGGTAAGCTAATCTTACTAGTCAGCACACCTAAAGGACAGCAGCATGACAAGAGAAAAACCTCATTAAAGAGAAATGCATTACCTGCCAGACAGTTGATTACTGTACTAAAGAGCCTGAGCAATTAATTCAGAAGACAGAGGTGGCCAACAGAAAATCTCCTGCTTCACTCAGGAGACTGGACAGGTTTGAATATGAGTTTTGACAGGCTCATGCAATTGTGAGTGATTTTATGCAAGCTAATAGAGTAGCATACTAAAATATAGCCTGCCTTTAATTAGAGCTGGCAAGCTGGAAGGAAAGCCCATTAAGCCTGGAAGCTTGTAAGGTTCATGGTATAGTAGGGCCACCCAGGAGAGAATTAAATTTTCGAAGACTTTTCTGCTCTCCTAGGAACTCTCACATTGAGAACAAAATGGTTCAATTACACAATATTTAGAATCTAATTGGAAAAAAAGTTATACATTCTGTAGCATGATCCACTAATCCTACTGAGAAGAATCTAATGTTCCGTTATCATTCCTGGGCTCTGGTCATCCAAAGCAAAGAATGTATCCTGCAGAACGCCTCTTAGACTGTATCTGTGCACTTCAGACCTGTGTGCTTGAGGGAATATTTGATCACAGTACCATTTTAGAAAGACCAAGGGCCATTTCCCAATGGAAAACACATGCGTGCTTGCAAATGCATAATTTCACCCCCAGAGACAGGTGGCTTCTGTGAAAATTTGAAGACTTAAAAGGATTTTTCTGTGCCTGAGTCCCTTACAGTATGTAGTGAGAGATGGACAAACCTAGGGTAGAATAAATGGAAAACACTGTAAGGAGAAGATTGCTTATCTCTTTGGAGATAAGGGAAGGCACATATGCAGTGTTTCCTTAAAGCCACAGCAGAGTGCTCTCAGAAATTGGAAAAGGAGGCAGGAAAGTACAGCCTCCTAGAAGAACAGCCAAACAATGCTACCAATTCTCTGCAATAATGGAGGCCATTGTGGTCCTCAAACTTCAACTGCCCCGCAAAACAGTCCACTTAAGCAGTGCTGGAAACAGAACAAAATGTACTTATTTGGCAAGAAGTTTTTTTTCCATTCTGTATACTGACGTGATATCCTAGCCCTATTGACGTAAATGGCAAAACTCTTATTGACTTAATAGGAACAGGGATTTCAGCCTAGAGGAGCTTCAGGAAATCCAGTTAATGCTTTTTAATTATAATTTTTTAGATGTGTTAGTATTTTGGTCAGTGTATTATAGGCATATCTGTCTACTGCTAACTGAAAGTGTCCCCCCCTTTTCTAACATACATGAATTAAAGTTGCTAAACTACTACAGATTCTGATTTATAATATTGAAATAATGTTCCCAATTATTATGATAAATTTACTTAATCTGCTGCAGAATTTTAGTGTGAAGTTTAGGTTAACAGGGGCCAAGTTCAAAAGTGAATTCACAGACAAGTTACACTGAGAAGCTGGATGTAATTTATTGTCAAAGGTACCTACCAAGGTGAAAATGTGAGCTAGGGGTGTGACCAAAGGTATTTATGCACTTAACTCCTGTTTTTAGGTACTACTGTAATCCACAAGACTCCTGTTTGGCTGCCACCCAACACTGTAGGTGCCTAAACTCACATGGTACATGAATTTCTGCCTCTGTGCCTATGCACTGCAGCCTCACTCTAGACACCCAGGTACCTCTCCCAGGTACCTCAACTGAGCATGTGTACGGTGCCTTATGACAGGTGGGAGATAGGTGTCCAGATACCCAAGTCCCAGAGTCATTCACAAACTAGGAAAAATAGCCTAAGCTATTGCCAGAAGCTGGGAATTGGCCACAGGCACAGGTGCTGGAACCAAAGGTGCTGCCGTACTCCCTGGGGTTTCCACGATATACAGGCTTTACAGTTTGGTTCAATCACTCTCAGCACCCCCACTGTACAAATTGTTCCAGCACCACTGTCCACAGAGGATGGATCAGTTCATGATTACCTTTTATGTTCATTCCCTCTGAAGCACCTAGCATTAGTGTGGCCATTCTTATAGGGGTTTGGTTGCTCAAATTGTGTGTGTCTGGGGGTGGGGAGAAAGGTGTTGATCTCATAGGCTGAGAAGCCATCTAGTCCCTCAGGTGATTTCATCCCCAAAACCCAAGCAATACCTTCCCTTTAGCCTAAATGATAGGGTATTCATGCAGGATGTGGAAGATCCCCCACCTAGTTCAAATTCCCCTTCTTCCCAAGAGGGAGAAGGGATTTGAACATGGGTCAGCCACCTCTCAGGTTTCCCTTGTTTTGAAAGTTTAGCTAGGTGAACAATCTTTTTTTAAGTTATACATACTATCAGCATTTTAAAAGTGCATTGGATTTTCAGAGTCTGATTAGTTATTTTAAGGATTGCTTATAAAGGACTTAAAACTGACTAGAGATGGGTGAATACCTCAAAACATTTTCCACAAATATTTGCTTGAATCAAAGCTGTGAACTACGTGTGTATCTGTTCATATCCCCCATGGAAAACAAATTTCCATGACTATTCCAAGAAATAGGTGACTTGGCAGGAATGTTCATGTAAGCAGTAAATTATAAATGAATTTTCAGAAAAAGAATTTTGAACACACAAACAGGAGTATTTATTTGCACCTTAAACCTGATTTTTAAAGCTATACTTATACAGTCAAAGAAAAAATTCCACAACTTATATATGCAATCAAATCAAGTAACTCAGCTCAGATTCTGAATATCAAATACTTTCAAAAAACTGATGTATGCCAAAAAAAAAATCAGTGAGTTTTGACTAGTTTCTAATACATAAGCTGAAGAAAATCTTAAATCATTCTGGTCAACATAGAATCCTTTCCAGTAATGCATTAAGTAACGTGACTAATGTCTGTCATGGTTGTTCATTCACACAGTAAAGTTAAATCATCCAAGAAATTATTCACTATGAATTATACCTAGAAAATGTGTTTATACAGATGCAATATGAAGGAATGACATAGAAGTCTAAATCTTGCCTGATGTGGCTTGTAAGTTGCAGCACAATTTGCTTTCATGCTTAAGTTTATGGCAAAATTCATTCATTCAAGAAGAACATCAGCCAATCATTTACTTTTCAATCTGGCCTTGCTGGTCAGCTCCTGAAGCAACATCTATCTGAGTCTGGTTGGTAGTGTCTCACCTACTTCCTTTTTCAAACAGGAGGTCAGTCACCTGTAATGTTAGCTACCTGCTAAACAAAGTAACTTTACAGAGAGAAAGTGATAACCCAAGATGTCTCAAAGGTGATGACCCTTTCCTTCTTCTAATTGTACATTCAATACTTCAAAATATGTAATATAGTATAATTTAAAAGTGGTAGGTTATCATACGTCTTCTGAAGACCGAATACTATGGGCTGCTGGCAGTATTATAATGCTACAGTCATAAACATGTGCCGCCAGCAGATTACAGATAACTGTTTCCCAAGTGAAACAAAAATAATCCACCCATATGTTTCCTAGTCACACCGAAACACCCTTTGTGACTAAACAAATATTTTCTAAGGCATAAGGACACACTACTGATATACACAGTTCACCAAACCAAGATATTCAACCAAATGTGTCAGATCCTCAGTTAATGTGAACTGGCATAGTTCTATATACTTCATTTGAGCTCGTCTAAATTAGTGTAGCTGAGGATCTGACAAATTTGATAGTGCTGGATGTTGTTCTAACTGGACTATAAAACTCAGTATTATGGGGCCTGTATGGTTCATGAGCATAATAAGGATTATTTCCCCACTGCTGTGGATCATCAGTTTGTATCCAGAGAGGTTAATATTTACTATCTGAAACTAATCATTAGATGGTTGTTTGCTGTCAAATGTGAAAGTAGTTGATCATGTCAGTCTAGTTCACAGCTGGCCAGTTAATGTCCATGATAATGGATACCCTGAGTTGCAGTCTTAGTGGAAGTGGAAAGGCCAAGGGAGAACACAGGAAGAGTAACAATCATACAACTAAGACAATGAATGAATGGGCTTGGAGACAATTACCCATTCAGCCCTATAAGTGGAGCTCCAGGTCAAGGGTGAACAACATTAATAAGGCAGAGTGACAAAGTCTGCAGTGTCACAACACATGTCATGTAGCTGTTTTGCCAATAAAGAGAGGATGACAACATCTCATGATAAGACAAATATCAAAATACTTAAAAAAAATCTCAGGTCTATGGGCCTGGTTCTCTCCATTACACCTATTTCAGTTGTGTTACATAGGTGTGAAGTTGATGTAACATGGTGGAAAACAGGACCATAGACTTGAAAGTTTTTAAAGTGAATTTTAGTATGTGATATGCCAGTAGTAGATGCTGAAGCCTTTTCTTTATCAGCAAGACAGCCACATGACAATGTATGTTATGTGTACAGAAAAAGGCCTTCTCCATTCAGTTACATCATTATATACATCATAGCATCTTTTTTGGAAGAAAAGCATCATGTGCAGTAATTGTTCAACATATACTAGTAACAAAAAAAGATTTATAAAATGTCTATGTCTAGGTATCTAAGCAAGTGGGTTGGCTTTGAAAAGTAGAGAGCACCTAGCAGCTCCCATTGAAATCAGTAATTGCTCATTCATCAAAACATTGTTCCACAAAAATCAACTGGCATCTGTTTGTGATTTTGTGGACAACCGTTGCGTTTTCATCTTGAAAGAGTTTTCAAATAGACTCATTTTAGTTTTGCATTAGATATGCAACAGAATTATTGTCTGTGATCCAGAAGTGAAATCCAGGCCTGATTGACATCAATGGCAGAACCCCCGTTGACTTTAAGGAGGCCAAGATTTCACCCTAGGAATTTAGAAACATAAATATGTTAGAGTATAAAGAACAAACTTCCAATTGGGTGCAATAGTCAAAGGAGCTAGGAGTGACTGAAATAGTCCCACTGGGTCTATTTCGGACCTCACCAGTTTTATGCCAGTAATATTCCATTGACTTTAATGAAGTTACTCCTGGTCTACACTGTTGTAAATCAGAAGAGACTCAGGTCCATTGTATCTAGATATAGGAATGCTTTTAAAGAAGTTTTTTCCTATAATATTCTATAAAGCAGTACTTAAAACAATGTAAAGTTGTCCTATAATATCTGAAGCCTTACATTTAAAAACATTCTGTTTTGATATTTTTTTAAATACTGTTTATTTTCAGAGCATCAAGTTGGTAACCATTTTCAAACAATAAATAATCCGGAAAATAAATTCCATCAGAAATAATCATGTGACAAATCCCCAAATACATTTTCATTCCCCCATGGGACTGAATCATTTCAAACATATGAGTTGCACACAAACCACAGGGAGATTAATAATCATACAACAAAGACATTTTCAGGTAAGAAAGCACTAGCAATATAAAAACAGAATAGTCACTACTGGGATTAAAGAGATTAAGCAGCTTTCATCCTACTCTGAACTAAGTCAATTGTGCTTTACTTGTTCCAGTGTTTTTATTTTTCTGAAGTAGATTACATCCTACTAAACTCTGAATTCATCTCATTGAGGACTTTCAGCTTTTTATCAGTATTTCCAAAGCAACTTTGAACTGCAATACAAGTGGAATTCATTGGGTAAATCAGCCTAATAGAGTATGTTTCTCATGTTTCCTATCACTGTGACAGTTCTTTGGGGACCCAGGTCTAAAAGTCACCTTGTTAGCCCCCTACCTCCAGCAATAGGAAGGCTTACTTGTGCTTAACCTGGTGTCAACTCCCTGACACCACTAGTGAGTTAGCCACCCAAACAGTCTCCTCTGGACTATGCCAAACAGTAATGGGGTATGCTCACCACTGTGGAGCCTCCTGGCAGCTACAGTTGAGCATTAACTCTCTCCCACTGTTGCACCCCCCCTTCAGTTGTTCACCCAGTGGTGTCTCTTTCTGGACTCTGCAAGCTCCTTCATGACTCCTCCATCCAGCCAAGTCAGTAGTTAGCCCTCCCCTACCAGGACAAGTGGTCTATCTTCACTTTCAGGATGCACTTCCAAGCCTGTACCACTTTTCTAGTGGCAATAGGGGAACTTGGCCCACCCACTACTCCAGGTTCCACCCCAGGGACCCTGTGCTCATGTTCTGATCCCATAGCTGTTTCTCTGGGCTCTTTCCTACCTCTTTTATCTATCTTCTACCCCCCACTCTGGGTTTACCACTGCAGCTTTCTCCACTCCCTGCAGCTACTTCACCCCTCTCTGCTTCTTGCCAGAGTCCGTAGTCCAAAAGAGAATCTACCTGCAGCTCCCTCTTTTTCAACCTAGCCAACTTGCCTTCTCTTTAGGGAGTGATTATAGAGCGGCTCCCTGCAGTCCTTATCCTACCCCAACTTTCTCTTTTTATAAGCCTAGCCCAGCTGCTCCCCAAGCTGGGTTTCATCAACCATTAAGCCTCATCTGTCCTTGGCTTCCCTCCATATGCAGCCTATAAGGTTAATCAGCCTATTTCACCAGTTCAAATCTTCATCACGCAGCCCTTACTTTGTCTTGTAGGTTAACAATAGGTGTACCGCAGTCCCTGAGACTCTTTGAAGCCTTGTTCTGTAATGTGTAGCCCCTTATCCACTGAATATTCACAGAAATACCAGTTCTGCTGTTTCCAAGGGAATAGTGTATGATTCAACTCAGCACCTAGTTTAATACCATGGCACTGAGCTATATTTATAGTGAAAACAACAATTTTATTATCAAAGATTCAAGGGATAATGATTAAGGATACTGGAAACAAAAGGGTTACATATAAAACAAAATCATAACGCTTTCTAGAGACTAAACTTAACAGGCTAACCTCTTGTCTAAAGAAGGCTTATCTTACCCAAATTCTTTTGCAGCATCTTCCAACAAGATAGGCAGAGATCTTCTTTTTATGAATGTGAACACACTGTATGGTTACTTCCTTGGTGCAGGATAAAGGAGTGCCTTTTTTCCTTATATTCCCTAAGGAAATTGTGTGTACTTCAAGTCAGAATAATCCTTGTGGTTTATTTTCCCGTGTGTTACTTGCATGTTGATTTCATATCCCTCTGTTGACTTTGTATGTAGATGTGTAGCCATTGTGCTGGCATACAATACAGTAACTCCTCACTTAACATTGTAGTTATGTTCCTGAAAAATGCAACTTTAAGTGAAACAACATTAAACGAATCCAATTTTCCCATAAGATTTAATGTAATTGCGGGGGGTTAGGTTCCAAGGAAATTTTTGGGGGGGCAGACAAAAGGCATTATATATTGTACAGTACTGTATTGTGCTGTGGTGGGGAGGTGCCCCTGGCTTCCCCCTGTGGCTCAGGGTTGGGGGTGCAGGGTCTGGGAGGGAGTTAGGGTGCAGGAGGGTGCTCGGGGTGGGGGTGTGGGAGGAGGCTCAGGGCTGGGGTAGGCAGGAGGTGCAGAGCACTTAGCTGGGGCAGCTCCTGTTTGGTGCAGGGGGTGTGCAGGTGGCTCTGCGCCTCCATGGCCACAATTCTGGAAGCCACAATTCTGGGAGCTGCCCCCACCCCCGCAGACAGGGCCACGTGGAACACATATATATATTTCACAATTATATTAATGACCCGTGTGCCAGACTTTCAGATAAGATTCACATTACATTCTTTGGTGAACCAAAATATACATGCCAGAATCAGGATATATCTGTAATCCCCTTGCCAGCTGACACTGAGGAGCTTTTGGGGCACAATAACATTAACAGTTACTGCAACTTTAATGAGTAAATTCTGTCTGCTCATCCACAGGCATGAGGTGCTTGAACAGCAAGTTGTGTTAGAGATATATGCACCTATGCACAGTAAAGCTGTAAACATGCAGCAGATCCTTGGAGGAGGACACCCTTCAGAGGCCTTGGGCTAGTGCATAGATTTCCTTGCCAACTGCACGTGTTCTAAGATCTATGTGGATCTTGGGGCATCTGCAGGTTTAAGGGAGAAACCCCTAAAAGTTTCATAAGTGCCAGCAGGGAAAACCCTGCCACTCTTCTCAATGGACTGATGTTAAAGAAACTCCACAAGCAGACACTTATGTGGAAGAATCCATCTAGGGACTGCATGTGGCCCACTGAATATATTCCTGTATTAGAAGTATGTAACAGAGCCATTCAAGATGCACCATTTTTAATATGAAAAAATACTTATGTATTGAGACATATACCAATACCTTCTTGAGAACCATAGCAATTAGAGAAATAACAGACATATCATGCAAAATTGTCCCGCCCCCTACCAATGCAGGCATTGAATGATTTGTCTAGTATAACACTGAGTGACTGAAGCATGGAGTTTTTCCCACTTCCTATGCGACACTATCTAAGCCTATTAGGAATGCTCGGACATTCTTCCTAGTGCCAAGCTAAATTCATTCAAGTTTCCTCCAAATAAAAATTCTCCCTCCTCAAAATTTAAATCCTAGAAATAACCCTCCAGAAGTATTGATAAAAAGGAAAAGTGAAACACTAACTTCCAGTTGGTAAGGTTCCAACTGTACCTTACTTCTCAGAGCAGGTTATATGCTGTGATGAGAATCGGCCATCTGTGGTTGGGGCTGCAAAAAAAATATGGAGGTGAAGTCAACAGAACTTACCATGAAGTTTGCATCCTGCCTATGCTTGTGTCTCCAAGGAGTTGTCTTAATAGTCAACTAGCCAATCTTCTCTGAATGGGAATTTAGCAGGCACAACCCACACACAAACCAGGAGCAGATAGTAGGAGAAGAGAGTCCCGCAAACAAGTAACTACACTTTATTTCCTACTCATGCTGTGAATCAACCTAGATGCTCAGATACTAAGGTGATATAGTCCCATCAAGTTGCCTATTAATAAAAGTCGTGCTCTTATTCAGCAAGTAGTTCTATTTAAATCATTTGAACTATTTTGAATTAACATACTGGTGAAGCTATGGCCATAGATAAGTACATAAAATCCGGTTAGTGTGTGGCTTGGCTGCTGCTTCAAGCTAATGAGATTCTTCAGCAGGATTTTCTTTTTAAATCTAAAATAAATTCAGACAAATTAAAACAAATAGCCATGTTATACAGTGCTTATTTTGTGCTGATTTATATATATATTTTCAATAATTTGGTTTCCAGTTTTATTTACTGCTACATCCCTTTATGCACTGCAATTGCTCTCTACATAACTGGAATGAAAATTATACTAGTTCATACTTTCTCACAATATTCAGTGTGGTTGCTTTTTTAAATAATAAAGGCCCTTTGGCCTGATTTTTCAAAGGCATTTAGGTGGCTAGTGGGATTTTCAAATACACTTAAGTGGGTTAGGCCCTTAACGAGATCAGTTGGCGTTAGGCACCTACCCTGCTTAGGAATTTTTGAAAATCCCACTAGGCACCTATATAGATCTATAGGTGCCTAAATACCTTTGAACACCTGTCCCCTTAAGGTCAAAAAGTCCTTGGTGGACTTGGTAAAAGGGAGTTAATCCCAATTTCTGAAAGTCTAGTTTGAGATTTTCATTCTTCTTCTGCAATGTAGAATTTAACATAACTAACTACCAGTGCAACCTAATTGGACTGAGAAAACATAGCTATATCATCTCATTTTCGGTTTAAATCTTACTCTCTATCTTTATGTCATTATTGTAGTTTCCTTTCTTTTTCCCTTTGTGACACAAATCTTTTTTTTTTTTCAAAATCTACCTACCTACCTACCTACCTACCCTTCATTTATGGTGGTGTCCCCAGTGGAAATTTTACAAATGAACATGACTGTCAATGTTACATTTTTTCCTACTTCAAAACTTCTAATTGGTTGAAAGATGTAACCAAAAGTGATTCCTTTACAAACATAATATATAGTTTGTGGTTTGTATTTGCATTAACTACTGAGCTAAATAACACTGTTGACTAGAAGGGAGCATATTGTGGCTGGGCAAAAGAGCCAAGTTTTTTACTTATTCAGTTTTTCCCCATTTGAAAATAGGCAACCTTAATATAATCCATAAATTACAGCATTAAATGTTATACAATACTAACACTAAAGCCTAAATTCCTCACAAAATGCAGAGAGTGTCCCTCATTGTTAAGGAGTTATAATACAGGTTTTTTAATTATTTACATGCACATAACTCAATCTTTTTTTATTCTTATTGAGCCAGATCCAAAACACACTGAAGTCTGTGGGAATCCTTGGATCGGGGCCTAAACCAAGTTAAAAATAGGTTCTATTGTATATACATTTATACTCGGTTGTATTGCACAGAGTCCAAATAAATACAGAGGCAACCAATAGCTCTGAGTTCATGGGGAGAGAAGCCCCATAATCCATAAGGCACTAGCTAGGGACTGTGACCCAAGAACCCCGCAATGCCAATGGTAAAAAAGTTTACAAGAACATCCTGATCCAAGTATATACATTCTAGTTCACCAAAGTGTGTCACGTAAGATCTTAAATGTAAGCCAGGACCACCCTGATCATTAATATTATTGTGAAATGTATGTACAGATTATATGTAAAAAGATATGTATATATAAAATGAAAATAAGTTCTTAAAGTCTAAATCAATGCAGAGTTAACAAACTGATTTCTACCAGACAAAGGACGCATATTCACCTATCTCAGTTCACATGTAAATTAAGTACTGTAAACAGAGTGAAAGCCTCATTTACATACAAAATCAACATGGGGTGGGGAATCAAAAGGGAAACCAGACACAGGATACTGAATCACAGGGGATTGTCCTGTCTCTGTGGGCAGACAATGAACTCAGAGGAATATGAGTGGAAGGCAAAAAGACATCCCTTTTTCCTGTGCTTAGGAAGGAAATGGCTAGCGCAGTAATGAAAACAGGATCCCAACCAGCCTTGTTTGGAAATACTGCAGAAGGACATTTGGGGTGAGATAAACTCCTTTAGACAGAAGGTTCATCCTGTTAAGTCTAGAAATCGTGTATTGATTTTGTTTTATATGTAACCCTTTTGTTTCTATTGTCCTTGCTCACTATCTCTTAAATCTTAATCTTTGATAATAAACACAGTGTTGTTTTCACTATAAACATATCTTAGTGCTGGGATATTTGACAAGGCACTGATTCTGAGCTGATTCTGAGCTGGTAGGTATACTCTTCCTTTGGGGACAGCATACCAGGAATTACTGTGAGTGTTCAGTAGATAAGGGACTGAACACTACAAGAGACACTTCAAAGGGGCTTGGGGATGGGGTGCAACTATTGTTAACCTGCAAGGCAAAGAAAGGGTTGGCATAGCCCAGAGGAGATTGTTTGGGTGGCTAACAGACTGGAGGGGTCAGGGAACCAATACCCAATTAAGTATCAGCAAGTCTCTCTCTCTCTTGCTGTAGGCAGGAGGGTAACAAGGTGACTCTCAGACCTGGGCACCCAAAGAACCATCCCAGGGACCCTTCTGGGATTTGCTTTGAACCACACACTAGGGATGAAAAGCCCCATAATCATTATCACATGGTAAGCAAAGATGTTCTTTACCAACCTATCACACTAAGGTTTGTAAGGCATCAGTCCTTTGTCCATGAAGAATTCATCTGACGGGCAGGGGGGAAATGGATGTATTGTGTCCCCCAAATACCATTGTAGGAACAGGAACCTCATACTGGGTCATTTCTAAAAGACCTTGGTTTCAGGGTAGGGGTCACATATGACCTCATGAAGCCTAAGGGAAAGGCAGAGGGACAAAATGTCCTAGACTAGGGGAAGGGTACTGGCTCTCAGAAGATACCAAATGAAAGTTGAGGGGAGCCCAATGTACTAGAGATTTGAGCACCCCGGGACAGCTTCCTATTTTTTCTTTCCTCTGCCTCTTCATCTTTTTTTCCCCTTATCACTATTTCACATCACAGTTTCTGATCACTCAAAGAAAGAATGGATTCCATGCATTATTCTGTTATTCCAAGAGAAATGGAGCCACAGAAGTTTAGTATCTCTTATTCATTTACAGTCTTGAACAAGGATACTGATGATTAAAGCAGCACATTTACACTTCATAGGTGTAGATGACCTTGGAAACTCCAGCAATATTTTGTTCCCATTAATTGCTTGGTTTCTGTCTTTTAACTTCACCCCAAATACATGGAAAATCTTTTCTCTTAAGACTGTCATTCAATTAGTACTCTAGACATGTGGCCCAGGAGACAACTAAAACTAAATCAATGCAGTAGACGTGTCTTCCAGATAATCCTTCTCACTATCACATATTAAAAGGCAAACTGTGTCTGAAATGATGAGTGATTTTTGTCTACTCATATACCTCTCCAAAGCACGGTTTCATAATTCTGTAGTGAGTATATCTGCAATAGCTGTTGAATGAATGAATCACACTTAGTTATTTGATTTAAACAAGGGGTGAAAATCCTACCCTCACAGAAGTCAACAGAAGTCTTTCTATTAATTTCAATGGGCTTTGGATCAGGCCCATTGTGCATAAATGTTTGTATAATCAAGACCTTAGGGCAAGGTGATATATTGCATATTTATTTACGATTAGAGCTGGTTGAGCAATAAAAAAGAATTCAACTAATAATTTATTAGCCAAATATCATTATTCATTGAATAATTTATTCAAATAACAGTATTTGTCTAGCAATACAGCTAGACATCTAATGCAAAAAAGTGAAATATATTAATTGACCAATGGCAGCATTCTGCAAATATACATCTGACCAACTATATAAGTCATCTATGATGTAACTTCAATGAAATAAATGGAGTTTTAACTAAGGTGAATTTGGCACTGTGTTTTTCATGTTTTGTTTTGTTTTTAAGAAGTGAAAACAAGTGTTTATAGGAAACAAATATTTGAATGAAGCCACAGAGAAATATGATAATACACTGCAGTTCAGATTATTCTGAATGCCTAATTTTAACTATCTCAAAAGGGGAAAAATGTGTAATGGTTTTGAGACTAAGTAAATAGAGAAAAACACCAGTACTGCATTTTCTATCTTATTAAGCCTTATTCCTAAATTTAAACCAAAATGTAGGCTGCATACCGAATATCCAAAGCCAACAAATTCCCAAAGGCAGCAGGTAATGAGGGGTTTCCATCTAGATCTCCTACTGTTTGCAATTTGTTGAAGTGCACTAAAAACAGATGCCATCAAACATGAGGATGCACATCTGATTTTAATGGTTGTTTAAAAATAATGAACTATCTAATAGGGATCTTTTTCTTTCTAAATGGTCACACAGTGGCTTAAATCACTAAAGTACCATTAGACAACTCTATTATATATTCTGCTATTAACAACGATAGGGACAAAATTAATGTCACTGTAGAATATATTGTTAAGATTATTTAAAACCTCTCATGGGGAACACTGATATAGAGAAAAAATATTTTTAGCAATTAGAATTCTGAGACTGATTAAACTGGTCTGAACCAATCTACCTACATGATTAGTATTCTTCTAATGATTCTGTGGCAGCAGAAAGCTTAGGTTTAGTATCAGGCAGTCATTTGTTAAGAATGATCAAGCATATACATTTGAAATAGGCCTTGGTTTATAAAGTTGACAAAAGATGGACAGCATTTAGACCAGGGATTGGCAACCTTTGGCATGCGGCCCGTCAGGGAAATCAGCTGGCAGGCCAGGACAGTTTGTTTACCTGCAGCGTCTGCAGGTTTGGCCAATTGCAGCTCCCACTGGCCGCGGTCCGCCATTCCAGGAAAATGGGGGCTGTGGGAAGCGGCTTTGGCCGAGGGATATGCTGGCCGCCGCTTCCTGCACCCCCCCATTGGCCTGGAACAGCGAACCGTGGCCAGTGGGAGCTGTGATTGGCTGAACCTGCAGACACTGCAGGTAAATAAACCATCCCAGCCTGCCAGCTGATTTCTCTGACAGGCTGTGTGCCAAAGGTTGCTGATCCCAGATCACCGAAGTTTTGGTGAATTTTATGGGACACTGAAGAGAGATGACAATCAAATATTTCCATGCTTTTAGTTGATACAATGAAAGAGTACCCAAGTGAAGTAGGGCTTTCAAATCACTTGAATCCCACCTATATTACTTTTTCTTTAACTCTTTTTACTGTTCTGAAAAATCCTGATTTAATAAACTGAAGAGTAATAGTGTGTTTGTTTTTAATGATTAAACCATAACAACATCATTCTATTCATTTTGTATAGTACTCATTACTGGATTGTGTAGTTATAAGATAATAGTGCATGGGTGGGTTCCTCGAGACCTGAGGAAAGTCTCTTCTCAGACCCAAATAAAATATGCCTGGGCATGATTTGGGACACCTAAAGGCTTGAAAGCCTTCCTGTATCAAGATTTCTTTAAAGCCTCAGACCTTGGGCTAGTTCCAAAGTTGGTGCATATTGTCATAACTCCAACAGCTGCAATAAAGTTACACAATAATAGAAATATGATGAAATGTAATAGTTCAAAGTGCAAGGTCATGCACTTAGGGACTAACAACAACATTTTTTGCTATAAGCTGGGGACGTATCAATAGGAAGTGACAGAGAAGGAAAAAGACCTGGGTGTATTTCTTGATCACAGGATGACTACAAGCTGCTAGTGTGATGCACCCATGAAAAAGGCTAATGCAGTCCTAGGATGCATTAGGTGAGGTATTTCAGTAAAGATAAGGATGTGTTAGTATCATTATATAGTACTAGAGAGGAAGGTTTAGAGGTTGGTTTAGACACATTTCCCAATTTGAAACAACATGAAAAAATCTGAAAATTCTCATGGGTTGGGAAAACCATTTTCTGCCCAGCCATACTCTTCAGTGACAATACAGTTGTGGTGTTTGTCAGTAAGTATGAGGGATGGCATGGCACTAGCATAAGCTATTGTCTTCATCTTCTGGCCAGAAACTCTCTTGTACTTCCTGGGATCTATCAAGCTATCTATCTTCAACAGAAAGACAGTTCATCAGGATTGGGTCTAGTACAGACCCCTAGCAAGAACAGTGTAGACTGAATTCATATATAGTCACCTGACAAATGCTCCAATCCATAAATAAAAGTCAACTTTCATCTAAGATGATGCACTGAATTTTCCCCGCAAATATTATCTTTCTGCATT
This sequence comes from Mauremys reevesii, assembly GCF_016161935.1. NCBI lineage: Eukaryota > Metazoa > Chordata > Testudines > Geoemydidae > Mauremys > Mauremys reevesii. Next base: position 97,945,471 of record NC_052627.1, on the reverse strand, counting down.
GCTGCATGTTCATGCAATTACAGATGTTTGGATTCCTGGATCTGATCTGATTAACCTCTCTTATTTAGTAATCTGATGACTGAACCACTTTATTTAATATTAGAAATATAAAATGAAGCACAAAATCCTATTACCACTATAAAAATAACATCACAACCCTCGTTAGGTTAAATTTCCTCCAGATGAACTTACTCATCTTAAACTGTATGCTTAGTTTCAATCATGTTGACAGCATACCACTGTGGATTTCAAACAAGGATCTCTTTAAAATTACAGGAGGTGGTCCAAATGGCTAACACAAATGATAGATGGTTTTTTTAAAGGTAGTTGAGATGAACGAATTTTAGTCTTCCAAGAAAAGAGGGAACATGTCTCCTCACAGCAAGTACCATAGGTATTTAAAAACAAATATGTTACTATTTATCATTGTGCGACCCAATCAGCTTTCCCTTTGTGACTATAGCTGAGAACTATGTGAAATTAACATTGCAGCTTTGGGGAGAGAAACAAAAATTGCATCAGGAGGAGTGACCTGTGTTAGACCTCAGTCACATGATCTCTTGTCCACTTACCAAGCCACTCTACAACTCTTGGTAGTTTGAAGCTGTGAAAAATGCATACTGAAAATGTTATCTGCTTGGTTTCTTGTTGAATCAGCCAGCTGTGTGTGGAGGTAAACTAATTTCCACCATCGTGTGCAAGTTTAGATGTCAGAGAAGCCAGAAAACATGTAATATTGAATTAGAGCTATTGGCCATCAACCTTTTTAGTGGTATTTGAACAGTGTTTAACGAAGATGATCACCACTAGTGACAACATGACAGTTTTCGTCTCCACTCTTCACGGAAGGTGGAATAGGAAATGATTTCAGAGATATTGTACATCACATTTTCAAAGCTAGTGACCTCTGGCCACAAAAGTTCTAAACAACAGCAAAGCAGACCTTTATTAAATTAGATCATATACATTGTTTTCTTTAGCAAGTCACTAATTTATGTGATTACTTTGCTGGCATATGGCTTAAACTGTATGCTTAGTTTCAACCACTTTGGCAACATATATTCCCTAAAACACTTAAGGGTAAATATTCAGAGAGCTGTACAAGGTTTAGCCATGCAACTCTTAATAACATTAATGGGAGCCGCACAGATAAATCCCCAAAGCATCATACTAAATATTTAGCCCTGAAGCAGAACCAGGCTTTTGTTTCTCTCTCTCTCTCTTTCTCTTTCTCATATATATATATATATATATATATATAAAACTCATCAGTAAATCATTTCTGATCTTGGCTGAACCAGAAAATATTTTTCCATTTCCTTAGGACAATATTTTCCTTTGAAATTCATTACATTTGACTTAATGATTCTGAACGTGTACCTACTGTATACTCACCCTTGATTATTGAAATGGCATGCTTTTAAGATTATTTTGAAGTTTATTGGGATCATTTCACACTAATGAACCAGTACAGATATTGCACATAGATGCACTGCAAAGGCAATCATTGTCAATGACAAGCCCATATTCGTTGGACCTGCTATAGCATATTTTGTATTAATAAAACCTTCAGCCCTTTAAAGCCCGTGACATATTCCAGAGATACAAATTAATTAAAAAAATTATAAACTTTCAAAATAAATCAATTATTAATTCATTTCTTCAACAAATGTCAGTTTAGAATTTCATTACCCTATTATATTGTTATGACGCTCATGCTTTTGTTCTTTTTTTAACCTCGGAATGCTAGAGGCCCCTGTATTACAAAAATAGAAAATGACCAAGCTTGGAGAGTAAGCAAAACTAGATATCTACATCAGCCTGAGAAAAGCCAAAGATACTGAGACAAATGCAGAAAGATCTAAGTGAAATGGGACAATAGAGAGAGTGAAAAGTTCAGACAGCTGACTCGCAAACTAGAGAAAAGTAACATGGCATACTCCTCAGATCTCCTCACTTAGTTACATGTTTAGATAATGTGGGAGTGAAATTCGACCATCTGTCAAAAGATTTTTATGGTTCTAAGTTATGAAAAAATGGATTGAAATGGTAGAGAAGAAAACATTCTTCGTGCTTTCTTTCAGAAGCCAGCATTGGTAGTTTCCTGACATTATTCACAAGGCAATTCCATACCCCGTTGTGCATGCACGTGTATGCATGTGCGCATGCAACTGTTATGTTAAATGCCAACTTGAGATAACCTATTGAATGTTCTGGTTGAAAATTGTTTGTAATCATAATGCCCAAAGACTTGAGGCCCTCTTAACCTGTTAATTTGCTTTTAATATTGGCAAGCATCTTCACCCATAGGCAAAGCACCAGGATCTAAATTGTGTTCTTTGTGCAGCTAAAACTCAAAGAATAATTACATGCTCGCGCTAATTGTTATTCCTTTGTTGATTTCAGCTATTTATTATTGTAGTATACTTGTCGGTCCCATATTACTTGGTATGGATCTTTATTGAAACTTTTCAGACACACGCAGTTGGAGCTGGACAAAATTTTTCAGACAAATAGTTTATCCACCGAAAAATTAACTTTTGTGTTGATCAAAACTATTCACGAATTCATGTCAAGGTAAAACAGTTTCAACTGAATTGAAAAACTCAAAACAATTTGGTTTTAATTCAAAAAATTTCATTTAGATTTTTCACGCATTTTGACAATAGCAAAAAGTCACAATAGAGCTGGAGGAAGAGGTAAAGGTGATGCCTCCCTTATTAACTTTAGCACAGTGGGTAGCACACTCATCTGGGATGTAGGAGAGCTGGATTCAATTCCCCCTCCTCTTCTTGAAGCTATTTTACTTGCTATAAATAAATTAAATAGCAGAGCTGAGATGTGAGCTCTGGTTTCCATACCACAGGTGAGTGTCCGAACTACCAGGCTGCAGAGTTACTCTCATTCTTGTTCTCTGGCCCAAAGACTATCCATTGTCATTCATAGTGGCAGGTCATACTCATTCATGATGCCAGTGAATAGTCATTGGGCCAAGTTCAAATCCCTGTTCACAATGACTATTTAATTATTTATAAAAAGTGCAACAGCTTCAAGAGGAGACATTGAGAAAGCCTCCTACCAGAATATCTCACAGCCCAGTGGGTAGGCCAACCATCTGAAATGTGAGAAGCCTAAATTCAAATTCTTTCTCCACACTAGGCAGAGGGGAGACTTTAACCTGGGCCTTCCACATCCTCACTTACCACCCTGGTGAAGTCAACAGAACTTTTCTAAAATGGACTTTTGCTGCATTTCAGTGAATCCTGTCCAAAGCAAGAGTGTGGATTTAAAGGGAAGTTCAGAATAAAAAAAGGTTTCCTAAAAGGCATAGTTTGAAAGTAGATTCAGAAAGCAGTAACAACAAGTGAAGTCTTCTGCACTACTTTTTGAACATCACACTTTTAAAAATTACATTCTAAAAATAGATTAATCGGCGCTGTGTCCTAGGTACTTATTTGCCGCAACTCTTTTAATAGGTTATCATCCTGACAATGTAATTTACATAACATTTTCTTGAGAAGCAAGCAAGTGTAGGTCAGCTTTGTAAAGATCTGTGTACACAGAGTGAATACTAATACTATAGTGACCCTGTAGCAATTGTTAATGTTAAGGACAAATAGCCATTCTATGTGAAACCCTTTATTTATCAAAACATTCTAAAAAAATTCTTTGTACTCCAATTTTTTTCAGAATTAATTTTGTTTGTATTACGGTTGTACTTAGAGCTCCAACTAAGATCAGGGTCTTATTGTGTTAGGCACTCTACAAACCAATATCGCTTGATATGGGGGTTGGGCAAACTTTTTGGCCTGAAGGCCACATCTGGGAATAGAAATTGTATGGTGGGCCATGAATGCTCAAAAAATTGGGGTTGGGATATGGGAGGGGATGAGGACTCTGGTTGGGGGTGCGGGCTCCTGGATGGGACCAGAAATGAGGTGTTCAGGGTGCGGGAGGGGGCTCTGGGCTGGGATAGGGAGTGGGAGTGGGGTGAGGGCTCTGGCTGGGGATACAGGCTCTTGGGTGGGGCTGGGGATGAGAGGGTTAGAGTGCAGGAGGGTGCTCCAGGCTGGGATCGAGGGGTTTGGAGGGCAGGAGGGGGATCAGGGCTGGGGCAGGGGGTTGGGGGATGGTGAGAGGCTCAGGGGTGCAGGCTCCAGGCAGCGCTTACCTCAAGCGGCTCCCAGAAGCAGCGGCATGTCCCTTCTCTGGCTCCTATGCAGAGACGTGCCCTGGCAGCTCTGCACGCTGCCCCATCTGCAGGCACCATCCCTGCAGCTCCCATTGGGGCACTGGAGGGGGGCCATGCTGCTGCTTCCAGGAGCTGCATGGAGCAGCCCCCAACCCTGCTCCTCAGATGGAGCGCCGGAGGGGGACTATGCCATGGCTTCCGGGAGCCACGTAGAGTGGCCCCCAACTCTGCGCCCCGGCTGGAGTGCCGGAGTGGGGCAAGCCCCAGACCCTGCTCCCCTGAGGGAGCTCAAGGGCTAGATTAAAACCGCTAGCAGGCTGAATCCAGCCCACGGGTTGTAGTTTGTCCACCCCGGGAGTAAATGTTAAGGTGAACAACCCAAATACAAATAAATAATTCCTATTCCTCTCAAATAAGCATAATTTCTTGTTCTTAAAATCAAAGTTAGTCTTGTAAAATATTATTTTACTAGACTTAAGTAATTAGTAGAAAATAATAAATTTGATAAATTCAGTTTCTTATTCTTGTTTACAAGTTGTCCTGAAACAGATTATGATTTTCTCAAAATTTATTTGAAATGACCTGTTAAATAATTTCTATCATTAATGCTTTGTCTATAGTTCATTCATGCCCCATTTGCTATGAGTATTTCAAATTTGGATTGTGCTGATTGGACACAAAGGTCACATTGTGCTCTTGATTGGATGAGCTCAGCTCTTAGAATCAGGTGTCTGGTGACAATACCCATATTTATATGTTTCAATATTCACTTTCTGCAATTAAAATTATCTGTTCTTTCTAGCCCTGAAGGCAATAAATCCTTCAGCTCATTTGCTGGAACATTCACAAAAAGTGAACCCAAAAGAATAGTTACCACAACGAAAGCAAGTTCTGTGTTTTATTTGAGCTAATATTCACGTAAATGTTTTTATGTATTTGCTTCACTCTAATTTTTATTCGCCTCTCAACTTCCTGGCTTTATTAAGAACCAGAGCAGAACTACCAAAAGAGCCTGTTCTTGGGGATCTGTGACCCAGATGCAGATAAGAAGTAGAAGAATCTCATGAAAGACAGTTTTTCTAAGCTTTGCAGCTGAATTTCTCATGGGGAAAAAAGAGGCTTGGATATAAGCTTCAGATTAGCATTCATACATTTGGATTCATTTTCACACTTCCAAACTTGTTGGAAGCAAATCGATATGAATCCTACACAACTAAGTTCAAATAATCACATTAGGACTCTAATTATAATGTCACTAATAGCATAAATGCTGGAAATGCAAATATATTGTTGGGTTTCTCTTATTCTCTATTGGCCATAACTGTTTTGCAGTTCTGGGAAGGGTGCATTCCCATCAATTTTCCTTATCTTGGGGTAAATTTTTGACATTCCATTGCTGTTCCCTTCCTCCAGAGTTGTTTTACCCTGTGGCTTTACCCTGCTCCTCACAGCAAGGTCCATGTCTTATTTTCTATCAGTGAGTATCAGTAAAACCAACCTATGGGGATTTTCCTATTGACTACCTCAGGAGTTGAATCTGATCCTATAGAAATAATACCTATTGCCTATTAGAAATAGCCTGTGAAAATTAAAAAAAAAAAAGTAACTACCCATAGCATATTTTAAAAATATTAGTTACCAAAATGTGCAAAGCATAACAGGATAAATCAGTATTACACAAAATTAGGAGATTTCAAATGTGCAGCACATATGTACGAGACTCACAGAAAGGCACTAAAATGTTAATATCTCATTCCCATAATTATTGCTGTCTGTTGGTTAGCTGATGTTTGGAAACATAGCCCAATGCCTAGAATTTGCAAGCTTTTCCTTTCAAGCAAGAAATCATTGCTTGAATCTTAATCCTAATTGGTACTGTTAATGTAGACAAAGCTGCTGATAATTATGCTCTCAGTAATGCTCAGTGTAATGTGGGTTAATTTTTCTGCCCATAGTTTTCTCAGAAAAAAATATTCTTGTCAGGGAGAGGGAACAGGAAAAATGGTATGCAAATGGTGACTCAAGGACCTTGCTACTCTGCATTACATTTATAAGTAATAGGTTTATAGGCACACATAATAAGCATGTAAATATTGCCACTTCAATTTAGCAAGCCCTCAATTCAGTTGGGAAGAGCTAAGAGCTAATCTGTTAGGCCCTTTTTTTTTTTTTTTTTTTTAAAGTAAGACCTCTTCTGTTGTATGTTATCAGACACTATCTGGAAAACAATTCTTGTTTTTCATTTAGCTTCCTGTGTAGATGCTTAATAGGCTACCCCAGTAGGAAGGCATCAAACTGAAAAGTCTCATCTGCCTCTTGCAGGTAATTCCAAATCACTGACAATCTTTTGCTTGTCTAAAGCTGCTCTTTATAAATCTGTCACAAAGCAGAACAAGATATTTAAAAGACTAACTGACAACTGAAGTATTTAGTTCAAAAACTAGCATTTTCTAAAGTGTGAATACATTGATCAGCTATGCAATTTAATGAATCTGCCATCTTGCATCAGCACTATTTTCTAAATTAAGTCATATTCAGTATAAAAGCCTTATTGTTATTCAGAACACTTCTCAGCTACAGCTGTAGGATTTGATTAAATCAATATGTGCCTACTAGGAACAGCTTGTTGAGAGAAAGGAATGTGAAGATGCAATACAACACAAGGTGCAGGAGGAAGACAATGCCAGGCTAAATTCCACTAATAAAGTCGGAGTATGCATTACATTCTTATTTAGAGTATTTTTTTATGATATTTACCCTCTATTATTCTAAAGTTTTCTTCAGGATTATAAAAATTGTTAAACTACAAAAACAGAAGTAGAAGCTATTTTGAAGTTTATGTACATACACACCATTCAACTCTCTTTTTCTAGCTGTGTTTGCTCACTGCTTATTAAAACGTGTGGTGATGTCTAAATAAAACAATGGGATCCTAAATGTATATGATAGATTCTTAAATAAACTTTGGGCCAGCATTAATTTATGGGAGTAAGGAGTTCATAATCTGGCTTCTTGATATTTCCAGAGGCATAATAGAGGACACAAAGTGAAGACAATGAGGTTGAACAGGGCTATTAAGGCTCTAATTTGGCCTGCAGGAGATTCATTACAATTTATGACTCATGTGATCGAAAGAACCCAGCTTAACTCTCAGAATCCAGGTTGAGTTTACAGGGCTGGCAGCTAACAATAGATCCTCATAATATATTCTTATGGAATCCCTATTCAGAATAGATCTGAACTGAATCTGTAATGTTGTAATGGATGAGTAGTGTAATTAAATAACAGTGGTCATGGTTATCTTTGATAAATATTTCTGATACCTGAAGTATCATAAAATCATAGAAGATTAGGGTTGGAAGAGACCTCAGGAAGTCATCTAGTCCAGCTCCCTGCTCAAAGCAGGACCCAATCCAATGAAATCATCCCAGCCAGGGCTTTGTCAAGCTGGACCATAAAAACCTCTAAGGATGGAGATTCCACAACCTCCCTAGGCAGGGCTCAGCAAGCAGGTGCTTGGGGCGGCCAAGGGGAAAGGGGCGGCAAATCGGGCTCTTCGGCGGCAATTCGGCAGCGGGTCCCTCGGTCTCTCTCAGAGGGAAGGACCTGCCACCAAAGTGCCGCCGAAGAAGAAAGCAGCGTGGTGGAACTACCACCGAATTGCCGCTGATTGCGATCATGGCATTTTATTAATTTTTTTTCCCCCGTCACTTAGGGCGGCAAAAACCCTGGAGCCGGCCCTATCCCTAGGTAACCCATTCCAGTGCTTCACCACCCTTCTAGTAAAATAGTTTTTCCTAATATCTGACCTAGACCTCCCCCACTGCAACTTGAGACCACTGCTCCTTGTTCTGTCACCTGCCACCACTGAGAACAGCCTAGCTCCCTCCTCTTTGGAACCCCCCTTCAGGTAGTTGAAAGCAGCTATCAAATCCTCCCTCATTCTTCTCTTCTGCAAACTAAACAATCCCAGTTCCCTCAGCCTCTCCTCATAAGTCATGTGCTCCAGCCCCCTAATCATTTTCGTTTTCCTCTGCTGGACTCTCTCCAATTTGTCCACATCCTTTCTGTAGTGGGGAGCCCAAAATTGGACACAATACTCCAGATGTGGCCTCACCAGTGCCAAATACAGGGGAATAATCACTTCCCTCGATCTGCTGGCAATGCTTCTACTAATGCAGCCCAATATGCCGTTAGCCTTCTTAGCAACAAAGGCACACTGCTGACTCATATCCAGATTCTCGTCCACTGTAATCCCCAGGTCCTTTTCTGCTGCTTAGTCAGGCCCCAGCCTCTAGCAGTGCATGGGATTCTTCCATCCTAAATGCAGAACTCTGCACTTGTCCTTGTTGAACCTCATCAGATTTCTTTTGTCCTAATCCTCCAATTTGTCTAGGTCACTCTGGACCCTATCTCTGCCCTCCAGCATATCTATCTCTCCCCGCAATTTAGTGTCATCCGCGAACTTGCTGAGGGTGCAATCCATCCCACCATTCGGCTCATTAATGAAGATGAACTAAACTGCCCCAGGACCAACCCCTGGGGCACTCAGCTTGATACTGGCTGCCAACTAGACATCAAGCCATTGATCAGTACCTGTTGAGCCTGATGATCTATCCTGATTTCAATCCACCTTATAGTCCATTCATCCAATCCATACTTTTTTAACTTGCCGGCAAGAATACTGTGGGAGACCGTATCAAAAGCTTTGGTAAAGTCAAAGTATAGCACGTCCACTGCTTTCCCCATATCCACAGAGCCAGTTATCTTATCATAGAAGGCAATCAGGTTGGTCAGGCATGACTTGTCCTTGGTGACATAGGTGCTGACTTCTAGCGGCTCTGGTGGGTGATCTAGCCCTGGAGCACCCACGGAGTTGGTGCCTATGCTTGGTGAATCCATGTTGACTGTTCCTGATCACCTTCCTCTCCTCCAAGTCCTTCAAAATGGATTTCTTGATTACCTGCTCCATGATTTTTCCGGGGAGTGAGTTGAGACTGACCGGTCTGTAGTTCTCCAGATTCTCCTTCTTCCCTTTTTTAAATATGGGCACTATATTTGCATTTTTCCAATTGTTCGGGACCTTCCCTGATTGCCACAAGTTTTCAAAGATAATGGCCAATGGCTCTGCAATCTCATCAGCCAACTCCCTCAGCATGCTTGGATGCATTAGTTCCGGCCCTATGGACTTGTGCATGTCCAGCTTTTCTAAATAGTCCTTAACCTGTTCTTACACTGCTGAGGGTTGCTTACCTCCTCCCCGCTACTGCGCTGCTCAGTGCAGCAGTCTGGGAGCTTACCTTGTCTGTGAAGACCAAGGCAAAAAAAAAAAGCATTGAGTACTTCAGCTTTTTCTACATAATCTGTCACTAGGTTGCCTCCCCGATTCAGTAAGGGTCCCACACTTTCCCTGACCTTCTTCTTGTTGCTAACATACCTGTAGAAAGAAAGTTAGTTGGGAACTTAAGATTTTACTAATAATGAGTTTTGTTCTATTTTGTATTTTCATTAGAATCTCTGTATTCAAAGTGCATATGTGGTGTTTTGTTCATTTGTTTTTCTCTATTTTTACATTCTTTTTTTATGAGATACAAGTATTTGAATTTTAATCTCCAATAAATTTGGTTAAAAGTAGTTTGCAGCACTTTCATCACTTCTCTCTTTCACACTTCGAGTGTCTATCCATTCTAGCTTACTAGAAAGTAAAGCTTTCATGGTCATTAAACTTTTCTCAGAAGTCAAAAGGAGATCAAGCTACCTAGAAGCATGGATCTGCCTTTTCATGAATGGCTAGTCAATTTGACAAATTGTTTCACCGCAGAGAGGGCTGCAATTGAAAAAAATTAAGAAAAGAACTGTTCAAAGTACAAATTGATATCAGTGTAACTTGGATACTATCCATCAGTATTTGTTGGGTACATGTTTGGAGGCTCCAAGAGCCAATATAATTCTAGGAGATAATGAGAATTAATGGATTGGCTGTATCTTATGATCAGGATGAGGTTGCTGAAGGCACAGAATGAAGTTATGAGAAAGTTATCCATGGCTATCAGTATCACTGTTCAAAGGGACTCTTGCCAGTTGGCCGTTGCCTAGGCTCACTACGATTTATGTTTGATCCTAGGAAAATAAAAGTGTAGATAAGACACCAGAAGATATGAGATTTAGGGGAAATAGCGGATCTGAAATAAAATTATTCGGTGAAGCTGCTTGCATGATTTTCAGTGTCATGCATTGATTAAAAATCAATTCAATGGGCAATATTATACACATATTTTGACATCTTCTGGAGACATGAATTGTTAAGCTGTGTTTCCCTAATTATTATTTTTTCCTGTTTCTCCAGTTATAGACCCAGCATCTTCGTTATGGAAATATCGAAGGAAGAGTGTCCAGGAGAATGAAAACAAGGCCCAGTGCCACCACATTGTGTCTGGGGAACCTGGTCTGCTGCCTCTCCTCCCAACTTCCTAGCAGAGCAGTTCAAATGCACAAACCACAAAAACCACCCACCTTTTCTTTTACAACCCTTAAAAAAAACCCACTTACCTGTTCTACCCAGAACGTTTTATTTCAGAGTGTTATATATTAAATAAACATCATTAATGAAGTTCTGGACGGACCACTTCCAGATGTGTTAGTGTCACAAAGGATCATGGAAACTGAGTTTGGTCTTGCATTTATAAAGCAGTATCCATTGTTCCAAATCATTATTTATTTGCCACTTCCATGTGTAGGTAAAGTGTAAAGTCTGATGCTAAAAAAAAAAAAAGACAAAAAAAGAAGAATTAGATTGGAATATAAAGATAAAATATTAATTTAAAAAATTAAACCTTGAGCAATTTTACTGTTACTACACTCTGCAAATGCAGTGATTGTGGAAATTAGAAACACTTTCCCCAAACTTGCCTAACTTTTACCCTAACTCTTAATATTAATAATCCTTTCTTCATCATAATCATGTATTTAATTACTAGAGTCACTACAACAACAAATAGGGGCATTAGTTTGTCCATAATAGCAATCATAATTAATGCATCAAGATTACTGTCTGTCAAGTCTATTACACAGCAGTGAAACCTGCAGCAATCTTAGCACATCATTTGCAAAAGAACAATAGCAGTTTAGGGAAAGGATTTTAATTGCTTCCTGATTATGTTGCAGTGGCTACTTCTAAAATATATGAAATCCATGTTAGGATTTTTCCCGTCAGCTAAAGTTAATAAGTACTTGCAACAGTTCCAAGCTGATAATGTTCCACAGCCCCAACTGACATACAAGGGCATTGTAATGTATTATCACTGTACATTTTACACATTAGAATAGTTGCACAACAGAGAAATAGTCTTTTTTATAAACCATGATCTTGGTATTAATATAATTAGAATATTTTGTCATTGTATGGGCTCTATGACCCAAATCCTCAAAGCTATTTAGGATAACTATTGATTTCAATGGCAGGTCGGTGCCTAAATATCTTTGAGGATGTGGGCCTATTAGACTTGATGGCCCAGATTCTGACCTCATTCGTACCAACAGCAATCCAAGGTAACTCCACTGACAGTAGCATCAGTTTTGCTGTATCTTTCAACCAGCTTAACTGAGAACAGAATCTAGCCCTGTGAAGCATAAAACTATGGAGCGCAATAAAGATTTCAAGTCATTCCAATAATCTATTCTGTTGTGTAATACCAGTTGGTTTCAAGACACAAAATGAAATACAGGAAATTCCTCCTCTTTCACTGTCAGAAATATTGGCTAACAAATACATATGTATAGATTTGATACATTTATTATTATTTTTCTTATAAGCATTCTCAGTGTCTTACAACACTACATACATTCCTTTTCATACAGCACCCAACATAATGGGATCCCAGTCCATGACTAAGGCTTCTAAGTAATACAGTAATACAAATAAAAACATAACATAATTACTAATATAACTCCTATGGGTGTAGTGAGGTAAAATTTGCTCAGCCAAAATTTCTCTGCAACTATCCTCTGGGGTGTCTGATAGGAGATTTTATTTATTTATTTCAGTTGAAATAATAACTAAAAAGAGGCCTATCCAAGGCTCCAGACACCTTACCACAACATTAACAATGCAATTAAATCCCAGCAGCATTAAAGTGGTCCATTCGACTGGAACTCCGCCAGCCAGCTATGTACAAATCACCTTGCTGACCCTTCATCATTAAGAGGGAAATCACAAACCTGGTCGAACTCCCTCTGGTCAGGCACTCACCGAACTACTGTGTTTGCATCTCAACAGTGGATCCCTGTGGCAGGCTGCAGGCACTGCCTCTTTCTGTGTCTCCTAGGCTCACTCCATGGGCATAGATTCAATCAGGTACCCCTTCTCAGAAGTGGAACCCCACAGTTCTGCTGCCCTTGGCCCCAAGACTAGTGCTGAATCCCCAGTAGCTTAGGTAAACCTCCTCAGAGCTCCACCCTTGTGGGTACTCTGGTTTACAGATTGACCTTTATGGGACTCATGATAGTTGAAGAAAATAAGACAGACTTTACAAAAGGATGTCTAAACATATTTCTCTCTTTACTTTACACTGCAAGTCAGGGACCATCTTTTTGTTGTGTTTGTACTGCACCTAATACAATGTGGTCCTGGTCTATGACTAAGGCCCCTAGGCACTATGATAATACAAATAATAAATAATAAAACAGCACAAAAGAGATACAGATCCATGGAAACTAAGAAACAATTGTAAACAATTCCCTAGCTCAGGTTCCTCACCATGCTTTCTTTAGGATTTGGTCAGTGCTTTCAAGGGTTTCCAGGTCCTCTCTCCTGACCTTGCTTCTCCCAGCTCAGTATCTTCTGTCTGTTCTGGTCAGTGAGAGAGCTGCTTAGAGAGAATCTGGTCTTTTTATAACGTCCTGTCCCCTCTGTCATGTGACTCTCCTGGTTAGTGTCAAAGACCCATCTTGTGATAAAAGTCCCCTGTCAGGTGGTGTGTTGCTTGGTTGCCACCAACATGGATCCAGACTTGAAAAGCTGGTTTGACTTAGATTGCAGCCATCCCATTGTTCTGTCAGAACAAGGCTTATTCCATTGCTGATGATCCTTAATGACTGTCCAAGTAAGAGGCAGACACATAGGCACCAGTTCTCCTCTCCTCTCTACAGGAAGTACGATGCAAGAATATCGTAAAGGCCATCATAAGAGCATAAGCATACAAAGAGGTCACAATATCAAACAGAATTAATAAATTGTACATGGACAGATTTGTCTATGACTGTCATATCAAGTATATCCTCCAATATGCTTTCTCAAAAAACACTCTCAAAAAGACGGCAGCTTTCGAATCTGTTCTGATCCATTCATTGAGTAAGTCTACCTAAAGCTATTCATGAATTTGACATAAAGTCATCTAATAGTTCTAGCCCTTTTTTTTTTTTTTACTGACTTAGCTGCCATTCAAAAAGTGACCTTTAGCCAAGTGGGGAATGCATGCTTTAACTCTCCCTCTGCAGGCTGTAGAGCAGAGATGTGCACTTGTGTCTCCTATATTGCAGAAACATGCCCCAGTCACTAGGCTATAGAAACTTCTGATATGGGGCTTTCTCAGTCTCTCCCCTGTTGAAGCTGTTCCACAAGGATGAGACAGTAAACAGAGGCAAAGCAACTTGGAAGAGCCAGGACTAGAACCCATATCGCCCAACTGCTAGGTCAATGTCCTAAGCCCTAGACCATTTTTCCTCCCTTAAATATAAATTCATATACTCCTGTCCAACAAAAAAGAAAACAGAACATTTGACCTACCATTCCCAAGTTTCTTAAAAAGAATTAGGCATCACAGCTCAGCACAGGGAAAATGTCAATTGTTCTAGCCCATCTAGAAATATCATTGCCAATATTATTTAAAGGCTTTATCTTAAAATCCTTCTATATTCAGAACTCCCATTGAAGTAACTAGTTGCTTTGAACATACTGACTGGACATAATCTTTGTTTTGTTCCCTTTGTAATTCAGAATTGTGGTAACTAATAATTTGGAATATAGTCATTTTAGGACCTGCTGCGTTAAAGCACCTAAGCATGTGCTTAAAGTTAAAGCATGTTCTTAATTGTTTCATTAAATGGGACCTTAGTCTCTTACTTTGAATCATAACTTTCTGTACAATCATTAGAAAAGGATACTTCACAACATGCTATTCTCAGATTAAATAATGTGCACTTGGTGCACTAGAACAGATGCCCTTTCTCAGGAGAGCCCCTGACCACCAGAAAAAAAACTAAAACTGAGTGGCAGTGCTGCTCTGTGCACTAGATCACAATGCCATTCACTCAGATTTGGCCCAGCCATCCTTCTATGAGGATGGAAGGTTGGCTGGGCCAAACCTGAGCAGAGCAGAGCCATGTGAGTGCATCGCAGGTGATGGGAGTGATCAGGTCATGGTGGCCAGAAGTGGGAGGAGCCACCCTTGTTCAGAATGGGAACAAAGCACTAAGCTGGGAGGGGGGTGCACTGGTGAATGGCCAGGAAGGTCCCAGAGGCAGTGGATGAGGGGACAGAGGAGTTGGTGGTGGGCTACAGGGTGAGTGGGGAGTGATGGGGGCCTGTGGGGTGAGGGGTTGAGGGCCAGGATGTTGATGGTGAGTGGGGTATGTTGGGGTTGAGGTACTGAGGATTGCAGTGAGCAGGATATATGTCAGGACTGCTGGGATCTGTGTGAGGACTGTCCGGTGGAAGGTAGTTGCCACAGTTGCCAACTTTCACGTGGTAAATAAGCACCCGACTTTCACAAAAAGCCAAAGATCAAGTTAATCCCATTTCAAAACAAGGCCAAAACAAGCCAATTCCTAAGAACCCCAATACTATGTGACTAGATCCCCCTAACTCTCCCCCCCTTGCCCGTGCTTGCCAAGAGCCGATCAAAAAAAAGAAGTAACAAGCTACAACAAGCAACAAGCTACAAGCCAAAAACTAGCAACAAACAACTCACAAGCCAATTAAGCCAAAAACAAAGCCAATTTCTGTGGGTTTTTTTTTTTTTTTGTGGATTTGGCATGTCTGGTTGTTGCACAATATGTAGGCAGAGACGGGCATTCTAGGGTCTGTGTGGGATGTGACATATATGGAATAGAGACACTTTAAGGAAGGCAGGAGGCCCCCATTTCCATAGGCACAGGGTCCAATTTTTTAAATCTGGGCCTGACCATTCTTATGTTGTCAAAACAGGTTTTTGATAATGTGCTAATCTTAATGGCCCACAGCCTTTCAAAAATGCTATGGTTGGGATTATATTTTTAGCCCCTGGCTACTTCATCTACCTTCAAACAGATCTCTGAAAGTCACACAAAAATGAGTCATTGTGGTAGATTTGTTAACATGATTCCAGTCATGTGGTTGTCACCTTGGGTTCAGCATTCCAAGAGCACTAAGTTAGATATAATAAAACCAGATAAACTGAAGGGTCATCTTAAACACATACTGAAAATAGAAAATAAAGTTAGCGGCAATATTTTGACCTCAAGCTTTTTCTTGCTTCTATGAATCATCTGTAGAAGAAAAAAGTGTTAGGCAAAAGAGAGAAGTAATTTATATTTATGCAGAGACAGATAATAGATGACGCATGCTAGAAAACATCAGGCAATGTGGACTCTAAGGCTATGGTTACACTTGCAGATGTAGAGCTCTGTGAGTTAAACCAGCCCTCGGAAAGCGCAGTAGGGAAAGCACTGCAGTGTGTCCACACTGTCAGATTCAAGCTCACTTGCGTGGCCACATTAACAGTTCTTGCAATGCCAGAGAGAGCAGTGCATTGTGATAGCTATCCGAGCATGCAAGTGGCTGCAACATGCTTTTCAAATAGCGGGTGGGGTGGAGTGTGACAGGTAGGGTGACCAGATAGCAAGTGTGAAAATTTGGGACGGGGGTGGGGAGTAATAGGAGGCTATATAAGAAAAAGCCCCAAATATCGGGACTGTCCCTATAAAATCAGGACATCTGGTCACCCTAGGGACAGGGAGTGTGTTGTGTGTATGTGGAGGTAGAGAGAGTGGGTTTTTGGAGGGCTGAGAGCAATGACAAGAGTGGCCGCTTAAGGGGATTATGGGACATTTCTGGAGGCCAATCACAGTGCAGTAATGCAACACCTCATTCACCCTGATGCTGGGGTGGTTCAGCCGAGGCTCAGCAAGCATTATGCTTCTTGTGGAGGTGGATTACCAGGAGCGTTCCAGCTGCAGAGGCCAGGCATTCCAAGTGCCTTGCCAGTGTGCATGGGTCATGAGTTAGGGCCCCGGGGCTGCTTTAATGCACTCTAAGGGCTGGGCTACACTAGCGGGGGGAGGGGGTTCGAACTAAGATACACAATTTCGGCTACGCTATTCACGAACTAAGTATCTTAGTTCGACTTACCTGGCCATCCTCACGGTGGCAAGTCGACTGCTGCGGTGTCCCCGTCAACTCCGCTTACTTTTCCTGCCGTGGTAGAGTATGGGCATCGATTAGCAGATTGATTTATCACGTCCAGATGAGACGCAATAAATCAATCCCCAATACATCGAACACTACCCGCCAATCTGGCGAGTAGTATAGACGTACCCTAACTTGCAAGTGTAGCCAAGCCCTAAGCAGCTATTTAAAATTTGTTTCCATTCTTGTTATCCCATTTTCTCACTTTTCAGTCACTCCTCCTTAGTTTGCAGGTATACAAAAACTCCACTTAACTGGAGAACATGTGATCTTTGATCCCCAGCTACAATAAACTCAATTATATGTCCCAGTACCAATACAGTTGTCTTTCATTAAGAATAAAGTCAGTCCAAAACCTACTCCACATTGAATCTGCTGCAATATTGGCCCCAAAGCAACCACATATTAAAAACAACTTTACCCTTCTCAGTAACATCAAGAGATATCAATGAGAGAGGTGATGCCTTCCCTGCCTTCAGATCAATATCCAATAAGTCTATAATAAACTGGAAAAATCAACAGAACAAGTCAGCCACCACTAACAATTTAACTAGTGTTCAATTTATAAATAACCCCCAAAAGCAAGGAGTACATCTTTACAACCCTCAGGCTTTCACAACTCTGCTAAAAGAAATACAGACCAGGTTCTGGACTGTACGGTAGAAGCAGAAGGTCTGCAAACTTCATCCTTCCACATTACTGTTTGTGTTCCCTGATTGGATAAGTATAGATAGCTATAAAGGGGGAGGGGAGGAAGTGCTTGATCAAGTCACTAGGCCTTCAATTCTGTCAAGGAGAGGGCAGGAGCATTTATGGAGCTAGAGGTGCTGGGTCAGCAGGGTTAGGGAGTCCTTAGGACATTCTGAATCTCTCACTTTTTGGTTACTTGAATCAGGTATTTCTATGGGGAACATGGAGGTCATGCTATGTAATGCAGAGGCTCACGTTATGTAACTCAGGGACACAGGGCCAGCCCTAGACCAAATGGCACTCCAAGCAAGGAGTGTCTTCAGCACGCCCACCCTGCCCCCCATTTGTTAAACTTTTGAACACCTTATTTTTACTGTACTTATTTGTAGCTCATTTCATTACTTTGATGCACAATTTGCATGCATGATTTATTCCTGTCATATAAGATGATAAATTTGCATGCTAGGATCTGTAAATCTGTATTTATTCATGCCATATATAAGCAAATAAAAAAATTGTTTCCTCTAAGCTTATAGAAACTTTTTACTTTTAAGAAGTAAAAGTACTAATAAGAAACTGAACTGTGCACCATTATTAAATAGTGTTACAGAAGGTGACAGCCTTAGAATGTTAACAGTAGTCCTTTAGTTCAAAACGTCGCTTTTCTCACCATATACAATAAAACAAGGTTCACAATATGGCAGCTGCGCTCTCACTTCGTTCTTGTATCTCACTGACTGACTGGCAAAGCCCCACCCCTTCTATACCTATGAGGGCATGGTTGACAACATTCTAGGAGGTTCAAGGAAAATGTAGTTCTTAGAAAGTCTGGAAGGTTCCACAAGATTCTACAAAAGCTCAGAACATTCTAGGAGGTTAGAGAAAAATGAATCCACATATGGAAGACCTGAAACATTTTACTTCAAACATTCTATTTTCCCTTTTGTTGCTAGCAACAAAACAGCATCCCGAGCCCAGCACTCACCAAGCCTGGCACCCCAGGTGGTCGTCTGGGTTGCCTGCCCCTAAATCCAGCCCTGTGAGGATAATTGGAACTTAGACACTGAATAAGAGATGTCTGAGTGATTACTGAACACCAGTTTCCTGAAACAGCATCACCAGAAAAGCTATGCTACTCTAATATACAAGTTGAGAGTCAGATTTAAAAAGTTAATTTTCTTTTATTTTTGTACAGTACCTAACAAACCTCCTGCATGTGCTACCATAAATAAATATTAATTAACAGCCACTGCTTGAATGATACATGACATCTTCTGTAACCCAGCTATACAACAATTAGAAAATGATACTTTACAGTGTACTATTCTCTTTTGACATAGTGGGGCATTTAATCTTCACAGGGAAATTAAAAAGGCCACTTGAGATTTAAAATAATCTGTAACTTTCCCTACATTTCTGATAATGTGCTAATCTCAGTTTCCCACAATCTTACATTTGGGGTTCTTATATTTCCAGTTTCTGGATATTTCATCTGACTTCACAAACAGATGTCTGAGAGTCACACAAAAATGAGTCATCCTGCTAGGTTTGCTGACATGATTCCAGTTCCTGTGACAGGGTCTTTGGATTTAGAGTTTCAGAAGGCTGGACAAGAGCACCATGGAAATAACAACAACAGCAATAAATAATAACTAGTAATATCAATAAAGTTCCAGTGAGCTTGGATAAACTTCCTCCTGGAAATAACAAAATTTGAATGAGCTGAATTCCAAAGGAATGATACAGAAATGATCTAGTTTGGTGGTCATTATTAGACCTTCAGCCTAGATAAAAATACTTTAACCTACAAAAAGTCATCCTGTTTGCATAAGGGATACTGTGCATATGTAGCATTCCCAACAATTTCAGATTATCTTGGTCAACAAGAGTTTGTTCCTTTTGTCTTTTTCTTTGCCCTACTTTCTGGGACATAGTCTTTGCCTGTACATTTTATCTTGCCTATGCCCCCGGAAACCAATCAACACTAACAAATTCCTTACGTTGGTTACATAGACTCTAATATCTTTCCTCAGTTGTGAGATGTCCCAAACAAAGTATGTACATACAAACAGCAGATTAATACAGATATTTATCTGTCAAACTGATGATAAACATGTAATTTATGAACTCCAACATAGGAAGCATCTTTTGGTCGTCTGTTTTTACATCACCTAGCATAATGGAGAACTGTTCTCGGAGGGGGCGCCTATGAATTACCAAAATACAAAACAATAATGGTAAATATTTCTCTTTATTGCTGTCCCATTACAGCCCTTGATGGTATATTGCCATCTGTTCTTAAAAAATAATAAAAATGAAAAGCTGGTAAAATAAAAATACAGAACTAAAGCAAATCAGAACCATCTTCTTTAGCCTCAAGACTTACATTATGGAAATTACACTACAAAAATAAATGAGGCAAGACAATTATAAATTATGATAATTTGAAAATTGTCATCACTTATCAGTTCTTGACAGACAGCGAGTAAACAACATGATAAAAGCCAGTATCTCACATGAAATTATTTTTAAAAAATCACCATCTCCCTTTTCTGCTATGTATTGGTCTGGCTATTTTCTTATATATTTAAATTTGATATGATTAAATGATTGGCTTTGAAATAAAGTCAGTGGATAGGAATATTTGGTCAATTGATGTATTAGCTACAAACTTCTATTTTGAGTATCCATAAAACAAAATGACTTTAATTACTTTTAGAAGGCACAAAGAAACAATTAAATTAAATTTAGGTAACCAGTCATGGTAGATAGGAAATCAGCTCAGCAGCAGATTTTACTTTAATTACTAACTTTGGTCATGAGAGACTGATTAGAAATGTTTTTTCCCCCACTTGGTAATCAGGAAAAGATGAATACATTTAAGAGTTCATGTGCGCTTTTCCTCCAGAAAAGCTATCACACACACTAATGTTCTCCTACAACTTGAAGTGAAACTTTTTTCAACCTCAACATAAGTATGTGTTAGCATATCTCTTGGCCACAGGCTAGTTGTGATGAAAATAGTGCCAAAAGTCAGAAAGAATTTGTGCAGAAGTGTATACATGATCAGATTATTTTTTAACATTTAACTAAATAAAATTAACTTTTCCAAGGACCTGACTATTCTCTCATTGGTCTTTGCTTAAATAGCCTGAGTGAGTCACTCAGGCTTCTCAGGGTGATTCACCCCAGAAAAGGAATTATGGAGTCCACCCAAAAAATAATATGAGTTGATTAGTGACGGGCCTAGATGCTGTTTTCAAGACTTTTTTTCATGATACTACATGGAAAAATCAGCAGGATATTTGACACAATAAACCTCAGAGATCTGCATGAATGTGCAAACTCATACTTTGAGTGAATGTGTTCTTTGGGTCATACAGTAGAAGGTGATGCACTTCATAGACATTTTACTCTGAATGTTGGATTGCATGTCACTGGAGTAGAATGCAGTAAACAGATGCTTGGAAAACTCATAATGCAAAGCGAAGTTCTTCAGCCTGATTTAGTAATGTCTCTAAATTTAGTATGTCCTCTTTTCAGTGGGAGACCAAGGGGAGAAGGCAAATGTGTGCTTGGACCAGCAGGGGATAGACAACCTTTTAGAGGAGGGTGGAAGAGAGAGGCAGAGTCCTTTCACCCTCTCCTCACCCAGAGCTCATGTAGACATCACGCCTGGGCAGGAAGAAGGGGCAAGATGAGGGTGGAGAGATTTCTCACCTTTACCATCCCCCATTAGCTAGACAAGGTGGATGGGGAAGGGAGGGAGAGTTGATTGTCTTTTACAACCTCCCCTGCCCACAACTTGCTGTATGTGAAGTCCTCAGGGGGAATGCATCAGCCATTCTACTGCCCTCCATCCACACATACTTCCCTGCCCTACGATGGAGGTATAGTTTGGACTGCTTCCAAGAACTGTGGGTCTGACTAACTGGCAATTTTGAGGATCAGAAAATAATTTTTCCCTCGGAGCTTGATGTATAAGGTGTCCAATGGGGGGAGTGGAGGCATCCTGGGGCCCCTGTGTGATGCTGTACCCATATTCTTCATAAAAATATTGTTATGATATAAATATGGCATAACTAAAATATGTTTTATACAAGTTGGGTCATGTAAGGTACCATTGGAAAGGTTATGATTTGCTGGATGTGCTTATCCAATTTGTATGCATATATAATGTCTGTATCTGAAATTAGAAATATTGACTATGTAACAATTACAACTATGTGTTTACTTCGGGGAACGCCCACCAGATAGCAGGCCATCATCCTTAATGAGCCATTTAAGAAGGACAATAGAACTCTGAAGATACTAATCTCCCATCTTCCTGATGAGCTTTCTGGGATGTTGCTTTGACACTGTAGTTTTATCTGATGCTGTCACCTGGTCTGGAGTACCATGTGGGACACTACTGGTACTTTTCCACTGGAAACAAAGAGTTCCCACCTTACGTAAATTCTATTTAAGGTTGGGGAGTAAATCATTCAGGACTCGCCTCCATGACCTGCCCAGGAAGGAATACTGCTAAAAACACCTCAAGGGAAAAGCAGGGTTGAGTCCAGGCTGAGACAGGGGTCCAGTCTGTAAAGAGAAATAACTGGAACTTTAAGCAGAAACTCTGCAACTTGCCTAAAACAACATTGAGGGTGAGAAATTTCATTTTGTAACCTGTTCCTTGAGTATATTAAGCTTAGTTTGTGTTTTTTGTTTTCTTTGTTCAGTAATCTGCTTTGTTCTGTTTGCTATCCCTTATAATCACTTTAAAATTACCTTTGTAGTTAATAAACTTATTTCTTGTTCATTTAAAAACCCAGTTTGTGCAATTCACATCTGGGGGCAGGGGGGCAAAGAGCTATTCATAACTCTCTCCACACTGAGGGACAGGCCAAATTTTTATTAACTGGTGCTGTGCAGATCTTTCTATACAGTGCAAGACAATATTATTTTGGGTGTATACCCCAAAGGAAGTGTGCATGTGAGTGCTGGCCATTCTCCTAGCTAAGTCTTCTCACACACAGCTGATTTCAGTCTGTGTGTGTGTGTGTGTGCGCGCGCACGTGCGCTAAAGAAGGCTTGAGGGCCTGGCATACCATAGACAGGGTGAGGAAGCCCAGGGTGGGGGAATAGACGGGCTCAGTGAGACCCCAGCACAACAAGTAGCATCCCGGATGCGGGGATCCAACCCATCACAGCCTGTTTTAAGGTAATAAAGAGTAGGGAGAGTAATTTAAAAGCTGTACATTTATAAGCAGAGTTTGTAATTTCATTGCAAATTGTGGGTTTAAAGCTCATGCAGGTGCCAAAATCCAGTGACTTACAATCATTTTGGGAGTTTGCAATACTGCCTTCCTCTGGCTACCCAGCAGTAACTCCCTTTCCTCACAACTACCTTGCAGGCTGAGGGAGTTGCTAATCTATCCCCTCTCCTGTATCCCACCCCCATCACTATCTTCTGCACCTCCCTCAACTTCCCCACATCCTCCTTTACCCCATTCCCCAGCAACCTCTAAATCTGCCTTCTGCACCAGTGCCCTTCACCCCTTCAGTCTCTTCTGCTCCTCACAATCCCGGGGTCCTGCTAGCTCCCTAAACCACAGTGGCAGACATTTTGCCTATGGGCATGGCTTCAATCTCACTGAAAACAGGGAGGTGGCTGCCGACTTTATTAAGACTACAGACCATATGCAGATAGACTATAGAGAAATGGTGGCCATCTTGCTCGCTTCAGCCCTCTTGACTATAAAAGGAGGTGGTGCCATTTTGAATAAGGGAAGATTTATGAGTTGACAGCCTTTCATCATGTTTTCATGAGACAGATAAACCCCCAAAATTGGTGGAGTCACACTAACATCACGAGAGTTAGCAATATGAGTATATAAAATACTGACACACATCTCACACACTGCCTTAAGAGAACTCTAGCAGGGGTTAGAGCGATCAATTATGGAAGTGCTGATCATATGACAAACCATCAGCTTGCATAGGCTTCTTTCAATGTATATAGTCTAATCAAAAGTAAATATAATGGGCTAGATTCCTAGCTTATATAAATAAACATAGCTTCACGGAGGCCTAATATATTGTTTGAGGAGAATGAAAGTACCTCTTCTTATGACCACAAGAAATTTGTTTCTAATATTTAATTACTCATACTAATGTCATTTTAAGCCTTTTCCCCAGGCACTGATAGCTTCAGGATTACGTTACATGCTGATTTAAATTGTATCCTACTGATGTTCTTACATGGCTGTCATCACTGTAGTATCCTAGCACCTTCCAGAAGTTCATTGAACAAGATGACTAGCATCTGTCATGGGTGCTTCTCTCTCTCTTCCTCTGCCAAAGGAGAAATCGTATAGGTATTTTTCTTTTCTTTTTTATTTAATCTGCTTATACAGTATTAGCAAAGCAAGACTGAAGAAGCGTGCCTTGTCTTTGAAAAGAAAGGTGGTAAGATTTAGGATGGTTCTTAATGCAGGTGGGAGTTCATTCCACTGTCTCAGTCAGGTCCCCAAGATAGCTCTGTTTCCTGTACAAATGGGCTAAACCTTTGATATGGGCAGCTCTATTGTCCTAGAGGAATGAAGCTACCAAATACAGTGCTAGAGCTTTGGGCCACATTTTAGGTATTCTTGGCCAAAATCACTGAGTGCCTTGGAAATGAAGACCGAGACCTTGAATTTGACTTAATATTCTGTGGAAAGCCAGTACAGAAGCCAGAGAGTGGAGGACAGGTGTGATGTGCTTGTGTGAGTTCATTATGGCTGAGGAAACAGGCTGCTGTATTCTATATTACCTGGAGTTTCCTAAGGGATGAGGGCTACATGCCCAGGTAGACAGCATTGCTGCAGTCCAGTAGGAGGTGACAAAAGCACACATAACTGAGGCCATCTAAGGATAGAATATAGTTTCCTGGACAATCATAGATGTAGCTATATGAGAGCATAACATGGGTGGAAGAATCCAGAAGTATTTTTAAACAGCAGACAGAAATGTTCAGTTGTGGTTGCATACCTTCAACCAATGGAGATGGCACCATGGCCAAAAATTCCTCCTCGTGCTTTCCTAGGCCGATCAGCATAGCCACAGCTTCAACCAGCTGTTCTTCATCCATGAGCTGATTTTATACAAGCATTGGTCCATTTTAGTGACAAAGACAGCTTGGTGATAACAGAGAGGAACTCCAAAATATGCAGCTGTGCACCAGCATCCTCACATAATTTGTTTGTACATAATAAAATGTTAAGTATGGTGAGGGGTTCCATGCTTTGATAAAGACACATAGACAATTTGCTCTTAAAACACTGACTGCATATTGTATAAAATGGTACTGCATCATTTTGTTTCAATAAATGTCAAAACATTTATACTATAGTATATAATATTAAAAGCAGTATTTTAATATAATACTATGGAGAATGTGATAGATATCCTTATTATTTTGTATGCATATTCTTTGTATCTCAATTTACCTGCTTGATATTATTCTGGTTGACTGCAGGGAGTTAAATCAAAGGAGGCTGAAAGAGGAGGAAAAAGGAGGAGTTGAAACAATGACAGAGATACGGTATCTTCTGGGGGAATTCCAAAGGTCCTTAAGGTAACAATGTGTGAGCTAGTCAGTAAGAAATTCCTACCCTGGCTAGCGACAGCAGGTAACAGGCCTGTTTTCCCAAGGTGAGAGCCTAAGATCAAAAGAACATTAAGCTGTTAAAAACTGCCTAGAGGAAGAAGAGAAGAGACATGGGGAGATAGAAGAAACTTCAGAGGGAGAGTCTGTCATTCCCTTTCCAGAGTTAGGCAGAACCTGCAGCAAGACTGGAAATAAGGCAGGTACTCTGCAGGATGTGTGCGACAACTGGACTCAACTAAGCTTTGAGAGAGGTGATGAGCTGTAGGTAGGACCCAGGCACACAGACCTTTTAGATTATAAACCTTTCCTCCATGCTTGCTATGTACCTTTGGGAGAATGGTCAATATGGCAGTAAAAAGTCATTGTAGAGGGTTGTAGTTTACTGAGCACTCCCACATGGCGAGTTCACTTTGCAGGTATACGGCCTCTATTAGCCGCCCTCTCTTGCAAGCTCCTTAAGAATGCCAAAGTGTCTCTCGTATGGCTAACAGCACCCGCATCTAGGACTAGCTGAATAGCAGAAGTTCAAACAATCCTCAGAGAGTCCATAATGATCAAACAAAAGTTCATACTTACCAATGATTCTTCTGCCACATGTGGAGCTCTTCCTCTGTCTCAGTCTACTCCATGCAAAGTCCTAGTCCTTTCTGGCTGACACTCAGCCCTCTGACCACAGCTTCCTTCTCCTGCTAGACACTTCCTGCAGCTTCCTGTAGGTCTTTATAAGGAATCACCTGATGCAACCTATGTGTGCCTCTTTAGTAATCAGGATTGGCTAACCTCAGCCCTACACACCTTAAGGGGCAAGCCACCCTGTTACAGTTACTCTAATCAGCTGCTGTTCACAGGCTCCTAGAGAGGAGTGTTTTGCAAGTACCAACTGCAGCTGGGGCTGTTATGGTAACATGATTGGCAACAGGGGGGCTGCTACCACAAGATCCAGTCTTAGAGTAGAAGAACTGCCATGTTCCACTCAAAGAGAGTTAAAAGGTACTGAAACCTGCCACCCAGGGTACTCGTGAGGGCCTGCAAGGGTGTATGTGGCATTGTTCACCCTGTGGCAGGACAGTGGGAATCAGGGAGGAGGAATAGGGGAAGTAGGGGGTATTGTGACCTGGTGATCCAGTCTAAAGTGGGGTGAACCATGGAGTTCCATGCTGGAAAGAGTACAGGTAGAAGCTGTGAACTTGGAAAGAGTGGGAGAGAGATCATAGGTGCAGCTTGCCCCTGAGCCATCACAAATACACAAGTTAAATGTTACATTTTGACACTACTGAAACTGATTTTTTTTACATTATTGAAATGAATCAGGGAAGTTAAAATGATTTGTTTTAACACTTTCCCATAGAAAACTTCATCAAAATAGACAGGTTCCTGCAAAACGTTTCAAGTTTGACAAAACTGCATTTTCCAACAGAAAACTGTTTAGTTTTGAACATTTTTCAACCAGCCCTACAGATTTGTGATAATACCTAGCTCTTTTTATTAATATTTTATACAAAGTTTGTCATTTGGAGATATCGATGTGCTTTATAGTGAAGGTTAAATATCCCCTAAGCACTTGACAATGCTGTCACAGAAAAGCAGCCTCCATCACAGGTGTTATTTTGTTTCAGAATTCAAGAGAACTAAGTGCCTCTCTGTGGTCCACTTGTACTATCAATCTTACCACTCTGGATGTTATAAAGTGGCTATGTTCAAGTTCCTCATAATGGCTATGACCCAAAGCCAACTGAATTCAATGGAAAGAGTCTCATTGATTTTGAATCAAGTTCTATATGTTTCACCGCAGACTCTTGGGTAACATGGCAAAGGGATTCACTCTGGATCATAAAATTTTAATGAGGAAAGTAAATACCGGTTACCATACAAAAACATGAGAATGGAATTCTACACCATTCTCCATCCCAGAGTCCTCAGGGGAACTCAGACATAGGAATAGTGACATTTTTCCTTGAGTTAGATATAAAAATATACTTTCTCAAGAAGCTGACAAAATACATGCTTTGCTGCTATTACGGTCTTGAGTCCAGGGCAGTGGTGGCAGAACTCAGGAGGTGTGGGTTCATTTGCCAGATCTACCATGGACTTCATGAGTGACCTTATACAAGTCTCTAGAGCTCAAATCCACAAAGATACTTAGATTCCTCACCCCAGATGTAGGTGCTTGTAGGGATATTAAAGAAGGTTTATATTAAACATGGTTTATATGAGAAATGATTTATTGATTTATTGTAAGTTAATACTTTATAACTTAAGGTTTATGTTAGAAGTAAATTTGTGATGATTTATTGATTTATTGTTAATTGATACTTTATAACTTAAGGTTTATGTTAGAAGTAAATTTGTGATTCCCAACATTTAGCCTCTAACCTACAAGCCACCAGCTGTGTCTGTGTAAAGCCTGCTCAAAGAGATACTTGGTATAAAACTTGTTAAGCTTAAAGAAATTCTTTGTATAAAACTTGTTAAACATTAATTATCTCTAAGTAAGCCAAAACAGTAGCTGTTATAGTGTATAAATAGAGACCCCCACCCTCTGTAAGTTTTCATCTCACTTTATCTTTGCTTGTTAAAAGACAGGGAGTCTCACATAAATTGGTAACATCCCAAAAAGTAAAGAGACAGTGAAATAGATGTGATTAAAATAGAGAATGTATGTGAATGAA
Organism: Mauremys reevesii; assembly: GCF_016161935.1. Lineage (NCBI taxonomy): Eukaryota > Metazoa > Chordata > Testudines > Geoemydidae > Mauremys > Mauremys reevesii. The sequence continues at coordinate 97,917,845 of NC_052627.1, read as the reverse complement.
TGGTTAGGGAGTACCAGCCTGAAAAATTCAGTGTCGGCTGAAGAAGGTGTCAAGTGGGATCAACCAGATGACTCCCGGAGGGCAAACTGGAATCCACCCACCACACCTCAAAGGAAGGAAAAACAAAACATCTAATAACATGAAGCCAGCCACCTGCTGATTGATTTAGCAACAGCAAAATAAAGCAACTCTCATAAACTGACATAGGAATAAATTCCTATAAAACTGGTCTCTAAAGACTAAGGACTTTGAGTCTATGGTTCTGCTGCCAGCCTCCAGGCAGGGCCGGCTCTAACATTTTTGGCGCCCCAAGCAAAAACAAGGAGCGCCGCTCCCCTCCGAGTGTCACGCCGCCCAAGGCCCCGCCCCCGAGCGGCGCCCCGCCCAGTCCCCACCCTGAGCATTGCCCTGCCCAAGTCCCCGCCCCCTGAGTGTCACGCCGCCCAAGGCCCCGCCCCCGAGTGGCGCCCCGCCCAGTCCCCACCCTGAGCATTGCCCCACCCAGTCCCCACCCTGAGCATCGCATCGCCCAAGTCTCCGCTCCCTCCAAGCTTCTTGTCGCCCAAGTCCCCGCCCCCCCAGCGTCGCATCGCCCAAGTCCCCGCCCCCCCAGCGTCGCGTCGCCCAAGTCCCGCCTCCCAAGCGTCGCGTCACCCAAGTCCCCGCCCCCCCCAGTGTTGCATAGTGCCGCCCAAGTCCCCGCCGCAGCCGAGCACCGCCCAAGTCCCCGTCCCCCCAAAACGGCACCACGCCTCCTAAACCCCGCCTCCCCCCAGCGCCGCCTGGCAAACAAAAACACAAACAAACCCCGAGTGCCGCCCCCTCCCAAGGTACCGCCCCAAACACGTGCTTGGTAGGCTGGTGCCTGGAGCCAGCCCTGCCTCCAGGAGCATCAGATGCATCTGACATAGACGCGGCTCCATCCTCATGACCAAGATACCTGGCCAGTAACTTGGCATGAGCAACATCTAGGCTGGTAACTATAACATCTATAGAACCTGAATGAATGATTGTGTGAATGAATGTGTGTGTGTGTGTATGTATGTATAAGGAATAAGTAGTAATAGAAACAAGAAGAAAAACATTGTTTTTGTTTTGTTATGGTATTTACAATAAATGTGGCATCATTGCCTTATCCTCTTAATAAGATCCTGCTGGTTTTTATTATATTGGTATAACATGCTTACATTCCAGTTTTAGGCATCTATGTGATCCACAAAACCTTTGCGTGGCTGCTGCCTAGGTCCCCAAACTCACTCAGTGCCTAAAGTTTTACTGTAAAATTTCCCTAGGCACCTAAATTTCTGCCTCTGCACACGTGCATTGCTAGCTCATTCTAGGTGCCCAGAAACATGAGCCCCAATCCAATCCTTAAACCAGGGAAAGTGGGCATTCCCCTTCCTATCGTGCCTGTGAGGCCTGATCCAACAAGTTTGCTTTGATCACACCTACTGGATCAGTCTTCATTCAAGATCCCAAAGAGGAAGGGGTGCCTGCTTTATAACTTTTAGCCTAATGGTTAGAGCAATCAGCTGGGATGTGGGAGATCCAGGGTCAATTCCCTCCTCTGAGAAAAGTGTTCTAATCAATGGACTACTGGCTATTCTAGTGCATGGGTGCTTCAATCTCTCCTGTTAAAGCTGTTCCACTTTGGATTAATACTTCAATTGCCCGGCATCTAAGGCACTCAAGCTGAGAGCTGGGCCACCCAGCTTCCAGTCCCCCGTCTCCAGTAACTATTTACCACCTCCACCTCTTCTGGCTTTCATAACAGCTAAAATGCCGAACGCTAGGGGAGGGGTTCCCTGCTGTGGATTGCAAGCAGAGATGGGTGCCTCCCTGCAGCCTAGACTAAAGCCATGTCTATACTGCCCCGTCCCCCCACCCCAGTTCAGACTACAGGGGTATAAATAAGAGTGTGCACCAAAGTGCTGCACTGTAACTCACCTGTGTGGACGCTGTAGCCACAAACTAAGAGGTTCCTAGTTTGCATTAATGTGATCCTTTCGAGCTAGGATTACACTAACGCAAAATGGGAAGCTTTTAGTTCACTCCTGCAGCATCCACATGGGGGAGTCACAGCACAGCACTTTGTAGTCCAAACTGTAAAGCAACTTAGACAAGCCCTTAGGCACCTAACTTCATGAGAGGGACAGGGCTTAGGACACACCTTTCTCATTGACATCTCCCATTGGTTAGTCTAGGCAGCTCCCCACCTCCTGTGCTACCTTTTATTTGGATCCCATTCTTAGGTGTCTATCTCTCTCCATTCATTGTACAGGGAGCCTAAGCAACTAACTCAGGGTTTGTGGATCCCATTGTTGTTCCAGTGATTTTTTAGTTGCCTGAAAGTTAGGCATTGCAACTCCTGACTTCCTTTGTCTATCTGGCCCTATGTGCCTCCATTCACTATTGGTAAAATTGGGGGGGAAAATCTTCTCATATTCTGTGTCTATTTAAATTGTAAACCCTTTTAGCTACAGACAGTTTCTTACTATGTATTTGTAAGACATTTAGCGCAATGGGGCCTCTATATACAGTACTATCATCCGTGTAATAAATAATAGCATTATTAAAAGGTAACCCTCTTTTCCCCCCAATCACTTGGGTGATAATGCCAAATTAAATATTTTGTCCCATTAGATACTACTTCCAGTTTGTTTTTAAAGAACTGTAAGAATATAGTGATGCCACAGCTTGGTTGCCATGTAAACATTTTTTCTAGCACAGCCCAATTTTAGCACCCTATGTGAAAGAGAGTAAGTTTGTACATAAGAGATTTTAAAAATCCACCACATCAAAGTACCTAAGCTACGGGGAACTCTGTTAAAATCAATTTTCTGTTTCTAGATGCTATAGGACATACAATCTTCTACTTTGGCTATTCTCTAAGGAAAAGCAGATATGCCATTACTAGAGTCAGCAGGGAGTATCAGATACTGACGTGTCATCAGTATACGGACATTTAAACTGTGAATAGTCAACCTAAGGGCAGCACATAAATAATGAAGGGATGCCAAAATGAAGTCCAGATAAACTCAACACTGAATGGTAAAACTCTTTTATACTTCTTCTTTCATATGGTGATAGTGGCACAATGAAAGCAATGGAATAACTACAGTTGGATCTTAAAGTTTCTTATCCAGTCCAGAGCAGAGGGGGTAGCCATGCCAATAGCTGTGGCACCTCCAGGATGCACATAGATTGGACAACTGTCCATGATGTGTACAACTGTTTCCACCACACCACAGTCACAGTTTGGCGATTCCCTCACTTTCCAGCTCTGGAGTATGTATGTGATGGGTTGGACCCCTTGGGAAGCCACTTGATGTGCTGAGATACCACTGAGTTTACCTGTTCTGCCAGCATGGCCCCACTTTAACCTGTCTTGCTGACCCAGGTTCTTAAAACCTCCTCTAACACACACACACAGGCAGGGCCACACCCAGCTTCAGATCAGTTCTGGGAAAATTCAGCTTAAGGGACTTGCTCCAGCACTCAGATGTCCACATCCCTAGGAGTGCAGATCCAAAAATATATTATGAAATTTGCCCCTCTATCAATATGGAGAGAGGTGTGCACACTTCTTACCCCCCACCCCAGTAAGAAATTACAGAAACTGGGTTTAATAATAAACAAAACAAATTTTATTAACTATAAAAGGCAGATTTTAAGGGGTAAAAGGGATAACAAACAGAACAAAGCAGATTACTAAGCAAATGAAATCAAACACACAAACTAAGCTAGTTGCACTAAATAAAGTGGTTACATCTAGTATTTCTCACCTTACATATTGTTGCAGGCAGTTTGCAAAGCTTCTATGGTTCAGAGTTCCAGTTATATTCCTTTTCAGACTGGACCCCGTCTCAGTCTGGACTTCCCCCTTGCCTTCCCTTTTGAAGTCTTTCTTCTTGGGCAGACAGGCCATGGAGAGGAGGAGTGCTGTTTGCCTTCCTGCCCACCCTTAAATAGGATTTACATAAGGTGGGAATCCTTTGTTTCCCAAACTTGACTCCCACCTTCCCTTACAGTGGAAAGTCACTGATGGGCCATCCACCCTGTCTGGCTTCTCCATTGTTGCACCTGAAATGTTAGCAGTGGGTGTTACACAAAAGTACCATAGCTGAAATACTGATACATAGTCAATATTCCTAACTTCAGATACAGAAATGATACAGGCATACAAATTGGATAATCGCATTCAGTAAATCATAACATTTCCAATGATATCTCACATTAGCCATATGGCATAAAGTATATCTCAGTTATGTTATATTCATATAATAAACATATTTTCATAAAGAATATGGAATGACACGTGACAATGTAAACTGTCCACGTCAGGTGCAGATATGGTTTAGAGCTGTCCATATGCACAGGGGGAGGAGAAGCCTAGCATTTGCACAGTTGAGTCATTGATTAGATTTTTGTTTGGTACATAGGCAGCTGCCCAGGCTTCAGACCATCTTCTGTGAACATCCTCACCTTCCGCAAGGAGGACTGTGGCAAGAGACCAGAAGAGTTTTCTTGATTTTACTTGGTGAAAGGGGGGTGTTATAGGTCCTGGTAGAGTGGTAGTATGGTCTTTGCCATGATCTTTATTTATTCCCCAACAGTCACATTTTCTCATCGGATATTTGCTTATGCAATGTTAGCCAGTACCGATAGCCATGGAAGTGGTGTTGATGTAAGGGTGCCGCAGCGCTAATTATATGAAGAGCTGTGTTAATTTTGGTGTCCACTAAAACAGTGTCTGGGCTTTCACTCCACAGTGGGGCACTGTGTTCCACTCTGGAATGGGCCAGGGTGTGTGTCAATATTCAGAACATGCAGTTGTCACTATCCCAAGATGCTCCTGCAAGCTTCTGTATGATGTTGACGAAGGAACATTGTGTAGAGGTCAAGCATAGGAGTTTATTATGCACAGCGCTGGTGGAGTGTCACCTTGCTTATTAGGTTCAGAGACACTGTCAATCAATTGATTACAATAGAATATATGGATTTTCCATGGGTGGGGGAAAGTGACGGGGTTGGCAGTTCCACACCCCGGGATAGGTCTAGCCGCAAGACAAGATAGCACATTAGCCAATGGTTAACAGGTTACATAATGTCTCCGCCCATGCTCTCAAGTTAGCAAGTTAACAATTAATACTTTGATAAAATGTTATTAGTATAAAATATATATGTTGAATTCTGATTTAGGATCCATAAGAATGGGGTAGCTCCTCTGATTGTCCAGCAAATACATTCCTAGGGGTTAAAACAAAGAAACAGTGAATGTATATGGCAATAAAGTTTGTCTCCTTTGTGTTTCAAGGCAGGCATTGGTCCCTGGGAAAGGGAGGTGGGAGGATGCCATATCTTATACTGACATGTGCCAAACTTTCATAAACTCAAGGTTGGATCTGTGGGAAGAATGTCTCCCTACAGAAGAAACTAAAAACCGAAACAGGGCTTCTTTGTTCAATCTGCAACTTTGAATAAGACACAATTATTTAGTTCTCAGCTCCAACACCTGGCAATTTGCTGACTCAGTTTATTTTGGCAAAGCAAGATTATCTTTTGTTTATTCTGCTCCTTTTAGCTAATCACTATTTGCTAGGCCTCTGGTCCCTTGACCAAATTCCTGACATTGGGTCTGGAAAAGAGCTGGCACAATCCATATACCTGGTTGTTATATAAAATGCACGTGGATTTTAACCCTTCAGTTGACCCTAGCCTTCATTTTCCTTTTTGTTTGTTCAAGGCGGCAATGGTATGATCCAGGGTTATCCCCAGGCAACACAGATTATGATTGTGCATCAACAGTGACCCACAAAAATTGATGTTTAATTTCTTCTTGACCTGGGTATTACTCAAATGGAAAGCTGAGACCACTGTTTTTCAGGCATTTGGCTTGAAATAGGTTTCTAGTGCTTTTGGATCCTGTTCTAGAACCTTTTCTGAGGTTTCAAATGAGGAAGACTGAGTAGCCAGCATGATGTCATCTGCGTACGTGAACTTGTGGGAGGACATTGGTGGAATATCGCTGGTATATAGGTTGAAAAGTGCTGGAGCTAGAATGGAGCCTTGCAGGAGTCCATTGTTCAGTCTTCATGGACTGTTGCTCAGTGATCTTTTATACTAAACCTCCTATATTGAGAAAATGGAAGTGTATGGAGAAGTTAGACAATCCTAGATCTGCATGGAAAAATGCCATTGAAGGATTGAGAACTCTCCTCTGTTTATGCTAGTTAAATCTCTGGATTCATTGGATCACTCCCTTTGCATTTTTATGACCTCATGACATATTCTGATGGATTCCTGATTGATGGTCAATGAATCCCTTTCACTTTGTGCAACCCTACATTAATCCCATTGCACAAAATATGTCCAATGAGCACAACCCTGGACCTTCCAAAATACCTGATTGCCTTGTTAATTGATGCCATTACTGTTGGCCTCAATTTATTTTGGGTAGGATTGTGTATGTAGGTAAAGAATGAGATTTATTAATTAGAAAATATACTCCATGACAATGAGAGAAAAATCTTTACTGTACCTAACAAAAGCATTGGGCAAGAAACAGTAGGAAAGGGGGGGGAAAAAAACAATTCAATGCTTCTCAAAATTCTAATCTGATAAGGACCTACTTTTGAGACTAACTCCGTTATTTTGAAAATCCTGGACAAAAACAGTCTCAGCATTGAGAATGGACACCAGTTCAAAAACAGATTATGAAATCTCATAGTCTCTATAATATTCTCTTTGTGGATTATAACACCAACATAGAAATTTCTATCAAATGCACAAGGAAGACCAACATAGCTCCTTTCGAAAGAAAGAAAGAAAGAAAGAAAGAAAGAAAGAAAGAAAGAAAGAAAGAAAGAAAGAAAGAAAGAAAAACTTTTGTGAGTTTATGAAACAGCAATGCCTTCCTTGGTAGAAGTATTGTTTGCATTTTGGGTTAGGGTCCTTCCTCCCCTCAAGAACAAACAGGTTTTGCAGCCAGAAGTACTCATTTAGCCACAAAAAGTTGATTTTGTTCCTTGGATAAGAAAAAAGAGCTTCCTGTTTCACCAAAGCTCGAACGTCACCGTATTTGTAACAAAAGGCATTGTTAGCTGACCACCCTCAAATTCACAAAAACAGCATCATCAAAATACTAGTGTCCGTGAGCAGTTTTTTTATAGAGCCAGTACTGGTAGTTTCTGCCTATCACCTTGGGTCCCAATCCTGCAGCCATTTAAGCATACAGGCAATATAACTCACATGAGTAGACCCATTAAAGTTAATGGGACTACTCACATAAATAAAGTCATGGACATGATTAAGTGTTTGTAGGACTGGTGATATAGTGAAATTCAGCTCCACTGAGAGCTTGCTATTGACTTTAGTGGTGCCAGGATTTCATAGCATATGAGTGCCTGATCCAAACCCAATTAAATCAATGGAAGACTTCAATAGGCTTTGGATCAGGCCCTATGTGCATTTCACACACCTGCATTCTTTCCTTATATGGATACCCTGGCAGCAATCAAGCCACTTGCTGTTTTTCAGCACTGGCCCTTATTCCATTCACAGCATGTGACCTCACCAGTTAATTAAAAAAAAGAAGAAATGTACTACATAGTCTGGTTTACCAATCCATCACTGTAAAATCAGTTTGGACAAAATCCCAGTACTTAACGTCAATAATAACCATGCATCCTGTATTGCTTTTATGTTAACAGATATGGCCTGTACAATATTCTTATTGAAAATAAAATTAAATGCTTTGGTAACTCCTGAGTTATTATTGTCAACATCGTTGCCATAATACCCATAGCTGATTTTTTTAACATATAGTCACAGAATGTTCACTAGGGGCAGTATTATATGTAGCACAAAGGAGGGTCTTGAGCTGGGAATTGTGCGTGGGATGGAGTCAGACAGTGAGAGGAAACAAGTGGCTGGCCATTGACATTATAGATGGATGGCACGAGCATACCAGATTTCATTCTCCTTTTCCACTTACACCTGCAAAAAGAGCACATGCATTACCCTGAAGTTCAATATTCTTCTCAGGACCTTGAAGTCATCTTTGATTTTATTGACTCTCTATTTACTCATTTGTTTCTTCTTGGATGAAATTTGTAGAAATTCACCAGCATTCTTCATGATACACTCGTCCCTTATTGCACCCATCCTTTGACCTGGCACTCAAGCAGCAGTATATAATTTCATCTCTGTGTTGCAAGTTTCTTTGGACATATTCTTCACTATGGAATCAAAGTTCTAGGATCATTACCCATTTGTATGGTTAACGTATGGCTTAGAGAAATGTGGAGAGCTCATTGGAGTGATGTAATGGAGCAATGTGTATAGCATGTGTGACCTGTGACAATGGAGAGAGAGATATTATGACACAAGGAAACATAACGAACATGTGTTCTTGCAAAGGTATTGCCTGTGCTCCTGCCTTTTAACTCAACAAGGTCCAAATGTGTGAAAAGGACCCAAAATGAGAAATGCAAAAACATCATTCATGCAGGAAACTGGAAATGATGCAAGATTCTTAACTTTCATGGGACTGTCTTCCTATAACCTCAGTTTCTTGATGGTTTATTTTAGATGCAGATAATTTTCAGCAATAAAATAGAGAAGACGTGAAATGTATGTGGTATCTAGGGAACTTTGGGACTGAAATGAGGCCTGTCACTCAAATGAGATATACTTGAGAGATATGTTGATGCTCCGTCTTAATGTTCCCCTGACAAAGCACAATAGCATCTAAAGGAGGGTCATGCCCTCCCCAACTGGAATCATCCCTTCTAGGCATTGTTGGCAATATTGAAACTCCCCTCTTAGAGGGGACCCAGCATTAGTATCCTGTTTCTTCCTGTATAATTGTAATGAGAATGGGTTCTTTTTATGATTTTCTCTTCTACCAAACCCACAGAAGACTAGCTATAATTTGACCCATAATGTAATATCTACTTCAATAGGTTAGAAAATATAAAAATATGAAAGCCTAAGTATTCTGCATTGATAATCATATCTTTTTTTTTTTTTTTTTTACTATCTGGAAGTGGGTATCCTTGCTAGCTATTTAATTTTAAGGGCCATGAGGGATATGTGGATTTTCTTGATCTTGCCAGTCACCAACGACCCAAGCTTGTCATTGCACTTATTTTAAGCAGGAGACATTAGTTATGCAATTAAGGCCAAATCCTTCAGTCCTCACTCAGACAAAACTCCTGTTGCAAGGATTTAGCCTATTTCACTCACAAAACATTTCCACGGAGGAGTCCAAACATTTACAGGGAAAGGATAATAGGAGTAATGTCACAGTATGTGTGTGAGATGTTTGTTTTAACTTGTAGGCTTTTCAATTCCAGTTCTTTAATTGCGATGGAAAACATCATAAAAAAGAAAAACATAAAAAGGAAATTAAAACTGAAAGGTTTATATTTTCTTCATTGCACATATGATCATTTCAAACATTCCCTCCATTGCTGGAAATGGGCTGCCTTCAGGGAGAGCATATAATTAGAATAAAGAAAAGCTCATTGCTACCAGTCTCTTCGTGCAATGCTTACAATTGGCTTGTTGGCAATGGACTGTTAAATAGAATGCATTAAAAGCACTAACCATAATGGGGGGTAGCAGTGTGATTGTCATAATGTCAAGATCCAGTAACTTGATTGTTAAATCATTCATTTAGGGGAGGAAAACTGTTGAGATAAAATTTCTTTAAGATGTGACGAGTATTCAGAAAACTGATATACTGAATTCCATAACAAAACATGTCATGATTACAAAAATCTTGTTCTTAAAAAAAGACAAGTCAAGGAAACAAGTTATAATAATTCTGACAGCAAATTTTAAATGCATTTTATATAAAATGACTGGACTGTGACAGTTATGTTAATACTTTTGTTTCATGCCGTTTTGAAAATGAAACAATACACTGTTTTCTCAAAACTCCATCTTTCATTTCCCCCAATCATTCATTCTCTTCCTACTGTAATTATGAGACAATCACTGTTCTAATGTTAATTGGTAGCGTCAGAGACAATTGGAGCTGGCAACTCTCCATAATAAACAGCAAAATACTCTCTAAGCTGTTGTTTATGGAGAAGAGCAAGATTATCTTTATATAAGGAAAATCTCATTAAAGGACAAACTGCTTTTAGACCAGCAACATAGGTCTTGAGGATTTGGTCCTACTAATTTGTCAGTGGGGCAGAACACAGCTTCTATAATTATCCTGTGCTCCAAAGAGTGAGGATCTGTAGATTCATGTGCCTACCACATCCTTGATGGGTCGTTGACGTCAATGGGATTTGGATCATGCACAATGTGCAGATCTCCCACTGAAGGGACTGGAAGATCTACATATGCAGTTTGAAGGAACTGACCTAAGGTTTGACCAAATGTGGTAGGGAGTAGTAGGAAATAAAAGTGCTTGACTATTCTTTTATCCTTCACTTTTGTTTCCATCTCCTTCATTTAATGTTACCTGTTTCTCCATACATGATGCAGTAACCGCCTATTCCTGAGTTAGCTGATCAAAAAAACATAGCATGGGCCATCTTCAATGCTAACTAGATACTGTCAGTATTCTGTACCTTTCCAAACCTACATCATCTTCACATAAGAAATAAACAGCACCATCTGGTCATGTGGCCAAAAGGTAACCAAACTCTCCCTCCAATTGGAATTCACTTTTTTATCTGCAGTTCCCCTTTAGCACCTTTCCCCACTTTGTGCTAAATTTATGTTTGCAGAGCCAAGCTAGCATTTTGTTAACCACATTGAAATGAATGAAGTTTGGCTTGTAACAGCAAATTGTTTCCCCCCAGCTAAAGAAAACGCAATATCCTCCTGTACTGCTTTATATAGAAAACTGTAGCTATGACTCTGCATTCTCCTGGAATTGATTCTAAGTAGGATAAACCTCATCCTCAAACTTAATTGTCTTTTTAAATAATGCTCTGTGGAAAAGGCCCACTCAATAAGAAATGCACATGCAGGAATAAATCACTATTTTAAAACATGATACATTTTAAACTTGTATTTTTAAGTCCAAGGGGGGAAAAAAACTTTGAAATTCCAGTAATGTTCCCAAGGAAAAGTTTCCAATACCATGCACTCTCTCAGCTTTGGAACCTTTGTCATCATTACCTTCTTCTGTAGCCTTATAGAAGTGAAATTAATACTGGATTGGCAATACATGCTTACAGCCGGGATTTGGACACTCCAGTTTGCTGAACCCTATTCATCATATACAATAGAACATGCAGTGACGAGTTAAAATCTGGGGACTTACAAAGCCAATACTTCCCGTAGGAAATAAACGTTCCTTTCATAGAATCATAGAATATCAGGGTTGGAAGGGACCTCAGGAGGTCATCTAGTCCAACCCCCTGCTCACAACAGGACCAATCCCCAACTAAATCATCCCAGCCAGGGCTTTGTCAAGCCTGACCTTAAAAACCTCTAAGGAAGGAGATTCCACCACCTCCCTAGGTAACCCATTCCAGTGCTTCACCACCTTCCTAGTGGAAAAGTTTTCCCTAATATCCAACCTAAACCTCCACCACTGCAACTTGAGACCATTGCTCCTTGTTCTGTCATCTGGTACCACCAAGAAGAGTCTAGATCCATCCTCTTTGGAACCCCCTTTCAGTTAGTTGAAAGCAGCTATCAAATCCCCCCTCATTCTTCTCTTCTGCAGACTATACAATCCCAGTTCCTTCAGCCTCTCCTCATAAGTCATGTGCTTTTCCTTTTGTAACATCCTTTATGACTCTGGCTGTTTTCACATACACTTAGGCAACCATGATTAACTTCAGTGAGTTTGCCTAGGTGTGAAAGCAGAATCTAATTGTTAATAACATAGAACTTGATTGAAGAGCACAGTTGGACCACTTTAGATTTTAGCAATGTATTGCTTCACTTGGTGTCCAAATTATAGTTCAGCTACATTTCAGCAAAGATGCAACTTGTTGCCATGACAGCAGCTGAAGGAAGCTATATTGACAAAAGAGTTCTGCATTCCACATAAAGGATGGGTTAGGTGTTAAAACAGACAAAAGGATAGTAAGTGGCTTCAGACCGAAGCATTCTATAAATGCCTCTAAACCAGATGAGTAAGGATGTTTGCCCTCTGCCAGTACAGTAGAGAGAGCACTGTCTATGCCAAGTCTTTGACACTGCAAATCTCCAAAAGGCCACCACTTATATAGGCTCTGTAAACACCATCTGTGTATGCTGAGAAAACATTTCCAGAAATAAATGAGTCATATGCCAGATCTCTATATTTGTTAGCAACATGGATGATAGGTTTGTGGAGAATGATATAACAGGGTGCTACCCTAGAATCCACCCCAGGTTTTACAAAGTAATCCATGTATATAACTGGACAGGACAAATTGTGATTTGGTTTATTTTCAGGAAGACAACCAGCGGTCATTCCAGGTGCCTCCAATAACTTGCTTGCTTCTTACTTCAGTAATGAGTTAGTGTATCCATTAGGGACTCTCGTGACCCCTCCATCCTACCTCATGTTAGATAGTTAAATTGAAAGCACTCAATACATCCAAACCCTTGTATTTTACTGAAAAGCTCATACCCTGCAAATGTATCAGTGACTTAGAGGGCTGGTAAAGTCATTTATATTCAAAAAGTTCTCTGCCCTGAACTAAACAGATTACAAACCAAACACAGGAGGCAAGACTATAACCCACAAATTATGTCAAGCCAAGGCATTGCCTAGTTAAGATATGAGACATGCCAAAACCTACTCAGCATGGTTGAATGGTATATACTGTAACCAGTACATGCAAGTCTCATTTATCATCTCTATTAAAATAGCCCAACAAAGATAAAGGACTTCATTATGTTAGGCATTGTACTAACATGTAATACAAGATAGACTCTGCCCAAAAATATGTTAATCTAAATAGACAAGAAAGACGAGAGAAACAGTGGCACAGAGAGGTGAAGTAACTTGCCCAAGGTCATAGAGTAGGGCAGCAGCAGCGGGTCCTGTCCACTGGACCACTCCACCTCTCATGTTCCCCACCCTGAATGTCCTAATCCCTTCCTTTACTCCTAAAATGTGTCAAAACTTTTGTTAGACTGTAAAATCAAGCTCATTTGGATTTCTAAAGTATTTTAATACTGGGTATTTTATTTTTAATATTGATACCATACTTCTATTGTGAAATATTGTGGCATGGAGCCATTTAATATAGAGAAATGGAGAACATGAACTGACAATCTTTAGCTCTACTTCTCTGAGCTACTAGATGTCACATCTCATAAGCTAAGCAAGGGTTGGCCTGGTCAGCTCTTGCATGAGAGGGATGCAGCAAATACTGTCCCCGTCACTATCACACTAACGCCGGCTCTGGGCCTAATCCCAATACTACTAATATCAATGGGAATCTTTCTGCTGACTTCAGTGGGAGTAGAATTGAGCTCTACGGTATTAAGGAACATTTTCAGATGAGATGTAAAAATAAAGATGCTAAACCACTTATGGTTAAATATCCAATGGCATTTTCTACAAGAATATGAGTATTAGTCCTGGGTCCCAGCTAAATCTCAGTTAGTTAATTATGCTGGGCCATATATACATTCAGGTATAATGTCATTGACAACAATGGAGTTACAACACGTATGAATAACAGTACACAACACCACCATGTAACAGTTTAGGATTATTATTTCCAATATGCTCGGTGCTCTCCAAACTTCTTGCATAACTTCTGCTCCAAAGAGATTGTATTCTACATAGCAAAAACAGGCTCATTTTCAACTGGTCAGAAATTTTCTGAAAAGCACGATTTCCCATCAGAAAACACAGACTCATTGACAGCAAAACATTTCATAGACATGTGTTGTTTTCAACGAATCTTCCAGTGGAACACAGGCTGGTCTCAAAACTGATCTGCCTGGTTTCCTGCGAGCTCACCCAGCTTCTCAGCAGCCTGCCTGAAGAACAGCCTTACAGTCAGGACCCCAGGGCTTCCCAGTCTGCCAGGCCAGTGGGCGCCCCAGATTGCCTGATTCTTGCAGCATGGGAAGCCAGCTGCCCTAAGAGTTAGACAACTCAGGAAGCCAGTTAGGCCAACTGGGAGGATCTCAGAATCTAGTTCCCACCTCCACAGCAGGACGCCTGCAAACCCTGGGGTTATTGGGGATTCTGCCTCCCTGTCATGGAGCTAGGACCCGGGCTCAAGCCAGAATGAATCAGAACAAAACGAAATTTGGAGATGTCAAATTTTTCTGCAAAACAGAAACTTTGTGTTGTGGCCGTCTCTAGTACAATGGAAGTAAAGTAACCAAGTAGCTAAATGGTTGGGGGCAGGGGGAAGGAAGAGATTATTTCCAGGTACCCACAATCTAGCCATAATCAAAAAGTTTCTTGTAAATGTACTGTAGAAATACAAAACAGTCTTAGGTGGGCCAGCTCATGGAGAGACATGAAAGAATGCACGGAAATGATTGTGGGAGGAGCAGAGATGTGGGTAGTTAGCCAGACACTGTTGGCAGAATTGAGAGTGTGGGAAGAGGGATGTGAAAAGAGAAAAGCAGAAATGATAATCGGATGCAGTGGATCCGAGAAGCCAATGGAAAGATTTAAAGAATGGGGATATGGTGAGACCAATGGGCAGGGAAACTGAACTCATAACATAAGAACAGCCATACTGGGTCAGACCAAAGGTCCATCTAGCCCAGTATCCTGTCTACCGACAGTGGCCAATACCCGGTGCCCCAGAGGGAATGAACAGAACAGGCAATCATCAAGTGATCTATCCCCCATCGCCCATTCCCAGCTTCTGACAAACAGAGACTAGGGACACTCAGAGGCAGCTTTTTGAGTCTGAGAGGGAGCAGTGTGAGTCAGGGAGGGATGAGAGAAGAGAGCAAAAGGAGGAGGCTGAAATGATCAAGATCCAAAGGATAAGAATATTAGCAGTAGGGATAGAAAGAAGTGGACTGATCGAAGCAAGATTTTGGAGGAAGAAACATGAGGATTTGGATACGGCTTGGGTGTGTGAGGCAAGGAATAAATGTTGACAAAGGTTACAAACCTAAGCAAACAAGAGGAATTGTGGTGTTAACAACTGTGACACAGAATGTGGGGAATGGAGAGGTCTTGGGAAAGAAAATAAGTAACTCAGTTTGACCATATTAAGCTTCAGACTCTGGTGAGACATCTAGGAAGATATGACAGAGAGACAGGGTGAGGTGCAGGACTGGATAGGTAGACAAGCCAGGAGGTCTTACTTTTGAAAAGTGACTAGTGATTTTGAGAATCTTAATTTCTGTGTGCTCAACCTGAGGCACATTAAAGGTGTCTGATTTTCAAAGGGCAGGTGATCAGAACTTTCAGGAAGCATAATCCCAGTGTGAGTAACAAGATATCTTCCTTTTTAATTTTAGAGTACAATATTTCATTAAATACAATCTATTTCCCTCCTTGGGTAATTACATCTTCCATTGGCTTGGGCTGTCAAGTACCAGAATGTTGAGATTTTAGACATAGCTTTTAGTTACTCTTTTTTACTCTGTTCCAAAAATGTTATTTTCTGTATTTCAAACTGTTTGTCATTTTTATTACCAGCCTATCAAAACTGAATGTTCTCACTGTGCTGGTGGAACATTTAAGTAAAAACCTATTAGAGGTGGCCTATTTTCATTCTGCATTTGTACTTAAAGGCCTGCTCTTCTAGAATTTTTTTTTAAATATCATTGTCATCCATCACTTTTGCCCTTTCATACAGCAATACTCTCTTAAACAGTTTCATTTTCATAGCAGCAGGCTTCCTTTCAGGCATCTTATACTGTGTTCCAAAAATTGAATCAACCAAAAGCATAAGAATATAAGAATGGCCATACTGGGTCAGACCAATGGTCCATTTAGCCCATTTATCCTCTCTTCTGACAGTGGCCAATGCCAGATGCTTCAGAGAATGGAACACACCAATCAAGTGATTCATCCCCTATCATTCAGTCCCAGCTTCTGGCAGCCAGAGGCTGAGGTAGCCAGAGCATGGGATTACATCCCTGACCATCTCAGGTAATAGCCATTGATGGACCCATCCTCCATGACCTTAGCTAATTCTTTTTTGAATCCAGTTATAGTTTTGGCCTTCACAGCATCCCTTGACAATGAGTTCCACAGGGTGATTGTGCGTTATCTGAAGTACTGCCTTTAATTTATTTAAAACCTGCTGCCTATTAATTTCATTGGGTATTCCCTAGTTCTTGTGTTATGGGAAGGGATAAATAACACATATCCACTTTCTCCACACCATTTATGATTTTATAAATCTGTATCATATCCCCCCTTAATCATCTCTTTTCCAAGGTGAATAGTCCTAATCTTAATCATTTTTGTTGCCCTTCTCTGTATCTTTTCCATTGCTACTATATCTTTTTTGAGATAGGGTGACCAGAACTTTGTGCAATAATCAAGGTGTGGGCATATCATGGCTTTATATAGTGGCATTATGATATCTACTGTCTTATTTGCTATCCCTTTCCTAATGGTTCCTAACATTGTTTGTTTTTCACTGCTATTGCACATTGAGCAGATATTTTCAGAGAACTATCCACAGTGCCTCCAAGATCTCTTTCTTGAGTAGTAACAGCTAATTTAGACACCATCATTTTGTATGTATAGTTGGAATTATGTTTTCTAATATGCACTACTTTGCATTTATCAACATTTAATTTCATCTGCCATTTTGCTGCCCAGTCACCCAGTTTTGAGAGAACCCTTTGTAACTCTTCACAGTCTGCTTTGGACTTAACTCTCTTGAGTAGTTTTGTACCATCTGCAAATTTTGCCACCTCACTGTTTACTCCTTTTTCTAGATCATTTATCAATATGTTGAACAACACTGGTCCCAGTACAGATCCCGGAGGGACACCGCTATTTACCCTTCTCCATTCTGAAAACTGACCATTTATTCCTACCCTTTGTTTCCTATCTTTTAACCAGTTTCTGATCCATGAGAGAACCTTCCCTCTTATCCCATGACTGCTTACTTTACTTAAGAGCTTTTGGTGAGGGACCTTGTCAAAGGCTTTCTGAAAATATAAGGACACCATATCCCCCTTGTCCACATGCTTATTGACCCCCCTCAAAGAATTCTAGTCGATTGGTGAGGCACGATTTCTCTTTACAAAAGCCGTGTTGACATTTCCTCAATAAATTATGTTTATCTATGTGTCTGATTATTTTGTTCTTACTATAGTTTCAATCAATCAATTTGCCTGGTACTGAAGTTAGGCTTGTCAGCTTGTAATTGCCAGGATTGCCCCTGGAGCCTTTTTTCAAAATTGGTGTCACATTAGCTATCCACCGGTCATCTGGTACAGAAATTGATTTAAATGATAGATTACATACCTCAGTTAGTAGTTTTGCAGTTTCACATTTGAGTTCCTTCAGAACTCTTGGGCGAATACCATCTGGTCCTGGTGACTTATTACTCTTTAATTTATCAATTTGTTCCAAAACCTGCTGTATTGACACCTCAATCTGGGACAGTTCCTCAGATTTGTAATCTACAAAGAATGGCTCAAATGTGAGAATCTCCCTCACATTCTCTGCAGTGAAGACCAATGCAAAGAATTCATTTAGCTTCTCCACAATGGTCATTTAACTTCTAAGCAATGGTCATTTTTTAAAAAAACACAGACCGTATATATTTGAAAATAGATCACTGTGATTTTTTTAATCTTCCTGACACCTGCATTACTCTTCCCATTGGCCACATGACCATATATTTTTTGTCCTAATCCTCTTTCCTCCTAACTACTACCAGTGTTGTCACTTGATATTATGTTAATACATATATTAATTCTGCAACCCTTAATTACACATTGACCTCTCCTTACTCATTCAAATGCTTCCACTGAGCTCATATGTGAAATAAATGCTACACAACATAAATATAGTTTGCAAAAATCAAGCCCTTAGACTATTAAGTTCTTTCAGGCAAAGACTCCAAGTGCTTTACAAAACAATATACGCTGTGTGTCTACGTGCTATGTAAATGTTAAAAACTAAGTCTGCATTTTCTCACTCATTTCTAAATTTACTATGCATTAAAGACTAGCATACTTTTAATCTGACTTAAAGTCAACAGCACTGCTCTTCCGTATATGGACAAGAAGGAAATTCCATTTTGGCTCACCTGATAGAATTGCAGCTTATAAACCACAAGCATCCCATTTCAATTCAGGATGTGCACACACTCCATGAGTTCAACCACCAGATTGCAGGGACGGGCAGGGGACAAGACTCTGTTAATTAATTAAGTCTGCTCGAATGTCAATACACTACTTGGCAGATGCACAATACTCTGCTATTGCACAGTTTACTGACTCTGCATTTGGCTATTTTTCAAAGACTCATCATTATATTCACCTGGTTCATCCAGGAATACTTCCAATCCTCTTCCTCAGAGGCAATCAGAAGGGTAGATTTATTATGGTTGTCAGTCACCTCAGACTCACACAGTTTACTCTGCTGAACGGACATCTTTATTCCTAAACCAAAACAGTACAGGATAGTTCATGTAACCAGCAGAAGTTTCATAAGTTTAATTGTACATGCCAAAGCAATTTAAATTTGTGATATTAAAAACAATCAATTTTCCTTCTGCTCAGGCCATTCTTATCATCACTATGATTTGATTTTACTCAACCAATGAAGCCTCGGACTTCACTGAGCCAATACGGAAAATCTAGACCTTTCTGTATTTCTTTAGTTCAATACATAATATATATTGTTTCTTAAAAGCAAGTAATCCCTTGCTGGATCTAGGATCTTATATTTAGGGGTTATTTGTCTTTGTGTTAGGTTTTTCACTACCTTCTTAATGTATCAGGTAGCCATTTTCTGGCCAAAATAATGTGAGATTTTGAGTCTTCATGGTACTTCAGTTCCTGGCTGGAGGAAATAGTAAAAGAAGACCCGATTTCATGTAATATTCATCTCAGGCATTTTTGGAGGGTAAAAGTGAGTGTAAGAGAGCAATCAAACAATAGTGCACCACACTGTCATACCACTGATCAGCACCTTTGGACCACGGTCTTGCTGATCTGTGGATCTGTCCACCAATTTAAAGGTTTTAGTACTTCAAGCTCTAGCTTTTTGATATGTAATTTTCACAAGCACTATCTTATCAGCTAGCACCATGTGGAGCATGAATTTCTATACCATGTAGCTCTATTATTTACATTATAGGATGTATTAGTAGTTAACAACAGCAACTACAAAATTAGCACTCATGGTGTAAAGAGAGACTGAACAAGCTGCACAAGTTATGTCAACTCTTGCCAGCAATTACCACACAGAGCTATATAAGATACCACTATTGACCCCCATAGACTAGAGAATAACTATGGTATCTTGGGTATCAATTTTAGCAACAGTAGGAAAATACTGACTTTCATTGTAACGCTATGTTGTTCCAGCAGAGAAACTAATAAACCTTGGCTCAGGATTTTTCACTAAGATGACCCTGAGCATTAGATTCCAAGCAATAACATCATGATAATGCAGCTCCCCACTCACTTAGAACAGAAAGTAAAGTGTAAATTAATCTCGTCTTTCTTTCTTTTTGTAGTGAACTATCCACTCCCAGTATTTATGGCTCATCTCTTTTCAACTCTTGAGAATAGGCCACTTCCACCTTAATTGAATTGGCTTGTTAGCACTGACCCCCCACTTCATAAGTCAACTCTTTTCATATGCTGTGTATTTATACCTGTCTGCTGTATTTTCCACTCCATGCATCTGATGAAGTGAGTTTTAGCCCACAAAAGCTTATACTCAAATACATTTGTTAGTCTCTAAGATGCCACAAGGACTCCTCATTCTTTTTTTCTTCTATACTGTCTCTCTCACTATTTGATGAAAGCAGGCCTGGAACCATTGTTAACCCTGTTTGTTTAAATTCTTATGCATTGCAAGCTCAAGTCTCTAGAAACAAACTGGTTTTCTAGAGCAAAATATCCTGTTTTCTTATTTCACTGCTGTTCCATGATTTATCTTCAGACATTTTTCTTGGTCTCTCATCTTGTGAGCGTGCAATTAAGTTAATAGCTGTGTCCATGGTGAGAGCACCATGGCTGACAGATGGTAGATAAGAACAATTGAATCAGTTAAAGTAAGAGAGAAGTTGGAGGGCAGACAGAGGTCATTAAAATGGCACTTTGCTCAAGACCATAGAAGAGAGGTCATTTTTGCCCTTAAGAAATATATTAAGCTATGGTACAATAATCAAGATCACTAACTGTTCAACAGTTAGTGACAGTCAATAAGATCATGTTTAAATGTATGCATCTCTCCCCCAACATCAGTTTCCACATTAGATTCCAGTTAGGTAGCACTTTTTATCAATATGAGATTAAAATATCTGAACCCAGTGAGCACTACTAGATAGTACATGCTAGATCCCGTGATCTACCTCCTTATAACAGTATTAGTCCATTTTAAGCATAGAGCACACCCCCAAAACAAAAAAAAAAACAAAAAAAACACTCCAGCCATTGACAATTTTAATTAGACCATGCCATACAAACATTTGTACAGTACATGCTTAAGGAAAAAAACTGATGACTGAATAGTAATTAAAGTCTAGTGTTGCTGATAGATACATCTGTTTCATGGTTACATTTTAGTTTGGATAATTATGTCATATTTTTATTTAATTTATATGCAAATTCTTTCTTTCTCCTCCAGATAGTGAGTGGCAACTGAGTTTGACAAAAAAATATTGTATATATCTAGGAAAGTCCAGATCCTAAAAGCTTAATATTTGGGTTCCACTATAAGGGAATTGTTTTTTTAATGTAGATTATCTCTTTTGAGCCTTTTTAGCTCAATTTCCGTTCCCGCCCACCCCCTCTCCATCTTCTGCAGTACAAGGTAAGGAAAAGAAAGGTTCATTTTCATTTGAACAAGACTGAAGGTGGATTAATTGGTGAATACAGCTTTTGAACTTTGACTCACAGGTTTATTTATTATACATTAAAAACACAGAAGTAAAAAATAATCACTCAGAGACAGCCAGATTCATTAGTGGTTATGATCTTTGATACATTGTAAGTATTCAATTATTAGAGCTAAAAAACTGAGAAACTGAATTAAAAAGAATTTTCAGTTGTGCTAAAGTGAGTGCAGATGGCTACTCTTAACATTAGGTCCAATTCTGTAATCTTTACTTGTGAAATTCGTGTAATTTTATCAGTCAGTCCTCCCTGTTGCCATCCTCGGTTCTCAGGAGCTAGAGAAATCTGCATTAGGTCTTCTCAGACCTAACAGATGCTCTGCAATTAGTCATACCTATGGATGCAGAGAAGGAAAATGTACCTGCTTTAAAAACTGATTTTCACAATACCAAGATGTTTCTATCCCATATATGCAGGTGAAGTGTTCTTAATCTGTCAGCTCACTGTTGCTTTAACATTTCCTCTTCTCCACACACACACCCTCACGCTGCCCTTGTGCCTGGGCTCAGGTGGAGCAAATTAACCTGACCCAGTTCAAAACAGATTTCTAAATAGAACTCAAAAATGAAACCTGTCTCCATGTGCAAAATGCACTGTCATGTCCATCAATCCTTTCCAGAAGGATTGATTGGCTAAAATATTGCTAAGAGGCATGTGGACAACAGATGAAGGTGTCTAGAAGCGAAAGATTCTATTTATTCCCCAGTCATGGCAACAGAAAAAGAGAAACAAAGTGAATAAACAGGGCATGGTTAAGATAAGATCAAATTCAGTCTCTCAAATAGAAATCTACCCCAATATTAATTTGACAAAATTATGCAATCCTGTAAACCAACACCACGGCAGACCCACAGTTCATCAACTGGAACACATGGTTTCTGGGAGTATTCTATGCTTAATTGACATGCCATGACAACTAGCACTCCAGACCAATAAGTTAAATATGTTTTGACTCACCTTCACATTGACATGATACATGCATGCACTTTGTTGTCACTGAGATTTTATGTAAAACTCTCACTCCCACACCTCAGGAAGTTCAAGGTGAAATCAAGGTGGTCCTCTGAATGGTTTTGATGTAGTGGAAGCTGATGACATGCAACACTGTTGGGCAAAGCTGATATATATGCTCAGAGCAGCAGGTCTGAGCATATATATCAAGCTGTCTGACTCTCACTGATTAGGGAGAAAGAGAAGTCCCCAGGCCCTTGTAAGCCACATCTAGAAAGAGGAGGGGAGCCCATACTTTGAGGCAAGTAAAGAAGTGGTATTTTTAAGCACTTTTAATTGATATCCTATTAAACGTTTCTTAATTTACATGCTGCCATTTGAAACAGAGCAAGTATTTTAAAAAAAGCAGCTGAACACATCAGAAGTAAAAACATATTGTATGTGGGAAGCACCAGTCAGGTGTTACAGATGCACTGCCTGGTGTCACCTAGGAATCTGAGCACAACATAGACAAGCTGCCAGGATATACAGAGGTTGGCATATAAACATAAAGAGCTAGACCCACAGAAAGATTAGAAAACTTTGATTTGGGTCTAGCAATGTAAAAACTGGAAGAAAGCTCTGAAAAGGCAGTTCTAATGACCACCGCATAGGGTCCCAAGTAACACTGCTGGCACCCCTGACCAAAGGGGATGTATATGGCCAGGGTACCTCCCCACACTCTCCTGCACTGCTCTGACCTTCCCCTTTCCCCTAGAAGCAGCACAATCAAGGAGAATGGTGAGCCTGGTGTCCCCTCCCTACTGCAGGGAGCAGTGCAGGTAAGAGGAGCTCTTGAGCCCCCTCCGTTGGCCTGGTGGAACAGCCTTGGGGAGGAAATGGTGGGCAATGGGGGATATTTGTAAGGGAGTGGGACAGAAGTAGGGGAGGACATAGGTAGGATCACTTTCCTTCCCCTCCAAGTATGTGACTGCAGAGGAATGTGGTACACAACTTTGCCCCCTTTTGGATCTTCTCTGTCAGCATTTCTGAGCTCACAAAGAACAAAGGTCCCTTTGATGATGACCTCATACATCAAGGGAAACTAGAAAAAATTACATTTTTGGAAACCTTGTTCTTCAAAGCTCTAGCCAAGTTTCCAAAACTTTGTGTCTGGATGATCCTTACGCTAATAAAGGTCATTGTCAGGGGTGTGCTGAGTCCCTGGAAGCTGTGGAAGAGTATAGCCCTAAAAGATAAGAGTTTCCAAAAGGAAAGAGCTCACACCCTGTATCCACCCAACCCTTTCCCACCCTCTTATTCCCTAGCCAACAACACAATAGTTTAATGAACCTGAACATTTTATGAGCGGTTGATGTTACTGGAGTCTGAGTATCAGGAACCTCTAGACAACCTATGGCATGCACGCCGAACACGGCACACGAGCTGATTTTCAGTGGCACTCACACTGCCGGGGTCCTGGCCACCGGTCCGGGGGGCTCTGCATTTTAATTTAATTTTAAATGAAGCTTCTTAAACATTTTAAAAACCTTATTTATTTTACAGACAACAACAGTTTAGTTATATATTATAGACTTATAGAAAGAGACCTTCTAAAATGTTAAAATGTATTACCGGCACATGAAACCTTAAATTAGAGTGAATAAATGAAGACTCAGCACACCACTTCTGAAAGGTTGCCGACCCCTGCTCTAGACCAAACAACCCAGTAATTTGCTGTCTTTTGATCACACTCAGTTCCATCAGACAATAAATAGTTGAGAAACACAATTATCCTAACTGCTTACTAGAGTCTTTCTTTCCTCTATTTAATTAATGCTAATTTCCTTGTGCATACTTCTAAAGTAAAATCAGAGTCTGCATGTGGATTTTAAAGCACTTTACAATATTAAGTCTTAAACGTAGGCAAAACTTCCCAAAAGAAGCCCCTGCAATATAGAGGCAGGGAACAACTAAAGTCTCCAAAGATAGGGCTCAAACTCATAGTGCTTGAGGTTCAGTGGTTACAGCATGTCATGCTGAGCCATCCAATTACTGCAATAAGCAGCTCCTTGCAGCCCCCTCTGCATGAACTGTGCCCTTGTCTTGTTGCACATGTGCATTTTACTCTCTGGTTCATCAGTTAGGCTCAACCCAATCTAGAATTCTAAATCTAACCCTCAAGTGCCTTTGAAATATTGCTTCCCCAAAGGGGCAGTGGGTATCATGCACTAACTGAAGTCCGTTTAGGAAGGATTAGAACCATAGGATGAGCCCCAGTTATGCACACACAAAAATAACCCAAAACAAACAAACCCAGTAAGAATCAGGTGATTTTGTAAACATCATTTTAGTGGATTGTATCTTGGGAAGCCCTCAAATTTCGGCCACACACCTGTATGAGGCACAGCAAATTTCAAGACAATCTCAGTAAGCATATGGATTTTAGAGCACTTCAGATAATTGTCTTTTAGACAAGAAGCAATACTCAGCCTTAACCACAGCCAAGCTACTGCTCTGCTGGAATATAGGAATGGATAGTGCTCTTATTCAAATATTCACTACAATGATAGTTTCAAGAGGAAACATTACCAAATGAATTTGCAGAATATTCTATCTTTATGGTACAATATGGTGAATGCCTTACAGAAGAATAAGGATAGTTATTTTTAAATAGGTAACATTGCCTCAAAATTCTGTGGGGGGTTGCTTGAAATTTTTATTATATCTTACTATTTTTACAGGTCCCCAAAATATGCTAAACACTTTTCAAAACAAATAGAAAAACAAGATTGTTGTCCCAAAGAGTTTACAATCTGATGTACAAGTTGGAATAGTGAGAGGATGGGTTGAGAAAGCATAGTTACAGTAATAAGATTATGTGGTTACTCAGGTGAGGCATGTACAATTTGTATTACATATGTTCTGTAGTAATTTTACTATTGGGGGTGTATGTATAGTGTGTATACACTATATATTAAAAAACAATAAAACATGTATGTGGGGAGATGGATGTATAAGAATTATCCTTATAGGTGCCTCGTCTGCTTTGAGAGGGATGAAAAGCTCCACAAATTATTCTCTGGAAGTTCTTTGAAGTTTCATAGACCTTTCACAGAGAGGTTTTAAACTCCATTTAAATAATTTTTAAGACCAGGAGTGAGTGTTAATTGAGGAATTACAACTGCAGTACTTAGTTTTGTGTTTGTTCTTCTTACCCAGAGTCACATGTTCATCTCTGAAAAGGCTGTTATTGGTTTTGCCAGCTTGGTCTCTAACACAGCTGTTCTAATACTACTCCAAGTCTCTCTCTCCCCGTCTTTCTCTAAAATGGAGGCATAAGGGCACATTTTCTCTAGAAAATGCATTCCATGGCATGTAAGAGTGTGTTCCAGTAGCACTGAGACTAATAATTTGCATCTGTACAATGAATTATATTATAGTTTATATATAACCATGATTATATACCCAGTGGAATTGTCCATCACAAGAGTAAAGTTTGTCTATGTAGGAGACAGCTTTCTCAAACACTGGTCCAAGACCTTGGAGTGAACTCTCACAGGAACTAACAACCACAAACCACCCCATCATTAACACCAAGGGCAAAATGCACTTCTTTGAGCTTGTCTTCTGTAATATAAACACATCCCACCGTGTACATAACATTTATAAAAACAGCCCACCACACTACACAGAGAATTTTCCCCCTGAGGTGAGACAGAGAGAGAATGAACCACACAGGATAGAACCACCTTAGTGCACATCTGGAAGATACTCATTTCCTGGGGTGATGAGTGATGTAAAGGAACCTGTGTAGAACAGAATATACTCAGAACACAGTGACACAAAATGTTGAAGAGATGAAGCATAAAACTTACAGAGAAAGCAAGTTTTACCCTGAGACTTAAAAAAATAAAATAAAGTTGGTGGATCAGAGAGAGATCCAAATAGGTAAGGTAGTACAAATTTGAAAGAGCAAATCAAAAGTGTGGAGAATCACAGGGAGGGGATGGGGAGAGGGCAAAGATAAGAGAATAGGGACAAGAGAACAAAGTTAGAGAAGGAGGGTGGAGGGAGTTCGAAAACCAGAAAGGCAATTTTTATCTGGATTCAGATTTCAGATTCAGAGCCTGTGAAGGTAACACAGGAGAGAAATAACTTGGATCCAAAGCAAGAGATCATTTTGGACCCCATGACGTTTAGAATTAAGTTTTAGGAAGAACAAAGGAAGGAATTTCACTTATTGAAATAGGACATGATTAAAGCAGTAAGGATTTCAGCAGTCAGTGTCATTTTTAACTTGTCCAATCTAATTTTTTTTAACTTTGCAATTTCCATAAGAGGCTTCCTTATTTCTCAATGTATTTACTGCATATAGATAGTTTTTCAAAATGACTCATTCACCTTATGCCTGCTGTGCTGTACTGTGCATCTATATTTTATGGTGGCACGTTTATTTTTCTCTGCAGTTCCTGCTGTGGTAAAGTTTAATGAATAATTTGGTTAGGGTGGTTAGTTATTTTTTTCAACCTATGAAGAAGAATGTAGTAATTTATATTTTTAAGATGTCTGCTTTAAAACTTTTTGTTTTCAGAGTCTCTCTGTGAAAGCTAATTGCATTAATTTCTTGAAAGGTGGCTGACTTGTTGTTTCTACCCTGCTGCTACTTAATTTGGCTGTATTAGATGTCTTGTTTTCTTCATTAGTTTTTATATATTTGGAAGATTTTTTTCTATCATTTCATCTACCTGTCTAAATTCTGCAAGTGACTGAGTATCTTCTAGAAGACTTATCATGCTTTCACTTGTATTTTATTTATGGAGCGTATAATATCCATTAGGTCAGCAAATGCTTAGTCCAGATTAAGTTAATGTAAGTAGACATCAACTTTTTAAAGCTATGTCTGAGTCTTTGGCTTCACTTACAGTTATTACTTTGGAAAATCCATTAAAAAGTCTTGCATTCAGAAAACGTGTGCTTTGGCTTGCAAATAATTTTTAAGTGATCCCCAAAATGCATAAATTGGTATTCTTCAAGCATCTCATCTCAAAGTGTGATGGATCAGGCTGTGTGATACTATAGCAGGAGACTTGTCTCCTGAATGGTTCAAAGGCAGAGTGATGCCGTGTCATGGTGTAGGTATGGTAGTTACTAATAAGAAATACATTCAGTGTAATGGATTATCTGCATTCTAATTCTGATTCCTACTGATTACAAGGTGCTGAGACAGTAGTTTCATTAACCTTTGAGGGTTTTTAAAAAATAATCACTTCCCCAGTTTCCCTTATGTAATCTAACTAGTTTTGTTAATGTATTACCTCAGTTGAGCTGATAGTTGTAGCATAGATCAGTTCAGGGAATAAAGCTAAGGGTCTGATTCTGCCACTCTTACTCACAGACAGCAGTACCTTACTCCCCAAGTAGTCTCCTCAATATCAGTTGTCAGGACCAACCTCAATCAGTCCTTCCACTCTCAACACATAAGGACTGGAATTGTGCCTTGCTGCTGTGCAGGGACACAAAATGAAAGAAAAGGTCTCTGCTGCCTCCCCTTCCCTCCCATACTCATCTGCAAAGGACCCAACACAATCTGGCCAATCGCTTGTAACACTCTCTGGAACAAAGGTCTTGTCTTATTGTTTGACAGTGAAGCACCTAGTGCATTTCTAGCACTATATAAATAATAAATAAGCATGATGATCCGACTCAATTATAGTAATTTACTGTAGTGGCTCAATTTTCTGGGAATAGGTTACAGAGAATTAGGAAATAGCTCAATCTTGAATAAACTGTGTGGTCAGAAGAGGAGTAATGTATGAGTAATGCATTTCCAATTGATGATGAATACTCCAGATGTCCATCACTCTAAAACTGTCCATACAGTATTTTTGTTGCTGCAGATCAGTCGGCTCAGAGATTGGTTGTGAGATAAGGAGCCTTTCATTGCCAAGCCAAGCTAGTAGAGATCATTAGTGCCCCCAAAACGTACCTATTTCAAGGTTGTCCAGTGAACTTTAGGAAATGAGTTGGCGGTCTCGATCCAGTCCCTAATGGATAGGAGTGCACCATTCTCATAATTAGTGATGGGCCACGCTTCAGCATATTCAGAGTTTAGATTTAGTTTGAGCAAACATCTTCATATTTCGATGTTTATCCTAGCTATATAGACCCCTTCAGCTTGCAAAACTGAGCTCGAGCTCTCACAAGAACAAGTTTTTCACGAAAATTGTGGCCATTCTATTTTCAAGAACCACTAGAAATTGACATGGGAAAAAGTATTTGAACATTTCATGTAGTAATGTTTAGTTCTAGAAGTAAGGGAATGTTTGAACAGGATTCTGATTTTCTCTACATCTATTCACCTCCTCCTGGTCAAAATTAGTACTGCTGGTGGCAGTCTTATGAAAAAGACCAAAACCAAAACAGTATATAGCTAATGACTTCTAATAAATACATTCATTAGACAAAGTTATACAAAAAATTTGTTTTCTGTTTCAGGTAAACTTGTGCCCTTAAAATTGTACTTTTATGTAAAATTTCAAGGCTATTTATGCCTTGATTTTTTTTCAAAATAAGAAGAGTTTCATAGTAAGTATTGAGCTACTGAAGTTGCGAGCTGGGCAGCAGCGATCTTTGAAGTTTTTAAAAGAAGAAGAGAGGGTGCGAGAGAGAATGAGACACTTACACAGGCAGTGGAGTGAGGGTGGGTGTAAAGGGTCCATGAGTTTTTTGGGATCCTTTATTTTGGATGAAGAATGAGGGTTTCAGTATTAAACTACTGTAAAAATACAGTATGGGGGACATAAGGTAGCTCCAATCTTGTGCCACACATAAGGGCTTACAACAATACTATTAGCTGCTTAAAAATCCTGCATGTGGAGCCAAGTCTCTGTGTTCCACTAAGGGAGAAGGGCCACCAGGACGAATGCCAGCAAACTCTGTGAACTTTAATAAAGAAGCAGCAACAACAACAATTAGATAGCTCTGTCTCCTGCTTCCCAATCAGGATTCCTTCCCATTAAGGGTATGTCTACACTACAAGAGTAGTTCGATTCAACTTAATTCAAATTTGTGGAATCGACCTTACGAAGTCGAATTTGTGTATCCACACTAAGGACACTAATTCGACTTTGTGAGTCCACACTAACGGGGCCAGCGTTGACTTTGGAAGCGGTGCACTGTGGGAAGCTATCCCACAGCTCCCGCAGTCCCTGCTGCCCATTGGAATGCTGGGTAGAGCCCCCAATGCCTGCTGTGGGAAAAAAATGTGTCGAGGGTGGTTTTGGGTAACTGTCATCATTGAACCGTCAATCACGCCCTCCCTCCCTCCCCGAAAGCGCCTGCGGGCAATCTGTTTGTGCACTTTTCTGGTCAGTGACAGCGCGGACGCCACAGCATTGCGATCATGGAGCCCGCTGCAGTTATGGCCGTTTTCACCTCCTCGCACCTTATCGTCCACCTCTTCCACAGTCAGCTGCTGAGAAATCGGGCTACTTTTCAATGGTGCTGCAAGCACTGGTGGAACATAGGGGACGTTTTACCAACATCAACGTCGGGTGGCCAGGCAAGGTGCATGACACGCGTGTTTTCAGGAACTGTGGTCTGTTTAGACACCTGCAGGAAGGTAGTTTCTTCCCAGACCACAAAATAACTGTTGGGGATGTGCAGATGCCTATAGTGATCCTCGGGGACCCAGCCTACCCGCTAATGCCCTGGCTCATGAAGCCCTATACAGGCGCCTTGGACAGCGACAAGGAACTCTTCAAGTACCAGCGAGCAGCGTGACCTGTGACTGTTCAGTTTCTTTACAGAGAAGCTGAACCTGCCCCTGTTTCTTTACCCAGTTACTGTTGACTACCCTCTGCAGTTACATACCCCGTTCACCCCGTTTCCCCCACTTCCAACACACGTGTAAAAATAAAATACATGTTCCATTGTTACTTAACAAACGTTTCTTTATTAATGACTTTGCGTTAAAGGGTTGAAACTGGGACGCAGACTGTGCTGGGTAGGGTGTGCGGTGATGTAAAGACCGCCTCTAAACTCGAGGAATGACAGGCTCCTGCTCCTAGAGTGGTCCGCAGTGCCGGACTGATTGTTTCAACGGAGACTGCCATCCCTCCTTTTTGGGATTCTGTGTGCGGGGGCTATGTGACCTTGTGGCGGAGGAGGACGGATACAGATTCCTCTGCTGCGTGACTCTGCGGTCCAGGACAAGGACCGCTGCATAAGATCTGTAACCGCCCTCCCCCACTACAAAGTCACGTGTGTCCCCCACCCACACAGAACCTGGAAACCACCTCCCATACCGACCAGGGTGCCTACTGACTGCACTGTGTGTGTGACCTGCTGCTGATCCTGCCCCCGTGTCTGTACCCTGGTAAAGGTGACCGTCCTATGCAATTACCAACCTCCTTCCCCCCCCCCCCTTCAAACACAGTCTTCTGTGAAAAAACATGACGGAAACAGTAATTAACAGCAAAGTATTTTTAATAATTAACTAGACAGTTAGGGGATGAAACTGGGATTGGGGCTTGGGTGAGTCTGGAAGGGAAGGACTTCTCAAAATTTAGGGTATGAGAACTTTTGGGTACTTGAGCACTCTGCTGGGGTGCAGTGACAGTTTTAACGCCCCCTGGCGCCCCTCCTTCTGGTTATTTTGGGTGAGGGGGGTATGGGACTTTGTGGCGGGGGAGGGCGGTTGCAGGTACACTGCAGAGGGGCTCTGTCCTCCTGCCTGCGGTCCTGCAGAACATCCACAAGGCGCCGGAGCATGTCAAATTTTCCCTGGGCGTTTCCTGTGTGGCTGGTCAGAACATCCAAGCTCGGACTGCTGTCCAGAGCGTCAACAGAGTGGTGCACTGTGGGATAACTCCCGGAGCTACTAAGGTCGATTTCCGTCCACACCTAGCCTAATTCGACATGGCCATGTCGAATTTAGCGCTACTCCCCTCGTCGGGGAGGAGTACAGAATTCGAACTAAAGAGCCCTCTATGTCGAATTAAATATCTTCGTGGTGTGCACGATTAATTCGAATTAACGCTGCTAAATTCGAATGAAAGTCCTAGTGTGGACCAGGCCTAAGTTATGGACAAACCATTAACATTTGTGGCCTGTGCATTGAACGCACACAAATTAAAGTTAAATAGGATATTAGCAGCAGCAGATAAAATGGCTCCATCCACTATAGCAGGCTACCATAGCTGTTCCAGAGTGCAAAAGCAGCTAGTCAGTGATTCTCTGTTGACCTGAACCTTGTGTAATAATTTGCACTGGTGAAAAGGGAGGACAAAGTCGGTGCAAAATGCTATCAGATCAGAATAGTATTGTTTTACACTCACTTTGCTGATGTAAATGACTCCACAAGGGGGAGGGCAACAGAGAATCAGACCTCATGTGTGTAAGATTAATTAAAGAAATGGGAACCCAAAAGAAAATGAAGGCTACTCACCCAGGCAAAAGTGAACTTTATATAAAGTTGCAGCTGAATACAAATGTTGTTCAATTACACAAGAACTAGAGATAGGACATGGTGAGGTCACATGGAATCTGGCTGCAAATTCCCAGCCTTTGGGAAATTGGAGTATTCATCGTTCAGTGGTACTCTGCTTTTCCATAGTAGATTCCATATAGTCGGGTTTATTGAAACATTTATATTTACAAAATACTGATATTGTAGAATATAAATATTGATGACATATTGAGATGTTTTATATATACTTATTATCACTAACATTAATTCCTCAACACTCTGTTTTGAGGATAGCTATATCTGATTCACCATTGTATATTACAGAAATGACCTAAAAGTTCATCAGTGTAAGATGTTGTACCAAACCTGAATTTATTGTAATTTAAAATTGTATGTCTTATATATGCATAAGCTGTTGGCCATGAAAGGTGGGCAAAAGCCACATTTCTTTGTGTACATACTGTGGAGAAGAACTACCCAAGACCTACTAACAAAAGAGTTGCTTCAAAGATGTCTCCAAGAGAGAGATTTTATAAAAGAAGAGAGAGTGAATGTGGAGGGAAGGAGGAGGGGCAGTGGAAGGTTGGGAAGAAGAAACCCAAGGTATATTTAATAGATTCAGACCAGATTGCATTGCAACAGCTAGCACACTAACAAACAGATTTGTGAGAAACAGGCTATAAGAAAGAGGGGTTGATGCTAACAAAGGACACTGATGATGCTTTGTGAAAGTTAACTTGCACATATCTCTGACCATTGGCTGAACATGTGCTTCTGAGGACCTCAGGATAAGGGGACCATGAGACTTACCTACTGCCTACTGCCCTCTCTTTTACCACTGGAGGTTGGCGCATGTGACCCTAAGAACTCCTCCGTGCCAAATGGCAATAACAAAGAAATCACTGTTCTGTAACAGCACCACCTGACCGGCCTGCCAAACTCACTACATGCAACAGACTGCTTTCATAATATTTATCCAAAGATATTTATTTGTTATTGTTATTGTTATTTATTGCTTTCATAATATATATATACCCACACACACTTCACAACTATTATGAGGCTCAGTATGACATATGCTTTTATTAGATACCTCACTTGACCCTCTTTGGATAAATATATATAATATATAATATATATATACACACATATACACACACACACACACAAAGATGATATTTAAGGACTTTGTGTATGTGTGTGTATATACACACACACACACACAGGAAAATATCTTCTAAAATCTGAATCAAAGCAGGGTTGACAAGTACCCGGTAGGTATTGACCAGACAAAGGATGTATATTCACCTGTCTGCATTGTAAGCCAACACCATGGAAGCTGGTTTGCATATGACTGTCAACATGAAGATGTGCAACATGGAGCCAACACGCCAGGGAACAAAGCTCTGACTCTGGGGACAAAGCAATGATTTGGGGGAATATAAGAAAGGGAAAAAAGACATGACTTCATCCTTACTGAGGAAGCAATAAGAACTGCACTTTTGCATTAATGAAAGAGGGATCCCAACCATGTTGGTTGGAGATACTGGGAAATTGCATGAGGTGAGATAATATTAACAATTAACATTGTCTAAAGTAATTTAAGCCTAGGAAGCATGTTATACTTTTTGTTTTGTATGTATCTATTTCTGTTTCCATCATTATCTTTATTCACTCTCTCAACTTTATTATCAAAGGCTAAGATTTATGATAGTTTTCACTATAAACATAGCTCAGTGCTGTGATAGTATATTGGAGATAATCCTCAAGGGAGCCAAACAAGCTGCTGTGTGCATTGCTCCTTAGGGGACAGGTTACTTTGTAATTGCTGTCAGTGTCCAGTAGTGAAGGGCTGGACACTGCAGGGGAATGCTTCTAAGAGGCTCGGGGACTGGAGTGAACTTATTGTTAATCTGCAAGACAAAGCAAGAGCTGGCATAGCCCAGAGGAGGTTCTTTAGGTGGCTAACAGACTGATGGTGTCAGGGAGCTGACACCCAGTTAAGCACCAGCAAGACTCCCTCTTGCGGGAGGCAGGGGATAACAAGGTCACTCACAGTCCTGAACACCACAAGAAAGTGTCATAGAGTATGTTCACCCCAGTGGGTCCCCTTGCTAGCTGACTACTCTGAAACAGATCTATTAGCTCAAGTGCTGGGTGGGATGCAAGAGGCATTCATAGATTCTAGGGCTGAAGGGACCTCGAGAGGTCATTCAGTTTGCTTTGCTGTGTTATCGGAGTGTGCAACACTCTCTGCAGTACCATTCCAGCGACCTTGCTGCTATACTGGTGGGTTGGAGTCATGGAGTGAAAGTGGGGGAAGAGCAAGGTTAGGTGTCCACAGAGCATCTTCACTTGCCCCCCTGAGGGTTTTTCTGTCTCTGCATTTGCTAGTCACCCTCTGAGTGCTCATGGAGTGGTATGGTCAGGATTTCTGACAGACGCTGTGAAAAACATGTCAAATTAGCCTGCAAGAGCTGGGAATATCCTGATCAGCAATATATGACTTTTTTCCATAACCATTCAGAGCATCCTTAGCTTGAATTTAATGAATTTTAATATATATACAGTCAGATTCCAGCTAGAAAACAGGTAACAAAAATAACCCCAGATTTTCCACCAGGTAAAATGGAAATATATATTTACATTATGAGGCAGCTACTAAAGCCTGAAGGCATTCCAGCTAATCAGTGATGGTATTCTGCATCACATGCTAATATAAGATGATAGATAGACCTATGTCAGGAATGTTCATCATGCTTGTCTTTCACATTAAACAAAACCCAGCATATTGGGACTAATTCAAAGGCGATGTGAATGGGAATGTTAGCAACACATTAGTCCATTATTGCAAGTCGGCACAGATAGCTCAGGGATAATGAGAAGTGACATAAGCGATGATGGAAACGTGGGGTGACAGCAGGGAATAAGATAAAGCAGGAGTGGGGCCTCACTTTTATGCAGACTTATTGCTGTACAATTTACACCACTTGCCTCATCCTCTGATTCTGTTTTTATGAAATCCCATTGTTTGCCACACTAGCAGAAAGAGAAATGTGAGTATTATGGGATGGGACCTTAATAGTGTCAAAGAAGCCAGTGGTAATGCTGTGCTCATAAATTAAGCACGGAATTACCACTGGCATCTTTGACACAATCATAAATTAAGCAGATTAAGAAAATGGTTTAATTAAAATTTTGTGCAATTTAGTTTGGCAATACAATAACTGAATTCCACAAATCTTGATTGAGATCATCACTACTGAACCTGCAGGGCCCAAGGGAAAAGGAGGGAGGTTACATCTTTCTGATGGTATAGCACGGGATTCTGAAATTGTGGCCAACAGACCACTAATGAGTTACAGAGCCCTGCCACCTAGCATATGGAAAGCTTCTGTCACAACATTGAAATATAGTCATTCTTCATGCACAGATCCTTCCTGCTAGTTAATATGATTATAATCATTTACTTGTATAGCAATCTAGATGTGCATGGCACTTTACAATACAGAAAAAGATTCTATTCACTGTGAAGTATATTATTCAAATTAAATAAACAAACAAGATAACATGTCAGCACAGAGGGAAAGAAAAGTGAGCAATACGATGATACAGTCACTTGGGAGGGCAAAGTACATACCAGAAAGGTAACTGCAAGAAGAGAATTTTACATTAAATAATAATAAATGTATCTGATGATCATTTATGAGCCTCCATAATGGGTTTAAAAGATGAGATTTAAAGGAGAGCACAGACAGGATCAGGAAGGGAGTTCTAGCTATAGGAGGGGGTCATGAAAGAAAGTCTTCAGGCTGACCTAGGAAAAGGACATTAAAGATTATTCAGTCCATTGTATAGTTTTGTGGGAGGGTAAGAGAAGAAAAGAGCTGAGATGAAGGAAAGAGTTGGGTTGTGGAGAGCCTTAAAAATAAGAACAAAGAATTAAAATTTGATTTGGGAGGCAATGGGAAGCCAGCAAAGGGGATTTTGGAGGGGGATGGACATAGGCAACTGCAGTAGTAGCCTGTGAGATAATTAAGGACTGAACAAGGTACTTTCACACACAAGTATTCAAGTACTCCATTACAAGCAGGGTAGTGGATGAGGAATGGCTATCTACGGAAAACGTTCGGACTGGGGGCCGGTCTCTGGGAATGGTTAGTACTAGCATTAGAGGAAATTTGTAGTGCAGGTGAAATGTCCCTCAGACTTCTGCTTTTTTCTACATTCAGTCCTGGATCTGTCTTAACTTGAAATCATATTATTTCTTGGCACCGGTGACCCAAGACAACATCCACTGGACTTAGTGGGAGTTTTTGTTTTCTATTGACTCCAGTCAGAGTGCAATTCAGGTCTTGGAGAGGATCTACATGGCTGGAAGTTATTTTCTTTTTTTCTGGTAAGGCTCTTGAGAAAGACTAAGGATTCTGTAAATTATTTACACATCTATAAGGTAGCTACCAAATGCTTCTTAAATGTGTTCAATATTTGATACTGAAAATTAAAATTACCTATAGGAAAATTTCCAAAAGCCACATGGAGCGTCAAAACTTTTAAACATATTTTCCTGATGAGCGCCTTCTTGTTATTTTATCATTGGGAGTCAGAAGTGCTCCTGTTTTATAGCGCTATTGAAGGTTTAAAATTTTAAACAAATTGTTTTTTTCCCTACAACAAACATAATTTATCAAGTCAGGAGCCTTGCTCAGTTTATTACATTATTTTTCCATGCATGAAAATTCATTTGCTGCTCTGTCTCTTATTGAAAATGGTAATTTCCTGGGTGGATGCACATCTGTTATCATATTGGAGTCCAGTATGATGAGCCTTAGTGCAATACAATGGTATTCCCACCTGCTTTCTATAAGCACTGGAGCAATGGTCTGAAATATCCCTTTTCTGATTAACCAAAACAAAAACAAAAAAACATTGCTTGCCATATGGAATCCACCCATCATTTCTTTCATTCCAATCTCCCGGTTAGCTCTATAGTCATGCCATACAATGTTCCTACCTTTATTTTATCTACTCAAATCCTATCAACAAAATTTATTTTAAATGTTAATAATGTCTATTGCAATCAAGTTGTTTTGAAAATGGCTGGTGCATTTTGTAAGCAAATCCTAACTACAGAAAGAACAGGAAAAGGGCAACAATAGGTAATCAATGCAGAAAGGATTCAAACGCAAGAAACCTTGTAGCCATATTCAAGTGTATTGGTCACAGAATCTTTTTATCCACATTCTTTAGCAACAAATGGAAGGTTGCATAAGATTCTGACATCACCATTACTCGTTGGCTGCAAAGTCCCATTGTCTTGCTAAGTAGCTAGGGGAAAAAAGAACTCCTCATACACTCATAGACTTTAAGGTCAGAAGGGACCATTATGATCATCTAGTCTGACCTCCTGCACAATGCAGGCCACAGAATCTCACCCATCCACTTCTATAACAAACCCCTAACCTATGTCTGAGTTATTGAACTCCTCAAATTGTGGTTTGATGCTGCAGAGGAAGGCGAAAAACCTCCAGGGCCTCTGCCAATCTGCCCTGGAGGAAAATCTTCTTGAACTTCCCTGTTATCTGTGTCACCCTAATACACTTTTCTACATTAGACTGCTTCAAAGCCCATTGGACCCACTGGAAAAACTTGAATTAATTTCAATAAACTATGGATCAGGTCTTATAGGAAGTTATTTACAACTTCCCATCAAAGGAAGGCATTAACATCAGTAAGCTTCTTTGCTGTCAATTTAAAAGTATGATTCAACCATGCATGGGGCTAGAATATTTAGAACCATGTGTACCACAGCACCTTACGGCCACTATTTCTTGTAGGCAAGGCAATGATTAATGAATATTTGGAACAATTATTAGTTAGGGTCCAAATTTTCAAAAACAGCCATTAATTTTGGGTGCCCAACACTCATTAGAATTCTGTAAGCTCTTCAGAACAGGGGCTATTTCTTACTACGCATTCGCTTGTACAGAACCTAGCACAGGGTGGGCCTGTAGGTGCTACCACAGGGCTCAGCAGCCTCTGGCACGCAGCTTGCCAGGGTAAGCACCCTGGCAGGCCGGGCCAGTTTGTTTATCTGTCGCGTCAGCAGGTTCAGCCAATCGCGGCTCCCACTGGCCGTGGTTCACTGTCCCAGGCCACTCATTAGAATTCTGTTTTTGTATTATGGTAGTGCAGGGGTCGGCAATCTCTGGCACACGGCTCGCCAGGGTAAGTACCCTGGCGAGCCGGACCAGTTTGTTTATCTGCCGTGTCGGCAGGCTCGGCGGACTGTGGCTCCCACTGGTCGCGGTTCGCCGTCCCAGGCCAATGGGAGTGGCGGGAAGTGGCACGGGCCGAGGGATGTGCTGGCTGTGGTTTCCCACCTCCCGCATTGGCCTGGGACAGTGAACCACGGCCAGTGGGAGCCGCGATCGGCTGAACCTGCTGACGCGACAGATAAACAAACTGGCCCGGCCCGCCAGGGTGCTTACCCTGGCAAGCTGCGTGCCAGAGGTTGCTGAGCCCTGTGATAGCACCTACAGGCCCACCCTGTGCTAGGTTCTGTACAAGCGAATGCATAGTAAGAAATAGCCCCTGTTCTGAAGAGCTTACAATCTGAATAGATAGAACAGAAAAAAGGTGGGAGAGATAGCAGAGGCACAGAAATTTGAAGTTATTTGTCCTAGGTCACACAGCAGTTTCCTGGCACAGTCCCTATCTTGTGCCCTATTCACTGAACCACTCCACCTCTCAGAGGTGCTGAGTACGCACAAATGCAATTGAAGTCCATGGGAGCTGTAGATACTTAGCATATTTCAAAATCATGTTTTACTCCATGTGTCAGATCATTCTGCTAACTCAGCTAAGTAGTATAACTATTAATAGAACTAGTGCAGACATGGAAAATTAGAATCCATCTCATTCTTCTTCATCATCAAAATTGTCACAGGCTCATAGATGGTGGAAATAGAATTATTACCAGTTCATCTCCCTGCAAGTATAAGAGTACTGTATCAACAGCTAGTTGCTGGTAATAGAAAGTTTATAGAAACCTGAGGTCCCAGACTGGGTTTACAAAGCTGATAGTTAGTCAAATAAAAGCAAAATAAACATACACACCTTTTTGACTGGAAAACTGAAAGTCATTGAAGGAGAATATGTTTGTAATGCCACAATTTTATGGTTTCTTTTCAAAATAACCACACTTTAAATGGCCAAATTCATCCCCACTGAGCTCGAGAGGATGACTTTGGCCTAAAGTACATGCTTGTTGAAGGTATTTTGATTGAGCTGTAAACTTAATACCTTTAATGTTTCCAAAAAAATACAAAATGTTAAGAGATCTCAAACTGATTAACTTAAAGGAACCATGGGCGGGGGGGGGGGCGGTAATTGTCATATGCAGTTATAGTGTTTTCAGGATCTTGAGCAAGATAGTGGGCTGAAATATTTCTCTGGAATGGAGGAATATATACTTGTAAAATGCAAAGAAATGTGGGCCAGATCCTCAGCTGCAGTAAATCCATGTTGCACCACTGAAGTCAATAAAGTTATAGCAACTAATTTTAAAACTGCTTTACAGTTACTCGGCTGGTAATTCCCCAGAGACGTTAAAAAATGATACTGAGCTACTATGAATGAAATAGTCACAGGTACTAATCCCTTTCCAACTAAAGCCAATGAGATTTCATTCTATTAAGTCTCCTTCCAGGATTTTAAAATCAATGAAAGGAGATTATAGGGGAAATTTCAGATGTTCCTATATAATTACTTTTCATAAACAAGTGAGAGAGATTGGAATAGGGTGGACTCTACATAATGTCTAGAAAACTAGAGGCTGCTAGGTTATTAGAGAATGCTGCTCTGAGAATCTAGAAGCCCTGTAGTTGCTGCCCGCAATCCACCAATTAGTCTTATTAACACAGCAGGTGCTCCTTGGTGGAATGTGGACAAAACTAATTGGCAGCAGGCACTTGCTTGCCCAGAGTTTGAGGAAGATATATCTACAGCAAGGAAAGTTCTGGGAAGAGGTCAGATGGCTTTACTTTCTAGCTGAATTCCTGTGGTCTTTGAGTCTGAACTGCCTCCAAAGGTATTTTATATGGATACTTCAGCTCCTTTCCTTTCTGCTTGATATCAGCTAACAACAGGTGTATTTTCTGCTTGAACATGGAAAAAAATATTGACTTGGTAACAATTACAGTAAATGCCTTTAACTTCATATTGATTCTAACCCATGTGTTTTAAGATTCAGATTTATTCAGAATAAATTAGAACTCTTCTTGTAGCACGCTTTTCATAAAGAATTTAGTACAGTAGTTTAAATATCTTCTTACAGCTCAACTGGGAACAAAGACGCTGATTTTTTTTTTTTTTTTTGCCAGTGAGTGCTTTCCACCTTCCAGTGTTACTGTGTGCCATGTACATGCTCTTGCCACCTACTGGTGGCTCGTGGATGCTGACCCTTTATTTTTTCAGTGGGTGCTTGAGCCCCAGAGCACCCCTGGTGTTGGCGCCTATGACTAGGAAGATAATCATCAATAAGCCTTGATAACTCCCTTCCAGACCACAATAGGGAACTACTAATAAAGCCATTCAAATTGTGACCATTTGCAAAATAACAGTTCCACTGAAAACCGGCACAGGACCAGAATGAATGGCTGTGGGGGCTGGCAATGATAATAGGATTCAGAGCCTTTTACCTGAAGTTTACTTGTATAGATTTAACCATGGCTGGCAATGTGAAAGCCATTACCATCAGATGGCTCTTCTGTGCTCGATGTGAAATGAGTCAGAGGTCCCCGGTAAAAAGTTTCCCCAACAGGAAAAAAATCACAATCCCATTTAGTCCCCTTGATAACAATTTTAGTTTTGGCTAATGGAATTCTTAGAAATGGTCAAGGAAGTCTCTCCAAGTCAAGGTTGAGTAAAACTGGCAATGCTGTTTCAGGAAGCTAGTACTCTTGCTGTCTGATTTCTACGTGTTCTGCAGTGAAATCAGAACGTCAGTCTCCAGGGCTGATAGGCAAATATCTTACACATGCACTGCATTCATTAAGAGAAGCAAATAAATGAAATCTCACAAAAACAAACCCGACAGCACCCTCGAAGTAAATGTGACTTGCACTGTGGGTAGCAACCTTGTGTTGATATATGTATATATATTTTTGATAGGCTACATTAATTCCTCTTCACTGCTGGTATATATATATATATTTTTGTCAGATCCTTAGATATTTGTTCAAACATAATAAATCGTATTTACTCTGACAATCATCTTGTTTCTTATTCATGTGAGAGAGGAAGATGAAGGGGGATTGTTGTAATAATCGTTAGCCTAACTGGTAAAAAGTGGGTAAAGGTTGAGGAGTAGTCATATTGACCACATTAGGGCCCTACCAAATTCACGGCCATGAAAAATGCATCACGGACCATGAAATGTGGTCCCTTCCCCCACCATGAAAAATGGTCTCTTGTGTGCTTTTACCCTGTATTATACAGATTTCATAGGGGAAACCAGCATTTTTCAAACTGGGGGTTCTCACCCAAAAGGGAGCTTCAGGGGGGTTGCAAAGTTGTTGTACGGGAGTCGTGGTATTGCCACCCTTACTCCTTCACTGCCTTCAAAGCTGGGGGGCCAGAGATGGCGGCCGTTGGCTGGGGACCCAGCTTTGAAGGCAGTGCCTCGCCAGCAATACCATACCATATCGTGCCACCCTTACTTCTGCACTGCTGCCTTCAGAGCTGCATGGCCAGAGAGGGGCAGCTGCTGACTGAGGGCCCAGTTCTGAAGGCAGCAATGCAGAAGTAAGAGTGGCAATGCAATACCATGCCATCATTACTTCTGCACTGCTGCTGGGGGCGGCTCTGCCTTGAAATGGGTTCCTGGCCAGCAGCCACTGCTCTCCGGTTGCCCAGCTCTGAAGGCAGTGCCACTGTCAGCAGCAGCGCAGAAGTAAGGGTAGCATAACCACAAACCCCCCCACACACACACACACACAATAACCTTGCGACCCCCTTCACCTCCTTTTTGGGTCAGGACCCCTACAATTACAACACCGTGAAAATTCAGATTTAAATATCTGAAATCATGACAATTATGATTTTTAAAATCCTATCACCTTGAAATTGACCAAAATGGACTGTGAATTTGGTAGGGCCCTATGTATTATATAAAATTGTTTAAGAAATTATGTATGCAGGAGATAGAAAGACTGAATTGATTTAAACAAAGAGGTCTACTGATAGCACCCAAGAACTGTTTTAAGATCATGTCTGGTAAACAAGAGGAGTGTGGAACCAGAAATTACACCTGATTACTGCACAAGGTAATGTGGGGTGAGCGTATCCACCATCACTTTCAAGACACTTAAAAAAAGACTTCTGGGGGGACTATTACCACCACTACTGTAATTGCAGTGGAAGGATCTTTATTGTGTCACCGAGACCCTGACACAGCAGTGAGGATGCTTGACCATCACCACTGCATCAGCAAGGACCCCAGCTTGACACAACTGAGATCCTGCTCTGTCACAGGGCCGCCCAGAGGGGGGGGCAAAGGGGGCAATTTGCCCCGGGCCCCGGGCTCCGCAGGGGCCCCCAAGAGAAGAGCGGAGGCTCCCGCCTCCGCCCCTCTCCTGGAGCCTCAGCGCATCAAGTGCCCTGTCTCCAGTGGGGCCCCTGAGCCCCGCCCCGCTCAGAGCCGCGTGGTGAGGGGGCGGGGCTGGGAGCTCCGGGCTGAGCTCTGCTCCCTCCGCTGGGCCCGGAGCTCCCAGCCCCGCCCCCTCACCACGTGGCTCTGAGCGGGACGGAGCTCAGGCCCCACCGGGGACACGCTGCGGCTGTTCAGCTGAGGCTGCGTGTCAGGAGGGAGCCGGGGGTAAGAGGCTGGGGCCGGGGGGGTTGGCTAGGGGGCAGGGAGCCCTGGAGACAGTCAGGGCAGAGGTTGGGGGAGGGGGCAGGGAATGGGGGGTTGGAGTGTGGGTGTTCTGAGGGGGGGTGGATAGGGTCAGGGCTGCCCAGAGGGGGCAGGGCAAGAGGGCGCAGGAGCTTCTTCGCTCCCGGTCTTCACCAGCGGGGGGTCCTTCTGCTCCGGGGAGGAAGGACCCCCCACTGGCAAATTACCGCCGAAGCGGGACCCGCCGCCGACGTGCAGCCCGGTCTTCGGCGGTAATTCGGCGGCGGGGCCCTTCGTTCGGGACCCGCGAAGTGCCCCGAAGACCCGCAGCGGGGCCCCCCGCTGCCGAATTACCGCTGAAGACTGGGCTGCACGTCGGCGGCGGGTCCCGCTTCGGCGGTAATTCGGCGGCGGGGGGCTCCCGCTGCGGGTTTTCGGGGCACTTCGGCGGCGGGTCCCGGAACGGAAGGGCCCCCCGCCGCCGAAGACCCCGGGCCCCCAGAATCCTCTGGGCGGCCCTGCTCTGTCATCCCCTCCCTTGTGTCCCCTTTTCTGTCTCCCACTATCTTACTCCTATCCTCTCTCTCTCTCAGCTTTTCAACTGATCCTGAAATGAACTACATTGCATGGCAGAAGCATGATGAAATAAGATGGCCCACCCAGCTCTGCTCACCCTGAAAAAGACCAGTGAAGGAAAGGGTTCTGACCAGACCAACCAGATAATGGTTTTGACCATGAAGGCAACCTGGGGTTCAGAACAATAGCAATCATGGCCAACCTGCCAGCCCAAAGCATCTGTCCAGGACTGACTAGCCTCCCTGAATCTTGAAGAACATCAACAAAAGCAATATTTCCCATAATCTTTTACTATCATAGCCCTTCTCTCCCTTCTGTATCTGTCTATTATATCAAAAGCAGCAAAATTATCATTACCAACTCAGAACTGAATAGCGCTAATCCTTTTCTACCCCATCAAGGACAGCCTGACAGAATAAGA
Organism: Mauremys reevesii; assembly: GCF_016161935.1. NCBI lineage: Eukaryota > Metazoa > Chordata > Testudines > Geoemydidae > Mauremys > Mauremys reevesii. The sequence goes on along the minus strand of NC_052627.1, from coordinate 97,874,543 downwards.
GACTTAAACTAATATTCTCTTTCTTTAAAAAGAGATTTTGATAGGTTTTGAGTGTTTGTTTTACATAAATCATTAAATTTCCATTTTAATCCTTTTTGCCTTGTTTTGATTAGTTTCCTTGAGTGGTTTAATCCATACATTTCTAACCTCTGGCATGAATTTCCTAGAGTGTTTGCCATGGTATTGTTATGAGCTAGGTTAAACCTTGCTACGGGTTGAGTTAAGACCATGTTAAAACTGATGTCTGAACATGCCTTTCCCTTAAGATAGTTAAGGCACCACGCCTAGAACAATGCCTAATAGAGACTAGCACAATGTGGGTGGAGGGTTCCACTGAGTATTCCTCTGACCAGGAGAATGGGTGTGTCTGTATGTGAAAAAGACAAGCTAGGGCACAGACCCAGAAACTCAGAGGGAGTACCAGTATTTGAAAGGCTCTCTACAGCACTGATGTCTTGACTGAACTGCATACCAAGGCAAGACTTCTGGTGGAACTGAGGCATGACCATAGAGAGAGACTTTATAGTACAGAAAGACTGAGAATTGACTCCTGCTACCCTTTTCCCCCTTCCACTTACCCCTCCACACATAGAGCTCTGGTTTCACCATCACTGTCCACTAAATCAAGATGTAAATTACAAAAGATATCTGAACAAGTTCAAATGCGGAAATGCGTCACAGAGACACCCAAATAACCTTCACTCTACCCTGTAGTAACACCATGAGGGTGGAAAACAATTCAAAAAAATCTGTTTTTAAAGATCAGTTTAATCTAATCAGGGAACACAAACACTAGAATGTCTTCACCATAGTCACATGGTTATGGTGTCACTACAAGTCAAGTCAATGGGAACTGGATGTCTGACTGCCTGTTGTGCCCTTGAAATTCTCTCCCTAGAGTTATCAATCCGTACTCAAGCACAATTCCTATTGACTTCACTTATTGTTTGAGAGAGTAAGGACTGAGTAAGAACTAAGCAAGGATTTCCACTACCACCACAACTACCACCACTCCCTCTAAAAACAAACAGTGGAATTGGATGAGGGTTTTGTTTTGCTCTAGTGCCTATGTTTCAAATGCCTACCTATTCCACTAGCTAATGCAGTCAGACAGCTTTTCACATACTGCATGAATTCTCTTCATGGTATCATGCCTCCAAGAGACGCTGTGAGGGAATATACCCTAAAACATGATTCAGTCAAATTAAATTAAAACATTAATATCTATTTTTATGGGCGCACAGCATAGGAAAAGTGGACTAAATAAAACCTGCATTAATAAATCTACCTGATAAGAAGTTGTTCATGCTATTGCATAACTTGGTAAAAGAAAGATTTAAGAGACTCAGTACCTCCAGAAAATCTAGTCTAACTTCTCTTTCTTAGCAAATGATAGATATGTCCACCCATTATCTTTAGGCCAAGATTTTCAAAATTGACTAGTGATTTTGGGTGCCTCAATATTTGGGTTCCCCACCAGAGACACCTTCCTTGGGCCTGGTGCTAAGTATTCACCCTCTAAACTACAGATCCCTTTAAGGTGTCTCAAGTTGGACAGCCAAAATCTTTATCTGCTTTTGAAAATGTTGGCATTATCTTTGATCTTCTCAGGCCCAATCTCCTATTTATTTCTAAGGAGGGGAGAGATGTAGCCCTGCTATGCTTTATCCCACCAGCTTGATAGATTAATTTAAAATCTCATATTTTTGTGGTGACTATAAAGGTATACGAAATTCAGAACTGTGCTTTGTATTTTAGGTTCCTGTCTTCCTGGTTCCAAAATATTTTAAGGCCAATCCTAGACTTTTATGACTCTATGTGAAATACAGAAGTTCCCTGTTATGAAGTGAGGTTTTGTTCCTTTGTTTGTCTGAAAAACAACTGTTTCCTTCCACAAGGTTACAAAAGGATGATTACCCATCTTGTGATACTTTTCTAGAAGCCAATTAATCAAAGAGGCCATTATTTTTTCAAAACAATGATTACATTCAGTTGATTCCATTCTCACATGATAGGACAAAAATTGCAGGGAGAAAAGTCTTATATCACAGTACTCAAGTTACATACATTTAAAATTAATAATTATATCCTAATTAATGATAGGGTTTCTCCATAATGATATAAATCTTTTCCTGATAATAGGGGTCCTGCTCTGCAATGAGCTTATTATTACTATTATGTTGTATAAGCATTTGTATAGTGCTCATCACTGTAGTATCTGATTAATCTTATGAGGCACAGATGCATCTTTTTCCTTTAAAACATATAACCCTTTGCCTTTATCATCCTCACCCAGGGTCTTAAAGTGATAGACCACTGGACATTCAAAGTCTGTCAGAACACAATGAAAGAAATGAACATTAATTTTTAAAAGTCCACAAGACATGGAAAAATGAACAGCATCTTGGAGAAGATTAGAGAGTAATAAAGGCATAGATTCTAAACCTTAAACTGTATCTAGTATAAATAAGAAACTAGGTACTGTGTGAAAATGGCATAAAATGATTACCAGTATCTTGAAATACTTTCTTTTGCACATGCAGAACTCCCATTCTAGTAATGTCAGTTCTGCTTGAACTTCAGTGGAAAAATCCGGGTACACTCTGATTCCTACACAAAACTATATAAATATAGAGTTAAATGTAAATATAGAGGGTAGATAATAGCAATTTAAGGAGAAAAATATATTACAAGGATGCTATAACTATCCCTAAAACAAGCATTCAAAATCGAGGAAATGTTCTGAATTTAACTTCTCTACAAATCCAAATATGTTAAGATATGGAAGTACACACTCAGAAGACTCAAACAACCATAACTCTGTCCTGTAATGACACCATACTGAATAACCGTGCAATTATGATTAATACATTTTAGTATTTGTGTTCTCAGATGAGACGAAATTTGCAAAGACATGATTTTTATGCTTTCCCTGACATCCTAGTTAGCATTTATTATAGAACTTTTCAGAAGAAATTACTCTTGGAACCAAGTCATCTATCATTGAGAACTCTTGATACATGCAACATCTCTTTCATACCACTAACTCATTGCAAGCAATTCATTACATGCAATTTGGTCAAAGAGAAAAAATGATGATTGGGTGAGTCACAAAGGTCCAAGTTAACAATGACTGAGATGTTTACCTGTCCCTGTCTATTCTATTCATTGTGTAGATAAAGTTGTGACAAATAGTACACCTGACACAAGCCCACAGAAGTGAAAAGTTAAGTCAACTAATATACATACCATCTTGTCATCTATCCACAAGCACACACCTTACCATTACCACCACTTTTGTATACCACAGACCACACTCTGCAGCCTTAACTATCTTTCCCTCAACTTGCCCTCATTCCCAAATTATCTCCCAACACTATTCTTTGTGGATGATTGATGCAGCAATGTATTGTGTTCAGAAGAGTAGTTTTATCAGCCCACTTACCAAAAGCCCTCATCCTGAGGTGGTCAAAGTTAAGATTGTGGCGCACCGTAATTCTGATAATGGTAAAGTGTGTGCTTATTACAAATTGATAAAGAGAAACCAAAGAAGAGATACAAAGAAAATTGAAGGACATAAAAACTAACACGCTGAAACTTCACAGAGATTGACCACCTGCTTTTACAAAAGAAAAAATGAAAAGAAATGAGAAATTGTGTCCTATTTTAAGCTACTTTAGAATATAACCCAATTTATGTATCCAGTTCCAGGTGCCTCTATACAAAAAACAATCAAAACACAACTATTCTCAATAACTTTGCTTAATTACAACCTAATTTCTTCAAATATAGCCTATGCACAGAAAAATAAAAGTCTGACAGAGTGATAAATTTCTTAGAATAAGTGCCATAATTTCAGGGAGGATACACTGTATTTTTCATACATAACAAAGCAGTTGAATCTTTTCTTTTAGTGCACAATTCCACTCAATCTTAACTATGGAACAATGACCAGTGCTTCCATAGTACCATAACTGCCTGTTCTAATTTAAAAAGACATTTTGTTCAGGCTGTTAAAGGCACATTAGAAAATACAATTGAAAATGAAACATTTGGCTTAAAAATAACATTTCCCATCTCAACATACACCTCCTATTGTAACAAGTAATCCCAAAGATCAGAATAAGCAATGTTGGAGAAAGTGGTTTCTCTCTTCTTCTTTTTAAAATATATTTCACGGTAGTGTGTGTACAATTAGTTTAACTATTTTCTTGATGGTGTATGTCTTTCCCTTGGTCCTATAATAGGTGTTTTACCACTAACAGCCGCGCAGTGTGCACAGAAAAAAAAGAGGAATGACCAATGGGCCTGAAAATGTTTGTTGTTCTTGCTCTCAGCTCCTCCCAAAAGATCCTACAAACCAAGCATCAGAAATACACTTATTTCACTGTACATATAAATTCTCAGAAGAGTCTATCATTTGGGGGAGGATATATTGTATTCCTTATACTGTATGTCAGTGGTCCCCAACCTTTTTGTGGCCCTTAGCACACTCATGTTTTCAGAAGAGTGTGGTGGGCGCTGTCAATTTTTCAAGGCTTATTTTGTATTCGTACATTAAATACGAAAAATCATATTTAATATTACATAATATATGAATCCATAGGATAAAAAAGGTAATTTTACGTGTAAAAGGTATTAATTAAATTATTCGGCAATTACTCTTTCACCTTACAGGTAGATAAAGAGCAAATTCACATGGTAAGAAAAATTAAGGAGTTTTTACAAAATAAATATCATGAACAGTTTTCATCTTATTTATTTTAAAGAAGTAAAACATTGTTGAACTGCTGGTCCAAATATATTTATTATTCTTACTTTAACATAGATAGTCAGTTATGGTTAATTAAAAATATTCTTTGTATTGTCACTTGTATCTGAATTTCAACAAACAAGAAAAATGTTAAACACAAGTTAATCATACGCGCTCATCTGCAGTTATGGAAAATAGGTATCATTAATTCACGTGTTTTTTCTAATAAAGTCAGTGTGATTTTTGGCACTGCATTTCTTCAGCCAATTTTTTGTAGTTGGGAAAGTAGTATGATATTCCCGTTCGTAAGCAATTGTCAAGATGTTGTCTGTAAGCCAAGATCTGTATTTTGATTTTATGATGTTCATTAGTGAAAACAGAACTTCGCATAGGTAAGTGGAACCAAAATAAGATTTTATTTTGTATGCTACATTTTTTAAGGCAGGAAACTTTTTTCAGTCAACCAGATTCCAAAAGTTTTCATCTGTTGCGCAGGATTTTAGAACAATATCATTTTGAAGGTCCAAAATCTCCAGTTCCACGTCTTCTGTTCTTACTTGAATGAGACTCGCAATTGATGTAGCCATTTCTGTTACCTCTATTTGGCAAATGAAAGGATTCACAAGAAAGGCAATTACAGGCTCAATGATGGTGAACTGTTGAAATCTCTTTTCAAATTGTTCCAGAAGTGTTTGAATGTGGATAACAAATGGTGATGGATTAAAATCACTGTCACATATCATTTTCTTCATAGTTGGGAAGTGTATGAGAGACTTCGTCTTCATGTGACATCCACAAGATCAGTTTTGCTTTGAATGATTTTACAAAACCAGTCATTTGAACCACGTTGGTCTTTTCCCTGGAGCTCAAGTTTTAAAATGTTCAATTTGTTCAATTTGATGTCGGCAAGAAAAGCCAAGTCCGTTAACCAGCTGGAGTCTTCTAGTTGCTCAAAGTTCTGATTTGTGGACTTCAGAAATTCTTTGATCTCTTCAATTAGGCTTAAAAAAACGTGCAAGAACTTTACCTTTGCTCAGCCATCGTACTTCTGTGTGCAAGATCAGATTGTTTATCATCAACATCTTCCAACAGGGCCTTAAAAAGTCGGTGTTGCAAAGGTTTTGCTCGAATAGAGTTAATTTTAATAACGACATTCATGACGTGTTGAAAAGAAAGAACTTTGACGCACAAAGCTTCTTGGTGGATAATGCAATGATAAGACACAAAGTTCGGAAAGGATTCATTCTTCTTACAGAGTGCAATGAATCCATTGGCACTGCCCATCATTGCTGGTTCTCCATCAGTGGTGATTGCAGACACCTTGTGTAGTGGCATACTAATTGATGTTGCGTATGATTTGAATAAATTATAGATGCCCTCACTCTTTGTTCACCCTTTCATAGGCAATACTTTTAGTAACTCTTCTTTTATGGTGAAGTCACTAAATACCATCCTCACCATAACTGCCAACTGTGCTGTATCCGATATATCTGTCGACTCATCAAATTGCAGTGAAAACCAGTCACATATTTCCAAGTCATGCTTTAGCTGAGTTTGCATGTCGCTTGAAATTGCATGTATCCTCCTCGTAACTGTGTTGTCCGATAACTGCAAGTCTTGTATTGCCGACAAAAATCTCACCCTTGTTAGGAAATCCTTGAAAAAGGCAATCATCACAAGTCAAAAATGCTTCCTTCAACAATTCACCATCTTGAAAGGGTTTTTTCTTCTTTGCGAGCAGATAAGCAATTTTAAAGGAAGCAATAGTAGCACCTTTAGACTTTACCACTTGTCTAGTGAAAACAGATTGCTGGGCAGATAGAAGAAAATTAATTAACTCAAATCAAACCTTTCTCAACTCAGATTTAAGTGGATGGCTAATGTCAAAAGAGCCGTGATTAGTTTGGAAATGGCGTTCGACATTATGTTTTTTCGGCACTGCAACAGAACCCCCGCACAATAAGCAAACACATTTCCCTTTATTTTCAATAAAACAATTGGATTCTTCCCACTCTGTGTTGAAATATGTATGTTGTCTTTTATTTGAACCACTCATTTTGGGGCAAAATATTAAAAAAATAATAAATCGCAAAGCACAAGAAAACAGCAGCATCAGTGCAGCGGAAGAATACTCACATACAGGGCCAGCTCCAGGCACCAGTGAAGCAAGCACATGCCTGGGGCAACATGTGCTACGGGGTGGCATTCTGTCCATTCTTGGGATGGCAGTCGGAGCATTTTTTTTTTTTTTTTGGTGGCAGTTCTGGGCAGCACAGAGAGAAGCTGGAGAGAAGTCGTGAGGACAGAGAACACCGGAGCCTGCAGCCCCGGAGTACTCTGTCTCCAGCAGGCGTGGGGCCCTGGCTTCTCTGCCCTGCTGGGCACTAGGCAGGCCCCGCACCTGCCGGGGACAGAAAGCACCAGTGCCCGCAGACTGCAGCCCCGGAGTTCTCTATCCCCGGCAGGCATGGGCTGCGGCTTCTCTCTCCTGCTGAGCACTAGGCGGGCGCACATAAATGCCCTGGAGGGTGCCATGGCCCCCACGGGCACTGCGTTGGGGACCACTGATGTATGTAATAAAGTTGTTGAATCTCTGCTTTGTGTAAAACCTAACCAACATTAAACTATGGAATCATGAACAGTACTTAATACATTTCAGAACATACTAATTAAAGGGCATTCTAGTTGATCTAGATAGTTGATCTTTTAAAAATTAATGTTAGACAGTATCCCTTTTAAAAGTTGCATTTTCAATCCTGAAGCAGAGTAGGCCTTTAAGCAAAAATAACTAATTAACATGGTTCTTGAGAGAAGAACGAGCAATCAGCCAAAAGGCAGCTTGAAAACATAAGAACCCACAAGCCTTGCCATTGGCTGAAGAGGAGAGAAATACAAAAAGTTGTAGGAAAGAAATGCCAAACAACTATACAAGATTTTATTAATGGTTTCAGCAGTTAACAGCTTACTGAGAGAAAACAAGTCATGTTTTATTTGTGAATGCAACCATTTTTATCAGATATTTACCGTAATATATTGCAGAGGGTATCAAATTAGTTCTATACATTAGTCTGACAGACTGCAATGTTTAATTTTTTTGATGTGAGGTCTACCTGTATATTTAATTTGAAGGGTAATACAATCTCTAACCTCACGCCTCTTTCCCTGTGTTGCTTTCTATTTTGTCTCACACAGGTTCTCTACCATTCTGTGTAAACTCTTCCCTGAGGGCCAGGATCCCAGGACTTCTCTCTCTCTCCTCGGGTTTCCTCTTTTCCCCCCTCTCTAAGCCCAGAGGAACTGCCGACTTCCATGCTGCAATACCCTTCTAATGCAAATTTCCTGGCTTTATACTTAACCAGCTTCTCCCCCAAGCTGGGCGTTATCAATCATTGGTCATTTTCAGTCAAGCCAGACTCTCCACCAGGTGTGGCCTATAAAGTTAATTGGCCCTGTCTGTGCCACCTTAATTCTTTCAGGGCTGATGTGGCGGGGGGAGGGGAGAGGAGTTTAACACCCCATCCCAGGTGTGTTAACAGGAATGTCCTATGTAAGACTCAGGAGGTAATTGATCCATTCTACCCAGCACTGGTGAGGCCTCAGCGGAAGTAGTACGGAGATAAATAAAGGATAGCTAGGATTAGGGCCTTATCTTTACTCGAATATTTTCAAGCCGTTCCTCCCTACTCGTAAGAATTAGGGATGAATAGAGACAACTTTGGTACCTGTAACATGAGTCACTTTTTTTTTTTTTTTTTTTGCTTGTGTGAACTCAGTTCTTGGAGTATGTGTAAAAATTGTAAGACACCATACAGTGTTAGAAAGGCTAAAATGACATATTGCTTAGTGATGCAGAATATAAACATTTTATGGATAATACAAGGAGCAGCACTGGGACATACACAGGACTGAAAGCAAGTGAACTAATTTATTGTGATGTATAGCTTTGTAAATCTAATTCCTTTTGCCTCAAGACCAACCTGTGTAGGCTCGTTACTGAATAATTAAGGAAAATGATATTCTCCAGTACATTCACCAGGATGCCTGTTTTCTATAGCTATCTGCTAATGAACCCCATGAGAATTCCAACTGAGCAGAGAAACAAAATGTGATCCAATTTATTTTTAACAATTCTCGCATCCTTGAGAATAGCATACCATGCAATTAGCGAATTTTCTGTTGTGGTTTCATAAAATTTTGAATGGAAAACTGTAATAGATTTAAAGTACTTTGAAAGAGAGTGTTAGATGAAACAGTATACATTTTTGTTTTCTGTAACGATAACGGGGGGAGGGGTGAGCCTGGGGTTATTTATTTCCACTTATTGGAAGAAGCTTCTGGGCTCATGTTATATGAGCAGCTTAGAGAAGGGGATAATTTAAAAATGGGCAGCACGGGGGAGGAGGAGAAACCCTTCTGTGCATCTTTAAATCTGACCTACAGAATCTGAATCGAGCAATAATTATTAATGTGGCTTAACAAAGTAAGGGCTTGATCCTGCATACGCTTGTGCACATAGTACAATTGACTCTAGTGGGAACACGTGAGAGTAAGCTCTGATTGCAGGGGCCAAGGACACAGGATCAAGCCCAAAAGTTGTAATCAAAATGTGCACTGAAAACACTCATTGGTGATGAAGCTTTCTTTTCAAAGAACACTCTACTAACTTGTAAAATGAGGGTGAGCTTAATTAAAGTCAATTAAACATTATTCGAGAGAAACACAAGTCTCAGAATTAATTAATTAATGCCAGTGTCTAAATCAATTCCTTTAAAGCCAAATTGTTGTTATAAAACTCTTCATTACCATAAATCAGTTTGTTAAAACTCAAGTTGAATAACTCTGTTGACCTAGTTCTTACACTTCTCTTTAGTCATGGACTTCAGTAACTTCATTGGGATGATTTCTTACATAAGGCATGTGAAATTGCACACTATAGCACTGCATTTATTTTTTTTAAGTGCTATATCCACCTAGTGCAACCATCAGAAAGAAAAAACAAACAACCCCCCCAAACCACACATTAGATCAGGGTGGGCAAATTACGGCCTGCAGGCCGGATCCAGCCCATCAGGGCTTTGGATCCGGCCTGTGGGATTGCCAGCCCTGTGGCACAGCAGGTCTAAGGCAGGCTCCCTGCCTGCCCTGGCCCTGCACCGTTCCCGGAAATGCCAGCACCATGTCCCCGTGGCCCCTGAGGGGAGGGGCAGAGGGCTCCATGTGCTGCCCTCACCTGCAGGCACTACTCCCCGCAGCTCCCATTGGCTGGGAACGGGGAACTGCGGACAATGCGAGCTTCAGGGAAGATATCCGCAGGTGAGGGCAGCGCGTGGAGCCCTCTGTCTCCCTCCTACCCCAGGGACGTGGTGCAAGCTGCTTCTGGGAGCAATGTGGGTGTGGGCACAGGGCTGGGGCTGGGAGGGAGCCTGCCTTAGTCCCGCTGCACGCCACTGCCACCCTGGAGCTGTTCATGGTAAGCCGCACCAGGCCAGAGCCCGCATCCTGCACCCCACCCCCCTGCCCTGAACCCCCTCCTGCACACCACACCCCTCCTGCACTCCGCATCCTTCCTGCACCCCAACCCCCTGCCCTGAGCCCTTTCCTGCATACTCCACCTCCTCCCATACCCCAAACTCCCTCCCACACCCCAACCCCCGCCCCAGCCCTACATTCATGGCCCTGCATGCAATTTCCCAACCCAGATGTGGCCCTCAGACCAAAAAGTTTGCCCACCCCTGCACTAGATGAAAGGTAGAATGTAACTGGCTGATGTCTCACTTCTGAAATCCTTTTATCTTAAATCCTTTTCTTGAGTTTGATCATTAAAAAAAGCTTCTTTTGTGAAAAGATGGGAATATAAGAATAAAGACAAAAGTCTAAAATATCTTACAGGCAACAGTATCACATTAAGGCATTTTCTATTTTATCCATCATTGTTACCTACAATAGATTAAATAAATTAATCTAATGTGAATATTACTTGAAGTTTGACAAGATTCCCATACACTCATTATGTTTGCACAGAGTCCATCTTAGCCTATGGCTACACTACAGAGCTTACAGCAGCGCAGCATAGAATCATAGAATATCAGGGTTGGACGGGACCTCCGGAGGTCATCTAGTCCAACCCCCTGCTCAAAGCTGGGCCAATCCCCAACTAAATCATCCCAGCCAGGGCTTTGTCAAGCCTGACCTTAAAAACACCTAAGGAAGGAGATTCCACCACCTCCCTAGGTAACCCCTTCCAGTGCTTCACCACCCTCTTAATGAAAAAGGTTTTTCCTAATTTCCAACCTAAACCTCCCCCACTGCAACTTGAGACCATTACTACTTGTTTTGTGGCTACACTACAGAGCTTACACCAATGCTGCCGCGCTACTGGAGTGCTGCTAATGCATTAAAAAGGTTGTAGAGCAGTTTTTAAACTAGGAGATGGGGGAAAGCCAACTGCTGCAGAGGAGCGTGTGGATTGGACACAGACTTCTCTTAGGGGAGAGTCTGATGATAGAGAATCTCCAGGTTATAGTCAGGAGCAGAGGACTGAAAAGTATAATGTAAGGGCCGGATCAGATGATAAATAGTCACATAAAAAAGAATCCAGCACATCAGAAAAAGGCAGGCTAATAAACAGGGACAAGTTTTTAAAATGCTTGTACACAAATGCCAGAAGTCTAAATAATAAGATGGGTGAACTAGAGTGCCTTGTGATAAAGGAGGATATAGATATAATAGACATCACAGAAACCTGGTGGACTGAGAGCAACCAATGGGACACAATCATTCCGGGGTACAAAATATATTGGAAGGACAGAGCAGGTCATGCAGGGGGAGGAGTGGCACTATATGTGAAAGAAAGTGTAGATTCAAATGAAGTAAAAATCTTAAGCGAATCCACATGTTCCATAGAGTCTCTATGGATAGAAATTTCATGTTCTAGTAAAAATATAACATTAGGGATCTATTATCGACCACCTGACCAGGACAGTAATAGTGATGATGAAATGCTAAGGGAAATTAGAGAGGCTATCAAAATTAAGAACACAATAATAGTGGGGGATTTCAATTATCCCCATATTGACTGGGAACATTTCACTTCAGGACGAAATGCAGAGATAAAATTTCTCGATACTTTAAATGACTGCTTCGGGTCCGGGAACCCACAAGGGGAGAGGCAACTCTAGATTTAATCCTGAGTGGAGCGCAGGAGCTGGTCCAAGAGGTAACTATAGCAGGACCGCTTGGAAATAGTGACCATAATACAATAGCATTCAACATCCCTGTGGTGGGAAGAACACAACTGCCCAACACTGTGGCATTTAATTTCAAAAGGGGGAACAAAAATGAGGGGGTTAGTTAGACAAAAGTTAAAAGGTACAGTGACTAAAGTGAAATCCCTGCAAGTTGCATGGGCCCTTTTTAAAGACACCATAATAGAGGCCCAACTTCAATGTATACCCCAAATTAAGAAAAACAGTAAAAGAACTAAAAAAGAGCCACCATGGCTTAACAACCATGTAAAAGAAGCAGTGAGAGATAAAAAGACTTCCTTTAAAAAGTGGAAGTCAAATCCTAGTGAGGCAAATAGAAAGGAGCACAAACACTGCCAACTTAAGTGCAAGAGTGTAATAAGAAAAGCCAAAGAGGAATTTGAAGAACGGCTAGCCGAAAACTCCAAAGGTAATAACAAAATGTTTTTAAAGTACATCAGAAGCAGGAAGCCTGCTAAACAACCAGTGGGGCCCCTTGATGATCAAAATACAAAAGGAGCACTTAAAGACGATAAAGTCATTGCGGAGAAACTAAATGGATTCTTTGCTTCAGTCTTCACGGCTGAGGATGTTAGGGAGATTCCCAAACCTGAGCTGGCTTTTGTAGGTGACAAATCTGAGGAACTGTCACAGATTGAAGTGTCACTAGAGGAGGTTTTGGAATTAATTGATAAACTCAACATTAACAAGTCACCGGGACCAGATGGCATTCACCCAAGAGTTCTGAAAGAACTCAAATGTGAAGTTGCAGAACTATTAACTAAGGTTTTTAACCTGTCCTTTAAATCGGCTTCGGTACCCAATGACTGGAAGTTAGCTAATGTAACACCAATATTTAAAAAGGGCTCTAGGGGTGATCCCGGCAATTACAGACCGGTAAGTCTAACGTTGGTACCGGGCAAATTAGTTGAAACAATAGTAAAGAATAAAATTGTCAGACACATAGAAAAACAAACTCTTGAGCAATAGTCAACATGGTTTCTGTAAAGGGTAATCGTGTCTTACTAATCTATTAGAGTTCTTTGAAGGGGTCAACAAACATGTGGACAAGGGGGATCCGGTGGACATAGTGTACTTGGATTTCCAGAAAGCCTTTGACAAGGTCCCTCACCAAAGGCTCTTACGTAAATTAAGCTGTCATGGGATAAAAGGGAAGGTCCTTTCATGGATTGAGAACTGGTTAAAGGACAGGGAACAAAGGGTAGGAATTAATGGTAAATTCTCAGAATGGAGAGGGGTAACTAGTGGTGTTCCCCAAGGGTCAGTCCTCGGACCAATCCTATTCAATTTATTCATAAATGATCTGGAGAAAGGGGTAAACAGTGAGGTGGCCAAGTTTGCAGATGATACTAAATTTCTCAAGATAGTTAAGACCAAAGCAGATTGTGAAGAACTTCAAAAAGATCTCACAAAACTAAGTGATTGGGCAACAAAATGGCAAATGAAATTTAACGTGGATAAATGTAAAGTAATGCACACTGGAAAAAATAACCCCAACTATACATACAACATGATGGGGGCTAATTTAGCTACAACGAGTCAGGAAAAAGATCTTGGCGTCATCGTGGATAGTTCTCTGAAGATGTCCATGCGGTGTGCAGAGGCGGTCAAAAAAGCAAACAAGATGTTAGGAATCATTAAAAAGGGGATAGAGAATAAGACTGAGAATATATTATTGCCCTTATATAAATCCATGGTATGCCCACATCTCGAATACTGTGTACAGATGTGGTCTCCTCACCTCAAAAAAGATATTCTAGCACTAGAAAAGGTTCAGAAAAGGGCAACTAAAATGATTAGGGGTTTAGAGAGGGTCCCATAAGAGGAAAGATTAAAGAGGCTAGGACTCTTCAGCTTGGAAAAGAGATGACTAAGGGGGGACATGATAGAGGTATATAAAATCATGAGTGATGTTGAGAAAGTGGATAAGGAAAAGTTATTTACTTATTCCCATAATACAAGAACTAGGGGTCACCAAATGAAATGAAGGGGCAGCAGGTTTAAAACAAATAAAAGGAAGTTCTTCTTCACGCAGCACACAGTCAACTAGTGGAACTCCTTACCTGAGGAGGTTGTGAAGGCTAGGACTATAACAATGTTTAAAAGGGGACTGGATAAATTCATGGTGGCTAAGTCCATAAATGGCTATTAGCCAGAATGGGTAAGAATGGTGTCCCTAGCCTCTGTTTGTCAGAGGATGGAGATGGATGGCAGGAGAGAGATCACTTGATCATTGCCTGTTAGATTCACTCCCTCTGGGGCACCTGGCATTGGCCACTGTCGGTAGACAGATACTGGGCTAAATGGACCTTTGGTCTGACCCGGTACGGCCTTTCTTATGTTCTTATTAAATGCTCTACACTGATGGGAGAGCTCTCCCACTGACATAATTACTCCAATCCCACAAGCGGCAGTAGCTATGTCAGTGGGAGAAGCTCTCCACACTGCTGTCCACACCAGTGCTTAGGTCAGTGTAACTTATGTCGCTTGTGGGGGGGTGGCTTATTCAGACCCCATAGCAATATAATTTATACCAACTTAAGATGTGGTGTGTACATAGCCTCAGTGTCTTGGAACTCAGTTTAAGGGGTGAGCCCTAGTTCCCCTACCAGCTACTGGGAAAGTGGCACAGTCCAGGCAGAGGATTAGAAGGCTACCTGAGACAGTTTCTCCAGAGGGACTTTGATAACCCAGATGGGGAAAATTATAATGACCTGGCCAAAGGGCCAAGCCACAAGCACTCAAAGCCAAGAATAGGAAGCACAGCGAGACCTAGAGTGTGAGAGGGGCCACCACATCAGCGAGATATGGAACGGGGCATCAGACAGGGCAGAGCTGTTCCCCAGACACATTCAAGAGGAGGCATCCTACCAGTGAGTAGAGACCCCTGTGACAACCCCCTAAAATATTAGTCTTTCTTGCAACTGTATCACATTGTTGGCTTGTGTTCAATTTGTGATCCACTATAATTCCCAGATCCTTTCCAGCAATACTGCTGCCTACCCAGTTATTCCCCTTTTGTTTTTGCATTTGATTTTTTCTTAAAGTGTAGAACTTTGCATTTTTCTATACTGACTTTAATCATGTTGATTTCAGAACAATTCTCCAATTTATCAAAGTCCTTTTGGATTCTAATCCTGTCCTCCAAAGTGCTTTCTACGCCTCCCAGCTTGGCATCATCTGCAAACATTCTAAACATACTCTCTGTTCCATTGTCTGAGTCATTAATGAAAATATTCAGTAGTACTGAACCTTGTACGGACCGCTGTGGGACCCCACTACATACTACTTCCAATATCTAAATGTGAAATTAGGGTGCACAAAGTAAGGTGTGGCATGCATTTTTAGGGTTGGACTTTTAAAAGTACTTTGTGTCATCCTAACTCTGCAACCACTGAAATCAAATTGAGCTTTGCCATACGTTTCAGTGGGAGCAGAAGTAGGCCAATATGGTTGCAAATTTCTCCCTTGATGTATTGCAATTACAATAGAATGTTTTGGTTTTTTTCCTTCTAATTAATCTTTTTTCAAGGTGGGTCTCTCTAAATCGAATGGGCTTTGGCTCAAGCCTTTATAGCACAGGAAAAAGATCTGATCTGTGGCTTAGCATCACATTTTGAAGATTATTGCATTCACTGAGTTTTTCCTCCAACTCTTTCTTCTAATACAAATGTTATTCATCCTTTATTGTTGTTAATGAAGGTGATGAGTTTGTGTTATGTGAGTAATAAAATTAAGATGCAATTAAGATTTTATATACAACTTGCATAAATTATTACTTTTTCAAATTGTTCTTATTTGAGTAGGGATTGTTGATTTTTTCCCATATTTAGATAAATGGAAAAAATTTCTTGGTTATCTCTCCCTACTCCCCTCTTCCTCCTATTATGTCATGAGGAATAGCTTACATGGAGGATACAAAGGAAATTATTTGCATAAGATATAAAGGGTTTTATGCTTCAGAAAAGTTATTCAAGAAATTGCTTTTCATAATTTCTCACACAAAAGATCAGAGGAATGTGCACCAGAATAGCAAATCTGGGTGGTGGTTGTTTTTGCCATTTAGAGTCAACATTTTAATTCTCAGATCTTCTATGCCCAATAGTTAAATACACACAATGTATATCGTTATGGGTATCCTGTAATTACATGGTCAAACTAACAACGAATTATAACCATTTAATTAAGATTGAAATAAATTGTAATGTTTTGTTACAAATAGGCCTCTAGCAGTTAACTAAATGGGACTCTCCATGCTTCTGCAACTTTCCACTGGGAACTTTTGGCCTGAGTTTGTTACCCTTCAGGGCTCCCTGCCAGGGTTGCCAGCTTTGGCTGGACATATTCCTGGAGGTCATCAGATGAGATAATCTTTAATTAAATATTAATCTTTAATTCCTGGAGACTCCAGGACAATCCTGGAGGCTTGGCAACCCTACTTCCTGCAAAGCCTGCCTTGTCTCCCTTACCAAAGAGAAATGGGTGTTGGGTGAAGTCTGGGACATGGTGATGTCAGGAGGCTAATTCATTTTCTGTTACATTCATAATGTCACTGGGGTACTTGGTTTGACTTCATCTGGGGTAATGGGTCAGATTGCTTGTTTATTAGTATATTTTTAACAAGACTGTCAAGGTCTTTTAACCCACTAGATGAGCACTCTTATTGCAGACTAGTAAAAATCCTACTAAATCATGTTGGAAGGATGGATCCTGGGGTAATAGGTGGACTAAGTTGGCAAAATGGAGTGAGGGTGAAGAAAGGAAGAGGCTCCCCTCCAATAACTGAAACCTTTGCTCACTCTGAAGATTGCTGATTATCCTCTTGTGGAAACAGAACATGGAGAGGAGAAATGCACAATGAAAGGAACTGGGGAAAGAGGGTGAAAGTGAAAAGAAAAAAGTAGAAACCAGGACAGGAAGACCAAAGAGAAGGTAAGAAGAGACAGAGGCGTGAGGGTATTTATGCAGCAAGTCAATGATGCCATCCTGAAAGGAATTTATCATATTTTCATAGAGTTCAGGGCTAGAAGAGATCACCAGATCATCCAGTCTGAGCTCCTACATCTAACAAGCCATTACATTTCACCCAATTACCCCTATACCGAGCCCCATGACTTAAGTTAAACCAAAGCACTTCAGTTTTCAGAAGACTAAACTGCCACTGACAGAGAACAGGAGAGACAGAGGGCTACCAGTGCCCAAGGTACCAGCAATGGCAGGAAATTGATTCGTTGAGATATGCCCAAATGATACTATGATACTAGCAGCAAAGCTACACCCCATGCTACAAAGAGAAAAAAACGGAACTGGGGAATATTACTTCCTGATCCCAAAACTGGTTATCAGTTTGACCCTGAGCATCTGAGCAAGAGAAACCACTCTGGCATCTAAGAAAAAAGATTCTCTGTACCACTTCAGAGACCTGATCCAGTCCAGCTGATGTCCCACCTCCAGCTCTGGCCAAAACACTGAGGCTTCAGAAGAAGGTGAAAAAACATCCTACAATACATCTGGGCAATTATGCATTGTGTGTGTGTGTGTGTGCGCGGGCGGGGGTGGTTCTTTCCTGACCATTGTAGACAACTGGCTAATGCGCTGAATCATGATATTTGATTATAGTTGCAAGTGCTGTGTGCTTGGGCAATGCAGAGCCTCCAGATTAAAAAAAAAAACAAAAAACAGGAGTACTTGTGGCACCTTAGAGACTAACACATTTATTTGAGCATAAGCTTTCATGGGCTAACGCCCACTTCATCAGATAGCCCATGAAAGCTTATGCTCAGATAAATTTGTTAGTCTCCAAGGTGCCACAAATACTCCTCATTCTTTTTGCTGATACAGACTAACACGACTACAACTCTGAAACCTGTCTCCAGATTTAAAGTAATTTAAATCTGATGGGGAGAGAAGTGTTGCTTGCAGGGTTGCCTTCTTACATAAGGCATGTGTTAGTTTCCGGCTATCTTGCAGAATCATAGCTGACACACTTTAGTGGTTTCACAGCTGTTTGATATATCTTAAGATGCCTCTGAAGATGGATAGGAGATAGGGAAGAATGATCCTTTTAAGGCTCTATCAGATTATCTGTATATTCAGATATAGGCTCACCCTGAAGTTATCTAAAACCGTTATACTACAGGGGAAACCTAGTGAGCCAAACCCAGGAGCTATGCTGTCTTTACTACTCTAGGACACATTACTGCACTTGGTAGATTAGCTACTCTGTTCTTTCAAAGGACAACTGATGCCATCAATCAGCTGGTACCCTCTCTACACCTTGAGGGTTTCCTCATAGTCATCGTATACATGGTAACAGATCATCCTCTACCCCATAGATAGGAACACATGTGAAATGATGCGTTAATATCACTCTTTTTACCCACCTGCCACTTAAGGTTTTACTACCAGTTCAGGTGCTCGCAAGGTTGTATTGTCTCAGTATGGCACAGATGTTCTATGGAAGGATTGCAGATTTGTCTTGGCTGATCTGTGTGGAGGATTTGTGACATATAGAAAGAGGAAGAAGAGCATTACTTGGAAACCATATCATTAGAATGTCATCAGGCTGCTTTCTATCATTTTTCATTCTGTTCATTCCCTCCCCTGAGCTTACTGGCTATTTGTTTCAACATTCTCCTCCCCACCCACCCCAGACTCTCACTACTCATCCTCTGTACTTGCTTTCTGCCCTTGGCTCCTCATCCTTTCCCTTCAGTGTTTCTTCTCCCATTTCTTGTCTTTTAGTCTAGTTAATCCCTTCCTCATTAAACCCTATCCACAGGATTTAGATAAAAAAAATCAAAGCACTAACATGACATTTGCAAACCATCTGTTTGTTTGTATGTTGTATCCCTTTCTTTCCTGTCTTGTCTATTTAGATTGTAAGCTCTTTAGGGCAGGAATTATCTTATTCAGTATTTGTACACATCCGAGCAATGGCCCATTATATAGTAGCGGGGTTTGAAAATCCTATTAGCTGAGCTGAGAGCTGTGTGAGTTTGGAGGCCCAATACTGTGGGCAGATTTTTCAAAGAACAAGCATCCTTAAAGTTATTCTTGTTTTCTGAGCACTCAAAACTAGACATCCTTTCCTCTACAGAGTGCCTGAGGAGAGACCAGATGAAGATTCCCCTCCACTCTCTTTAGGACTGTGACCATTTCTACTTATATATTTGGATGACTAACACAATAGGATCCCAGTCCTGACTGGGGTCTTCGGTGTTATCATAATATAAATGATTGAGTACAGTACATGGAAAACATTCTAATAGATTCAGGCAGGTAAGAAGTTTAAGCGGCAGTAATTCAAGAGTTCTGGTGCCAAAAGCTCCTTCCCTAAAATGGGCTGTATTTGAAGGAAATATTGTATTCAGTTTTTACCTGAACTACTTAACCTTGTGGAAACTATGCCCTAATATTTTCATTAGTATTAATGAGTTATCGACATGCATCAGTTGAAGACAATACCTAAATGAGTCTGAATTACCAAGCCATGTCTTGGTGAAAGTAAGAATTTCAAGGATGTGCTCCTTGATTAATTCATGAATGAAGACTGATTGCTGAAAAGAACTTGGCATTAAACAAAGCTGTCTTCAGGGAACATCCTGAGCTTATATCTACCCTGCAGGGGAAACGCCACAGAATTCAACGAGCTTGTTTGTCAAGGTGAGTATGTCATTAAGGAGTTAGCCAGACATGGCCCGTAAATGACTTTGCTTCAGAAACCAGCCTACTTAAGTTATGACGACACATCCCCCAAGAAAAGTACAAAGGATGTCAAACGAATAGCAAGCAGAAGTAACTAGCTGTTACCTAAAGTTACAGGAACAACAAAGGCAGCTGTTTATGGAATTATGAGGAGAATCTGTGTCTTAATTTTATAAGATTAATAGGTATATGTTCAATACAAGTGGCTATCCATACTTAAAAGAGGCAATGCTAAATGCCATATTCATTCCTATACATCTACAGCAATGCACAGCAGGTCTTAAAAGCCTTTCAGACCTGTAAAGGTATGGATTGCATTTGTTTCAATAGCAATGAATATATGTTGATAGGACTCAAATATTAGTTGCATTTCATTTGAATCAATACAATCCAAAGAACTGGAGGTCACACAAGTCTTATTTTGCCGCTAGTGAACTTTAACTTCGTTAACCTCCTTTTAGCTTCTACTTTATTCATTTTAATTTGCTTAGTCAAATCAGCATTTAATTTCTTCCAAAAGTGGGGGGAGGGGGTTAAATGTAATACTTTTTTTTTTGGTTCACTTTATGGCACAGTTAGTTTCATTAGGCCAGCTCAGATGTTTGAGACATGTGATACAGGGTAATCTAATGAGCCTCAGATATGAGGGTAAAGAGCAAGCTGTTAGTTCTATCACCGATTGCTCTCATCAGATAAATGCTTATAAAAGCTTTCAGCCCAACTCCTCAGAAATCATTCTTTTTATTTCTAGTAATGAGAGAGTGAGCGCACAGTATGTGTCCTTAGATTTATTACTATAATGTAATTAAGCTCCAGAAACACATTTGCAAGAAAAGCATTGCTGGGGAGGATCCTCTAAATGGAGCTTAGGAAAAGATTCATTGCTAGAAGCCTCTACAAAGAGAAAATCCTGCTTTTTCCTCAGAGGATGCAGAGGACACTGTTGAAGAATCTGTGCAATTTTTTACAACGATATAATCTTTGGCCTACATCTGTGTATATAGTAAGGTTTCAGGGCAATGCTTGTTTCTTACTTTTCACTGGATGTTCAGAAATCATTTGAGAGAGACTTTAACATGTCAGATCTGCCCCGTGTTCATTTTATTGCTTTTTGTCATCATCAAGTATTTGAGACCAACTCAGAAGTGATTCTTTCAATGAAATACCTATTTGAATAAATTAAAATCTACAATCTACAAACCCTATCACAATCTTTATTCAGGCAAAACACCTCTGGACTGTTGGATCATGTAATATAAATGAAGTTCTAAACAAGTAATATGGAATGTAGGCAATAAAAATTCAATTTACTATTCAAAGAAAAGTTGAAGCCTTTATCTTCACAGGCAATATTTGTGAATTACTGAATCAATGTTTGCTAATCATTGGAAATGGAGATGAATATACACAGTATCAGTAACAATCAGATGCATCACCTAATGCTGAAGGAAAGAAAGCAACATATGCCAGTTTTTTTTAATCATTTGTCTTTCTTACAATTTTTTGTAATCTAATATGGAGTCCAGATCTCTGAAGGCGAAAGGCTAGTGCAATAGTCCACAATGCTGCGGAACTGATATTCTGTTAATATATTTTTACTCTAAATTTAATTTTTCAAGCTGTCCACATTAAATGTGAAAAAGCTCTGCCTAAAACAAACTTTTTTCTAATACAGAAATATGTTAATATTTTGCTTTTGAGAATAAGTAGCTTAGAGAAGTGAGTATCTGCTGAAGAGAAAATAGAAGCAATGCAGAAACTTTAATTACCACAGAAATATCCAATATTAAAAATGTCAAGCATATTTATATTCTAAGTTAAGGCAATAAGATGGGGTACCATTGCAAGACATTTTATACCAGTGTTGCCCTGGATTTGAGGGGGAACTGTGTACCCCAGATTTTGATCAAGCTAATTGCAACCATATTGTGTGCATTCAGCCAGCATAAATCAGCCACCACATAGTTATGGGTTAATTTGAGTAAGCAGGGTTTCTGGAGGCGAGGTCAAAACTAGCTGCAGGCTTTCAGTTTCTGTTAATCAGAATGCAAGGAGAGGAGAAAAAAGAGTTAACAAATTGAGACTGAAAGAAAATAAGTGGATTAAGACCTTGAATTTGGGCATCTTTGATATAGAAGCTCATTATGACTAAGATTGTTAGCACTGTTTGTTATTGAAGTTAGGAGAGGTGATGACCTTGTAGGGGTCACTATGAGCTATATATTTTGTAAAAGTTAATTATAAAAAGACTAGATAATAGACTGTACTTTGCAGCAGCTCTCTGAAGCTATCATGAGAGATTTTTTTCCTGACACCATACTCCACAGTGGGGAAGTGACCAGCCCTGGTGGACCTGCTGTCAATTACTCAATACCATCTCAAATTCTAGGTAATAATTTGGGATGTTCTAAACCTATTGCTTATGTCTGTGTGTGCTTAAATCTAATAAATTGTAAGTTTAGATAAGAGCATGCTTACTTGTATCAATTTTTCATCAGCTGGAAGTGCTGTGTTCCCATTGATTTATTCTTACCATCTGGAGTGAAACAGTTCATAGAATATCAGGGTTGGAAGTGATCTTAGGAAGTCATCTAGTCCAACCCCCTGCTCAAAGCAGGACCAATCCCCAGCTAAATTATCCCAGTCAGGGTTTTGTCAAGCCTGACCTTAAAAACACCTAAGGAAGGAGATTCCACCACCTCCCTAGGTAACCCATTCCAGTGCTTCACCACCCTCCTAGTGAAAAAGTTTTTCCTAACAGCCAACCTAAACCTCGCCCACTGCAACCATTACTCCTTGTTCTGTCATCTGCTACCACGGAGAACAGTCTAGATCCATCCTCTCTGGAACCCCCTTTCAGGTAGTTGAAAGCAGCTATCAAATCCCCCCTCATTCTTATCTTCTGCAAACTAAACAATTCCAGTTCCCTCAATCTCTCCTCATAAGTCATGTGTTCCAGCCCCCTAATCATTTTTGTTGCCCTCTGCTGGACTCTTTCCAATTTTTCCACATCCTTCTTGTAGTGTGGGGCCCAAAACTGGACACAGTACTCCAGATGAAGCCTCACCAATGTTGAATAGAGGGGAATGATCACGTCCCTCAATCTTCTGGCAATGCCCCTACTTATACAGCCCAAAATGCTATTAGCCTTCTTGGCAACAAAGGCACGATGTCGACTCATATCCAGCTTCTCGTCCACTGTAACCCCTAGGTCCTTTTCTGCAGAACTGCTGCCTAGCCATTTGGTCCCTAGTCTGTAGCAGTGCATGGGATTCTTCCATCCTAAGTGCAGGACTCTGCACTTGTTCTTGTTGAACCTCATCAGGTTTCTTTTGGCCCAATCCTCTAATTTGTCTAGGTCCCTCTGTATCCTATCCCTACCCTCCAGCATTTCTAACACTCCTCCCAGTTTGCATCCGAAGAAGTGGGTATTCACCCACGAAAGCTCATGCTGCAAAACGTCTGTTAGTCTATAAGGTGCCACAGGATTCTTTGTTGCTTTTACAGATCCAGACTAACACGGCTACCCCTCTGATACTCCTCCCAGTTTAGTGTCACCTACAAACCTGTTGAGGGTGCAGTCCATGACATCCTCCAGATCATTAATGAAGATATTGAACAAAACCGGCCCCAGGACGGACCCCTGCGGCACTCCACTTGATACCGGCTGTCAACTAGACATGAAGCCATTGATCACTACCCGTTGAGTGCAACGATCTAGCCAGCTTTCTATCCAACTTACAGTCCATTCATCCAGCCTATACGTCTTTACCTTACCGGCAAGAATACTGTGGGGGACCATATCAAAAGCTTTGTTAAAGTCAAGGAATAACACATCCACTGCTTTCCCCTCATCCACAGAGCCAGTTATCTCATCATAGAAGACAATTAGGTTAGTCAGGCATGAATTGCCCTTGGTGAATCCATGCTGGCTGTTCCTTATCACTCTCCTCTCCTCTAAGTGCTTCAGAATTGATTCATGCCTTAGTCAAACAACTTACTGGGCTCAATACAGGGGTAAGTAGGTGAAATTCTGTAGCTTGTTTTATACTTGAGGTCAGACGATGATTTATTTGTCCTTTCTGGTCTTTAAATCTATGAATTGTATGCAAGATGTAATTAGGGAAAAGATGCCCATTAACACAAGCTATGTACTTTGCAGCATAGCTAAGTAATAGATCACTATTTCTTACATTTATCATACCTTAGTATTTAGTTTTATGCAACAATTTCAAAACTAACAATCATCAAAACATGCACTTCCTCCCCTATGCCAAAGTCTATGAAATGTAGCCGGCCTCTTCTGGTTTGAATTCTAGGTTTATCCCTTTTGAAATCCGACTTACTTAAGTAATAACTAAATTCAGTGGTTGTGTTACATTTAATCCAGATAAACAACTAATTTGAGCTTAAAGGGGTGAGAAATAGAGAGAAGACAAATAAGAGAAAGTAATTTACTTTCCCCATCAAGAGAATTTGTAGAAAACACATTGTTATACAGTGGAACAAGACTTTTGGTTACTGTGCTCAGATTTGAACATATACCTTGCTGTTTCTGACAAGCACTATTCCAGAACTACTAATGGGGTTTGGGGTATAAAGGAATAATTTTCCTTGTGTGTAGATTAGCTTCAGGTTTACAAACACAGACATACAAAATGAATGCCAATTAGAATTTTAGTATTGCCATATTACATCTCTTTTACTGCTACTGAAGTTTTGTATTGTAAGCAATACAAAGAAAATACCTCAGGTAAATAATGGCATTTATTAAATAAAGGAGTTGAATGGCTATAACACTTCTAAATGGTGAGACTGATCATTACTCTTTACTGGGTATCAGCAGCATATTCTGACAAGCAAATTAATTTCAAAGCAAGCTGCAATTACTTCTTGATGACCATCCATGACAATACCAGAATATCAGTAAAAATTAAGGCCAATCGCAATCTGTGCACTTGGTTGGTGATCAGCTGAACAGTCCTTGATTGATGTTACTGTCACAGAATCCAGGACATGGTGAGCATTTTTACTGCACAGTTCAGAATAGTCTGACACTGTATCAAACGAAATAATGTAATTGAAAATTGAGAGATAAGAGTTTAAATGGATAAAGCATAGCACAAGATTTCCAGGTGCCATTTTTATTTTCATATCCAATATCCACCCCATTTAACAGGGAGAGAAAATTAGAATTCTTGTCCATCATTAAAAGGCAATGTCTCTGAATACTTTGCCAGACCAGCACCACCAGGAACATCAAAGGCTACTATTAGCTTATCCAGCTTTACAACATATATTGTCTCATTCGATATGTTATTGCACTCTTTCCTAGTGGTGAGGTTGCAAAAAATGAAGGAAGGTGGCTACTAACCTGAGGTCAGTCTGTGCTAATGATGTTAATTTTACAGGTGGCAGAGGTACTTGTTGATAAGAAACACTGTGCCAAAACCTCTGTTAAACTACACCAATTTCCACCAACAAAGTAAATGAAACTATGCTGATTTACAGCAGCTCAGGATCTGTTAGTAAAATGTTATTTGAGGGTTTAGTATCCACTTATTTCAGGAGCTACGATTAGTCATGACAGATTCCTTTTTAATCTAGGTTGGGGAAATTACCACTGAAATACTTTCCCTCAATCAAAGTTGTTTTCTTTAACTCCAGGAGCTGATCAGGACTCTATTGAATCTTTTTAGAGTTTAGAGATTAAATAATCTCACAAACAAAAATAAAGATTGTAGAGAAATGAAAATAATTCTATTTAAATAAATATCTGAGAGGAGTCTTCTTTCAAAAGGGCTATGTATGAAAATCGTTAATAGCTCAGTCATTAACAGGGACTTAATACTACTCTATCATTGACACTCACTTTGCCAGAAATTGAAGGTCAAGGTTAGCCATTTCCTGATAGAGGCTTTTTTTTTTTTTTTTTTTTTAAACTTAAGGATTTTTCAGTGGAGGAACAAGGGGACAGAACTGGGCTCTGTCCCCATTCCCTGTACAGCAATAAAATCAGCTTCTGAGGGTCAGAATTAAGTATCTTTATATCAAAGATCCTGTTGCATTAATGGGGACCAGCAACTCTATCTACCACCTATATAGTAATCTTATCTGGATTTATGAAGATTTAGTAAACTGCCCTGGAATTACTTTAAATTTTATCAGAAAGTTCCAAGACTCTAGCAACTAGGAAGATTATCAATTATCATGCCAGAGAAGCTATTAATCTGCCAAACTGAAACTTTACTCTTGCCAAATATTACAGTAGCTCAATATTTTGGGGGGGGGCGGAAATATTATATAAAAAGAAGGATCTCTTTCACTGTCTTTCTAAATACTGGTCATTTTTCCATTAAGTTTCCATAAATGAGATGTCTTTGTTTTTTGCTATAATCAATCATTCCTATTTAAAAAATATTTTATTGGATTTTCACTATATATTCACCATGCACTTGTCCTATTCCTATTACTGTAAGTATGGTGAACAAGTCAGATCACAAATTACAAATCCATTAGATAACTATATTAAAGCTACAGTTTGTAGGTGGATCTGAAGTTTCCAAAGTTTATGGAAGAAGTATGGTCCAGATATGGCATATTAATTATGGCCCCTCCCTAATTTATATTTTCATGCAACATACATGCCGTTAGAGAGAGAGAGAATTGTCTTGTGGTTAAGACACTGAACTAGGTGTGATGCTACCCAGAGTTGTGAGACATCTCTCCATTACTTACCCTTGGCATGAAGCAGTCTTATCTATGCCTGCAGCTCAGCTCCCTGAAACCAATAGCCTCTGGCAACACAAGCACTGACTTCCAGGCCTCACTCTTTCTTTGGAGGCTAGTGATAGACACACACCAACCCCAAGTCTTCGGGGCTCTCAGCCCTTACCCACTGAACACTCACAACAATTACCAGGTAAACTGTCCCCAAAGGAACAATGCACACACCACACCAGCTTGTTTGGTTCAACTGAAAATCAGCTCCAGTATACCACCACAGCACTGAGATATATGTATTGTGAAAACAATCATAATTTATTTTCAAAGGCTAAGATTTAAGAGGCAGTGAATAAGGATAATGATAGAAAAACAGTTATACATAAAACAAAAAGTATAACATGCTTCCTAGAGTCTAAACTAAACTTTAACAGGCTAAAACCCTTGTCTAAAGTAGTTTATCTCACCTAAAGCAATCTCCCAGCATTTCTAACCAACATGAGGGATCCCCTTTCATGAATGCAAGAAGTACTATCTGTTTTGCTTCCTCAGTGAAGGATAAAGGTGTTCTGTTGCCTTTTTCTTATACCCACAAAATTCATGGGTTTTGTCTCTGGAGTCAGCAAGACCAGTGTCTTGTCTCTTGTTGACTTCCCATCCCCTGTTGACTCATATGTAAATAGGACTTCCATTGTATTGGCCTACAAAGCTTAATCTACCTGGCCAACAGGGAGCCATGTGAATCAACATTTTTTTTGTCTGATCCAAAATCTCTTCATCAGCTCTGCCCTGAGCACAGACTTTAAAATATATTTGCTGTACATACACACAACTCCTTAACTATCCATGCATACATCTCACAATAATTATGAGGCTCGGTATGACTTAAGCTTTTATTAGATACCTTACATGACCATCTTGGTTAACTATTACAAAAGCAACGTGTTGACTGTAGAGAGTTTGTCAGGCCTTTTGGGAGTTCCTGTTACAGAAGAGTGAACCCTTTGCCAGTTGGCACTGAGGGGTCTTCAGGGTCAAACCAGGACTGAGGAGATCTGGATGCAGTTCCCTCTTCTGCCACAGTCTTCCCATGTGACCTTGGGCAAGTCACTTCATCTCTCTGTCTCAATTCCCCCATCCACAAAAAGACTTTAAAAGGGATAATATTGCTTCCTTTCTCCCAGTCTTTGTCTGTCTAGTCTTATCTTGGTTGGTGCTTCTGGGTGCCCGAGAAATACAGATAATAAATATTAATAATACAGATAAATATATTTGGTGTAACCAGGTGCAAGATGAATATTATTAAAGCTGGATATTTAAAAAGGTTGACCAGATTTCTAATTTTTTCATTAGAGATAGACACTAGGAATTTTGGCTTTCAAAGCTCATATCTCAAATATTTTTAATTATAACTATTGATCTTTCACTAAGACATTTTAGTGTACAGTGAGGAAATGTTCATTACTGATTTATGTCCCTATTCCTTTACTCGCTTTGAGAGGATCTGCAGAATGATTAGTCACAGTACTTTGATTGTCTTCATTTGGTACAAAAATCATTTTCTTTTTTTACTCATAATGTAGGTGTCATTAGCTTTACTAATAAGTACAACACAAGTTTTCCCATGTATTATAATATTTCCAAGGTATTTTTCCAAACATTCTGATTGCACCAACTCATTACTAAAGATTCTCTGCTCACATTTTAGTATGTATGATGAATCCACTAATCCTCTTTGATTTCTAAAGATTTCATATGATCCCAGGAAACCCAATTCTTGTTTCTTTAATTTGGAATTCATCTGCAAATGCATCTCATTCATTAACTAAATGATCTGGAAAATGGGGTAAACAGTGAGATGGCAAAATTTGCAGATGATAACTATCTTGAGTAATTTTGTAAGCCCAAAGTAGACTCAGAAGAGTTACAAAGGGATCTCACTAAACTGGGCAACAAAAAGGCAGATGAAATTTAGTGTTGATAAATGCAAAGTAACGCACACTGGAAAACATAATCCTAACTATACATATAAAAAGATGGGATCTAAATTAGCTGTTATCACTCAAGAAAGATCTTGGAGTGACTGTGGATAGTTCTCTGAAAATATTTGCTCACTGTGCAGCAGCAGTCAAAAATGCTAACAGAATGTTAGAAACAGTTAAGAGGGGGATAGATAACAAGACAGAAAATATCACTATATAAATCTATGGTATGCTCACACCTTGAATACTGTGTGCATATGGTCGCTCCATCTCTAAAAAGATGTATTGGAATTGGAAAAAGTACAGGAAAGGGCAAGGAAAACATATTAGACGTATGGAACAGCTTCCATCTGAGGAGAGTTTTAAAAGCCTGGGACTTTTCAGCTTGGAAAAGAGATGACTAAGAGGGGATACAATGGAGAGCTACAAAATTGTGAATGGTGTGGTGAAAATGAATAAGGAAGTGTTATTTATTCCTTCACATAACACAAGAACTAGGGGTCACCTAATGAAATGAATAGGCAGCAGGTTTAAAACAAACAAAAGGAATTATTTCACACAATGCACAGTCAACCTGTGGAACTTGTTGCCAGAGAATGTTGTGAAGGCCAAAAGTATAACTTGATTCAAAAAAGAATTAGATGGATTCATCCTACATAAACCTATCAATGGCTGCTAGCCAAGATGGCCAGGGATCCAACCCCATGCTATGGATGTCCCTAGCCTCTGACTGCCGGAAGCTGGGAGTGAATGACAGGGGATGGATCACTCAATGATTGCCTTTTCTGTTCATTCCCTTTGAACCACCTGGCAATGGCCACTGTCAAAAGATGGGAATTGGGCTATATGGACCATTGGTCTGACCCAATATGGCCATTCTTATATAATTCTATACTCAAAATTATGATCTCTGAGAAATCATTCTACTTCTAACTCCTTCCCACATCCAAAGGAGACCATACTGGCTGGAAAAGAGAAAACCTATGTTTATAACTTCATTCCATTCCAAATGAGGAGATGAAGCATATGAAGAAAGAAGTATGAATGACAGTAATATAATATTTTAACAGTCATTTCCTGTAAACTTTTCTGTTTAACTTTAAATATTAGTCTCCTTTTTCCTTTTATGGTCACTCATCATTAAGTACTATTGGCTTCACTGTCATGTCTGGAAAGGCCTTGACTCTAATTTTCAGAACACTTGTTTTTTCCCCCCATTCCTTCTACAGGAGTCTCACAAACTCCAATTGGAAGCTAGCTGAACTTTTGGTTCTAACTTTTTGTAAGTTGGGTTGCAGACTCATACTAAACATACTGAAGAATAAAATATTTTTTTTTAGGTTATGTCCATTCTTTCCTCCTAATTTGTCACTGAGGAAACAATATCTAATTTGGTTATTTTGGGGCATGGAGAAATTGTTATGTCACCTTTTCTCAAGCTAAGCAGGGTTAAAGGACATGTAGTACTGCTATCAGTTCTTAAACAAATTTGATTAATATTCTATTTGTGGACAGTGCTGCTATGACTTCCTGACCTATAGTTAAACATTTCTATTTAAATCAGTGCTCCTTGATATTATCTGAATGCTATTTTTTGCCTGTGCTGATCTGCATAGCCACAATCACTTTGCATAATGAGATGTGGCACTACTACAGGTTGAAATCTCAGCTCGTGGATTGCATGAAAGAAACTGTCACTTGTAATCATTATCAGTAAGTGGGTTTTTTCCCTGTGTTCCTTGTAGTGATCAGGTTTTATTTGCCTGCTTCTATTATTCTCAGAGCTGGTAACTTAAGGCTGTGATAGTACAATTAATGATAATGCCCCAGAGATATATCCATTCAAGGAAAACTTCAGGATTATTAATGTATTACTAATTCATTCAACACACAGAAGCAAAGGTTATATTTTCAAGAAGAACAACAAATCATTTCAATTTCTTGCAGAAGCGTATAATAAGAATCTTGCATTCAATATTGTTCTCATAACTGCCTTAATTAGACTTTAATTTGGATTGTTTAGTGACCTGTAAGTAAAGACTACTAGAATATTGCAGGCACAATAGAAGTGTGTATTATACAACTTTCATCTCAACATGCAGCTCTGCAATTTTCTGGCTTTCGCCAGAACAATTATTTAATGTGCATTTGAGTTGGCATCAATCCATCCCTCAGTCCCTAGAGCTGAATAGGCACTTTGGGAAACTCCCCCCGTCATAGCAACCCAGATTTGTGAAATACCCCACTACTCTGAGCAGGAAGACTGGACTAGTGCCATCCCTGATAAATTCTGAAAGAAGCTGAGAGAAAAAAAGCAAAGGGGAAAAGAAAACAGCCAAAAAGGAAAAAAGCACTGAATGGAGAAGAGAGAAATCGAGAGGAAGGGTTGGAGGGAAAAAAAAAAGAAGCTTAAGAGAGAGGAATAGGGGGACAAAATGCAAGAGAAAGGGAGAAGGGAAAGAGTAGAAGAGCAGTATAATGCACAGATGCTGAAGTGGCCTTTAAAAAAAAAGGTACAAAAAGAGTGCAGTTTAGATGTTACCCGGAAAGTACATCATAGTTGATGCTGGTAGCATCACCTATAGTTAAAGCAGTCTGACACTTTTCCATTATAAAGATTACATTTTCAGTTGCTTATAACATTGCAAAGTTTAATCATGTGGACTGAAATTTTCCATTCTGAGTGTCCTGCCTAAGGCTGTATATATAAGCTTTAGCTAAAACAATTCAGCTGTATCAAGAATTAGTCTGGTAAAAATATTTAAAAAAAAAAAATCGGGAAAAACATAACAGACCAAAAAATTTACAACCTTTTCATTGAGACACTCTAGACTCTCCATGCTTTAGGGCAAGGGCTTGAAATGTTGCAAGCAAGGGTTGCCCTGGTGTCAAGGGATGTCCCTTTTGCTGTCCTTATGAAAACTCACCCAAATTTTGCCCAAGTTATGGACCTCTGAAAAATTTAAGTTCACATAAGATGAGTAGAGACTTCTAAAGAGTTTGGCAGCTAAAATTCCAAAGATTCCATCTGCACTAAGCATGCTACATCCCCTCACAGCTCCTATGTGTGACCAGACTGCATGTACCTGTCCCCAAGACAGTTTGAGCATGCTCCATCTCAGAGCTGCAGAGGCTCAGCAGGACTTTCCCTGCAATTGTTTCTCCTACCTGCCATGGCCACTGTGAGATCCCAGGCATCAGAATTGAGAACAGAGAGACTCTCTCTGCTGTACTCTCAATCCCACCCCTCCTGGCACCCCGGCAGCATGGAGAAGCAGATTGACTAATGCAAAGGGGTGAGGAGGAAAGAGCAGAGAAGGGCACTGGGGCAATAGCCAGGGGAAATGGGATTGGAGGAGCCAGAGAATGGGAAGGAGATAAGGGGATGGAGACGGGAGCCAATGTGGGGGACAGCTGCAGAGGAGAGGAGGAGGGGACTGGAGCATTCATAGGCACAGAATGGGCGATCATTAGATTGAAGAAAGAGGAGTCAGAAGTCAGTTGGGTAGGAGAACAGGGGGACAGAAATAGGTTGTGGGCACATTGGTAGAACAGTCTATAACCATGAGAACTTGCACACCTCCAGAATCTGAAATTGAACCCAGGAGTGCCAAGTCTCTATTTTTCTGCTGTAAGCAAATAGCTATGAAACCCTTTGGCAAAGTGTTCCTCATCTCCCTTGAGGGAAAATTTAGCAGGCCTTAAACTTTAGTCAAGGCCCTGAGTTTGGTGAAGCTTGCTTACAGCCCTTGAACTAAGATCCTGCTTGTTTCTGTGTACAAGGGGCAGAAGGAGTCAGAGTGGAAAAAATCCCCAAATGGAACAATTTGTAATAGCCCAAGCTTAGGAAATATATAACTGCAATAGCACTGTTAGAAAAGTCAAACTGCAAACGAACCAGACTGTGAATAACAAGAAGAGTGATTGTTCTTTTTGCTTTTGATCTGTATTAATTTTGCAATGTATTCCAAATAAGATAATTAATACAGAAGTATGTGTAATTTGTCTGTGGTTTTAAGCTTTAAAAAGCTTGTGTGTTCCTGGACTCGGTGGAGCAGCTCCAATAGCTGTCACCCCCTGCACACTTGTAATCAGTAAAGGGCCTCAGGGTGATCTGATTGAAAAACACGTGTGGATTCATTTTTTCCACATCACCCTTCAGTGGCTTGTCCGCATTAAGGATAACAGCCTACTACTGCTACTATTTACCCTATTAGTAAAGTGGCAGGTCTGTGTCCAAACTTTGCTGATGACCCAAGTTGGGGGTCAACATGGCCAGGGGCGGCTCTAGGCACCAGCAAAACAAGCTGGTGCCTAGGGCGGCAAAATCTAGGGGGCGGCAAAAGGCGGGGGCCCCAGCTCATCCTGCCGCTGCGAGCTGAGGAGAGGCCCGTCCCCTGCTGCCGGGGGGGGGGGGGCGGCAGGCTGGGCCGGCGGACCTGCCGCAGTCATGCCTGCGGGAGGTCCACCGGAGTCCCGGGACGACTGGACCTCCCGCGGGCATGACTGCAGAGGGACCACTGGTCCCGCGTGGCTCGGCTGGACCTCCCGCGGCTGCGGACGGTTCGCGGGGCCGGCGGCTCCGGTTGAGCTGTCACAGTCATGCCTGCGGGAGGTCCACTGGAGTCCCGGGATGACTGGACCTGCCGCAGGCATGACTGCGGAGGGGGCGCTCGTCCCGCGGCTCGGCTGGACCTCCCGCAGGTATGACTGCGGCAGCTCAACCGGAGCCGCCGGCCCCGCGAACCGTCCGCAGCCGCGGGAGGTCCAGCCGAGCCACGCGGGACCAGTGGTCCCTCTGCAGTCATGCCCGCGGGAGGTCCGCTGCTCCCGCGACTCCGGGGCGCCTCCCGCGCATGACTGCTTGGGGCGGCCAAAAAGGTAGAGCTGCCCCTGAACATGGCTCTATACCAGGGGTGGTCAAACTTTTTGGGCCGAGGGCCACATCTGGGTGGGGAAATTGTATGCAGGGCTGGGGCAGGGGGTAAGGGTGCGGGAGGGAATGTGAGCTGTGGAAAGGGGTGTGGCATGCAGGAAGGGGCTCAGGGCAAGGGATTGGGGCAGAGGAGGGGTGCGGGGTGCAGCAGGGGGCTCAGGGCAGGGAGTTGGGGTGCACAGGGTGCAGCAGGGAGCTCAGGGCAGGGAGTTGGGGTGCAGGAGAGGTGCGGAGTGTATGAGGGGGATCAGGGCAGGGGGTTGGGACGCAGGAGGGGTGAGAAGTGCAGGCAGGGAGCATAGGGCAGGGAGCTGGGGGCGGGGTACAGGAGGGGTTCGGACTCTGGCCCGGCACCGCTTATCTACCAGGGTGGAAGCGGCACACACTGGGGCCAGGGCAGGCTCCCTGCCTGCCTGCCCAGTTCCCAGCCCCGTGCCACTCCAGGAAGCTCTGCAGCCCCAGGGGAGGGGAGGAAGGGCTCCACGTGTGCTGCCCTTGCCATGCCTCCAGGTACTTCCCGTGGTTGGCTGTGG
Organism: Mauremys reevesii; assembly: GCF_016161935.1. Taxonomy (NCBI): domain Eukaryota; kingdom Metazoa; phylum Chordata; order Testudines; family Geoemydidae; genus Mauremys; species Mauremys reevesii. The sequence continues at coordinate 97,840,644 of NC_052627.1, read as the reverse complement.
TTCCCCGTTCCCTTACCTCCAGACCCTGCCCCCCGACCCAGGAACCGCAGGGACGTGGTGTCGGCCGCTTCTGAGAGTGGTGCAGCGCCCACGGAGGGCAATCCCGCAGGCCGGATCCAAAGCCCTGATGGGCCAGATCCAGCCCACGGGCCGTAGTTTGCCCACCCCTGCTCTATATGATAGAAATTTTATTTTTCATTTTTTTAAACGACGTTAGAAAATTGTATCCTAAAAACTATGTCCTCGGGGAGGGGGAATAGTAAGTGAACATAACTAAAGACTATCACAATGAATATGCAAAAGGGGACTGAAATAAGAATCCACCACAATTCTAGCACTTCCTAATGTCTGGGTGCTTGACTCTTAACAAAAAAAAGAAACAAACAAAAAAGTTCCTTAGACCATCCTCAGGGAGTGAATGATTTGGCTGCAGTTTCATTTTCAACATTTTTATAGTGTTCAAAAATCAAGATGTTTTTAGGCTCACATTGAAATACACAGTCTGAGACCTGCATTGAATTCAGAAGCTGTTTTGAAACCTTGGATCATGTTTCTACCCAAATCCAATTTCCAAAATCCAGCATGTCCTTGTCTGTTGATTTCTTTTTACCAATATTATTCTGGCCTTGCTCCAGGTATGACAGAAGCATGCTGGTATAGTGAAGCTGAGATCTCTGTTATAAAGATTTATCAGTGATACAATGTAATTGCTATCTTATTATAAAATTTTGCAACAGATCATCCCCCGCCATGGAAACAAGTGCCATGTTGGTGGATCAACATATTATGTGTGGAGTTTCCTTGAAATCTTCCCCTCTGGTGGGGTAGGACTAATGGCCTCCCAATCCTACATACCACCAGTCTGCAAAGAGTCAGCCTCTTGACTCTTCTGAGGCTGCCTACTAGCAGCACAGGTCCCATTGGACAGACAATCCACACCTGTGCAAATTGCTTCTTACATAGGGGAGGGGAGATACAGAAGTAGTGCCAGTTAATACTGCTGGAATATTAAGTTAAACACATCAATATGCATAGGGTTATTAACTCTCTAGAGAGGAGAGAATGCAATGAACAGCAATAGCTATCATGATGTCAAAGTCAGAGTCAGGACTCACAATTTGTTAGATCACTCTGTTTACTAGCACAGCGCTCTGCTAATAACACCCAGATAATGTGAGCACCATGCAAGACCCACACTACTTTATTTTATACAGATAAAAAGGCGCGAACTTGACAAGATGACAAAGGGAGCAGAACTGACAAGTTTACCTGAGGCTAGACATACATAGTTAATTTCCTTACTAACTTTTAACAATCTCCAGTTAATGTTTCACCATTAGCTAAGTGGACTCATTGTTTATGCCTTAATGTTTCTTTTCCTGACACCTGTATTTTAACATTCCTCATTTCTGCTTAAAAGGTACATACAGCATTTCTTTAATCCTTTCTATTTTTACAATAGAATTCATTCTACTTTAACAATGACAACTGCTCCTCCCCCATTTAGGGGGAGAAACATGGCGAATCCACTAACTCTATCCTTTCCCAAATCTGCTCCCCAAACCCAAATTCTCCTCTATGGCAAAACCCAGAGGATCCCCAAAGAGCTGTGCTGTACAGCTGTGTGATAAGTCTAATTCCTGCATGGGCATTCCAAATTCTACCCCCAAGGTTCCAGAACATAGAAGACTATCAGAACTCGGAGGAAGTGTAGGAAGAACTTTTCCCTCTATAAATGACCTGAAGCACAAGTGTTTATCTTGTTGAAGCACAGAGCAATGAGGCTAATCAGGGAAAAACCACAAGGAAAGTTTGGAAAAGTTCATGTTTGCTACAATCCAGTCCACTAGCAAAAGTAATTAGTAATTTATAAAGTATATTCTGAATGTATGGTCACTAACATTATTTGGCAGACCCCTAGTCAGGCAGATGACAGGAGATAGGTGATAGTCAAATACAGGCAGTAATTTGTATACTGGAGATCACATGCAGTGCAGAGTCAAACTTGTACAGTTCACAGTTAGGCATAGTGTAGCTTTCATGACTATAATTCAAAGACTTCAGGAGGCTGGATTTTTTGGTTTGTTTTTTAATAGGGTGCAAGACAATACAAAACAAATTCTCCAGCATTGTGACTATAAAGCCCTGCAGCAAATGTCTAGGTCTCCTGACCTTCATTGATGATTAGCATTGCATCCATGTTAATATTTTCATATTGTGTCTACTTAATAGTATTTTTACTGTGTCTGGCAAAATAGTTATATTTCATGTGCCATTCACTGTAGTGGAGTCTTGTTAAATGCACAAGCTAGATCCTGCCATTCTCCATTTCTTTTCAAGATTCCATGCAACAGATTTCACTATTTTTCATCAGTCCTCACTGTAGTCACACGTATCAAAGCCTTTTTTAAAAATTGGAAACTTTTCAATTTCAAGGAGATTTACAGGCAATGCTACGTTGTAGTGAGGCTAGATGATGTAATTGGAACTTTTTCAGTTCTTTCATACCATCCTAAAGTTGTCCATTAAAACTATCTCTGAAATTACATTTATGAAAAATCTTAAGTGGGTATCATTTAGGAATGAGTTGGCTCAGGTTCAGATTAGTTGGATGCAGAATACAGCTGAATTCTGATTTCTGAGCAAAACACAGAAGGTTCAGAGAACTGCAGCTACTTCTTTAGATTGAATTTGTAAGGAATACATTTAAATTAACTTGTTTCTGATGGCCATTACTCTGCTAATCTAGAAAAAATGTACTACTCACTACTTGGAATTGTGTGTGGTTGGTTCACTTCTACAGAGATCTTGTGTCTCTCTCTCCCTCCCCCACCAGGCATGCATGCGCACACACACACACACACACAAATTCTCTGTTTGTATTTTGTCTTATTAGTTAATCCTACCAGCCACTCTTCAAAATTAGAAATTTTATTGAAGAACTCAAATGTGATTTGGATTAGTTGCTCAGTTTTCCACTTATTTAAATTTCTGCGTGAAGACCTGTGGCTTTCATTAATATCTTCAATCTTCCGTGTTATGTCACTTTTACTATAACAGGCTTTGTGTGAGTGATGTTATACACATAAGTTTATCAGCAGTAAAATAGTCTAATATGCCAATCAGGTCACATTTTTGGATAATTGCTTCCCAAACCTATTTGAGAATGATTTTAATATCGTATAATTATCTGAATAAATTACGGGAGCACTAAAAAAAAGTATCACTAGAAAGAAATCCTTAGTGAAATAATATAGTAGGACTTTCACTCCCATGCTATCCAAAGAAGACAGTCGGAATGAAACAGCTTAAGTCTGGAAGCCCAGAAGGACAGGCTAAATCAGGGTTAACAGCACAAACCATATATAGAGATGCATGCTGCAAAGTAAAATCAAATTGTATTATATAGCAATGGTATTGGTATAAGTAAGTATTTTTAAAATTTATAATTATACTGTATTATATGTATATAAAATGCACATTCAAACACAATGTGTGCAATTTGAAGAACTCCTCCTAGAATACCACAATTTTAGTTACATTTTAATATTAGGTAACAGACATTTGTTTTTACAGATGCGAACAGTGCTGCTATTCTTTCCAGGGCCCAGGGGCAAAGATCTGTGTAGTTAGCAGTCATGATCAGGAACGAACAAACAAACAGAACAAAGTTGTTGTCTTTCCAGCTTGCAACAAGCTTTACTACATTTCCCTGTCTAATTCTATTCAGAACAATCACCTTATTCATCATCCCCAGAGAAAGGTACAGAATTCAATAACAATGACTCAGAGGGAAAGCAGTGGAGCTGGCTCATGTACAGTGCCTGGCGAGGAGGATTTTTAGTGCCAGTGGACTCTCTGTCTCAATAAAATGCAATTCAAGCACTCAGTGAGCAATCAAATCATTAAGAACCCAACTCATCTGCAAAGCACCTGGACAAAGTGTGAATTCAGCAGACTAACATTATTTCATCATGCAGTAAGTCAAATTTGAAAGTAGTGAAAGAACTTAAAAATTATGGCTTCTTTTCTTTCTTCCCTTCCTCACCCTCACCCGCAATAGTACAGCATATTTTAATATTCTATTATGTTACCTGAGTCAGATCAAAGGCTGGCTTGAAACGACAGTGGGTTTGCGGGAGCCTTTGTTAAAATTCTGCTATCCAGCAGAATGGAAGGTGGAGGTGATTTCCCTGCCTCTGGTGGAGATGACCCCTTCTTTAGTTAAGTAACTCATCCATGGCACTAATGACTTATCCTGGGCCTTATACAGGTACTTCTGAAAATGCATAGGGTTGGTTTTTTATTTTTTATTTTATTTTTTTTACTTTGGAATGCACCAGATTTCACTACATGTCAGCTTTTTTCAGGATGTTGGGATGTATATTTTGGTCTTTTCCCCTGAAAGAGGATGCTCCCACTGTGATTTCAGATAACAAAACTTTAAACAAGGTGCTATATTATCACTCAGGATATCTTTCAGTATAAACATTTCCAACAAGTGGACTTAATAGAAGTTAGTTATCCCACAGTCATTATTTACCTACTTAGTTGTGGTTACAAAAAAAAAAAAAAAAAAACCCACCAGCACACACCCAACACCTCTAGCTCCATTTAAACTGGAGAACAAATAAGCAGTTCGCCCATCTTCTCACCCTCCTTTTTCTGCACATACATCACACAGCCCAGTATATGGTATTTAATACAAGCTAAAAGGTGATGTTTTTGGTATTCGTGTAACCCTTTTGCCAGGTGTTGATGGCAGCAAAAGAGGGCCAAGTTCAATTTTATATGGTTTAAACAACACCGGCTTCAGCCCCCACCCAGAAACCTGTGAAACTATATGCACTACCCAGGACAACCCTGATGGGAAATACTTCCCCACTCGCAAGCAAGTCCTTTAACCGTAGTCACAGCCTCAGTCCTGGCAACTGAGAGTGGCTGGTGCATTCTAACCTCTTCCCTCCTCCCCAACTTCCCACTCACAGTTAGCTGTCCTAGGTTGAAGAATTCCAAGGATGCTGGTAGGCCAGTGCTGCCTGAGCTTCTCTGGGGCTCTACACCTGACCCAGCTGGGGTGATTTAATTGCTGGGTAGTTGCTCTCTGTTCAGCTCCTGCCATCATCCTGCACTGTCATCACCTCAAAGATGCTGCCACCAAAGAGGCACTCCCCACATAAAATAGGAGATTCTTTCCCCTTTCTAACTGTGCCCAGGCACCCTTATCCAATTATGCCTGACAGCAGTTTTGACGAGAGTAACCCCAGGCACATTCAATATCAATGTCTTGTCTTTGTAATTCCCAGTCAAGTCGATAGTATTTTATTGCCCCCAAACTCAAAATGTAACTGAACTATAATAAACATGACCCAAACATTCAAAATAGATTCAAAGTAGATGTGATTTGAACCTCATTTTCAGTGTAACCAATCTTCAGTTCAAAGTTATATTTGATTTCATGAAAGGAAAGAAACCAGGGATACTTAGTAATGAATCTGGGCAAACTGATTCTACAATGCAAGTATCACCCACCTCAGTCAAACTCTTCCAAGATTCAGTAAACATTTATAACTATTAACTTGTGGGAGCCTCTGCACGTCAAGACCAGAAACAGAAGTGTTGAAATGCCACTATTTCAGGCAGTGGTAGTTAGAAAAAGCTGGTTCTTAATGTGTTTTCTGGCCCATGCGGAAACAGAGGAAGTCATGAAAGAAAACCTGTTCTTGTGATATTTTTCGGACAACTTTGCATACGCAAGAGTTGTAGATCAGTCAGATAAGGGAGCCGGGGGACTATTTGCATGAGTAAGAGTTTGCAGCAGAGGGCCCTTAATCTGATTGACAGAAGACATTAAATGACAAAAACTATAATGGAATGCATGGTAATGGTATGTAAGTATTGATCCTGCAATACTTATTCAAGCAAATGGTATACTCACATACATAGCTGAATGGAACAGTTTACTTGAATAAGGATTTCCTGAAAGAATAATAATAAGGGACACGGAATCTGCTCCCAGTTTTGGATAGACTTTCAGACACCAGGTGATTATTCAAACCGAGTTCAAATAATCAATGATCTCAAGTTGCAGTGCGGGAGATTTAGGTTGGATATTAGGAAAAACTTGTTCACTAGGAGGGTGGTGAAGCACTTGGATGGGTTACCTAGGGAGGTGGTGGAATCTCCATCCTTAGAGGTTTTTAAGGACAGGCTTGACAAAGCCCTGGCTGGGATGATTTAGTTGGGAACTGGTCCTGCTTTCAGCAGGGGGTTGGACTAGATGACCTCCTGAGGTCCCTTCCAACCCTTTTGTTCTATGATTCTATTAATTTCACTTTGGAGATTATAGTACTTTTTTGAGTTGAAAAGGGCAGCCTTTGATGGATTCCATTTCTCCTCTAACCTGTTATCTTTTGTAGTCAATGGCCTTCCCCGGTAGATGAGAGGAGTTTCCTTCTACATTTGCAATACCATGTTCTTAGGATTTTTACTCTGAAATGGAATGGAAACTCTGACCTAATGCTACTCTACAAAGTAATAATATAGTGGTGTTTTTGTTGGAAAGAATTTGATTTTTCTGCTCTTTCTCCAGATGCACAGCTGCTTAGGAGCAAGCTCACAGAATATTTATGTCTTTAAACAGTTGCATAAATCAATTTTTGTTTTTATAGTTAAATAGTAAAGTGCACATAGAAGAGATTTAGTATTCTGTACCTACTTATTCAACTAGAGAAGCATGAATATTGATCTTGAATGAGAATTTGCCTGCAGAAAAATTAACAGAATTGTGAAGCCATTCACAGTTTAATAAACCAGACCAAATGACACAATATAGCATAGAGACCTTCATTAACATAGAGCTAAGGTTGCACCCAACGCAAATCACAGAATCCAAAGAAATAAGTAGGTAAGCCATTAACCACCCACCTTCACTCCATTCATCATATCATCTTCTTAGATTCAACTATCTCCCTTCCAACAGCCAGATATCTCCACCTCCTGCTGAACAATGTACTACCTGAATTCAGATCATAAATATAATACACCAATGCAAATTCTATTTCAAGTCTATAATTTCTAAATAAAAGTCAATTCTATATTTAGAAAAATCATGACTGATGTGTCACCCATTGTTTGGCATAAGAACCTAAACAGAATTAACATTCTAAAGCAGAGATTAGAATTCACAATGCAATAGCTTCTGCTTGAAGCAAAATGAGAAAAACCCTAATTTCTGCTAAAAAGAGACACTGCTCTAATGGAAATAATTGTTGGTTTCTCACACCACCAGCCTCTCTCAGTGAGGGATTAGTTCACCCAAATCTGCAGGGAGAGACTGGCAGTATAGAATATGAGGGAACACAGTCCGATCTGTGGATGCCTGACATAACGAATGTCAGTGAAAATGAGGTAGGATCAGAGAAAACTAGAGAAAGAACAAGTGAAAAAATTACTTAGACAAATTAGATGTCTTCAAGTCACGGGGACCTGATGAAATACATCCTAGAATACACAAGGATGTGACTGAGGAGATATCTGAACCATTAGCAATTATCTTCAAAAAGTCATGGAAGACAGGAGAGATACCAGAGGACTGGAAAGGGGCAAATATAGTGCCAATCTATAAAAAGGGAAATAAGGACAACCTAGGGAATTACAGACCAGTCAACTTAACTTCAGTAATGGATAAGATAATGGAGCAAATAATTAAGCAATTAATTTGTGAACACTTAGAAGATAATATGGTGATAAGTAACAGTCAGCATGGATTTGTCAAGAACAAATTGTGTCAGACCAACCTAATAGCTTTCATTGACAGGTTAATACGCCTTGCGGATAGAGGGGAAGCAGTAGGTGTGGTATATCTTGACTTTAGTAAGGTTTTTGATATGGTCTTGCATGACCTTCTCATAAACAAACTAGAGAAATACAATCTAGATGGAGCTACTATAAGGTGGGTGCATAACTGGTTGAAAAATTCTTCCCGGAGAGTAGTTATCAGTGGTTCACAGTCAAACTGGAATGGCATATCGAGTGGGGTTCCATAGGGATCAGTTCTGGGTCTAGTTCTGTTCAATATCTTCATCAATGATTTAAATAATGGTATAGAGAGTATGCTTATAAAGTTTGCAGATGATACCAAGCTGGGAGGGATTGCAAAGGTTTTGGAGGATAGAATTAAAATGAACTGGACAAACTAGAGAAATGGTCTGAAGTAAATAGGATGAAATTTAATAAGGACAAATGCAAAGTACTCCTAAGGAAGGAACAATCAGTTGCACATATACAAAATGAGAAATGACTGCCTGGGAAGGAGTAATGCAGAAAGGGATGTGGAGGTCATGGTGGATCATAAGCTAAATATAAGTCAACAGTGTAACACTGTTGCAAAAAAAACAAAAAACAATTCTGGGATGTATTAGCAGGAGTATTATAAGCAAGACAGGAGAAGTAATTATTCTACTCTACTCTGCACTGATTAGGCCTCAACTGGAGTATTGTGCCACATTTTAGGAAAGATGTGGACAAATTGGAGAAAATCCAGAGAAGAACAACAAAAATTATTAAAGGTCTAGAAAACCTGACCTAGAGGGAAGATTGAAAAAAATGGTTTTGTTTAGTCTGGAGAAGACAGAGGGGACATGATAACAGTTTTCAAGTACATAAAAGGTTGTTACAAGGAGGAGGGAGAAAAATTATTCTTCTTAACCTCTGAGGATAGGACAAGAATCAGTGGGATTAAAATGCAGCAAGGGCAGTTTAGGTTGGACATTAGGAAAAACTTCCTGATTGTCAGGGTGGTTAAGCACTGGAATAAATTACCCAGGGATGTTGTGGAATCTGCATCATTGGGGATTTTTGAGAGACAAACACCTGTCATGGATGATCTAGATAATACTTAGCCCTGCAATGAGTGCAGGGGACTGGACTAGAAGACCTCTTGAGGTCCCTTCCAGTCCTACATTCTATGTCCTCTCCCTCACAACAGCAGATGCATGGACTGCCATGGGAGGAGTATAAAGAGGCAACTTGCAGCAGCAGGGGGAGGATGCCAATAAGTAAGCATCATATCTCCATCTCTCACCCTGGATCCACTCTGTCAAATATTCTCACACACATCCCTTCTTACATGTGAATTCACATGAAATCACTTTGCATTGTGAGTTGAGCTGCACAATGTTTAACTGGTAGATTCTGTCATCTTCATAGAAGGTGAAAAATACCCAAACAGATATTGAGTGCATTCATAGGTGACACTAATTGAAAAGGTAATTTCTTGCACTTTATGAGCATTTGAGAATAGACATTTAACAACATGGCTAATCAAAAATAGATTTTACCCTCAGAATTACAGAGGCACTACAATATTTCACTAAATAATGGGGGAATTTTAATTCTCTTCCATAGTATAATAATTATGAATTAAATAGTTGCAGTTATCACAGACAAACTGTATAATAGGATTAAGGACTTAGAACCTGACCTAACAAAATGCTGAATGACCTCAATTCCTAAATATTTTATTCATGGTTAATAAAATAGTTATTTAGTTAATTGGTTTTAGTGTAACAGGGCCGTTTTCCATGGTTTCTAATGGAAATGATGATTTCAGGTTAACAGGAAGTGACATGGAGTATTACAGAAAGCCCAGTACTTCTGAAAAATTAAACTATGAAAACCAATGTTACATTCTGTTCATGTGGTGTCCTACTGATATACAGCAAATTCAGAACTGATTATTAATTACATCAGATCATTACCAAAATGTCTCAGTGTTCAAAATTACATGAAGCAATTAATGAAAATACAAGGGCTTTATTTTATTTTTTTTAGAAATCTGCATATTTTAGTAAAAAAAGAATCAAACATAGGCCTGAGTCTAGATACATTTAGGAATGTGCTTAACTTCAAGCACAAGTAGTCTCATTGAAGTCATTCTTCATGTGCTTAAAGGTAGTAGGTACATATTCGTGGCTATGGCCCAAATCTTATAAGATCTGTGAGATCAAACTAGATGATCTAACGGTCCCTTCTGACCTTCTAATCTATGAATAATTGTCCATCAGTATGCTAGAGTGTCATTTTGCTCTGTCTGGCAGCTCCTTCAAGTAGTCTTTCAGACCGGTGAAATGGAAAGATGACTTTGGTGTGTTGTGCCACAGAATACGACTTTCATTTTATGTGACACTAATCCAGTTCCCAAGTGGATTGAGTAACTGAATACTTTATCGTGACTAGAGAACTTTCAGCTGTATTATGGCTGCATAAATCTGATTTTTTTTTATTATAAAGTAGTAAGTATTTATAAACTGAGGCCTGATCCTGACACCCTTATTGATTGTATGGTAGTTGCTCAAGGTGTAGTTCTGTTGTCCTCCAAGGGACTATTGGCATGAGTGCTACTTCCTGACGTGCAAACCTTATTGACAGGACTTAAGTTACTCTGTCAGTTAAGAAAAGCTAATAAAAAGCAGTATCGCCAAACTCAGTCAATACTAAGTCATGAGTCAGCCACCCAGAAAATGATGTGATTATTTTACCAAAAATATCCACGACTAAATCTACTTCTGGGTTCATGTTTTCAAGTTTTTCTACACAACCATTAGGGTATATACTTAATTTTTTTTAATGAAATCTGAGATTCTCATGTAAATCACTTGGGCCCAGATCCACAAAGGGATTTAGGCACCTAAAGAAATCATTGGAATCCACAAACCCTGGATTAGTAGCCTGGGTTCCATATACAATGCATAGGGAGAGATTGACACCTAAGAATGAGGATCCACAAAAGACAGTGTGTTAGGCAGGGAGCCCATGGGAGATGCTGACAAGAAGTATGTGTTGTAATCTCCGCCCCTCCCCAAGATATGGGCACCCAAGTCTGGGCTTCGGGGAGGCACCTATCTCTGCTTGCAGTCCACAGCCAAGAACCCTGTCCTGGAGGAGCAGCAGGCGCTAAGGATATATTTTTTTTACAAGAATAACGACAGCACATGCCTAACTGCACACACAATCACCAGCAGAGGAGGAGGAGGCAACCTCCCTTATAACAGGACTATACAGAGTCCTTGTCACTCTGTCGCTTACCCACTTCATATTTAATTAGTTATATACAGTGGAACAGCATCAACAGGAGAAACAGTCTATAGTCCAGTGGTTAGATCAGTCTCCTGAGAGGTGGGAGACCCCTGTTAAATCCCTTTGCCTTTTCAGTCAGCAGTAGGGGTAATTGAACCAGAATCTTCCACATGCCACCTGAGTACCCTAAATTCTGGGCTAAAGTTTATAAGGGAGTCTTCTTGCTCCCCATCCATTTTGTTTGGGGTTAGGTGTGCTCCAAGCACCCCTACCCAGATTGGGCTCCACAGACAAGATAGGTAGGTGTGGGGATGCCTTCACCTGGCTTGAGGATCATGCTTGGGCTTAGGGGTGAGATAAGCATCCAGACATCTTCCTGAGGCAGCAGTGTGCATGCCCAACAGCACAAGCCTAGGCACCTGGGGAACTTGTACAGCAACAATTAATACTCTAAGTCAGTGGTTCTTAACCTTTTTATTGCAGCCTGCACCCCTTTGGTTCTCAAAATATGTTCTCACACCTCTTATCAAAAATCCTTGAAATAGGGCAGTTCTTTAAACCTAGATAAATTTTTTGTTTGTATATTACAGTAATCGTTAAAAAAAAGTATAATGTTAATATACAGATAGGTTTGATGAAACAAAATAGTTGTACTTATGTGCCTGTGTTTAATTTGTGTTTTCGATGATTTACCTTCTAAAACAATCTGGCATGTCTCACACCCATAAGGGGTGCATGCACCCCAGGTTAAGAACCACTGCTCTAAGTGAATTTAGGTGCCCATGGGTTTAAGCAGATGTGAAATGAGGGGTGAAATAAGTGCCTAAATCTGGGGTTTAAGTGTCCAAGTCTCATTGTGGATCTGGGTCTTGACTCCTGGAACTGGGACATGACAAAAAAAACACCAAATATCACAAGACTCTCAATAAACTTGCAAGAATTGGTAGAACTGGAAAGCTGTAGAGGGAATAGCCAAGAAGCATTCACTAGTGTATTACAAGTGTTTTTGTTTGAATTAGATTTTAATTTGAGAGAGAGAGAGAGCGCGCGTGCACGCACTCACTGCTTTAGTCTGAATATAGCGATAAAACAAATTCACCTGAGCTGATGTTGGTCCAGAAAGTACTGTAAGAAAAAAACTGAACTTAGGGTACAATATTGGCCACTGACCTTCACCCTGGTCTTCAGCCCACCATCTTCAAATATATTCTTAGGAAAGAAAATGGAACTAACAAGATGTAGACATAATAATAAGCATGTGTCATAACTGATCTCTATAGTAGCCTTCCATATTCTATTCTTGGGGGTTGTTTTTTTTTTTAATAGTGCTCACCACTAGTGTCTAACGACTTCCAATGCTCCATATTTATAAATGTCAGCCACTTCTGTGCCATGTTTAATTTAGAATGTAACCTTCTAAAGGCAGGGCACTGTCATTTTTCAGTTGCCTATGAAGTAAGTGTGTGTGTGTTTAATCTCCATCCCCAAGGTGTCATTATTCCAAGTGAGAACTCCCACTTGGGACTGTGCAAATAACTGATTCCTCAGTTTGCAGGCAAGTCCAAAAAAGAAAATTAAAAATCAGTTTGGATTGACCAAAAAACCCAAAATTTTCGGTGAATTAAAAAGTGGAAGTTTCAGATCATACTACAGTGTAAATGTATTGTTCAACCTGAAAACTTCTTTTGTTTTGATGTCAGGATGTTTTAGAGGGTTTTTTTAAAAAATACAACTGAAGTTTCAAAAACAAAGTAATTCTAAATAAAAAAATCAAAATGTTCCATTTAAAAAAATGTCAGTGAAATGTTTAAATTTGGGGGGGGACTTTTTTGGGGGGTGGAGGCAGGGGAAAGAAGGCATTTTCACACAAGAAATTCAACTCAACATCAATTCACTAAATGATCAAAACATTTCACCCACCTCTAGTCCCCTTACTATAGATGGTACAAAAGGAGACTGGGTGCCCAAAGATGCTGTAGTTATTGACTAACAACTTCACAGCAGTTTAACTATAATTAAGACTAACATTTAGTCACAGGTATTTTTGGTAAAAATCATAGACAGGTCACGGGCAATAAATAAAAATTCACAGCCTATGATCTGTCCATGACTTTTACCAAAAATACCCATGACTAGATCTACTTCTGGGGCCCCACTGTTCTGCGGGGCCTCTCTTCAGTTCTAGGAGTTGACTGCTCCCCAGCCACTGCTCCTAGGGACTGCTCTCCAGACGGCCTCTGGGTGCTTCTGGGGCCACTGCTCTAGCTGCCCCAGGACCACTTCTGCTTGGCCAGTCCCCAGGGCACCCCCAGGACCGCTCCCCAGAGCCAGCCCCACCGGCCACTCCTCATGCAGTCTCTGGGACCAGCTGCCTGGGGGCCTCCTGAGCAGCGGCTGGCGTGGCTGGCCCTGGGGACCGTCAGAGCAGTTGCCCCCAGGTCGCTTCAGCAGTGGCCAGTGCAGCTGGCCATGGGGGGCCCAAGCAGCTGGCTCTGAAGTCAGCCACACCAGCCACTGAGGTCAGAGAAAGTTATGGAATCCGTGACTTCCGCGACCTCCGTGAAAGAATTGCAGCCTTAACTATGATGTATCAACTCTGCCTTCTGAACAGGTACTGGGTGGTATTTCAGCAATGCAGAGTATAAAAAGCAATGCACTTGAATTCACTACTCCAACATCCACATGCTGCTTTATCAAGATGGCAGAAGAACAATATTTTAAACTTAATTACTGTAGGAATCAAAAATATGCTCATTAGACATTTCACTCCAATGACTTCACTCCAAAGAACCCTGAAGGAATAGGGTGACTATCATTTTGGTTTGATTAGCTCCTTAGCCTTTGGCTTTCAAATTAAGTTATGATTAGAATTACATAATAATTAAAACTTTGTTAGTAGAAAGCATTCACAGATGATTTCAAGTATTTTGCTTAGCTCTCCAATATCATTTCATATGGCTCTGAACAGGTGTATTCACCATGGATTAAACCAGATTTTTGGATTTACTTCTTAGACAAATCTCACTCAAAGTCTTAAACAGTTACAAATAGACATATTGTAATTAAGATAACACTAGAGAAGAGTAAGGGAAGTCGACCAGAGAGCATCTCCCATTGATGCAGTGCAGCGATGACACCCCAGTAAGTTGACCAAGCTACACTGACTACAGATATGTTATTCACATAGCTGGAGTAGAGTAATTTTGGTCGATTTACCCCCATAATGAAGACAAGCCCACAGTCAAATTTTGCTGACCACTAGGCTATGCTGCTGAAGGCCATCCTTTCTCTCTGTTTTATGGGATTCAAAGAGAATTGTGAGGGCAGGTAATATATATTGGTGGGACCATGGTGAGGTGGTTTAAATCGTTGTCGTTTTTTTCTGTTGTAGGATTATTGCTCAATGGGAAGTGATTGAGAAAGCTGTTTATTTGTATAAACAAATATTTCAGGGGATTTTCAAGAGTGTCCAGAGTGATGGTTCTTTCATTGTATAGAAATGGGTACAGATACTTATGCTCAATACAGCAACCAGGAGGTTCTCCAGCAGTTCCTATAGGACACCTCAGGGTGGGAATCATGGGGTGATGGCGATTCTCACATTAATAAAGCCCTGAACTCTACTAGGCCTGGTCTACACTAAGTGTGTGGGGGGGTGTCGAACTAAGGTACGCAAGTTCAGCTACGCGAATAGCGTAGCTGAACTCAAACTACCTTAGTTCGAACTACTCACCCGTCCAGACGCCGCGGGATCGAAGTTCGTGGCTCCCCCGTCGACTCCGCCACCACCGTTTGCAGTGGTGGAGTTCCGGAGTCGACGGGAGCATGTCCGGAGTTCGAACTATCGCGTCTAGATTAGACGCAATAGTTCGAACTCCGAGAAGTTGAACTCTCCGCGTCGACCCGGCGGGTAAGTATAGACCTACCCCTAGGTAATGAAGTTGCATTGTATACGCTACAATTATAACTACTGGAAGGAAGGAAATAATGAACAAAGGAAACAAACTACACAGCTAATAAGCTGAAATTCCAAATGTTTCTGAAGAGCCATGTACAGAGTGGGAGCACAGTCTTCTAAGTGTGTGTGTGTTACATGTTATAATAGACAGGCAATATCAAGTAAATAAGAGCCAAAGTGAAGATTATATTTAATATGTTTTCACAAAAGTCAATTTTGCAACAGTTGGAACTCTAGAAAACCATGTATGTAATCAGTCTTAGGTTTCACCTCATAAAATAAAGTGCCAAAAAGACAAGTTAAAACCTGTTTTCTAATAGATTATATCAAACCAAATTCAGAAAAAAATATATATCTAATATTAAGATTCTAGTTTTTATATAGCCTATTATCATTAGCTCTCTTTGAGATGTGCATTATTTTATAAATCACACAACAGAAACATTTGATTGCTAACAAGCTAAATACAGAAAAGGTAGCATTTAAACAAATTATGGGATGTGTATTGAGACATGACTCACTATGTAGCATGGGGGGTGAGGGTGGGGGGGGGACAGCATTTCATGCATACAGTATCATCTGAATTTAATTACCATAACTTAAAAGGTGCCTTAATTAAAAAAGTAGTTATTCTAGTGAAAACCTGATTTTAAATGTGACTAAAATGGATTGTCAGAAAAATGATGTATGTATAATATCTGTAGTTACAATGTGACGGGGGAGGACCAACATGAGAATTTCATTAAATGGAAGACAATCGTTTTGTTCAGTTCAAGTAAAGTAAAAAGAGAAAAGTTTAAAGAAAATAAACAAAACATTTCTTAACTAGTTTTACATAAGAACAGCCATACTGGGTCAGACCAAAGATCCATCTAGCCCAGTATCCTGTTTTCCGACAGTGGCCAATGCCAGGTGCCCCAGAGGGAATGAACAGAACAGGTAATCAAGTGATCCATTCCCTGTTGTACATTCACAGCTTCTGGCAAATAGAGGGTAGGAACACTATCCCTGTCCATCCTGGCTAATAGCCCTTGCTGGATTGATGGACCAAACATTATAGTATTAACATTTCAACTGCTCTTATGTTAAATCCTATTTTAGAATTTTTCAGAATTTAATTGTTAAAATGTATGCTAGGCTAAAACTTGACATAACTGACCTCAGCCAACAAACACTTTAAAAAAAAACCTAATTATTTCATAGATCAGTTTGAATATTCTCTTTTAAAGTTACTTGCCTCCATCATATCCCCAGGGATCTTTGGGTGTGGAGGGCTGAATAGAGGTCTGGGGAAAGCAAAAAGCATACTGAGGTATCAGTTCTCTCCTCTTCCACTCCTCATATCGCTTAACCCTAGCTAGATCCATGGGTTTTGGTCAACCTCCACTCACAGAAGCTTAAGGGAGTATGGTGCACCAAATGTAATCCCTCTATTTCTTTATGAACTAACAGTAAATACCACAGCGCCCCCTCCCCCTTCCCCCAAATAGCACAATTCATTTTTCTTTAATGGTCTTGTAGATTAATCTGAAAAACCTCTTTACAAGTGTGTAGTCAGTTGACTAAGTTATAAATCATTCACAATATTTTCCCCTTTTTCAGTCAGCATCTTTTAAAAAAAAAAAGTCACAAAAATTTTCAGTCCGCTGATTGACCCAGAAATCATAACTCATACATTAAAACATGCATTTTATGGTCCAGCAGTTTTCCAAATAACACACAACTATTCCTGGCACTCACCAAATTAATCATGTTCTCTGGCAAAGTAATTATGCACTTGCCTGTGCACCCAATAAGCAATGTAATCACTGGTAACTATAACTATCTAGGTATTTCTAATTCCAGTCTAATTCCAATCACTGTGGCATCTCAACTTCATGAATCTTGCACTGAAGCAGTTACATAATTCTATTCACCCAAGTCAATGCTTACATGTTTGCAGGATCAGGACCTGCAGTGAAAATGGGAGCGGTATTGAGCCTATGCAGATTCAGCTGACATCAGTGGGGGTGTCAGGTGTTCAGCACCTGGCAAGATTTGGCCTTAGTCTTTTTAACTGACATTTACAACTCACCCAACACTCACCAAAACTATCTGCACGCTTGTCACCTTACATACCAAATTAGCAATTTGGATTACTTTTTCTAACTGGGTTTCAATTACTGTAATTGCACTCTTGTTATTACACTACAATTAGTAATTGTTAGCTATTGTTATTAGCTCCTGGCTGATCCTGCTCCATGCTCTCTTTATTGATGTTACTCCCTTCCTTACAGCACAGCTGAGGAAAGCAAAGGGACCATCAGTGAACAAAGTCATTAATAAAGGCCCAGATCCTCAAAAGGTATTTAGGTGCCTAATTCGCACATAATTTACTGCTGGCAATAGAAGCAGGTGCTTTTTTTTTTTTTAAATCTGCCACTGTATTTATGAATGCTTCTGGGCTATCTGAATGTTACAGTCTCTAGACTCTAAGGTTAAACAAAAGATACGTCAAGAGAATGAAGTACTATACAAAGCTATAAGAAACACAGAGTAATATGAAGTAGAATAAATTATTCTGTAAATCACATCAGTGTGGTACAGATCCCAGACCCAGGAAATTCAATAGTATATTTACAGTTTGAGTGAGACATGATATGACAAACATAAATGGAGCAGTCATCAGGAGTAGATAAGAAGTTTTTAGCCTACAAATTGTATGCGCTAGCAAGCTGAACATGATGGGAATGTTTTCATACTGTTGAATGCCCCACTGCAAATGTATTGTTATGACCAAACTAGCAATGGAATGCATGCTATGAATCACTAATCTGAGCAGCATGAAACTTCAGAGAAAAGGCTAAACAGAGGGAGCGTGTAAACAATTCAAACACAATATAGTCAAATAATCATATTATTTTACAGTGTCTGAAGAACAAACCCAATTGTTAAAACTTACTCTGCATTTTGGGGGGTATTTTGGCCCCAATGCACAAAAGCATTTTATGGGCTTAACTTTAAGTGTTTAACATCAACTTCAATAGGACTTACATGTATGCTTAAATGCTTTGTTGGTTTGGGTCCTTATCCACAAAAACACTCCTTAAATTTTCATGAAATCCCAGGGAAAGGGATTTCCTATCTCCCATCTTCAGAACTCAGGATTTAGCTTTTGATGTTTTACATATTCATTAACAACTAGGACTCAACTAGCATAAAATGATCTAAGTTATATGACAACGTTAATGGTAATGCTGATGAAATATCCATATTTATCAATTCCAGCAAAATGTATTGTTTTGCAGTGTTCTTTGGCACATATGAGAGAGAGTCCCCAAATATAATGAATGCAGAAATTCCAGGTCTAGTCTCCCATTAACAAAACACTACTTTTAAAATAAATCATAAATGCCAAAATATTGGTGGAAATTAATCAAAGTTATATGTGAAAGTGAACATTAGTGAGAGAGAGAGATTTTAGCCACATAAACTGTGTATTCTGAGCCATGTGTCAGCTGTTTTTGTACTATTACTGTTATTTTTTCTACAGCTTGAGGGTAAACAGTCTCCCAGGGGTCACTATGCCATTCTGATGTCAGGGCACCTTAACAACCTAGCCAGAGAATGATCCAGGTAGCTCTCAATCTGCAAGGTGGCCACATCCCTCTGGGATTTGCCATGATGATGATGATGCTGGAGGAAAGATTTCTAGATTATAATCCTAATTGCAAATTGAGAACCATCCAGACTGATCTCTGAGAAGATGTTTCAGGTGATCTGTTTGCCAGTGACAGACAAACTGAATATACAATCTTGTTGCACCACTGAAGCTTTTGGTCCCCACAAGATCATTGGTCATGTAGCAGCATTCCTTGATACACACACTTCAGAATTCATTGGTCTTCTATTCTAATACCACGTCTGTAATAAAAAAGCTGCCAAAACCAGACAAGTGGCAATGGAGGCAGTTGCTTGGTTCAGCTTTGAGTAGCCTCGTTTCTGATCTTGTCCTGCCACTTGATATGGAGCAGCTGACTGAGATGATGAGAATTGCGAACATTAATCCAGTGATCTTCAGCCCTCCTTGGTGTCCACATTTCACTTCAGTACAACAGAGTTTGTATAACTATGTTTCTATAGATCCACAGCTTTGTACGAAGATCAATGTTACATCCTCCACAGAGGCTGCTGAAGGGCCCAAAGCATGGCAGAAGCTGCTGCTATATGTGCATCTGCATCTTTCAGTCATTGTCCAGCACTGTCTATGATGCTGCCCAAATATTTGACAGTTGCCATCTCCTCAATATGCCATCCAGACAGGTTAATATTGAAGTTGTAATCTGGAGACTGTCAGATGGTAATGGCCAGGGATTTTGGTCTGGTTATTAATGCAGATAAAGCTATGTACACTGTTTCTTGCCCAATCTGATTTCCCACCAGCTGCAGCCATTTTCCAAACTAAGCCAAAGATTCTAAATGAGGAACTGCTTTAACTGTGACATGTGGACTGTACTAGAATGATTAAAATTAAACCAACTATCCTTAAAGAAGGTTTAATATGTTTAAATAACAGAATTAAGTTATTTGGAGAAAGCACCAAATAAAGTCCATACCCTTTTGGCTATTTAAATGTAGTAGGGAATACTGTAGCTCAATGGTGAGTAAAAGTATTAGTGCTTATTAGAACTTCCTTCAAAAAGAATATTCTTCTGGCATGAATAGGTGAACTTATTAAACATATAATAGTCTGGTTGGTGCTCAAGCGGTAGTCATCAAATAATATTGCCAACTACTGCCCCATCTCTTTGCAACAATCTTTTGCAGGATGGAGGGTCTTATATTTAGCCCTGAATCAGACCATCTTGTTATCTTCCTGGGGAGGATGTAAATAATTCAACATGGAGAGGGAGCACAAGGATGGAAGGAGTAAGAGGGGAAGTGGAATGGAGGCAGTAAGAGGTGAGGATCTGGCCACAATGACTGAAGTTATCCTACTGAAACATATTATAGAGTGAGCACAGTTAAGGAGTTTTCACTATTTTGAAAGGGCAAATTCCATGCCCTGATCTGCACACAGATCTCATCTGTCTCCAACAGTGGCCAGTACCACATAAAGTATAATTAGGCAATACCATGCCCATAGGGGAAGTTTCCTCCTAACTACAGATAATGAGTGATTGAATATTGTCCTCAAAAAAGAGGGTTGAAGTCCTTTACAAATTTTTCTCTTAAATAGTGTTACTGCAAATATTCATATGGTTCATGTACCTAAGCCTTTTTCAATTCATACTGAGTTCTTTTAGGATTTCATATTTAGCCTCCTCACAACCTTCATGAGGTTGGCTGTAGTCATGGTTATGTTAGAGGAAAAGGGGATATCATTGAAATATATACCTTTTGTAATAGCTATATAAAAAGGTAGAAACTTATATATAATTTTATTTGAACCTGCAATCTTGAACTATATTATATAGTTATCAAGATTGCAGGTTCAAATAAAAGTTGGTACAAATTGAAGCTAAAGAAAACATCAGGCCTGAAGAGAGTTTGGACATTAATTAAGGACAAATGCAAAGTACTCCGCTTAAGAAGGCACAACCTGTTGCACATATACAAAATGAGAAATGACTGCTAAGAAAGAATACTTAGGCCTTGGCTACACTTGCAAATTTGCAGCGCTGCAGCAGGGTGTGAAAACACACCCTCTCCAGTGCTGCAAATTGCGGCGCTGCAAAGCGCCAGTGTGGTCAAAGCCCCAGCGCTGGGAGCGTGGCTCCCAGGGCTGTACGTTATTCCCCACAGGGAGGTGGAGTACGGACAGCGCTGGGAGAGCTCTCTCCCAGTGCTGGCGCTTTGACTACACTTAGCGCTTCAAAGCGCTGCCACGGCAGCGCTTTGAAGTGCAAGTGTAGCCAAAGCCTCAGAAAGGGATCTGGGTGTAATAGTGGATCACAAGCTCAATGAGAGTCAGCAATATGACACCGTTGCAAAAAAAGCATACATTCTGGATTTAGTAGCAGGAGTATTGTAAGCAAAACACAAGAATTAATTTTTTCCGGTCTATTACTGATTAGGCCTCAACTGGAGTATTGTGTCCAGTTCTGGGTGTCACATTTCAAGAAAGATGTGGGCAATTTGGAGAAAATCAAGAAAAGATCAACAAAAATGATGACCAGTCTAGAAAACCTGTCCTATGAGGGAAGATTGAAAAAATTGGGTTTGTTTAGTCTGGAGAAGAGAAGACTGAAGGGAGATATAAGAGTTTTCAAGTACATAAAACGCTGTTACAAAGAGGGGGGAGAAAATGTATTCTCTTTAAAGTCTGAGGATAGGACAAGAAGCAATGTTCTTAAATTGCAGCAAGGGCAGTTTAGGTTGGATATTAGGAAAAACTTCCCAACTGTCATAGTAGTTAAACATTGAATAAATCACCCAGGGAGGCTGTGGAATCTTCATCATTGGATATTTTTAAGAGCAGATCAAACACCTGCCAGGGATGGTCTAGATAATATTTAGTCCTGCCATGAGTGCAGGAGACTGGACTAGAAGACCTCTTGAGGTCCATTCCAGTCCTACAATTCTATGGACTATCAATATCACCATACAAAAATATAGCTGAAAATATAATAAGTTGTGGGTATATTTGCGGATTTTTATTTTATTTTTATTATTATAATTATTGGTTGTTTGTTTTTTGTTGTTTTGCAGAATCAGAATTGTTTTTAGAGGACAAAAGTATTACATGCTAGTTTGTAGCAAAGTAAGATGTCTGCTATCTTAGAATATTACTATTTATCCCAATAATTCAGCAAAGTTATTGTGACCAATACCTTTTTAATAATGTAAAATGTGCCTTGGCCATCTATTTATCATACTATATGTTATGATACAGACAGATTCACTGAGCTGTGTCTTCTGTGTCAAAATGTGCCTATTATACAGTAATGACTCACTGTGGCCTTTGACTCATCTATTTTTTAAATTAATTTCTCATTTAATATTGCACACGATTTTCTTATAAAGGCCAGACACAGCAAGTTAGGAGTATTTTACATTTATCTGAATTCAAGGATCTTCTTTCAAGGCTTCATCTTATTTATATTTTTCCAGGTCTAACTTGGAAAAATTCTTGGCCATTATTTATTCTTTCCTGTTAACAAAGGTCTGACAAGAACTAACTCTTCCTCTTTTACTTTCACAGCTATTCTTTGCCTTGTGTCCATTATTCCAGCATGTTCAGAACCAAATTCAAATTAGTGTGTTTCTTGCTTCTTTTTTTTTTCCTATCCATGGGGAAGCAGTTTTCTGTGATATGTAATGTTAGAATCATTGAACATTTTAACGTTAGAATTCTTCATGCTGAATGACAACTACTTTTTTGAGATCTTGATACAAACACAAAGCTGGTACTTAAAACCCTTGGCCAAATCTACATTGACAGTAAAAGTCATTTGTTCCCAGTTTCCCATTTATTGCTATTTTTGAATTGTGTTTAATTTAAAAAAAAAAGTGTGTTCTTGGGAGGGGGAGGGGGGGGAAATCAGCTACTTTTTGCTAGGAGCTACTTTTCCACAGTAAACCAGTGCACAAAGTGTATTCCCTTATGGCTAAGCAGGATTCTTGAATGTTTTAAGAAGCTGATAGTGTATAGCAAGGGGGCACATGCATACAAATGGAAGAAGCAAGAATAAAGAGGAACACATTATGGTGTTGATCCTGTACTCATGGACACAAGGCAAAACTCCCACTTCTGCAGTGGTGCAGGATAAGGATTTATTAGTCCAAGCAACCTCATATCACATACACGCACATGCACACACACACACACACACATCAGGGGCATTAGCATTAGAAACAGTGGTAGGTTGAGCTCAAACTTCTAGCTACAGCACTGTACCCGCCTCAGCTGCATAGAGGGGGTTCCTCAATGTGCCACTGTTCTGTTGCATTATGCATTGACTGGAATGACAGACCCAAGAAAGAAACCAACAGGACTCCACTGGCCATCACATACAGTCCCCAGCTAAAACCCCTCCAAAGCATCATCAGGGATCTACAACCCATCCTGGACAATGATCCCACACTTTCACAGGCCTTGGGTGGCAGGCCAGTCCTCGCCCACAGACAACCTGCCAACCTGAAGCATATTCTCACCAGTAACTGCACACCTCACCATAGTAACTCTAGCTCAGGAACCAATCCATGCAACAAACCTCGATGCCAACTCTGCCCACATATCTACACCAGCGACACCATCACAGGACCTAACCAGATCAGCCACACCATCACCGGTTCATTCACCTGCACGTCCACAAATGTAATATACGCCATCATATGCCAGCAATGCCCCTCTGCTATGTACATCGGCCAAACTGGACAGTCTCTACGGAAAAGGATAAATGGACACAAATCAGATATTAGGAATGGCAATATACAAAAACCTGTAGGAGAACACTTCAACCTCCCTGGCCACACAATAGCAGATCTTACGGTGGCCATCCTGCAGCAAAAAAAACTTCAGGACCAGACTTCAGAGAGAAACTGCTGAGCTTCAGTTCATCTGCAAATTTGACACCATCAGCTCAGGATTAAACAAAGACTGTGAATGGCTTGCCAACTACAAAACCAGTTTCTCCTCCCTTGGTTTTCACACCTCAACTGCTAGAACAGGGCCTCATCCTCCCTGATTGAACTAACCTCGTTATCTCTAGCTTGCTTCTTGCTTGGATATATATATATATATATATATATATATACACACACACCTGCCCCTGGAAATTTCCACTACTTGCATCCAACGAAGTGGGTATTCACCCACGAAAGCTCATGCTCTAAAACGTCTGTTAGTCTATAAGATGCCACAGGATTCTTTGCTGCTTTTACAGATCCAGACTAACACGGCTACCCCTCTGATATATGAGTATGTGCTACTTCAGGTAAGGGATGCAGAAACAGACCCTCAGACTCAGAACGCTTTGAGACAATGAGGTGGTTTTTTGGTTTGTTTTTAATTGTTTTGCCCCTGGAGCACCACACATTCTTATGACACTGAATGCAACAAAATTTTAATAGATTAATGGAGGCTATAACATGACCAGAGAGATATTTCCTTCCCAAAGATGTCCTGGAAAAGGGTAATCCTTAGAAATTCACTTTATCCAAGGAGCTGAGAAAATAATTCACAGGAGAAAATAATCCAGTCCCAGGACAGAAGTGATTATTCTCTAATTATTATATTTGGCACCTGGGTGTTTTTTAACATGGGCCCTAGATGACATAAAAGGTGCAAACTTTCTTATCCCTCTGAATTAAAACAAATGGGTCTTTTATCCTTAGTCCTCCTTAACCTATGATCCTGGACACCCAATTTATTTCAAAGTAGTGTTTAGCCCTAGACTATGAAGCCTTGAATATTTACCTCCACCCTTTGGGGATTACAGTCTAAGACTGGCTTTACCATTTCAGAAACCAAATCTGAAATGCATCATTGGTGCTCATGAAGATTCTATGCTAAGAGCTAGATGTTCTGTGGAACCTGCTGGAGTTAATGACTAAGTTAATATAATGAAGAGCAGTCTTCCCAAACATAATTGGCTGTTGCTGCAGATCATTTATTTTGTAAATAACCACATTTCATACCTAAAACATAAAACAAAACCTCAAAGCTAAGTAAAAATCATGTTAGTCAAAAAATGCTACTTTCATGATACTTTGCAAACTGAAACTAAATGGAGTTCTGCCGCTGACTTCAGTGGGACCACGATTTCATCCACTGAGCTTCATCCATTTGTTTGGAAGTGCCTATGAGGAGCGCTAAGACAGGAAGATTTCCCTTTTACAGATGACTGGTCAGGCTAGTATTACCAGTCAGATTCCTAAAACCCTCACAAAGTATGAAGTACATACTCAGCTCTGTCTATAGTTATATCAGCCACATGGGCTACTGTCAGCGCATGATTACTGAGAGGATAAAGACAAGTCTGTCATGTGCCACAGTAGTATCCAGGGAGGTCAAACAACTTTGAAAGGGAGTGTAGCAGATCGAGCACTCACTGCCGCAGCGCCTCCTGCTGGTCATCTGGAAATTAGCTTGATTCCAGCCTCTGCTGGACGGTGTCTCCCCTGCCTCAGGCCCCTGTGTCCCTCTTGGACTCCGGTGCCTCTTACCTTGGGGTGCTACCGACAGCAGTACACCCCCCCACACTCTGGGTCTCCCATCCCAGGGGAACCCCAATCCTCTATGCCCACCTTGCCTCAGCGGTTACTGCCCATCATCATCTAGCCCCCTCTCACTGGGCAAACTGCAGTCTGTGATGGCCACTCATCACTGGCAACGGGGTTGGACCAGCTGCCTCTGCCTATCCCTGGGCTGCACCTCTGCAGCCCCAGTGCCTCTTTAGGCCTTTAACAAGGCCTCAGCTTGGGGAGTTGCCAGGCTGGAGCTCCCCAGCTCCTTTTGCCCTTCCCCAGCACTGCTCTGCTTCAGGTACCCTGTGCTCCCAGGCAGCTAGGTCCTTCCCACTCCAAGGCTGGAGTGAGATTGACTCAACTCCTCCCTTAACCCTTATATCAGGGCCAGCTTTGGCCACTTCTCCACTCAGCCTACCTTTTTCCCCAGGAGCAGGGTAACTGCCCCACCACAGAGAGTTATTCACTCTCACTTCAGAACGTTTGCACTCTATTATTCATTTTATGTGACTTAATGTGGGAAAAGTTTGGGTCATACAAATGTCTGTGGAAAACAAGTTTTGGGCCAGTGGCCAAATTAATGACAAAATACATTAATTTTAGGTAGAAGCAGTTTAGCTGTAGCAATCACATCAAATTAAGTTGCTAGTTACGCCTAGTTTCTCAAGGAAAATTGTTAGGAAAAAATATTTAAAAAACTCAAAGTTCATTATGATTTACTGAAGCAATTTTCTCCTGAGCACCAACAATTCTTGAAGAGCTGTTAAGCAATTATTCAAGGGTACTTTAGGAAAACAAAATGTACAGAAGTATCAAATGCTATGTCTACACTACAACACAAAGGGGACAGAAAGTGCAGAGAACAATGTGGCGAGTAACTGTGGCTAAGAAAGTCCTTTGATTAACTTAATGAGTCTAGAATATATTGTACAGTTTTCTATTGTTTCTGCCAGCAAAGGAATTTCTCAAATCACCATGATATCAGCCAGTCACTTCAGCTGCCCTTCCATACACGTTGGACATACAGGGTTTTTCCAAATTCTTAAAAACTCATCCTTCTGGTAATGGCTAAAGCTGTAGTAATCCACTTAAAAGCAGAACACTCAGGTGTTGTGCAGATCGATGAGGTAGATTGTGATCCGTAGAGGTGATCCTCGAAGCCTGCACAAACAAGCCTGATATCGGCTGCCTCTGAGATGAACAGCCCGTCAGTTAGGGCATGCAGTCCTTTTTTGTATTCTGTAGCATGAACATTCCAGGTTTGAACTGGACCACTGGTGGCCGTTGCTCCTTCCTGCCACAAGTGACAAGAATGGGGGCAACAAATATGGAGTCAGTGTTGTTAATTGTCTAGACTTCATTTTGAATCACAGGGTCCATTAGACACATCACCTTAATTAACAGTTCCTTATGTCCCTTCTGCCCCTCTGAGTTGGCAGCAACAAGGGCCGGGTTCAGTATCCAGGGGTTCCGTTTTAATAACACAATGCAAAACCGGCTCGAGCCCCCACCCAGTGACCTGGGACAATTACATACCACCACCACCCCCCCCCGGGCGCCTCTAGGAGGCAATACTTCCCCACTCGCAAGCACGGAGTCTGAGTGTAGCAAAATCCTTTTAATAAAGGAGGGAAACAATGCGGCATTATGTTGGAGAAACACCACAAACAGGATTATAACACAAACCATAAGCAAAAAACCCACCTCCAAGTACGTTTGGCAATGTTCTTTTCCCCTTAGGGTCTTAAGTCCAAATCACCCCAAAGTCCAACAACCCCGAACGTCTCTGTCCCTGGTCAGTGCCACCCCAGAGTTCAAAAGTTCATCTGCAGAGTTTTTACCCCCTCTGCTTACTCTTATAACTTCAGTATAGACATCAACATGAACATAACTGAGCATTTATATAAGGAAACTTTCCTACACTACTTGTGCTACTCCAGCTATATTGTTATTTATCCTCACACTATCTTAAGGAGAGCTAGCACAAGTACGTGTACACAACTTCACACCCCTCTCTCAGGGTATAGACATAGCCTTACATAATATGAAACAGGAGAAATCTTTAGACTTTCAGTTCTGTGGGAGCATGACCTCTAGAGAAATACTTTTTAAAAAAGCAGCCATTTTGAATACTGTGTCTCATTTTATCTTTCACAGCAGGAAATAAAAATATATTAAGATTTCTGAATATGCATGAAAGGCAAACCTCTAGAGAAGAGTAAGGAGAAAATTAATTAGATAAAATGTTTCTATACTCTAGTACCTCAATTTTAATCATAATCAGCAATCAAGGTGGATCTACAAGACAAGGTGATTTTTCAACAGAGACTTTACAAGTCCTTCATCATAATATGTAGATAATTCCAACACAAAAACAAGTCATTGCATGGCAGTATTTAGATGAAGTCTAGTAACTTTGGTCTTGATTGCACCCCCTAGACCTGCATGTGGAAATGAATCTCTATTTGGTGTTTGTAGCTAAATACCTGACTGCAAAAGCCATGGGGAGAAAAACAAATTAATAATGGAGGCCACACCAAAGCTATTACAATATGCTCTCCCTTTTCCTCAAACCCTCCTGCTATTTCCCAGGAAAAAGGTCAGATTACAAAGTTCAGGAGTACCAACTAACACTACATATATTTCACACCATGTAGGATGTTCCACATGGAAGGGGACATCATCTGCCTCCAGAGCAGTGTTCACTACCTCCCTTCTCTGAAGCCTGACTGAGGTGCTGCTTGGTTCCTGGGAAAGGAGTGAGCCAAGAGGAGGAGTGATCAGGCTGAAGATATCAACCTCCGGCTACACCCACGAAGAACTGGAAGAAGCAATAATACAGCTCTGAGTTGTAACCTTTCTGCATAGCCCCTCCCCAGTGGGTTCCCCTTAAAAGGGGCAGTGGGGGGGCAACTGCCAGTTTTGGGAGCCCTGTCAAGGGCTGGGGAGGAGAGGCACTGAAGCTCCAGAGCCTGTGAAAAGGTGGGAGCACAGGTCACCTCATTCTGTTCCCCTGGAACTCCTGGGGGCTCCATAGGCTTGGGAGCTAGTCCCACAGCCTGTTCTGCATAGGGGCAGACTCCACAAGGAAAGCCATTTCAAGATGTTCACCTTTCCACCCTCTCGTGGATTTTCTGATAGTAGGTAGCAAGTAGGCCTTTTATTACTATATAAGCACAGCATCCTGTATATTGGCTTACTTTTCACTTACATTTGTTAAAATGTTGTGCTTTTATTTTTTGTTAGCTCTTCCTTTGGACACAGCATTCCCTCACTGCTGTGCAGCACAGAGGGGACAGAAAGTGCAGAGAACAATGTGGCGAGTAACTGTGGCTAAGTGAGAGGCTCTCTCTGCTTCACCTTCTCCGATCACCCAAAAGTGTGGGTGTGTGCCCTGGCAACAATGAAGTAATCTGTTCTCTCCAAGAACTGCCAGAGGAATCAGTTTACATGTACCACTAACTCCTCTGCATGCTGAGTGAGTGACTCTCCCCGAGGAGCTATAAAGAACAAAACTATGGAGTGGCAGTTGACCAAACTGTCATGACTGAGGGAAGGGGGGTGGGGGGGAAGTCCCCCCCAACAAAATGGCTTTAGACCATGGATACACCCCCTCACATACACCTCTGCTGCTTTTGCAAGCCCTAGACCTTCCATCTCTGCATCCCACTGGTCACATGGTAAAGGGAGACTGTACCAACTCCATAGCCCTTAAATATATGTAGAGCTGAGTTAATTTATTCCTCTACACATGTTCTTGCAAAGAAAGGAAAGAAAGAAATAGACCACAGCTGGGAAAGTGCAATTTAAATATATCATCTAGATTTAGCTTCTTACAAAAAAGGAAAGAAAACACATTGCAATATTAGAATACTGAATAGCTTATAGAGACAAAAAAAGTAGACAAGTATAAGAAAGTCCTTTGATTAACTTAGTGAGTCTAGAATATATTGTACAGTTTTCTATTGTTTCTGCCAGCAAAGGAATTTCTCAAATCACCATGATATCAGCCAGTCACTTCAGCTGCCCTTCCATACACGTTGGACATACAGGGTTTTTCCAAATTCTTAAAAACTCATCCTTCTGGTAATGGCTAAAGCTGTAGTAATCCACTTAAAAGCAGAACAGTGAAAACAAAGTAGTTTATGTATCTACAAGCCCAAGGGACAATAATTTCACTATGGGAGAAATAACACTATTTCAGGGATCAGCAACCTTTGGCACACGGCCTGTCAGGGAAATCTGCTGGTGGACCGGGACAGTTTGTTTACCTGCAGCGCCTGCAGCTTCGGCCTATCACAGCTCCCACTGCCCACAGTTCACCGTTTCAGGCCAATGGGAGCTGTGGGAAGCGGTGGCCAGCACATCCCTCAGCCCTTGTCTCTTTCTGCATCCCCCATTGGCCTAGAACGGCGAACCACGGCCAGTGGGAGATGCATTCGGCCAAACCTGAGGACGCTTCAGGTAAACAAACCATCCCGGCCTGCCAGCGGATTTCCCTGAGGGGCTGCATGCCAAAGGTTGCCGATCTCTGCTATATTTCTTGATATCTTTCCAAATGTCAGTTGAGACAGTCCACATCTGCAGGCACAAAGAATAGAGTGTGTGAGAAATGTGTAGGTTTTGTTGGGAACTGATATCTCCAACATTTTATATCCACAGAGGAAAAAGCCTAATGCATTTTCTAAGCAAGTCCAGAGATATCAATATAAATAATTGCTGTAGCATCCATAGTGTGGTAGGCATTTTCATAGATTCCAAGTCCAGAAGGGACCATTGTGATCATCTAGTCTGGCCTCTGTATAATATAGACCACAGAATGTCACAAAATAATTCCTAGAGCAGATCTTTTAGTAAAAATACATCCAATGGTGATTTTAAAATTGCCAGTGATGGAGAATCCACCATGACCCTTGGTAAATTGTTCTAATGGTTAATTACTCACTGTTAAAAATGTCCACTTTATTTCCAGTCTGAATTCATCTAGCTTCAACTTCCAGCCATTGAATCATGCTGCAACTTCCTCTACTAGATTGAAGAGCCTATTAAGTATTTGTTCCCCTTATTGGTACATATAGAGTGTGGTCAAAGTCACCCCTTTACCTTCTCTTTGTTAAACTGCATAGATTGAGCCCCTTGAGTCTATTGTGAGAAGGTAAGTTTTCTAATCCTTTAATCATTCTTGCGGCTCTTCTCTGAGCCCTCTTCAATTTATCAACATCCTTCTTAAATTGCGAGCACCAGAACCACACACTTTTTTCCAGCAGCAGTCACACCATTGCCAAATACAGATATAAAATAACTTTCTACTTCTACTTGAGATTTCTCTTTATGCAAGCTAGGATTGAATTAGCCCTTTTGTCTATAGGGTCATATTAGGAGCTCATATTGAGCTGGTTATCGATCATGACCATCAAATCTTTATCAGAGTCAGAGTCACTGCTGCCCAGGATAGACTCCCCAATCCTGTAAGTATTGCCTACATTCTTTATTCCTAGATGTACATTTAGCCGTATTAAATTGCATATTGTTTGCTTGTACCCAGTTTACCAAGCGATTCAGATCATTCTCTATCAGTGACCTGTCTACTTCATTGCTTACTACTTCCTCAAATTTATGTCATTTGCAAACTGTCGATGATTTAATGTTTTCTTCCGGGTAATTAATAAAAATGTTAAATAGAATAGGGCCAAGAACTGATTCTTGTGCGACCCCACTGACAACATACCCATTCAATGAGGATTCCCCATTTACAGTTGTCTTTTGAGACCTGTTCGCCAGTTTTTAATCCATTTCATGTGTAGCGTGTTAATTTTATATCATTGGGGGGAGGCACCTAAAACCAAAATCTCATGCATACCAGATCAAACACCTTACAGAGACTTTATTACATCAACGCTGTTGCCCGTATCAACCAAACATGTAGTCTTATAACAAAAGATTACAAGTTAGTTTGACAGGATCTATTTTCCCTAAACCCACTTGGATTGTCATTAATTTTATTACCTTTCTTTAATTCTCTTTTAAATCGAGTCCCATATGAGCCACTCCATCTTGCTTCAGTTGTATGTCAGGCAGACAGGCCTGTAATTACCTGGATCATCCCATTTATACTGTTTAAATATTGTCACAATACTAGCTTTTTCCCAGTCTTCTAGAACATCCCCCCTATTCTAAGACTCACTGAAAATCAGCATTAACAATCCAGAGAACTCCTCAGATAGCTCATTATACACTTGATGCAAGTTACCTGGACTTGCTGATTTAAAAATGTCTAACTTTAGGAGCTTCTGTTCGATATGCGCCTAAGATACTAGTGGAAAGAAGTGTGTGTTATCATTGGATGAGACTTCATCTTTTTTTATCTCAAATGCAGAACAAAAATATTTATTGAACATTTCTGCATGCTTATTGATATTACTACTATTTCCATCTACTAATGGACCCGTACCATTGTCAGGATTCTTTTTGTTCTTAATAAGCTAAAATAAACCTCCTTATTGTCCTCATCTACGGCCAGCAGGGTTATCTCCTTTTGCTTCCTTAATCCATTTTCCACAATTCCTAGTTTCTGATATGTATTCATTATCATCAACATCCATTTTATTTAAAAAGAAGCTTGGAATATTGAGCAAAGGAAACTATCACTGGTTTGATTCCTTTCAGTTTTCAGGGAAACAGGACATTCTTTGTAAATAAACAGGATTGCATCAAAGAAATACCTGACTATTATCAATTTCTCCCTGTGGAAACAACCCACAAAAGTCCCCAAATATTGGCCAATTGCTGGATCAAAAAGGGTAACATTAGCAACTGCCCCCCCCCGGCAAATTTTAATTTTATATCCAACTGGGAGAAACTGCAGCTATTTCATGGTAAAACCAGTATTAAGTATGGGTTACCTCTATAGAAAAAAATTATAGAAGTTTTAAATATAAGAAAACTGGAAGTGAACTGAAAGGAAGTGCCACCTTATTTTCTCTTGTAAGCCAAGAGGAGACATATGGTGGGTCTGCTTAAAAAGTACCAGAACACTTCCAATATTTAGCATGTGTGCTACTGCAGCAAGGCACTCTTAACATGCTGCAGTAAAACATCAGTTTAACTTTTGACCACGAGATTCTTCCTGAAAAGGGCAGAAATAGGTTACCAATAGATGTAAGGAAAAGGATAAGTGAAAACAGCTATAAAGTCTAAGACTCAGATTTCCCATTGACTTCACTGGAAGTTATGGTACTTGACACCTCTGGAAAAAAAAAATCAGGCAATTTTTGTTTAGGCAGTTAGCTTTTGAAAATACTGGTGATTATTCTCCAAGAGATCCATGGCTCCCTCCTATCCCGCAAGAAATTCACTTTAATTTTGTTTACTTTTTTTAAAAGCTCACCTGCAATCTTCTGCGGAAGTGTGCTAAAAATGATGTTATCCTTTGGCCAGTGTATACCTTTATAATCTACTTTTTACCAGTGACATGGTAAACTCTCATAATTTGTACAGAGACAGGTCATATTAGAGCTAACAAATCCTACTACAGGTAGCTTGTAATTAGCCTTCTGAGTGAGCAATTACACCACTAACAGTAAGTGTGATAATTAGTTGAAAACATTAGATTTTCCCCACTTTATCTGGTCTGTAAAAATTTTTCACAATTCCTCAATCAAATCCAGGAGAGAAGGAGCTGAATTTAACGTGTCTAAGCAACAAAGAATCTGTGGGCACTATACTAACAGAGACGTTTTTTTTGCATGAGCTTTTTTGGGGTGTGAACCACTTCTTGGATGCAAGGCGTATTCACTCACCTCGCTCATGCTGCAAAAAACGTTAGTCTCTATAAGCCACCATTTGTTGCTTTTAGACTAAGAGACTACACCCCTACCCCCCCTCTGATACTTAATGTGTCTAGTGATTAAAAGACAGTCAGGAAGTCTCAGTCCATAGTAGCTTGCACACGGTCCCCCTCTTACCACCCCCACCCCCCATTTGGTGGCTCTCAGTGCACGAGTCATTCGAAGGCTGCTATTTATTTGTAAGCTTGACAGGAGAGCAGGAAAAAAAGGGTCAAAAAAGTGTGAGGCATACACAAGGCAGCCTCTTCTAGTACTGCTTTTTAGCTCTGTGATGAATGACGACATTAAACATCCTCTTAACAAAAAGGAGTACAGTATAAAATCTTTGCCCAATTGATTGAATTAGTTTTGAAAGCCAGTTTTAAGGACAAATAGTAAATATTGGCATTTAATTCTGTCAAAGCCTCTTCAGCCTCAAATGACAGGGCTCTTGTAGGGTGTTGTGGTAATTATGCTTAATTAGATTCCTATCATTACTTGCTCTAAGTTTCCTCTTTATGACTCTCACCTGATTGACAAATAGAAGGAGAACGATCACACAGAGAAGAAATTTAGTTCCCCTTCATACCTGAGGTATGTAATCTGAACTAATTTACTGATATCAATCATAATAGGAAGTCTTTTGGGCATGTGCAGTACTGCTGGCTAGATTTACCTTTTAAGGCCCCCATCACCAAGTGCCTCACAATAATGTTTTTATTTATCCTCAACACCCCGTGAGGAACAATGCTCCATTTTACTGATGGGGAAGGGAGACAGAGAGGCTAAGGCCCAGATAGACAGACAGATTTTGGCATTACAGTGAAGAACATCAAATTAAAGTTTATTTAACAGAGCCTGAGGCAGATTCAAATGAATGCAAGCCTAAGAGTTTGGAAACAAAGTTTACAAATGAAAATAAAGTACAGTCTATAGCCTATACTTGTTAATAAGTTACTTTGTCTAATAAGATATTAGAAATAAATTAGGAAAGGTGTTCCAGAATACAAACAAATGAAAGACAATACAACAGCAAGTCTGTACTATCTTGAAACTGCCACTCCAGCAATATCTCTATATGCTTATAGGGCTGCTGTCTCCTCTACCCAGGAAGGATTAACATCATGCCCAAGTTTTTCCTAACCCTTCCATCAGGGCATGGTTTATTAATTGAAAGAATAACTATTCTCCTGACCAACAGAGACTGCAGAGGCCCAGAGGCCTTCCCCTTTGCATCTCTTGCTCTACACCCCTAACCCTCCATCTGCAACTCCCCTTCCAAGTGAAATATTTCAGCTCTTTATAGGCATAATCTGTCTCCTTTCCAGACCAGGACAGGTTGGCCCCAGGGCCTCAGACCATCTTATTACAATGCTGAATTCAGATAAAACCAAATGATGTATAGGAAAGAACAGTGCCATCTGGAAACCACCTGCAGCTTTGCTGAAACTAATGCTGGTTACAAAATTTGTTTTTATTGCAATCTTTTTAAAAATATTACAAACTACTGGAACAATAAAATGGTTATACAAAAACATAAGTCACAATAATTGAGCATTAAGTCAGCATATGTAAACTACATAAAATAGACAGAAGAGGAAAAGATTCTAAAAATATGAGATAAGTGAAAAAGTAAATTTTAAAAGCAAAGACTGAACAAGGGAGACATTTCAGAGTGGTAGCTGTGTTAGTCTGTATCAGCAACGAGGAGTCCTTGTGGCACCTTAGAGACTAACAAATTTATTTGGGCATAAGCTTTTGTAGGCTAAAACCCACTTCATCAGATGCATGGAGTGGAAAATACAGTAGGCAGATAAAAATACACAGCACAGGAAAAGATGGGTATTGCTTTACCAAGTGGGGGGGGGGCGGGGGGGCAGTGCTATTACGAGCCAATACTATTAAGGTGGAAGTGGCCTATTCTCAACAGCTGAGAAGAAGGGGTGAAAACCAAGGGAGGGAAAAATCCCTTGTCCTGCTAATGAGGCCAATGCAATCAAGGTGGACCATTTCAAACAGTTTGTTATACCAATAGAATAAAAACCAGTAGTATCTTATTAAGAGGAGTAAGGCAAAGATGCCACATTTATTGTAAATATAATAATAAAGCAAAAGATAAAAGTTAACAACATTGTTTAACTACTTATTCCTATCACTACATGATATATATTTTCATTCACACAATCATTTATTCAAGTTCTGTATAGGTGTTATAGTTACCAGCCTAGAAGTTACTAGCCAGGTATCTTGGTCATGAGGATGGAGCCGAGTCTGTATCAGATGCACCTGATGCTCCTGGAGGTTGGCAGCAGAACCAGAGACTCAAAGTCCTCAGTTTTTAGAGTCCATTCTTATAGGAATTAATTCCTATGTTAGTCTATGGGAACTGTTTCATCCTGCTGTTGTTGGCTCAATTAGCAGATGGCACATTCCTGGTGGCTCCACGCTGTCTAAAGTGGCACATTCCTTCCAGGTGATGGGGTGGATCCCAGTTTACCCTCCGGGGGTTGTCTGGTGGTCCACTTGACACATTCTTTGGCCGATGGATACTCTTTTTAGGCTGGCACCTCCCTAACCATTCATGTACATCAAGCATTCATCAACATACATTCCATATCTTAGCCTTATTTTAATTTACTGTCTCCACCACTTTTGGAGTGTGTGCTAATTCATTTGAGACTCCCAGCCCTTTAATCACAGAGGGTGGGGGTCTGTTACTAGGAGCCATTGCTGTTACAATGAAGTGAAAGTCACTTAACGGCTTATAGCATTTGTTTACATTGTATCAATTACAGCTTAAGGCTCACAGCAGGGGTGGTAGCATAGTGTTTACTTCAAGAATAAAGTTAATTAACTTGTTTGTAAGTTTTACATAGTAATACAGTATCTTTCACAGGACAGATACAATCAATGGTTTCTGCAGATAGTAGCATACAAGTTTTAACAGAAGACCGAAGAGATTTTTGTACTTGGTGAAACTGTTGGATTTTTAAAGTGTGGGGGACAAATTATGGGGGGGCCACTGTCACTTGGGGGAAATCATTGTTAGTACCTTCTTTAATATCCCTACAAGTTGACAAGAAGGTGTGAGTATCAGCCGAGGGAAAATTAGTTTTTGTAGTGACCCATCCACTCCCGGTCTTTATTCAGGCCTAATTTGATGGTGTCCAGTTTGCAAATTAATTCCAGTTCAGCAGTTTCTCGTTGGAGTCCGCTTTTGAAGTTTTTTTTATTGAAGAATTGCCACTTAAATCTGTTACTGAGTGTCCAGGAAGATTGACATGCTCTCCTACTTGTTTCTGAGTGTTACAATTCTTGATGTCTGATTTGTCCATTTATTTTTTTGCATAGAGACTGTCCTGTTTGGCCAATGTACATGGCAGAGGGACGTTGTTGGCACATGATGGCATATATCACATTGGTAGATGTGCTGGTGAACAAGCCCCTGATGGCGTGGATGATGTGGTTAGGTCCTATGATGGTGCCCCTTGAATAGATATGCGGACAGAGTTGGCAATGGGGTTTGTTGCAGGGGTTGGTTCCTGGGTTAGGGTTTTTGTTGTGTGGTGTGTAGTTGCTGGTGAGTATTTGCTTCAGGTTGGGGGGGGGCTGTTTGTAAGTGAGGACAGGCCTGTCTCCCAAGGTCTGTGAGTGTGAGGGATCATCCTTCAGGATAGGTTGTAGATCATAGGCATGCGCAGCACATTTCATTAGGGTGTGCACCCAGGGATTTATTTATTTATTTAAAAAGGTGAACATCATAAAGGTTGGGGTAAGGGAGGGAGTGCGGTGTGCAGGAAAGGGCTCAGGGCAGGGGGTTGGGATGCAGGAGGGGTGCGGCAGGGAGCTCAGGACAGGGAGTTGGGGGATGAGGTGCAGGAGGGGTTCAGGCTCCAGCCCAGTGCCGCTTACCTGCAGCAGCATGCTCCCTGCCTGCCTGCCCTGGTCCCACGCCACACCGCTCACCACATCCCTGCGTGGCCCCTGGGGGGGGAGGGGGAAGACAGGGGTCCGCATGCTGCCCTTGCCACACCTCCAGGTACCTCCCCTGAAGCTCCCATTGGTTGGGAACAGGGAACTGCAGCCAATGGGAGCTGCTGGGGCAGTGCCTGGAGCAACGCACGGAGCCCTTTGCCCCCGCTGCCCCAGTGACGTGGTGCCATGCCGGCCGCTACTGAGAGCTGCACGGGGCCTGCAGCACCACGGGGGGCAAATCCTGCAGGCCGGATCCAAAACCCTGAGGGGCCGGATTCAGCCCGCGGGCATTATAGTGTGCCTGGGCACATCCAGCACATCTATGTAGATCCTTGATGATGCGCTAGAGAGGTTTTAGTTGGGGACTGTAGGTGATGGCTGGTAGCGTTCTGTTACTCTCTTTGTTGAGCCTGTCCTGAAGTAGGTGACTTCTGGGTACCCTTCTGGTTCTGTCAATCTGTTTCTTCACTTCACCAGGTGGGTACTGTAGTTTTAAGAATGCTTGATAGAGATCCTGTAGGGGTTTGTCTCGATCTGAGGGACTGGAGCAAACGCTGTTGTATCTTAGAGCTTGGCGGTAGACAATGGATTGTGTGATGTGGTCTAGATGAAAGCTGGAGGCATGTAGGTAAGTATAGTGGTCAGTAGGTTTCCGGTATAGTGTGGTGTTTATGTGACCATTGCTTATTTGCACTGTAGTGTCCAGGAAGTGGATCTCTTTTGTGTGGACTGGTCCAGGCTAAGGTTGATGGCGGGGTGGAAATTGTTGAAATCCTGGTAGAATTCCCCAAGGGCCTCCTTCCCATGTGTCCAAATGCTGAAAATGTCATCAATGTAGTGCAAGTAGAGTAGAGGTGTTAGAACAACACTTCCTCAGCTCATCCCTAAGTCAGCCATAAAAATGTTGGCATACTGTGGAACCATGCAGGTACCCATAGCAGTCCTGCTGACTTGAAGGTATAAATTGTCCCCAAATATGAAATAGTTGTGGCTGAAGACAAAGTCAAAGTTCAGCCATCAGGTTTGCTGTGACATTATTGGGGTTTCTGTTCACGATGGCTTGTAGTCCATCTTTGTGTGGAATGTTGATGTAGAGAGCTTCTACATCCATAGTGGCTAGGATGGTGTTTTTTGAAATATCACCAATGGATTGTAGTTTCCTCAGGAAGTCAGTGGTGTCTCGAAGAAAGCTGGGAGTGCTGGTAGTGTAGGGCCTGAGGAGAGCGTCTACATAGCCAGACAATCCTGTTGTCAGGGTGCCAATGCCTGAGATGATGGGGCATCCAGGATTCCCAGGTTTATAGATCTTGGGTAGAAGATAGAATACCCCTGGTTGGGGCTCTAGGGTATGTCTGTGTAGATTTGTTCCTGTGCTTCAGGGAGTTTGAGCAGATGGTGTAGTTTCTTTTAATAACCCTCAATGGAATCAGAGGGTAATGGCAGTTTCTAAGGTGATACAAGGACTCCTTGTTGTTAAGGGAGACATAGTAATTTTTTTTACTAGAAAGCTTAATGTCAAAATATATTAGATTATATGTATACAATGCATTCTAGTATATAAAGAGGACAGATTGAGTATGGTAGTCCAAAAAACCAGTCACCCAGCTTGTACCTCTGAACCAACACCACTACACCAACACACTCTTACCAGTCTTTGCCTCATGATGATTTTTTAACTTCCCTCTACACCTCTTCTCCTCAAACAGCGCCCTAGGGGTGGAGAGGCTGGTGTTATGGTTAGGCCACTAGACTAACATTTGGGTGATGTAGGTTCAGTTTGCAGGCTAGCTCGGCCACACACTTCCTGTGTGATCCTGAGCAAGTTGATTATGTTGTGCATTAGCATTCCCCAATAGAATAATATTTCCTTCCTTCTACCCACCCTTTGTCATCTAGTTAGATTATAAAGGTCTGGAGGGCAAGGACTGTCTCCTTCCTATGTGTAATGTAGAGCCTACCACAGGGAAGCCTCTAGATATTAATTAATGTAATACAAAACAAAAATGATCTTCTAAACTCCACATTAGGGCCTACCAATTCATTTGTTCACTTAAAGCTTAATCTTTAAAGCTGCCTCTGTATACAAAGTGCTAAATTAAACTAGCAATATAAGATGCCTCTCCTACAGCCATAGAGAAACAAGCGAGTAGAGAAATACACCTTCTTTGGATGAGGCTGGTTATTAGTATAATATAGATAGATTGTTAATTAGGATACCCTATGAAATATTGTACTTGAATCTGCAGAGTAATTGTTTCAGACTGACATGATCAAGCATTCTGCAACCCAGCATTTTATAAGATTAGAGCTGTAGATACCATTCAGAGAACTTCAGACTAAGTGCACAGGTCAGACCTCAGCAGCAGCATATTTACATTGTTAACCCAAAGGTTTGGTATCCTCAGGGAATCAGGGAAGGCTGATTACACTGCTGCATGAGCAGCCTAAGTAGCTGATGAATAGAGGAGCATTGCCAGTTTCTTCACTTTGCTCAGGATGCCCGCAGGCAGTAGTCGCAAGAATAGAATTAAAAACAAACAATTCACAGCCACTGCAAAAAACCACCACTGTGGCTGGTGTGAAGCTATATCCCATCTACTAATAAAGCTCAAGTTTGACATAATAAAGCCCAGTAATTTGGCATAAACCTGAAATTGATGAGTGTCATTTAGAGAGGAAATACAAGAAAAGAGTCATTATTAGTGAAGGGGAAAGTCTTAATATAAATTAAGCAAATACAAGGAAGGAAGCAAACAGTGGGGTAAAAAAAAAGGAACAAAGCTGGAATTTCAACTCTTAAGTTCAAGCTGTCATATTTATTGTAACTGAATTTGAGAAAAATCCATCAGCCCAGCTTGTAAGCCGCTAGCACCACATCTATAATCATAATCCATCAAACAATATATAGCAATTTATTGTTCACAGAGCTTCTGTTATGGTTCTTCTAGAAATTGCCTCGACTCATTCGGTCAATCCATTCTACTTCTGATTACATTAATTGCTTGGCAACGGATTGACATGAGAGTTTCCACAAGGAATAATTGCTAGCCTGGCTTGCTCATCAAAAGCAGACGTTTTTTAAAAAAAAAATCATTCTATGAGAAGTTTTGCTCAACAAAACAACCATAAAAGATTGCAACTGTGATTAGTTATCAGGGTCTTTTGAGCCATGCAAGGATAATTTGCTAGGACTAAAGCATTTTTAATTATGTCGACCTTGGTTTACCGGATTCAAACCTATCCAGTTTGT
The DNA here is from genome assembly GCF_016161935.1 of Mauremys reevesii. NCBI lineage: Eukaryota > Metazoa > Chordata > Testudines > Geoemydidae > Mauremys > Mauremys reevesii. The sequence continues at coordinate 97,800,386 of NC_052627.1, read as the reverse complement.
GTTCTCAGCTAGACTGAAAAAAATGCCTAAACAATTTCATAACTCCTAGAGTAGAACTTTTAAAATCTTCAAAGCAACAGTTTAGGAATTACAACTTGCTAGAAAATGGCCACCTTCTGACATTAATTATTTTATATTGTTGTTCACTGACAAGTTTGAAGAATGATTTGACCTTCCAATCAATTATTCAGAGTGTTTTAATTTCATTCTTGCCCCATGGGCTGGCCTTGTCAAAGTGTTAATGGTGGGCAGTGGCAGGGACATCTGCTCTTGTATTAATAAATAAGTTTATATGGTAGCAGCTGAGTTTATAGAGCTGCATGCAATTTTGTATTATATTATAGACTATAACATTATTATTTCACAGTTCCATATACTTCCACAGAAGTAGATACAATTACAGATTAAGCCTCCAACCCTTCAAAGACTTACACACACAGCTAACTTTCTTCATTGTAAGTCCCCCACCGGTTTGAATGGGAATAGTCAGTGTGTAAACTGAAGCATGTGCAAGTCTTTGCAGAATGGAGACCTTAGGGCCTGCTCCTGCATTCCTTGGGCTCCCACAGTTCACAATGAACTCCATGGGAGTCAATGGACCTGCAAATAGTAGTTAATCATTAAAATAATATGTAAATGAAACTAAAATTGCATATTTAAAGCCAAAAGGAGTCAATAAGTTTTCATTCTACAGCAAGAGTTACTAGGCCACATTACTTCTGTATGTTTTAAATTAAGGTGAATGTTTGAGAGAGAAACAGGTGACATGGCAAATGACCAACATTTCTGAAAGAAATTGACCATGTTGACCAAATTCCACTGTCGTTTATACAAGTTTAAATCTAAAGTAATATCAGTGAAATCAATGGAGATACTCTATTGAGATCACATAGTAATTTGTATCTCATCCCAGTGGGGTGATGGAGTTTCACAGAATCAGTGTTACTGGTCCAACCTATTCTGATCTCACTTACACTCCATGCAAATCCAATGAAGTGAAACCTATTGACTTCAATGAATATGCTCTGGATGCAGTTATAACTAAGAGCAGAATGTGGTCCTCTGTTTCTTCCACTAAGCATTCACTGAGCCAGTGCCAGATAAGATAGATGGAGTAAAACATGTGTCTTTTACAGGGAAAGTTTTAATAAGCAGCTACAAATGACAGAAAAGTATTATTTTTACAACAGCTGCAAATATTCAGAAAATACCTGCAGTAAAAACAGGGTCACCTTACATAAAATATGACAGTTGATGGAGAACCTATTAACAAAGCTAGAAAATTAGTGCAGAGAAATAGTCACTGAATGGCTTACTGCCATATGTCACGTCATTGACTTCTACAGAAGCTGGCAGTTGCAACAGAAAGAGTATGCTACAGCAAAATTCATCAAGGGAAAAGAAATACAAGAGCATGGAATAAATTTTAAGAGAAGATTTGCTGGCCCAACATCAGGTTTTAATGAAGTCAAATAAGATAAACCATACCAACACAGAGCATTTTTAATGCATGGTGTAACTACTCTGGAATCACTGAATTGTGCAAATACTAGTTTGTTCTTACAGAACAATGCAGGTGGTTTGACACAGTTAAAATGCTCCCCCATAGGGACCACACTGGAGTGAATACTTTAAAAAGTGAGGACTATTTAGAAACTCCCAACAAAAACTTGCTTGTACTGAAGATATTTTTATTTCCCTACCCAGGGAAACAATAATGGGTAAAATTTTGGAAGTATCTAAGGGCTTGGCTACAGTTCAAACGCCACAGCAGCACAGCTACCATGCTGCAGCTGTACTGCTTCAGTGTAGCTACCATGCATGTTTTTCCTGCCATCATAGGCAATCTACTTCCCAGAGAGGCGGTAAAACTGTCTACACTAGGGGTTATGTGGATTTTTCATACCCCTGAGTGATGTAGCTGGCTCGACCTAACTTTAAGCATAGACTAAGCCTAAGTGACTTGGGAACCCACATCCCATGAGACATAGGCTCCTAAGTGCCTAAGTCACTTTTGAAAATAGGACAGACTCAACTTGCTGAGGTGGTTTTGAAAATTTTACATCACATCTTCTCCCAAATTTGGACAAATCCAACTCTGTTGCCCTATTCCACATCCTGTATGTGACAGACATGTACACGTGTAACTGGCTGTGGAAAGAATTGAGAGATCTTTGTACCCTGAAATCTGAACTGGGACCTGCCACCTCGCAGATGAGTGCCCTAAACCACTGGGATATGGAACATTCTGGTGTGGGGCTCCTCACTCTCTCCTGTGAAAGCTGTTTCATTGTGGGTAAATAGTTTTAAAAAGTCATGGGAGGAGGGGGATTTGATCCTAGGTCTCCCTCAGCCCAAATGAGTGCTCTAATCACTATGATATAGAGTCCTTCTCATACTTCCGCTTACTCTCTCTAGCCCAATGATTTATTCACAGTGGAACAGCTTCAGCTGGAGAAAACAGTTCCTTCTGCAAGACTCTGTTCAGCCACTGAGACCGAGTCTCAACCTGGAACCCATGTTTGTGACTTCTGGCATGTTCCATTGTCAGTGACAAGGGGGAGGAGAGTGTTATTTCTGTCAGTAGTATTTTGAACATCCTCAAGGCCCAGAGAGCCAGTCATTTGGCTTTTGCACAAATGCCTTTTGTTCTTCTGTATCTCTCTCCTTGGTGGCTACAACACCTGACCATGACATGAATAGTATGCCTGGTACTTTGGTAGCTTGCTTGCCACTTTGTTTGTAATCCAACATTCTCTCCCATTTCAAGGGGGTAACTTTTTGACACTCTTGTCATACTATTTCTCCCGTTGTAGACCTTTAGCCATGCCCTTTTTCCATATTGATCTACAGAGCAGGGATAGGAGGAAGTATTCTGTATCTTCAGAAGTAGCATATCAGTTCATGTGGTCCCAATGGGGACCAGAGTTCTGCCTCCAGGAAGCAGGAACATTCCCTTGTGGGGTCAATTGAGAAAGACAGCCAATGTTGCAGCTACAAGACACCCTGGATGAAAGGGAAACGTATTCAGCCACAAGGAAGAAGATCTATTTGATTTTTGTCCAATGGCCACTAGTACCTCTGCCACAGTAACAGACAATTAACCCTCTCAAAGCCTCTAAGTCTTTGAATATACATGTAGTTATTTATATTGTGTTAACACCTAGGTAGTCCATTCATGGATCCATTGAGCGAGGCACTATAGAAACAAAGAGCAAAGGCTAGCAATAAGTACTGTTTGCATTCTTTCAACAATGTGGCTATACATGTATTGTAATCTCATACTAATTTTCTTGGTAACAGAACTATATTGCCATTTAAAGGAGGAAAAAAATAATGAATGTTTAATTTGTCCATGAACTTTAAACAGATAGTGTTAATTAGAAATCTTTTATAAGCTATATTTTCAAGTACAATAAAAACGTTTAATTTGACATTTTTGCTGTAGTTAAAATTAGGATACTGCATACACAGGCTGCTTTTTCGCCTTCTGCTGCCCACATTTTGCATGTAAATATACATTAGGGTGTCTTTATCAAATTAACATTGCAAATGTTCTTCAAATAAGTTTGGGCACATAACTCATGAGGAAGTTTAGGAACATCTTGTGCAAAGGCAGTTATTTTTAAATTAATTTGTTTGTCAAATAGACAAACTTCTTGATTGTTAGATACTTAAGAACTAAAATGAAAGATATAAAGTTTAATATGGCAACATCACAAGAAGTGGTCTTCTACAGTCAATCCAGCTTTAGAAAAACAATTCACATAAAAACAAGTTTATCTCAAGTTTGCAAGTTTAACTCCAGTTTAAAAATACATTATCAGCTATTACATAGGTTGCTTGAACACATTTTTTTTAAAAAGAAACAGGGAGGGGGGGAAATATACAAAACCAGAATCAGAGTTAATGTTTTTACTATTAATAGATTTTTCTTGTTTCACTGCAGCATAGCAGAAATCCAGGTAATCAGCGTAATGTTAGGATATACAGGTACCTGGTATGTTTAACAGCAAAGTGGTCCCCAATTAAAAGGTCAGCAAGGACAAAACACCTTTATGTAGGAGACAGCTTTCTCTGGGGACAGTCCAAGTCAGCAGAGCAAGATGTCACAGATCTAAGAATCATGTCTCATTACAAGTGCAAGGCACATTTATTTGGCATTGCCTTCAAGAACATACACAGCACAGCAGACTTAAAATTTTAAAAAAGTATTAAAAAATCCAAGGGGAAATCTAAAAGGCGAGAAAGACTCACATGTTAAATGCTTTCACTTCTGGAAGCTGCTCACATAGTATGGTGATGAGGACAGTATAATAACTTGACTAAGATAGAACAGAGAATTTGCCAAAAGTCACCGGTCAATGGAATAGGAGATACTTGGAAGTACTAAACTAGGAAGTACCTCTGTGCAGTAGCTGTTTTTAAGTGTTGTCTTCTAAATGGAAATCATTGTACCTAAAATTCATAGTAACAATCAAACTAAAGGACTAAGATTAGGAAATTTAGATGATTTTCAATAAATAATCCAGTATAACAAAAAAGTCAGATTATATCAAGGCACAGTGGAAATTTACAAGAAATATTGAAAATGATATGTATGGGAATTATTTATGATTATACCCATAACTACCCCACATCATTTAATATACCTAATGTACTGTCAGAGGGCATAATTATCCTTCTTAGAGTAAATATGGGTGGCATGAGATACCTTAGACAAGACTGGATACAATTACTTTAACTGAATTTGTGATCTGAAGATGAAATCCCATGATTCTCCCACCCTTATACAGGGCAATGTAGCCTAGGACATAGTCTATCAACTATGCTTCCCCAGCAGGTCTGACTAGACTCAGTACCTGAGGTTCTTCCCCTCAGGAGCTAGTGACCAGAAATAGTGTGACCAGAGAACCTCCTTGAACCAAAGTATTGTTTAGTCCTATCAGTAGGAACAAACTGAGAAAGGATTTTAAAAACCAAAAAGGTCTAAGTGCATGTCTATCCGAGGTAGGTCTAACTTCACTCTCTCTCCCTCAAGAGCATCACTTATCTCTCAGAAGCCTTTTGTCTCACGGTTCTGGGATTTCGGGGGCTCCTGTATATACAAATAGGTATCTCACACACACACACACGACAAAGTAGTCTGATGAGCTCATCAGGTGATCCAAGGTAGGACATCACAGCAGATGGGTCTTGCATTCTCTCAAGTGTTGGCAAATGAAAGGCTGAAAAACTACACTCTTCTCTGTGTACAAGGAGTCTGTTTATTATTGATTTAATCCCATTTTCATAAAGTAAACCCCATACCACCACCTAACATATAGAACATGCAGCAGTACTAAATTAGATTAGAGCAGCCCCACATCCTTCACATGGTTAAAATGGGGTTTTATAATTTGTAATAAAATTACTTCTCATTTTTGTGCTTAGAGACAAGTGATACATTAAGGAATTTCAAGATTATTGCACTTTTGTGCAGCACCCAAATGATAGTGCTTAGGCTTGGTTTGCCAAACCTTAGCAATAAGCATCAGCAGAAAAATCAGAACTAAAGCATTAAAAAAAGCATTTCATTATAGATATATCTAGCCTACAATCTGCCATCACTAACTTTTCATGTGATCACCACAAAGGACATGAGAAGGGCAGCCAAACCAAAAACAGTAGCAAGAAAATAATCAAATTCTTATAAGTGAAAGCCACATATTAAGAAGCAATATTTATGGATTTGGAAAGAGTGAGATACATGAGATAAAATAGCATTGTATGTTAAGTAAAACATGGAAAGACAAGGTAATATCTTTTACTGAATCAACTTCTGTTGGAAAAAGAAAGTTTTGAGCTCCATGGAACTTGTTCAGGCCTGGAGACCAGTGGATCTCAAAACCTTGTCTCTTTCACCAACAGCAGTTGATCCAAATGAAAGGTATTACCTCATTAACCTTGTCTCTCATATCCTGGTATCACCACAGGAAATGTGAAACTGCAGATTGCAGCATTTTACTGATATGTTTTAGCTGAATTAGATCTTTTGATAGCTCAAGGAAAACAAGAAGAGGTATGTCTATAACAGATACAGGTTTGAGTGAATTCAGTTCAGTGTTCACTTCTAAGCATGGTAATTAGTATTTCTGCTGAAATTCACTTGTTTTATTTTCACTAAGTGACAATATGCAAGTTATAAGACAGAATAACTCCAGAAATGCTAGGAGGGAATTTAGCTCCCTAAATCCAGAATAGGTTCAATCTCAGCTTTTCATCTATCAAGATCAATAAACAGTGTTTTCTGTAATTTATAGTCAAACCTTAAAAGGACACTATCCAATGCAAATTACCCTGGTCAACAGAAAGGGGGTAAAAAAAATCAAACCCTGAAAATTGCCAGATGGAAAAAACTGATGTGATAATATGCAAGTTGTTTCTTCATATTTGTAGCAATAAGCCAGTCAGGAAGGGGATGGAAAGGTTCTAAGCAGTAACTCTCCATGGGGTGGGAGAGGGAAGATGTGTGTGTGTGTGCGCATGCGTGCACAAAGCAGTGATTTCTGAGCTCCACTGTGAATCCTACTGCTTGTACACACAGGAAACTAAAGGAGCATAAATTAGCCTTTTCACACTCCTTCAAAGAGTACCTATAATCACAGGAAACTGTGTCTAAGTAGTTTCACATGCCACATCTTCCAAGATTATGAGACTGAAGGGTGTTTAAAGGCCCAGCAACTGTTTTTCTTCACTAGTTTTAACTTACTTTGGGATTCTTTTTGATCTTTCACCTTTAATTGAGGAAACTAGGTCAATCTCTGGTATTTCCATCTCTGAGTTCCATGAAACACTGAGGCTAAATTAATTTCCAGTAATATGTGGAAATAGACTCACCCTATTGATCCCTTTAAGAGTTTTCAGATCAATATAATTAGAATCGTATGTACTATATTTAAAACTGTAGCCACAGATTAAGATATTGTAAAATCTTATAGTTTGCTATTATTATTGTGTTTGTATTTCACCCCAGTCAGGGATCAGGGGCCCACTGTGTTACACATTATACGGTACATACATAGAATAGAAGAGGCGTCCATGCTCCAAAAAGCTTGCAATACATAGTTTGAAATATGAATTTAACAAACTATATATTGTAAGCTCTTTGTACAGCACAGTAAAACTTCACACAAACTAGACAATAAAAACACCACAGGAAGAAGATAAAGTAGAATGGAAAATGTGGGGGAAATGGTAGAAAATGTACAATAGTAAGGGACGGTGCCATGGGAATGAGAGAGGGGAAGAGGGAAAAAAGGGAAGAGGAAAGAGGATTTCCTCAAACCAGGAAAACCTTCCAGTTTCCATATATCAAATATAATGTAATTTAAGAAGGGGGGAGGGAGGGAAACAAGTTTTCTGCACTTAGTTTCCACTCATGCAAAACGCTTATATTATGTGTGAGAGTGGTCTCGCTGAACCCACTGGTGTAAAGTTAAGCATGTGTTTGCAGGATCGAGGCCTGAGCTATTAAATAGTGACGGGGTAACAGAAGTTTTCCTGTTAAGGTTGTCTGTCTGTCTCAGGCTGACTGAATGCTCTAGTGATTGACAAGTGTGAGAGACCCTAGACTTCCAGGTGACCAGGATTAAGGAACCCGACCTACAACTGGCATGTGCTTTTTTGTGCTTGAGCACAGCAGGGGAATTTAATTCAGTGGTATCCTTCTCGTCTATCTACTCTGGGTTTGCTTTCTGAGACATTGTGAAATAATCAACAGCACCTCCATCTGGAGAAAATCCTCAGAGGCACATCTAATGCCATCATCTCTCTAACAGCATGTACATTCTCACTGGTAATTCACTATTTCAGTTTTACACATTATGGCTTCACATTCACTATTTTCAATGCACAGTATATAAACCATATATCACTGCACATTAAAGCAGAGACTTGACCTGAAGCAATGATTATTCAATCAGTAGCACTAACCACAGTGGCATCCTTCTGATAGTCATGCCCAACCCACTACCTAAATAATGGGCAACTAGTCAGAAATCACATAACTTCAGGGTACCAAACCCTTGATAAAAAAGTAAACACAATTAGTTCGGGATAATCAGTACTGGACACATTATTTCCTCTGCTGCAACTTTGCATGCTTTCAGACTGTTTTACTGTTCTGGAAAAGTGTAAAAGCAATAAAGATAAAATAGGTTTTTGAAACTTGGCCCCTGCTGGCTTTCTGCTGCTATGTAACAGGCATGACTCATTTGGAAGGGATGGACCATTAGGAAGGAATGATTGAATATTTCTTCCTGAGGCCTCAATAAATCTATCACATCACAAAAAGTTTGAGCACTTAAAAAGGAAAATGTAATAGTTCTTTCAAGTGAAAACAAGCAGAGTTTTTCCTGTTTTAGGGCTAAATTATACTCTCAGCTATACTGGTGACAGGTTTCAGAGTGGTAGCCGCGTTAGTCTGTATCAGCAAAAAGAACGAGAAGTACTTGTGGCACCTTAGAGACTAACAAATTTATTTGGGCATAAGCTTTCGTGAGCTAAAATCCACTTCATCAGATGCATGGAGTGGAAAATACAGTAGGAAGATGTGTATATATACACACACAAAAAAGATGGGGGTTGCCATACCAACTCTAATGAGACTAATCAATTAAGGGGGGCTATTAGCAGGAGAGAAAACCTTTTGTAGTGATAATCAGGATAGCCGCAGTTTGAGCGTGTGCGGCACAATCTCTCAGCATAGTCTGTGTGGTATGTAGACTGTAATGGATTTTTTTTTAACCTTCAGTCCTTTTGGTATGATGACCATCTGTTTGCATTTGGAAAGGGAGATGTCTGTATCTGTGTGAGGATCTAAATTCAGGTGTTCACCAGTCCCTCTCACTTTCTGTATCAGTGCAGTGGGGGGAGAGGGGGAGCAGAGGAGAGGAAGCAGCTGAGACACCCAGAGCTTGAAATGGCCCTAATGGGCTCAGCAGGATACATACTCATTAGATGAAAAAGGACTTCTCTCTAAAAAGCCATAAAGATCCATTTCTTATGTTTGTAATGAGGGAATTGGTTGTGTATCATGTACACCTTCACCTTAGACTCCCCCGCCTCCCAGCAAAAACACATCTAGAACTAGGTTGTTTAGCACATACTGATTCAAGTGACAAAACAGCTTCAAAAGACATTAGGACAAATATTTCTGAGTTAGTCACAAGAGCTAAATTTGTCATTAATTTTCTTATCGTTCATCAGTTAATGGTTTATGGGGGGGGAACTTGGTGAAATGACAGTAAGTGACCACAGTGCACCCCCTGTGGTCAGGCACAGCCCTGCCTCAGTTTCCCCCACCCAGAGGTATAAACAAGTCCAAGAAGGCCTTTCTAGTATTAAAAATGAGGATGACAAGGTGGGTGAGGTAATATATTTTATTGGACCAACTTCTTGTGGATTGTGGAGCTGTTCTAGTTGGTTCCACTTTTTGTTTTTGTGTTGGATGGCTACCATCAGAGTTTTTTGATAGTAGTTTTGAGTTTTTTGCAAAATCTCCAGATAGGGTTCTTGATTTTTCTCTTCTGGTGTATGGGAGCATGTGACGATTTGCTTGAGATGGTCCTTTCTGGAGTACATGAGACGGTTTCTCAATTTTCCTGAAGTCGTTCTGCAGACCTGTTCAGCATATTTAGAGTTGTATGTAGTTGTCAGAAGGTTATAGATAGTGAGTCCTCTGAGGAAGTTTTGTTTCTTGCATTTGCTCAGGAAGTAGTTGCTGAGTTTTGCTTCCTTCATGTTGTGGAGTTTCCATTTCAGATAGCAAAGTTCAATATCTTCCATTGTCAGTCTCAGTATTATTGTAGCCGTGGCCCATTGGAGGGTCTCATTTATTTAACAGAAAAAGGACAACAAACAAAAGCTTCAGTCAGCTACTCCAGTGGAAAGTCTCTGCCCCTGCTAATCAGTCTTAACTCTAGTCTCAGATAGGTTGACCAGGTGTCCCATTTTTCAAGGGACAGTCCCTTTTTGGGGACTCTCTTATATAGGCGCCTATTACCCTCCACCCCCATCCCATTTTTTCCCCACAATTGCTATCTGGTAACCCTACTCCCAGAGTATTCTTAGGCTGAATTCTCTGCCTGATTCTTGGGCGTTCAGCCATACACCTGTCTTCCCCTGTCAGCGAGTCATTCTTTGGGGGGCCACTAGGGACTGGCTCAGCAGGGTACCCACTTCATTCTCCTGGGCTGAAGGATTCCTTATCTGGGAGCACTCTCTGGGCCATTCCTTCTGTCTGTGAGCCTCTGCTCTTCAGGGAGCCTCACTCCTCAGGAGCTTCCTCCATTCTGGGCCTTCTGACTGAACTCTCATAAGCCTTTATTGGGCCCTAATTAATTGCTGCCCAGCCACCTAGGCAATTAATGACTCACAAGTGGATCTGAGTTGGCTCACTCTCCTTGGCAGAGCCTGTCACAGGTAGGCTGCTCCCTGACTCCCTTGAAAGGGCCAGTCCCCATGACACTTGGACACTGTATTTAGGGCATGAATGGTTAATTTGTGCTTTATTATTTAAATATGCTGAACATATAAGTTTGTTTTCTCTGAGTACTCTAGATCTTTTATTCTGGAGGAGTAAAGGTCCCTTTCCTGCCACAATACCCTTAACTTTCCCATTTGTCACCTGTACAAGAGTTCATAGATTTTTACAATTAAATAATAGTGCAACTTAAATGATATGACAGATGTAGGCATCCTTGAATGAATAATTTATCAGGGCTACAGTAAAATAGACATAAAGGGGCAGTGGCTAGATTCTTGAAAAAAAGGATGGCCATTCCAGGCTTAATGTATCTGATCTCATGTGACTTTAAAAAAAAGTGACCTTGTACTCATTTAATACTTGGATGGATCACTTGAGCGTGTCTGGTGCTCAAATTTAACTACTTCTTTGCAATATCAGTGGCTGTTGATTTTATATCATGCTAAGTGATAATATTATACAAAAAACCTGAGTTCACTCCTGTACTTATTTTAATCTCTTATGCTGTAATGACTCCACTAAAAAGACACTAGCCTGTAGTTACACTACCATTACTTTTATTTATTAAGAATATTATTTGTCAGGTGCCAACAGTACGCTTTAAAACCAACAATGACCCCCCCACACTCCCATGAGCAATTTACAGTCTAAACACAGAGTCAGAGTCATTTTAAACTATTAGCCTAAAGTCCAATGAAGGGATGAAAAAGTCCAAAGGGATGAAATTAGAATTTCTGATTTTTAATGTCCTAGGTACCAAAGGAATATGCCCCAAACATGCCTAAATTCAACAATATACTTATGAACCTCAGATTTCTGAATCTTTCTCCTGTGTTGTCTCTAAGGACTTCGTAACCAGCCTGATATCTATCCCACTGTCTCACTGAGAAATCCTTTTGGTTATTTTACCTGACTTGGCTGTTTAACAGTGGCAAGGAGAAAGTGCTGCTCACATTATATTCTCATTATCAATAGGCATCCCCATTTGGAGAATTCTCAAAAAGGCTTATGAAGAGTTGAACATCTGGGGTCCCCCTCACCCTCTAGGGCTCACATCTGGCCAAGGAACATCGGCTATAATTCCCTTTGGAGTTTTTCACTACCATTATATAAATGGACCAGGGACTGAGACAGTGGGACTAGGTTGCAAACTGTGGTCTCCAGCACAAAGCAGAACTATTCTGGTAGTGAGCTGTCTAGTATTGTGATTTTTATACTCCATGTACATTAGAAGTGTGGGAAAAGCCATGAACCAACACACTCTTTCCAATCTGTTACTCGGTACTAGTCTGAAGATCATGCAACATAATTAGCAAGACATCTGAAATGCCAACTCCCTTCACTACAATCCAAAATGCTGAGCTGTTGACCGAGTCAAGAGCCATTTTGATGTCAATATATGCTGCATGAAGCAGGCAGTTAAATTCTCGGTGCAGCTCAGCCACAAGCCAGAGGGTAAAGGACAGTGCCCATTGTCAACTGCCCAACAGTAAAGCCTTATTGCTGTAGACAACAAAGTCTGTTAAAGGGTAGCTGCATGCTACCAAGCATAACATGAGCAAAGATCTTTTCAAAGACCAATACCAATGAGATTGGCCTGTAGTTGTCACACTTGGTGCAGGATCCTTTGCCTTTGTATGTGGACACTGTCATGCCTTCTTTCCATTCTGATGGTACTTTTGCCTGATGTCTCCACTTTAAAGAACAATTGACACAGGACAATGCACACTGTTGTTTCCAGGCATAATATCGTCAGGCCCAACATCATCTCCATTCCATAACTTTTGGATGCCCTTTCATACTTCCTTGAGTAACAGAAAATTAGGGTCTGCTGCCTTACAGTTTGACAGGTTATATAAGCTCTGAACTATGGTCAGCTGGTGTGTGATTCAGCATGCTTTCATAATGTGTTTTCCATCTGTCCAGGACCTCATCTGCCAATGAGCAGGGAAAGCCATCTGGTTTTGTGATGGGTATTTATGACTGCCAGCCAGGAACATGATGGCTCTGTAGGGAGGATGCAAATTGTTGCACTTTAGGCCTTCCTATGCTTTTGTCAGACAGGGAGTTGTAGATCTCAGTGTCATTTTTGCCCTACCTCAGGGATGCATTCTTGTGGACACTATTCTGTCACGTTATTGACTGGATACTAGGACTGGCTGCTCCACACATCACAATCAAGGTTGGTCAAGAAATGTTCACTGGTCAGGACTACAATGACAATACTGCCTTACTTGTGGAGAAGTCAGAATTTCAACCCCCCCATCCTCCAAAGTCTCCAACATGCTACCTGCACTATGGGGTTGAACATCTCATGGCAGAAGACCAAGGTCCAGAACCTCAGAGCTGGGCCAGCAGCAGCAGCCATAGTGAAGGTGGAGTCAAGTACTGTGGAGACCGACTTCATCTACCTTGGGCAAAAGCAGTATTCAAATAATTGTAGCAGACTGGACATTCTTTGATGAATAGATCTCACCACCTCCTGCAAGATGACGATGTGGTTGATTATGGACTCAAACTTATTTCTGCTGTGACAAAGTTCAAGATCTATCGAGTCTGTGTACTACCTGTATTACTGTACATGTCAGAAACCTGGACCCTCTTACAGGCAGATTTGGGGTGGCAACAGGGGTTCCATATAAACTGTCAGCTCCAAATCCTGAGCATAAAGTGGTTTGACTTTGTGTGAAAGGTCATAATTTCCACATAGATTTAGCCTTCCTTCAGTCATTCATTATATTCAAAAGCAGCAGCGCATGCTCTTCAGCCATGTCACCATAATGGACAGAAACATTCTGCATGCCATGCTCTAGAACTCTAGAAGTCAACACTTGAAGGGATGCACACTTAGACCTTCTCTGGCATCGCCCATGGGGCTGCCCCAGAGATTTGTGCATTTGCAGGATGGAGCCAGATCCAGGAACGTCACTACACAATGCCCGTTGTGATGCCTTTGCCATCAACCATGGGCACTTGGGCTGGAGCAGCAACCCTCAGTAGATTATGCATGCATAATCATTTGATGAATGTATATTAGGCAAATCAGCACTAGGGTACAATTACATTGGACTAACCCAAACCTATAATCAAAAGCAAATATCACTCTACATGTTTGGTATCCTGATATTTAAGAAAGGCCCCTTATAAATGTTTAAAAACAAATATCAGTAGATAATAAAATTAGTTAATATTGACTATTTATATTATACACAAAAAAGTACGTTAAAAGATGCCAAGGTACGTTAAAAGAGTAAGGTTACAAAACAAAGCACTCAGAAGTTAGGAAATGCCAGATTTAAAGTTGTCTGTGCAACTTTTATTCATCCCCATGTGCAAATGTGCTGATACAATTATTCCTGCCTCATACAGGATAGATGATGCTCATTTAATGAGAAACTAACCAATATTTTGTTTTCTCCTCATTGTTCAGTGAGGTCTTACACCTTAATTAATCAGAGCTGGTCAGCTGGAGATTGGCAGCTGCTGATTGTGGGCCCAGATCTCCAGGCACAGAAGTAAGGGTGGCAATACCATACCATGCCATCCTTACTGCTCTGGCCACCCACCTCTGCAGGCAGTGCCAACACCAGCAGCAGTGCAGAAGTAAGGGTAGTAGTACCACAATCCCTCACCCCTTACAATAACTTTTGTAACCCCCCACACACGCACACACACCCCTCCTTTTTGGGTCAGGAACCATGAAGTTACACCACCATGAAATTTCAGATTTAAATAGCTGAAATCATGACATTTACAATTTAATTCATATGACTGTAAAACTGACCAAAATGGACTGTGAATTTGGCACAGCCCTAGGTATTGTGTAGGGTAAAAGCACACCAAAGACCAGATTTTTGGAGGGGGCAGAGAGGAGGGAGAAGGAGACCAGATTTCATGGTCCATGACACTTTTTCATGTCCATGAATTTGGTAGGGCCCTATTTATATGAAGTGTCCCTCTTAAATTAACTACTAAGGGTCTCAAGGTGTCAAAAGGAACATTGTCAGTACATAGAATCATACAAGATTAGGGTTGGAAGAGACCTCAGGAGGTCATCTAGTCCAACCCCCTGCTCAAAGCAGGACCAACCTCAACTAAATCATCCCAGCCAGGGCTTTGTCAAGCCTGTCCTTAAAAACCTCTAAGGATGAAGATTGCACCACCTCCCTAGGTAACCCATTCCAGTGCTTCACCACCCTCCTAGTGAAAAAGTTTTTAATATCCAACCTAGACCTCCCCCACTGCAACTTGAGACCATTTGCTTCTTGTTCTGTTACCTGCCACCATTGAGAACAGCCGAGCTCCATCCTCTTTGGAACCCCCCACCCTCCTTCAGGTAGTTGAAGGCTGCTATCAAATCCCCCCCTCACTCTTCTCTTCTGCAGACTAAACAAGCCCAGTTCCCTCAGCCTCTTCTCATAAGAGATGTGCCCCAGCCCCTTAATCATTTTTGTTGCCCTCTGCTGGACTCTCTCCAATTTGTCCACATTCCTTCTGTAGTGGGGGGCCCAAACTGGACACAATGCTCCAGATGTGGGCTCACCCGTGCCAAATAGAAGGGAATAATCACTTCCCTCGATCTGCTGGCAATGCTTCTACTAAATACAGCCCATATTAGCCTTCTTGGCAACAAGGGCACACGGTTGACTTATATCCAGCTTCTCATCCACTATAATCCCCAGGTCCATTTCTGCAGAACTGCCACTTAGCCAGTCAGTCCCCAGCCTGTAGCAGTGCATGGGATTCTGCCATCCTAAGTGCACGACTCCGTACTTGTCCTTGTTGAACCTCAGATTTATTTTGTCCCAATCCTCCAGTTTGTCTAGGTCACTGTGGTCCCTATCCCTACCCTCCAGCATATCTTCCTCTCCCCCCAGCTTAGTGTCATCCACAAACTTGCTGAGGGTGCAATCCATCCCATCATCCAGATCATTAATGAAGATGTTGAACAAAATCAGCCCCAGGACCAACCCCTGGGGCACTCAGCTTGATACCGGCTGCCAACTAGACATCAAGCCATTGATCAGTACCTGTTGAGCCGGATGATCTATCCTGATTTCAGTCCACCTTATAGTCCATTCATCCAATCCATACTTTAACTTGCTGGCAAGTATACCGTGGGAGACTATCAAAAGCTTTGCTAAAGGTATATCATGTCCACCACTTTCCCCATTCCACAGAGCCAGTTATGTCATCATAGAAGGCAATCAGGTTGATCAGGCATGACTTGCCCTTGATGAATCCATGTTGACTGTTCCTGATCACCTTCCTTCCCCCCCCCCCCCCGCCAAGTGCTTCAGAATGGATTCCTTGAAGACCTGCTCCATGATTTTTCCCCAGGGAGAGAGGCGAGGCTGACTGGTCTGTAGTTCCCCGGATTCTCCTCCTTCCCTTTTTTAAAGATGGGCACTATATTTGCCTTTTTCCAATCATCTGGGACCTCCCTCAATTGCCATGAGTTTTCAAAGATAATGGCCAATGGCTCTGCAATCACATCAGCCAACTCCCTCAACAACCTTAGATCCAGCCCCATGGACTTGTGCATGTCCAGTTTTTCAAAATAGTCCTTAACCTGTTCTTTCACCACTGAGGGCTGCTCACCTCCTCCCCATACTGTGCTGCCCAGTGCAGCAGTCTGGGAGCTGACCGTGTCTCTGAAGACAGAGGCAAAAAAAGTATTTTTCCACATCTGTCACTAGGCTGCCTCCCCCATTCAGTAAGGGTACCACACTTTCCCTGACCACCCTCTGGTTGCTAACATACCTGTAGAAACCCTTCTTGTTACCCTTCACATCCCTTGCTAGCAGCAATTCCAATTGTGCTTTGGCCTTCTTGATTACACCCCTGCACGCTCAAGCAATATTTTTATACTCCTCCCTACACAGCTGTCCAAGTTTCCACTTCTTGTATGCTTCCTTTTTGTGTTTAAGCTCAATGAAGATTTCTCTGTTAAGCCAACCTGGTCACCTGTCATATTTGCTATTCTTTCTGCACATCTTTGTTCCTACACCTTCAATAAGGCTGTTACCTCAATGCATAGTGGTAAGACTAACTAGACACATAATGGGAAAACTGAAGTTAAGAGGATGGTTCTGGGGTTAACAAAACATACTGCTGTTAAAAGAAGTGTACGGGCAATCTAAGTAATCAATTTTGGAGTCCTACAAAAAAGATTGAGAGAATCAGGGATTGTTATGGTAGCATGGATCAGCCACCATTTGGTCAAATACTGCTATGCAGAAAACGTATCATAAATGGGCTGTAAGGTATGAAAAGTGGCCTCCCAATGAAGCAACCTTAGCATGACACTTACTGAATCAGCTAAGAGAAGCTCACTTTTAGCCTACATGGACTACAAAAGCTCTGATTTGAGTTTCTGCTATCATGAATAGGATGGCCACACACAGTGAAGACAACCACTGGATGGGGGCAATTAATCAAGTCTATTCTGATCTACCAGCTAGGAGACCTAATACCTCTTATCAAGATAAAACTTAAAATTGATCCAGGATGCTAAACCAAAGGAGACAGATGTGACAGAAGGAATCCTCCCCACTTAATATACATTAACTCAACATACTTTTAAGCATCGAACTGTGTCATGGATATTTTTGTTTTTTATTCCTCTGGTTACGTACATCCCAGCCTTTATATTTTAAGCGCTAAGAGATTAAACAAGTGTCATTGGGAGGTAGAAAGGTATGTTCTGACTCATTGCAAGATAACATGATTGCATTGCTGCAGGCCAATGCATGTTGTCATTTTCAGTTGCCATTGTTTCATAGAAGAAATAGCTTCTGGGAACTGGCAGGCTGACATAATTATCTATGTCATGGCAGTTAGGATGAAGAGAACTGTCAGCAGGGTGGAATAAATCAGGGATTTGTGGAAGTAGCCAGAAAACGGTATGCTAAGAACTGTTCCTCTGGCCTGACTAAAAAGCCTGATCACTTATCCTTGAATGATGGGATTTATTTGCAAATGTTCACATTCATAAGTGGATCACAAGAAATCTAGATGGATGAAACCAAATCTGATTTCATTCACATACTCAGAGCAAACAAGAGAATAAAAAGGACATACAAATTTTCCATGCTTATAGCATGTGAGGGTGAGGGGAAATGGTGGTAAAAATCTGTTTCAGGATGTATTTTGGATCCAAGTCTCTACATGCAGTTTAGAAATGGTTTCAAAGGCAGTCGTCTTAATGAACCCAGGAGGTACACAGCATGCCAAAACCAAAACATGGTCATTCATAGAATGGATGTTGCCCAGCAGCTCTCTGCCTTTTTCATGGATTTGAATCTAGTGATTCTAAAGATAATTGCCCTAGCTGTTGCCAGCTGCTATCTGCATGTCCTTTTCTATAAGATTACTTTTCTCCATCAAAGCTTCTATCATATGATGGCTCTATTTTTTATTTTGCTATTTTACCATCCTGAAGCTTCTCTGCTAACCTATTACTGTACATAGAAATAAACACAGCTAAGCAAATCAACTCTCATTTTGCCAAGGGAACGTCCCTGAAGCAATACTACATTTTTCCCCGAAAGGCCAATGATCTTACAAAATACTAAGCAGCTAATATCTGACCATGTGCAATTTGCTTTTCGCTTTCAAGTTTAATTACAAATAAGTACTGCCACAGAAGAGACATTCCTATCTAATTCATCTTCAGATCCTTTTCATTGGCACAGGTTCTTAATAATGCACATGTCCTATTTCCTGCTGAGATGGATCTTGGACTAGGTTGCTCATGAGGTATGATGGGAACAGAAATAGGCCCTCACGCAAGCTGAGATTATAGTTCAGAAGAATTTTGACTAAAATCTGGCAAAATGTCCTATTAAATCATGTTGACTGAAGAAGATACAAAGTTGAAGCTTTATTTTGAGTATGTTTTTGAAGAACAAATAGCCTGGAAGCTTGATTGTTAATTTGACACTAATAAAGGAACCTAGCATGGAAACATCTGATGTATCAGTAGCAAATAAAGTTTAGTTATATTTTGGAAAAACAACTTTGAAATACTTCCTTTCTCTAAACCCAGTGAGGCATGTATTATTAAACCTGTTTTACAGTTTGGGAAAACTAGGACACAGAAAGGTTAATGAGTTTTCTCAAGATCTGACAGGAAGACAGAGGCAGAAACAAACAGAGCCCAATAAACCTGACTCTGTGCTCTTACATCAGTACATAGGGAACTGGAATTAAATGACAACATTAAAGGGCATGTGATTGAATTTCAGCTCTCCAGATGAAATCTTGACCCACTGATTTAAGTTAAGCCATGCTTTCACTCACCATGCCTTCAGCGTAGTATTTTACTGCAGTATATCAGTATCGATAAATGGATCTGTTTTGTTCAGCTCCATCATTAACACAATTCTGTGAAGCACTGAAGGCTTTATTTCCAAGTTAACATAGACCTTCCTTACAGTACAAATGTGCTAAATAGTTATTAAAGTCGCCAGTCCTCTGTCAGATTTTTCCCAGTTTTAGCCCTTGCCTGAAACAGTAGCAATGAAAATATTCTTCTCTGAGAAATGAATGAAGCAATTTGATGAGAACTGAGGAAGGAACAAGAATCGTCAACATGATTTTTAAAACAATAACACAAATTGGGACTTGGCTGGGTATTGCCAACATCTGTTTTTGTACACTCCAAACTATGGCATTTCTAACTGTAATTCTCTGCAACCACTGGAAATTCCCCTAGTCTACTGAAAGAAGCTGCAGAAGCTAGCTGCTATCATAAATAGGAAATAATCCTGTCTCCACTTTTATTAGGCATTTCATGGAGAGGAGTTTCTGGCTCTCGATATTCCACAGGTGTTTGTGGTGATTGTGGTGCATGTTTCTGTAAAAAGACAGTTGGCAGAGAACTTTGAGAGACAGTGTTTTACTTTCCAACTTCAAATCTAGTTTTCAGATTCTAAAATCTAAACATTTCTTTAAGAGAAATTAGTATCTCTTCCCTCCTCTACAAATGTAAAAGAAAAATAAAAACAATAGGAATTAAAGGGTGATGTTCTCCCTCATCCTTCTGATCATTCCTGATTCAGAGCATGCACAAATTCATAAACATTTTGGAACTAATAGTCTGAAGGAAATGTTTTAAATAAATATACCTTTCATGGTCTTGTGCTCCATTTTTAACAGTTTCCCCCTCTCGGTGGTTCTCAACCTTTCCAGACTACTCTACTCCTTTCAAGAGTCTGATTTGTCTTGTATACCCCCAAGTTACACCTCACTTAAAAACTACTTGCTTACAAAATGAGACAGAAAAATACAAAAAAGTGTCACAGCTCACTATAACTGAAAAATTGCTTACTTTCATTTTTACCATACAATTATAAATCAATTGAAATATAAATATTGTATTTACATTTCAGTGTGTTGTACAAAACAGTATAAACAAGTCATTGTCAGTATGAAATTTTAGTTTGTACTGACTTCGCTAGTGCTTTTTATGTAGCCTATTGTAAAACTATTCACGTATCTAGATGAGTTGATGTGCCTCCTGGAAGATCTCTCAAACCCCCATGGGTATGTATACCACCTGTTGAAAATCACTGCTGTAGTACACCATAGCTCCCCTCAGTCCATTGTAGACATCACAGTTTAGCCTAACATCTGCCATTTTAGAGATGCCTTTATTTCTTTTTAATTTCCTTTTCCCTGTTCTGATATCTTTTTTGGTTATATGGAAACCAAAAGGAATAAATCAGTCCCATGAGGCTCTGTATGGGTACAGGAAGGCAGAAAATGGGTATATTTAATCCCATTCTGAGGTACTTAACACATAAAATAAGTGTCAATTCCTTTGCAAGTTTACCCCCATCATATTCTGATGAAGACATGGGCTGTCTTTCCAAAGAAAGAGGGAGAAAGCCCAGGCAGAAAAACTTTTAAACAAATCAACTTGGCAATGGATATCTGTGCAGGATACACTGACTCTGGGCAGCGGGGACCTGTCAGAGGCAGTAGTTATACAGACCCAATGTTTGGGGTAGTGCCTGGGATAAGTGGACGTTAGCTTGTCATTGTCAGGTTATTTAAGTTCAGGTAAGACAATGGGTATATTAGGCTTTTGTTATGTTTAACGCTTTTCTCTCACATTGTGTTCCTGTGGATAAATAAATCCTACTATTTTGAGCAAGCTATTTAACGTTACAGTTCCCAGAGAAAAGTCTAAAGCAGGGGTCAAACCCAGTTGGTACTGCTGGAGGTAACAGGGCTTGTAACGAGAGGTGCTGTAATCTGATGATCCAATTAAAAATGGGGTGAGTCACAGGATTCTACTCAGAAGTGCAGGTGTAGCCACTCACTTGAAGGAATTGTCCACAGAGAGACCACAGATAGCGCAAGCTGCTTGAAGTCTGAGAGGGAGCTGGTTTAGGTGGCTTTCAGAAAAAATAGCAATTTTAAAAACAGCTTATATTGATTTAGGGTTACAAATTAGATATACAAGGAAGCACTTCATCCACCACTGAAGTGCAACCATCTGTTTTACAGCAATACAGCAGCTCCATGGACCAGTTTGGGATAGGAATAACACTATCAAGCTGTTTTCTAAATTCATCAAGAAGTCGTCAATAGAAAGATTAGCTTTGCCCTAGAGATCAAGCACTGTATAGGGTTCCACATTTGGTCCATATTCCACAATGCATATGGACCAAAGTTTCCAAACTTGGGTGCCTAAAGCTGGGCACCTAAATAAGTTGCCTGATATTCAAAGGTGTTGAGCAGTCATTTCAATGGGAGACACAAATACTCAACACTTCTAAAAATTAAATCCATATTTAGGCATTTAAAGTGGTCTAAGTAGCTAATTTGGGGCAGCCTGAACAATTTAGCCATGATGTTAGTTTGCCTTTGGCATGGAAATCTAGATAACGTGTGCTGTGTTGCCATTAGGGTGGCCTGCAGCTATCTTGTTTAGAACAAACACCATTTATACTGTATGCCACGGAGCTGATGTGCCACCTCCAGTTATGTCAGTCATATAATATAATGGACATAAACAGACATCATGTGTTGTATAGTTAGCCTGCAGTATTTGGAGAAGATGTGCTTTTCTCCAAGACTGCTGTTCAAAAACAGGCTTTTAAAAATAGTTTCAAAGTATGATTCTTCATTTAAATAAGGACTTTGTTTTCCCTCTTTGATTTAAAATAAGTTGTATACTTTCTGCATTAATAATTATAATTCTTTGTCTCAGAACCACCTGTGTCGTGTAACGCATGGGCAAAAATATCCATCAATATATTTCTAAGTAGAGTGAGTATCTGGACTGGGATACTGAAGAGACATTAGAAATCACAGGTGAAATCCTGGCACCACTGAAGTTAATGGGTGTGTAACCCCAGGCATGGCTGTCGCCTCGTCCCTTTTCTCCTCAGGGTTATGGGTCTTGGGTTCACCTATAATTGTGCCTGGTGCCACCATCCACTGAAACCCCTCTTAGTGCAGAGAACAAAGAGGGTTGTGTTAAAAATATTTAACATACATTCTCATACAGAGGAGTGTCAGCTATTTTATGTGTGTGCTCTATCACAATTCCCAGAGTAATAAAAACAGTAACTGGGGCTTTATTAGATACAGGGAACTCAAGAACAATGGAAAAAGTAATTAGGATAATAAAAGACAAAAAGCAATATATAAACTCTACCCCTCTCAAATGTACAACCAGTACAATCCACCCTGTGGTCCCTCCTAGCATCTGCCTAGGCAAACAGTGAATGTAGGTTTGGTCTTTGATGACTGGTGCAGCACTGAAATTGGTACCTGGCTTAAAAGAGACTAGCAAAACAATGGCGTTCTTACAAAGTATTCACAATGTGGCAAGATCATCCTTGTAACTGTCTGGTCTGGATTCCAATGTGCAATTAGGCTGGCTCTTGGTAGCGTGACTGCAACTCCTCAGCCTCATGGGTTTCTGATCTCTACTGGGATGACACTGCTCAATGTCCCAGAAATCCCAGGAGGACCCAAAGTCTTCCCTTAAGTAGGAATGGAGAAGGTAGAAGGATCCTCCCTGGTTGTGATGCTTCTTTCCCTACTCCACTCCAAACAACCAAACCCCAAAGTAAAACCAAATCCTTTGGTTCTAGTGGAGTTGCTAGACTGTTCTATCTCCACCCTGCACCTAAGGCAATCTGGGAAACAGAGACCTGAACCTCCATAGCCATTGCTGCTGTAGTCTAGGGCAAGTCCACTAGACCAGTGGTTCTCAAGCAGCGGTACACGTACCCCTGAGGGTATGCAGACATCTTCCGGGGTACTGAACTCATCTAGATCAGTATTTCTCAACCTGGGGTTTGTGCAACAGGTTTAGGGGGTTGCAAGTGCAGGATTGGTGTTATGGGGTAGCAAGAAAGGCAGTTTTTTGGGGCCCTGTACCACAGGGATGGGGGGCCTGCAAAGCTAAGTTATATGCCTCAGCCCTGGGCTGTGGGGCTTGGGTGTCAGACTAGGCTAACAGGCTCAAATATCACACTGAAATACAAGTACAATATATTCCAATCAATGTATTTTATAATTATATGTTAAAAAATGAGAAATTAAGCAATTTCAGTAATAGTGAGCTGTGACACTTGTATTTTTATGTCTGATTTTGTAAGCAAGTAGTTTTTAAGTAAGGTAAAACTTAGAGTACACAAGACAAATCAGACTCCTGAAAGGGGTACTATAGTCTGGAAAGGTTGAAAACCACTGCCCTAGACGCTCAGTGTGGCGTTTCAGGCACACCCCTTCTAAAGGATGTACAGGAATTTTGTCATTGACTTCAGTGTGGCCAGAATTTTACCCCATGTCTTCAAACTCAGAATTTTATATTTCTCTTGATGTCTTCTCTCTGATGTGTATTACTGTGACTTAACAAAAAACGCCTTGAGTTGCTCTAAAAAAATCTTCCCTATGTAACGGCTGTAGTAGTTCATCCTCAAACAAAAACAAAAAGTGTGTAGATTTAAGTAATAATGGACTATTATGAGAAATACCATGATTGTGACCATATTTCCTAAAGGGAAAATGGGGCACTGCATGAGGCTGGCCTGAGCCCCCTCACCCCTATGAGGCTTGGATCACTCAAACCCTGTCTTCCCTCCCCCCCTCCATGTAAGGCTGGGGTAACACACACACACACATACACTTTTTTGACAAAAGTGGTCATTTGTCCCATTTGCTCTTGCAACTGATCAAGTTGGCAAGATCAAATGGGATAAATGCCCACTTTTTTTTGGCCCAAGAGTCAGGACAACCAGGACAGGGCTTAAAAAAGTGACTGCCCCAGCCAAAATGGGATGTATGGTCACCTTAGGCAAAACTCTTTCCCTATTTCTGCTGCTCTTTGGTAAAATCAAAAGGCACTTTGCAATGGCTATTTTTATTCCTCTAGGCCATCTGATCTTATAACTTCAACATATAGTGTGGCAAAGTTCCTCCTCTCCTCTAGTAGGTCCTGCGCTTATTGGCGGATTTCTTCCCCTCAGTGGTTTTTCCCTTGGATGAAACCCATAGTCTGGATCAACTACTCCTATGTCTGATTAGGAGTAGCGGGGCTAGGGGGGAACCCGGGCCCGCCCTCTACTCCGGGTTCCAGCCCAGGGCCCTGTGAATTGCACCAGTCTCTATAGTGCTACTTGTAACCGCTGCTTGACCGCTACAGCTCCCTGGGCTACTTCCCCATAGCCTCCTTCAAACACCTATATCCTCACCACAGGATCCTCCTGGTGTCTGATGCTGCTTGATTGTATGGTGTTTCAGTTAATTGGCACCCTCTGACAACTGTCTGTCTTTCAGTCCTGTTCCAATTAATGAAAACTGGTGGGGATATGACCCAGCACACCTTGTAATACTGCCCATACCATCCCCTCTTGTCTCCATCTCTGGCATTTTCTCACTGAGGCCTTTGCAGCACTTGTGGCTTGAGCTGGATAACTTGAACTTCTACACCATCTCTTGCCCCTCTTACTTGAAAAAAAATTAGTTGTATTTTCCCTAAATCTCCCAGGTAGGAAAGTAAAAAGTATCAAACCATTTTGCTCATGACCTCACTCACTGAACTGTTGGCAATTGCAGAGCATAAGAAATTATATTGTTTTCTTTTGTTTTATTAGCAAAAGAAAACATGTGTCGCTTCAGTTGCTTGTATAGCCCATCCCCTTGTCCATGGATATATGTGTGAGGCATGATTGGAAAGGATCTGCCCACACCATACCATGGCAACCTTACTCAGAGTTCAAAGTGATTCTCATCTGCCTTCTACTTTCAATCTACACTATGCTAGAAAGAACAGGATGGTTGCTACTGAGTAACAGGCACTCTCTCCCAATCCCATTACCTTGGGGCAGAGTGCACCTTCTCCTAGCTCTTTCTAACCTGGGACTATTCCCACCCCCTTCAGCACCACTGGCACAAAAAGATTCACTCATGCTAGAGTAAGTTAGAAGTAACTCCACTGAAATCAATGGAGTTAGAGCAGCATAAACTGGTGTAAATGAGAACAGTGTGTGGAAGTACAGAACACTAGCCACAAGGCCACTAGTATGGCCCCTTATATCAGTGTTTAAAGGCTTTGATAGCTTATTGAAGATATAAATATACCATCCAATGCAGCAAGGAAAAACACATTCTGATAATGCAAATTAAAAAAAAACCACAAATATGATGCATTGTGTTGCTGATATTTATGAACATGAACAGTATGACTTAAAAAAACAGGAGTACTTGTGGCACCTTAAAGACTAACAAATTTATTTAAGCATGAGCTTTCGTGAGCTACAGCTCACTTCTTCGGATGCATAGAATGGAACACACAGACAGGGGATATTTATACATACAGAGAACATGAAAAGGTGGAAGTATGCATACCAACAGGCAGAGTCTAATCAATTGAGATGAGCTATCCTTAGCAGGAGGAAAAAACTTTTTGAAGTGATAATTAAGATGGCCCATATGTGATAATTAAGATGGCCCATATATCTTCAATATATGGCCCATATGGGCCATCTTAATTATCATTTCAAAAAGTTTTTTCCTCCTGCTAACGATAGCTCATCTCAATTGATTAGACTCTGCCTGTTGGTATGCATACTTCCACCTTTTCATGTTCTCTGTATGTATAAATATCCCCTGTCTGTGTGTTCCATTCTATGCATCCGAAGAAGTGAGCTGCAGCTCACGAAAGCTCATGCTTAAATAAATTTGATAGTCTTTAAGGTGCCACAAGTACTCCTGGTTTTTTTTTTTGCGGATACAGACTAACACGGCTGCTACTCTGAAACCTGTCAGTATGACTTAACTGTACTATATGGATTGGGTCAAGCCATTGAGTAATCATGACAAACTTGCCATAAATATCCTTTCAATAAGCCTACATGATAATTTAGAAAGACAAGTAAACGGTGACCTTGAATGCTTGATTAAAATTAAAAAAAAAAATTGATAGAGATCCTCTAGGCTTTCTACAAGTACATCAAGTTTGACCTTTCCAGATCAGTCACTTTAATTTAACAAACATAGTGTCATAGATGTACATATGCTAGGCAGGTATATGTCAAACAAACACTTTCAGTGTTTCATCTATTTAAATCTTCAGATTGCAAGTCTACTTCCTGTAAGGTCAGGTGTATTTCACAAGATACAATTTCTCAACACAAAATTAGTAAGTACATGTCTGCTCTGGATCAAAAATTTTAAAAATGTACTTGCTTCTGTATGCTAGGGAATCCAAGATATTGCAATGATATGCATGTTAAGCACATTTTATTTGATTTTAATGGCATAAACTCCATTTTGTCAGCCTCAGAACAAAGGCCTGTTTAAAGCACAGGCAAGTATTGTAATTTATAATAATTTTGCAGGTACTATAGTGATGGGTGGCACCATATAAGGACCCAGATAGATCAGCATACTGATAGGTTTTCATAATTGACCAGATTGTGGTTTAGTCTATTCCACAACATCCTATCTGCTTAACAGATATTGCACAACAATCTTGTCTCTTTTGGGAGAGAACCACTGCACTATAACATAAAATGAGAAGTAGCACAATGGTATTTAACCTCTGGAAACCCAGGATAAAATTATGGGACCTGGTTTTCAAGGTTAAGTCTTTTTTCTGATTTTCAGACTTTACTGGAAGTTGCTGGTGCTCAGCACTACTGAAAAAAAATCAGGCCCTTGGTTAGGCTCACAAATGTTAGCCCACCACCAAGTTCAGCTTCAGAATGGGAGAGGCAGTTAAATTACAGGCCTGAACTCTGGTCCAACCTAAAGTTACATAGCGAAAGTCGTGGAGCATCTGCCTGCTCTAGGTTTGATTCTAGCCAGAGCTATTAACCCTTAATATTCCTGAACACTGAATTTACGTAAGAGTTAGTAGGGACAATTACTGGCTTTTGTGAAACCATGGAGATGTGGCAGATGCATCTCACGTTATAGTAGCAAGGCCAAATTCTCACTAAGTTACACTGGTGTAAAACTACAGAATGCCAGTCAAAGCAGAAGTTAGCCTGTTCTTTTGTGACTTGAGTCGCCTTGCTTATACCTCTGCTGGATATGGGCTGCCATTTGATAGTGTTTCAAGTTTCTTAGGTTTGATATATTTGCTACTGAAATAGAAACAGTCATCAGGTCCAACAGTTTTCCATATTAGCCTCTTGTTACTCTAGTGTTATTGATGCTGGAGAGGTTTGGTTGATTCTACTATTCTTCATCTAGCTTATTTAAGGCAACCTTGCTCTATTATTGGAATAATGACTTCACTGAAAAAGACCTCTTTCATAGCTCTTTATGTTTAGCATCCTGCAGCTGTTTGGGCTGAATAGAGTTCGGTTTGTGCAGTGAGTCAAATGACACTTATCCATAAATAATTTTTTGTGCCTCTCATTGGGTTTATCATTAGTACAGCCCTTGTATACTTTAGATTTCCCATTTGTCCTTATTACAAATTCTAGGCACATTACAGATCAAAATGTATGTTTTTTTAAAAATAACAGATTTCCTTAAAAAACCTTTAATGCTGAAATTGTCTCAATTGCATCACCAGCTCCCTCTGTCCCCAAAACCTCCCCTCAAAACAAGAGCAGCCCATGACAGCAGGCAAGTCTTGCAAGCCATTAAATATGGTAAACTGGAAAACCAAAGTGAGAAGTGAATTCCTGAGCCCTGGACCCTTTACAAGAATGTCTAATAACAATGCTCCTTCCAAAGGTGTGGGTTTTTTTGATTCTCTCTCAAGCACAGGTACTCTGCAATTGTCATGGATAGAAGTATCCAGGATCCAAATTAGTGCTAATTGGAAGAAAAAAAAAATCACACACACCATACTACCACATGCATGCACCTCTGAATCACCTAGAATTTAGTCTGTAGCTAGTGTAGATCAGAAGCTCAAGAATAATATGATCTGGGTTGGAAATAGCACAGAATCCTGTGGCATTAAATTTTCCAAAAGATTAGAGCTAGCCATATGGTGAAAGCATTGCAGTAATCCAACCTTGGGGTGACCATAGGCAGGCTTAACCATAAGATCTACATACAGAAGAAAAGGATTGTAAAATTTGCCAGCCAAGTACAATGATACTTGAACATCCTGACATGTGTGGATCAAAAAGACCTTTCAGTCACAAGCCTTAGAAACAATAACTGGCTCACCTTATCAGTAAGAGATGAAGTCAATGGAATTTTCCTGATTTACACCAGCTGAACATCTGGCCCAATGTTTCTTTTGATGGTTTATTCGTTAAAAAGAGACAGGTGAAGGAAATAGTGCGACAATCCTCCTTGTTTTTTGTGAGAAGGAAAGTGTGACTTTTACGTTTGACCTATTGCAAAAATGCCATAGTGTGTGTTCTTTTCCCAAGCATTTTACAAAACATTTGCCATCAGAAGTGTGTGTTGCCAATATGTAATCATTCATTAAATATTCGGATCCTGCATAAGTAAAGGACCTTCCACAAAATCTGCCTCCTGTAACTTATGAAAGCAAGATCCCTCAGCTGGGTTTTTCCTTCTCTACTGATGATTCCCAGTTTGTAGAGTTTTGCTGGGCAACTCCCCCAGCCAGGCTGAGTTAGCCCTCCAGCTCCCTAGGTGAGACCAGTCACCACATGGTCAGCTCTTCTGTCTGCTAGTCCAGGCCTGCTGCCTGCTGGGGGAGTTTCCCAGCAAAACTCTACAAACTGGGACTCATCAGTAGAGAAGGAAAAGCCCAGCTGAGGGATCTTGCTTTCAGGTCCCTAGAGGCCAGTTCTCAGGGGGAAACCCTGCATGCGGGCCTGGGACTTACTAGCTCCCCACACAGTCAGTCCTGCCCTTCCCCTGGCTGCCTCGAGACTGACTCAAAAATGGCTTCTCCCCTTTCCTGAACTCCCTGGGAGGGGCATCTCACTCTATTGGTTGCCAGGCAGACTGAGTTTGCCTTGGTTGCCCCTCCCTACCAGGGACAGTGTGCCTCATCCCTGAGCTGTCAACAGACAGAGCCCCAGGAATCTTGGTAATCTCCTTGGGGCAGGGCTGGCTTTAGGAGATGCAGGGCCCGATTCGAAAGAGCTGCCACCGAAATGCTGCTGAAGACAGCGGCTGCGATTGAGCTGCCGCCGAAGATAGCAGCAGCAATTCGGCGGCAGCTCAAACAGTTGTGGCTGTTTCCGGCGGCACTTCGGCAGAGGGTCCTTCCTCGGCAGCAGTTGTCTTCCGGGGCCTTACCTTGCGAGGCCCCTCTTCCGGACACTGCAGGCCCTGATTCATGGGAATCGGCCTAAAGCCGGCCCTGCCTTGGGGGTTACACTTACAGTAAACCCAGCACATTAATGATGTGTGTACTTGGAGATGAGAGGTGAAGGAATAGGAGAATCCTGACAGGCAACCTAAATTTTGCTTTTCATGCACGTTCTGGAATGTTGCTTCATTCAGGGTCTACAATAGTAATTTTTAAACTATTTACATGCAATACAGGGAGATAAGACTGTAGAAGTTTAGCAGTTACATCATGTTTGATGGATGTAAAATGATCATTCCAAGGTCACTTTTCCCCAAGCTGCCTGTCAGGCAGCTTTTGAAATTTGAAAAGTGCCACTACTATCATTAGCAATCAGTCCAGATAAAATTACAGCCGACCAGGTGGCCATATAGCAAGAAAAATGTACAGGTGGAATCCTAAAAACAAACAGTCCCCATTTATATAAATGGCAATTAGGAAAAACGTTGTTATGATCAATTTGTTTGGAGCCAATTTGAGACACGAATTCTCTTTTTTTGGCAGAGGGGGCATTTTTGTAAAATCTGCTTTTTACATTGCATGTGAAAATTCTAGTGTTTTGCTTGACTTGATGCAAAAACAGACATTCATCCCAATGAAATTTTGGAACGTGGAATGACACAGACTGAGGATTTTGCTAGGTACTATACAGACTTATAGGAAAACAGTTACTGCCCTGAAAAGCTTATACTCTTGTTTAAGAAAAATGCAACATATAGGAAACAAATAGTAGCACCTTGGGTAAGAGAAATTGCCTTATTTTGAGTGAAAACATGTTTTATGTTTTTTCTTGAAACTGGACTATTGTAAATTAATTCATAGCAAAAATATGAATACTTCAAACTTTAGGCTTTGCCAGGTTTTCCCCCCCCCACACCACAATTAATTTGCACAGCCATAATGTTGACACAATTGTAACTATAGTGGAGGAAATAAGTTAAAATCATGAAGTCTTCATCTTAGCATAACTGGGTTTACACACACTTACACCGTGGAGGGTCAGTCTCACATAAGGAATTCCCTGCAGTGATTGAGACTAGCAGATTTGGTCATTTCCACTGGATCATGACACCAATCCTGCTGAGGATTCATTTCAATTATTGAGGGCATCCAACCTATTTCCCCCACAAAATCCTACCTCCCTACCTCAGCATTGGTGTGGAGGTGAATGGGGTTTGACAGTGAAATATAGCTGAGCATATGCTCTGGCAGGTCTTACCAAGCCAAGGTGGTGTCAAGTTAGCATCCAGGGTAGTAGGTAGTCTGACTATACCTCTATTACTCTAGGGCAACCCAGCCAAAGTGGAGAGGGTACCACAGCTACAGGGCACAAGGGCTGGCACCCCAAATGCATTGCTGAATAGTTCTCCCACCAAACAAAAGCAGAATACATTGGGAAACAGCCTGACCAATGCTCACAACCCAGGGTAGCACAGAATGAAAAAAATGGAAAATGGCAAAAAGAATTGTCCAACTATGTGTTGTGACTCACAACACAAGAACATCTGATCCATACAGTGACACTTACATTGAAGTCAGATACACACAAAAAAACAATAAAAGCTGATGTCATCAGGATATACAAAACAAGAGACCTCATTGCACAATGGAAAAGCAGAGAGCAGAGAGCAAGTATTCCTAGGAAGATCATTTCACAATAGAGCAAGCACTGGAGGTGTTGGATTCATTGTCAGGAAAGAAACAGTTCCAAGGACAGTCAGCTGCAACATATCACCCCAGATAGCAGTTCTCACACTTCAGATAAAATGAAGGAGAACGATTAAAATTATTCAGGTGTATGCTCCCACGCCGCAAGTGGAAGATGTAGAAATGTTCAATTTCTTCAAAGAGCTGGAGGGGCTAATGCAGAAAAGATCCACCTACAAATTATCCAAGGGGACTTCAGTGCAATAGTAGGTAGAAAGGAGAGTGAGAAAGAAAAGTACGTGGGAAAATTCGGTAAAAAGGTATAAGAAATGATTGTGGCACAAGTCTGGTTGCACTTGCGGTGGCAAAGTATCTCCACATAATGAACGCGATATTTCAAAAAGAACAGCATCAGTAGTGGACATGGAAAAGCCCGGATGGAATCACACTGAATCAGATTATGTAATGACAGATACCAGAAGAATCAACAATGTTGCAACAAGAGGAGAATAAATCATTTTCGCAGGCTCAGAAACATTGTATGTTGTGTTTAAAACTGGGTGTTGACAATGTCTACGAAGACCAAGTTAAGAGAAGCCAGAAACCAAAGCAGCAAAAAAAAAAAAAAAATCACACTTCAAGAAAGAGGCATTTGCACATGAAGAGAGTGAAATGGACCTTGAGTATAAGGGCAACAAGGACATAGATGAGGACTGTGAAGAGTCTCTCACAGAGAATCTCACCAGCTAAGAATGCAAAGGCATTGAAAATGCTGGGATGCAAGCAGAGGATCAGCGCGGAAATTGTGAACCTGATGGCAAGGAAAGTGTGCATGAAATTAGAAGGAAAATAGGTGAAGAATACAGAACACTGCAAAGAAATATGTGTTAAGATCAAAAGACTACGAAGGACTTTAGAAAAAAAGAAATAGAGAGGCAGCCAAAAAGAATGAGAGAGAGTCTAAACAAGATAGAAAGATGTTAGGCTGAACCAGATTATCCCAGCAGCACTGAAAGATGAAAATGGTGAAAGGACACTGGAAAGGAGCAAGATGAATGAAATATGTACAAAATTCTACAATGACCTCTTCTCCTTGCATGTCAATGCCCAACGTACACTATCAAGACAGCAGCTTACCGAAGAAGTTTGACATTATGTGGGAAGAAATTGAATATGCAGTTTGTAACATAAAGAGAGGGAACAGACCAGGAGTGGATGATGCTTGGCCAGAACATCTCAAAGCTGGGGGGCGGGGGGAGAAATACTCTTTAAAGCAGTAGCCATGGTAGTCTGCATCAACAAAAACAACCAGGAGTCCTTGTGGCACCTCAGACTAACAAATTTATTTGGGCATAAGCTTTCATGGGTTAAAACCCACATCAGATGCATGGAGTAAAAAATATAGTAATCAGTATAACTGTTACAGCACATGAAAATATGGAAGTTGCCTTACCAAGTGCAGGGCGGGGGGCAAGGCTAAGAAGGACATTCAATTAAGGTGGAAGTTGACAATTTTCGACAGTTGGCAAGAAAAGGTGAATATCAAAAGGGAAAATTACTTTTTGTAGTGACCCAGTCACTCCCAGTCTTTATCCAGGCCTAATTTGATGGTGTCCAGTTTGCGAATTAATTTCAGTTCTGCAGTTCCTATTTGAAGTCTGTTTCTGAAGTTTTTTGTTGAAGAATTGCCACTTTTAAGTCTGTTATTGAGAGTCCAGGGAGATTGAAGTGCTCTCCTACTGGATTTTGAATGTTACAATTCTTGATGTCTGATTTGTGTCCATTTATTCTTTGCATAGAGACTGTCTCATTTGGCCAATGTACATGGCAGAGGGGCATTGCTGGCACATGATGGCTTATATGACATTGGTAGATGTGCAGGTGAACAAGCCCCTGATGGTGTGGATGATGTGGTTAGGTCCTATGATGGTATCCCTTGAATGGATATGCGGACAGTTGGCAATGGGGTTCACGTGGGTGAGGGAGGGTCTGCATTTAGCAAATGCCAGCGTATTAGGCCTTAAGAGTGTGACTATTTGAATATGTTTTTAAAAAGAAGCAAAAGAATGCTGATTATGATCAGTTGTAGTGGAATACAGTAAACAATGCAACTTGCTAGTCCCCACAGCCTGATAGTTAAATAGGTTGGATCACCTTTATCTGGCTTGTCCTTATCTGTCCGTCCCTCCATAAATGCAAGTCAATACCATACCATTCTATTTTGTTGCAAGCACATTCTTTCCATTTCTTGCCAAAGAGTTTGTCATGGGATCAGCCCAGCGCATTTTCGGTTTGACCAGTGGTCGCTTGTGGTCTCTGGGGATCCACTCACTGATGTGGGTTGTCCACCTATTGTCTTGCCTGCAGACTACATGACCCGCCCATCTTCTCTTTAGTACATTGTCTATACTACATCGGTCACCTCTGTACGGCTTCTGATCTCATTTGGTATATGATCACAGAGTGATCTTACACATTTGCCTTTCCATTGCTCTGAGTGACAGCGAGTCACACTCTTAAGGCCTAATACACTGGCATTTGCTAAATGCAGACCCGCCCTCACCCACGTGAAGTCTCATTGACTTCATTCCCCCCCCCCCTCCAGTGCAGAATCAGGAACATAAATAAAAATTATCTAGATATAGATCAACCTAAGAGGGAAGTGGGGGTGGGGAGATTAAAAGAATTAAGCAGAAAGGAGAAAGGAAGATTAAGAGACAAAGGACAGAATGTAGATGTGAGTGAAACTGCCCACTCAATTTGCCACTCAGTGTTAACATGGACAAGTCAGAGTGGTACAAATGTCAGCATGTTTGTGATACAAACTGGTAAATGCTCCAGTTAGCACTGCCCAAAATAGCAAGAAAGTGGCACATTTCTCCTCATGAGAGCTCAGCATCATACTTTGAGCTGTGAAGTAAACTAGGTTACAGAGGCTTATTGGAAAACCTGCTTATTGCTGTTAAAGAGGGATTTAATGAACTTCACCAGTAAAGAGACTATAGACTTGAGGCAGATAATTTGAATACATTTCACAGGACAGATTGCTCTCCCAATGAAAGTGGGGAAGGTTCTCTGAAGTTCCTCCTTCAGTATCATTAGCAAGTTTTAACATCTCAGATTTTCAGCCTCCCAGTAAGTTTTTCCTTCCTGCAACTTTTCCAGGAAGGACAGAAAAACATTACAAGTGGCAAGAACAAACTTCAAAACAAAAACCTCTTAGGCATTTCCAGTAAATGTGCAATAGTATAAATTAGGGCTATCGATTAGTCACAGTTAACTCATGTGATTAACTCAAAAAATTGCAATTAATTGCACTGTTAAACAATAGAATCCCAATTGAAATTAAAATATTTTTGGATGTTTGTCTACATTTTCAAATATATTGACTTCAGTTACAACACAGAATACAAAGTGTACAGTGCTCACTTAACATTTTTGGTTACAAATAATTGCACTGTAAAAATGATAAAGAAGTAGTATTTTGCAATTCCCCCCATTATAAGTACTCTAGTGCAATCTCTTTACCGTGAAAGTGCAACTTACAAATGTAGATTGTTTTGTTACATAACTGCACTCAACAAAATCTAAAACTTTAGAGCCTACAAGTCCAGTCAGTCCTATTTCTTGTTCAGCCAACCACTAAGACAAACAAGCTTTGTCTATATTTAGAAGAGATAATGCTGACCACTTCTTATTTACAATGTCACCTGAAAGCAAGAACAGGCATTCACATGGCACTTTTGTAGTCAGCATTGCAAGGTATTTACATGCCAGATATGCATGACTAGCATATGCCCCTTCTCTGGAATGGTGGCCGAAGCATGGACATGCTGATGACGCTCATTAAAAAATAATGTGTTTAATTAAAGTTGTGACTGAACTCCTTGGGGGAGAATTGTATGCTTCTTGCTCTGTGTTTTATCTGCATTATGCCATACATTTTATGTTATAGCAGTCTCGGATGATGACCCATCACATGTTCATTTTAAGAACACTTTCACTGAAGTTTTGACAAAACACAAAGAAGGTACCAAATGTGAGATTTCTAAGGATAGATACAGCACTCAACCGAAGGTTTAAGAATCTGATGTGCCTTCCAAAATCTGAGAGGGACAAGGTGCAGAGCATGCTTTCAGATGTCTTAAAAAGAGCAACATTCTGATGTGGAAACTACAGAACCCAAGCCACCAAAAAAGAAAAATCAATCTTTTGCTGGTGGTATCTGACATGATGAAAATGAACATGTGTTGGTCCACACTGTTTTGAATTGTTATCGAGCAGAACCAGTCATCAGCATGGAGGCATGTTCTCTAGAATGGTGATTGAAACATGAAGGGACATATGAATCTTTAGTGCATCTGGCACATAAATATCTTGTGACACCAGCTACAACAGTGCCATGTGAATGCCTATTCTCACTTCCAGGTGACATTGTAAATAAGAAGCAGACAGCATTATCTCTTGTAAATATGGACAACGCTTGTTTGTCTTAGTGGCTGGCTGACCATGAAGTAGGACTGAGTGGACTTGTAGTCTCTAAAGTTTTAGATTGTTTTGTTTGAGTGCAATTATTTTTTGTACATAATTCTACATTTGTAAGTTCAACTTTTATGATAAAGAGATTGCACTACAGTACTTTTAGTGGGGGAATTGAAAAATACTATTTTTGTTTTTACAGTGCAAATATTTGTAATCAAAAATAGAAAGTGAGCACTGTACATTTTGAATTCTGAGTTGTAATTAAAATCAATATATTTGAAAATGTAGAAAATAGAATAGCATTTAAATATTTTTGAACCACGCGATTGCAATTAATATTTTAATCGCTTGACAGCTCTAGTATTAATTAAAACTACTTATTGGTTTTGCACTTAGCTTAATCAAGAAGAAATATTTTGTAATCCAATTACTATGGAACAGCAAATAGGTTGGATATTAAACTGTAAATATCAAATAGTCTAATTTTTTTTTGTTTTTATGCTAGATTCATTTAATACAGTTCAGGTGATAGAGGTTTTGAAGGGAGTTTGGATAACATTTGTCTCTTCAGTATGCCTAGCTATCTTGAGGTACATTTTCCCATCCTGAATTACTTAAATCCATACAGAACACAGCAAACTTCAGGTCTGCCTCTACAGAATTTCCTACTCTCCCCTCCTGGAAATGGTAGGGGCCCTGAAGCCAGACCACCACCTAAAACACAGATCTCATGGGATCCCCCTGAATCTGTCCTCTCCCAACCGTGGTTAGCCTCTTCCACATAAAAGATCCAATCTCTTTTACTAATCACACTTCAGGGAAACGAAGGACATGGCATTATTGTATGAGGTTAAATTTGTTACTCTTGTAAGAAACTTGGATACTACAGTAATGGGTGCTTTGTTAACCTTAATTTTTCTCTCTCTACCCAAGTCCAGTTAATATTTAAAAAGTGGTTTCTAATTCCCTGTTCATTATTATGCTATTTTCTTCCCTTTGCCTTTGTCTTTTAGCCTTAAATAAACTTCTACTTCTTGGCTGATGAATTATACAGTTGGATTTGAGACCAAGATTTCTCAAGATGGTTTTAATATTTCTTGATAATTTTATAAAAAGTGTATAGATTTAATTAATAGAATGGCCCATTAGGATTATCTGGTTTTACCTTCTGCGTAATACCAGGCCATAGATGCTTGCCCAGTTATTCTTGCATCAAGGCCAGTAACTTGTGTTTGAATTAGATCGTATATTTTTGGAAGACAGCCAATTTTGATTTAAAGATTTCAAATGATGGAGAATCCATCACATCCCTTTGTATGTTATTCCGATTCATGATTTCATTTGCTGTTAAAAATGTGCACCTTATCCCCAGTTTGAATGTGTCTAGTGTTAATTTACAGCCATTGGCTTGTGTTATTCCTTTGTTTGCTAGATTAAAGAGCCCTCTAGTTCAAAAAAAATCTTCACCACGTAGAAAAATGTATAGACCGTGATCAAATCACATTTTACTGTTCTCTTTGATAAGCTAAACAGATTAGACTTTCTAAATCTCTCCATGTAAGGCAAGTTTTTCTAATCTTCAAAACATTCTGAACCTTTTCCAATTTTTCCAGCATCAATTTGTTGAAGAATGGACATCAGAATTGGACACCATATTCCAATAATGGTCCCATCAGTGCAGTCTAGAGTTAATACCACCTCCCTATTCCTACTTTGCAATTCTTGCTTGTATAAGCAGGGGAATACAAGAATTGCATCAGTCCTCTAAATCTTGGAATATCTATACAATATAGATAACAATTTCCTAACTCAAAGTATTGCATCCAATACAGGAAAATTCTATGTTAGACATTGTCTTAACAGATAAAGAGGAACTGATCACAGAACTAAAAATTAATAGTAGCTTAGGTACAAGTGATCATGACTTAATCACATTTATTATGTGCAAGCAGAATAAAAATGTAGCCTAGGAATAGATATACGTGATGCTTTGATAGGGCCAAATTTACAAAGTTGAAAACAATTATGAGTCCAATCAGCCGGGAGGAAGGTCTTAATCAGAAAAATATGAATGATAATTGGGAATCATTTAAGAACCTTACTAGTTGCCCAAAGAGCCACAATCCCACAAAAATGACCTGGTTTAGAGGGGAAATGAAGGCATCTATAAAAGTGAGTGAGTGTGTGTTTAAGTAAAACAAATGGACGAAAGGAGAAGCTGATCTTAATATAAATCACAAGTTAAGGAATTGTGGAAAACGGATATGGGAAGCAAAGGGACACAAGGAGAACTCTAAGGCCAGCAGAGTTCTAAAGATAAACTGAGTTACAGTTTTTAAAGTGTGAAATATATGGGATAGATAGGCCACCAATCCTTAAGAGAGGGGAGCTGGCTAAGCTAACAATGATTCATGTGACTCATTCAAAGTGTATCTAGTTAGTCACACATCCACATGCATCAGTAACTACATTTAATTCCAGATACTTGTACAAATTAAGGAAAGCTCTTCTTCTAGCATAGATCTTCTAGTATAGTTCCTTACAAATGAGATATAGATAAGTGTCAGAGCCAAGACTAGGAGTACTTGTGGCACCTCAAAGACTAACAAATTTATTTTAGCATGAGCTTTCGTGAGCTACAGCTCACTTCTTCGGATGCATAGAATGAAACACACAGACAGGAGATATTTATACATACAGAGAACATGAAAAGCCAAGACTAGAATCCATATCTCTGGGTTTCAGCACTAATAACTAATTCACAAGTCTGTAGTGTCTCCAAACCAAGTGATTTTTCTGGGCATTGGCTACAATATCTGAGGGAAAAAAATATATAACTCTGAAGTTGAGTACATTTCCATGTGTGTTAAAAAAGCACTTTAGAGACCTTGGGTAGCCCACGAAAGCTTATGCCCAAATAAACTTGTTAGTCTCTAAGGTGCCACAAGGACTCCTTGTTGTTTTTGCTGACACAGACTAACACAGCTGCCCCTCTGAAACTTGTCATTATTAACCCAGTTTCACAGATAAACTATATACCAACACTTGAAGCCATTTGTAAGAGAGGCACTGCAGTCTAGTAGGTAAGACCATGATTTCACACATGCTATTCATCCATGTGCTATTCCTAGGTCCCTGCTCCACCAGAGACTTCCTGTGTGACCTTGGACAAATCACTTACGCCCAGATCCTCAAAGGCATTTAGGCATCTAATGCTCACTTCAATGGGAGGTAGGTACCTACATCATTTTGACGATCTGAGCTTTAGTCCCTGTGCCTCAGCTCTCCATCTGTAAAATGAGAATGAAAGCAATTCCCTACCTCACTGGCATGTTGTGAAGATAATTACATTAAAGATTGTTGGGTACTCAGATTCTGAAGCCAGAAGGGACCATTGTGATCATTCAGTCTGACCTAGGCCATAGAACTTCCTTGAAAATGTTCCATATCTTTTAGAAAAAGATCAAAGTGTGATTTTAAAAATTGCCAGTGGATGGGGAATCCACCATGACCATTGGTGAATTGTTCCAATGGTTAATTATTCTCACTGTTAAAAATATATGCCTTATTTCCAGACTGGTCTAACTTCAGCTTCCAGACACTGGATTATGTTATATCTTTCCTCTGCTAAACTAAATTAGCCCATCAAATATTTGTTCCCCATGTAGGTACATATAGACTTAATCAAGCAACCCCTTAAGCTTCTCTTATTAAGCTAAATAGATAGAGCTCCTTGAGTCTGTCTCTAGAAGGCATGTTTTCTAGTTCTTTAATCATTCTCATGGCTCTCCTCTGAACCCTCTCCAATTTATCAATGTCCTTCTGAAATTGTGGATACCAGAACTACACACAGTATTCCAGCATTGGTCATACCAGTGCCAAATAAATAGATCTGCTAAAAACTTCCATTATAATCTATACCAAGTCAAAAACACTCTCTCCCTCATCTACTCCCACCTAGAAAGGGCCTATGAATGTTCTCTTAAGACAAGGGCTTTTTGGAGGGGAACAGAGTATTCCTCTTTTAATCTGATCCTTGAATTTCCCTCAACTCTTGAAAAGTAGCACAGCACAACTGAAGATTTCTTATCAAGGTCAGACTTCAGCTTGCAAAAATTTTCAATAGTTGAAAACATTTTTCCAAAGGTTTGCTCCAGAATGCAAGCATGAGATTACAGCTTTAAATAATCTATACAAGCATGAGATTACAGCTTTAAATAATCTATACAAGCTTCTGATGACCTGCAGATTTATTTAGCTGAAGTCGGATTCTTGAGTCAGGAAGGAAACAATTTAAAGAAATCAAAGTCTGATGGCAGAAAGGGAGAAAAACAAACGGATAAAGATTTCTTTCCACCTTCCCCCTATTCAGGGCACAAAAGACTTAATGGATAAGGCTGTTTTAGTTTCTGCTTATAAAAGGCTAATTGACTATTAAATGGCATTGTTAAAATCATTTGAACATCAAGCAGGCAGATATTCACTACAATGCTGGACAAGGTATTTAAGCCTAAGTAAATAGGACATTCTTCTAAGTGACCTGTAAGGGTAGAAAGTAAGCATGAGTTAGTGAAAAGATGTTTCATATGAATTACTGGTGAGGTATACAAGGTTCCCTTCCCACCCCCACCCCATACTAGTTTTGTTTTTCTCCATACCTCTATTTTTCTTATATTAGGTTTCAATCTTATTTGTTAAGCAAGTTGCATAATTAACTCACCTATGCAGAGCAATGGTCTTAGACGTTATGGAATAAAAAGTTCATCTACTAAACTACAGCTAGAGAAATGGCCTTGGCCAGCAACACTGCATCACTTCGCTGATTAAAAAATGTTTCTAATATGGCATATGAAAAATGCTTCGAGGGCAGCTTTTCCATTAATTATGCATTGTAAACTTGTGTCAATCCAACAAATGGAGATCTGTTCATTTTAAATATTGACAAAGCTAGAAAGTCTATAAATAAAAGTAAAACTTCATGAATTAACACAAAGGAGCCAGGTAAACAATAACAGGTGTTGCAAACCTTTGTGTACCACAATTTAGGAGAGTGGCCATAACCTAGGTATCCCTACACAGGGACTAAATTCTCAGAGTATTTCCTGGAACCCCTCATGTCCTTCCCCAACATGTTATGAAAACTCCAGGAGGGTTGAAAATATTTACCGGAGCTCTGCTCTGGACAGCTCTGGCTGAATTTAAGTCATGCCCCTACTGTAGGGAAATTGAGATCCAACTTGTAGTAATCTAACCAAACAACTTCCAGACTTGCCTCTAAAAAAGGTTGCTCTAAAAATTGCTATGTCCTGCATAAGAAAAGCACAACACCTGGAACCCATGCCCAGGGAATATAATGGCTGCTGAAGCTGGTTGACATTTTTGGAAGCTTTGACCAAAACAATTTCTACGTTTTCCATAAAAACAATGGTGAGATTATTGGATCAGGTGTACTTGAAGTGTGTGCCTATGGAGGCTGAAAGTCTGAGGGTATGGCTACAGGCAGGTAGTGATCGATCTATCGGGAATTGATCCATCAAGTCTAGTGTAGACACAAAAATCAATCCCCGATCGCTCTGCCATCGACTCTGGAACTCCACTGCAGTGAGAGGTGGAAGCGGAGTCGATGGGGGAGCAGCAGTGGTCGACTCGCTGCCATCCTCACGGCCAGGTAAATCAACCTAAGATACGCTGACTTCAGCTACGCTATTTGCAGGGGCGGCTCCAGGCACCAGCACGCCAAGCGCGTGCTTGGGGCGGCAAGCCACTGTGGGCACTCTGCCGGTCGCCGCGAGGGCAGCAGGCAGGCTGCTTTCGGCGGGTCCGCTGGTCCCGCGGCGTCGGCGGACCTCCCGCAGGCATGCCTGTGGGAGGTCTGCCGAAGCCGCGGCACCAGGGGACTCTCCGCAGGCAAGCTGCCGAAGGCAACCTGCCTGCCATGCTTGGGGCAGCAAAATGCCTTGAGCTGCTCCTGGCTATTTGCGTACCTTAGGTCGACCCCCGTGTCCTCCCCCTCCCAGTGTAGACCTAGCCTGATTCTTTATTGACTTCCTCCTTGTGTAATCATTCATAACTGTGTGCAGTGGGTTTAAAATGTAGCGTGGTAAAAAACACTAACTTTCGACACCTGCTTTACACAAGTCTACATGACTACACAAGGTGGAGGAGATCAGGCCCCAATATATTTAATGAATAATGGATGATTCTAGAAATGATAGGCCAGCAAGGCTGAGTGTTGACAGAAGGATACATGAAAGGTTTTAAGGTAGATCCTCAGCATGTAATACCATTCCTTAATTTATATACCAATGTCTACACTGCAATTAAACACCTTACAGCTGGTCTCATGATCATGGGGCTCAGACTACGGAAATGTTTAATTGCTGTGTAGACATTCAGGCTCGGTCTGGAGCCCAGGCTGTGGGACCACACAAGGGGGCAGTGGCCAGGCTCCAGTCTGAGCCCAAACCACTACACAGCAATTTTGTGTTGCAGCCTGAGTCAGCTGACTCAGGACAGCTGCAGGTGTTTAATTGCAGTGTATACAACCCCATAAAATCCCATTTCCATTTAATGTTATGGGACAGTGGGAGATTTCCCAGTAAAATTCTTACTAGATCCTGTCTCCATTAGGGAGATTTACCACTCTTTCCTTTTGTGGGAGGAAAGGAGTAGACAGGAATGAGCAGACAGGCGTGAGCAGTAGCACTGAGCTACTGTTCACATAAAAGGGAGAATAAAATCTTTTTTTAAAGTTTGAAATGTAGAAAATGCAAAAGGGCAAGTTCTGTGTGAATAGGTCAGGGGAAGACTGGGACATGAGACTGGGAATGTTGTGCCCTCACAGGAACTGAGCACACAGATTACATGAGACTAGTGTTACTGTAAGTGGTAGCTTCTTCTCCTAACTAGGCTATGATCCTCCCTTCCCCTCTTCTGCAGTTGCCAGCAGAGTTGGCCAGGCACAGAAGGAAACCGCTGCAGATTCTTCAAGTGTGGTACATGAACTAGGCTCATAAGAACATAAGAACGGTCGTACCAGGTCAGACCAAAGGTCCATCTAGCCCAGTATCTGTCTACCAACAGTAGCCA
The DNA here is from genome assembly GCF_016161935.1 of Mauremys reevesii. Classification (NCBI taxonomy): domain Eukaryota; kingdom Metazoa; phylum Chordata; order Testudines; family Geoemydidae; genus Mauremys; species Mauremys reevesii. The sequence continues at coordinate 97,757,871 of NC_052627.1, read as the reverse complement.
ATGCCAGGTGCCCCAGAGGGAGTGAACCTAACAGGCAATGATCAAGTGATCTCTCTCCTGCCATCCATCTCCATCCTCTGATGAACAGAGGCTAGGGACTCCATGGAGCATGGCGTGATACTGTACCACCACCCAAAAAAGATACAAAGCCCCAAATATATTTTAAAGAATTCGGAAGTTTGAGGGGATTTAAATCTCCCAAGTTTTATTCTGGGCCCCACAGAATCTTTCAATGGATAGAATCAGACATGCTGAGAAAGGACTCCTATTAGGGTCAGGCAGAGAGTGACCAGATGTCCTGATTTTATAGGACATCCTGATATTTGGGGCTTTGTCTTATTTAGGTGCCTATTACCCTGCATCCTTTTCCTGATTTTTCATACTTGCTATCTGGTCATCCTATTCAGGTGCTACAAGCCCCTTAACATTACTAGTGTTAACAATTCTATATTAAAGAAATATAGCACAAATATATAATTCTCTCTCTCTCTGCTTCCCTTTCTACCTTTTTGGGGATACTTAATCTGATGTGATTAACAAGCTGTTAAGAACGAAAAGCAGGTAATTATGTTATATTAATGTCACTACTTGGAACTGTTAGCCAATCAAGGCTCTTCAACGTCTAAACCCCTTTTATAACCATTATCTTCAAGACAGTTAGAGGTTGATTTTCCAGTTCTTTCAAGTTTAATATCAGAACATTTCTGCTATTAAGTTGATCAAATCAGTGCCATCTTCTGAGTGGAGTGTGTTTAGTGTACAGATGACTAGCCCTGCATAATTAGTGCATCATTCCAAGAAATGAGTCAGAGTTGGTATGGCTGAATATGGAGTTGATTCTCCTCTCACTTACATGAACTTTGTGCCATTGTACTGTAATTCTGTTGACTTCAACTGAGTCATTTCTGATTTGCTCTGGTGTGAGTGAAGAATGGAATGTATTCTAGAGTCTATAACTGGGCTTGACACATAATGGACCAAAGAACAAGAGGCTGGCTTGGTTCTCCTGTTGCCTCATCCCACTGGCAGGCAGTGGAGCCTTTCAAGGAGCTGCTAATGTTAAGTTCAGCTTAACTCACCTAGATGAAAGGGATGCAGGAGTTCTCTCTTGAGGAAGGCTATCTAATGCCTGAGGCTGAACAGTCTTTCACCCACGAAAGCTCATGCTGCAAAACGTCTGTTAGTCTATAAGGTGCCACAGGATTCTTTGCCAGTCCTAAGAAAAGAACCCTAGAAACAGCCAAGCCCAGGGGAAAATATTTGGGTTGCACTTTGGGTTGTGTTAACACATTAAACAAAGTCAACTCCTAAGAAGGGGGTGATGTAATTTATGTGCTTGGGGTTTTTTTTGTTTTGTTTTTAAAAAGCCTACACAGTGTGTCTTGACTGTTTTGGAATGCAGTGTGAATCCCACCTGCTCACATAGTAGTTATTTGCTATATCAAGAACAATTGGCCAGATCTTCAACTACTGTAAATCAGCTCTACTGACTTCTAGGGAGCTAGGCCCAAGGGCGGCTCTAGCTTTTTTGCCACCCCAAGCACAGCAGTCAGACTGCCTTCAGCAGCTTGCCTGTGGGAGGTCCCCGGTCCCACAGATTCGGTGGCGCGCCTGGAGTCCCCAGTCCCATGGATTCGGAGTCCCCAGTCCCATGGATTCAGAGTCTTGCCTGCAGGAGGTCCACCGGTCCCGCGGATTCAGCATACCTACTGCTGAATTGCTGCCGAATCCACGGGACTGGCGGACCTCCCACAGGCAAGCTGCCAAAGGCAGCCTGACTGCTGCCCTCATAGCGATGGGGAGGGCGCCCCCCGTGGCTTGCTGCCCCAGGCACATGCTTGGAGGACTGGTGCCTGGAGCTGTCGCTGGCTAGGCCAATTTACATGAGCTAAGGGTCTGGCCCACAAGGAAGGACAGGGTTTTCCTTATCACTTTATGGACTAGGATGAACCATTGTTTTGGAACTTAACACTGTATATATGCAACATTGCAATTTTTTATGTCAAACTGCCAGAATGCAGAAGGCCTGTCTCTTAACTAGTCTGTAAGCCACTTATATGATGGAAATGCATCTTAAAGCTAATTAAGATTTCTCCAAAAAAATTTCCAGTTTTACTTTCCAGTTGGAGATAAAAGTTTGTATAATACATATACACCTCTTTTGACAGGTCAGTATGTGCCAACTTTAAAAAGATCCAAAAGTTTTGCAAACAATGTTTTCCTGTCATTTAAATCCATGAGCTTTTTCACAGAGCAATTTGCATGGGAACTATCCTACATAAGGAAATACATTTCTAAAAATACACAAACTATCACCAAAATTGTAAAATGCTAGGTAGAGGAGGCACAAAGTCAGTAACAATATTATGAAGCAAGACTACATATACATGGGAGGTAAGGGCAGTTGTAGATGGAAAGTTGGGGGGGGAGAGATCTCCCCTCCCCCACTGTGGAGGATAAAGGAAATGAGACATCTTTCCTCCTTACTCTTCTCCCTCTCACTTTGGGATGAGTTGAATGGCTTCCCCCTCTTCCTTTCATTCTGTATGAGGCAAGGGAGAAAAAAGTGGTATCTTTGAACTGAAGGAGAAACAAAGATCCAGCAAGCCCCTATGGAGAATCCATTTCTCTTTATTTAGTCCCTATGGGAAAGGGGGATGGAGAAGAAGAGGACAAAAACATCAGTTCCCCATCCTCACACACCCTAACAAGCTCCAGACTTCATCTACTTCTCAAAAAAACAATTGAGAAAGCACTAGCCTGCTTGCTGCTCTCCTCTTCTGTCTTCAGGAGGTGACAGGTGGCTTCTTCTGCTGTCCCAAGCATTGAGAAAAATCTAGATAGAGAGCTTTTGGGCTCAGTGCTGGCTAGGTAGTGGCTTGGAACTGTGAGGAAAGAAGCTGTGGTCTTCAGGGGAAAATAACTGTTCTTTGTAAATTAACAGGACTAATTCAGAGAAATACCTGACTCCATCACCAAATTTCTCCTCCTAATCAGAAAACTAAAACCTAAATTTGAGGTGTTAGACTAGGTGACCCTTGCAGTCCCTTCTGATTCTATGAAATTTTGCTAACCACTCAAGTAAAAAAGGAATATACACAAAGCAATATCATAACTCTACTAGAATAGTGCTGAAATCAGTTCAGAATAAAATAGCTTCTGACATTTAAACACTAAGAAAGAAATTGCACACTCTGCAAGTCATGGATGGATGCACAGACAGGCAGATGGAAGTCTCTAATGAGTATTTTATTGGCCGCCTGTCATTTGTATAATGGTGACTGATAAAAACAACATCAGAAAGGTTAGAGCTGATGATATGCTTCAGTACTGTACACATCTTTAGCTGCTTCTGAAGAAAAAACAGATCTTTGTTCCTGAGTTGATGTATTAGCTTTCTGGCATTTTGCACTCAAGAACTGCCCAAAAGGGTTGTCAAATAAGACATTCCATCTGTTATATTTGTATGGGGAGAAGATATCCCCCTTTCAAATCATGGGCTCTCTCTCACCCACTGGAATGAAGAATGATCTAGTGATTAGGGTGCAAGCCTGGGGCTGCCAAGACCTGGATTCAAGTCCCTGCTCCTCCAGACTTCCTGTGACATTAGGCAAGTCACCTTGCCTTTGTGACTCAGGGTATGTCTACACTACGGGATTATTCCAATTTTACATAAACCGGTTTTGTAAAACAGATTGTATAAAGTCGAGTGCACGCGGCCACACTAAGCACATTAATTCGGCGGTGTGCGTCCATGTACCGAGGCTAGCGTCAATTTCCGGAGCGTTGCACTGTGGGTAGCTATCCCATAGCTATCCCATAGTTCCCGCAGTCTCCCTCGCCCATTGGAATTCTGGGTTGAGATCCCAATGCCTGATGGGGCCAAAAATTTGTTGTAGGTGGTTATGGGTAAATGTTGTCAGTCAATCCTTCCTCCATGAAAGCAACGGCAGACAATCATTTCGCGCCCTTTTTCCCTGGATTGCCCTGGCAGACGCCTTAGCATGGTGACCATGGAGCCCGTTCTGCCTTTTGTCACTGTCACAGTATTGTACTGGATGCTGCTGACAGACACGGTACTGCAGTGCTACACAGCAGCATTCATTTGCCTTCGCAAGGTAGCAGAGACGGTTACCATCCTTATTGCACTGTCTGCCATGCCATTGTAAATTGGCGATGAGATGACGGTTATCAGTCGTTCTGTACTGTCTGCTGCTGTCATGGGTGCTCCTGGCTGGCCTCGCTGAGATCGGCCGGGGTCACATGGACAAAAATGGGAATGACTCCCCGGGTCATTCCCTTCTTTATGTTTTGTCTAAAAATAGAGTCAGTCCTGCCTAGAATATGGGGCAAGTGTACTAGAGAACCAGAGAGCACAGCCGCTTCATGTCAGAGCCCCAGAGATCCCGCAGAAATGATGAGCTGCATGCCATTCTAGGGGGTGCCCCTGCAAGAACCCCACCCATTGCTTCCCTCCTCCCCCAACCCTCCTAGGCTACCATGGCAGTGTCCCCCCATTTGTGTGATGAAGTAATAAAGAAAGCAGGAATAAGAAACACTGACTTTTTAGTGAGATAAAATGAGGGGGAGGAAGCCTCCCGCTGCTATGATAGTCCAGGCAGGACAGAATCTTTTCTTTAGACATGGGGGGGGGGGAGGCTGATGGAGCTCAGCCTCCAGTTGCTATGATGAAGACGGTTACCAGCCGTTCTGTACCATCTGCCGGGAATGACCGGGAGTCATTCCTATTTTTACCCAGGCGTCCCCGGTCGACCTCACTAAGGCCAGCCAGGAGCACTCACGGGCTGATGATGACGATGGATAGCAGTCATATTGTACCGTCTGCCACCGGGAAGGGGATGCTGGTGTTCAGCGCTGCAGCACCCCGTCTACCAGCAGCATGCAGTAGACATAGGCATTGAAAAAAGGCAAGAAACTTTTTTTTCCTTTTCTTTCGGGGGGGAAGGGTGTAAATTGACAACATACACCCTGAAACACCTGGGAAAATGTTTTTGACCCTTCAGGCATTGGGAGCTCAGCCAAGAATGCAAATGCTTTTAGGAGACTGTGGGGACTGTGGGATAGCTGGAGTCCTCAGTCCCCCCTCCCTCCCTCTCTCTATGAGCGTCCGTTATGCTTGTCACACAGCACTATGTTGTGGCCTCTGTCTATCATAGCCTAGAGATTTTTTCAAATGCTTTGGCATTTCGTCTTCTGTAACGGAGCTCTGATAGAACAGATTTGTCTCCTCATACAGCGATCAGATCCAGTATCTCCCGTATGGTCCATGCTGGAGCTCTTTTTGGATTTGGGACTGCATTGCCACCCGTACTGATCAGAGCTCCACGCTGGGCAAACAGGAAATGAAATTCAAAAGTTCGCGGGGCTTTTCCTGTCTACCTGGCCAGTGCATCCGAGTTCAGATTGCTTTCCAGAGCGGTCACAATGGTGCACTGTGGGATACCGCCTGGAGGCCAATACCGTCGATTTGCGGCCACACTAACCCTAATCCGACATGGCAATACCGATTTCAGCGCTACTCCTCTCATCGGGGAGGAGTACAGAAATTGGTTTAAAGAGCCCTTTATATCGATATAAAGGGCCTCGTTGTGTGGATGGGTGCAGGGTTAAATCGGTTTAATGCTGCTAAATTCGGTTTAAACGCGTAGTGTAGACCAGGCCTCAGTTCCCCATCTGTAAAATGGAGAAAGCTATTTCCCACAGGAGGAAATTTGCTTCTATCCAGAGATCCTTGCACAAGACCCTATGTACCAAATAAGCCCCAGAACAGGGTCAATCTACAGAGATTTTATACAAAACAGCTGTTGTTGAAATGACACACACAGGTGTCCTTGGACTAAGCAATTCAAAGCTGCATTTAATGTACTTGTCCTTTTGACTGGACATATACAGGCAATTGTAGAAAGATGGAGAATCCAGTTTCTGTGGAAACTCAGTACACAAAATGACGTATGTTAAAGTGGTTTCTTTGTTCCTCCTTTGTTCCTTTCTAGCCTCTTAGTAAAATTTGATGGGGATTGATCATCATATGGACTTTTTTTTACAGCCTCAAATGAGTGTGGCTGCTGTTATAGGAGCATTATAGCACAGGGAAGCAATTCTTGTAATGGAGGAACTTGAAATAATTCAATAATTATTTCATCTGGGCTCCTGCCAAGACTGCTAGCTCTGTCATCAGCCCAGCCCTTGTGATGCTGGAGGTGACATTTGCAGAGCGATTGGGGGGTTAAAGGCCCCATGCTGCCTTCTGTTTATCTTTTTATGAAGGCAAAAGGCTCCTCGGGGGGGCGGAGGAAGGGGGAAGAGTACATTTCACTGCAAAGACCACTGTGTGAATATGCCCATTGGGATGACTTGTAAACTGTCCTTTTAGGGCACCCTTTGTTCCTCCCTCTTTGTTCAGTGATGTCCCAGAACATGATGCAGCTGATAAATTCCTAGCTTCAACACTGAAGAGGGCAGACAAAATGAGTTTCTCTTAACCTCAGCCTTCTTTGCATTCACCACTTGCTGCTGCCACCTCAAAAGCTGGTAATGACAGAAGGTGTCCTCAAATAGTTAAATGGGTAGATACGTCAAAAGTCTTAGAACGTAAAGACAGTATTTGTTATTATTCAGATATTGCAATCCTGATACAGGTTGTATTTGTTTAGTTTTTAATCCTAACTGGGCTCCATTTTCTCTGTTGTAGCTGGTTTAGAACAAAGCGAAGAGAAAAAGGAATTTTGGAGAAAAAAAAAGTTTCCTGATTTACAGACTTCAGGTGAATGCAGGATAAAATCTGGCCCCTCTGAAGTCAAAGGATGTTTTGCCATTGATTTAAATACTTTTAACTGGACCTCTGGGTTTTGGGTTTTTTTTTTTGTAATCTAAAAGGTACAAAGATTATTCCAGTATTGGAAACAAATTATGTTAAATTTCTAGTAAATTAAAGGAAATATTAAATTCGGGGGTGGGGGTGGAGTACCTTTATATTTCCAAGCACAGAAGACAATGCCACAACTCCCCAGGGCAAAATCTTGTCCTTAATCAATCTTCCCCCATTAATCATGGGGGGCAGGGGAAGAAGAGGGGCAATGACATGAAAGCTATTTTTGTTAGCACCAACTGGTAAAAATGATTTGTTAGTTGATGAGAGTGAAGATGGTCTTGATGAAGATTTATTGGATAACTATACTCACTGATTGTGAATAATTGTATCCAAGCAGCAGATAAGGCTCTGGTTTGAAAAGGTTTTTACATGTCAGAATATACATGAGTATTTGTGAGGGAAGTGTTGAGAGAAGATTAGCCTTTCCTTTTTTCCTCCTCTTCATCCCATAATGATCTGTGGATTCAGTTATGGGGTGGTTTTCTTTGGACAAATATTTAATAAGGGAAGTTTCCCCTTAACATCCATTATGAGCTAGTTATTAAGGAATTGTCCATTATAATATTTCTTGCCTCTTCCACTGAAGCATATCCTATTGGCCACTGTCAGAGACAGGACTCCTGGCTAGTTTGAACCACTAGTCTGATTCAGTAGATCAGTTCCTCTGTTCCTAAAATGTTACTCTTAACTCTGATACATATTAACATTGTTAGAGATTTTTGCTGCACTGGGGCCTCAGAGGGAGGTGACAGGCAAACCACTCTTAATTGTGCACTCAACTTGCTCTTTGGCCTAAATTTGTAAAGTTATTTAGGTGTTGCTATGTTCAGTGTTGCAATGGTTAACTGATTTAGGAGCCTATCTCATTTTCAACAGAGATTTGGGGGTCTAAATTCCCTCACTCTTAAGTGCCTACATCCTTTTTGAAAATGGTATTTAGGCTCCTACATCAGGTAGGTGTGCTGTGCTTAGCATTGCAACACCTAAATAGATTGTAAATCTGGGCCTTTGCTGATGTGTTTCCTGGATCAAAACGTAAATCCCTCCATTGGTTGTCAAGGTTTTTTGCCTCATCCTTAAGGCTTTTTATAACTCCGGTCTATGATGATCAATATCTTCTCAAGAGCCTATCACCAGAATAGATAAGCACTTCTCAGAGTCCTTTCTCATACCTATCTTTAACTTCCTGTCACAATCAGTGGTGGCTCCAGGCACCAGCGCTCCAAGCGTATGCCTGGACGGCAAGCCATGGGGTGCGCCCTGCCGGTCACTGTGAGGGCAGCAGTCAGGCTGCCTTTAGCGGCTTGCCTGAGGGAGGTCTGCCAGTTCCGTGAATTCGGCAGCTGGTATGCCGAATCCACGGGACCAGCGGACCTCCGTCAGGCAAGCTGCCGAATCCGCAGGACCAAGGACCTCCCGCAGGCATGCCACCGAAGGCAGCCTGACTGCCAGGCTTGGGGTAGCAAAATGCACCCAAGGCTTGTACCAATAGCCTGCTAATGAAAGCCCTATATAGCTTACTGTTATATTGTTGCTGACACCACTGCTTTTTACACAAGGTGATTGTCCACAGTTAACTACCTTCAGAAAAGTATCTAAAGCAGTCTCAGATCTAAATATTTGGTATTCATAGATTCTAAGGCTACGTCTTCACTACCCGCCATATCGGCGGGTAGCAATCGATTTCTCCGCGATATATCGATCCCCGAATGAGCTCCTGTCGACTCCGGAACTCCACCAACCCGAACAGCGGTAGCGGAGTCAACACGGGGAGCCGCGGACGTCGATCCCACGCCGTGAGGACGGTAGGTAATTCAATCTAAGATACTTCGACTTCAGCTACGTTATTCACGTAGCTGAAGTTGCGTATCTTAGATCGATTTCCCCCCGTAGTGCAGACCAGCCCTAAGGCTGGAAGGGACAACTGTGATCGTCTAACTCTGACCTCCTGCATAACACAAGTCATACAACTTCCCTGAAGTGATTCCTATTTGAACTAGAACATTTTATTTTTAAGCTCTGACCCTCTTCTTTCCCCAGACCAGAAGAGTTCTGTGTTGCTTGAAAGCTTGTACCTTCCACTAAACACAAGCTGGTCCAATAAAAGATATTACCTCATTTAACTTGTCTCATACCCTGGGACTCACATAGCTACAACACTGCCAACGTATCTTTTAGAAAAACATCCAATCTGGAGTTAAAAATTGCCAGTGATGCAGAGTCCACCACAACCCCTGAGAAACTATTCCAGTGGTTAAAACTGTACACCTTTTTTCCAGTCTTAATTTGTCTAGTTTCGATGCCCAGCCATTGGATCTTGTTATACCTGTCTGCTAGATAGAAACTTAATAATTGAAAAGCCCTCTATTGCCCATGTAGGTACTTATACACTGATCAAGTCACCCCTGAGCCTTATCTTTGAAGAGTTAGATACACTGAGTTCCTCAAGTCTAGTACTAAACTCTCTAAGTGTATCACTACATTCAAGAGAGACAGACACAAACAAAACTCCCTTTCCAGTCTGAGGCTAAAGAGCTAACATAAGAACATAGGAATTGCCAGACTGGCTGGACTAAACAAGTGATCTCTCTAGTCCACTGTTGAGTAATGGCCAGTTCCAGCTGCTTAAGAAGGTGAAAGAAACCTGCAGTAGGTTATGAAATACCTGCCCATGGGGGAAGTTTCTTCCTGACCCCACATCAGCAAGAGGCTGGCTTATCCCTTGAAGGGGGAACAGGGGCGGCTCCAGACCCCAGCACGCCAAGAGTGTGCTTGGGGCGGCATGCCACGGGGGGCGCTCTGCCAGTCACCGGGAGGGTGGCAGGCGGCTCCGGTGGACCTTCCGCAGGCATGCCTGTGGAGGGTCCGCTGGAGCCACGGGACCAGCGGACCCTCCACAGGCACGCCTGCGGGAGGTCCACCAGAGCCGCGGGACCAGTGACCGGCAGAGCGCCTCCCGCAGCATGCCACTCTGCTTGGGGCGGCGAAATGTCTAGAGCCACCCTTGAGGGGGAAGGTCGTAGCTATTTAAAGAACAAGAAAAAAAAACTCGTTTTGTCTTTATTTTTAACCTTACTAATGTAATTGTAGCTTCTCATTTAGATAATAAATTATAGCACTGTGCACTTCTCTATAGAAGTTTTCAACTTTAGCTCAGTGCTTTTTATAAAAAGAGGTCAAGTATCATTTCCCATTTTATAGAAACAGAGCCATAGAGAGAGAAGGCTAATGGCATAGCCAGTTTTCTTGAGTTCTAGTGCCTGTATTCAAAAAGATGCAGCTGCAGTTGATCACATTTTAGTTTCCTGAGTGAAATTGTTACAATGGAAATTAAGAGTACAAAAGTGTTGTTCTAGATTAGAAAATGAAACTATTTTAAACTGAAAAAAGATTTTTTGCCTCACCTTTTGAGGAAAATCATTAAATTACAGTAAATAATCCAAGCATTTTGATGTTCATCATTGACGTATAACTAAGGCTACATTTTAGTCATGGGTATTTTTAGTAAAAGTCAGACAGTAAAATTCACCCATCCTGTGCCCCTGCCCCCTCCCACACCAAAACTCTGCTGCTGGCTGCTGCATGACTTCTGTGACAAACTCTCAGCCTTACCTATAACATAGTATTTTTTAATATTAGCTAACTAGGATCATCAAGATCAGAAGATTACACCCAGAGATAAAATGCAAAATAGAGGTAGATGCACACTGTACAAAATCAACTTTTACCGCCCCCCCCATGTACTTATACACAAAAAATGGAGAGGGACTGTCTACATTCAGTGATTCATGGCTTTGTCGGTCTAATAATGAGACTATGGGATTTGGTGGGCCATAGAATCAGAAATGTAAGGGTGGAAGGAACCTCAAGAGATCATCATCATCAAGTCCAGCACCCTGAGCTGAAGCAAGTCCAGATAAACGTAGACCATTCCTGACAGGCGTTTGTGGAATCCCTATCAATGGAGGTTTTTAAAAACAAGTTGGATAGCTTTCCTTGGAAGCTTATTCCAAAAATTGACTACCCTTACAGTAAGTAGTAAAGCTTTTCCAACATATTACTTTATCTCTCTTGCTGCACACTAAGCCCATTACTGCTTGTCCTGCCTTCTGTAGACATGGAGAATTGATCACCATCCTCTTTATAAACAGCCCTTAAGGGATTTGAAGATCATTATCAAGTCCCCCTTCAGTCTTCTTTTCTCAAGACTCAACTTGCCCAGTTTTTTTAACCTTTCCTCATAGGTCAGGTTTTCTAAACCTTTAAGTATGCTGGTAGTCCACTGACTTAAATGGAACTATTCACATGACTAAAGTTGAGCATGTGCAGAAGCATTTGCAGGAACAGGACCACACCACATATACTGATAGTATAGGCCAATGATCATCCCGTGTGTTCTGAAGTGGCTTGAGATGGCTGCCTTTTAAGGAAGGAAAAGGGTATCCATTGCTAATAATGTTTTAAAGGCCCACCTTCTAGTGCATTCTGATGGGGGAAAAGGTTGATCAAAAGTGTTCAGGCCAAGAAGTCATGTCCAGAGTGGTATAAACTTAGGCCCAGATTGTTAAAGCAATTTAGGCATTGCTATGCTCAGAGTTTGTAACACCTAACTCATTTAGAAGTCCAATTCTCATTTTTAAAAGGGATTCAGGCACTTAGGAGTGATAGAATTTGGACTAAGGGCCTAAATCCCTACTGAAAGTGAGATTTAGGCTCCTAAATCAGTTAAGTGTGACACCCAATGCAGCAATGCTTAAACAACTTAAAATCTGGGCCCAAGTCAGACAAATCACAGACAAGTCAGCCTTCCTTTCACCTGGGTGGCAATTTTAAGAAGGGGCTCAAAGAACACCTTTGAAAAATGGGTATTATTCATGTGAGTAAATTTTACTCACATGAATAAGTCATGAGCACTCTGAGGCCTGGTCTACACTGGGGGGCAGGGAAATGATCTAAGTTATTCACGTAGCTGAAGTTGCATCACGTAGCTGAAGTTGACGTACTTAGATCTACTCACCACAGTGTCTTCACTGTGGTGAGTCAACTGCTGCTGCTCCCCCATCAACTCTGCCTGTGCCTCTCACGGTGGTGGAATACAGGAGTCGATGGGAGAGTGCTCGGGGGTTGATTTATCGTGTCTAGACTGGAAGCAATAAATTAACCCCTGCTGGATCGATCGCTGCCCACCAATCCGGTGGGTAGTATATAGAGACATACCCTCATATGAAGAAGGGTTTTCAGGATGACTCAGAGCAATGAGTTAGGACTGAAAGACAAAATTACTGCCTTTTATTGCATCCAGATTCTGCTAACCATACTTAAAGCTCTGCAAATTATTGGCACCAAACACACATCTTTGATAATGGAAATGTCATGTTCACACTGGGAGAGAAAGGAATCCTCAGGTGTTCATTATGGAATTCAGACATACTAAAAGTGCTCCCATAGAAGCCAAACCCTAGGCTTTCCTTACGTGAGCAGCCTTTAAAGGTTAATTAACAGCAAGCAATAAAAATTTATAACCTACTGTTTATAATTTTTTAATGGTGTGATTTCCAACCTTTTATCATAGGGCTGATGTTTGCAATACAGGCCCCAGCTGTTCACAGCATAGAGTCTCCTTGGAGAAAAATATATATTTAATATTCTAAAGCTTTTGCCCCATGCTGGAGATATGGCACTTGTTCTGTTTCCATCCCCTGAGACAGCCTCTGAACTTCAAAATAAGCATTTCTAAAAAAAATTTCCATCATGAACATGACAGTTTACCAATGAACTGGTGCATGTGAGTAGAATACTTCAAAGTACATCCACTATTAACTTTGTTTTTGCAATGCTAGATGCAGGTTTTCAGTAGGATGTTTATGATATAATACTGCTTTCTGCTTTATGTTATGAAATGAGGAAAACCTAAGAAATGATAATGAGCTCACTCCAGATTTGTGGATTTTGCATGTGTATTGCTTTCAAGGGATACATATTTTCTCTGCAGTTTGTCAGTTAAAATTTCCAAGTACAAAACTTTCTAGTCTAAGAAGCTCCGAAGAGTGTTTGCATCATGATGGCTTATCACACTAATATACAAGTTCTCTCATTTGTAGTCTTCATTCACCATTTGGCAAATAGCCAAACTTGGTTATTTCTATGCCGTTCACGAACATTTACAACCTTAGCAAAAGCAAAATGTCTTCTGATTCTAGCCCAAGAGTCATATGACCAACATGTCCTAAATCCACTCCAGGCCCCAACATCCACTCCTGTAGCTGGGCACCAAGGATATGTGCACTGGGAAGTGGATGAGGAATTCTCTCCCTGGTTGAGGGGTGCCAGTGGATGCAGTAGGATCCCTGGCTTTAGAGAGCCTCCTCATTAGGAGGCAGGGGATTGGAGTATTATTCCCAGCCTGTGACACAAACAAGGCTCTCTATAGATCATTTGGCAAAACTAAGTCTAACTGTTCCTAATTTTCAAAATCCTGGGGTTATTTACAATCCAACATGATTGCATGTGCAAATCAGATATTTGCATGTGAAAATGCCATCACTGTGTATCTGTGGTAATTGTCTGTCTTTTCTGCATGGCTGCATGGCTGCCCTTCTGTGACTTAAAGTTAGACAGTATCCTCATCTATGTCTCACCTGTAAAATGGTGATATCTATGTACATTACTTGTAAGGGTTCTATGGCGCAGAGTTTCAAAAAGGTATTTAGATGCTTAACGCTGATTGAATATTGATGTAAATAATTACTTATACCATATGCCTCCTATTTGGGAGAACAAGGTCTTGGTAGGTGACTTCTTCCATCTTAGATCTGGCCACAGCCTCATCCATTTTATTTCACTGATGCTTGCAGTGTGTTTGAGATTTACTGATCTGAAAGGTGTGACATGAGTATAATGTTTACAAAGTTGTCATAACTATGCTCATTTAGAAGGCTGAGCATGCTAGGGCCTATTGACCCACAGCACTGCCAATGTACAGATCTTCAAAATCTACTGGGAAAATGGCCTATATAATCATCCTGGGCTCAGGATTTACCCCCAGACTGCTCCAGCATCTGCTTCTGCCTACAGTCTGTCAGATTGGCTGCCACCAGACCTACACTGCACACTGGTCTTCGAGAACAGAAGGAGTTTGTCTTGTTTATGACTATGACTGTAAATATTATCCTTTCAAGGAAAAGGTCATTTACTGAACTGTCAGTGGATTACACAGTGTTTTGGAATCGTTTACATCTTAAGGAAAGATCAAGCAGTGTATCACTGCATTTGATAAAGTCACTAATATGCTAGGGAAACTGAAAACGATCACTTGGACTTGTGATGTGATGCAATCCACAATAATTGACAGATCACTGTTTACAAGCACAGTCCTACCTGTCTGAGTTCCCATTCTCTATTATAATAAATCTCTCATGCCATCTGTTTACCTGCATGTCTCTAATCTTGGGGGGAGGGGGAGAGTTAATACTACTCAAAGCTGTACACACAACCCTGACAGTATGATTTTGGCTCATTAGGCACACATGGCCTATGCCGCAATCTATTAATATTATACTTTTGGACTCAGTTTTAGATGCAGAATGATAACACTACAGAGCTGGAGTAGTGTTTGCTACATTGGTTCCTTGTAATATTCATTCTTCAGCATGCAGTGTATGCTATGACCATGTGGTCAGAGATCTTAGGTCATTTTTCTTTCTGTTCTAATTTGAATTCACAAGCAAACGTTTCAATGTCCTTCCAATATCCCAAGATTGATGTCAAGCACTGGAAAATCAAAGTGTCAGAACCATTTCTGGAGAGGTGATGAGAGGGAGAAAAGTTGGGTCCAGAAACCTTACACGGAACAGCAGATTTTAATATACTATCCAGAACCACTGAATTCCTGAATACACTATAAAAGTTGGTGTCTGTCCCTCACAGCTTCAAACATAACTATACACAACATGCAACACAAGATAGTTCTAGTTCCCAGCACATTAGGATATGATCAGCAAACATTACTGTCACATGTCAACTCCTTGACCATGGGGTCCATATTACATTATATGAAATTAAGTTTTCAACTCTGAGAAAAAGCGGATTTTGATTCTTCAGGAATTTTATTCTAGACCTATTTTGGGTGCAGGACAGTTTGCAGAAACATTACATACATACTAGAGATATCCACAATTCCTCAAAACCCACAGGGGATAGTGTGATTTTTCATACAAATGACTGTTTCATCAGTTCGGCTTGAGACACAGTGGGCCCAACTTTTACCTTTAATAAAAAAAAGTTTTAAATATTGCTTATTCAAAAATGGTACTGGGTGCCAAATAGCCTAGTTCAATCCTGAGTGGATGATGCCAAAGGAGACCAAAGCCCTGAGAAAAGTGGGGAAATGGGATACTGGGAGGAAGCACGAGCAGGAGTGCGCAAGAGGGGAGGACTCCTGTCTCATTCTGAGGAAGCAAGACAATCAGTGAGTTATCTTAAGTGCCTATACACAAATGCAAGAAGCCTGGGAAACAATCAGGGAGAACAGGAAGTGCTGGCACAGTCAAGGAACTATGATGTGATTGGAACAACAGACTTGGTGGGATAACTCACATGACTGGAGTACTGTCATGGATGGATATAAATTGTTCAGGAAGGACAGGCAGGGCAGAAAAGGTGGGGGAGTTGCATTGAATGTAAAATAGCAGTAAGACTGCTCAGAGCTCTGGTATGAAACTGCAGAAACACCTGGGAGAGTCTCTGGATTAAGTTTAGAAGTGTTACCAACAAGGGTGATGTCGTGATGGGAGTCTGCTATAGACCACCAGACCAGGGGGATGAGGCTTTCTTCTGGCAACTAACAGAAGTTATTAGATCGCAAACCCTGGTTCTCATGGGAGACTTTAATCACCCTGATATCTGCTGGGAGAGCAATATAGTGGTGTACAGACAATCCAGGAAGTTTTTGGAAAGTGCAGGGGACAATTTCCTGGTGCAAGTGCTGGAGGAACCAACTGGGGGCAGAGCTCTTCTTGACCGGCTGCTCACAAACCGGGAAGAATTAGTAGGGGAAAGCAAAAGTAGATGGGAACCTGGGAGGCAGTGACCATGAGATGGTGGATTTCAGGATCCTAACGTAAGGAAGAAAGGAGAGCAGCAGTATATGAACCCTAGACTTCAGAATAGACTTTGACTCCCTCAGGGAACTGATGGGCAGGATCCCCTGGGAGAATGAGAGGCAAAGGAGTCCAAGAGAGCTGGCTGTATTTTAAAGAATCCTTATGGAGGTTGCAGGAAGAAACCATCCCAATGTGTAGAAAGAATAGTAAATATGGCAGGAGACCAGCTTGACTTAACAGTGAAATCCTTGCTGATCTTAAACACTAAAAAGAAGCTGACAAGAAGTGGAAGATTGGACAAATGACCAGGACGTATAATATTATTGCTCAGGCATGCAGGAGTGAAATCAGGAAGGCCAAATCACTTAGATTTGCAGCTAGCAAGAGATGTTAAGAGTAACAAGAAAGGTTTCTTCAGGTATGTTAGCAACAACAAGTCAGTCAAGGAAAGTATGGGCCCCTTACTGAATGAGGGATGCAACCTAGTGACAGAGGATGTGGAAAAAGCTAATTTACTCAATGCCTTTTTTGCCTATGTCTTCATGAACAAGGTCAGCTCCCAGACTGCTTCACTGAGCAGCACAGCATGGGGAGGAGGTGACCAGCCCTCTGTGGAGAAAAAAGTGGTTTGGGACTATTTAGAAAAGCTGGATGATCACAAATCCACGGGGCCGATTGTGCTGCATCCAAGGGTGCTAAAGGAGTTGGCGGATGTGATTGCAGAGCCATTGGCCATTATCTTTGAAAACTTATGGCAATTGTGGGAGGTCCCGGATGACTGGAAAAAGGCTAATGCAGTGCCCATCTTTAAAAGAGGGAAGGAGGACGATCTGGAGAACTACAGGCCAGTCAGTCTCACCTCAGTCCCTGGAAAAAATCATGGAGCAGGTCCTCAAGGAATCAATTCTGAAGCACTTAGAGGAGAGGAGAGTGATAAGGAACAGTCAGCATGGATTCACCAAGGGCAAGTCATGCCTGACTAACCTAATTGCCTTCTAGGAGGAGATAACTGGGTCTGTGGATGAGGGGAAAGCAGTGGATGTGTTATTCTTTGACTTTAGCAAAGTTATTGATATGGTCTCCCACAGTATTCTTGCTGGCAAGTTAAAGAAGTATGGGCTGGATGAATGGACTATAAGATGGATAGAAAGCTGGCTAGATCGTCAGGCTCAGATAGTGATCAATGGCTCCATGTCTAGTTGGCAGCTGATATCAAGTGGAGTGCCCCAAGTGTCGATCCTGGGGCCGGTTTTGTTCAATACCTTCATTAATGATCTGGAGTATGGCATGGATTGCACTCTCACCAAGTTTGCAGATGACACTAAACTGGGAGGCGTGGTAGATATGCTGGAGGGTAGGGATAGGATACAGAAGGACCTAGACAAATTAGAGGATTGGGCCAAAAGAAACATGATGAGGTTCAACAAGGACAATTGCAGAATCCTGCACTTAGGATGGAAGAATCCCATGTACTGCTACAGATTAGGGACCGAACGGCTAGGCAGCAGTTCTGCAGAAAAGGACCTAGGGGTTACAGTGGACAAGAAGCTGGATATGAGTCAGTGTGCCCTTGTTGCCAAGGCAGCTAATGGCATTTTGGGCTGTATAAGTAGGGGCATTGCCAGAAGATTGAGGGGCATGATCATTCCCCTCTATTCAACATTGGTGAGGCTTCATCTGGAGTACTGTATCCAGTTTTGGGCCCCACAGTACAAGAAGGATGTGGAAAAATTGGAAAGAGTCCAGTGGAGGGCAACAAAAATGATTAGGGGGATGGAGCACATGACTTATGAAGAGGGGCTGAGGGAACTGGGATTATTTAGTCTGCAGAAGAGAAGAATGAGGGGGGGATTTGATAGCTGCTTTCAACTACCTGAAAGGGGGTTCCAAAGAGGATGGATCTAAACTGTTCTGTCATCTGATACCACTGAGAACAAGGAGTAATGGTCTCAAGTTGCAGTGGAAGAGGTTTAGGTTGGATATTAGGAAAAAACTTTCACTAGGAGGGTGGTGAAGCACTGGAATAGGTTACCTAGGGAGGTGGTGGAATCTCCTTCCTTAGAGGTTTTTAAGGTCAGGCTTGACAAATCCCTGGCTGGGATGATTTAGTTGGGAATTGATTCTGCTTTGAGCAGGGTGTTGGACCAGAGGAACTCCTGAGAGCTCTTCCAACCATGATATTCTATGCCAGTTCTGGGGGTAAGGGAGGGGAAAAATAAGAGTCCCGGGTGTGCACAAACATAAAATTCTGATGCCACATGATTTATGGGGGGGGGGGGCTGTAGCTAATGAACCTAATTTAAACAATTTAAAAATTGTACCATTATCCCCATCACTGACCCCCCATGAAGCACATCAACTTTCAAGACAATTCAACTGAGCATGTGATTTAGAGCACTTTGGGGGGAAAAAATCAGCTGTTAAACAGTAAGCTAGTCTCTCACGAACAAGTTGATCCAATAAAAGATATTACCTCACCTAGCTTTTCTCTAATAATCTAGGGACCAACATGGCTAATACACTGCAAACTTACCCATAGTGTTGCTACTACCCCACTATACTATGCTGGTACAGAAAAAGGTTTTCCTTTTATTTCTTTGCTGAAAAGTCCCCTAAAATAATGTTTAGCTCATGTTGTGCTATGAAATCAATGGATAATGACTAAACTGCTTATCATGGTGAACAGGAAAATGTTATTTATCTATCCTTGGTGACCCACTGTAAAATACAAGTTACATGAAATTAAATTTCCCCAAGAGGTGCTTATCTTTTCAAGAAGTACTAAACCTTTTGCCACTTTTGACTTTCAATATATTTAAGATTCAGGAGTTGGCAAAGATACAAAAATCTAAACCAAACTGCAAATAGCATTGAGAGCCTCTGTTTGAAAGGTACAAGAAGTTCAAGTCTTTCAAATTCAAGTTTATGATTGCGAAGAATCTTCATCTGGTAACAAGATGTGAAGAAATTGTGAGGAAAATCTCACCTTAGTTCTGACGAGCAGGAAAAACTCAAGCATGCTATCAGATAAAAATATCAGCTTCCTAGCTCTGTAAAATAAGAGATTGTATTGAGCAGTAGACACTTGTGGCTGGATTCTTGGCAGGGGATTGTGGAAGCAGGTTAATGGCAGAAGGTAGAAGTAATTCTGTAAAGTGGAAATGGCTCTGAAATTCTACTGTTTTGTGTGTGCTCGTGCACATGGGGGAAGTGGCAAGAAAAAACAAAAGGTCACAAAAGTCTCTATAGTTATTTAATATGACCAAACATCAAAATTTTCTATCTGACCCATCTTGAAACTGCCCCATTGCTAGACAACATGTGCCCCATTACTTTCTCATAATGATGAAAATGGGTCACACTTAAGCTATTTAACTTTTGTAATGGTTTAGGAGCACCTAGCCTTCCTCCATTTGCTTTATTCAAGCAAGCCTTCGGTGGTCCTTTATCCTTCCTGCTATGGTAAATAATTAAATGTCATTGCATCTGTCAGAGCGTACTTTCAAGATAAAGGGGAAAATGTGTGGTTTTGAAATACTGTATATTTCTTTTTTGAAGTTCCAAATTAAAAGTGCTTCTTAAAGTCACACATACACTTATTGTGCTGCTTAGCTTAGAGCCCCAGTTTAAAAATTAAGATAAGATGCCTTTCATAACAGCTATTGCCCATGTCCCTCAAGCCTCACTCTTGCTTTTTAGCTCTTGCAGATTCCAACCTTCAACAAGCCCAGGCAGGCAGTGTTGACACATGATGTTCTAATTAAATACATGCCCAAATTTGTGGAGTGAGCCTTGCAGCTGCAAAGCACTCCAGGATGAAGACTTTCATATCCAGTAAATGCATGTCTGATTTTTTATTTATCCTGACAGCCAGAGACAGCCAGATATTCACTGACTAAAATACTGAGCTTTGCCAGTGGTGATAAGATCAGAAGAAAAACTTACTCTGATGGTACTAGATCTGCTCCAATGCATGCTGGCAAAACATGCCAATGTTCTGGGTAACGTCATAGTTATTTGTGTGGCACTTGAACTTCTAAATTTCCAGTGTAGAATATCTTTAAGACAACCAGTCTTACTCTCTAATAAGTGCACAATATTTTTCATGCTGCCATTGCTTTCAAGGGAATTTTCCCTAAGGTTGTCAGCTTCATGTGCTACATGCCAAAAATATATGTTCATAGACACCATGAGTGAAATCTTGGCACCATTGGAGATAATGGGAGTTGTGCCAGGAGATCACCCCTTGAATATCTGCCATAATAGCACTAATGCAAATACCCTTTGTTAGATTATAAGTGTCTCAGAGCAAGACCTGTCCCTTCTTGAGGGCCCACTGATGACATCACAAATGCTAATATAAACTAAATAAAGTATACTACTGCAGGAGTGCATTGGTCACTCTGTGCTTCCAATAGGCACTAACTAGTGTTTTGCTTCCTGTTTTGTTAGAGCACACACATCCATCCCCTTTGGTCTCCTAAACTGTTTGTAATAGGTCTTTTGTCCATGCTTTTCAAAATGATTTTTCCTTTTTGGTCTCATAAAGAGCAGCTTCTATGACTTCTAATTATAGAAGGGACCTCAAGAGGTCATTAAGTCCAGCCTCCTGCACCAAAAAAGGTGCAAGTAAACTTACACCGTCCCTGACAGGCATTTGTCCAACCTGTTCTTACAGTCCTCCAAAGATGGGGATTCAACAGCCTCCCTCAGGGAATTATTCCAGACCTTAACTACCTTTATAGTTAGAAAGTTTTCCTAATATATAACCTAAATTTCCCTTGCTGCCGATTAAATCCATTACACTGCTCTACAGCCAAAATGATTCTGAAATAAATGTAGGCCAACTTTACTAATTCTGGGTCACTGAGAACGAAAATGATGCTTAAAATTGTTGATTGGCTCTAGTTTTCAAGTTATGCTATTGGGTCAGTATATACGACCCTTGACTTGGGAATAGCGGAGGATAAGTGAGTTATAAAGGGAAGGGATCTCAATTTAAACCAGAAATGACTAAAATACATCTTTGACTGGATCTATGAATAAATCTATGACTGGGTTTGGCCAGTACTTGCTTTTTAGGCAAAACAATGAATAATGCAATCTGAAGCTGGTATTGCATCATACATGATATGAATTGCATCATGTTATTCCTAGAAGTCATGGATGATGCAATCATAATGAAGCTTACATCACTCTGCTGAACAAATTGCCCTATATCAGCTCTAGAAATCATACAGTGTCGTGCTCTCTTATTTGTCAGTGTTTGATTTTGCAAAGGGACACATTTCTGTTTAGCCAAAGTGAGCAGAGATGCCTCGTACTTGTGTGAACAGTGCAGATAACTTCTGCTATGTTTGTGGTGAAGTGACTTTTGCATCACAAAAGCGCAGTATAACCACTATGGTTAAGAAAGCCTATCACCTTTATTTTGGCTGCAAAATTGGAGATCAGGACAAGAGGTGGGCCCCACACATATGCTGCAACACTTGTGCAACAAATCTTCGCCAGTGGTTGAACAGGAAAAGGAAATCTATGCCTTTTGCAGTGCCAATTGATTTTTACTTCTGCATGGTGCCTCCAGTTGGGAAAGGTGTGTCAAAGAAGAAAAAGTTGACTGTGCATTATCCAAACATTCCATCAGCTATACACCCAGTACCCCAGGGAGAAGGACTGCCGGTTCCTGGTGCACCAGAATCATTCTCACTTGAGTCAGACGAGGAAGAGGAAAAGGATGAAACTTCTTGTCCTGAACCATCAGTGTCACAGTACCCACATTTTCTCCCATCCTCCTCCTCTGAACCACACCTCATAACACAAGGTGAACTGAATGACCTTGTCAGGGATTTGGAACTACCCAAGAGTAAGGCAGAGCTGTTGGACTCCAGACTACAGCAGTGGAATCTCCTGGCAGGTGATGTTAGGGTTTCCATGTTCCGTGACCGTCAAAAGGATCTTGTCCCATTCTTCTTCATGGAAGGTGATCTTGTAGCCTGCAACAACATCGATGGTGTGATGGCAGCCCTCAACATCGTTCACAATCCAGATGAGTGGAGACTGTTCATTGATTCATCGAAGACGAGTCTTAAAGCTGTTTTACTGCATAATGGCAATGTTTTGCCATTAATTCCAGTTGGTCATGCAGTCCATATGAAGGAAACCTATGACAACATGAAACAACTTTTGAGGTGCATAAACTATGACCAACATCAGTGGCAGCTTTGTGGCGATTTGAAGGTTGTTGCTCTCTTGCTTGGTCTGCAGACTGGATACACAAAGTACTGCTGTTTTCTCTGCGAATGGGATAGTCGTGCAAGAGATTCCCACTACATCAAGAAAGATTGGCCACTCCGACAGTCATTGGAGCCTGGGAGGAAAAGTGTTCAGCATCCAACACTTGTTGAATCAAGGAAGATTTTGTTACCACCCTTACACATCAAGCTGGGTCTGATGAAGAACTTTGTCAAGGCCATTGACAAAACACAAGCAGCTTTCAAGTACCTCCGTGGAAAATTTCCAAGGTTAAGTGAAGTTAAGATAAAGGAAGGTGTCTTTGTTGGTCCTCAGATTCGTGAACTTCTTCGAGATGATGCATTTGACCATGCACTGCGTGGCAAGGAAAAGACGGCATGGAAAGCCTTCCCGTTAGTGGCAATAAATTTTCTCGGAAACAACAAGGCAGACAACTACAGGTTGTTGGTGGAAAACCTCCTCAAGGCATACAAAAGCCTTGGTTGCAACATGTCACTGAAGATACATTTTTTGCACTCTCATCTAGATTTTTTTCCACCGAACTGCAGAGCAGTGAGCAACGAGCACGGCGAGCGATTTCACCAGGACATTGCAACAATGGAGAAACGCTATCAGGGCAAATGGAGCCCATCAATGCTTGCAGACTATTGCTGGACAGTGACAAGAGATGCTCCATTTAATGAATACAAGAGACAAGCCAAGAAGCGCCAAGTAGACACTGAATAGGACTAAACTATGTACATAATAGTTTTTTGCCTTTTGTTTCATAATAAATTTTATTTATATAACCCTTTTGCTGATTTTTAAAGTGTTACATAAACAGGACAGGTGAAATATCATCATGTAAAGCAACCATAAACACATGGAAAGACCTAGGTTTACAATTTATGATTAAAACTCTACTATCTACACAATATACATAGACATAAAATGCAAAAACTTAAATATCTTAGAAACAGTAGCCAATCAGTTGTTTTAATTGTCATATTTGAATTCAGCACATCAAAATACATAATAAATACCACATTTTATCTCTGAAGCAGACGACTTCTCAAAAATTGTAGACCAGTGTTACTTATTGTCTTTCCTTCAGGAGACATGAACAATTGATCACCATCCTCTTTGTAACACCCCTTATCATATCTGGAAATAGTTACCAGGTATCCCCTCAGCTGAACATGCTCAGAATTTTTTTAACTTTTCCTCATAGGACACATTTTCTAGACCTTATCATTTTTGTTGCTCTCCTCTGAACTCCCCAATTTGCCCACTTTTTCCTGAAGTGTGGCACCCAGAATTCAGCACAGTACTTCAGTTGAGGCCTCACCAGTGCCGAGTGTAGTGGAACAATTACCTCCTCTGTCTTGGTGATGCTCTTTGCTCATGAGGAGCATTGCCTAGTGATCAGGGCTTAGGCCCTGCAACCTGCAGAGGAGGTTTTAGTAGAGGAGCCCTGGCTTCCCAGTGCACCAGGCTCTGACCCAGGACCCTTGAGTGACCTGGCCCCAACCAATTCTGCTCCACTGGCTCATGTCCATAAAGGAATCAGGGAATCACCACAGATAAGCTGTTTTAGTATGTGAGAAGGGGAAATGCTGCCCTCTCAGGCTCTATCAGAAGCCAGTCCTCCCTTCCCTCAGGGAGGGACCTTAACAGGCAGCTATAGGTGGGAGAGAACCTGCCTTCCCTCAGTCCTTTATTCAAGAGCTGCAGGGTAAAGGTCCTTTCTCTTCCCTGCCTCCAAGTGAGCTGGTCTGCTCCCTTGGAACTCTTCCTCCAGCCTGTGCATCTCTTGCAGGTGAGATGGGGTGGGGCTGGCTAAGCCCTGAGCAACTCCTTCTTCTCCAGTGTGGGGTTTGTATATCCCATCACAATCTTACATAAATACGAGTGTTGTATACACCCCAGAATGGTATTGGCCTTCTTTTGCAACTGCAACACATTGTTACTCAATTTGTGGTCCACTATAACCCCCAATCCTTTTCAACAGTACTTTTTAACCAGTTAGTCCCCATTTTATAGCTGTGCATTTGATTTGTCCTTCGTAAATGTAGTGTTTTGCACTGTCTTCATAGAATGTCATCTGGTTGATTTCAAACAAGTCCTCTAATTTGGCAAAATGGTTGGGTTTGTCATTTACCATTTTCCATATTTTTGGCCCTTTTTTTTTTACATCCTGGCCCTCTGAACAATGGCATTAAGTCACCCAGAAGCCTGCTTCTGTACACTGGAAATTTTATGATGCAATCTGACTCTACTGTGCTGTAGGTTTAAATTACAGATGACATTTGACAAGATTTGTGTTCCCCCCCCCATTCTAACATTTTGATGTCCTTTTGACTTCACCATTTTCTAACAGCTCTTCTGTCTAAGTTTTCAGTCACTCCAAAAGAACATATCCAATTTTGCACATTGTCAGGATCAGATGAGTTGGTGTAAATCAATTTACACCTGCTGAGCTTCTGGCCTTCTAATGCTGAGAGCCACCTTTTTTTAAAACTGCCCTAACATTAAAGTTGTGTTCAATTTATAACTCAGTAGAATACTAGTACATTTCTTATCCCTTGTGTAAAGCAAAAATAAAAATAGAAAAGGTCCAAATCTCAGATTGAGTTGTTTGCAAATATATATTTGGTAGCAGAATAATCTCAGCTGCCATGTAATAAAACATTTACCATGACATTCCAGGCTTTTCTAGAGTTTTGTAGTTTTCCTTAATCCACTATGTGGGGACTGAAATCCAAGATCCATTACAAACCCTAATACTATATTGAATTACTCTAAATCTGATCATCCCCAGTAAGAGAAGTTGAGGCCAAAAATTTACATCAAAAATAGCCTGTTACGATTATAACACGGTGAAACAGAGCAGTTAAATGGTTTTCCTCACTTCTCCATTAACAATACCATTTTTGGCATATGGTCAGCAGATATAACCACTGGTACATGTACCTTTTACCCAACAGGCAGGTTGGGATGTGTTTTAAAGGGGATGTTGTAGTTTTGTCAGTTGTTCCTCTACATGCACCACTTGTTATTGCTGCTACAGGAGAATCAATTGCCTCGTGGCTTTTAGCACATAAACGAACGACTTTTAGCCCTGTCAGATGGATCTTCCCAGTGAGCTGATCCACAGCTATGTTACTTGGGGCACAAACTAACACAGGCCCATTGTCCTGCCTAGCTAAATGGTAGACAATAGTGGCTGATGAAGGGTTTTATCAAATTTCATTTTCAGCTAGTTGGGAAACACATGGCTTATATCTATTTAGAAGAGCAGGTCTTGGTGGGTTACTCCTCCCATCTTATGGATGAGGGTGTGGCCAGGTCTTTTACTTCTGGCAGTAGACAGATATTGTGAGCTACTGTTCCAAATTGCAAATGCTAATGGGTCATGCCACAAAAGAATTACTTTCTTGTAGATTGCCTGCTACTTTTTTCAGTTAGTTGCAAAACAGTTTTGCTCCTTTGCGCATTAGATACAAGAGCATATGGCCCATTGTAGATAGTGCTTTCAATTCCCAAATTAAGGAATCTGATCATGAATACAAAATATCCCTCCAACACGATACTGAGCAATAATTGACACCAAGCCCTTTCTAGTCTGTTGATTATTTAATTCTGTTGACTAACAAACCAGTAAGACTCTCGTTCTACACCTCCTCCTCATGTCTGGCCTTTTTATATTTCCTTGTTCTGAAGACAACTCCTTTTCAAAGAATCTTTGAAATTCATAAGTGCATTTCATTAAATCAATATCTGCCAAAGGGGCTCATTTCACTAAAAGCTTTGCATAATACATTATTTTTCCCTTCTTCATCATCATCATCGCTTTTGTGCCTACAGGGAGCACTAAAGCAAATGTTAGTTTTACTGTTGGTACATGGAAATAATATATGTGTTTCATTAAGGAAGCTTTCTTTGCAGGTAATTTAAGCAGGACAGAATTGGTCCCTCATTTGAGAGTGAGTCAGAAGTTCATTCATTCTGATTATGGATAAAATAAAGATGCAATATCAAATGACTGACCATCACAGTGAATTATATCTACAAAAGCATCTTGTTTTTAGCTTAAGTCCATGCTGTAAGGAGCAATTCTAAAACTATTTTTGAGTGCAATTTTTAATTCCCTCATTTTCTGTAGATCACTTAAATAGACTTCTAAGGAGAACTTTATATACACCTCACTTTATTTAAGAGTGCTCTGGCATTGGACAATATTTATATTGAGAGCCCTGGGCACTGAGATACAGTTTAAACAAATAAATTGGGACCAATGTCCAAAACATAAAAGCCTCCCAAGGTAAGATTCTTCCATCCCCTACTCAGCCATCTTTCCCAGAAAAGACCTGGTGAAAATTAAGCTATCCAATGTGACTTAAGAACCAGCAAATTCAAGTGTTTGCAGAACAATGGGTAAGTGAATCCCAGAACATAAGAATGGCCATAATGGGTCAGACCAATGGTCCACCTAGCATAGTATCCTCTCTTCCAACAGTGGCCAGTGACCGATACTTCATAGGGAATTAATAGAACAGGGCAGTTTGTCAAGTGATCCATCCCCTGTCATCCAGCCCCAGCTTCTGGCAGTCAGAGGTTTGGGGATATCCAGAGCATGAGGTTACATCTCTGACCATTTGGACTAATGCCCATTGATGGACCTTTCTTCCATGAACTTACCTAGTTTTGTTTTTTTTTAAATCCAGTTATACTTTTGGCCTTCACAACATCTCCAGCAACGAGTTCCACAGATACTGTTCATTGTATGAAGTATTACTTCCTTATATTGGTTTAAAACCTACTGCCTATTAAATTGGGTGACCCTTGCTACTTGTATTACATGAAGGAGTAAACACTTTCTTCTACACTTTCTCCGCACTGTTCATCATGGGTATCAAAGGGTCAGGGCAAGTCTCCCCTGACCAAGGCCATGGCCACACCAGTGTTCTGCTAGAAGGCCCTGCTCTCCCTCCCCCTCTACCCTAAAGCTGGCAGAAGTTCAGCTCCAGTCGGCAGCCCGGGGCAGTGCTGCGAGGGGAGCCGCACTTGCCTGGTGCTGGGGGAGGGCAGAGTGGATTGGTTGGAGATCCCACTGCTCATGCCATTCATGATTTTATAGACCTATTTTATCCCCCTTTAATCATCTCTTTTCTAAGCTGAACAGACAGTCTTTTTAATCTCCCCTCAAAAGGAAAATTGTTCCATATGTCTATTTCTTGCCCTTCCCTGTACCTTTTCCATTTCCAATATATCTTTTTAGAGATAGACCAACCAGAACTGTACAGTGTACAAGGTGTGGGAGTATGATAGATTTATGTAGTGGCCTTATTATCTATCCCTTTCCTAATGATTCTCAACATTGTTAACTTTGACTGCAGCTGCACATTGAGCAGATGTTTTCAGTGAACTACCCACCATGACTCATAGATCTTTGAGTGTTAACAGTTAATTTCGACACCTTTTTGTACGTATAGTTGGGATTATGTTTTCCAGTTTGCATAACTTTGCATTTATAAATATTGATTTTCATCTACCATTTTGTTGCCCAGTTGTGAGACCCCTTTGTATCTCTTCATAGTCTGATTTGGACATAACTATCTTGAGTAATTTTGTATCATCTGCAAACTTTGCCACCTCACTGTTTTCTGCTTTTTCCAGGGAATTAGGGAAATCCAGGGATTAGGATGAAAGGGGTAGAGTTTTGTTAGGAAGCTCTCCATCTTGCCTAGTAGGTCACTATGCTCAGCAGATAGCCCCCTGAAACAACCCACACTATAAACTTTAATCAAGCAGGCACATGGCAAGCAAGCACACAACAAACAGGCAACAAATTGACCCCAAAGATCATGTAGTTGCTCCTCCTTCACATGGAGAACTCCCTCATTATCTGCTCCTGTTCACTAGCTGGCATCTGCTCAGCACAGAGTGGAAGTGCAAGGGAGGGTGGGCTATTTGGGAGCAGATTATGGCTCTTGGATTCTGTGGGCTGGTGTGAATTAGAGCTACCTAAAAACTGCTCTAGTTTATCCCTTAGCTGAGCATCTGTAGGAGGAGTGACTCTCCACCCCTGAAAGAAAGATGGAGGTGTGTCACACGTCCTATGACAAGGTGCTGGAAGCAGTAGATGCAGAGCTGACTTTTCATCAGCTGAATACTCCATCATATCTGGGAAATTATGCCCCTTGCTAACCTATGCAGGCACACCAAAAACTCATTCTTGTGCACCAGACATTTGATATCTATCATATATGCAAGACTCGAATAGCTTTTACCTCTAACATAGCACAAGCTTTCCTCTAGCTAGAAAAAACAGGTGTTACATTGAAAAAGTGAGCCACCTTCAAGGTCAGGGCAGGAAAACATTTAAGTTACAAGAAAAACAATCATTCAACATTTCTTCAAACACCCAAAAGTGAGATAGGTTTCACAGGCTTCACCCATCTCTAGTTTGCAAATGGACTATTCCAAATGACAACTTAACAGCCAAAGGACTCTTTGATTGCTCTCTGCAGGATGACAAATATGGATTCGAACTGCCTTCATCCTGACAATCAAAGTTGATTAATACAAAAACAAAAACTGAAGAAAAATGCCAGAAGGATCCTGCTCTTACTATCTCTGTGCTGGTAAATATTGTCTGTCTGAAGCTGAAATATACTATGGGGCCAAAAGAACCAAAGACATTAATATTTTTGAAGGAAAGGTGCTTGACAGACCTGTGTGAGAGAACTAGGGTTGGGGGGTGCTGGATTGAAAGGTAGGATAGTGCCAAGCAGGAGCAACAGAGGGGCTATTGAAGGCGGTAAGGAGGGTCTCCTGTGTGGAATGGTTTGGAAGAGGAACAAAAAAGTCTACATTTGTAAATTGGACTTTCACCATAAAGAGATTGCACTACAGTACTCAAAATAATTTTTTCAGTTCATCTCATACACCTGCCATTTTTACAGTGCAAATATTTGTAATAAAATTTTTAAAAAAAAGTGAGCACTGTCTGCTTTGTAGACAGTGTTGCATTTGAAATCAATACATCTGAAAGTGTAGAAAAACATCCAAAATAATAAAATTCAATTAGTATTTATTAACAGCGCAATTAAAACTGAAATTAATTGAGATTAACCACGATTAAAAATTTTTTAATTTTGAGGTAATTGTGTGAGTTAACTGATTCATTGACAGCCCTAATCTACAGCATTACATGGTTGAGCTGTCACTTCATTCCTAGGAGTGACCAGTTATTTCTCATTTGTTTCCCTCCCCTGTAGACAGTGCACACACAGTCCCATACCAGGCAACAAGACTTCCTCATGTGGAACCAGCTACAGAATTGAACCCATAGTGGTTGTCTTTGGACAAGTTACCTCATCTTGGTGTGTCAGTTTCCAGATTGTATAATCCCCATTTAACCATATTTACATACCTGGGGAGTAATTACTTAGCATTTGCACAAGGTTTTGAAGATATATAGCCATGTTTTTCAAAAGAGCTCAATGGCTGACAGTTTCCATTTAAGCACATAAGTGGCCAAATTTTGGCCTGAGATTGGGTGCTGAACACTTCTGAAAATCTGGCCCTTAAAGTGCTATAGGTTTTTCATTTTAATTGTATTTTTTAAAAATCATTTGAGATACTACAGTATAAATCTTTCCTGTACACACAGTAAGTTTTATTTTCTACATCTTTTTAGTGTACATAGTTTGAATCCTCATTAAATAATTGTACAACAGTCTGGAACAGCTCCAATAGGACAATTATGGTCTTGAAGTTGAATAATTTTTCTTTAGGGAGGCATTTTTGCAAGTGCTTCCCTAATTATGTATTTACCTAAGAAGCTAGACCATCCTAAAGAAGCAGTTTGACTCTCTTGGGTAAATTAGAAAGCCTTGCTTTTCTGACTATTGCCTAATTGCCCAAGTGACCAGGATGGCATTTTACAGCCTTGTACAAAGGTTTGGGTTATTTTTTTTTTAAAAAATGATAAAAACTAAGAAAATCTGATAATTTAAATTATGTGGGATTTTCATTTCTATGTATTTACTTTGGCTCTTGTCAGCTTGTGTCACTTTAACATTGAGTTTTTCCTCCAGGGGGATTTGTACTTGTTACTTTCCAAACACCCAAGCAATAGGGTGAAATTCTAGCCCATCTTTTTGTTATGTGTCTGCACTTGCTTAGCCAAGATCTCTAGGTGTATGTCTACACTACCCGCTGGATCAGCGAGTAGTGATTGATCTACTGGGGATCCATTTATCGCATCTAGTGTAGACGTGATAAAAATTGATTCCTGATCGCTCTGCCATCGACTCTGGAACTCCACCACGGCGAGAGGCGGAAGCGGAGTCGACGGGGGAGCGGCAGCAGTCGACTTGCCCCCGTCCTCATGGCCAGGTAAATCGACCTAAGATACGCTGACTTAGCTAAGCTATTCACATAGCTGAAGTTGCGTATCTTAGGTCGACTCCCCCACCTAGTGTAGACCTAGCCTAAGTCTCCTAAGGGCTGCTGCAATACAAATGCTAATTCTAGCCTATCAATGGAGTGAGGGAAACAGTGTAATATTCTTTGGGTAGTATATTCACCTCACTTTTACCTTAAATATCCTGCACTGTTTTTGCACTGATTTTGTTGCATTTAAAAATGCATTTATGTATTTATTTGAAATGTATTTCAGTGAGAGGGGACCAGAAGGATCAGGTGGCTGATAATGGGATACAGAACCTTTCATATTCAGGTGATTTGTGCACTGGTTTGAATTCAACACTAGTTAAAGAGTAACTGAAAAAAGTTCTCTTTTGGCTGTTTGGTGGTCTGAGTCTATTTTTTTAAGTGTGCATAACAGAAATCACCACCTTCATATATGCTCACTGGCAGGGGCGGCTCTAGGAATTTGGCCGCCCCAAGCACGGTGGCATGCCGCAGGGGGCGCGCTGCTGGTCCCGCAGCTCCGAGGGACCTCTTGCAGACATGCATGCAGAGGGTGCGCTGGGAAGGCGGCAGGCGGCTCTGGCGGACCTTCCGCAGTCATGCCTGCGGGAGGTCCGCTGGTCCCGCGGCTCCGGTGGACCTCCAGCAGGCATGACTGCGGAAGGTCCGCCGGAGCCGTCTGCCGCCCTGCCGGCAAAATGCCGCCCCAAGCACGCGCTTGGCGCGCTGGGGTCTGGAGCCGGCCCTGCTAACTGGCAGTATCAGCAGAGAGCCAAGAATCTAGTGGAGATTTAATTGCCATCTTGCCAGGCAATCACTGGCAGAGCAGCCTTGGGAAGCCTCAGCAGTGCTGCCACCTGTGCTGTATGGGCTGTGTATGTGTAAATAACTGATTTGCCAAGGCTGTCAATCTAGTATGTGTCATGGTAACAGCACAGGGTAGCAATGGAAATGTCTACAGATGTTTAAGCTTCAAATTGATTGCAGAGGCAGCAAATGTTTGTTTACCTGGTACCTGTCATGAGCACTAAATTCACACAAGTTATGTTGCCAGATTCAATGTACAAAATGATAAGCACCTTGGTTTTAGCAAGCCATATTTAGTTATCTAGGAATGTGTATAGTGGACTCTGCATAGGATAGCTGGAAAGAGAAATTAAATATGCAAGAGAATGCCAACGCCACTAGTTTCTCATAGCCTAACATTTGATAGCATCTGGGGAAAAAGCATTTGTCCAATGTGCATCTGCTTGAACTTTTATAATAAGAACACAGACATTTCCATAGAAGTTACATAAGACAAAACTTCATTTACAGCAACATCTCTATCACAGACCACAGACCACCCATGGGCCAAGTTATGCTAATTGCTGGAAGCTGAAATCAAAGCTGTGGGATATTGTGCTTTTGATAAACTTCAATTTAGTCTTTCACACAACTGTTGTAAAGCCAAATTCACTGGTTCTGCTCATATGAGATTCTCCACACAGCTCCAGGACAGGGAAAGTCTGATACAGCTTTTTTCTACGGAAAAGGATAAATGGACACAAATCAGATATTAGGAATGGCAATATACAAAAACCTGTAGGCGAACACTTCAACCTCTCTGGCAACACAATAGCAGATCTTAAGGTGGCCATCCTGCAGCAAAAAACTTCAGGACCAGACTTCAAAGAGAAACTGCTGAGCTTCAGTTCATCTGCAAATTTGACACCATCAGCTCAGGATTAAACAAAGACTGTGAATGGCTTGCCAACTACAAAACCAGTTTCTCCTCTCTTGGTTTTCACACCTCAGCTACTAGAAGAGGGCCTCATCCTCCCTGATTGAACTAACCTCGTTATCTCTAGCCTGCTTCTTGCTTGCTTATATATACCTGCCCCTGGAAATTTCCACTACATGCATCTGACGAAGTGGGTATTCACCCAGAAAAGCTCATGCTCCAAAACGTCTGTTAGGTGCCACAGGACTCTTTGCTGCTGATACAGCTGAACTATCATTATGTTAACCACAGTACTACACCAAAAAGAGCCAATGTGACAATGGTACCTTCTGGCTTTCAAGAGGCAGCTATTACTGCCTAGAAAAGTAGACGTTACAATCCAAATTGTGATCTCAGTTACACCAATGGGAGAGCCAGAGTAATACCAAGGAGGTCAGTGGACTTACTCTGGATTTACACTGTTGTAATGGAAATCAGAATCTGGCCCTACATCTATCATTTGGCTCTTGAACTGCAAATGTGATAAAGTGCAAAATGCAATGATGTGCTTTAAAGTCTAGTTCCTTTGACACAACCTATTGGGTACAAAGAACAGAATCTGTATAGTGTTTGGATAACTTTCAAAGTGCCTGAATGTATACAGCTTGTTTCCAAGTTCACACAACTTCTGTAAAACTTGAATACACGTGGGTTATATATTACACTTCCCTGCAACTGAGGAGCTCTGAGGACATGGCATTATGAAGTCAGGCTTACTTATGTGTGTTTACGTGATGTTTTAGATAAATGCCGTTAGCCAAGCTAATGAGAAGAGACTGAATTCTATTTTTCCTTCTTCCCTTTGCTTGGATTTTTTGCTGTATGATAGCCACTCTTCCTTCCTGGCAAATGCAGAGTTATAAAGTTTCACTTATGTGATGACTCACTGTTTCCCAGGATACATTAATCTTTCTGGACAAATTTCTTAACAAACTTGTCTCCTAATTAAATGGAGAGTGGATCTTTGATAGGACAGATTCTCCCCTGCCCCCGTCCCTGAACCATTCTCACAGATATTTGCATTCATAGGGCCTCTGAAGCAGACACAAGAAGTATGGGTAGAGGATTTGGGTGGTGTTACTTTTTCTATTTCCACCTCCAGAGACTGTAGGCAGCCTGGAGTAAAAGGATTAGGAAATACAGTATCTACCAGGGGCATGGAATTCATATCCCAGCAGCACTACTCATCTCACTGTTGGATCAGTGTCTGTTATGAGCAGTGAATGCTTCTGTCCAGAGAGGAGACCAAACCAAAAAGGTAGGATTTTCAAAAGCATGGAAGTCAGTAACTAACTTCAATGGAAAGCAGATGCTAGGCCAAGACTGAACAGTTTTGGAAATCCCACCTTGTAACCCTCCCTGCATATTTCCAGATTTGGGGAAATTCAAAATCAGAACCCAAATTTTGTGGCTGAGGCCCTGCTCTGTCATTAGAGTACATCTGTCATAACAGACAGCAATCACAGCTTCAAATAAACCACATTCCAGGGGTGAAACCTTCGCCCCATTGGTCACTGGGATTAGGATTTCACTCCAGGAGCTGACAAAAATCAGAATTTGATTGAGGTTTGAGCCAGTTTGTAAAAACAAACCAACAGCGTTTGAGTGACCAAACAAGTCTAGAAGACACTGGGATTTGCAGCGTCACAGGTAAGGGAAGGGGGATCCACTGTGAATTGTCACCTTTATGAAGGATCATCCCAACTATTTTAGCACAACTGTTAACATTCTGGGTGGAAAAATAGTAAATTCAATTGTTATTAGTGAAGTATTCCTGTTACTAGCTTTCAGGGCTTCTCTACTCTGTTGGTACACTTTAGAATATATTATTTTCTTCTTTGATAACATGGTAGGTTTAGATTGAGTTAAAATAAATTTAAACTAACGTTAATGCAATATTAAGGTTGAAAAAACCTGATCATAAGGAAATGAACACTAGAATATTACAACTAATTAGATGAAGGGTTTAGAAAATGTGATGCAAGTGATCGAGACACCATAGGGACAGGCATTTCCCATATAGTGTGGATTCTCAGACAGAACATCTTACAGTGGATGCAATTGAACAATGAATATTTATTACCTGGAGTTATTAAATTTACAGCTTTAGTTGCACCATTTCCTATTCTAAGAACAGAATGGAAATACTGTGGGAAAGTTAAATATCATGCTGCAGTAGGGGTTTTCTAATGGCGCCTAATGCACTTTTTTCATTGACATAATCCATAGACATGAGAAGGGAGATTTACCAGGAGAAAATGTTCATATAAAAGACAAACAAGATCTGAGATGTGGTATTCTAAAATTCATAATAAAGTAAGTGGTGTGATGGTAGTTTCATAGATAATGTTTTAAAGGTCTGATAACCCAAGCTACCCAACCTATCAAACATACATGTATTTCAAGGCATCATCCTGATCGATGTATTCCATCTATTTCAGAGTCACCTCAGTATCTAGTGCAGGGGTAGGCAACCTATGGCACGCATACCAAAGGCAGCACACGAGCTGATTTTCAGTGGCACTCACACTGCCCGGGTCCTGGTCACCGGTCCGGGGGAGGCTCTGCATTTTAATTTAATTTTAAATGAAGCTTCTTAAACATTTTAAAATCCTTATTTACTTTCCATACAAAAATAGTTTAGTTATATATCATATAGACTTCTAGAAAGAGACCTTCTAAAAACGTTAAAATTTATCACTAGCATGCAAAGCCTTAAATGAGAGTGAATAAATGAAGACTCAGCACACCACTTCTGAAAGGTTGCCGACCCCTGATCTAGTGAATTGGAGATTTTCCATAAAGTGTATTATATTTATTTTAATTATTGACTAAATCCTGCAATAAACTATAGAAGAGAGAAAGCAACACTGACAAAATTTCCTGCCAGCCTTTAAAACTGATGTAATCTGCTGCCAAGGAATTACAGGTTCTTATTTCTTGTAAGAGGTTAAGATTTTGCACTTTTTAGGTGTAGCCATAGATAAGATTTGACAGAAGATGACCAGAAGAAATAATTGAAGTATAAAGAAGCCATTGTTTGATTTCATTCCCTTTGCTGGATTACAACCTGGAACTGTAAATAAGGGCTTTGTCCTAGAACACAATGAAAACTCAGAAATGCTCGAGTGATGCAAACTGATGGGCTACAGCCTCAGCTGTATAAACAAGCATAATTCCACTGAAGTCAATGGAGCTATACCAGTTTTCAGCAGTGGAGAATATGGCTGAAGCATCATCTTAAATCCTACTTTAATTACAGATGCTGAAACTTCTGGCACACTGGCTTGCATTTGTATGAATATCTAATATTGGACAGGCCAGATTGTCAGCTAGTGCAAATCAGCATAGCTCCTCAGGCCTCAATGGAGCTATACATTAAACACCAGCTGATCATGTGGCCTTGAGGCTTTTGCACCTTTCATTAATAAAGTCAGCAAAACACCAAACCCACATATAAATATATAAACAATGTTTCCTGATTTATATTTATCATACATGTTAATTGCATTCAAATTGACATTTGTACTGATTTTCATCCAGTTTGGTTTACAATTATCAGAAGATCTTTCCTTCTTGCAGGTCCCTACGTAGCAGTAGCATCAGTGCCCATCAGATATCTCCAGCAGGGTCTCATACCAACTGCTTTCCAGTGACTGACATATCAGCTCATTGGTATAGATGCATAAATACTGTCTTTCCAAGGATGGCATTAATACAAATTTGATTCTTTTTATGTAATTATGTGCTTGGATTTTCAGGGCCCTCATGTCCCAACTTCTTTATTAGCTTTCTCATCTTTTGAAAGCAAAGAAGGGCTTCCCCCACCTGATATTGTCAGCCTCTAAATTGGGGAATACTTTGGCCCTGCATGTCCTTTTGCAGCACACAGCAGAGAGTGCAAGACTGCTGCACTGCAGCACAGCTATGAATACAAGCAACCCACAAACAAGGTTAAGTATAGCACATAAACTTACTTGGTATGGAGGACTAAGATCTTTTGCTCTATAGTGAAAAGTGAAAAAGGAGAAGGATGTGGGGAGAGAATGTGTGTCTGAGGTGACACATACTTAAGGAGGTTCACTGGCCTGCAAATGAGGAGTTTTGTTACTTGCTTCCCAATTAGGCCTCACTCTAAAATTTACCCAGAGCAAACTACTAGCCATGTAGCAGCAGTAATTAATTGCAATTCAGATGGCTGAGACCCATCTACTTCTTATAAGCAGAACTTTCTACACCTGAGCTGTGCAGTATCATGCCTCATAAGGAGCAAAAATGAAATATGCAGTACCGATGATAATAAAGGTGATTATCGACTAGTCCCAGCTATCCTGTAGTACTGAAGTATTGCTTTCGCATCCAGTTTAAAACTTCTCAAAGCGCAGAGCTCAGATCTCCTCTGTCCCCTTTTATAATAAAGCAAATTAGAGCATGGGGAATGTACAACTTCCTCCCCCTTCCTCGGGTCACGTTTTATGGGCAAGCAGAATGTGTAACTAATGAAACACCAACAATTTGGAGATCACCATCGCAACAAATATTGTCTTTTTTCCTGTCTGCAAAGCAGAAGACAATTAATATTAATAGCAAATAAAACCAGTCTAAACCTATAGGATAATGTATCACACTATTGTTGTACTCAAAAGCAGCACTAGGCCCTGCTAGAACAGATACAAAACCAGCAAACATCCCCCACAACCAGGCAATCACTACACTCTCAAATGAACTCACACAGGAAAATGATAAGAGACAAAAACACCAGATGACTTTGTGAAAAGTGTTCACCCACAGGTGATCACTCTATATCTTGACCTGTCAGTCCTCGTCCTCAAAAAAACTTGAACATTGTAACTGGGGGTCAGCACCCCACCTCTTGTGAGCGCCCCCTTTCTCTTGCCAATATGCCTGCAATCACAGTCTTGTCACAGGGTGCCCCCCTTTGGTTGGCTGGCCGAGAGTCTGCTTTTGGTTTTTTACTCTTATCTCAGGGTGGCACCCGCCTCTTCCAAGCACCCCCCACAGCCAATGGTTCTTCCAACAGATCTTCAGTGACTCAGCTCTCCAGCCAAGCCATAGACACCATCCCCCATTCCAGGGTATACAGTCCTGAGTTCTTATCCCAGCCCTGGTATGGGGCCATAGTTCTTAGGCTTCTTCCCAGAGGCACTGCCTTCTTCAACCACCCAGCTGGGGCCCCATCTCAGTACCCTCAGCTAGTGTCATTTTCAGCAGCCCTCCCCCTGTGCTCAGTCTACAACCAGACCAGCATGGCCCATCTCTTTAATCTGGCCAGGTTCTGATCTCACTCCCACAGGCTCAGCCTGCCTCCACTAACCTTTTCATGGTCCTGCTGCTATTCTATCCAGCCTTCCCTGGGCTCAGTTCTGTCTGGTGAGCTCTCTGCAGTGAGCTGTCCGCAGCCCTGCTACTCATCTAGCCAGCCAGGCACCCACTCCTCTCTTGCCAAGCTCCACACAGCAACCGAAGAGTCTACTCTGCTGCTTGCCTTTTATCTAGCACTTCTGGCCCCTTATTGGTTGCTCCCACAGCCCCTCTAATTGGCTGCTCCTCTACAGCCACTCTAGGCTGCCTGGAGGACTTCTTGCTGCTCTATTCTGGGGCAGGGTGATGCAGGGCCACAAGTCCTCCAGCAGGGGCCCTCCAGACCTAATCCACCCTGACACAAACACTTTCAAAAGACAAGCCTGGGAGCTCAAATTCCTAACTTTGCTAGACACTAAAAATCATGGTCTTAATAAAAATACTGGATTTATGGCTTATTACAACAATCTGTACCCCACCAACTCCCCTTTTTGTCCTATGACTACAGTGGTGTTAACAGGCCACTTCACCTTGAATGGCCCTTTAGAATATGTGCTAACTACTTAGCTAAACTATCTGTTTGGGCTTGTATTTAGCGGTGACACTCTGAGGACATGTGTACTCAGAACTCTGTGTAGCTCAAAAGCTTTTCTCTCTTGACAACAGAAGTCGGTCCAATAATAGATATTACCTCACCCAGCTTGTCTCTTTAATCCACCTCTACCCTGATATAACATGACCCAATATAACACGAATTTGGATATAACGCAGTAAAGCAGTGCTCTGGGGGGGTGGGGCTGCGCACACCGGCGGATCAAAGCAAGTTTGATATAACGCGGTTTCACCTATAATGCGGTAAGATTTTTTGGCTCCCGAGGACAGCATTATATCGGGGTATAGGTGTATATCTCACGGGCATTTCACAACCCAAAATGGAAATGGTTGCCATCTTCAGAAATTAAGTACAGAAAATGATATCTGTGTAAAAGAGGTGTGAAGCAAAAGTAAAAGTGCTAAAAAACATGAACATTCAGTAGATGTTTGCATCTGAAATATTTTAATGAATTAGCAGCAAAGAGTCCTGTGGCACCTTATAGACTAACAGACATTTTGGAGCATGAGCTTTCGTGGGTGAATACCCACTTCGTCGGATGCATGTAGTGGAAAGTTCCAGGGGCAGGTATATATATGCAAGGAAGAAGCAGGCTAGCGATAACAAGGTTAGCATATATATACCTGCCCCTGGAACTTTCCACTACATGCATCCGATAAAGTGGGTATTCACCCACAAAAGCTCATGCTCATGCTCCAAAACATCTGTTAGTCTATAAGGTGCCACAGGACTCTTTGCTGCTTTTACAGATCCAAACTAACATGGCTACTCCTCTGATACTTTAATGAATTAGCTTATTTTGATCACAATATTGTAAACTTCAGGAGCTCAACTCCATATATTTTATACTGGTCACCTCAGAAAATAAAACTGGTTCTACTCCCTCTTTCTGCTTTGTCCTCTTTTCAGTCTTCACAGAAATGCACATTGTACAATTATGAAAAGTGAATACTGGCTGTTCAATTTACAAATGGTCACTGATTTTAAAGCCATTGCAGCATCCTAGTGGCCTGCATTTGTTACTACTCAGTGGTGCTGGAACTAGGGGCGCTGGGGATGCGGCAGCATCCCCTAGCCTGAAGTGGGTTCCCTCGTATACAGAGTTTACACTTTTGTTCAATGGCTTTCAGCACCCTCACTATAAAAAAATTTCCAACACGACTGTTACTGCTTGCCGTCCATTGAGTGGCCTTTCTGAATCAGTGATCTCACTCGAGTTCCATGCTGACAGGTATCCTCATCCCAGGCACCTCCATCACAAATGCCAGTAGTAGAACCCTCTTGTTGACAGTCTCAATAGAGAAGCCAAAGACAGCATTACTTCCTCACCCCCTATCATGGCAGTCTTTTCAGATTGTGGTGGGTGCATATTAGGGGGCTACACTGGA
The DNA here is from genome assembly GCF_016161935.1 of Mauremys reevesii. Taxonomy (NCBI): domain Eukaryota; kingdom Metazoa; phylum Chordata; order Testudines; family Geoemydidae; genus Mauremys; species Mauremys reevesii. The sequence goes on along the minus strand of NC_052627.1, from coordinate 97,718,120 downwards.
GAGGTTTGCACTGCTGCTTCCCATGTTGCACCCTGTTTTATAAAAGAATACAAGACTTCAGGCACAGAGTCATCATAGCAGCAATGCTGGGATTGAGGGAGTCAGGGCCACAGAGGCTGGTTTGGCCATGGCTCAACCTAAAGCAGAGGGGCTCAAACTGTGGGGCGCACACCCCTAGAGGGGTGCGGAGGAACATTCAGGGGGTTGCGGCTAGGGCCTGGGCCAGCCCCCATGAGAGGCAGGGCAGGAGCACCACACAGCTCCACTCCTGGCCCCAGCCCCAGCTACTGGCCCAGCTTTTAGTGCTACACTGGCCCCATGCCCTGGGCCCCAGCTACCTGCCCCACACCTAGGGTTCCAGCCCCGTGCCCAGGCTGCTGGGCCCGCACCCAGGATCCCAACTCCAGGCCCCGCCCCCAGCTGTGGCCCCAGCCTCACCCCCTATACCCCTGTCTGCGTTCCTCCTCCCGGAGTTGCAACCCCACTCCCAGCCCCAGCTCGGGGGGGTGGGGGGGCATGGATAGTGGTAAGGAACCACAGGATGAAAAGTTTGGGGACCATTAACCTAAAGCATCTCTATGGGCCTTTAGAGCAGCAAACAACTGGCAATGTGCAGGTCCACCCAGCCATTCCTCCTCCTGCCCATGACAAGCCCTCTCTGCCCACAGCCTGACCAAGAATACCTCTGTCCCCTAGTCTTTTGCACTGGGAGTGTGGGAATGTCAGAGCCATCTCTTACTGTGCAAGAATATATTCTGTGCCATGGTGAATTCCCTCCACACAGAGTTTCCAGGGCTGTCAATCTGCACATTTTCAGCTCTACATTCACGTTTTTAAAAATTGAGTCCAAAAAATATACATGAGATATTCTTAATAAAAGTGAATGGTTTCCTAACATTGTCTTTATTTATAAATGTTTCCTTAATAGAATATCAAAGAGTATAATCTTGTAACATAGCCCTCTAAAGGCTTACTAAAAGCTTTGGTTATGTGATTGTTGTGTGTCCCACAAGAGAAAGATAAATGTGTTTTCCAAGTTCATTTGACTGCCTCCATTCCCCTTCCAATTAGACCATCTTTAAATTTGCATGAGGTTTATTTTTGTTGAGAAATGGAACCAGATAAACATACAGCTGTTCGCATTCAAATTAAATCCCACAAATGCTTCCCTTATGAACAGCCCACTGTTTGAACTGTTTCCTTGGTAGTGAAAAGAAAAGAAAAATAGGATCTGAATTGTAAAATATTAATAATTAGCCTATTGTTAACAAAGGTAACAATAACACAGAACTTGTGGTGTCTGCCTCAGTTACAGTATGTTCAGAGTCTCCTACCCCCAGCATGTATTCTTTCTTCAGGGAAAACTTTCACTTCTGATATTATTGCAGCTAGAGCATCTGGCCAAGTCAGATTCCGAGCTGCCTCAGGCAGCTACCACACAACCACATATCATAAAGGGCTTTGTGTTTAACTGTCTCTCTTGACATATGCACTACGTAGAGTTCCACATGTAATGGGAGTAGGTTAAAATTTGTTATCCAGAAGCCAGATCTTCTGGCCAGTATTACCCATTCAGTTGGAACCCTCTGAATGGACTTCCTCCCTTCACAGGCAGAGGGGAGTGAGTCCCTGTCAACAGTGGCTCTGTTTTTGTCCCCCTACCCTCACAGAACTTTACATATACCCTCCATAGGATGAAGGATCCATAGCTGGGGATAAGGCAGGCAGGAAAAAGGCTGCCTTAACTCTTTGATGGTCCCTTCCACCCCACCCGAACAACAGAGGTCCTGGTGGCAGCAGCAGCTAGGAGAAGCCCTCCATGGATAGGGACCCATTGTTGGCAACTGGCAGAAAGCAAGGTGTTAGGTAGGGTTTTACAAACAGCCCCTATGTCAGATATATGCATAACACTTCAAAGTGGCATCTCAGGTTTCTACCAAGAGCCAGCAGACCCCTGGTTGTCATAACCATTGTGAAATGTACATATAGATAATATTTAAGTTTGGAATCTACACTAAAAATTATGTTCTTAATGTCTTAGAGTTAAGGCAGGTCACCAGTAGGTAACATACATCGGAAATGTTCCTGTTAGGTGTGTTACATCCTGCCTATCTTCCTGTCTGGTCATTTATGTATTGTATGCCTCACAATGTAGACCTATTTGCATATGTAACCAGGGGCTAAAGAAGAGATTGTGAAATCTACAAGATAGGAAATCTACAGGATGTGGGGGGAAGAGCGGGGCGGTGCCCTGATGAAGACTAACTACAAGGGAGACACGGTGAGTGAGGTAATATCTTTTATGGGACCAACTTCTATTGGTGACAGAGACAAGCTTTCAAGCCACACAAAGTTCTTCAAAAGCTTGTCTCTCTCACCAACAGAAGTTGGTCCAATAAAAGATATTATCTCACCCACCTGGTGTCTCTAATATCCTGGGACAAACATAGCTACAACTACACTGCATAAAGACAAGGGATCATTCTGGTACATCTTGGAGTATAAGGAAATACACTGAATCCTTCACCTAGGAGGCAAGCTGACAATGTGGCTGTCTCATGAAAAGAGGGCCACAGCCAAACCTGGCTGTAAAGAGCTTCAAGGATTTTGGGTGAGCAATATTTGGTTAGACATGAGAACTTTTTGTTAATTAACTCTTGCCTCTAAAACGTGCATTATGATTTTATTTTATATGTAACCATTTGTTTCCAATACTTCTACTTACTACTGTTTGAATCTCTATTTTTGGATACATAAACTCATACCTGATTTCACTATAAACCTGTGTTGTGTGTTAAGTGGAATGGGGATCTGAGGTGGAACTGGTAGAGCTGGTGTGCACTGTTTCTTCAGATGCAGCAAATCTGTGACGACTGAGAGGGTCCAATGGACATGAGGCTGGACACTGCAGAGAGAGACGCTCAGAGGGCTGAAAGGCTGGAGTGTGCCAGTAGCCAATCTGTAAAGTAATAGCAGGGCCTGCAAGGCCTGGGGGGAAGACTTGTGATGTCCATGGTCGGAGGAGCTAAGGAGCTGACCCATGGCAGGCACAGACAAGGCTTCCTCAAGCTAAGGGCAGGTGGTAGCAAGGTGCCTCACAACCCTGGGTATTTCCAGATGAGTCACAGCCTCACAGCACAGTTCCAGTGGAACTGTGCTGTCAGAGTGTCAGAGCTGAGGCCAGGGCCTCTGTATGGAGCATATGAGGGCAAACCGTCCTGATAGAAAGAGCCTAGGAAAACCCTGCAGAGTTTTCTGTCCCAAGGTTCACTCCTGCAGTGATCTGGGCTCTGGATTTTTCAGCTTTGAGAGTGTTTTAAGTACCCACGGGTTTCATGGTATGAAAGCGTACACCTTACAGATCTTCTTTATCAAAGGAACATAGTTGGGAATGACTGAAATTAAACTGCGTACCAAGCATGATACATGCCACTAGCGGTCATGGCATAACATATAAAACTATGACATATCCAGCACAAGAGAGCCCAGACACAAGGGATTTGAGATATCATACAATCTAACCAGTCTCTTATTATTACATCTTAAAGCACGTCTAACGCAATGCATTTCAGTGCTTCAAGCAGTATGCTACTATTCTGTAGAGTAGAGCCAGCTGATTAGATTGATTCATATCACTTGGCTAGAGTGACTAAGTTGACCAAACTCACCCCAGAAATGTGTGTCCTTGGAGGAAAATGTTTGTTTGTGATCCTGTCCTTTTACAATAACATGGAGGGATTAAGAGCCAGGCAATATGTTTCCAATAGACACATTCTTGGTACAGAAACTGTACTCAGAGAGTGAAATCTCAGTCTTTGAGTCTAGTAAAACATAGAAATTTCTTCTCATACATTTTTGGCACTTGACTCCATTCTTGAATGCAGGTGCTGCACTGATAATGCAACACCCACTGATAATGTAACTGGAGGGAACATAATCCAAAAGATGTGCATTCAGTGGGATGGTAAATTCTGGGAAGAGGTAATGTGAGGTGAAACAAACCAAGAATTGATGCTAGACAGAAACAAACTTGAGTGATATGGCAGAAAAAACCACCAGCACAATTTGGGGCTGTATACACTCATGAAGCAGTGTAGTAATGATGTCTTTGAAAAATATTAATGAAAGACACCAGAAAAAGGGCAGAACTGAGAGTGTTGGAGGTCAGGGTAACCTGAAGAGAATTATTAAAGAGGTGATGCAGGTCAGAAATGCTGGACTGAAATATCCACTCCTACAGTTTCAGCTATTACTTCTATGTTGAGCATTCACAGATCAACCTCTCCTATCCTCCTTACTTGGTATTTTCCCTAGGTTTGGAATGCACTTTCCGGACTAGTTGAACTAGTCACCTCCCCTTCCCATCCTGCCTTTCCTGTGTGTATCTTTTAGCATCTAAGCTTTCCAGGTATGGGGCCCATCTTCATTTTGTGACCTGCAAAGCACTGAACGTGTTGTCAGCAGGTAAATTATTAATGAATAAAAATAATCCAGTAGGTCAGGCTCGCTCCAACATATTGTCTTGAATGGATGACTGCCAGGATGATGACTCAACATGGCCAAAACGGAGTTTTTTGTTTTCCCTTCCACATCTTCTCCACTTCTGTCAGTCTCCATTGCTGCTTACAACTGTTCCTCAGCCCTGCAGCCTGAGAATTCATCTGAATGGTTGACAAGATATTAAAAATCTGATCCTTACTTTTGTACAATGGGTCATAACACTCAACAGCACCATAGTCAACTCTTTCCAAACTTCTTCTTTCTGGCATCACTGAAATCCACATTGCTTCCCTCCAGTCTCTTCAAGATGTAAGTATTAAAATAATCTGTTACCCTTTTGATCAGACTACATCAATCCCTTCTTCAAATCCCTCCACTGGCTTCTTCTGAAATATTGGTCAGGCTTAAACTTCTTGTCTTAAAGGCTCTCCACCTCAAACTATATCTTGGACTGTAACTGTGCTGGGACTCACCACCACAGCGTCTCCCGCTGGTGACTCCAGGAATTAGCTCAGTCCAGTGGAGCGCCCCCTCCTGGTGGTGTCCCGTTGGTCATCTCACCCTTGGTTGGCGTGTGGACCCGCGTTCCTCCCAACCTGCGGTGTCCTCTTCCAGCCATTGCCCTCCAGCAGTGCCCCTTAGTCCATCCTCACCCTCTTCTGGGGAGGGACGGGGGGGGGGAATCAGCAACAGTCTTTGCACTGGCCACAGGGGCCAACCAGAACCTCCAAAGTCTATCCCCTTGTCGTAAGGGCTGGTTGCAGTTTGTTTCAGACCCCTACTGCATGGCCAGGTGCAGTACAATGGGGAAGGGGGGGACCCAGGCCCATCCACTGCTCTGGATCCAGGGACCCTTTAGTGGCAGCCTCCCGGTCCTCCTTCTCTCCCCTTGTCCATCTGTCCCTGGGCCACTTCCTCTTTGGCCCATTTACACTGGCTAGGCCCTTCCCTCAGGGCCTGCAGCCTGGCAGGGAGCAGCTGGAGTTCCCTTCCACTCCCCCGAGCCTGCCCAGCACTGCGCTGTCCCTGGTGCTGGTCTCCTGCTCTGGAGACAGACCTTCCCCCATGAATGTCTGAGACAGACTGCCTGCTGCTGTTCTGGGCAGCCTTTAAATATGGCCCAGTTGAGCCCTGATTGGCTCTCAGTAAGCTCTTCCCTGATTGGCTGCCGGCCTGCACAGCCTCTCTGGCCTACTCTAGCCCCCTCTCACATGGAGGTGGGGCAGCTGCTCCACCACATGGACCATTTTTCTTATCATATCTACCCTCAAGCCCTTCTTAGCCACTGATACCACTCTAAATGCCTATTTGTTTGCTTCCCTCACCACTTTCTTCAGACCTTTTTCCATCCAGCCTACTTCGCATGGAAAAACCTTCTCATTTCAGGCATCAATTCCCCCACCTTCTCCTCATGCAAATTCCTCCTGAGACCTACTTTTTGGTGAGTCCCAAATATGATACTCCTTTTTCTACCTCAATAATTTAAGATGAGAGGGTCAAGAGAAAAGAGACATAACTCTGCCCCTTGCTAGTTATCCTGCTGCATCAGCTACACATTGTCCGCCATCCCCTCCAGCAGCCACACACCTCACCATAGCAACTCTAACTCAGGAACCAATCCATGCAACAAACCTCGATGCCAACTCTGTCCGCATATCTACACCAGCAACACCATCACAGGACCTAACCAGATCAGCTACAACATCACCAGTTCATTCACCTGCACGTCCACCAATGTTATATACGCTATCATGTGCCAGCAATGCCCCTCTGCTATGTACATCGGCCAAACTGGACAGTCCCTACGGAAAAGGATAAATGGACACAAGTCAGATATTAGGAATGGCAATATACAAAAACCTGAAGGAGAACACTTCAACCTTTCTGGCCACACAATAGCAGATCTTAAGGTAGCCATCCTACAGCAAAAAAACTTCAGGACCAGACTTCAAAGAGAAACTGCTGAGCTTCAGTTCATTTGCAAATTTGACACCATTAGCTCAGGATTAAACAAAGACTGTGAATGGCTAGCCAACTACAAAAGCAGTTTCTCCTCCCTTGGTTTTCTCATCTCAACTGCTAGAAGAGGGCCTCATCCTCCCTGACTGAACTAACCTCGTTATCTCCAGACTGATTCTGGCCTGCATATTTATACCTGCCTCTGGAAATTTCCATTACATGCATCTGACAAAGTGGGTATTCACCTATGAAAGCTTATGCTCCAATACATCTGTTAGTCTTTAAGGTGCCACAAGACTCCTTGTTGCTTTTTACAGATCCAGACACATGGCTACCCCTCTGATACTTGATACCTATCAGTGGATATCACTGCATACAAAGTCATATCTTTGCTACTTGTTTGACTTGTAAATGCACAGCCCACTTCCACAGCCAACACTGGAGCAAGCCTGGTATCTGCAATTCAGAACACATTCCTTTGCTGCAGTGAACTGAGAGTTTGCTGGCATTGCACCACTTAAGAGGAGCAAATCTAATTTGCTACTGAACTGACAGTTTCTGACCCCTCTTTTAAAATAGAGAGTGCTATTGTATTTCATAGCTACTGGACTTTAATTTTAAGAACAATACACTCTTTCCTGGCAGACTTCATTGTCAGCTCTCTGAGAATTGCATAATTAATACTAATTAGAAATTTCTATCCTGTTTAATCCCAGCAAGAATAATTACAGTGTCAATTAATTCTGTCCTCCTACTGGCTTCCTGAAACTGTATGCAAGTGACTGCCTCATGAGCACACTTGTATTCTTCCTTGGATAGACTGCACATTGTGAAGTCTAGTCCAGCAAGTGGGTTCAAAGGAAAGGTTTTTATGAAATTTTTATCATAGGCTGACTTCAGAAGATTTGCTTTGGCTAAATTTTTAGTTTAATCCCGATTGAATGTAAATGCTAATAGCTCAGCACCTCTAGCTTTTAGTACAAACTAGCAGCTGAGACCCATTTAATGTCTCAGCAGGAGATGTTCTCATGCATCACATAAAACTTTAGGGCTAAAAGAAACAGCGTAATAAAACTGGACTGCAATTCAATAGCACTACATATCACCGTTCCTCACAGAAATAGCTTCTGGATGTTTTAAATTCAGGGGAAACAATCATTTGAACTGTGTGTCAGAATAAATACAAACAAGTTTTCCATGCTCAGAAATCAGTATCATGTTGTAGATAATAATTTGGTATTATCTGTATGCATGGGAGATTTTAGATGTAAAGAAATGCACTTCTGTTTCTTAGCCACTGATTCTATTCTAAATACCTATTTGTTTGCATGCATGGAAGGTAAGAAGGTAAAGAGATGATTTTCTGAGAAGCTGTTTCTCTTGGGCCACTTTAAAATTGTTTTCCATTATTTAGGGGAGGTGGCAATTATGGATTAAATATGATCAATGTGATCTAGTTTTCAGTGGTATAACCAGGGCCGGCTCTAGCTTTTTTGCCGCCCCAAGCAAAAAAAAAAAACAACAAAAAAAACCTGTGCAGCGGGGGCAGGAAACCAACCTGCCACCCGGCTGGAGCAGCAAAGGAGGGGGTGGGGGCAGGAAACCAACCTGCCGCCTGGCTGGAGCAGCAAAGGAGGGGGGGGGAACCAACCTGCCAGCCGGCTAGAGCAGCAAAGGAGGGGGGGGGCGGGGAACCAACCTGCCAGCCGGCTGGAGCAGCAAAGGGGGGGTCGGGAAACCAACCTTCCGCCCAGCTGGAGCAGCAAAGGCAGGCGGGGCGGGAAACCAACCTACCTGCCAGCTGGGGCAGCAAAGGGGTGGGGGGCAGGAATTCCAGGAAACCTGCCAGCTGGTCAGAGCAACAAAGGTGGGAAGGGGCGTGAAACAAACCGCCCAGCCGGCCGGAGCGGCAAAGGGAAGAAAAAAAAAACCCCAAAAAATACGTGTGGGGCGGCAGGAGCGCGGGTGCAGGGGGACTCCCAGCCCTGCAGACCCCGGGCAGTGGAATGCACACCCCAGCTAGCGGTGGGGGGAAAGAGAGAAGGGGGCAGCCAGGGCTTCCTTAAGCGAGGCGCTCGCCATGCGGCCCCTCCTGCCACGTCGCCTGCTGGGAGGGCTCCGCGCCACTCCGGTGGGTGGTCAGGGAAGGTCGCGGTCTGCATGCCGAGCTTGCTGCAGACCTGGCACCACTCCCAGCAGCTCCCCTCCTCCGCGCCGCCGCCCCTTACAGAGCGGCAGGAGCAGCAAACCAAAAGAAAAAATCCTGCAGGGGCGGTGGAAGCAGCGAATAGCAAAAAAAAAAAAAGGGTTGGGCGGAATGCCGCCCCTTGGAATCTGCCACCCCAAGCACCAGCTTGCTTGGCTGGTGCCTGGAGCCGGCCCTGGGTATAACTCAGAAATGACTCCACTGAAATCAACAGAGTTACACCAGTGTAAAGTTGATACAAGATCGGAATCAGGCTATGTTTTCCATTCACATTCAGTTGCAGTACATTTAATTCTTTTTCATCTACTGTCCAGATACTGATTAGTCTCTTTCCATTACTGTCAGTGTAGTGTTTGGGGTGGAGATGGGCTGATGGGCCCTTCGGGAGGGGGTGGGGGGGAAAAGGTTAAAACTGGGGTTTTCAAAGAAGCCACTGAGAGAGAAATGCCGAGATCCCATTGTACAATGATGTCTCAAACCTACAGGGGCCTCTAGGTGTGTAAAGATAAACACTGATCACATGTCATCATTCGAGGATGCTGGGTGCTGACAGGTGTTATCAGACCACTTCATCATGCATGGTCCCTTAAAACATGTGCTAACTACTTATGCTAAACTATCTGTTCCATCCTGTATTTAGCCATGACACTCTGAGTACCTTTCCCAGACCTGCAGAGGAGCTCTGTGTAGCTCAAAAGCTTGTCTCTCTCATCAACAGAAGTTGGTCCAATAAGAGATATTACCTTTCCCACTTTATCTCTCATCATTTAAAGAATCAGTCAATTACCGACATCTGCAAGATAGTATGAATTTATTCCACTGATAAAAAGTTTTGGCTAAGGGGTCCGCTTTTGCTATTTTTGAGCAGAACTAATTTTAAAAACTTTAAATTTTTAGTCAAAATTTTCAAAGAAATCTAAAGAAGTTAGCTGCCAAAATTTGCAGGAGGAAAAAAATGTTATCAAGTCTACTGTTACCAGAGACTTGAAAGTTTGCACTAACTAAATATTTCAGCAGTCTGTTGTACTGTGAAAACACAATGTTCAAATATTAGCTTATTAACAAATATTAATCAATTCCATTTTGCATGTGGTTTTCCAGTACATCATATGTACGACAACATGGATTACATAATTATCAGTGTCTTATGATATCTCTCTGAGTGCCTGGAGCAGAATTGAAGGTGTGGTCAAAGTTGTTAAAAAGACTTCCTATTAAACAAAACCACCATGTGGTCTGAAAAAAAGAACTGAGTTACATGCAGAACCAATTAGATGAATTTTCTGCAATTTGTCTATGGTTATGTTGACATATTCCATTCTTTCATTGTCTGATAGGATCTCAGTAATTTGGCTCTGACAATGCCCAGAAGCCACTGCCCATCAGGATTTTGCATGCATGCTATCTTTCCTTCATATAGAGAGTCAGGTTTCTTGCTGTAATATTTGAACTAGCAAACTTGTTCTTCAATTTTTGCATGCCTGTCAGGCCTAAACAGCACATCTCTGTCCCTGCACTCGCATGTGTCCCAATGGATGGTCTTTTCTGATCTCAGACATTGTGGAATCACAGTCCTTTTACCTTCATAAATCAGATCATCCATAACTATTAGCTCCTTATTAAACATCCAGTCCTCTGTGACTTGTAGTAGATACTGTTTTTTCTTTATACAGCCAACAGTGATAGTTTCCAGCAATGTGGGTAACTGAGGACCTTACTAAATTGCAATTCTTATTTCTGTCGGTATTTTGTTTGATGAAGAGAACTGGGCATAACTAATGAACTTCTTCAAATGACACCTGCATATTGTTGTTCCCTGCTGAAAATGAGCTACATAAGGTACTTTTTTCTAATACGTGCTTAGCCACAATGTTATGTGCTTACATTATTCTTTATATTACAGTAGCACCTAGAGGCACCAACCAAGAGTGGTGTCCATTGTGCTAGGTGTTGTGATAGACCCTGCCCAAAAAGCTTACAATCACAATAGACAACTGAGGTAGTATTTCCGTTTTGCAGATTGGGAACTGAGGCTGTGTCTACACTAGCACTTTGGTCAGCAAAACTTTTGTCACTCAGGGGTGTGAAAAAAATAAAAACACACCTCTGACCAACATAGCGCTTTCGTTGGTGAAACTTGACGTGGACAGCATTGTGTCAGTGGGAGAGTGTCTCCAGCCAATAAAGCTACCATGGCTTGTTGGGGGGTGTTTAGTTATGCCAGCAGGAGAGCTCTCTCCCGCTGGCACAGAGCGGTTACACAGGAGACCTTACAGCGGAGCAGCTGCAGTGGTAGAGCTGTGCCACTGTAAGGTCTGTAGTGTAGACATAGCCTGAGGCACAGAGACATTAAAGACCTTGGCCAAAATCACACAGGCAATTTGTGCCAGCACTCACAAATGAACTCAGATTTCCTTAATTCTAGTTCATTGCCTTGACCACAACCTTCTTTGTAACTTTGCTGTCCTGCAACAAAGACTGTGATTGCAAAGCCATCGTTGCCTTCGAAAGCTGTGGTGATAGACCAGCTTAACTTTTCCTCCTGTACACACGTTGATGGGAGAACTCACAGCCAAAGTGTTGCAAACATCTCTTGGTCAATCTGTGCATAGTTTATTTCTGTGGTATCAGAAATATAAATAACTTGGATATATTCCCCTCTGGAAGTAACACAGCCCTACATCCACATCGACATAAATACAGAGGTGGCAATTCAGATCATATTATGCCAAGATGCCTCCAATGGCAATTAGTTGCTCCTTCTAGTGAGGGTACAATCATGCTGGAAATCCCACTAAAACAGTCTTTTTTCTGGAGATCTCTTTAGTGCCAAGACTATTTCGAGGTGTCATACATTTAGGAAGGTGAATCATTGCTCCTGATATCCTCTCTGGCTCAGCACATTGCTCTGCTGACCTCATCTCTGTGCTACTTTTTTCAAAGTTGACTTTGTATAAGAAAACTAACTTTCTTTTTAATTGAACTTTGGCAGTAAACCAGGATTTCAGATGAATTGGTACTTTTATCTAGATTCCATATGCCCTGTGATAATAGTAATAGAAGTGCCAGTGGGCTATATTTTCAAGCCATTAATTCTTCAATCATTTTGACCATGAAAGCTAGAAGCCCTCCAGATTTTTGGAATAACTGTTCCTCTGGAAATTCCATTGACCATAACTAAATTTACAGGGCCAGAATCTCAGCTGGTATAAATCAATGTGCCACCATTGAATTCAATGGAACTACATTAATTTACACCTGTTGAGAATCTGGACCATACACGCTAGCTTTACCTAGAGCCCCTTTATAAGAGAATCAACATATAACAGAGTATGCTAACAACTGGGGGAAAGCTAGAAAGATGATCCAAGTTGTGATAAATGAAGGGATGGGGGATAGCTTCCTTTCGTGGACACCCAGCCAGCCAGTTACCTATAAAGTCCTTCTTGGTAGCTGTTCTCTACTTGCTTTACCCGTAAATGGTTAAAAAGTCCCCCAGCTAAAGGGAAAAAAAGTGGGCACCTAACCAAAAGAGCCAATGGGAAGGCTAGAACTTTTTTAAATGGGGAAAGAAACTTTCCCTTTGTCTGTTGCTCTCTGGGAAAGAGGGGAACAGAGGGCAACAGGAATGCTGTGTAAGGCTTAAGCCAGGTATGATCACAAATCATCAGATCATGCCTAGAACTACTTATCTGAACTTCAAATGTTTACGTAGATCAGAATGTTTAGCTAGACGCGATCAATTTATTTCTTATTTTGGCTTGTGGATCTCCTCTGTGCTAACCCCAGATGCTTTTGGTGCTTGTAACCTTTAAGCTGCACCCCCAAGAAACCTGTTTTGGGTGCTTAATTTTTGTAATTGTTTCTTTTAAGATCTATCAAAAAGCCTAAGTTCCAGATGTATTTTTTCCTTTTTGTTTTTAATAAAGTTTACCTTTTTTAAGAACAGATTGGATTTTTGGTGTCCTACAAGGTTTGTGCATGTTGTTTGATTAGCTGATAGCCACAGCTAATTTCCTTTGTTTTATTTCTCAGCTCTTCCCTGGGTGGGGCATGGGGGTGAAAGGGCTTTAGGGTACCCACAGAGAGGAATTCCCAAGTGCCCCTTCCTTCAAAGGTGTTTTTTTGCATTCAGGTGGTGGCAGCATTTACCAAGCCAAAGTCAGAGAGAAGCTGTAATCTTGAGAGTTTAATACAAGCCTGGAGTGGCACGTATTAACTTTTAGAACCTTTGCAGGCCCCTACCTTCTGCACTCGGAGTGACAGAGTGGGGGCCTGCAAAGTTCATAATGAAATCATGTATGTGATCATTGAAAGGTGTAAGATTTTTCCCTAGGCGTTTTCTTCCATTTTCTCAGAAAAATTGCCTCATCCATACAAATGGGGGAATTTCCAGGCATGATAGTCATAAATATGTTCTTAATTCAATTCTGTAAGTATATTCTATATATATTACTCTCTCTCTTAGGCCGAATCCAGCTTCACTTGACATCCGTGGGAAAATTCTTTCTTGGATTTAACTCTATTGTCTTCAACATTCACACCATTGAATATTTTCACACACAGACACTTGAGTGAGAGCAGAGTCCACCTCTTTATGGTGACAGGAGGTAGGAGTCAAGTTTCATTGAAGTCAATGGGACTTAGAAGACTAATTCAGTTTTGAAAATGGAACTTAAGCACTTTGAGATTTTACCCTATCTGCTTGTTTGGTGATTTTTGTGAAGGTATAATATAGAGACTATTGAAATGTGAAGAGAAAAATGCATTATCAATATTTGAGATATTTGTATATGATAAAGTGTAAAGGTACAAGAAAAAGTTCAAGTATATCCTTTGAAAATACTACGTTATTGTTTTTGTAGTTCAAGAGAATTTCAACTATTCTACAGGGATATGAAATAACTAGGCTTGGTAGAATTATTTTTTTATATAATTTTATCAGAATATCAATGTTTATTTAAGATTTTCATATGTTCAAATTTTCACAGTTGCTGGAAATTATTGGAGGGCTCAGATAATTAGATACATTACTCATTGAGATTCAAGAAGCCAAAACTTTATAACTTAAAACAAAAATTGTCAATGTCACATGTCAAAATATACTGTTAATATCCTTAAATCAAACTCTAACATGTTCTCAAGCAGCATTTTTCTTACTTTGCCTATCTGTAAATTTTGATTATAGATGGAATTTATCATTTTTGTGTGTACAATGAAATTGACATTTACCAACACTTACCAATTAAAAAAACTAGAAAATAAGAAATAACCATCAACTAAATGCCTTTTTATGTGCTGACAGCAATGCACACCAGAATGAAATATGCATTAGTACTATGGGGGGGAGGGGAGCTTATAGGTGTGACCAGTGACAGAAAAATCAAGAAAAAAAGTGAAACACTTCAGGGGCAAAATAAAGTATTACTAATTTTTGAGAAGATCTTGCAGAACAAGAAAAGGAGATTTTACAGAAGAAAACTGGAAGCAGTCTTCTTGAATGCAGATCTCACAGACTCATGAGACAGCTCATGGTGTCCGACACCATCAGGTGGTCCAGAGACATTTATACGGAACACATCACCGGACACTGCCAATACCACACCGAGTAACCGAGACCACCAACCAGGGAAATAACTCACTTCCTTCCCTGATGGACCAAGGGATGCACCCCACCCATGTACTTATCCGCTACACCGATACTGACTTGGACTCCTTATTCATTCCATGGGTGGCGTACCCGAGCCCACTTATCCACTGGCACTTTAAAAACCCTTGTACCCCAATCTGGGTCTATGCCGGTTATGCGATATGTATGTATCTTTTCATCCTTGCAAACAATATCTGTAACCGCCCATAACCCAAGCCTGATCCCAGAGGTACAATACCTTCCCTCTTAACTCATGTATATTTCATTTCAAACATTCACTTTAATAAAATGTTTACTCTCCCTGAGCTACCTTTAAAGGAGCCTCTTCCAGTGCACAAGCAAGCCACTGTAGGCCTATAGCAGTTATGCCAGTCTTTGCATGGTCTCTCTGTTTGCTTCTCTATACACAATTCCTAAGATTGATAAAAGGGCACAGCAAGCTCTTGGGCTATGCACCAGGATGCCATGCCAGAGTCTGACTCAGACCACTGCCTCCACGCATAATTTATTGGTTAAACAGAAAACCAGCATAATACCACATTATAATAGTGCCTGTGTCCAACTTTGGCTAAAGCTCCCAGAGGCTTTTTCCTCAGCCCTTCTCAATCTTTGTCTCAACCCCAGGATTCCTGCAAGAACCTACCTGAACATTCCCTAATCACTGGGTTCTTTCCCCTGCTCCAGAGTGTACCACAGGAACCTACCTGCTTCTTGCAGCTCTTTAGCCCATCTGAGCGCTTGCTGGTCCATTATAAGGACCAGGTGTGCTTCACCTGACTCCTAACCCCACAGCCTCAGGTGGGAGGCAGCTGATTAGTCACAGGTGGGGCTGAGCCCATCTGTCTTTACAGAGGTCAGTCACCCTGTGACAGATACTATACAATCTTTAAAATAAATAAGAATTTCTATGACTGGAGAGTTTTATTTTAAAAAAACCACTCCAATAAAGAGCATTTTCCTTAACAAGATCCAGTTCTGGTTATGTGACACTTTGCTCCACCAAGAACAGACGTCGTCTCTGCCCACACTCCTTTTATTTCCATTTACCAGGAAATAACTGGGAATGTAACCCTTCCCTGTTCACATCAATTATTCTCTCCATTTGGAAGCTGCCAGAAAGGGTCTAACTTACCACCTGGCTTCCTTCTGCACTCCCTGGGCACGACCTGTGGCTTTTTCTTTCACTGGGGGAAAGGGGGCTCTGGTCTCCTTCACCATTCCTGCTGCACCTGGATGGCTTCCTTCTCATGTCATTGAATGGTGCCAACAAATATTTTCAGGGAATGAGCCACCAGGCAGGAATCCTGTCCCTTCCTGTCCTGACACTCCCCTGGTAGAGTTGAAGAAGGAAACTATCCCTCTCCAACTATAGTTAGCGCTGCAATAACCTCTCTGATAGGTAACACCCCTGTAACCCTGAGGGGTTGCAATGTATGAGCATACTAGATGGCGGAGCCTCTGATTCCATTTGCACTACTCCTGGGGTTATGAGTGCTGTAGTCACTCTAGGCCTTATGAAGTGTCATCTGCCCCTGAGATGAGTGCAGAACTTACAGCTGAAGGAGAGGACGGGTGACACAGGGGGCAATGGTACCAACTGGCAGAAAGGACAGGGGGTGCATAGGATTTTACAGGGAGCCCCCAAGTCAGATATATGCATAATAGTTCACAAAGGTATCATGTGAGGTCTCTACCGATAGCCAGTAGCCCCTTGGTCATCATAATCATTGTGCAATATATGTACAGATAATATTTAAGAAGTTATATATCTATAATAAAATATATGTTCTCCAGGTCTTGGAATTAAGGCAGGTCACCTGGAGGTGACATACCTCAGAAATGTTCCTTTCAGGCAGGAAATAACAGACACCTATCTCCCTGTATGGGTTTGTGTGTGCGTGCGTGTGTGTGTGTGTGTATTGTATGTCTCACAGTGTATGCCTGTTTGCATACTGAGACACAGGCAAAAGACGAAATTGTGAAATCTACAGGAGAAGAAATCCTCAGGAATAAGCAAACTGCATGGGGGTGTCCTGTTTATGAATAATGACAAAGGATTGTTCTGGGATATCTTGGAGTGCAAAGCAACACACTGAATCCTTCACCTGGAAGGCAGATGGACCGCATAGTTGCCTCATGAAAGGAGGATCGCAGCCAACCTGACTGTAAAGCGCTGCAAGGATTTTAGGTTAGTAATATTCTACAAGACATGAGTATCTTGTTAATTAAGTCTAGGGTCTAGAATGCATGTTATGATTTTATTTGACATGCAAACATTTGTTTCCAATACAGCTGCTTTCTTGAATCTCTGTGCTCCGTTAAATAAACTCATACTTGATTTCACTATAAACATATCTAAATGCTGGGTGTTAAGCAGAGCGTTGATCTCAGGTGGACCTGGCAAGCTGGGGTGTACTGTTTCTTTGGAAGCACTGAATCGGTCAGTGTCCAGTGGAGAAGAGGCTGGACATTCCAGGGAGATGCTCAGAGGCCTCAAGGGTTGGGGTGTGCCAATCGCTAGTCTGTAGCGTAACAGCAGGGCCTGCAAGGCTTAGAGGGGAGGGCTTGGGCTGCCCAGGGTGGGTGGAGTTGGGAAGCTGATGCACAGCAGGCACAGACAAGGCTTCCTCATATTGAAGGCAAGTGGTAGGGAAGTGCCTCACAACCCTGGGAACCACCAGGAAGCATCACAAAGGGCTTTGTGTGAAAGGAAGATAGTGGTTGTTGATAGGGAAGGAGGGTTTTCAGTTATCTGGGGAATTAAATTTTACAGATTTCCTTCCCTGAGCTTTACACAATGTAGTTGACCTCAAACCAAAGTCATTATGAATAGGTTGAAGGTTTTCTGTGAACACTGAGCACAGCTTTAGTAATTACTAGCTGAGAATCAATCCCACTGTGCTTTTCCTCACATCCAAACAACAAACCATTGGTGCATCTACCCTTCCTCCTTCAAGGCCACTACAATGCACAGGGTCAGCCATCAATATTCTACTCTTGGAGGGCTCCCACCATGCTTGTTTGCTCTGCTTTCCCAAAAGTGCATGGGAGCCATGTGACATGAACGTGAGGCTTCCCTTTTTGTCAAACTGCATTGTCATTCAGGCAGGTTGTTGCACTTTTCCAATTTGAAGACAAATGGGTTGTTCAAGGTAGAATTGCATTTTGAGGTTTTCAGATCTTGTTGGGATTTTCATAGCCAAAACTTTTTGGTCAGTATTTGTAACTTAAACGCTTTCAGTGGTTGGCATGTTTCAAATTCTTTCATTTTGAGTTTACAGAACATGCTTTTTCAGCATTGTGCATTTGTGTGATGTGGTTATCAAAGAAAGAATTGCTTCATTCACTGAAGGCTATCATTATCAATTTTTCCACACTGTCATACTGTGCTTTGATACTTAATATTGCTACAAGGCAACTGGAAACCATTACACATCATTATGTTGATAATGCAAGGGTCAATTATTAATGGATTTTAATTGGCTAGTAATCCAGCAATTCAAACTGAAATTGTGTTCGCTGTCTGTGTAATTGTTATTGGATATGATGAGACAAGATTTGTGAATATGTTGTAAGACTATCTAAGCAATTGAAATGAACCTTAGAAGTTGGAAATAGGAAAAAAAGCTACTGGGTCATCATCCAGTTCATCTCCCTGCCAATACAGGATTATTCCTGCATTACAAATGATGCTCAGATGCAAACAAGCAACACTATTGACCCAATACCTTCAAAGGAAAAGCATTCATACTGGTCTCCATTCAAAATGTCATGAGTATTAAAAACCATTTATTTTGCTTTTCCATAGAAGCATCAAAATGAGAACAAAGTGATGAGCGTGGATGGTCCTAGGTATAGGTCTTTCCCTAAATAGAGCCACTTCTTCAAAAAAAAGTTTTTTTCTTTCATTCAAGTTATTGTGAGGGAAATATTCTACATTACCCTCAAATCCTGCATATGCAATAAGAATAGCATTAATTTTTTTAGCATATCATTAGTCATTATTGTGATCTTCAATGAATTCCCTTTTAAGCCAGTTATGTCTTTCCTATCTGCACTATCACAACCGCAGCAAGGTGATAACCGCAAAAATATTTTCTGTAGCTATTCAGTCAGGTTTTTTAAATGTAGACTGTGCTTATACCTGAGATAGGGTGCCATGACCTAGGATACTGCCCAGATGCAGATCTGATTCAAAACAATTAGCGTGAACTCCAATGTATAAAGGTGCCTGAGTGTCTCTTTGACGCAGAGGAAACTACGGGCAGGGACAAAGGGGAGAAACCCTGGAGACAATAAGGATCAAGAAGCTTTGGTTGAGGTTTGTGTCTTGTTATTTGATTTAACCATAAAGGAAACCCTGAGAATAGGAATAAGTGTAGACCATATCAGTTGGGTAGGTTTGTAATCTAATAGCAATAAGATAGGAAGGTCACCTATATACTTCACCCATTTGGTGTTCCTGCTCCATAGATATTCTCGCATGTGTTTACTAACAACACTGTTCACAAAATCAGTGAATTTAAAGTGTGTATTAAAGAGCTATCATGAACAAATATCTCAGCACCTTCTTCCATGCGTCACCTGATTCTTGGAAACTTTTCCAAGACGTTGTCCAAAATCCATCCTCCAAACCATCACCCTCTTTCATACCAGTCCTATAGACCCATTTTTCCAGCACTGCCTTCAAAAAATGTGTGGCTCATACTCAGACATACACATTTAAACTACCAAGGAATATGTATGTCTAGAATGAGTAAGCTTCTCAGAGTAGAAACGTGTAGCATTTTGTATTTTCTGTGAGCCCACGTGCTGGTGCTAAAAAATTAAATAATAATAAAATGTTTGTGTGTCTACACTCACAAATGTTTATACACACACACACAACCCTAATTCTATGAGTTATAACCATCCAAGTGGGGGGAGAAACATGCCCATGCACATCGCAGTATGTGTCCAGTCAAAACAGCCAGCATTTCAAGCCTCTAACATCAAATACTTACCAGGATGTGCTTGTAGAAGACCTACAGATTAAAAATTATTCCAAAATTATTTGGCTAATAAAGTAAAATGAGTACATTCAATAAAATCATGATCTGCTCATGGACAAGTCACAAGGACAAGAGAGGTGAAACTGAAGGTAGTGATTCAGCAAGGTAGTTAAGCACATGCCTAACTTTAAGTGTATAATTAGTCCCATGGATATCAAAGCTCAAATAGGTTTAATTATTCACCCAATTTTAATGTCCTTTTTATCTTTTGCATCCTGTTGGGGTTTCTTCTCTTACAAGGACTCCTCCCAAATAAGAAATCATAATCACTCAACTTGGAAAATGAATTACAACAACATATTATGAATCAGTTTTCTTAATCCCTTCAATATCCACCATTACTTATGAATCATAATTATGGCCCCTGTCACCTCCTTCTCCCCAGATATGGGTGTGCAGGAGAATAATGTAATGTAAACCCTGTCCTTGTACTCATAAAAGTAGGTAGCAAAGCTCAACTGACGTGATCCTTTACTCCCAGGCTCATGGATTTGTTAAACAGATGAAAATCTGTACCTAGTTCTTTTTGTACCTAGTGCATTGGTGCCACAGTCCCTGATGGGGGCCTCTAAATGTTCCCATCATACAAATAAATAATAAACAGGAACAACAGGGGAAATAATCTCAACTAAGCAGAACAATGGTTATTATATTGCCCTTTATAACTTAGTAACTATGTACCTAGCTGCTGCAGTGATAGGTGCTCTAAATAAAATAAATCACATGTATTAAATTTAATAAATGTTTTGTCATGGTCTAGCATACAATTGCCTAGAAAGAAAAGACACAGTAGAGGTTAATTGCAGACATATTGCATGGAAGCACTCAGTAACAGCTTAAAACTAAGAGAAGTGTCATGCTAACATTATTGATGTTGCAGATTGCACAATAAGTACAAAGACAGACATTGTGTAACAGTGCTTCTGGCAACAGAGGCAGTAAAATCTATATCACATCCCCATAGTCTACTACCAGCATGAGAGAAAAATCAGCAGAAAATAAGAAACTGTCAGACAACTCCTGCCACAGTTCACATCACACAAATATAAATGTTGCTGAATCACTTGTGTAAGGAAGAGGATTAGCACTACAGCGTAAGATGAAACTGCTTTGATCAATATGTCACTCTTATCAGGCCTGATCCAAAGCTCACTGAAGTCTGTGACAGTCTTTCCTTTGACTTCAGTGAGCTTTGGATCAGGCCCATAATGTTTAAATATGGCTTGTGGCCACTAGACATTAGAAACTGACAAGAATTTCCATGTTTTCTGCTTGACAAAGATTTCCTGTAAAGCATTAAGGATAATGTTTCGGTTACATCAAGCATATGTTAGTTAAATGGGGACATGCAGGGCCAGATTCCCAGCTGGTGTAAGTCCAGGTAGCCCTGTTGTCTTCAGTGTGTGAGAGAAATTAGAAAAACGAAATCCACACAAGTTGAACTTTGACTTTACTGGGAACAGAAGTAGCCCCTTTGTCTGTTATTATGTATTAGTGACTGGAACATAACAATCTTCTGAGACAACAAGTCCCTCACAAATATTCTTTCTAATAAAACCATCATCAATGAATTTTTGTTCTCCTCAGGCTTTGTATTCACTGCTTGGTCTGTCTTTTCATGACATTCTCCCAGTTCAATAATAACATCACATTCCTAAGGCCTTAACCCTTTTCTCATCCAGCATTCTCACATCTATCTACAGAATCTGGCAAAATCAATACAGAGTATATGCCAGCCTGTCTCCTCCAATTATTATTTGTTCATAGGCATGATAATTAGGCCATGGCAGTGAATTTTATTTCTCGTTGTCCTGCTCCTGTTGCCTCCCAACTTCTCCCTCACCTCATGGTAATTCAAACACCCCAAAAGTTTGTTTTCCTTGCAGGTTTTTTTTCTTTTCTTTTCCCCCCATAGCCTGGCCTATGAGGCCTACAAGTCTTGATTCTCATTCGTGTTTTCTCATCAAAAATAGAAAGATTCTGGTTTGCGTTTGGGAACTATATCCTTTCAAAAATATTAATATCTCTACGTTCTTAGGAATCTTTCCTACTCCACTCCACTCCCATAGTACTCATTAATGTCAATGTGAAGTTGCACATATGGAGGAAGAATACTACATAATATTGCTCCACATACCCTGCAGTAAGCTAACAGTGATGTGTGTTCTAATTTTAACATCACTAATGCCAATGGCAAGCTAGACTGAAATAACTTGGTTTAGAAAAGTTGACTATAATGAGCTCATGTCTTGCAGAAAGGTATTTACTCATTGTTTTATATTTTATAAAGGAAAACAATGACAGCTTCAACATGATATCCAAGGGGACCTCCTGTTATCAAATAAGTGTTATAACATTGTAGCATCTGTTATGCTGGTAGACCAGATGCTAGCTCTTGCCAAGGCTGTAGGTGTCAGCTGAGCCCTGACAAATTCATAGCTAGAAAGCAGGTCAGCTCACTTCTATGTTTGTATTGTTCAAGATTGGTGTTAGAATTGTAAGAATGTGTTTAGTGCTTAGACTATAAAATGCTTGTAAATTGCTGCATGAATTAATCTCATTTGTAATGTCTGTATCCCATGCTATAAGGAAATATGTAAGTTTTGCTTTGTAAGTGTAAAAATCGCTGCTCTGAACTTGTGAACCCAAGCAGGAGGAGTGGTTCTTTCACCCATCAAGAAGAACTATGAAGACCAAATGGGCCATTTTGAAACATCATGATACAAAGACTGGGTTAACGGCCTTCTCATGCCCCTGAAGGTGCTCCATGCAAGAAAGCTTGTCCACGCAGCTTGAGTTCTGGAAGAAGGAACAAAAGATAGATTAAATGAAAATTTTTAATCTTTTGGCTGTTTGGACTGTCACAGAGCAGGAGCTAGGAAACAAAAGCAGAGATTTCTAGGGTCAACCTGCGTTAGCCCTAAAAGACATTCAGTGCTGACAGATTACTACATCTGACTCCTTTTGGAACCACAGACTAACTCATTTGTACGTTGCTTGCTTTAACCTGTAAATAACTCTCTCATTTATTTTTCCTTGTTAATAAATCCTTAGCTTGTTTACTATAGGATTAGCAACAAGCATTCTCTTTGGTGTGAGATCTGAGGAATGTGACAGGTCTCTTGGGACTGGGAGCAACCTGAATATTTTGTGATTTTTGGTATAAGTGACCATTTATCACTAAGTCTGTCTTGCCTGGGTGGCATGATAGACTGGAGTGCCCAAGGGGACTGTCTGTGACTCCATGGTAAGTGTTAAGAGAATGTGAAGTAAATAGGATAGAGACTAAATAATCTTGCTTCTGGCCTTGCTTTTAGTTTAAACAGTCTGAATAAGCAAGCAAGAGAAAGTAAGTGAAAGCACAGGGCTGCCCTTCCTCCTCCTTCCCCACTGCAGCTGGTAGCCTTGAAGATAAGGGGTTAATGGAGCAAGGAGTTGCTATAGTAACCAAGAAGCCAGAAGGGAGGGTGTAAGAAGGAGACGCAAGGTCTGCAAGAAAGTGACCATGGCCACAAGTAACCCTGCTCCTTACCCCCCCCCCCCCCCATCAGGTACAAAAAAGGTAGTCTTATTGACCCCAGACTCAAGACCCCCCAGAAGGGAACATGACCATATAGTGTAAGGGGTGGTACTGGGGGAGAGGAGAGTATAATTAAGTTTGCCAAGAAGAGGGGGACGAGAGAGGGAGCTCCGGCAACGTGCGGAGCTAGGGGTCAGGAGAAGAATGGGGTTCTATTGGTGTATAGAATAGTAAAAAAGGGAGGGGAAGAGGAAATAGCCCAACTGGTATGAAGGGATTCAGAAGACGCTTGCTTGTTTAGCCCCAATAAACCCATCAAATTGCCTGCAGACTGGACTCTAGACTGGTTTTTTCCAGTGAACGATGCCTGGGAACTGAGAGGGAGGAGGGAGCTGGACCTCTCTTAAAGTCTCCAATCTCATTGAGGTGTGTATTGCATTAGGCAGAATGATTCTCATTAAGGCACCACTTCATAAGTCAACTAGAGAGTCATCAAAGAATCAGATCAATTGTAATTGTATTACAAAGAAAATGTTGTGTTGTACTGTATATGGTGTTAAGAATATATTCAAATTGATTTATACAAAACAGGCCAAGGGGTGGAGAGGAAGACTAAGGGCTTGGCTACACTTGCAAGTTGCAGCGCTGGTAGAGGCTTTCCAGCGCTGCAATTACACCCCGTCCACACCTGCAGGGCACAACCAGCGCTGCAACTCCCTGGCTGCAGCGCTGGCTGTACACCTGGCCAGGTTGGGGTGTAGCGATTGCAGCGCTGGTGATCCAGCGCTGCTCATCAAGTGTGCACACACACCAGCGCTTTTATTGGCCTCCGGGGAATAAGGAGATATCCCAGAATGCTTTTAACTAAAATTACTCCCTTTGTTTTGTTATGCAGCCAGTCTTTGTTTTGTTGTGAACCTCCGGAGCTCCGTGAGCTGCTTATCAGCTCCTGTTTGCTGTGATCAATCTGTGAACAATCAAATGAGATCCTCCTCCCTGTTGTGAACAGCTCTGTGGAGCTCCTCCGTTGCCGCTGCTGCTATCTAAAAAACAAACATAGCTCCTGTTTGCTGTGATCATCTGTACCTGGCTGTAAACAATCAAATGAGAGGCAGGCAGGGAAACAGCGGGGAGTCGTGCAGGCTGTTTGCAATTAAGAGTTAAGACTAAGGGGTCAGAAAAATGTTCTGATTTTTCAAGTCAGGAAGCTAAACACACAGTGTTGGTTCCAAAAATCCCCTCTCTCTTTCCCCCCGCTCCCTGTCACACTAGACCCCACTCCACCCCCCTCTTTTGAAAAGCACGTTGTGGCCACTTGAATGCTGGGATAGCTGCCCATAATGCATCACTCCCAACAGCGCTGGAAATGCTGCAAATGTGGCCACACACCAGCGCTGGTAGCTGTGAGTGTGGCCACACACCAGCGCTGCTCCTACACAGCTGGATGACCAGCGCTGCAAACTACCAGCGCTGCAAACCGTAAGTGTAGCCAAGCCCTAAGTGAAAGGAATAAGCACACAAAAACACACACAAAGAAAATTTAGTTTGAGAGAAAGTAACAGCAAAATTATTCAAAGTTTATAATGGAAGCATGCTGCATGTTAGAACACCGAATCTGATTAATTTAAGCTTCCTAGTATGAAGTGTGTGGGGAGTGATCTTGACATGATACTCAAATTTAAGTAGAGAGAGAAACAGAGGAGGATTAGGGTTGATGAAGGCAAAGAAGTCCCAAGGACAGTAAGTTATGATAATATCAGACCTGACATAAAACATCTGCTCTTAGGATGAGATTAGTCAAAGGGCAAACCAGAACAGTAATGGAAAAGAGTTCATAACACTGAAACTCTGTGCATAAGCATTATATTTATGGTCTCAAAGCTCCTTCAAAAACCTAGTTCTTCTTCCCCCTGTGCTTCTTGTACATAGCCACAGAAACAACCAAACAAAAAACCCAACCAAAGCTAAGGCCACGTCTACATTACACAATTAAGTTGACATAAGGCAGCTTACATCAACCTAACTCTGGAGGTGTACACACTCCAACGCTCTTCCCGCTAATGTAACTCTCCTGCTAGGCCACCATAATAAAGCCACCTCAATGAGAGGCATAGCGCTTAGGGAGGTATAGTGACAAAATGTGAGTATAGACACTGCGCTACTTATGTCACCATAAGTGGTCTCCAGCAGATGTCCCATGATGTCCATCGTGACCACTCTGATCAGCAGTTTGAACTCTGCTGCCCTCCAGCCAGGTGTGCTTCTCCCCCTTTAAAGCCCCAGGGATTTTTGAAATTCTTCCTGTTTGCTCGGCATGGAGAGCTCACATAGCATCTTCCCTGCTGATCATGCTGGCTCCCCGCAGCAAACACACTCCTGCCTGGAGTACACTGGAGTTGTTGGATCTGCTGGGTCTGTGGGAAGAGGAGGCTGTGCAGTCACAGCTTTGCCCAGCTGCAGAAACCTTGATACCTACAGGCAGATTGCTCATGGCATGGAGGAGAAGGGGCACGATAGGGACACGCAGCAGTGCCATGCCAAAATCAAGGAGCTGAGGCAGGTGTACCAGAAGACAAAGGAGACCAATCGTTGGTCTGGTGCATCACCAAAGACATGCCACTTCTACAAGGAGCTGCATGCTATCCTCGGCAGTGACCCCACCTCCACCGCCAAGAGCCCTGTCGATACATAGGGGTGGAGGGGGACTGGAAACAGTGGCATGAACCCTAAGGATGATGTGATGGATGAGGAAGTGGTGTTGAAAGAGGATGGAGGATAGGCGACAGGGATAGTCCAGTGGTGTGGCAAGTCAGGACCTCTAGTTAATTCCGGAGGGGTCTAGCCAGTCCCAGCACTCTGGCTCTGGCACACGTGAGGCAGGAGGGTGGAGCTCCAGCAAATACTCATTGTGCTTTGATACTGCAAAGAAACATGAGGTAGAGCTCTGCTTTTTTAATCAGGGAAGAAGAGGGATTGAATTAAGCAACACATGCACAGTTTGTATCTGCTTCTCATTCCCCTGTGCATCTAAGCAGAGGGGGACAAGTTTGTTGATGCCTACCAGGATGTCCCAGGAATCCTCCACAGAGATCTCTAGGACACTTTCCTGGAGGTAGTTTGCCATCTTCTGATGAAGTTTCTTGGGAGGGCTGCCTTGTTTCTTCCCCTGCTGTAGAAAACTTTGCTGTGCTTATCAGCAATTACTTCTGTAGGCAACAAAGCAGCACATATAGGCGAGCAGCATACGGATCCAGTCTGCAGCTGCAAAGAAGCAGGAGCAGCACCGTTGCATCCTCTGTTACCCTCATGAGCAAGTTATCAGCTGCTATCACCCCCACCTCTAGAAAATGGCTCCAGTATTCAAAAGAGTGGCCCTAAATGCTTTTACTTATACCCCTCTGAAACCCCCGACACCCATAATACCATATTTTCCCTTTACCCCCACCCTAGGCCGAACTCACCATGACTGGGACTCCCGCTGTGCTGGGTGCCTGGCAAGGGAAAGTGAGAAAGTGGTGTTTCTAACTTGTTTGAATCAAAGGCTGTGAGTGCAGTCACAATAGTGCCTCTGTCTATTGTTTCTTTAGCTTCATCAGATGTGCTCTTGACTGTCTCTTCCTGCACACTGGCTGAGTGGCTCCATCTGATAAGGAGACAAACAGGAGGAGTAAGAAAGACATGTTCCATGAGGTGCTGAAATCTTCTGATGCTTTGGATTGTGAGCAAAGAGCCTGGAGAGAGGCTATCAATGAGGAACTGTGTGTGGATAGTCAGAAATGGGCAGGAGCAAACAGATGTGCTGAGGTCCCTGATTGAACTGCAGACAGAACACATCCATGCTCACCTCCCCCAGCAGCCTATATAGAACTGCCGTCCATGCCCTCCTTACATTCCCCTCGTCCTCCCCCCTACATTCCTTGCATGTTCCCGGGCCGTCTCAGTTCCCCATGCACTCCATCCTGAGGGACATGTATCACAATGACAGCTGGACATATATCCAACTGGGAGAGCCTCATTTGAAAATGTACTCTTCATTTTCATGTCCCTTGCAGAACACAGAAATGTTTGTATTGCTGTTGAATAAAAATGTACTTATAGAAAGATACGGAATCTTTATTTGTTTCCTACAGTTGGTAGTTGCTGCTGAAATTCATACACAGGGGCAATCAGTGCATTTACATTGTAAAGCTAACGCGCACACAGCAACCATTACAAGATTCATACTATGGTGCAAGAAAACAATGTCTGGCTAAATGCATTACAGAGACCCATTAGTGGGGCTCATTTTCAAAATGCTCCTTCAAAGCCTCCCTGATTCAAATAGTCCCCCCTTTCAGCCCCTCCAGCAGCCCTGATATCTGGCTGCTCACAAGCAATAGCCAGTCGATCCACCTCAAGTGCTCCACCCCTGCAGAAACTGCTCCCCCTTAGCTTCACAAATATTATTCAGCGCACAGCAGGTTGCTATGACCCCAGGAATATTTTCCTCATTGAGGTCTAACCTGCCAAAAAGACAGCTCCAGCAATCCTTTAATCGGCCAAAGGCATAAGCGACAGTCATTCTGCACATGCTAAGCCTGTTCTTAATGCACTCCTTCCCACAGGAGAAGGGGTAGAATAGGTTTCCAAGGATCACTATTGGCACTTCCACATCCCTGATTGGAATCTTCTGGTCTGGAAAGAAAGTCCCTGCCTGCAGCTTTCTGTACAGGCCAGTGTTCCTGAAGATGTGTGCATCATACACCTTCCCTGACCACCTTACATTGATGTTGGTGAAACGATCCCGGTGATCCAACAGCGCTTGGAGTACCATAGAAAAGCAGCCATTTCTATTGATGTACTCCATCGCAAGGTATTCTGGGGCCAAAATGGGGATGTGTGTGCCATCTATGGCCCCAGTGTAACCCATGTGCCTAGTAGGGAGATATCTCTTTAAGAGACCTATTGGGGGAAGGTAGGAGTGAGTTGTGTCTGGGTCACTGTTGCTCGGCAGATTAAGCACTCCACATCCAGAAGCTTCTGGAATTAGGTGTGGTAGTTTTGGGTCTGCTCCAATAGGTTTCCTGTTGCTGGGGTCACACTCCATGAGGGCAAGCAGTCAGGGCAGCTGCTTTGCAGGGCACCATGTGCCCTGTGTGAGTTGGTAGAAGCTGAGCCCAGGAGCAGAAAGCAGGCTATGTCCCTAACTCATAAGCATTTTGCAGCAGGTTAGGGATATTGTTAACCCTCTAACAGGAAAGCATGGGCAATGTTAATTATAGTCAAGGGAAATTGGGAGGGAAAAATAACTTCTATTTTAATTGTATGCTTTGAATGTTGTTTTGATTTTAGCCAAACTTTCTAGTTAAATTGTCTCAACTAGTTTGATTCACTAACCTTTCTTTAAATGTAGTAATGGGGAAAGAGTCATTTATATTTTGCTATTCTCAGTATTGTATTTTCTTGTAACAGGTTTTCTTTAAATCTATACACTTGTGACTTAACTGAGTGATTGGTTAATCAGTTAGCTGACTGGCTAGCTGTGATTTCAGCAGAGGAAAAGTCTGCATGGATTCCAACTGAAGATTCCTATAAGCAAGTGGAGGCAAGATGTTGTTTTAGACTCAGCAGACTGTATAGATTTGGTGATCAAAAATTCTAACTGAGACTTAGATGAACTAAACCTAAGCTTTTGGGACCTTTCAGTTTCTTCTCACTGTATTTCTGTGGGGACTGAATTGTTCAAATTTTAATTTGTTTTCTTTATTTATATTTATGTATAACTATGAAGATAATATCTGTGGATTATATAAAAACCATGTTATTCTGTAAAATTAGATTATTTCTTTATCATAAGATTTTATAAAGTTATTTAATTCAATTCAATTCATTTCTTTAGTTCCTTTTGGGACTTGTATGTGGGGAAGTTGACCATGTGCAATCCTTGCGGAAAATCCTTAGAGACTGAACTCTGGGTCTCCAGCTACTTTTCTATGGGAGTTGGGTTTTTTTAGGCACTGGAGAAGAGCAGTGACATGAACTCTAGCCTACACAAAGGTTACACCACCATGGTTGGGGAATCCCATTGACACTAAGCTATCCACTATTTCCCACACATTCTCCAGAGTCACAGTCCTTTGTAGCTGGCCCTGCCCACTTGCATCACTACAATCTCAACTCCAAGCTGATTCACAACTGACTGGTAGCAATCTGGAGGTCCCAGTTTCCACACACTGATCACCATTCGCTTCTCCACCATTACAGCAGCTCTCATTTTGCACTGGAGGGCAGGGGCAAGCACTGCACACAGTTCCAGGAGGGTGGCTTTGTGCATCCAAAAGTTCCGCAGCCACTGCTCGTCATCCCATACCTGCATAACAATGTTATCTCACCACTCAGTACTTATTTCCCATGCCCAGTACTGACGGTCCACTGTGTGCAGCTCCTCTGTGAATGCCAAAAGCAATCTTGAATTGTTTCTTTCCATGGCACACAGCAGGGCAGACACCATGGAATCATTATCAGATTCATAGCTCATGAAATACTGCAGGATCAGCCATATTGTGTTCATAACACTCATCATATACTGGAGAGCAGTGCAGCATCCATGTTTTCAGACAGGGATAGCAGATGTGCAAATTATAGGGGTTGTTGAAAAGTGGCATGAAATGTAGTTGGAAGCCCATGGAATGATGGGACAGAGAAAACTGCATCATAGGATGGTGAGCCCACCTCATGAGGCACTGCAAACCCTGCCCAGAACACCCAGCAACAGATGGTGGCAAGTTGAACAGTGGGATAGCTACCTACGGTGCACTGCTCTCTCTGTCGATCCAAGAGCACCGACTGTGGACGTGCTCCACCATCACAAGGAGCATTGTGTGGATGTGCAAAAGCAGTTTTGTTACATTGGTGGATGATCGTCAACATAACTTAAGTTGACTTAACTTTGTAATGTAGACATAGCCTAAGGAGTAAAAGCTAGGATTTTCAAATGAACCTGAGGCAATTAGGAGACAAAATGTCATGGAAATTGGGTGCTCACTCTCTTAAGCTACTTTGAAAATTCCAGGCAAAAATTTCCAAGGAGCAAACAAACAGAAGTGAACAGCCTGAATTCCTCCTTGGATTTCTGCTACAGTCCATGGCCCCTTCAGACCTTCAATGCAAGACTGTGCCTAGAAGGCACAATCTAACCATTTGTTGGCGTGCTTCCCTTTTTGTGTGTGGGTCTCCATTGTGATTCCTGCTTTGGATTCACTTTACTGTTTGTTTTTTGCTGATGTTTCCTCGGTGGTGTAGGTGCTCAGTTCATTTATGACAGGAACTTGTCCACAATTACAATGTCACAAAGACCATATTTTTAAAACACTGGGATATTTAGTCCTCATTTTCTGTTCTTCCAAGATGAAAAGATAAAGCTACTCTTCATTGTTGTTTTTCATTTAAATCCAATTTTTTGTTTACATTTTGAATTAAAATTCAATTAATCAGAGCACAGCACAAAAGAAACTGTCTTGGTTGCTATTAGTAACATTACCCCTCAAAAGCTTTGTTTGATTAAATGTAACCTCCTCGGATCTCTTGAGTGAAGAAATTGCTCTGTAAAACATACAAGAATAGCTTTTCTCACAGTATTTCTACTTTTATCTCAGCCTTTCACTGTATCAAGAAGAATCAACAAGCAAACAAAGAAAATGAAAACAAAAAAGTTACAAGAACATTTTCTGACTACTAAGGAGGCTTTTTGTTTTAGTTATGGGTTCAGTTTTTGAGACAGGAAACAGGAAAGTGCAAAGGCTGCTACTAAGTGGTTCCCTGTCACAGTTACTGGGCTAACTCCAATTCTGACCCCTCCTGGTCTCTTTGAATGCACCCCCCATCACATCTCAGGCCTCAAGCCATCACCTCTTTCCTGGCCTAGAATTACATTATTCTCCCACTCACCGAATGAGCCCCGGACTACAATCCCCTACAATTAATCATGATTATCTGACTTGCACGTCTGTCCCTTCCAGAAACAATGACACTGGTATCCAGTAACCAAACAGCCTTCTTAAATTAAAGTATTAATTATTTAGAATAAAGGTATTATAGAGAAAGCAGATCTTAAAACAATAAACCCAACTATTCATATGCTCACCTCTTTCTAAAATTTACCATTCCCTGGATCTAGGAAGGTCCAACTTCTTCCAACTCCTGCCACAGAGCCTCTCTGTGTGTGTCAGCCCATCCCCCTAGACAGTCCCCCAGTATGGATCCTCTCATCTCCTGAGAGGGCTCTTTAACTTTACCTGGGAAGCAGTAACTCTGAAAAGGACTTGGGGAGCCTGGTATATAATCAGCTGAACATAAGCTCCCAGTATGTCCAAAAGGGCCATGGATGTATAAAAAGGGAGATCTTGAGTAGGAGCAAAAAGGTTATATTACCTCTGTATTTGGCACTGGTGTGACCACTACTGAAATACTGTATCCAGTTTTAGTACCCACACTTCAAGAAGGATGTTGATAAAGTAGAGACGGTTCAGAGAAGAGCCACAAGAGTGATTAAAGGATTGGAAAATCTGCCTTCTAGACAGATTGAAGGAGCTTGATCTGTTTAGCTTAACAAAGAGAAGGTGAAGGAGTGACATGATCACAGTATGTAAGTGGTGAACATACAGTTGATAAGAGAGGGCTCTTTAATCTAGCACACAAATAGTTACCAGGATCCAATGGCTGGAAGTTGAAGCTAGACAAATTGAGAGTGGAAATAAGGCAGAAGTTTTTAACAGTGAGAGTAATTAACCACTCGAACAACTTACCAAAGAGTTGCTGTGGATTCTCTATCACTGGAGATCTTTATAGCATTTCTCTCAGTTATGTTCTACTTCAAACAGGATTTTTTTAACTCAGCATTTTGTTACCTATCCTCCATTTATCCAATACAGAGGCTGATTTAAGCGATAGGTTACATAGCACCATTATTAGTTCTGCAATTTCATCTGAGTTCCTTCAGAGCTCTTGGTTGAACACCATCTGGTCCTGGTACCTTATTACTGTTAAATTTATCGGTTAGTTCCAAAACCTCCTCTATTGACTTCCCACTTCAATCTGGGATAGTTCCTCAGTTTTGTCACCTAAAAAGAATGACTCAGATGTGTGAATCTCCCTCACGTCTTCAGATGAACAGACCCAGGTTTTTTTAAATCTCTCCTCAGGTAGAAATTGTTCCATATCTTTAATAATTTTTAGTACCCTTCTCTGAAGACCGATGCAAAGAATTCCATTAGCTTCTCCACAACCGTCTTGTCTTCCTTGAGTGCTCCCTTAACACTTGGATCATCCAGTGGCCCCGCTGACCCTTAGGCAGGCTTCCTGCTTCTGTTGCACTTAAAAAATATGATTAGTGTTTTTCTTTTGCTAGATGCTCTTCGATTTTTTATTTTTTGGCCTGCCTAAATATACTTTTACACTTGACTTGCCACAGTTTATGGTCCTTCCTCTGTTCCTTAGGAAGATCTGACTGCCAATTTTTAAAGGATGTCTTTTTGCCTCTAACCACCTGTTTTACTCTGTTTAGCCACAGTGGCATACTTTTGTTCCTCTTACTATTTTTTATTTTTTTTAATTTGGGCTATATTTATGATCTGAGTCTCTATTTCGGTGTTTTTAAAAAGTTTTCCTGCTGCCTGCAGACATTTCACTCTTGTGACTGCTCCTTTTCATTTCTGTTTAACTAGCTTCCTCATTTTTGTGTAGTTCCCCTTTTTGAAGTTTAATGCTATTGTGATGAGTTTCTTTGGTATTTTCCTCCCTACAAGGATGTTAAATTTAATTATATTATGGTTTCTATTACTGAGTGGTTCAGCTATATTCACCTCTTGGACCAGATCCTGCGCGCCACTTAGAACTAAAGCAAAAATTGCGTTTCCCTTTGTGGGTTGCAGGACTAGCTGCTCCAAGAAGCACTCATTTATGATGTCTAAAAATGTTATCACTGCAGTCCATCTGGAGGTCAAATGTTTCTGCTCATTATAGGGACAGTTGAAATTCTCCACTATTACCAGGTTTTCTGTTTTGGAAGCTGTGACACATGGCTAGAAAAGGTTAAACAGCTTGCAGGCTGAATGACCCAAAGCTCACCTTTAAGAAAGGTATGCGAATGATAATTAGGGCCATTCGTGCTAAATAGGCTAGAACTTTGAAATGCAAATCTATATTGTTAGAAGTAATACTAATTGTCTGTATCTTAGATGCTACCCAGAAACAGACAGTTCCTGTCTGTCGCTATAACTATTGATTCAGAGATCAAAAGGGAATACTAACATTTAGATGAATCTGGGCTAAAATAACGTCATTGTCTATATGTTTCTTTGAAGTTTGTAATGGACTGTCTAATGGATAAATTGTCCTATGTTAATTTGCCTAACTAATTACTGGTGGTATTTAGAAAGCAAAAGGTTATATCAAAAGCCTATTGTTTAACCAGGACTGTGTGGTCAAGTGGATGCTAGAACACTGTATAAAAAGACCCTGGGGTCCTGATCCTGTTCATCTCAGATCTGCTTAGGCTTCATCAGTGGAAGTTTGAGTCGCAAGACTGAGGTCCCAGTTATGCTGGTATGCCCCGAATATCAGATTTGGGCATTGGATTGTAACTATGAACTATTTCTAAAAGAATTCTTTGCAATTACAAAGCTCACCATCTCTGCTATGAATCTGCACCTAAATAAATTGAACTCATGTCTGTATGTATCATTTAACCATACTCTCTCTGTTTTTTAATAAAGTTTAGTTTAGGTAATAAGAATTGGCTGTAGCATGCATTTGGGTAAGATCTGGAATATGCAATAACCTGGGATGTCATGTGTCTGATCCTTTGGGATTGGTAGAACCTTTTCTTTTATATGATGAAATAAGATTTACAGAAATTTTCATCATATTTGATATGGGTACCTGGATGGAGGTCTGAGGCTGGATCACATTAAGGGAACTGTGTTGTTTGGACTTCTGAGTAACCAGTAAGGTAATAAAGAAACTGTTTTATGCTGGCTTGGTAAATCTAAGTATTGGAATATCCACCAATTTTATGGGGATTATCTGCCCCAATCTTTGCAGTTCACCCTAATTGAGAGACCATAGCTGGCTCACACTGGGACACCAGTCACAAAAGCCTCCCTGAGCATTTCACGATCACTGTCATCCTTAGGGTTGCCAACCCTTCAGGATTGTCCGGGAGTCTCCAGGAATTAAAGATTAATTTTTAATTAGAAATTATGCAATAAAATGAAACCTCCAGAAATACATCCAACCAAAATTGGCAACCCTAGTCACCATACTGGTCAAGTGGTTGGTAGTATATTCCTACTGCTATACTCCTGTTGTTCAAGCATGGAATTTCTATCCATTGATATTCTATGGCACTGATTCATTTCAGATTTTTACTATGTTTTACTCTATGCTTTGTTTCACATATAGTGCCATCCCAACACCAGTACAATCTCTGTCATTCCTATATATTTTGACCATGGTATTACATTGATTATCATAATTCTACCAAATTTCTGTGATACCTATTATATCAATATCCTCGCTTAATACCAGGCACTCAAGTTCATCCATCTTAGTACTTAGACTTCTTGTGTTTGTATATAAGCACTTATAAAATTTGTCAGTATTTAATTGTCTGCCTTCTTGTGATGTAATTGAATTGGACTCTTTTTTCATTTGACTGTTTTTCTTTAGTTCCGACCTGTACTTTATCAACATCTATCCTCTCCTCTTTACTAGGTTATCGGGGAGGATTTATTAAAGGGGATACTCTAAAGGATGTCTCTGTCAAAACCATGTGCTTCTCTGCTTCCCCTAGCTCATAGTTTAAAAATTCCTCTGTGGATACTCTGATTCTGTTTTTGGTTTAGGTGGAGCCCATCCTTCCTGCATAGGTTTTCCTTTCCCAAAAGGTTCCCTAGTTCCTAATAAACCGAAATCCTCCTCCGAACACCATCGTCTCATCTATGCATTGGGAACCTGCAGTTCTGCCCATCTAATTGGCCCTACATGTGGAATTGGAAGCATTTCAGAGAAAGCTACCATGGAGGTTGTGGACTTTAATCTCTTACTTAGGCAGATTAAATGTAGCCTCCAACCTTAAATGGACCTCTCTCCAACTTTTCCCTAGGTCAGTTGGTACCTACTTGTACCATGACCACTGGCTCCTCCCCAGCACTGCAGATAAGTCTATCTAGATGTCTCAAGTGGTCTATGCAAAGAGGCAATCCTGGTAATTACAGGCCAGAAAGCCTAATTTAAGTACCAGACAAATTGGTTGAAACATTAGGTAAAGAATACAATTTCAGACACACAGATGAACAAGACATGTTGGGGAAGTGTCAACACAGCTTTTGTAAAAAGGAAATCATGCCTCACCAATCTATTAGAATTCTTTGAGGAGGTCAAACAAGCATGTGTACAAGGGTAATCCAGCTGATATATGCATCCGACGAAGTGGGTATTCACCCACGAAAGCTCATGCTCCAAAATGTCTGTTAGTCTATAAGGTGCCACAGGACTCTTTGCTGCTTTTCCAGCTGATATAGTGTACTTGAACTTTTAGAAAACCTTTGACAAGGTCCCTCAACAAAGGCTCATAAGCAACTTAAGCAGTCATGGTATAAGAGGGAAGGTCCACTCATGACTCAGTAACTGATTAAAAGATAGGAAACAAAAGGTAGGAAAACATAATCCCAACTATACATACAAAATGATGGAGTCTAAATTGGATGTTACCACTTAAGAAAGATCTTGGAGTTATTGTGAATAGTTCTCTGAAAACAGCATGTTAGGAACCATTACTAAGGCTAAGATTTTGTTACGATTATTTTTAGTAAAAGTCACAGACAGGTCACGGGCAACAAAGAAAAATTTATGGGCCATAACTTTTACTAAAAATAACCTTACAAGCTGTGGTAGAGGTGCACAGCCTCAGCTGCAGCCCCCACCGCGGAGCAGGGGTGCTCGCCCTGGCAGCGCCTCAAGTCACAGGGCAGGGGCCTTGGTGGTGGCCCCCGGTGCAAGCCACCAGACAGGGGTACATGGCCCCAGCGGTGGCCCCTGGTGCAAGCCACGGGGCAGGGACGCAGAGCCCTGCGGGGCCGGGCAGGGGCCCCTGGCTCAAGCAGCGGGGAGAGGTACAGGGCCCCAGCGGTGGCCCCCGGTGCAAGTCGCCGGACAGGGGTACATGGCCCCAGTGGTTGCCCCTGGTGCAAGCCGCGGAGCAGGGATGCAGAGCCCCGCGGGGCCAGGCAGGGGCACATGACTCCGGTGATGGCTCCTGGATCAAGCAGCGGGGAGAGGTACAGGGCCCCGGTGGTGGCCCCCAGTGCAAGCCACCAGACAGGGGTACATGGCCCCAACGGTGGCCCCTGGTGCAAGCCACAGGGCAGGGACACAGAGCCCTGTGGGGCCGGGCAGGGGCGCATGGTTCCAGTGGTGGCCCCTGGCTCAAGCAGCGGGGAGAGGAACAGGGCCCCGGCAGAGGCCCCCGGCACAAGCTGTGAGGCAGAAGTGCACAGCCCCGACAGTGGCCCCTACAATGGGGCTATGTGGGGACCATAGCCCCGGCTCCAGCCCCAGCCATGGCTCTGGTCATGGCTTCAGCTGCTGACAGCTGAAGCTGAAAATGTCATGGGGGTTTGGTAAAGGCATGGAATCTGTGACTGCCGTGACCTCCATGGCTAAATTGAAGCCTTAACATTACGAAACAGATAGATAAGAAGACAGAAAATATCATAATGCCACTATATAAATCTATTTCAAGTATCGGGGGTAGCCATATTAGTCTGTATCCACAAAAAACAAGAAGAAGTCCGGTGGCACCTTAAAAACTAACAGATTTATTTAGGCATAAGCTTTCAAGGGTAAAAAGCCTCACTTCTTCAAATCCATGGTACGCTCATACCATGAATACTGCATGCTGTCCCCGTTGCCCAAGTTCAAAAAAAGACATTAGAAATGGAAAAGGCACAGAGAAGGGCAACAAAATGATTAAAGATATGGAACAGCTTCCACCTGAGGAGAGAATAAAAAGACTACATCTGTTGAGTTGAGAAAAGATATGGGGTGATATGATAGAGGTCTATAAAATCATGAATGGTGTGGAGAAAGTGTATAAGAAAGTGTTATTTACTCCTTCATGTAACACAAGAAGCAGGAGTTTCCCAATGAAATTAATAAGCAGCATGTTTAAAAACAAACATAAGGAAATACTTTACACAATACACAACCAATCTGTGGAATTTGTTGCTGGGGATGTTGTGAAGGCCTAAAGTATTACTTGGTTTAAAAAAAGAATTAGGTAAGTTCATGGAGGATAGGTGGTCCATCAATGGGTATTAGCCAAGATAGGCAGGGGAACAACCCATGCTCTGGCTGTTCCTAAACCGCTGACTGCTAGAAGCTGGGATTGGATTACAGGGGATGGATCATTTAATAAATTGCTCTGTTTTGTTCATTTCCTCTGAAGCATCTGGCACCGGTCACTGTCAAAAGTGAGGATACCGGGCTATAAGGACCATTGGTCTTATCCAGTATCGGCATTCTTATGTTTTTAGAATTAGGCTGTTGGAAATTAAGCTCTGAATCCAACATTCACAAATAGACGGTTTTCATTAGTCACAAAAATGGTTACAGCAATGGCAATACTAATCTGACACTACAGAGAAATAGACATTTGTTATTAATTAAAAATTTTTTACTATGACAGTTAATCATAGTAATAGCTGGATGCATATTTTCCCTGCATTTCCCTTTATTGTTATGATGAACAGAAAACTGCATTCCTCAAACATGGGAGCATCAATCTTGTAATTTCTGGCGCATTAGCAAAGAGATTACATGGATTAAGTATTCAAATATTTAATGACTTTACTGTAGCTGACTCATCCACTTCAGAAGACTTAGGTAAAGCTCTAATTCATTTCTCATTTTGAAGTGAAAATTTTTGCTTATGAAGTAATCACTCTGTAAGAAGAAATATAGTCTCAAACTGCAAAACTGATTGGATTTGTATTTGGAATACCGGAGAGTTTGGGAGTGTTCAGGTGAAGAGCTTTTATTTAGTCCGTTATTCAACTGGAGGCTACCAACTAAATTCAGTTGTGGATTTGGGTTTAGATTTTGAAACATTGTGCTCTCTCTCCACACCAAAAATACTTTCAAGGCTGCTTGCATTTGATGGGGGCTTGTCTCTACTTGTGATGAGTTTTTGTGGCTACGCCATTTTAGCCAGCAATACAGAC
Organism: Mauremys reevesii; assembly: GCF_016161935.1. Taxonomy (NCBI): domain Eukaryota; kingdom Metazoa; phylum Chordata; order Testudines; family Geoemydidae; genus Mauremys; species Mauremys reevesii. The sequence continues at coordinate 97,679,974 of NC_052627.1, read as the reverse complement.
AACATAGTTTAGGTGCATTATTTCACAATAGCAAATACTATGGACAAGCACCAAGGGTTCGTGCTATGTACTATTAACATAACTGACCAGATCCAAGCTGGTCTAAATTAGTGTAGCACTGAGGTGGGCAAACTACGGTCCGGGGGCCACATCCAGCCCGCAGGACCCTCCTGTCCGGCCCCTGAGCTCCTGGCCTGGGAGGCTCGTCCCCGGCCCCTCCCCCTCTGTTCCCCTTCCCCCGCAGCCTCAGCTTGCCCCGTCGCCAGCACAATGCTCTGGGCAGTGGAGCGGCAAGCTCCTGAGGCACCGCAGCTGCAGAGCCCGGCCTGACCCGGTATTCTGTGCTGCACGGTGCATGGCTGGGTCCAGCCGGGCAGCGCGGCTGTAGCGCTGCCAGCCACCAGTGCTCCAAATAGCACGGTAAGGGGGCAGGGAGTGGGGGACAGGAGGTAGGGAAGGTTGGATAGAGGGCAGGGGAGTTCGGGGTGATGGTCAGGGGGTGAGAGTGTGGATAGGGGTCGGGGCGTCAGAGGGTGAGGAACGGAGGGTTGAACGGGGGCAGAGGTCTGGGGGGGCAGTCAGAAAGGAGGGGGGGTTGGATGGTCCAGAAGTCCGGGGGGGATGTCAGGGGGCCAGAAGGGAGGGGTGGATAGGGGGTGGGCGCCGGGCCATGGCCCCCTCCCCTAACCGGCCCTCCATACAATTTCCAAAACCCAATGCGGCCATCAGGCCAAAAAGTTTGCCCACCCCTGGTGTAGCAGCTCCACTGAAGTACATCTCTACCCCACTATAACATGACCCGATATAACATGGGTTCACGTATAGCACGGTACCAGCGGAGCTCCAGCGGCGCTTTCAAGGGTCCGGGGCTCCGGCTGCTGCGGGGAGCCCACGGCCCTTTAAATCACCGCTGAAGCCCTGCCGCTGCTACCCCAGGTCTGCAGCAGCGGGGCTCGGGCGGTGCTTTAAAGGGTCTGGGGCTCTGACTGTTGCGGGGAGCCCCGGGACCTTTAAATCACCGCTGGAGCCCTGCCACTGCTACCCCAGGGCTGTGGCAGCAGGGCTCCACCGGCGATTTAAAGGGCCCGGGCTCCCCGCAGCAGCTGGAGCCCAGAGCTCTTTAAATCACTGCCTGAGCCATGCCGCACCACCCCGATATAACAGGGTTTCAGCTATAACGCGGTAGGGATTTTTGGCTCCCCACGACTGCGTTATAGCGGGGTAGAGGTGTAAATGTAACTATGGCAGTTTGCAAAAGCTGAGGATCTGGCACAATGAATCCAGTCCTGCCTGATGTAACTTCTATTGACGAGTCCAGTAGAAATCATACCCATGTATACGGAAGTAGGCTTGAGAGTTGAACCTTTAATATAAATAAAACACATAACTCTCTCTCATATATGTTTTTCTTTGTTTCTGTGTGCGCGCACGCTCATGCCTGTATATATAGATCTTCAGTGAAGTTGGAAGCTTGAGCACAGTGGTCTAATATTAGAACTACCATTAAAAATACCCTGTCCATTCTGCATACTTTACTATAACACACAAACCCTCAATGGAATTTTGAGAAGCAATAATCTGATGAGTCTAGCCAGTAACCTATATGGAAGGAGAAATCACTTACACCTGGGCTGTGAGAACCAAAAGCAATTAATTGACCTAGCTAAAAATAAAGAGAAATTATGGGAAAAGTTTACATATGTTTCTAGAGAAACCTTAGGGTCTTGGAGAATATAGAAAAGGGTTTCTATTTTACCTCTCTTGTTTAGTGCTCTTTGGAATACCAGAATACAGCTATGTCCCTAACAATGGAAGTCCCTGGAACTGGGATGATGAGGGAGTGCCTTTTTCTTTCCATTTCCAATAATGTTTTAATGCCATGTGCACTACCACTTAAGTTAGCTGAGGTATCCAATGAGTATTTAATACAAAAATGGAGGAAATTAGCTGCTGGTGTGGATGGAAGTTGTCTGGCAGTTAATGTCCTCCCCCTTCTTTTTTTGTATCTGGCTCTAAAATCCTCCTCTCTCTCTCCTCACCTTTTATGAATTTTTCATTTCTTCCACCTGCCAGCTGCATGCACAACTTGAAGAATCACTATCACTGATGGACATCAGAAGGTACTGCAATTCAGTGGTGCTGGTGCTGTATGAATCTAACTTGAAAGTGCTTCAGGTGACAAGTATAAAATATTATTACAGTATATTTTACTTAGGCTTGGCAAACTGGTCTATTGACCAGTCAAATAATGTCAGTTTTCATGACAGCTAAGTGCAAGTTCTGTTCACCTGAATATGTGACACATGTAGATACAGTTGTTGAATTCCTGTGACTTGTCCAGCTACTGTTAAAGATAGATTATTGCAGTCAAACAGCAAGGAAGGAAAAACTGGTCTGCATCAAAACTTGTTTTCTTCTGATCATTCCCTTCTACTTAGTCTTTGGCAATGGCATCATGAAGCTTGTAGCTTTTTGATGAAGATAGTGACATGAGTGACAATGAAAGTGAAACTAATTCTATTTCTTCGTCTTCTAATAAATATTTTGCTACTTCATTTGCATCAGCAGTGAAAACTCCTACTCCTGGAAAGTCTTCAGATGTTCATCAAATTGGTATTAAGGTGTTTTTGGATGAGGTGTTCCATGACCAGAAAAATTACTGATGAGAAGATGATACAGTATTCATCAGATGGACAGAAAGAAGGTGATACTAACGATTCTGAGGACAACACACAGCCCAATATATTGCTGATCATTTAAAAATATAAATCAATGAATTGGGTCCACAGAAAGTTATTTCAGTTGTGACCAACAACATGTCTAATATGAAAGCTTAGTTGATAAATGAGTATCCAACCTTCTGTGTCATGGATGTACTGCCAGTATTATGTAGTTTTTCACTGGTGATGTTGAAAATCTGACAACTTTCTCATCACATGTGAAGAGCATCTCATCAAAAGTGAAGAGCATTGTCATGTTTTTCAAAAACAACCAAGTACGAGCAGTCATTTAGTGCAGCAGTCCACTTCATTCACACTGAGTAAGCCTTATCTCAAGTCATATCTCAAAGATCTTCAATATACAAGAAGGCTCATTGATCAGCTGCTGTTGAAACGGCAGTGGCCGGATGTTGCCCCCACATATTCCTCACTGACATTCTCATCCAAAAGTCATTGTCATCAAGAAACTCAAAATTCATTCTATTGCTTGAACCTATAGCTAGCTCATTCAGAATATGGAAAATGATAGCTCTATACAGTCTGATGCCAAGAATGAGTTTCTGAATGTTAAACATTTGTGAGAATACTGAACACAATCCATTTATAAAAGAGAGAAAAACGTAATAGACAAAATAATTTCACGGAAAAATCAAGTGATAATTCTGCCTACCTTTTTTGATCCACACTTTCAGGACCAAAAGCTTTCTGATGATGAATTTAATTTAGCCTGTGACCTCATAATGACTGTTTCAAAGTTTAAAGGCTATACAAACAAATAAACAATTCTGTTGGATTTAGCAAATTATAAAGGAAGAAGCTGTCCATTCAGTCATAAAACAATGTGGAGTGCAATCCCAGCAGTTGAATCAAAACAGCTTATTCCTTCATTAAGGTAGAGGAGGGTTGTGTCTTCCTTGCATTATAGTTACAATGGTAGATTCTTAACACTCGAGCGTGCTACTGCATGTGTGGTACAAAATTGGTTGCTTTGGGGAATCATCCACTCAAGAACCAGAAACAGTCTCAAGACCTCCACTGCTGGGAAGCTGGTGACCACTATCACAATTTATGATAAGAGAAGAAAGTGACAGATAAGCAGTTGACTCAATATTCATCAGGAGGAGAGGAAAAAGGTGATACCAATGAATCCGATGATGACAAAAATATAGATGAAGCAGCTGAAGTTGATAAAGAAAACGATAATGAAAAACAAGATGCTTGCTGAAGAGTTGGCCTGCTGCCTTCTTAGCATAATGTCACACCTGGGATGTGAGCAATCTGACCTAGCGGTCAGAGCAGGAGTCAGGACGGGTCAGACATCAGGAGGTCAGAGTTCCAGACTGGCTAGAAGGCAAGCCAAATGTCAAGTGTCAGGCAGCATCAGGTTACCAGGAGACAAACTGGAGAGCAGAACCCAAATCAGTAACCAGAGTCATGCCAGAGGAACAGAAAACTCAAGGCACACAATCCGGAGTAAGGTGGATCCCAGTTGCATGGGCAACTTCCTGTTGCTGTGCTGGGCTTATATAGAAGCTATGAACCAGTCAGGACTCCCACCATCTTGCCAAATCAGATTCCTGGACCGCAGTCCTCTATCAGGGTTCAGCTTGTATCTTTGTAACTGTTAGCAGGGCACTAGATGGAAGGTTGCAAACTACGAGCTTACAAGAGCCCTGTGGACCAGGGTTTAAGACCTGCAGTCCCTGACACATCAATGCATTTAAAGATAACTTTTCTTTTATAGTTGCTAGTGTTTGTTTTATTTCTGTTTCATTTCTCATTTCTTTTGTAACTGTTCAGTCTTGAATAAAGCTCACATTCAAATGGTAATCTAACATTTTCAAAAAAGGTAAAATAATTATTATTCTTCCATTTTTGTAGAACATCATTTCATTGTTTTGTATTTTTCTACATTAGAATAACTCAATTAAGTAACTTGGTTTTTGTAATTAGGAAAAAGTATCTAAGACTAAGCCTATTGGAGACTATAAAATCTTAGGCTATGTCTACACTAGAGACCTTACAGCCACACAGCCACTGTAAGGTCTCCATGTAGTACTCTATGCTGACAGGAGCGAGCTCTCCTGTTGACATAATTAAAGCATCCCCAACGAGCGGCAGTAGCTATGTCATGGGAGAAGCTCTCCCGCCGCCATAGCACTGTGCACACTACCACTTATGCCTGCAAAATTTATATTGCTCAGGGGGGTGTTTTTTCACACCTGTGAGTGACATAAGTTTTGCCAACATAAGTGGTAGTGGAAACATAGCCTCACTCTTTTTTGTTGCGGTTGTTACTATCCTAATAAATTAGTGCTTTTAAATATTTGACTATTTCCCAGTCAAATGCCTAATCCTAATTCTACTTAACTGAGATTTGAACATTTGGGATGACTGCTGTACTGGGCAAAGTTTCATAGGAAACTGGTTTAGTCTAATGATAGTGGATGTTAATGACTCCTGCTTAACTCTCACAATATTAGAAAAAAAATCACTTTTTTGCAGTGAATTTTGCTAGTACTTAATTAAGTGGCTTTTAACTAGATGTTAAATAGGTATTACATTCTAAACCCTAGTATTTTTAAGAGAGAATTGCCAAACAAAGATTATGGGACATATTGTCCTGAGTACTCAACAGCAATGGTGTCTGGGTTTAGGAAGCCTTCATCAATCCACAACTTGGCAACAGAGAAAATTACTATATAAAACCAAACACGCATGCACAGCTGTAGCTTGTTGTGTAATAAAGAGTCACAGAAAGATATGCTTTCTTCCAACACTGAACAAGGAACTTTATTCAAATAAGGAAAATAGTATTAATCCTAAAGCTACTCAACCTCTTTTTCAGCTTCATTGTACAGCTTCTGCATTGAACCTTCCCCAGCACCCTTCTCGCCTGGTTTCCTTCTCCAGTTTTAAAGTACACATATCTTCATAGCTGGGCTAAAAACACAGACCTCTACTAATGAGGTAAAAGGGGAACTCCTTTAGCTAAAAGTATATCAGGTCCCTTACTTCTCTAACGGCCAGATATTAGAGGACAAAATCACATTCACTTGTACACACAAAGCCAGTACAATACATACAGTACTAGCCCATGTCTAACAAAACTCATACCAATGTCCTGAGGCAATTGGAGTTCAAATACAACAGTCAGCACCAGTCTGTGAGGTTTTGTATGCAGATAAAGATCAGCAAAACTGAACTGAGTGAGGTTCAGTATCAGAGGGGTAGCCGTGTTAGTCTGGTTCTGTAGAAGCAGCAAAGAATCCTGTGGCACCTTATAGACTAACAGATGTTTTGCAGCATGAGCTTTCGTGGGTGAATACCCACTTCTTGGCAGGCAACACACACACCAGTCATCACAGGCCAGTTATATTGGCCCATACTCTCAGCCCAACAGAAGTGATTCTCAGATTGAGCTAGAGTTCTTAGTGAAGGTTTTTACTATTGTACGCTTGAACATCAGAAGACATTTCACCCTAGAAACAGATCATTTGCCTATTCTGGGTCTCAGTCATAAGGCCATTGACACTGAGGCTGCAGAAGGGGATTATTCAATTGCAGCAGCATGACTTTGATTTGGTACATGTCAAAGAAAGATGTCATTTACTTGCTGTTACTCTTTCAAGAAATTTAGCTGGGTTGGCACTGTCATTTAAGAAACAGCACACACCATATGTTTTTTACTGAAAGATATGCCGATCGACTTTGGCACCAGCGGTCTGCCCTCTCGTAATATAAGAGCATATGAATGGCTATACTGGGTCAGAACAATGGTCCACCTAACCCAGTATCCTGTCTTCCCACAGTGGCTGTTAATAGATGCTTCAGAGGGAGTGAACAGAACAGGGCAATTTATAGAGGTTCCTCCCCTGTCATCCAGTCCCAGCTTCTGGCAATCAGAGGTTTAGGCATTATGTGAAGAAGTATTTCCTTATGTTTGTTTTAAACCTCCTGCCTATTAATTTCATCGGGGTTGTGTGAAGGGGTAAATAAGATTTCCTTATTCACTTTCTCCACAGCATTCTTGATTTTATAGACATGTGTCATATACCCCTTTAGTCGTCTATTTTCTAAACTGAACAGTCCCAGACTTTTTAATCTCTCCTCAGATGGAAACTTTTCCAACCCTCCCCTGCTAACATTTTTGTTACCCTTCTCTGTACTTTTTCCAATTCTAATATACCTTTTTTGAGCTGGAGCGACCAAAACTGCACACAGGATTCAAGGTACCATGGATTTGTATAGGGGAATTATGACATTTTCTGTCTTCCTATCTATCCTTTTCCTAATGGTTCCTAATATTATGTTAGCTTTCTTGACTGCAGCTGTACATTGAGCAGATGTTTTCAGAGAACTACTCACAGTGACTCCAAGATCTTTCCTGAGTGTGAACAGCTAATTTAGACCCCATCATTTTGTATGTATAGTTGGGATTACGTTTTCCAGTTAGCATTACTTTGCATTTATCAACTTTGAATTTCATCTGCCATTTTGTTCCTCATTTTTGTGAGATCCCTTTGTAACTCTTCACAGTCTGCTTTGGACTAACTATCTTTAGTAATTTTGTATTGTGTGAAAACTTTGCCACCTCACCATTTATCCATTTTTCCAAGTCATTTATTAATATGTTGAATAACACTGGTCCCTGTACAGATTCTTGTGGGACCCAGTTATTTACCTTTCTTCAGTATGAAAACTGATAATTTATTTCTACCTTTGGTTTCCTATCTTTTAACCAATTACTCAACCATGAGAAGACCTTCCGTCTTATTCCATGACTCCTTACTTTTCTTAAGAGTATTTGGTGAGGGACCCTGTCACAGGCTTTCCGAAAGTCTGCATACACTATATCAACTGGATCACCCTTGTCCACATTTTGTTGATCCTTCAAAGAATTCTAGTAGATTGGTGAGGCATGATTTCCCTTTACAAAAGCCATGCAGACACTTCCTCAACATATCCTGTTCATCTGTGTGTCTGATAATTGTGTTCTTTAACTAATGTTTCAACCAGATTGTCAGGTACAGAAAGTAGGCTTACCAGACTATAGTTGTCAGGATCACCTCTGGAACCTTTTTTAAAAATCAGTGTCGCATTAAGTTATCTGTCAGCCATCTGATACAAAGGCTGATTTAAGCAATTGGTTACCTATCAAAATTAGTAGTGCTGCAATTTCAGCTGAGTGCCTTCAAAGCTTTTGGGTGAATACCATCTGATCGTGGTGAGTTATTACTGTTTAATTTATCCATTGTTTCTAAACCTCCTCTATTCACACCTCAGTATGGGACAGTTCCTTAGAGCTGTCACCTAAAAAGAACAGCTCGGGTATGGAAATGTCCCTCACATCCTCTGCAGAGAAGACTGATGCAAAGAATTCATTTAGCTTCTCCCCAACAGCCTTGTCTTCATTGAGCACTCCTTTAGCACCTTGATCTTCCAATAGCCACACACATTGCTTGGCAGAGTTCCTGCTTCTAATGGGCTTTAAAAAATTATGCTGTTAGTTTTTGTGTCTTTTGCTAGTTGCTCTTCAAATTCTTTTTTGGCCTGCCTAATTCTACCTTTACACCTGACTTGCCAAAGTTTATTGTCCTTTTTATTATCCTTATGAGATTTTGATTTCCAATTGTTAAAGGATGCCTTTGTCGCTAACCACCTCCTTTACTCTGCTGTTTAACCATAGTGGCATTTTTTTTGTTGGTTCTGTTGCTGTTGGTTTTTTTTTTAATCAGGTGTATACATATATTTTGAGCCTCTATCATGGGTGGCAGGTGAACCCCTGCTCTGGAGATGCTAACCTGCTGGCCCTGCCCCTTCGTCTGGAAGCCCCACCCCCCACATCAGAGACCCGAAACCACCACCCCTTACCAGAAGGAGCACTAAGGGGCCCCCCACAACCGGATGAGCCCTGGCCCACCCACCCCAGCCACACCAGGCTGCCGGCCCAGCCCCACTGCTATGCCAAGCCCTCCCATGCCCACACCCTGAGCACAGGCTAAGCCGCCGGCCCCCTACGCCCTGAAACCCCCTGGCCGAGCCACCTCCCCTCAAGCACCAGGCCACTGGTCCAAGCTGAGTGCCAGGATGAGCCACCAGCCTCCATGCCCCCCAGCTGAGCCAGGCTACAGCCCCCCAAACACTGGGCTGGCCCCAGGACTGGGCCAAGGCCTCCCTCTCCAAGCGCATGCCTGAGCCACCAGCCCCCCTTGCCTCTGCCCCTGAAGACCCCTCATCTGAGCTGCCACAGCCTCCTGGCCACCAGCCCCTCCCCCCACACCAAACCACCTGCACTGGGACAGCCCCAATGCCTGGCTGAGCTGCCACACTCCCCCACCAAATGCCCCTGCCTGCCGCCAGCCACTCGCTGGCTTGCCACGTCCCTCCTCACTCCCCATCCCAAGAAGAGGAGGAGGCATGTGGCGAGCTAGCAGCGGGGACTTCTGGGGGGGATGGTAGAGTGGAGGGCAGGCAACAGCAGGCAGTGGGGGCCTCGGAGTCGGGGAAGGAGCAGGGCCACTGCAGCCCCCCAGGTGTCCAGTGGCAGATCGGCTGCAGCAGTGCCAGGGAAGACTTAGCCTTCCCTGGTCTAATATACCCGCCACCTATGGCCTCTATTATGGTGTTTTTTAAAAGGTTCAATTCAGCTTTCAGGCATTTCACTTTTTTGACTGTTGCCTTTAATTTCTGTTTAACTTCCTCATTTTTGTGTCACTCCCCTTTTTGAAGTTAAATGTAGTGGGATTCTTTGGCATTTTTCCCCTATAAGGATATTAAATTTAATTACATTATGGTCACTATTACCAAGCGGTTTAGCTATAATCACCTCCCATTATATGCTACTAGTTTGTTCCGTCCTACTCTCATGCAAGCTGTACAGCTGACCCATCTCCCCTGAATCTGACAATAGTACAGGGAACTGTGACAGTCTTTTAGCTTCAGCAATTTGAGAAGACAAGGGGAACAGCATGACATATTCGGGGCTTTTGTATTGTATTGGACCAGATCCTGCATGCCACTTAGGACTAAATCAAAAATTGCTTCTCCCCTTGTGAGTTCCAGGACTGGCTGCTCCAAGAAACAGTCATTAATCAAAAATTAATCTTCAAGATGCTGAACTGCGAAAGGTGACGTATTCTATAAGTGGGTTGGACGGACCCAGTGCTTAAGAAAACTGTGTCTACATTCTACAAAATTTGTTCTGAGCTCACAGTGAAGACATGTGCTACTCGACATCTCTTATGCAGATGAACCCACCCAGATGATCATTCTAACCACTTTATTCGCTCTGTTTGGCCTATCAGAGAGCCTTGTTTCAGACAATGGGGCACCTTTTGTATCAAGAGAGTTTAAAGGCTTTCTGACAAGTATTGGTACAGTACATTATAAATCTGCTCTATACCATCCCCAAGGAAATGGGATAATGGAGTCACTGCATGGGAATCTGAAGAAAGTTATAGTTTGCTGACCTAACTGGTTCATGGTTATTACATGTTTTGACTGAGAACCTAGCTGCATGTCTTGCTTCACTTTTTTTGTGTGTTTTTGGATTGCTATTCTGGGCTACATCGGGATGTAACAGGCAAACGGGATACTTTACTAAGGCTTGGTCTACACTAGAAACTTATGTTCGTATAACTGTGTCACTCAGGGGTGTTCAAAATCCACACCCCTGAGCAATGTAGTTATACCAACCTAACCCCCAATGTAGACAATGCTGCAGGGCTGGATTACCCAATAGGCAGACTAAGCACGTGCTTAGGGCACCAACAAAGCAGGGGGCACCAAAAAAAATGAGATTTTTTTGCTGGCCGCAGTGCTGTTGATTGTTGTCCGGTGGCAGTAAGATTTTTCTCAACAGTCCAGTTACTTTATACTTTTTCTCAGCTGAAAAGAATAAAAACCCTCAGAGAACAACAATGTGTCAGGACAGACTTGATTCACTTTCCCTATTGTGTATGGAAGCGGACATGCTCGTCGAGTCAGCTTTGATGAACTTATCCAGAATTTTTCAATCAGAAAATCTAGAAAGAAGCTATTTTAATTTCAGCATCCATGTAAGTTTTGTGTCATTTTGAAAAATAAAATTTTATTTTACGGTATAGTATTGTTTTTATTTTGAATTACATATGGGGGGCACCATAATCTTTTCAGTGCTTAGGGCCTTTAAAGGTCTTAATGCAGCTCTGCGAATGCTGTCAACAGGAGGGCTTTTCCCCTCAACATAGCTACTGCCTTTTAGGGAGGTGGGGTGCCTATGCCGATGGGAGAATCTCTCCCGTCAGTGTAGGTAGCTTCTTCACTGAAATGCTACAGCAGCTCAGCTACACCAGCTGCAGTGTTCTAAGTTTAGACCTGCCCTAAATGTATTTCCCTAAGTAGTCAAACAATCCAAAAGGTTTAATAGAAAAGATAAGCCACAAACTCTCCCAAAAGAGCTAGAAAGCAGCCCTTGGAGAGACAACCCTCACAGACTCCTAGTTTCTTTGCTCTCTGGCTAACTCTAAGTCTGAATAAACCAAAAGTATCCTAAACATATCTACTACACTCTGGTGAGGGAAGAGGTTTAAATACAATCTTGTCAAAGTGTCTCTGCTCTACCTTGTTTATTTCACAGGGTGGGTGAGTTTGATTTAATATGAAAAAATCACTTCAGCTTTAAGTAAGTGAAAGCACATTGAACCAAATTTCTTCAAATTTGATTTATTTTGTTGATCTAATTGAGATTTAGAAATCAAGTGAAGTTTGAAGAATGCATGTACTTATTGTAATTTAATATCTGTAACATTGCATTTTATAGTTGATTTACAAAGGATATATAGATACCATACTGTAAATATATAGGGCAGAGTGAAGGTTTAACTTTCAACCTTAATTCTAGATATTTTGAATTTTGAGTGGTGATTTTAGGGAGTTTTGCATAGAATAATGGAACATTTCTATTAATGGATGCTGGTCATGTTACACTTATAAAGTCAGATCAGCAGTGTTCTATTTATAGCTATAAGTTTACCAAAAAACATTATGTTGTATCCTTCAAATGAAAAGAGTTGTGGAGTATATTAAAATAAATTTTAGTATTCTAAAAGTAGATTCAGCTGTGGCCTGTTTATGATACTGTCAACCAAGGGTGCATTTAAGATGTCATTGAAACTGACAGCTATGTTATAATGCATATTCTTATAACCTCCTTTGGTCAGGCATATATGACAGCTTACCTAGCAATTCTGTTGCTCTTTATAAGTTAGATATAACACATTCAGCTGTGAGTGATAGCCAACCATCCAAAAATCCATCATTTTAACAAAGCTGACAGTTCTGAGCATCATGGGGTAGGAGGAGAGTTCAAATTTTGTACGTTTTCATTTAAATGCAGGTGATGACAATCTTCTTGTGGGCTGCCTTGTTATGTGCTAAGGCACAACAAATGTCATCAAATTGGCATCCCAGCATCACTGACTGAAGCCCTGGGTTGAACAGGAATGGAAAGAGTTGCCCTTCAAGAAAAATTATTCCTTCCAGAGCTTCTTTGACAGAACTACAGCTTTATATGATAACACACATGACCCTATCAGGGCTGCTGAATAGCAGTGTGGAGCCATCAGCCATCCCACAGATCTGGGGTCTAATCCACACAGCGTTACCAAATGAACAAGTGGATTTCCAATCAGGCCACAGCTGCACCAACCATTATTATAAGAAATGTGTAAATCTCATTCAGAAATTCAGAAATCTCATTCAGGAATGACCTGGGGAGCTGATGCAAAAACTCTCTGGACATCTTCATTGGCTCTTGTCTTCTCTACTGCAGAATACTACTCATCTGTCTGGACACACAGCTCCCACACATCACTTGTCAACTCTGAACTTAACACTGGCATGTGGGCACAGTAAAATCAATGCCACAACCCTGGCTTCCCACACTGGTGCACATCTTCTCACCCCAAATTCATTGCAACCTGATAATCCTTCAGAATTCATTATATCAGAGGAACAAGGATGTTCCATTATATGAAGACCTAAACAACATATTAAGATTTCTACCGAAATCCAGAAACCTTTTTGGCTTTCACTGCAAGAGCTCAAAGACTTGGGGTTGTCCCTAAAGATCAATGGCAAGCAAGATGGAAGGATGCCAACATCCCAAACAAACGTCTCATCAATGACCCAATCAAAGAACCCAGTGGTTTTTCATTCCCAGGGAAAATATGGTCCACTCTGAACTGCATCCACACATCATATGGAAGATGTACCTGCTTCCTCCATAAACGGGGACTGAGACCCAATCCTATTTGTTACTGCAGAAACACACTTCAAACTATGGAATGACTAATCAACTAATGTCCCAAAGAAGTATAACCTGGTGATATGCTCTGCATCACCTCAGGCAATCAACTGGATTGCCAATTTAGACTTGAACAAGTAACATTGCTGATTTTAAGCCATACAAAAGAAAAAGAAAGGTGAATATGTGCAATATAAGTTTTCTGTTCTGATGCTAACTTTAACATTTGTTAAATAGATAGCCACTTATTTTTGTTTAGAACATTTCCTTTTCTTTTCATAGGACAATAGGTTATTTTGCAACTGTAATATAATATAATATAATGATTAGAGTATTCAGAAGATTCCAATTACTGGGGATCATGGTCAAAATGCTGCTTCAAAGCCTCCCTAATTCAAATAGCCTTCTCAACCCTCCCCCATTGAGCCCCTCTAATAGCACTGGTGTCTGACTGCTAAAAATCAGCAGCCAGGCAATCCACCTCAGTGCTCCGCTGGGGAACTTTCCCCCCTTGGCTTCACAAATGTTATGCAAAGCACAGCCGGCTGCTATGACCATGGGAATATTTTCCTCATTGCAGTCTAACCTGCCAAAAAAGGCAGCACCAGCAACCCTTTAATCTGTGAAACACGCATTCTACAGTCATTCTGCAGCTTCTGAGCCTGTTGTTGAAGCACTCCTTGCTGCTGGCAAGGCTTCCGATGTATGGCTTCATGGTCCACGGGAGTAAGAGGTAGGCTGGGTCTCCCAGAATCACTATGGGCATTTCCACATCACCTATTGGAATCTTCTGGTCTGGAAAGAAAGTCCCTGCATTCAGCTTTCTATACAGGCCAGAGATCCTGAAGATGCATGCATCATACACCTTCCCTGACCACTCCACATTAATGGCAGTGAAACAACTCTGGGGATCCATCAGTGCCTGCAATACCATAGAGAAGTAGCCCTTTCTGTTGATGTACTCTGACTCAAGATGGTTTGGGACCAAAATAGGGATGTGCATGCCATCTATCGCCCCGCCAGTTAGGAAATCCCATTGCCACAAAGCCATCCGCTATTGCTCAGAGTCACAGTCCTTCGTAGCAGGAGGTGATTCATGGCCTGCATGGTTGCATCACCACAACCTCCACTGTCAACTTCCCAACTCCAAACTGATTCCCAATTCACCAGTAGCAGTCTGGAGTTGCCAGCTTCCACACGGCAATTGCCACTTGCTTTTCCAGCATTTGGGCAGCTCTCATTTTGGTGTCCTTGTGCTGCAGGGTAGGGGGGCAAGCTCTGCACACAGTTCAAGAAAGGTGGCTTTGTGCATTCAAAAGTACAGCAGCCACTGCTCATCATCCCAGACCTGCATCGCAATCCGATCCCACCATTAGGTGCTTGTTTCCCAAGCCCAGTAGTGACAGTACACCCATGTGCCTGCTCCATGAATGTCAACATCAATCTTGCATCTGAAGAAGTGGGTATTCACCCACGAAAGCTCATGCTGCAGAACGTCTGTTAGTCTATAAGGTGCCACAGGATTCTTTGTTGCTTTTACAGATCCAGACTAACACGGCTACCCCTCTGATACTTAACATCAATCTTGAATTGTTTCTTTCCATGGCACACAGCAGGGCAGGCAGCATGGATTCCTGTTCAGATTCACAGCTCATGAAATATTGCAGGATTAGCTGTGTTGTGTTTATAACACTTATCACAAGACTCAGGATCCATGCTTTCAGGCAGAGATGCCAGGCACAAAGTTTACAGGGGCAGTTGAAAAATGGCACAAAATGCAGTCTGAAGCCCTTGGAATTATGGGACAGAGAAAACTGCATCATGGGGCAGTGATGCCATCCCCATGATGCACAGTGATCCATTCCCAGAATTCCTAGCAGGAGAAGGTAGCAATTTGAACAATGGTGCAAGATGCACTGCTCTCTGTGTCAGTGCTAGAGCACCAACTGTGGATGCGCTCTGCTGACACGAGGAGAATTGCGTGGACATGCAAAAGTAATGTAATTACAACAGTTTATGATCATCGACATAACTTAAGTGGACTTAACTCTGTAGTGTACACATGGCTTGAACGTGCTGAAATCTTCAACCTGACATGGATAAAAAGATCCAATGATGCATCAGCTGGTCTCCTAAATCACACTGGACTGTCTGTGACTTACCTTTACTTGGCCTGTATTTGAGACCTGATCAAAAACCCATTGAAGTCACCAGGAGTCTTTTTGTTAACTTCAGTGGTCTGTCGATTAGGCCTGTAGTTGATAAAGGGGTCACACACAAAACAGAAGTCTGTTAAATTATCCTGAAAGAAATTATTACTTATAGGAGTATACGCAAACTTTGGTTTTCCCCCTTGACTTCATTGCTATGAAATAGGTGTGATATAGAAAACCATTCTGACTATTGTCATGTACATGAGCATATTGTGTCTCAGTTTGTTTCTCAAATTCTCAGAGAGTTCTAGAAGGAACAAACACTAGAATTCTTAAAGAGAAAGAGTGTCCTTTTAATTTGTTCTGCAATTTTAAAGCCTAGCCCTAAAAATGTTTATTTACACCAGAATTCTCATGGAAGCCAATGGGACTATCAGCATGAGTCAGCGTTTGCAGAGCTAGAACATTTCATTGCTAGAATGTATGAATGAGGGGGAAGGGGAAAGAGTGAGACATAACGACTGACTTATGCAAATAGTCCTGTTGACTTCAGTGGGACTATTCTTATGAGTAAGACTTGGTAGGTTTGAGATCATTAACCATGATAAGCTAATCACTGTCAATAAGAGAGCTCAGAAATTCATTTATAAAAATGTTTTAAAACATGACTTTCAGTTTCTAATAGTTTTAATGCCTCAAACTTTTGTGATTCCGTTACACAATCCTGACAAAGATTATGAGTATTCTCTGATGGCCAACAGTTCTGTTATTTGGACTGAGATGGGAGTAAATTCCAAAATTCAGGGCTATTCAGAGGACACCCTGACTATAGCCCTGTCTCTCAAACTAAAGAATTCCTCTGCTGATGGCAACTGCGCAAATATCTAACAGGGAGACAAGTACTAGGCCAGGTACATACTTCTAGCTTAAAGCCAACAGCTAAAAATCCACCTAGCAATCAATAGGCAGACACTACAAATAACAGAGCACTGGTATCCCGTGCTCCCAGAGAGAAACTCTTCTTAGGAAGATGCTGCTGCCACATGTGCTGGATTCATGCTGCTGCCTCCAAATGTGGTAAGGTGTGGCCTGAAGATCACATGGCAGCAATATAACCTCAGGGTAACAAAGGTGTGGACTACAGCTTGCATCCAACGGAAATGGTAGCTTCTTTCTGGCCAAATGTAGATGAAGGAGGGCTCTCCCAGTCACTGCTGCTAACTGATCATCAAACAACTAACTGGGAATCCAACAGTATCCCAAACTCTGAACTCATGTAATGGATGATGGGCACTTGCCCTGAATTAGGATGTGTTATATATTTGTATAACAATCCTTATTTTGTTGTTGTTGTATCCAAGTACTCAGAAGTTCCTCTAGCCACTGGTAACTTATTCTTTAGCAGTCTGACTAGCGATGATAACGAATACAGGACACTGGCACACTGTCTGTTTTAAAATTACTGAGATGGGCCGGAAAGCATCAAATGTCATCAGTAACCCTGGAGTGCTTTCATGCAAGACTTTTTTTCTTGCAGTAAACACCGTGTCAACTCTCCACACTATGTTAATACAGCATCATCAATTCTGCTGAGGATAAATGTGCCCTTGCACTGCTGTGAAGCAACTGTCAATTTTCATTCTTTATTTATTTCCTTTCAAAATAAAATTCATTTTGTCGAGAGAGCCTAGCAGATGGCAGCGGAGGCAGATTTCATGAATGGCAGCTAACAAAGGAGATGTGCTGTGAAAGGCTGCTCTTGAAACCTATATATATTGGGTTTTCTTTTGGAACACACTGAGTGGCTAATACTCTGATATAAGAGAATGAATGAACCCAAAAAAGGCTGTTGGTTTAAATGAAGAAGCTGAAGCATTGGATTAGCTGATTTCTAGAGTTTAAATCTCAGTTCATTCAGACAGTACAATGAGAGACTGGCATTTCCACAAAGGCAAATATCAGAGCGTCTTAGTATAAAATTGACTCACATCATCCACAGAAGTTACTCCATAGTGTTCAAGCATCTCTTTTATGCAAGATCATTAAAACTCTTCCCACAGCAATAAGTATCCTTTCAAATAAACTCTTGTAACCTAGTTTACTTTGCAACCCCTTCCAATGCTTTTTTCCCCAGCTGTGCTTAGTGAAGCTACAATATCTGTTTTTAATATTGGCCTTACTACAGTTATCCCTGCTTTTGTCACCTCATATTTGGTCTACTACTATGCACTCTATAGTGGGTCACACTTCAAGATGCTTCAGAATAATTCCTTGGATAAAATCCTGGCCTCATTTAAATTAATGGAAAAACTCCCATTGACTACAAGGAGGCCACATTTCACCTTTAGTATAGAAAGCAGTGCATTGCAGAGGACCTTACATTGGGGCCCTATCGTCTGCTTGGTTTCCAGTAAGTTTCTGGGTGGCATTCAGGATATTGGAATTGTTTCATGAAGCCCTAAACAATTGGGTCCTACCTTCCAGAAAGACCTTTCCCCTCATGTGATACCACAGCAGCTTTAATCAGTAGAAGAATTAATTAATCATGGTCCTTTAAAAGTGAGGGCACATTTTCCATTAAGAGTCTTCATCTCTGGAACTCATTTCCACAATCGATCCAACAGAGTCCAGAATGAAGACAGGAAATATAAAATTTTCTCTTACTTGATTCTCACCTTTACAATAATAGGGGTCACTTGACTAGGGGTTGAATCATATTATACGGGGAGATTTTGACAAACCAGTAAAGTGCCTGAAACCACTATGGCTTATTTGTTAAAAGCAACCTATTAAGCAGTCTCAGCTTGACCAAGGCAGGAGGGGAGGGGGTTGGGATGCCACAGAAAGGGCAGCTTGACCCCGCATCCTTCCTGATAAGAATTGCGTTGAAGTTGCTGATACATGCATTTAAAAGAGCAGGATGTGCCCCCAGGAATGTCTATTGGGGTCTCAAGGCTGCAAACTCTGGAAAAACCCACACCTGGTTAATCAATAATCAGAAGGAACCTCTTGCTTGCCCATTGGAACTGCTTGCTTAATAAGTTTTCTTTAAGGGACATGTCAGTCTATTACTAATGTATAAATAAGGGGAAAAGTTTGGACTCTTTTTGGACTCTCCCTCTGGATACATCTTGCGGTCCCCACCAGCAGATGGAAGATTTGGCCACCGGAAGCCTGCCGCAGTGTCACTCGAGAGCCACACTCAGCTTTGGTAATTATTGAGGGTTGGGGGTGTTTTATTAACGTGTTGTGGACGTGTGTAAGTGCTTGAGACTAAGTAAAGTTTAGCTTTAAGTGAAAGCACTCTTGCGTTGTCCTGTTTGTGCCAGCCATCTGTCGGTCAGATGGCCGTGTCTCCCCTGATTTATTTCCTGACACCACCTCCCATAGAGTGAAAGTTACCAAGAGTTTTGGGTTGGAAGAACCCCAGGTAACAATATCAGCAATTCACATTCCTGACTCAGGCAAGAAAGGGACATGTTTCTTACAGTAAAAAAGGCTAATGGGATGCAGCATCCCTCCTCCTTCTGGTAATTCAATTTTTATTCCCTCTAAGAACCTGCTAATCCATTTGCCTCTGACTTGACTTTCACACTGCTCAGGTTTGTCTCTTAGGGTATGTCTCCACTGTAATAAAATACCTGCAGCTGGATAGTGTCATCTGACTCCAGCTACAGGGCTTAGGCTGCGGGACTATAAAACTGTAATGTAGATATTTGGGCTCAGGCTGGAGCCCAAATGTCTACACTGCAGTTTTCTAGCCCCACAGTCCAAGCCCTGCAAGCCCAAGTCAGCTGACATGGGCCAGCTGTGGGTATTTTACTGCAGTGTAGACATACTCTTAGTTTCCATTTGTGCTGAACACTGTGGGGCAACCTTGCCATGATGTTTATATGCAGATAGTTAGGTTAAGAAAAAGCCCCCTGAGGCTGGGACATTGCCTTTAAAGTCCCAGGCAAATATCTAACTTCTGAAAGAGAGAAATCCTGTTTATATTAACTTTGTGCCTATGAGAAATTCTCCTCATGGCATCACACTTTTATATTGGCTTTTTTCAGTGTATGACCTTCACCACTACACCACCCATTTGCAGCACTGGGTCTGAAGACCTTCCAGAACTGATACCAATGCATTCACTCTCTAAACTGACCACTGGGGTCACCTTCCAAAGCCTTAGAAATATTGGGAATAGGAAGACAACTGTCCTAATGTTTGCTCAATCTCTCTCTTTTTCTTTTTTTTTTTTTGCTTTATTGCTAATTCCCTTTTCACTCCAATTGTTCCTTTCGACCAGTACATGTATCACCCTTGTTCTTTGTTTTTTAAGAATTCCAACCATACACACTTCAGCTGATTCACTGAATGCTCAACCCACTTTTTAAGCCAAAGGGCGGTATTTCTGCAAGCAATCAGCATTGGCCTGAGTCTATTCCCACTGAAGTCAATGGTTATTTTAGCATTGATTGTATTAACTTCAGTGTGAGCAAAGTTAAGCAAAGACTAAGCATCTTTGAAAATTCCACCCATATCTTATATTGGAATTGCACTCGGAGGCAGTACATTATTCAATGTCTGAGGCTGTGTCTGCACTGCACAGCTCTTGTGAAAACATGCAGAATATGTGTAGCCAAATGCTGGAGTGAAAAGCAGCTGTACCCACAGTGCAGTGTGCAGCTACACATCAGTGAAAGGCTCTGGCAAGACGAGGAAACGGGGAACTCCCTGAGCCTTTCCCTGCTGCCTCCTCACTGCCACAGTCATTCCCTGCTGCCATGGTCTTTCCTTGTGGCAGGGAAAGATTCTGGCAGGTCCCTGCAGCGGGGAAAAGTTCCAGCAGTGGGGAACTGATGGAGATTTTCCCCACTGTCTCTCTGCTGCCAGAGCCTCTCTCTGCTGCCAGAGTCTTTCCCTGATGTGAGGAAAGACTCCAGCAGCAGGGAGGCAACTGTGGGACAATACATTGCTAAAAATAGCAGTGTAGACAGGGAGGCACTGGTGGGTGAGTAATGAGCCATATGGGGTAAATAGCCAGGTACCCACCCACACAATTCATGTCTTTAATCCACTTGCTTAACTAGTGCCTCACTGTTTACATTGCTATTTATACTTGTGCTAGGAGAGCATGTAGCGTATGTATTCTACATACCACCAAAAGGGATGTGCAGTGTAGTCATGAGAGTGGGAGGCACTGGGAATCTAGTAGGAATGGATTTTAGCCATTGATGAGAGAGATTTTTAGATGGACTAGTCATATCTATAAAGGAGAAAAGCATCGGCAGCTCCTCAAGTTAAGATTAAATTACAAGGGCTAACTATCCTCATACTTCAGGGCATAAATTCATCACATACCGTCAGGAAGAAATTTTCCTCATGGTACAATACCACTGGTGCATTATAAGCAGGAAGAGACAGTGCCTTACTCCAGGGGTTCTCAACCTTTTTTGAATCATGCCCCTCAACTTTTATTTAACAGGGAGCCCTCCCCTTACAAAATAGGACTTTCCTATGTAATCTTGATGGAACCAGGGCTATTAATATATTGATTCCAATAAATGGGATTCTATTTTAAATAAATCAGCCCTTTGATCCTGCTGTCTAACTGTGCATAGGATAGGAAACTTTTTTAAGTATATATTTTAATTTTCAGGGCACTAGTTCTCAATTTCAGCATCAAAGAGTACTAGCACCCCCCCCAAACACACACCAGGTCGCAATGGCAGGTCAGGTGCAATGATGGAGAGGCAGCAGGGCCAAATTTTGTGAGCACTGTTGCAACCCTGCAAGTGGGAAGGCCTAAAACATTCTAAAACCCAGGTCAAGCCCAATGGTGAATTTGTTTCTCCTCTCATCTTCACCTACTCAAAACTAAAACAAGCCAATAATTAGTTCACTTTTTAAAGCCTCTGGGACCTTTGGATTTATCAAAAAAAAAAGTAAAGAAATTACTTATACCATTTCCTAAAGGTTTTTCAACAGGGCTAAAGTGCTTATTTTAATCTTTTTAATTGTAATAAATGAGTTGTTACACTCCAGAGGTAAATGGAAAACAGCACGTCTTCACACACAGAATAAGGAAAAATCATCTTCTAAATGGAAAGATGTAGCAATACATTTGAAGCAAGGGATGAAATGTATTGTACAAATTATTGTACAGAAATCCTGAAGGACTAAGACTGAGAGTTTCAGGAGAGTCTAATGGACTCCCCTTGGAATTCAGTGAGATTTAGGCACCTAATTACTTAAGCTCCTTTGAAAATCTCCACCTGAGATCTGCCTTCAAATGAGATAGAAGCTCACTATTACTTAGTAGAGGATTGTCCAAAGCACTTCCATCAAAAACTGTTAGACTTCATGTTGGGTTTTCAGCTAAAACATTTTTGGAGGGGGGGGGGTTGTTTGTTTGGTCGGTTGGTTGGTTTTGTTTCTTTTGCAGAAAGTGGCTGCCTTCTGTGGAAATTTTCTATTTTTCACTGAAAATTCCCTGTGACTGGGTGCCTGGATAGGCCACACTGAGAATGCCACACTCATGGCAGGCTGCAAGAAACAGGGCAGATAATTCCCCCAAACCAGTGGTTTACTCTAAAATTAGATTCACCAAACCAGTATCAAAAGAATCATAGAAGATTAAGGTTGGAAGAGATCTCAGGAGGTCATTTAGTCCAACCCCCTGCTCAAAGCAGCACCAACCCCAACTAAATCATCCCATATTTGCTATTCTTTCTGCACATCAGGATTGTTTCTTCCTATGCCCTCAATAAGACTTCTTTTAAATATAGCCAGCTCTCCTGGACTCCTTCCCTGGCTTTCCCCCTCATATTAGCCTCCCAGTGGATCCTGCCCATTAGTTCCCTGAGGGAGTCAAAGTCTGCTTTTCTGAAGTCCAGGGTCCGTATTCTGATGGTCTCCTTTCTTCCTTTTGTCAGGATCCTGAACTAGACCATCTCAAGGTCACTGCTGCCCAGGTTGCCACCCACGTCTACTTCCCCTATCAATTCCTCCCTGTTTGTAAGAAGCAGGTCAAGAGGAGCACAGCCCCTACCTGGTTCCTCCAGCACTTGTACCAGGAAGTTGTCCCCAACACTCTCCAAAAACTTCCTGGATTGTCTGTGCACCGCTGTATTACTCTCCCAGCAGATGTCCGGGTGATTGAAGTTCCCCATGAGAACCAGGGCCTGTGATCAGGAAACTTCTGTCTGAAGAAATCCTTGTCTACCTCATCCTTCTGGTCTGGTGGTCTATAGCAGACGCCCACCATGACATCATCCTTGTTGCTGTCACCTCTAAACTTAATCCAAAGACTCTCAACAGGCTTTTCTCCAGTTTTAGACTGGAGCTCTGAACAATCACACTGCTCTCTTACATACAGTGCAACTCCTCCACCTTTTCTCCCCTGCCTGTCCTTCCTGAACAGTTTATACCCATCCATGACAGTGCTCCAGTCATTTGAGTTACCCCAATCACATCATAGTTCCTTGACTGTGCCAGGACTTCCAGTTCTTCCTGTTTGTTTCCCAGGCTTCTTGCATTCGTGTACAGGCACCTAAGATAACTAGCCAATTGCCCTGCTTTCTCACTATGAATCAGGCGGCTTCCCCGTTGCACCCTTCTCCTTGTGCTTCCTCCCGGTGTCCCAATCCCCACTTACCTCAGGGCTTCGGTCACCATCCTCCAGTGAGCCTAGTTAAAGGCCTCCTCACTAAGTTAGCGAGCCTGCCTGCGAAGATGCTCTTCCCTCTCTCCATTAAGTGAATCCCATCTCTTCCTAGCAATCCTTCTTCCTAGAACAACATCCCATGGTCGAAGAATCCAAAGCCCTCTCTCTAACACCACCTGCACAACCCCGCATTTACGGCCACAATTCAATAGTCCCTACCTGGCCTTTTCTTTCAACAGGGTGGATGGATTTGAACACAACTTGTGTCTCAAACTCCTTTATCCGTCTTCCCAGAGCCACATAGTCTGCAGTGACCCACTTAAGGTCATTCTTGGCAGTATCATTGATGCCCACGGGTCATTTGCTGGAGGATTCTCTGCACCTTGAGGTCTTTAAACCACGATTTGAGGACTTCAATAACTCAGACATAGGTTAGGTGTTTGTTACAGGAATGGGTGGGTGAGATTCTGTGCCCTGCCTTGTGCAGGAGGTCAGACTAGATGACCGTAATGGTCCCTTCTGACCTTAAGTCTATGAATCTATAAGTAGGAAGGGGTAGCGGTCTGAAGGCTTGATCAGTCTTGGCAGACACTCCGTCACATCTGTCACAAAGAGCTTCTGTAGTATCACACTGGTTAACAAGAAGCCGAACACACTCCCCTTTAAGCATTCCAGTCCTTGCTCCTCTCTAGGTGAACAGGTTTCATATAGTGAGGGGTTATTGAAAACCCTATTCACCATACTTAAAGCTCTACCAATCCCAATAGATTGGAAACTTACCCTCGGGTCAATATATATTTCAGATCTTACCCAAATATCATGCGTCAGCCAATCCTTAGTAAACTAACTAAAGATTTATTAATATGTAACTTTAGCGCCTTCGTGGCCAAGATTGAGTCTGCTCTACAGGCAGTTCTGGCCAAGAGAAGGCACGTGCAGGAATGCAGCTGGGAAAGTCCCTTCCACCCCAGAGGCACCAGTTCCGAACTCCGCAGCATGAACACATACCAGAAAAGTACAATGAATATAGGAAATGGAAATACTGTATTTATTTACACAGGGATGAATGGAGAAAAGCAACTGAGGGAAATATAAGGGGAGATGGGTCTTCCAGTGTCATAGTCCCCCAAAAGTTTGTGGTTTTCACCTGAAAACTTAAATGTTTCTGATGAAAAGTCTGACAAACTGAAATATTTCAGTTTAAATATGCCACCATTGTGCCTCATGGGAGATGTAGTCCAGTTGCCTCATGTCCCCATTCTCCTCTTAGGTGAGCTTAGGTTCCCATCTGAACTTCATCTCCTATCATTCACCATAGACATGCAACTTTCATAATACACTGCCTCCCTTTCCCAAGAGAGAAGATGGTCATTCATGAGTGATGTAGTCTGAAAGGGGAACACAGCCCACGGAGGAATTTCTGTGGCACTCCTACGAGGCACTCTCGAGGAATTTCTGAATCAAAAATATTTTGGGTTTTAGATAAAATATTCAGTTTCACCAAAAAGCTGGATTTTTTGTGGGGGTAAAAAAATCCATTTTCCAATTCTATTCATTAGGCCTATAATTAGGCTGGAAGTCAATCTGAATTCTGCCCTGTCAGCGAAAGCATAATTTTGTCCTATCTTTTTAGTACAATGAGCAGCTGAAAGCTAAACAGCAACAAAGATGATGAGGCCTGATTCTGCTAACTCTTACTCATTGTTTGAAATGTTGTTGTAGCTGTGTCGGTCCCAGGATATGAGAGAGACAAGGCTGATGAGGCAAATATCTTTTATTGGACCAGCTTCTCAAAAGTTTCTCTCTTCCACCAGCAGAAGTTGTTACAATAAAAAATATTATCTCAGCCACCTTATCTAACTCTTGCTCATGTGAGTAGTCCCCTTAAAATCAATAGGAATGTCTGAGAAAGTAAATGTTGGCAGGATTATCCTTCAGGCCTGTCTTGCAATATGAGCACATTATATATTGACAAATGGGGAACTGGCAGTATAAAAGGCATTGTTACACCAGGTACCAAGTATCAAGATACGTAGGAGCAGGTAGCCTCAAAGCACCTAACTCACCTTGAAGATAATCTGAATAATATTGGCATGGATGGACACCTTTCTTTTTCATCAGTCTTGGAAATGAAGATAGTGCTAGGATGAGGCTTCAGAGACAGTGGCGGCTCCAGGCACCAGTGCTCCGCGGGGCTAGGGTTTTAAAACTGGACCATTTAAACACTACTGGACAGCATGGAAGAAATATTACTTTGATCCATAAAAGATATCCTTAAAGAGTTAGAATTAACTGAGTTGTGTTTAAAAAAAAAATACAGGCCAGGGAAAGTCACCTTCACATAGCAGGAATTCCCTTCAGTGACAGGAGCTAGCCAACTTAGTCAGCTTAGCCTGATCATGACAACGATCATGCTTAAGCCTTATTTAAATTATTGGAGGGCATCCAACCCATTTATCTCTCTGGCCACAGGGAGTAGCCGATTGCATTGCTTACTGTGTCTCACTGCAACAGAGTATATCCAATACACTCATTTCCAGCTCCTTTAAAGTACATGGAATCTTAATGAGTCCATAGCTTTGCATTTTTCTTTCTTTGAACAAGGCATTTAATGTTATTTCTAAGCTGCTCAGACATATCATAGACTATTGAAACTGTGACAGACTAGCCTGTTCTGAAGCATTTTGTTTAAAATCAGACAGCACTTATCAGCCTGTGAAGCACAATGGTGGGCAGTATTTATGCACAGTGCATGCCACTGGGACTCATCTAAGAAACTGGAGCAGGGGAGTCATTCCCTGTAGGAGTCATTGACAGTTTATAATGTGAGAAGATACTTTTCACAGATCAGATTTTCCTCTGATGTGACATTCCTGAAAGATAACAGATGAATGAAGGGGGGTTAGGATGAAATCTGAGCCCTGTTCAGCTTTCATGAACATGCTGTTAATACACAAGGAAGGAAATACAGCAATATTATAGCACAACCAAATGTACGCACAGCTAGAGAAAAGGGGCTGATTCTCCATTGCTCTGCACCTCACGTAGTCATTTCCACATGTGCAGAATAGATGTAAACCATGGCCATTTTGATATGGTGACACTACACACCCTCTTTACACTCAATTTGCACAAGTGTAAGTGACCACACAAGGTGCAAAGCAGTGGAGGATCAGAATGAGTGTATTGCATTTTGAGTTAAAGACTGCAACTGTTGTGTGCCCTTGAGAGCAGAACTACTGTACTGCTAAGTGTGATGCTTTTACTGGTCTCTCTGGCACACTGCTATGATTTACAAGGCAAAAAAGCTTAAGAGCCCCTTTTTAAGTGTCTGTTGGAGTGAGTGGCAAAATGGTTAGGCACCAGCATATTCAGTATTACACAATCACTTTATTGTACTGCAGTGTACACAGTATAACGGTGCCAAGAATATCATGCTTTGGAAGAAAATCCTTCACATCCACGGACTTGAAGATATCCTTTGAAGGAGTGAGTATTTATAGCACTGGTATAAATAGTACAAGCCACTGTTAGCTTCAGGGGGAATTAAAACTTAGGTTGAAATCCATTAGAATTCCACATTTGGACAAATTTGGTAAGCAGCAAAGGCAATTTGAAATTGTGTGCTTCTTAAAATTCCTAGTCATTGCATGCTACAGGAAAGTATTTTTGCCTCAATAAGTTTTATCCTATTATAAATAGCCTTTGCTTTCCACACTGAACCTTTACAGCTTGTCTTTAGTTTAGTGAGGGCTGGATCTAGAAAGTGATTTAGGTGCCTGACTGCCACTTTAGGTACCTAAAATCCAAAATTTAGATCCTCACAACCCCTGTTCAACTGTTGCTTAAAACTCTAGGCATCTGACTTTCCACTGGTAAAGTTCCTGAAGCCCCACATTTCTGCTGGTGGACATGTGCACAGCTGCTGAAGTCCTGATGCCACTGAGTTGCTTGGTATCTAGCTCACACCTAAGCCCCTGTAGAATCCTCAACTAGGCATTCCCATGTCCATCTCCCCTGTAGGGCACCATCCGGTTAGTGTGGTCTGAGAGAACTTCCCAGATTGGGTTCTGCACAAAACAGCTGCTAAGAAGGAAGTGGTAGGGGTGTCAGAGAAAGAGTTTAATAGATTCATAGATTCCAAGTCCATAAGGGACCATTGTGTGAGAGTGACTGTAGCTTAGGGTACTACCTGGGAGACCAGGCCCTGCTCCAATAGCACAGCACTCAAAATTTAATCATTGCTGCTGTTAATTCACTTCCAAATAATTTTATGGTTAAAACCAAAACTATATCTTCTCTCTTAATTGAATCCATTTGGGACTAGCTGTTCATTTTAAAAGATAACATTTCACATTGTTATGGCTCTATATGATGGACCAGGTGTAGGAAGGCCATAAATGTTAAACAGCACACTTTGTGGCCCACACTAGCGGAAAAGGGAATTAAGAATGTGGGGGAGATGTGGGGGAACTTGCAATTTGCAAAGCTGGAAGGTCCTGGACCTTGGGCACCACATAAAATTAATAATTTGACTGTGCCAATTATGATTGCTATTCCTAGATGGACAGGGAATCCTAAAGCATTGGTATATTTTAATAGGATAGGTCCCAAGCATGAAGACAGCAACACAAGGAAAAGAGGAAATAAACACAGCCTGCGGTAAATAAATCAAGCACAGATGATTCTGTAAACTTTCACGCATGATTGAACCTGGCCACAGTGAGGGAGGTTGGGCCCAACTAATCACTAAAGAGAGAGTAAAGGAGGTGGTATGGCTCAGGGACACAGTATGTGCTCTAGGGTACCATAATTTTTTGGTGGGGACAACCAAATGCCAGGGGAGCCTGGATGGCTTTTGTCTGAACCTCGCCTCTCTGACTCAGATTGGGACCCATGTCCTATGGCCAAGTGTTCAGATGAAGGAGAATGTGACAAATGCCATGGCAGACAGCACTGAAAGGGAGTCTCTGGTGACCAATCTCCTTGCACCCATACCTCCCGGGGCCATTAACACCACTGATCTGATATAAAGGAAAATAGAGAAATTGGTACCCATTGCCCAACTAATAGCTGAGCAACAGGAAAGTGGGGACAATAGTGTATGGGCAGTGGAGACACCCTGGTGGACTGTACCAGAGGACGGGAGCGTGCACCTCTTGGCTTGTACTTTAAGCTTAATTTTAATGGTGGTTCAACTAATTACATCTACTGCAGTCCTGGGAATGAGTTGATGGGCAATAATCTTGAAAAAGAAAACACAAAAAAAAACAAAAATATAATGCAAATCAAACAAATGCTAATATAAAAAAAGAAAAACAAAGATAGTGAAATGTTGGTAGGCCTGGCTTGACATGAGTAATTAAACACATAGGGGAAGGCCTCAATCTTTGGACAATAGGATTAGGGAGATAAATAAAATCATCATGCTGAAAATAGATTGTTTGTGCTAACTAAGGCTATGTCTACACTACAGACCTTACAGAGGCACAGCTGTACCACCACTCAAAGGTCTCCCGTGTAGCCGCTCTATCTGACGGGAGAGACCTCACCAGTTGGCGTAATTAAACCACTCCCAATGAGCGGCAGTATCTATGTCAACAGGAGAGCATCTCTCACCAACAGTGCTGTCCACACCAGCACTTTTGTCAGTGAAACTTATGTTGTGTCGCTCCAGAGAGCAGTAACCGCAGCTGCATAGGGAGGGAAGCAGGGATCTGGAGAGCAGCAATGCCAGCTACACAGAGGGGAGGGAGGCAAGGATCAGGTGAATGGCAATGCCAGCTCCATGTGGAGTCGGGGCAGCAGGAGTGACACCAGCCCCAGGCAGGGAGCAGGCTGGGCTTGGACAGGAGCCCTGCGCATGGGGAGGCAGGGCTTGGGCCAGTAACTCGGGTCAGCCCCGTGCATGGGGAGGGCAGGGCAGGGCCGGGCCGCCTGGGGGAGGGACAAGTGGAGCAATTTGCCCCAGGCCCCGCAGGGGCCCCGCGAGCCACTCTGGGTTTTCAGCGGCACTTCAGCAGCGGGCCCGCCACTCACTCTGGGTCTTCAGTGGCGGGTCCTTCAGTGCAGCGCAAGACTTGGAGCGAGTCAAGGACCTGCTGCTGAAGTGCTGCCGAAGCCTTGGAGCACCGCCTGGTGAGTGCAAGCGCCGCCGCAAGCGGCGGGAAAAAAAAAAGCCGCGATCAGCAGCACTTAGGCTGCTCTACCATCGCCGCTTCATTCGGTGGCTGCATTCGGCGGCAGGTCCTTCCCTCCAAGAGGGACCTGCCGCTGAATTGCCACCGAAGACCTGGCCCTGCCCCAGGCCCCCTAAATCCTCTGGGTGGCCCTGGGGCAGGGCAGGGCATGGGCCAGCCCCATGTGCAGGGGGGGAGGGCCGGGCACAGGCGAGCAGCTTGGGCCAGCCCTGAGAGATGTTCCTATGTGCCCTGCATCCATCTTCACTGCATTTGAGTCTGATCAACGCAGTGTAGCGTTGGTGTGTGCCAAATAAAAACACCTAAGTGACAAAGTCTGGAGTCTAACTGAGCTCTTTGAAAGCTGAGTGGAAAGAGGTCTCTGAGGGAATTCAAACACCAGGCAAACACTGACAATGCTATTTTGACCTTCTTCTACACTCACTCAAACAAATAATTTCTATTTACATTTAAACAAATTTCTATCTGCTGCAAATGCCATTTTAATTACCAAAAATACATAGAGAAATGCTACTGGTTTACATTAAGAGAAATTGAAACTGTTTTGTAACTGGCTCTTTGGCAATGATGCTAACCAAACTGTTTAAGGAGCAAATCCTTAACAAGGGGTTAATATGTCTCTGTTCGTGTGTGCAGCTACATACACACATGAAATACAGTCTTGTCTGTGTCACAGTTTGCTTCTTTTTGTTCTCAGAAAGTGAATGTAGAGTTGTGTTCATCAAAAGCTCAGTGCTCATGTGGAGCAGCCAGAAGAAACTTAAGAAATACTTGATTCCCACCAGTCTCAGGAGTTTTTGGACTTCTGAATGTAGCATATTTTCCCATATATGCATTGATTTAAAGGAGAATGTCTTCTCTGGGTGTTCTGTCTCTGAGTGAGGCTCTATGCCTGGTGTGCAGAAGGTCAGATTAGATCATCATAATAGTCTCGTCTGGCCTTAAAAACCTATGAGATGATTGGTAGGTTTCTATTCAATAAAATATCTAAAGTCTTGACACTTGGGGGAAAATGTCCGGTTGTGGACATTGGTGCTATTTGTAGTGTTTTTTTTCTTCCTTTTTCTATCTGACTATTTCTTGTATAAAATATTTGCTGTGCATAATTGTCAATAATCTTCTTCTCTTGGCAGTGAAAGGTGTTTGTTTTCTTTAGATCCAATAGTAGCCTTTAGTACTGTTGACCAGGATATTTTGTTTACTTGCCATAGACACTGGTAGAAGTCAATGGACTGGCGATGTTCCATGTGTTCCTTCCCAAGAAGTCCCTAAAAGTGGGACTGGACAATTGCTCAACTTCCCCAAATGTTCTGTGTGGGTACGACCTGGTTCCATTATATGTCTCTGTGATGGGGTGCTCTACTCACCACAGGACGGTGCCTCCTCCTAGACGTTCTGGGGATTAGCTCTGCACAGCTGGAACTCCTTCCTACAGTTGCACTCCTTCTCTTTCTCCCTCTGAGGCCCGTCTCTTGCTCCAGGAACCTTACCATCCTTTTCATGACTCAGCTCTCCAGCCAGGTCACATCCCCTTCCTCGGATGTGTATCAAAGTCCCTGCTCACCCACAGTCTCAGGCAGCCTCCCATTCACTGCCCCAGGTGCCACTCTCTCAGTGGCTGGTAGGGGAACCTGGGCCTGCCCTCTAATCTGGGTTCTGGCTCAGGGACTCTCTAAACAGTAGCCAAGGTGTGGTTCCCTCCTGCACCTTGCCAGCTTTCCCCTTGCCTCTTTCTTGCCTCCTGGCCCTCCCTCATCTGGGTTTGCCAGCCTCTCAAGTCCCAGGGAGTGACTGCAGACTAACTCCCTACAGCCTCCTTGCTTCCAATTTTCTGTCTTTATATAAGCCCCACCTGTTCCCACTCAGGTGAGCTCCCCTAATTAAGGCTTTCCTCCTAGACTTAATTCTCCCAGATTGCAGCCTAATGGACTGATTGGGCCCACTTGACCCAATTAAGCTCTTTCAGGACCAGTCTGAGGTCCCCATCACACACCCCTACCGTTCAACATGCATGGAAGGCCCCTAAGACAGATAATGAGATGATTTGGACTAAGGATAGTAATGTCTCATGTCTCTTTTCATCAGACCTGAATGGTGTTTCCCTGGTTGGCTAAGAGGGTCCTGAATGAGAGAAAATGTACTTAAGCTCAGGCAAGATGGAGGTGATATTAGGAGGTAGGTGGAAGCCTCTGGAAGATATGGGGGTGTTTTCTATTTCTCTGCCTGAGAGGGTGTGCTCACCATTTGGCTGGGACTTTGTAATCTGAAGGGATCTTCAACCCCAATATCTCAAATAGCAGAGAATTGCAAAAACGCCTTTCCATGCTCCATTTCATCAGACCTTTAAGAGCTCTCTGACCTCCACGTTGAATTAGTGCAATGAACTTTACATGGAACTACCTTTGAAAACCTCTTAGAAGCTTCAGCTAGTATAGGATGTGACTATTCACTTACTTAGAAGTGTTGGTGGCGTAGCACATATTGCACCTGTTCTCTCAACCCTAAATCGGCTTCCAGTTTATTTCTCAGGTAATCAAAGGTGTCAATTTGTATCTATAAAGCCTTACGTGTTTGATTCCTAGCTAGCTCATATCCCAATCCTGAAAAAGTATCCAAATGTGGCAATTCTTCTGCTCACATAGACCACTGAATCCAACAGGTCTCACCTTACCTGCCAGGCAGTTGACAGCAGCCGGTATACTCATGCTATAAGTCTCCAGATGTTAGCTCTGGAGACCTAGGCATAGGAAATTCTTGGTGAAGGGCTCTCACACCTGGAACTTTCTCCCTTTACCTTTGTGGAACTTCAGGCATGGTCTGAGGTTATCTGTTTTGCTTCAGTAGGACAGCTGTGGGATGAATTACGGTATTTTGCAGGGGAGCTGATATTTTTAACATTTCTTCTTGTACACGATACTAGATGTTTAATGACGGGCATTTTTTTTTATTAACCACAAATTCAAATGAAATAAATAGTCATTTGGTAGGGAACATTCTCCCCTTTGTAAAAAAGGAATGAGGTGGTAGCTGAAGCAATTTTATCATAATGCATTGAGATGCTTTACAGTGGACCTGTTAAACATATTCTCTTTGTTCTACCAGTGACAGATATGATGTCCCTTGTATTACAAGGGCTGGCCAGCAATGGAATGCCCTGCAGTTAGGCATGGCAAAGAAAAATATGTTCCAAATATGTTTAAATTTTAAAAACTCAAAGTTAAACCATGGGGCAAATCCAGATGCCTAGAGTTAGAAAGGACCTAGAGCATATGATAGTAGGTCATCTAAATCAAACCCTGCTTTTCTTACAAACCTCTTTAAGACCATTTACTTTAAAAGACCATGTAAAGAGGAGTCCCAAGGAGAAAAATATAAGGTGGTTTAACCCACTGTATGTAACATTATGATATTTGTTTATTTACTTTTCACAAACCTACATGCTTCATATTTTTGAGCATTTTATTTAACTTCAAGTAAAAACTCCTTTCCCCTAAAGTCTGATCTGTTGGGCCAAATTCTGATATCAATAAACCAGTTTAACCATTTAAATCAGAGTTACTCTAATTTTACGCCATTTAAGAATCTGGCGCTTGGCCTTTTATGACTGCATATTCTCCACAAGCAGCCACTTTCCCCCTGGCTGCTCCCCATTTATTTTGCTACACCTTGAGTTCCAAGAAAAGCCTTATGGAGTAATAGATTGCTCTATTATAGCTTTTGCCGGTAGCAAAAGCTATAGTTAAGGCTGCCTATTCTTCTCTTGAAGCTATTTTTAAATCCACTTACCCAAACGTGAACATTACTCAGTTTATAGGATCCCCACAAGGAGTTATGCTAAAATAAGATTTTGTTCCGTATTATGTGATTGTGTCTTGTGTGAAATTCACTCCAGCCAACAAAAATATGTTTGTGATTTTAAGTAACTGAATATTATTCGTAACACTGGAAGCATTTGTTTGGCATGAATATGTATATCTATGGATGTGTGTTTGTGTAAAGCAAAGTGGACTACAATGATAAAAGGTCAAATTTCATGTGCCGGAAAAAATGCCTTGCAGCTCTTCAAAATGAGTTTGAGTTTTCTTCAAAGGTTAAGGTCATCATGACCTATTTCAGTTTTCTTTCTAATAGGCCTCGAGCTTCTTTGAAATATCACTGCTTTAGGCATTGTGGGGAACTCTTAAGATTGGTACAAATTTGCCATTGTGTCTCCAGCCTGGTATAACTAAAAGTCTTAAATTCATCTTATAGCATATTATTTTAGCTGCACTGTCAGGAATTATTGTTTTTTCTATAATGTATTGAACATCTTTGCACAGCAAATTACAGATCCTTTTTTCCTTTGTAAATAAATAATATTTCCCAAAAGTATTTTTCAACCAGCTGTAGCCAATGGCTGAGTAAGTAACTCCTGAGTAAGCCATGGGGGATTGGCTCCAGTGACAGTTGTCATAGAATCCAAAGAAGACCCTGCATACATTAGTGTGTCTGTGCTGATAGAAGCGACACCACCTGCCCCTTTCATGTGGCTGTAAATCCCTCTCCCTGGGACAGCATGACATATTGAAAACCCCACACTAAATTACACTGAATTTTTCATATAAATTGTCCCTTACATGGGACACCCGAGGCATGCTGAGGTCATTAGAAAGAATTAAAGGCAATTTCACTGGAATTCTAAGCCCTCGTTAACACTCACAAAGTGTTGTTTTCTATTTGCAGACTGGTTTTTCCTGTGGTAGGGAACATGTAAACATAAAAATCCTGCTCCATCTCTGCAAAGAAAATAACTTCCAGAAGAGCTAGGCTAAAAATAGCTGTTCAGTGAAGACATTGACCTGGACTTTTATACAGGTTTTATCCCAAACTTCCCTACTACCCACATAGAAAAATCCGACCACAGTTTGGAGGTGCTTTGAGCCCATGCTAGCTTACCCAGCTAGGGGTGTAAGTTAGAACCTGGGCTCTGCTTTCACTCAGGCAGGAACCCCCAAACACTTTGCAGCTAGATTGCAGGCAAAATCATTTGAGTGCTGGTAGTCCTCCAATGCCCTTCCCACAGCTCCCCCTGAAGAGCAGACAAGTTCTCCCACAATTGACAGGGAAAGAATGCTAGAGCATCTCCGCTCAAATGACCATGGGATATGCCCCCGGACACACAAGAGCAAGTGCAGAAAGAATGAGGCTGCAGTAACACTGGTAGGGCTGGTGGGAGCACTCACACCTGGGTTAGCCTAACCCAGGTGCCAATCACCTTGGTTAACTGGGCAGTGAAGACATATCCTAAGTGTGCAAATGTGATTATTAATTTCCCATCTACCTTGTATGATTATTATTCCCCTGTGACAGATGGAGCCACTGAGGTCCAACTTAACCGAGCTGTGCTTGCTAATTGTCCGTTGAAAGTCAATGAGACTTGTGGTGTTAGTGATGAATGTTTAGAGCAGCCACTAGGGGGCACAGAACAAGTAAGAGTTTGCATAAACAGGAAATAAACATGGTCTTGCATTCCCCCCATGCATGCAGGATTTGATGTGTCTAAACCTTCTAAGACAGATGGCTATCCAGCCTCTTTTTGAGAACCTCCACTGAAGGAGATTCCATGACTTTCCTAGGCAGTTTGTTCCATTGGTTGTCCTACTGTTCTTACAGTTAGGAGGTTTCCTGAAATTTAATTTAAAACTGCTATGCTTTAGTTTGAACCCACTGCCTCTTGTCCTGCCCTCTGTGGCAAGAGAACAATTTTTCTCCACCTTTTTTATGGCAGCCTTTTAAATATTTGAAGACCACTATCATATCCCCCCTCAATCTCCTCTTTTCCCACACTAAACATACTCAGTTCCTTCAGCCTTTGCTCATATGGCCTGAATTCCATCCCTTTGATCATCTTTGTTACTTGCCTCTGGATCCTTTCCAGTTTCTCTAAATCTTTCTATATATTGGTGACCAAAACTGGACACAGTACTCCAGCTGAGACCTAACCAGCACCAAGTACTGAGCTACCTCTCTTCTCTTGACAAAGGATCCTTTTTAATCCTTCCAGAGTCTGTTTATTCTTCCATGTTCATGAGCCTTTTCCTGCCCTGATCCAAACTGTAGGTTGACCGGAGACAGAGCAAAGACATAAAAGCTAATAGTTCTGGCATTGTCCCTAAATCTTAAGTATTTGCTGAGAGGCAGCTATTAGAACTGGCTAAGAATGATAATTCTGTTTTGTGATAACCTGCAAGGTTTTGAAATTCATTTTCATTCCGCGTTGGAGCAAAACCAAAACCTTTCCAACATTTTCATGAAACAATTGTGTCACAACATTCATTTTTGGATCAAAAAAGGTCAAATTTCTGTTTCAAGGTATCTCTGGAAGTGACTGGAGAGTCCACCTGGGCCTCAGGAAACTTCCCTTCAAATACTTCAAAATCAAAATGTCATCACAAAACATTCTGGCTTTGATGAAACAACATATTTTGATGACAACACATTTAGTCAAAAAATGTTCCAACCAGCTGTAATGACTATCTTCAGCCATTCTTTCCCTTCCTGCCTGTTTTTCCAGGCAGGTTCCAGTTGAGTTAAACTAATATAATCATAAGGACAACATCCCAGTACACGAGCCAACATACAATAGTCATACATTATCACAGAGCAGCTCCAAATCTGTCACGGGACACAGTATAGAAAAGCAGCAACTCCCCAGCATACTCCCCATTCCTGCTCCAACAGGAGGCACTCCATGTATGCACTTCATCTACTGGACTCCTTGGCTGGGCTGAAGGTGGTGTGAGGGTGACAGCATCCTGGAGCTATGATGCTATGGGAGTGTACTGAAATATTGTGTGCATGAGAATGCTGAATTCCTTGCACATTCTGTGGACAATACTCATTCACTCAACGGAATGAGTTGAAGAAAACTCCAAGTCCAGTTTCCTATTCCCTAAATGGCTTTTTCTCAATGAAAGTCAGAATTTGGCCCATGGAGTCAACAATATTGATAACTGGATGGGATGGGAGCTTGTGGGAGCTGGCTAAGCGAAAATACAAGATTGCCTTTAGAAATCACCACATTTTCCCCCTCTGCAGTTTGTTATTCATGTATTAAATAAATAACTGTAAATAAGATTGAGCTACATGCAGTTGTCCAAGTTTTCAGTATTAAGTGACCTGAAAGGAAACAGGGAAAACAACTTTTTAATGCCTAATGTGTCCTGGCTGTCTGCTGTGCATTGTGTTCACAACTGTGCAGTGGAAGTTTTCCTGACTTTTCCTCCAGACCTTCCATGATATAATGGAACCTTTTTTTTTTTCCTCTTTCTTTCTCTTTTAGCAAAAGAGTTTCCCTGGCAACATATCAACTACAAAAGAAATCTAGAAAGAGATTCTTGTATAACTTTTTAGTACCAATATGGACTCACATGGTGACACATCATATTCACTGATTTCTAGAGCACCAAATGTGTTCATCTCTTATTGCAGAAATGGCATTTGCACTATTTATTTATATTGCAATATTATTTTAAAAGTCCTTAAGTGCTATGAACACAAATGGGTTTTTTCCCCAAAATTAAGTGTTTTTTTGTTATTTTAGAGAAAATAGAAAAATGTTGTACAAAGAATAGCATTTTATAGTAATGTTTCTATTACTGGTGTATAATTTATGAAAATGCATCTTAGGGGAAGGCAAAATTTTGGTGTAACTCATCTTTTAGCATAATGTAATGATAAATGGCATTGAACCACCACCTCTTTCTGGATAAAAACAACGAGGAGTCCTTGTGGCACCTTAGAGACTAATGCATTTATTTGGGCACAAGCTTTTGTGGGCTAAAACCCACTTCATCAGATGCATGGAGTGAAAAATACTGTAAGCAGAATACATATCATAGCACATGAAAAGATGGGAGTTGCCTTACCAAATGGGGAGTCAGTGCTAACGAGCCAATTCAGTTAAGGTGGAAGTGGCCTATTCTCAACAGCTGACAAGAAGGGGTGAATACCAAGGGAGGGAAAATTACTTTTGTAGTGCTAACAAGGCCAATGCAATCGGGATGGCCCATTTCAAACAGTTGACAAGAACGTGTGAGTATCAGCAGAGGGAAAATTACTTTTTGTAGTGACCCATCCACTCCCAGTCTTTATTCAGGCCTAATTTGATGGTGTCCAGTTTGCAAATTAATTCCAGTTCTGCAGTTTCTCATTGGAGTCTTTTTTTTTTTTTGAAGAATTGCCACTTTTAAATCTGTTATTGAGTGTCCAGGGAGATTGAAGTGTTCTCCAACTAGTTTTTGAATGTTACAATTCTTGATGTCTGATTTGTGTCCATTTATTCTTTTGCGTAGAGACTGTCCAGTCTGGCCAATGTATAGGCAGAGGGACATTGCTGGCACATGATGGCATATATCACATTGGTAGATGTGCAGGTGAACGAGCCCCTGTGTCTGGATGATGTGGTTAGGTCCTATGATGGTGTCCCTTGAATAGCTAGAGTTGGCAACAGGGTTTGTTGCAGGGATTGGTTCCTGGGTTAGTGTTTTTGTTGTATGGTGTGTAGTTTCTGGTGAGTATTTGCTTCAGGTTGGGGGGCTGTCTGTAAGTGAGGACTGGCCTGTCTCCCAAGGTCTGTGAGAGTGAGGGAACATCCTTCAGGATAGGTAGTAGATCCTTGATGTTGCGCTGGAAAGGTTTTAGTTGGGGGCTGTAAGTGACGGCTAGTAGCATTCTGTTACTTTCTTTGTTGTACCTGTCCTGTAGTAGGTGACTTCTGGGTACCCTTCTGGCTCTGTCAATCTGTTTCTTCACTTCACCAGGTGGGTATTGTAGTTTTAAGAATGCTTGATAGCCATCCTGTAAGTGTTTGTCTCTGTCTGAGGGATTGGAGCAAATGCAGTTGTATCTTAGAGCTTGGCTGTAGACAATGGATCGTGTGATGTGGTCTGGATGAAAGCTGGAGGCATGCAGGTAAGTATAGCAGTCAGTAGGTTTCTGGTACAGGATGGTGTTTATGTGACCATTGCTTATTTGCACTGTAGTGTCTAGGAAGTGGATCTCTTGTGTGGACTGGTCCAGGCTGAGGTTGATGGTGGGGTGGAAATTGTTGAAATCCTGGTGGAATTCCTCTTCTTGTCAACTGTTGAGAATACACCAATTCCACCAGGACAGTGACAGTGATTGTGAAATTCTCGGGGAAATTAGAGAGACTACAAAAACAGAAAACCTAATAATAACGGGGGATTTCAACTATCCCCATATTGACTTAGTAAATGTCACTTCAGGACTGGATGCAGATATAAAATTTCTAGACACTATTAATGACTGCTCCTTGGAGCCATTAGTCCTGGAATCCACAAAGGGAAAGGCAATTTTTATTTAGTCCTAAGTGGTGCACAGAATCTGGTCCAAGAGGTGAATATAGCTAAATTGCTCAGTAATAAATCAACCGTAATGTAATTAAATTTAATGTCATTGTAAGGGGGAAAATATCAAAGAAACTCACCAAAACAGCATTTAACATCAAAAAGAGGAACTGTACAAAAATGAGGAAACTAAAAGGAACAGTCACAAGAGTGAATGCCTGTAAGCTGCTCAGAAACTATTTAAAAGCATAATAATAGAGGCTCAAACTAAATATATATCGCCCCCCGCCCCCCCCAAAATAGTAAGAGCCAAAAAAAATGCTACCATAGCTAACATTACAATCATCTGCAGTTCCCTCTTTCCAAAGCCCTGAACACAACACACCTCCTTCCTTCACATCATCCCCAGAGTGCCCTGCTTCATCAGCGACCTATGCCACTCACACAACGAGAGCCAAATTTGAATGATGATGTTGTGACCCCATGCTCCAAGTTGCTCCACCACTCACTCAAATTTGCGTGCACACACACACACACACCCCTGTCATGATGGAGGGGCAGATGGGCCAAACCTGAGTGGTGCTGCGACTGCTGCACACCTGGTCACAATGCCACTCAGATTTGGCCTGGCCACCCCTCTGTCCGACAGAGGGGTGACAAATTTGAGTGAGTACTGTTGCAACTTGACCTTGGTGCAGCTGCACCATTTGCACTATTGTAGCTATGCCAGTGCTGCCATAGCATCTACAAAATCTTTCAGACAGTGGGTCATCAAATAAACTTCAAACCCAGACTCATCTGACTTCTCATGCAACAAGTGCTCATCCTATTTTGCTGAAAAGATTAACAGTATCTGAGATGATCTTGCTCAACCTGAGAAATGAGAAGCAGATGAGAAAGTGGTGAACACACCACATTCCCTGACAGAGTTCAGCCCAATCATGAGAGATCAATGAACCATTAGAGAACATTAAATGCTATCAGAAAGAGTGACCCCAGGGATTTCAGTGGAAGTTGCTCACATACAATATTTGCTGTATCCAGGCCCCAGCTCTCTTTTTTAATCCAGAGGTTTCTCGTTACTGAGGTGTTGACCAAATTCTTCTTTTTTTTCCATAAACGATACCCAGATATAGGGATAGCTTCCACATTACGGAGATATATCACGCATTAGAAAGACCCAGAACAAATGTAGGCTGTATTCAACCAAGTCAAACTGATCTAGATTTCTTAAAAACATGTTTAGAAACACCAACATGCAAAAGACAGGAAGGTGCTTGCTGTACTTTTTTCAAATTCCCCTTTTAGTATGAGCTGATAATGCCTCATACATATCTAAAAACACCTTGCTTGTGAAATAATTCACAAGTTCCCATCCAAAATTTGTCTATCCTTTGTAGCTTCTGTAGCGACACTCTGCCAAGTAGCATCAGAGAATTAGCAATACTTGCCCCATTCTAAGAACACTTGCAGAAAGAAATACCATCCACAGCAGATTCCTTTGTTTTCTGTTTCTAAATACTTGTGTAAATTGTGGTTTCTGTGCATTCCTATATAGAATGTCTATATTTCCCCACAAAAACTTACATCACCTACTGAGAACATTGTCTTGGGAAAACAGTACAGAAGATACAGTTCAAGCAGCCTGTGACATTTCTGAATCAGAGGCATTGCTGACTAGTCTTCTTTTACTGACTGGAGCCAGCTCCCATCCTGGAATTTTAAAGATTTATTAGAGAGATTATGAATCTTGAGCTAACCACAAAAGAATTCATACAGTAAGCCTTAATAGGAAAACTTGATGTGGAAGCACAGTGGTACATTAACTCCAGTCAAGACTAATCTTCCAGTACAGAAGGACTGAGCCAGGTGATTTAACCCTTAACCTCAGCACATTGTGGTTTCAGCTCAATTATTACTTGGCAGTCTCGCTCTTCAGCTAATACAAGGCATTAAAGGACACATTTCAATTTGCTCCCCCTCAAAAAACACATTAGAATGACAGGCTGACATTTGAAACAATGCTTATGTTTCTGCTATTTTTAAGTACTCTTCAACTAACAAACATACAGTATTTAAAAATTCAACACTAGCGTTCATTAGCTGAGGTGTGGGATCTCTTCATAGCTGATAACATGGATTTGTTGATAGTAAGTGTAGCTATAGCATTTTCTTGAAATGCTGTGATGCCTAATCATGTGTGCACAAATGTTATCTGACTGCTGGCAAGTGGGAAAATATGCCAGTATTTTGATATCAAATAGAAAAGGGATCTTCAGGAGAAGTCTGTTGTAATTCAGTATTCTGTGCAGTGTAACACAAACATGCACATTCATTGCCTTGAAGTTTAGTGCAGGGAACAATGTGTCAGAACTGTCTGTCAATCCTGTCAATGGATGAGTTTCCCTTGCAGCACTATCCCCCCTCATGCTCTCTGTTCAGTTAATTCCATCTGCAAAATAGGCCAATTCCAGAAATGGAGTCCACTGAAGGACAAAAATAATCACAAGATTTTTCTAACCAGCTGTCAGAGCTTTCTGAGCAGAGGAGCGCAATCTTAAAGTGGGAATTTGGGATGCAAGATCTTGCTCCTGAAAGGAGCGAAACTCTAAGAAAAATCAGACCCCATCGATCTCAAATAATGCATACACAAAGTCTTCTCATCTTTGGTTCTGCTTGTGTTAAAGCTGTTTGGTGATGGGTTAAGAACTGAACAATGCATCCTCTGTTTAGATTCACCTTACTCAGGATCCCAACAGTAAGCTGAAAGCTTGTAACTTGCTACAAACAGTGTCAGCAGAGGTCATAGGAACAGGGGATGAGTGTTGTAATCTAATGAGACATTTGCAGCATGCTCATGTTGCCGCATTATTCCTACAGCCACTGCTCCTGCTTCTGGGTCATCCATGCTGACTCCTTTACCCTTCTACTGATTCATCTGTGATTTCTCTGATATGGCCGCCAAAAGAACAATTCCGATGTCAAGAATTGCTTACGACCAGGATAGAAACTGCTCACCAAGAGGTTCTGCCACCCTTTTAACAATGCAACTATTGGGGACGTTATTGATCTGGCTTGACACGTGCTTCAGAAGGCTGCTGGAAGAATTAAATTGCAAACACAGCAGCATTACATCTCAATTCCGTTGGGATCACAATATTATCCCTAGTATGTATGAGGTTGTGAAAATCAAAGTTGGGGCATATTTGGAAGAGGAGGTGAATTCATTTCATTGCTAACATAGTGACTGGTGCAGCCAGTATCTGAACCATATGGGTGAGCCACACAGAGGGGTTTTCCAGAGCCCACTTTCCAAAAATCATGTTCCAAAAAAGCACTTATAGGCTAAATTGCAAGTTGTATAAGGTCTCACAGCCCATCCCAAGACCATTTTAAAATTGATTTTATAAATTTCCAAAACATAGGGGATCCCCTCCAAAGCACTTGCAATCCAAGATTGTGACCAGTAGCCACTGGGTCCCATTAGACGACTACTAAAAAGAATTACCGCTTTCTTCCAAAACATAACTCCTTTTCAGATTGTATAATACCTGAAGTTAAAAGCTTTGATTATTTTTACTTCACAACTTGACTAATTTATTTCTACCCAAAGGCAGCATTTTATGGCCTGCTCTTTTGATAGTCAATGGCAAAACTTCCACTAAAAACACTAGAAGCAAAATCCACCCTTTAGGGGAAAAAAGACCCAATATTTTTATTACTTTTTTTTCTTCCAGTGTCCACGACCTAGAAGAATGAACACAGGGTTGGGAACCCAGAACTCCAGAAAGCTAGTCCTGTCTCTGTTACTGATTGGCCTCAATAATACTTTACAAATATCACTAGGAAGGTTTACAAAATCCCTGTGAAGTAGTTTAATATCATTATACACACTTTACAGATTAAAACAGGTTAAACTGAGGTGCATACTGGTGAAAGGTCATATGTATAGTAACAAAAACTGGGATTGTGCCCATTTTTCCTTCTTCGTGCTGTATAAACAAGGTCTGCAAGTTTCTCAAAAAGAGTGATATGTATTTGTTTGGTATATTAGAAACTCAAGATAATTCTGCCCTGAAGGCTCTATGCTGATTTTACAGCTAGTGAAAATACATCATCACAAGAGTCAGAGAGTGAAAACAGATCCGTTGAAAAGGGAAAGGATTTTCAGTAAGACTGAGAAACTCTTTGTTTTTATAAACACATATTTAACTCCAGAGTCCACTGTGAATTTAGAATTTTAAAAGTCTTTGTTAAAAATCCAAACCAACAATCCCTTTCTTCAATTAAAGTATGACAGCTCACAATAAACATCTGAGACCAGAAGAAGTCCTTAGCAGAACCAAGGAAAGCCAAACTTTATATTCTTGCTATTTGTAAGGTAAAAAAGAAGCAGGAAAAGATACTTAAATATAAAACTCTTTGTCATAAACAGTTAGTTAAGGGTTAAGGTTTTTGTCTACCTGTAAAGGGTTAACAAGCAGTACCTGTGGACACCTGACCAGAGGACCAATGAGGGACAAGATATTTTCAAATCCCTGTGGAGGGAAGTTTTTTCCCCCTGTTCTTTGTTTTCTTAGAGAGTCTCTCTTGGGAATTAAGAGAGTCCAGACATCTTAATCAAGTCCTCCCAGGTTTCTGCAATAAATTTTTCTATTCAAGCTAGTGTCATAGGTCTCACCCCCACTTAGAGCTGTTGGGTTCCAATATGGGGACCTGCATGAATTTATCTCTAAACTAAAAATCCTAATTTAGATCTGGTAAAAGCTGCCACCACCCAATCAGGTATGTGGATTGGGACACAGTCCTTCCCCAAAATCCTAGGGGATCCCAAGAGCCCCAAATCCATGGAGTTCTTACACCCAGGAGAAATAAACCATTCCCCCCTGCTTCCTCCCCCCTCCCTTTTCCTAGGAGAGATACCAGGACTTAACTACAGAGAACATAAGAACATAAGAAAGGCCGTACC
Organism: Mauremys reevesii; assembly: GCF_016161935.1. Classification (NCBI taxonomy): domain Eukaryota; kingdom Metazoa; phylum Chordata; order Testudines; family Geoemydidae; genus Mauremys; species Mauremys reevesii. The sequence continues at coordinate 97,636,643 of NC_052627.1, read as the reverse complement.
GGGTCAGACCAAAGGTCCATCTAGCCCAGTATCTGTCTACCGACAGTGGCCAATGCCAGGTGCCCCTGAGGGAGTGAAACTAACAGGCAATGATCAGGTGATCTCTCTCCTGCCATCCATCTCCATCCTCTGACCAACAGAGGCTAGGGACACCATTCTTACCCATCCTGGCTAATAGCCATTTATGGACTTAGCCACCATGAATTTATCCAGTCCCCTTTTAAACATTGTTATAGTCCTAGCCTTCACAACCTCCTCAGGTAAGGAGTTCCACAAGTTGACTGTGCGCTGCGTGAAGAAGAACTTCCTTTTATTTGTTTTAAACCTGCTGCCTATTAATTTCATTTGGTGACCCCTAGTTCTTGTATTATGGGAATAAGTAAATAACTTTTCCTTATCCACTTTCCCAACATCACTCATGATTTTATATACCTCTATCATGTCCCCCCTTAGTCTTCTCTTTTCCAAACTGAAGAGTCCTAGCCTCTTTAATCTTTCCTCATATGGGACCCTCTCTAAACCCCTAATCATTTTAGTTGCTCTTTTCTGAACCTTTTCTAGTGCTATAATATCTTTTTTGAGGTAAGAGACCACATCTGTACACAGTATTCGAGATGTGGGCGTACCATGGATTTATATAAGGGCAATAATATATTCTCAGTCTTATTCTCTATCCCCTTTTTAATGATTCCTAACATCCTGTTTGCTTTTTTGACCGCCTCTGCACACTGCGTGGACATCTTCAGAGAACTATCCACGATAACTCCAAGATCTTTTTCCTGACTCGTTGTAGCTAAATTAGCCCCCATCATGTTGTATGTATAGTTGGGGTTATTTTTTCCAATGTGCATTACTTTACATTTATCCACATTAAATTTCATTTGCCATTTTGTTGCCCAATCACTTAGTTTTGTGAGATCTTTTTGAAGTTCTTCACAATCTGCTTTGGTCTTAACTATCTTGAGTAGTTTAGTATCATCTGCAAACTTTGCCACCTCACTGTTTACCCCTTTCTCCAGATCATTTATGAATAAATTGAATAGGATTGGTCCTAGGACTGACCCTTGGGGGACACCACTAGTTACACCTCTCCATTCTGAGAATTTACCATTAATTCCTACCCTTTGTTCCCTGTCCTTTAACCAGTTCTCAATCCATGAAAGGACCTTTCCTTTTATCCCATGACAGCTTAATTTACGTAAGAGCCTTTGGTGAGGGACCTTGTCAAAGGCTTTCTGGAAATCTAAGTACACTATGTCCACGGATCCCCCTTGTCCACATGTTTGTTGACCCCTTCAAAGAACTCTAATAGATTAGTAAGACACGATTTCCCTTTACAGAAACCATGTTGACTATTGCTCAAGAGTTTATGTTTTTCTATGTGTCTGACAATTTTATTCTTTACTATTGTTTCAACTAATTTGCCCGGTACCGACGTTAGACTTACCGGTCTGTAATTGCCGGGATCACCCCTAGAGCCCTTTTTAAATATTGGCGTTACATTAGCTAACTTCCAGTCATTGGGTACCGAAGCCGATTTAAAGGACAGGTTACAAACCTTAGTTAATAGTTCCGCAACTTCACATTTGAGTTCTTTCAGAACTCTTGGGTGAATGCCATCTGGTCCCGGTGACTTGTTAATGTTGAGTTTATCAATTAATTCCAAAACCTCCTCTAGTGATACTTCAATCTGTGACAGTTCCTCAGATTTGTCACCTACAAAAGCCAGCTCAGGTTTGGGAATCTCCCGAACATCCTCAGCCGTGAAGACTGAAGCAAAGAATTCATTTAGTTTCTTCGCAATGACTTTATCATCTTTAAGCGCTCCTTTTGTATTTTCATCGTCAAGGGGCCCCACTGGTTGTTTAGCAGGCTTCCTGCTTCTTATGTACTTAAAAAACATTTTGTTATTACCTTTGGAGTTTTTGGCTAGCCGTTCTTCAAACTCCTCTTTGGCTTTTCTTATTACACTCTTGCACTTAAGTTGGCAGTGTTTGTGCTCTTTTCTATTTGCCTCACTAGGATTTGACTTCCACTTTTTAAAGGAAGTCTTTTTATCTCTCACTGCTTCTTTTACATGGTTGTTAAGCCACGGTGGCTCTTTTTTAGTTCTTTTACTGTTTTTCTTAATTTGGGGTATACATTGAAGTTGGGCCTCTATTATGGTGTCTTTAAAAAGGGCCCATGCAACTTGCAGGGATTTCACTTTAGTCACTGTACCTTTTAACTTTTGTCTAACTAACCCCCTCATTTTTGTATAGTTCCCCCTTTTGAAATTGAAGGCCACAGTGTTGGGCAGTTGAGATGTTCTTCCCACCACAGGGATGTTGAATGCTATTGTATTATGGTCACTATTTCCAAGCGGTCCTGCTATAGTTACCTCTTGGACCAGCTCCTGCGCTCCACTCAGGATTAAATCTAGAGTCGCCTCTCCCCTTGTGGGTTCCCGTACCAGCTGCTCCATGAAGCAGTCATTTAAAGTATCGAGAAATTTTATCTCTGCATTTCATCCTGAAGTGAAATGTTCCCAGTCAATATGGGGATAATTGAAATCCCCCACTATTATTGGGTTCTTAATTTTGATAGCCTCTCTAATTTCCCTTAGCATTTCATCATCACTATTAATGTCCTGGACAGGTGGTCGATAATAGATCCCTACTGTTATATTTTTACTAGAGCATGAAATTTCTGTCCATAGAGACTCTATGGAACCTCTGGATTCACTTAAGATTTTTACTTCATTTGAATCTACACTTTAACATATACTGCCACTCCTCCCCCCACACGGTCTGTTCTGTCCTTCCGATATATTTTGTACCCCGGAATGATTGTATCCCATTGATTGCTCTCAGTCCACCAGGTTTCTGTGATGCCTATTATATCTATATCCTTGTATCCTTGATACCTCCCCCTCCCCTTTCCCTGAGAATCCACCCAAGGAAAGGTTAACCAAGTCCTTAATAGAGAAGAATTTATTAAAGAATAAAGAGAAAGTCACTGTCTCTGTAACCAAAATGGAACAATATACAGGGTCTAAACTTATCAATCTCTGGAGAGAATTCCCCCTCCTTTCTTTCTCAGTAAAAGCAATAACAATACAGAATTAAAGAAATTCTATAGCAAAACACAGAATTGCAAATACAGAAATAAAAGTATAAGAATACTAGTTCCTTGCTAATACTCACTAGCTTGAATAGAAGAATTCATTGCAGAAACCTGGGAGGACTTGATTAAGATGTCTGGACTCTCTTAATTCCCAAGAGAGACTCTCTAAGAAAACAAAGAACAGGGGAAAAAAACTTCCCTCCACAGGGATTTGAAAATATCTTGTCCCTCATTGGTCCTCTGGTCAGGTGTCCACAGGTACTGCTTGTTAACCCTTTACAGGTAGACAAAAACCTTAACCCTTAACTGTTTATGACACTCTTATTGCCAATGGATCAGACCATTGTGGTGGCAGAGGTACACCATTCCACAGGATCTTAGAACAACCACACAAACCTTTTAGAGGCAGCGCTAGCCCATTGGGGACCCTAAGAAAGAATACTTCCCCCGCCCCCAACACATACTAAAAAAGTGAGTGAGGGGCCTTGAGCTGCTTGGGACCTAAGCAATTGTTTAGTCTGCTGATGCCAATGGCTCTCCTTTCACATTGAGATTCCCACAATAACTCACCTAAGAAGGGAAGTGACTTTAAAAAAAAGTGCCTTTACCACATACACATTCTCAGCGTGTCATGAAACAAAGAGGAGAGCAGTATTTGGATGACAAGTATGTATGTTTTCATAATTATGATGCACTCAGATCCCATGCTGACTTGAGTGCATTATAAATACAGAGATAGATAGAACATGCACAAGTAAAACTACATTATAACAAGTGTAACAAAACATCCAAAACCCTATGACAAAAATCACAAGATTTGTTTGCAGTTACTTCTAATTTTATTAAACAAAAGCAGAGAGAGTATGTAATAGCACAAGAACACTCAAAAATTTTAGGAGTAAGTTTGCCGTCTTGTACTTCTTATTGTCTAGAGTGTCCAAGTTTTTATGAGTCAAAAGTCTCATTTCTCTGCAAAATTAAGGAAGCACAAAACAAATATGGGGCCTGATGCTGACTTCAGTGGGGGCTACGGAATCACAGCACCATTGAGGAGTTGCTCAGCATTTTGCAGAACTGGATCCCCTCTTTGTCCAAATCATTGTGCTTAGGTAAATTTATTAATTAATTATTAAATCACAACTGAATTCCATAAGATTTACAAAGCATTTTGTTACCAGATCAGCTCCTTACATAACACTAACAATACTGGTGCAGCTTGCAAAAAATTCTATAAATATTCTCCAACATACAATATTGTTTATGTACCACAGTGCATGACAAATGACTGTTCACGTTGCATGTGCAGACATGTCTGCAGGGAATTGAGTGAACGCTGCCACCTGTTGGTGAATTAAATACAACTGACATTGGGTGCAATGCTGGACTGTAAATAAGCCATATGCATATGGTTAACATACTAATGAGAATTTTTTCATTTTCTAACAGATATTTTGTGTCATGCCATTGTGTCCTGTTGTTTAAACTGAAATATTTAGTGGCGGAAATAAGTACAAAAATACTTGTAGTTTGACACTGTCAGCAGCTGCTAAAATGCTTTAAGGATTCTACATAATCTTCTGAAGTGTTCAGCATTATAGAATTTTGAAGGAGAAAGTTCTGTGCCCACAAAGGTTAAGTAGCATTGTCAATCTCTGTTCAGAGATATCTCCAGCACTGTCAAAAGACAACACTAGTTGGGATGACACCGTGTTCATTCGAAGACAATGGTACATCCTGGAATGACATCAAAAAGAGTGCCCCTAGCAGCTGCGTCTGTAGGCAGGTCAAATATCTCAGGGAATGGATATTTCAGTCTTGGCCCATCACTGTGAAGTCCTTTGTAAACTCTCTCTTAAATATAAAACACATTTGATTCCTGATAATGCTAAAGCCATGAAGAGATGTTACCGTGGAATCATATCGATAACATTTAGCACACTCTGTCCAATACATCCTAGGTGTATTTTATTTATATTACACATTTTTCTTCTTTTTACAGGTGAAATACTGGATCATCTCACCAAAAGTTGTCCGCCTCAATTTGATTTATTTGCCTTCATTGCCTCTCATTTGAATGTTTTCAGACTTCATTGTTCCTTATTAAAGGTCCTGTAGGGTGTTTGTGACTGGCAAAATCCCTGAAGCAGCAGGTGCAGCACTGCAAGGATACTGAAGGTTTCCCTACCAGACACCTTTACAGTGCAAACCCCACTGATCTAACGATGTTTAACACAAGGTATCATTATCAGTAATTATTTGAAATAATATATTTGTTTTATTATATATAATATATTTGTTTTAGTTCTTTCATAAGTAATCTTAGCCCAGATGCTCCTTAGAGCTCACTAACACAACAGCTAACTGAAAACAATAATAAGACATTTCATTATTCCTTTGGGCAAAACCAGCACACAGTTATTATACAAATGTAGTGATCAATGAAAATGCCAAAGATTTTTGTTTCTGTTGTGTTCCTGCATAGCTGGAAATTAGTAGGATTTATTCAGCCTATCAGCACAGGAAGACAAAACTAAACTGATAAGAGGAATCTCACTGAAACGTCTGTTATTCTGTCAGCAGGGGCACAACAGGTTTATTAGCTCCTTAACACACACCCCACTGTACTATTTCTACTTAGGCTATGTCTACTGTGGTAATTGAATGACAAAACTTTTGTCTTTCAGAGGTCTTAAACCCCACCCCAAGCCCATCGAAAGACAAAAGTTTTGCTGCAACAAGTGCTAGTGTGAACAGCACGTTGTTGGCAGGAACGATTTTCTGCTGACAACACAAACAGTGCTTGTTGGGGGTGGAAGTTTTTTGTCAGCAGGAGATCCAACAAACAGCAGCTACATTGCCCGACTTTTAGTGGCACGGCTGTAGCGACACAGATATGTCGCTAAAAGCTGTGTACTGTAGACAAGCCCTAACACTTTGCATTGCTGTAGCACATTTTATCAGATGATGCCATGGAATGTAGGTTTATGCACCTTGTTAGGTTAAGACCATCAGAATAAATAAGCAAGAGGCAACAGAGGCTAGGGACACCATCCCTGCCCATCCTGGCTAATAGCCATTGATGGACCTATCCTCCATGAATTTAACTAGTTCTTTCTCGAACCCTGTTATACTTGTGGCCTTCACAATGTCCTCTGGCAAAGAGTTCCCCAGGTTGACTGAGCATTGTGTGAAGAAATACTTCCTTTTGTTTGTTTTAAACCTGCTGCCTATTAATTTCATTTGGTGAACCTAATTCTTATGTTATAAGAAGGAGTAAATAATATTTCTTTATTTACTTTCTCCACACCCGTCATGATTTTATAGACCTCTATCATGTCCCTGCTTAGTCATCTTTTTTCCAAGCTGGAAAGTCCCAATCTTATTAATCTCTTTTCACATGGAAGCTGTTCCATACCCTTAATCATTTTTGTTGCCCTTTTCTGAAATTTTTCCAATTCCAATTTATCTTTTTTGAGATGAGGTGACCATATCTGTATGCAGTATTCAAGATGTGGGTGTACCATGGATTTATATAGAGGCAACATGATATTTTCTGTCTTATTATCTATCCCTTTCTTAATGGCTCCCAACATTCTGTTTGCTTTTTTGACTGCCGCTGCACATTGAGTGGATGTTTTCAGAGAACTATCCACAATGACTCCAAGACCTCTTTCTTGAGTGTTAACAGCTAATTTAGACCCCATCATTTTTTATGTATAGCTGGGATTATGTTTTCCAACGTGCATTACTTTGCATTTATCAACATTGAATTTCATCTACCATTTTGTTGCCCAGTCACCCAATTTTGAGAGATCCTTTTGCAGCTCTTCACGTCTGCCTGAGATTTTACTATCTTGAGTAGTTTTGTATCATCTGCAAATTTTCCCACCTCATTGTTTACCCCTTTTTCCAGATCATTTATGAATATGTTCAATAGAACTGGTCTCAGTACAGATCCCTGGGGGACAACACTATTTATTTACTTCTCTCTGACCATTTATTCCTACCCTTTGTTTCCTATCTTTTAACCAGTTACCAAATCATGAGAGCACCTTCCTTCTTATCCCATGACAGCTTGCTTTTCCTAAGAGGGTGAGGGACCTTGTCAAGGCTTTCTGAAAATCTACATACACTATATCCCCTTGTCCGCATGCTTGTTGATCCCATCAAAGAATTCTAGCAGATTAGTGAGGCATGATTTCCCTTTACAAAAACAATGTTGACTCTTCCCCAACAAATTATGTTCATCTATATGTCTGACAATTTTGTTCTTTATTATAGTTTAAACCAGTTTGCCCAGTACTGAAGTCAAGCCTGTAATTGCCGGGATCACCTCTGGAGCCCTTTTTAAAAATTGGCGTCACATTAGTTATCCTCCAGTCATTTGGTACAGAAGCTGATTTAAATGATAGCTTACAGACTACAGTTAGTAGTTCTGCAATTTCACATTTGAGTTCCTTCAGAACATCTTGGGTGAATACCATCTGGTCCTGGTGATTTATTACTGTTTAGTTTATCAATTTGTTTCAAAAACCTCCTCTAATGACACCTCAATCTGGGACAGTTCCTCAGATTTGTCACCTAAAAAAGAATGGCTCAGGTTTGGGAATCTCCCTCACATCCTCAGCCGGGAAGACTGATGCAAAGAATTCGTTTAGTTTCTCTGCAATGGCCTTCTCATCCTTGAGTGCTCCTTTAGCATCTCGATTGTCAGTGGCCCGACTGGTTGTTTAGCACACTTCCTGCTTCTAATTTACAGTACTTAAAAAAAAAATCACTACTTTTTGAGTCTTTGGCTAGCTGTTCTTCAAATTGTTGTTGTTGTTTAGCAACGGTGGCAATTTTTTGGTTCTATTACTGTTTTTTAATTTGGGGTATACCTTTAAGTTGAATTTCTATTATGGTGTCTTTAAAAAGTTTCCATGCAGCTTGCAGGGATTTCACTTTTGGCACTGTACCTTTTAATTTCTGTTTCACTAACCTCCTCAATTTTGTGTAGTTCCCCTTTCTGAAATTAAATGCTACAGTGTTAGGCTGCTGTGGTGTTTTCCCCACCTCAAGGATGTTTAAATTTAATTATATTATGGTCACTATTACCAAAGGGTCCAGCTATATTGACCTCTTGGACCAGAGCCTATGCCTCACTTAGGACTAAATCAAGAATTGCCTCTCCTCTTGTGGGTTCCAGGACTAGCTGCTCCAAGAAGCAGTCATTTAATATGTTAAGAAACTTTATCTCTGCATCCCTTCCTGAGGTGACACGTACCCAATCAATATGGGGATAGTTGAAATCCCCCATTATTATTGAGCTTTTTATTTTAATAGCCTCTTTAAATCTCTCTGAGCATGTCACAGGTTCTATTTAAACCTAAAAGGCCAGATAAAGGTAAATCATGAAAGTCAGTGAAGCTCCACTGACCAGATACTTTGGGCCAAAGAGACATGCTGAGTAAATAGACAGCTCTTTGTAGCATATAGGCCTTAAGTGTTTTAGTGGGACCTAGCATTACTGGAAGTTTCTGCACCAGAATAAGAAGTTTTTATGTATCATTTATGCAGGGCCAGTTCCAGGCACCAGCTTAGCAAGCAGGTGCTTGGGGCGGCCACTCCGGAGCGGGGCGGCACATTCAGGTATTCGGCGGCAATTCGGCGGAGGGTCCTTCACTCCCGCTCAGAGCAAAGGACCTCCCACTGAATTGCCACAGATCGCAATCGTGGCTTTTTTTTTTTTTTGGCTGCTTGTGGCAGCAAAACCCCTGTAGCCAGCCCTGCATTTATGTTAAATCCTGGGGTGGAAAGGAAAGGAGTCTGGACCTGCAAAGCCCCAGTGGAGGAAATGCTGAATAGGCCTATAGAAAGTATGGTCTATCCCTGGTCAAAATAATTGCTTTGATAACGCTATGAGGCTTTGAAGGTGCCAAAATGAATCTGTATTCATTACTTGTTGAGTCACATTAGGAAATGTGCCCCCAATTCTCTGCAGCTTCTAACTGGTAAAGTGACACCTGGTCATTATGCAGTAAAGAAAAGCTTTTCATCTTATTGAAATGCACAGCATGGTTAGTCTAATATGCTAGTATAAGTAAGTCTCCAATGGAATAGGTTACTAGCCGTACTTTGGATTAAGTAAAAAAGATTTTAAAAAGCACTGCTGATAAAGAGACATTGAAGAACAATTTCCACTACAGACATGCTTGGCCAAATAAGAAATGAACTAATCTAGTCAGAGTAGAAATAATTGTGTTTTTACTACAGACAGCATTTAAACTGTACTGTGCATTCTGGAACTAATATTTCAGAGACGTTCTCTCTTGTGCAGTATAATTTAGCATAATAATAGCCAACTGGTCCACAATTAATTTTGTTTTCTGCACACAACTCCCATCAAAATTTGCAACTAGGTTATAGAATCACAATGGAAATATTGTCAACTCTTAAGATTTAGTTTTACAACAGTAATGCTTTTCCTAAGAGCATGACACGTTCAAGTATCCTCTTGGAATTCTGCTTTCTGGACTATTGAGTATGAATTACTTCTACAGGCTGAATAGCTCCCTCAGCAAACATTTTTGCATTATTTATAGCTGACTTGGTTTGGCCTGCTAGATTTGGAGCTTACTCCAATGTAAGTTCAAGTAACAGACTTTCATGAGTTTATGCAATCATAAGCCTTTTCCAATAACTGGCTCTGAGCATTAAGTATATCATACCTCTAAATTCACATGCACCTACCACAGCACATAGAGCCACCATGTACTGCCAGGCATTGGAACACTCCTGGAAAAATGTAACCGTGTCACAGGGCCAGCCACCTCCCACAGGACCCCGCATGGCCAGGGGTACTTCTGCAGCACCCGGCCCCCTTTTCCCTTTTCAAGGCTTCTTAAGAACTCCACATAGTCTTTTTCATGGCTAATGCCATGACCCCTGCCTGGGGCTGGTGTAATAACGGTAACAGTTCAAAGAAATCTTTAAGCCCCCAAAATAAAGTCCATCACCACAACAAAAGGTTCATACTCAGCCATGGCATCTTCTACCACACCAAGAGCTCTTCTTCCATCCCAGTTTGCTCTTCAGAAAACCACCACTCCCAGCCTCTCCTATCTGGAGCTCAGCCTTCTCGCTCTGGCTTCCAGGCCCCAACCCTTCTCCCAGGCAGGGTCTCTTGCTCACCACAGCTCTCCTCTGCCAGAGCTTCCTCTTCCTGTTTCCTTTGTCTTTGACATTCTTTTTTTTTTTGACATGGTGATCTCATTATACAAGGTTACGTCCACCACTTTCGTCATTCATTTTTAGTCAAAGTGTGTGTATGGTTTGTTTGTTTATTATCCTTTCACTCAGTTTAGTATCCTTAAGAAAACACATCAAGTTTTGTTTTGTTTTGTTTTTTTGCACTACTGCATTTCCCTTTAGGGAAAAATATTTGATTCTAAGCTGACTCCATTTTTCATGAAGAAACTTTCTTTCCATAGAATAGTGCCCACAATGCTATAGAACATGATCAACAGTTTCTGTGGTTTTGTACACATTACACATGTAACCCTTCTGCCAGGTGAAGCCAGCAGCAACAAGGGCTGGGTTCAGTATCTAAGAATTCCTTTTCAACAATACAACACAGAACCGTCTCGAGCCCCCACACAGTGACCAGGACAATTACACACCACCCCACGGGCACCTCTAAGAGGCAATACTTCCCCTCTCACAAGCACAGAGTCTGAGTGTAGCAAAAACTTTTAATAAAAAGGAGGGAATTAACTCAGCATTAATTTGGGAAAACACCACAGTTAGTGCTCATAAACACAAACCATGAGCAAAAGACCCACCCCCAAGTAAGTTGGCAGTGTCCTTTTCCCCTCGGGGTCTTAAGTCCAGTAACCCAAAAATCCCTTTAACATGCCCGTCCCTTCTCTGTACCCCACTCACAGTTGCTGTCCTTGGCCAGTGCAGCCCCAGAGTTCAGAGGTTCATCCACAGAGTTCACCTCCCACTCTGTGTGGAAGGCACAAGGGCGAGGGGGGTGGGTAAGGAGGCACCGTACATGCTGCACTGTCACCTAAAAAGAATGGTTCGGGTTTAGGAAGCTCCCTCACATCCTCGGCTGTGAAGACTGATGCAAAGAATTCATTTAGTTTCTCCGCAATAGCCTTATCCTCCACAAACATATATCAGAAAGACAGTATCTGGTTCTCCTCCAACTCTAAGCTCCTTGAAAAGGGCATGTACAATTACTGCCCTGATTTCCATTCCTTCAGATCCTTCATGGAATACTTCTACAGCACCTGTCATTTTGGTATTGGAATGCCACTTAATGTTACACCTCCCTTTGACTGAAGCATAGCAAGTAAGTGTAAATAGCTGCATATCGGTGTAGAAATAAATAATCCAAATTATGGCTATTTCCCTTGAGATGTTGCATATAAGCCTCCTTTCAGCAGGATTCCTTGCATGTTTAAACCCATTTTTTAAATATTCCATGGAGTTATGAGATGCAAAATTATTGCTAACGAATTCCAGTCCCTGTTCTCACATACAGCACTTGCCCCAGTATCATAAACAGTTCAGAAGGGTGAATCTTAATGGGAAGAGGTGCTCACAGTCACTATCAGCACATCATGGCAGACAAGTTGAGAAATGTACTTTAGGCAGACTTTTAATGGGTTCCCTTTAAATTATGGTGACATATACATTTGTAACTATCTTGTTGTGCAATCTCTTTCCTGATGCTTAACAGATTCATCTCCATGCTAGGAGCACTGTGTGGTCATTTATCTGAATGACATAATTGGGTCTAACGTGGTTGATTTAGATAGTAAAAGAAGAGCTTCCATTTTTGTAGGTTAAACTTGCATGTGATAGATATTATGACTGAGTTGAACAGTATTCTGCTGTATTACAGATCTGTCTCCTGCATACAAAATCTAGGGGGCGTCCTAGAAGCAGAAGACCACTTTAAAAAGACACTGAGCCACATCATCCTCTTCCTAGAAAAATCATGCAGACAGGGGATAATTACTTGCAAAACTATACCTGGTTGTAATCATGCCCTAACGGTAGCACCCTGCCCTTGTGAAAGAGGCTTTCTAACCAGGGGCGGCTCTACGTTTTTGGCCGCCCCAAGCAGTCATGCGCGGGAGGCGCCCCGGAGCCGCGGGAGCAGCGGACCTCCCGCGGGCATGACTGCAGAGGGATCGCTGGTCCCGCGTGGCTCGGCTGGACCTCCCGCGGCTGCAGACGGTTCGCGGATCCGGCGGCTCCGCTTGAGCTGCCGCAGTCATGCCTGCGGGAGGTCCAGCCGAGCCGCGGGACAAGCGCCCCCTCCGCAGTCATGCCTGCGGCAGTTCCTGTCGTCCCGGGGCTCCGGTGAACCTCCCGCACGCATGACTGCGGCAGGTCCGCCGGCCCAGCCTACCGCCCCCCCCCCGGCCGCAGGGGACGCCCCCTAGATTTTGCCGCCCTAGGCACCAGCTTGTTTTGCTGGTGCCTAGAGCCGCCCCTGTTTCTAACCAAGCTGACATTGAGGATTCTACAGCGAATTTTGGCCCCAAGCCCATGGATCTCAGAATACCTTTGCAGCAGAGGCGATCCATGCCTGCTGATAATGGGAAGGGGGGCAGAGTGAGGGCAGTCGGCTTCAGAAGTGTTACTGGGCCTGCTCAAGTGCAAGCCAAGCTGCAAATTGGGGGGAGAGGGAACTTGACCCCACATGACCCAACCCGCATGTCACCTCTGCAAGTTTGCAGAGTGCTTGTCTCCTACATGCATCACCCTGACCTCCTCCCCTGGAGCTGGCTTCTCAATGGTGGTGTATGACCTTGGAGGGGGAGATAAAAGCTGGGCTGTAGAAGTTAGTGCTGCAGAAGGAGACATAAACTTACCTGTGATGTATTGTAGAGAGCTTTTGGCCCTCTAATGGCCCCACAACTCTGAATAATTTGAACATGCTGAGTTGCTGTGACAAGAGCTGCTGTCCGCTACACAGTGGTGGGTAGCATGTCATATAGCCACCACCATCATCTTTGCATGCTTCTAAGCCAGGGTTCACTGTAATTTGGACATTGATATTTTGCCTACTGAGATTTTGGCACAGAGAGAAAAAAACAGAAGGGTATCCCACTGGCAGACTTGTGGTTCTTTTTAGTCTCTCTCCCTACTTATGTATTTTTAGCGGAAAACACATCATTATTTTTAAAGTCTGTAAGAGAGTCACCATCCCAGAGCTCCCCGTCACAGCAAGGCCTGGGATTGCAGCAACTTCATCCCATCTCCTCCTTCAGGCTCCAGTGGTCTGGTCTGGTGACTTAGCCTTCCAGCCAGGTCACGTGGTTCTCGGTTTTCTCTCCTTTAATTTCAAGCACTCTTCTGCCCAGGCTCTGGGCTCAACTTCCACCCTCCTCAGGGTCTTTTCCATCTCTCCCTTCAGTCCCTCCTGGGCTCCAGGGTTGCTCCCTGCTCTTTCCTGAGCCTTCCCACCTGAAGTCTTCCACAGGCATCTGCCTGCCTTGTGCTCTCTGCTGGCTCCTCATAGCCTTGTGCTCTTCTCCTCTCCAGCCAACTCTCAGCAACGGGGCTTCCTTCCTCTGAAGTCCAACACAGAGCACAGATGTAGCAGGGAAGAACTAACTGACTGGCCCAAGACCTCCTGCCCTTAAGGTACAAGTCATCGCTGCTACAAAGTCCTTTTAAAAATTCTTCCTAATCAAGTTTGCTTAAATTCAGAGAATGATTCTATCCAAATATTTTATATCCATGATGCTATTCCAGATCTAAACCAGTGTGAGAACAAAATTTGGCCCCATACGTTTCTTCATATTCTCTTTCACTGAAACTGCAACAAGGCCCTTCTAATTTGTCTTGCTTTTCCCCTATAGCTTTCACTACCATGCAGTTTTACATTGCCACTCAAATCAACTTATTTGTAAAATATCATATTATTTTTATTCATGTGGAAAAAACCCTCATTAACCCCAGTGGAATGCCATTCAACACTTTATTTCTCATATGAACACAGTTCTTCTTATAACAGGATGCTAATTGAAGAGCTACATTGTGTCCTTGCCATCTTCAGCAATTCAACCACAGTCTGTCATATGGCACTGTATCAAATGCTGACTGGAAACTGAAGAAAATGGCTGTAGGTTATCCAGAGTGCCGGATGAGAAACTAGCCCACAATTTCTTCAAAAAGTGAGAGAGGAGAATTATGCAGATCCTCTTTCACATCCATCATGAGAATATGAAATATGAAATGTCCAATTATCAATAAGACAGAAAGCTATAGCAAAACATATAGGATATGTAAATTATGGCCAACATATTGAAAAGTATTCCTTTATTTTGGATGCCTCAGTTTTTGGCTGCCCAACTTGAGACACATGGGACTCTCTGAATATCAGCACCAAAGTCTCTCAAGTTTGACATCCAAAATCACTGACCACTTCTGAAAATGCGTGGAGGTCACAGTGCTCATGACTTTATTCTGCAGACAACAGGGCCTCGTTGCCTGTAGCAGGCAGACCTCATGAAGACTGCTGTGCAATTTCCCTCAACTATTATTTGTGCTGGTTTAGGGTATACAGGCTGGGTTTTGAAACCACACCCCCATATTTCTGAGAAACTGGTTATCTTGCAGGTGTAACAATGTGCTGTGGAACAAGTTAAGATGCAGATTTTTCACACAGATTTCTGCAGATGTTGATACACTTTTTTAATGTGAGAAATGCATCATAAAGTCCATGAATTTCACTCCACAAATGGTAAGACAGCCCTCTCATCTGGGCAGGCTGCCCAGCAGTGAAGCCTCTCTTATCTGGTATAACTAATGGCTGCCTCTGTCACCTCTTCCCTTCAATTATTTAGGCTTCCCCCACACTTACTGGCTTCCTGCTGACAGTATTGTGGACTGTGTCTATTAATCATTAACTGTCACTGTGCTTTAAAAAAAAATTGTTCAGTTCCAAAAATAGAACATTCTTTTTTTCCTGCCGAAAAAATGAGAACTATGTGCTACAAGGCTTTGCATGGTTATTCAAAAATGCCCTGGTAGACATGCACATACAGTATGTATGAACTGAACATATATGAACATTCAGACATTACTGCAGAGGTGTCACCAGTAGCAATTATGGTTAAAGTTGCAAAACAGTTTCCACTATAACTCCCTGTTTTCACTCACAACATTCTCCAAAGTTCACCTTTGTAAATAAAATTTTTGTGCCTTTAAAAAAAAAAATCTTAGGAAAAATCCCTGCTGAGATTTGAGACAATGAAAAGAGAATGTGTGTTTTTCTGATTGTGAAAATATTATGACCCAGTGGGAAGGAATAGAATACTTTCCCAGTATTTGTGCCTCCATTTCCCTGAAAACAGTGATTATCAATGAGCTGGCAGGGTGATCTGGCACTTTTGAATCTCACACAAAGCAAAAAAAATTTCCCTTTCCAGGGAAAAAGAAAGATCCCAAACAAACAAAACTTCCACAGACAAGTTCTTCATCCCCTAAATGCAGGTGCTCCCAGTTTTTCCCCTTTTATCAGGCATTTAACAGGGTCTCTGTTGTAAGGCTTTGCAATTCTTTGCCCTCTTTAGGCTTAACAATCTATCTCCCCTCAGGACAGGAATTTCTGCACCATCTCCCTAAGAGGCTTTGTGGTGGGGCAGAGGGAAGGATATGATCTCCCTCTACTACAGGCATCAGCCCTGGAATCCTAAACCATCAGGAAGCAATTTGCCCTAAACCCAAATCTGGCCTGCTCTAGTATCTCCAAGGGTCATTTCCTACATTGCCTGTTCTGGGTCAGGCTTTTCCCCTGGTCCTTTCCCAGGCAATACTGTTCCAAACCTCACTCAGGCTCCTTCCCTGAGCCCCTCTCTACAGAGTACCCAGCACAGGTCCCACCCTATCACCTTCTCTCTTAGAAGCCCAACAGTTGGCTCCAAATCTGCCCTTATACTGAGCACTTGGAGCTCTTCTGTCTCATTTGCCCAGAAGGCCTGGTTCCCTCTCAGTCATGTGCTCCATCTCTGGGGGCTACAAATGTCCTGAATGCTCAATCTTAGTCAAGCAAGCACTGGCCAGGTTCTGCCCTTAAAGGACCCATATATCTTGTTATGCCAACTCAAAAATAACAGAATACTGGAGCTTCCAAATCACCATATAAATAGCCTTTCATGATACAATTGCTTTGCCCCTTAAAAACTTAGAATTCACAATAAGCAAGTCATATTAAATTGCTTATGTCCACTGAACACTCGCCTGGCTAGTATAATCAATCTTGCCACCAAATTTGATCCTACTGCATCCATGAATAACCCCTGGCAGCTCTCACTCTGATCTTTCTCCAAATGCTCCAGAAAAAAACCCAAAACATGACCTCTACCAAGTTATGAACACCTGCGCATTCAGAGTGGAAAATGCCATTACATTCTCAACTGTGTAATTTCTGATAGACACAAAGGCCAGCTCTCCAACTGGTGTGAGTACAGCTCAAATTACTTTAATGGAGCTATACCAATTTACCCCAGTGCCCTTATCCAAAGCCAATTGAAGTCGATGGAAAGTCTCTCATTAATAAGAGTTGCTCATTAAAGGGCAATTTTAAGAGGTCCAACAATAAAAATGGGGTTGTAAAATTATTCAGAGATAATCCATCTGCAATTCAAAAAGGTTAAGCAGTGGAACAAACCAAAACACAAACAAAGGCACTAGAAAGAGGCATAGAGCTTGTGACTGTAAATACATTAGCAAAGGAAGCAAAGGGGGAAAATCCCAAATTTATGAGTAACTGAAAAAGTGACTTAGAATGGATGCTGAAATGCAACCTTGATTATACCATCTGCCACCAGCAACTCTTTGTATGTGTGTGTGCATGCACATATAGTACCTGTGTGTGTATAAATCTGTGTATCTATATGTAAGTGTGTATATGTTTTAGGGTTGTCAAGCAATTAAAAAAATTAATCATGATTAATCGCACTGTTAAACAATAATAGAATACCATTTATTTAAATATTTTTGGATGTTTTCTACATTTTCAAATATATTGATTTCAAAGCGTACAGTGCTCACTTTATATTTATTTTTATTACAGATATTTGCACTGTAAAAACAAAAGAAATAGCATTTTTCAATTAATCTAATACAAGTACTGTAGTCTACGTAAGGTACGCAGCCACATCGCAGTCTGTTTAGCACCACGCAGGCGCTCAGGAAACCCGCCTTAGAGGTGGTTGCATTTCCATTGTGTTCATATTAGTTTGGTTGTAAAAGTGATCTGAGACCCCACAGTGAAACATATCCCTGGCCCTTTTCAATATTCATTCATTTGTTAAGTGTAAAGTGATTGTTTATTTGCTGGAAAAAAATAACTCAAACATAGTCATGTAAATACCCATTAAGAAACTAATTAAATCATACCATAGGTATGCTAACTAATTAATTCCTACCTATGGAGAGGGTGGTTAATTAAATCAGACTTTCTCTGGAATACACATGAAATTAAATTTCCCAGACTGAGAAAAAGTCTCTCAACCACTCAGCCTAAATTTTACTGAAAACACAAGAAGATTCTGGAATGCAACAGCTGCAGCATTCCACCTATTTCTATATTACTGCAAAATATTACAGAAAGCTCTCAGCTATGCAATACAGCACAAATAGTTATGTGCACTTAACTCTGATAAATAATCAGCTGTGAATCATATTTGGATGTTATAATTCCCAGTAATTTTCAACCACTGCAGTACTGTTTTCTCTTACAACCATGTTTTCATTGCCTTGCAATCTTAGCTGAGCAGACATAGCAAGCTATTTGCTCAATGGATCACTTGGCAGTGAGCACTGTCTAAGCAGTTCGGCTGGCCTCCTTCCCTGGAGATCAAGCAAACAGCCTCTGTGACATCACTAGTCTGAAGAGTGAGACTTTAATTCATTCCTTAATTCAAGCCACCTGCCTGTCAGGGCACAGAGCACCTCCACTCTACTGACTTGCCAAATTTGCATCACATTACTCAAACAAAAAGTCCCACTGAAGTTTAATAGGATGACTCCTGAGTAAGCGGATCACAAATGGGCCCATAATGTTTGAGGTTTGTGTATTATACAAAAAAAGGGTGATAAGAAATGTTAAGTCTTTTCGTGTCTGATTTTAAACTTGTCCATACACAGTTTGGAAAAGCAAAAATAAAAATGGATAAGAAAGTAAACAAACAATGCCCCAAGCAGTGACTTGTAAGAAATTACTAGCTAAGCAGAGTTATGGCTGTTTAGTACATGGACAGGAAAACCCAGAGTACTGTAGGTGGTGATTATTTTTGTGACTCATTAGGTCCCAGGCTTCTCTCAGTCAGTATTGAACTGATACCACTGGATAAGTTAGCATTACTGTGCTGTTGGAGGTGCCGTCTTCCACATGAAACACTAAATTAAGCCATAACCACTTGTGATCATTAAAATCAGAGCAATTTTTGGAAGCGTAGGGGCATTAGCTTTAGTGCCTTGGCCATATTTTAACTTGGTAAATTAGATTTTTCCAATTTGCTTAATTAAATTCTACTTTCTTAAGTGTCAGATCAGTCTGAGATATGCTACTGCCTCAGATGGAAACAGGGTTCTAGCTATGGAGAGGGTACTTATATGAACCCTCCCAAATCACTATGGTAACTGAGCACCTCACAATCAATGTTTCCAGCACCTGTGAGGAGCTATTGCCTCCACTGCTTACAGATGGGAAACTGAGGCAGAGAGAGACTAAATCAATTGAAATCAAGGGGATTACTCATGTTATTAAACTAAGCATGTGCTTTATCACTGATCTTGAATATGAGGAACATTAAGCACATGCTTAAGTGCTTTCCTGAATTAGGGCCCTGCTTGGGAGTGATGAAATGTTCTCAGTTCAGATTACATTACAGAAGGAGAGGAAGACTGTTCTTGGAGGTAAGGTACTGAAATGAGACTCAGGAGATCTGGGTTTTGTTTATGGCTGTACAAAGATTTGCTTGGACAAATCACTTAGCCTCTCTGTGCCTCAGGTCTCCATCTGTAGACTGAATACAACAGAAATGCTCATGAATAAGAGCACTCCCTAATGTTGGGAAAACAGCTGGGTTCAGGAAGGAGAGGTAATTTACAGTTTTCATTTTTCATGCAGGCAGATGTTCTCTTTGAAAGTGTAACTTTTACTTATAAAGGCACCTGTATAAAAGGTCCAACCTGTAAAAAGTTGGCATCCAGTTTAGAGATAAGTGGTTTCTGTTTGAAGGTGAGCTGTTGGTTGAGGAGTGAAACTTCAAAGAAGTGGCCTCGCCCAATGGACAACACAGCCAATAAAGTATGATATTAATAAACCCAAGTACTATAGATCAGAAAGGCACATCTATGCAAGCAAGATGGGTTTTTTAAAGGACAGAGAGACAGATTCACTCAGATTCTGCTACCCTTACTCACACTGAATAGCACCTCACTCTGTGAGTAGTCCTATTGAATTCAATGGTTCTACATACTGAGTAAAGTACTACTTAACATGAATAAGGATGCTAGGATCCAGCCTGAACTATTCTTGTTTACAGAGACAAAACTATTAGCACTATGAAAGCAACAACCCAAGTGATTTTATTGGGGGATAAGGATTATTTCAAAATAAAAAATTTGCACTCCTAGTCATGGCAGTTGTTTTCAGGATCGTTGAATGAATGTTTTTATAGTTGGGCTGCCTCAGGGCCTTCGTAACACTTCAGAGCACAGTGCTGGGCAACTGTGGCACAGCAACAGTTGCAAAACATGTCCATGATGGCATTTGGTAATAGGGTACTGCATGCTCCATCAATTTACAGAAATCACTATTAGCTACAGTAGACTAGAGACAGAAATCCACTGACATCATTTCTGCTGTAGAGCGACTAGATTCATACAGTGAAATTCCCTTTTGCTCTCAGTGATTGTCTCCAAGATTAAGTACATTGTTCCAGCTTTGGAACAGGTGGAGAGCTTTATGCTCCCCAAGCACAGTTGCAGTATCACTTTGTGAGCTGGATAAAAAATGATGACACGCACTAAATGAGACTAAAAAATTGACAGCTGTTTCTTTAGAACCCCTGCAGGTAAAACAAAGCTTAGCAAGTCTTTATTTCCCGATAGCATAGAAATAGACAAATCAGAGTTACTATTATAATCTCATTCTTCTGGGACTTCTTAATTCCAAAACAAACTAGCAGTGATAAATCCTGTAAAACCACATTAAGAGTGGAGTGTAAATGAAGTCCATCTCCTCTGATTAACACAGACAAATCAGAGAGCAGTGATTTTATTTTTCAGTTAATGTGCACACATTTTTTTTAAAATGAGAATGGTGGGTTGTACTCATCGGCAATCTTGCAGCACAGGGATATTGACTTTTCTATTTCTGATTTAATTAACCTATGTACAGCAGGTGTAGCTCACTTACTGGAGGAAAGGACTGATAGTATTCTGTACAACAGATGGCTCCCTCTTAACTTTACTGCAGGCATGCATAGACTCACTAGAGTCAACATTTCCCTAATTGCTGTTTCAAATCCTATTTCAAGATTACTTGCCATACAATTTATGCAGTAAGAATGACACAGAAACACTGAGTAGACGTATATGGAAACAGCTCAAACTTTTCTTCCTTTCATTTCCCCTGCTTTTACTGGGCCTTCATTTCCCCAGAGACAGTATAATGTGTATGTTCTTCTTTTCTGCACCAAGCATTTTTGCACACACAATAGCAATTAGATAGATCCCAAAATTTATGCTACTGGGATTTTTCAGAACCTATCACCACTCACAGTATTGCTCCCACTATAGTTCAAGTCAGTTATCTTCCGAGATTGAAGCCTACTCTTGCTCTTCTATGAGGATTGGCTGCAATTTCCTTATTTCATTAAAGCACCTAATATGGGACCTTTTATTTAACATTGGGACTTTTAGAGAGTTTCTCCAAGATTTCAAGAATGACTGGCCTCAACTGTTGGGTGCCCAACATGAGACACCATAAGGTGAGCCTCGTTTCTGGAACGAAGGTGTTTAAGTAGTTTTTGAAAAAATCAAGCCCTTTTTATTCCCAGGGCCAGAAAGAAAGCAAGAGATTGACTCTAGAGTCTGGTAGGTAGGTCACTCGAGAAATGATACACCCAGGTTCAAATCCCTGTTCCAGTGAATTATTATTTATACAAAATGGAACAGCTTGTACAGGAGAGAGTCCCACCTTATCATAGCCAGCTAATAAGGACACTCAGCTGAGATGAAGGAAACCCAGATTCAAGTCTGTGGTATGCAGGGGCAAAACAGGAACTTGAACTTGCGTCTCCTACAGCCCAGATGACTGTCCTGATCACAAGGCTATTGGCCAGTCTGTAATAGCTCTCTTTCTCTGTTTTTTCACAGAAACCATCAAAAGGTCTCAGTTTCATCCTGATGCAGAACAGAAACATTTCTGAAATCACAAAAAGTTTTGTGTGATGAGAAAACTGTTTCCCACCCAGCTCTTGTAAGGAGCACAGACTTTGCACAGGAATTTCTAAAACCACAGTAATTATTATTCTTAAAGCATACAAGAGGTACAGATCTTTAGGGACAAGAATAGCAACAAATACACTCTGTCCCCTAAGTCTGTGCTCACCCCTTCTGTAAGTCCTTACATCCAGCCTCTGTGTCAGATGGGTAGTCCCCTTCTGCCCTCTACTTCCTGCAGTCCTTCTGCTTCCCGGCAATGTTCAGCCAGTGAGAGAAGTAGCTGGACGGGAGCAGATCCTGACTGTAAGGTTTCTGTTCCCTCTGTGATATGACAGATACAGCATCTCAGTCAGGTGACTAAAGTCCAAGCCCTCTCCAGGAGGCAAATTGAGAGAACCAGTTTCCTCTAACTTGGCCACTCTCTTTAGAAAACCTGTTGTTCTGACAATCACCATTGATCACTCTTATATTAGCACCGGAGTTGTCCGGCATCACAATAAGCTGCTCTGGTTTGTCCTCGTCACAGCTACGCACTCCACATACAAGTTATACTCTTCAAAATGGCAGTCACAATGTCAAGGGCAGAACAAACTTTGATACAGGCTTGTGCAGGCATACTGATCCACCATATGAGGCACCCAAAATCACTAGCCACTTTTGAAAAATCACTAGCCACTTTTGAAAAATCTTAGATACTGGGAGAAGGTTTAAAACAACACCCAAAAACAAAAGGCTGAACTTTTAGTTTGCAGACATAGCCTGCTTTTCATATGTCTAGTACCCACAGCTCCCACTGACTTCCATCATCTAAGTAAGATTGAAAACTCTACAGCAAGAGACACTTACATTTTCTGTAATCTGCCACGCACGTGTAATACTACATACATAGTAATGTGTAAGTACCAACTATTATTCTGTCTTAGAGTCACCACTGGTAGCACCACCTATTGTCAAGGTCAACTTAAACTTCCCATTATAAGCCCCTGTTTTCAATTATTTATCACTTTGCTAAACTTTAACTGGCTGAAATTTTCCATGCCAGAATACCTACTCATTAAGTTAACACCGTTCATTTTGTGAACTGAATAACACTGGGTTCCTGTGGAATAAATAGCATGTGATCATGTAATTAAAGATTGTATCATAATGCATACACACAATGGGGCTGAATTAAGATGGCACAGACAGCCCTAATTCTGGTATTTCCTAACTTCAGAGTTCTTAACTTTGCAACCTTAATAATGTTCTTTTAACATAGTTTGCACATAATTATCAATAAACCTATTGGGGTGTGTGTGTGTGTGTGTGTGTGTGTGTGTGTGTGTGTGTGTGTGTGTGTGTGTGTGTGTGTGTGTGTGTGTGTGTGTGTGTGTGTGTGTGTGTGTGTGTGAGAGAGAGAGAAACAGACTTTGTGCAAGGAATCAGATTTTACTTTCAAGCTTCCAATGATTTATTATAAAAAATGGAGACAAAAACTATTCAAATACCTTGATTGTGCTCTTTTAAAATTAGAGGGAACCTTTCAAGGAAGCAAGGAATAAGGAATGAAAATAATGATGTGCTGGAGCCACCTACCCTTCCATCTTAAGCAAAAGCTTGTGATTTTTCTCTTATCTATCTGCAAAGGGGAATTAAGAATTTCTACAGAGCCTCCTCGGAATACTCCATTTCAAATCTTACCAGCACTGCTGCAGTTACAGAAGATAAGACAGGTGTTTTGGTTGGTTTTTTTAAAACTTGAAGATGAAATAACATTCCTTGCACTGATGCCAGCTGGCAGAGTAGACAGGAGCTTGGAGATGACTGTGTAATATCCCTGTGCTTGCACACATACAATAGCAGCCAAGATTGCAGTGGTATCATTTCTTTGTCTGAGTTGATACGCTTTCTGAAATATTAAATAACATGTATATTTATAATTGTACTGCTTAATGGCTCCTTAAAAGATTGTTCTTAGGTCTCTACATAGAGAATGCCATTGAAGGGAGAGTCTTTTTCTGAAAAGCCTCCTCAGATCCCATGAAAGCCAGGGAGTTTGAAGTCTGCACTTTGGATGTCACTAAGATAGCATGGTACTGGGCACCATATAAGAACAGAGATAGATTGTGACCTTAAGAACAGCCCAAGAGCAGGAGTGCTGGCTTGGGGTGAGGTCAGGGGGCCATGCCCCCCCCCCTAATTTTTACCAATTGTAAGGGTAAGAGATGAGGGCATGGGGCAGAAAGGAGCGAGGGAGGGCGGGGTCTGGGGGGGAAGAGGCAGTGCAGGGGTGGGGTCTTGGGGGATGAGGCTGTGCAAAGGCGGAAGCTTGGGGGAGAAGGGATAGTGCAAGGGGGCAGGGCCACAGTTT
Organism: Mauremys reevesii; assembly: GCF_016161935.1. Classification (NCBI taxonomy): domain Eukaryota; kingdom Metazoa; phylum Chordata; order Testudines; family Geoemydidae; genus Mauremys; species Mauremys reevesii. The sequence goes on along the minus strand of NC_052627.1, from coordinate 97,612,717 downwards.
GCGTGCCTGTGGGGCCTCCACACACACACTATTAGGGTGCTTCTGCCGCTCCTGCCCCAGGGCAGAGGGCAAGGGGAACTCAGGTATCTGGTAATGGCTTAATCTGTTCAACTGTACTCCAATTCTTTAGCATCATGAAGAGTATCTGATAAGTGTCATGCAAGGTATCAATGAAAAGCTCATGACTCACTGGTTATTAATATCATTGCAAAATGTAGGTACAAGCAACTGATGCAAAGTTATGGACAGAAACTGAAATTATAATTCTTAAACTGTGTTTGTCAGCCAAACAGGAATTACCGCACCCAGGGAAAACAGTACGGTTTCCCCACCTGGGGAGTTACTTCCAAAGTGCTTTGAAAGACAATGGGAATGTAGTTACATATTTTGTAAACAGACCCATCAAGCTAACAAGTGGTGGAGGAAAACTTTACACTATCATGGCAGGGAGGAGATTGACAATCACATATCTAATGTTCATTCACTTGCACTGGAGAAAGTAGGAACAAAAAATTTGCATTTTAGCAGACAACTCCAGCAGGTAAGAAACAGCAGGAAACTTTCTTCTAGACAGGCTCCATGTTCCATGCCTCACAACTATAAATAAGCGTTTGTCTGGAGGTATCTTTCAGAAGAATCCATTTCAGAGATTCATTGGACTATAAAAGAGAGGGGCCAAGAAACCCCAAATTATCTGTCTTTCACCTAAGAAGACAGTTTTCACTTTTGGTTGGGTTGGGTTGGGTTGGGTGGGGGGAGATCCCGACCCAGGAGTTTGGTCAACCATCTTGATGGAAACAAGTGGGGAGGGATTTGATCTTGGACCAAGTCTAGCTTGTTACGTTTTAGCTACTAGAAAAGTGTTTTATCTTTATGTCTCTTGTAACCATTTCTGACTTTAATCCTTATGTTTATACTCTTAAAATCTCTCTTTGTAATTAAATAAACTTTGTTTTATTTTTAATCTAAACCAATCCAGTGCTGTGTTTAAACTGAACTATTTGGTAACTCCAGGTAAAATAACAAATTTAAATATTGACTCTTTAAAGGAGTAATGGACTTTATCTTTCCTCTGAGTGTTCCAGGACAGGGCTGGACAATTCAGAACACACATTTTTGGGGAAATTTGGGGCTGGGACGAGTGTGCGGTCACCTTCCCAGCTGCTAAGCAAGGTTGGTGGAAATCTGTGGAAGTCTGTGGTATTGCAGGCAGGTTCCAGAATCCAAAGAGTTGGACGAGGGCTGCCCAACACATAGCTACAGTAGCAAGGCACTTGGGATTATAAAGTAAGATGTAATACAACTCTTCACTGGTCTGGATTGCACCCCAGAACATCACATAAATCCACTGAAGGGATAACACTGCCATACCAGGAAATATTGTGGAAATTTTACCATAGCAAGGAGTCCACATAGGGGATGATATGACTCTTAAAATCTTCTGTGCAGCAGGAAATATAATATCTCATGGTGCCAGTAAAGAAGAAGATCCAGAATATTCTACAGCTCAGTGCCCAGAAAGTCTAATTACAGATGCCTTCCTCATTCATTTGCAGAATTTTGCCTTTGGGCTTCTCTTCGTCCTCATTTAACATTTACCTTCATGTAGAAAATCTAAATGCACCACAATCTATGGATCTACAATCCACCAGTAACAAAACTGGACAGACTTCACTGAACATGCTTGTGAGGTCCACTACTGTCATTCAAAGCAGAACAAGACTCCAAGTTAGTTGCCGTTTAGTCTAAGAGTATCTTAAAGGTGACCTGAAATGCCTTAAAAACAACAAACAAATAAGAAAATGATTTAAGAACCTAAAACATTTAACATGCTGTATTGTTACCTTTTTAAATTAATTTTCCAAAACATGAAAAGTATAGTGACATAAATATTATTTACAAATACATAGATCCCCATGTTCAGAATAATCGGGAGGAAATGACGTATAAATACATTTGAAAACCTCCTATGTGAAATATCTATTTTTCTTTACTTACATGCCCATTCTGCAAGGAACATTAAGAGTACCAGAAAGATGGACAATAGACCCAGTGTTGCTCTCTCTGAAGCAGTAACAAAATTCTTCTCAACTTCAGTGGAAGCAGAAGGCATATTATCATTTCATATCACTCCTTAGCATCTTAAAAAGTATACAAAAATTGTATTCCATTCACATTCTTCAAGGCCCTTTTTCTTAGTTATGATGATATCAGCACTGACTCATTCTCTCAACATGATTGTTCTTAAATTTCCTTCTTATAATACTTATATGGGGCTTAAATCTACTCTCAGTCAAGTCTATGGAAAAACTCCCATTGACTTTAATGATGCAGGATCAAACCTATAGAGAATTCTTACCAAAAAAAATCACATTATTGTTTCTTTTCCACTTAATTCCTTGTAAAATTCAATCATCTTTAACAGCTGAATTGATTTCAAATAAAATATGGCCAAAACTTAAAGTAAATTCAAAATTTTTAAGAGGTTTGTCATAATTTGGATAGCTTATTTTGTTACTGATACTCCTGTGATTTACATGAATTAACTCACTCAGACTCAAATTATTTATCATTTTTGCTAGAGCCTCAGCTCTTCCTAGTTCTGACTTAAGGTGATCATGGTAAAATACCAAGACAACGGCTGTTGGTCTTAGTACTCACTGCAAGACTGAAAATACAAAGTACCAAAAATCTCATGAGAAAGTCTATTCTCATCAGTCATCCAGTCCAAAGTCTACTGGTACAAACTTATACAGCTCTCAAAAATGAACTGTGGTCTCTGTACTCTAGAGAAAGTTCTATTCTATATCAGGTTAAAGTCAAGGTGGAAAGAAAATGCCCACCCTGGAGCCTATAGTTATTGAGACTATGTACATTCACTCATTGAAGTCAATTGGCAAAATTCCCATTGATTTCAACAGGGCCAGGATTTCACCTTCAGTTTGGTTGTATTTGTTACCAGAAAATTATGTACAACATTTTACTTAATTCACATTCACATCCTTTATTCACAAACACCACTAATTTGACGTTCTAGGGCCCAATCCTGCAAAACCTCAGGCACATGGACAATTTACATGAATACTGATAAACACCAAAATAACGCATGTGCCTAAGGCAGCGGTGGGCAAACTATGGCCCGCGGGCCACATCCAGCCCATCAGACGTTTTAATCCAGCCCTCAAGCTTCAACCAGGAGCGGGGTCGGGGGTTGCCCCATTCCGCACATGCTGTGGCTCCGTGCAGCTCCCAGAAGCAGTGGCATGTCCCCGCTCTGGCTCCCACACAGAACCATGGCTAATGAGAGCTGCAGGGCATGCCACTGCTTCCGGGAGCTGCTTGAAGTAAGCGCCGTCGAGTCTGTACCCCTGACCTCCTCCCGTGCCCCAGGGGCTGATCCCCCTCCTTCCCTCTGAACCCCTTGGTCCCAGCCCAGAGCACCCTCCTGCACCTCAGACCCCTCATTCCCAGACCCATCCCAGAACCCCCACCCAGAGCCCTCACCCCCCTTACCTCCCAACCCCTTACCCCTCCCACACCCTGAACTCCTAATTTCTGGTCCCACCCCAAACCCCGCACCACCAGCTGGAGCCTTCATCCCCTCCTGCACCCCAACCCCCAATTTCATGAACATTCATAGCCCGCCATACAATGTCCATACCCAGATGTGACCCTCAGGCCAAAAGGTTTGCCCATCCCTGGCCTAAGGCTTAGCAGGATTGGGCCACATAAAAAGCAAAATGATTTGTTTCCCCTCTCCCCAAGACCTGTGTAATTTTGTAAGATCCGTTTTCTTTTAAACAGGAATTAATTTATAATATATATAATTTATATTGTAGATTCAAAAATAAATATTACAGTGAATTTTTTTTTAACTTTTTAAATTGTGGGGAAAACATGGAAGGGTTAGAGGGATTTCATCAGGGACTTACCAGCAGAAAACTTTCTTTGGTCTGCAAGGAAAATAGGAACATTAGAACTGACATTCTGTATCAGATCCAAAGTTCATCTAGTTCAGTATCCTACCTCCAACGCAGGCCAGCACCAAATGCTTCAGAGGAAGGTGTAGGAATCTTACAATAGCCAGATGTGGGATAATCTATCCCCTACATGGGTCTCATCCTGATCTCTAATAGTAAGAGACTGACTTAAATCCTGATGCACGAGGTTTAATTGTTATCATTAACTATAACAACTCTGGATAGTCTTGTTATCTGTACCCATTTCCAGTTTCTATATAAATCTTGTTAAAGTTCTTGCCCTCAGTGACTTCCTGTGTCAGTTAGTGACCCAAGCCATCAATATTTGCAGAATGTGTGCTTATGGTTATAAGAGAAACATTCTAAATATGAACCTAATGTGAACCAACTGTGATATCTCCCAGATTCTGCTGCTACTCAAGCAGAAGAGCTTTTCCAAGGAGAAGAGTGAAATTAACAAAACTCTGAACAGTTTCACTCTTCCTATGCCCTGAGACTGCCAAGAATGAGGTCAATTCTTCCTCCACTCCACCCACAACAGCAAAGGTAGATGCGGGCATTATTCACCAGGAGGGAGGATCAAACAATGGCACCTGGAGAAGAAGAGTAAAGTGGTGGGGCTGATTGCAGCTGCATGGAAGCTGTGGAAGGGGTAGAGTAGTGGATCACCCCAGAAATCTAGAGGTGTAGGACTGGGAGCAGAGAGAGAGAGGAAAGAAGGAAGAAAAAAGCTCCTTTTCAAAAGATAAAGATAGATGGAGAGTGAGAGCTTTACATTTATCAGACACTTAATCAGAAATTTCTCAGAAACTGATATAAAAGGAGTCCCTGATTGGAGGTCAGGGACAGCACCATGGTAAGACTACAGATGCATATGTTATTCCTGGAAATCACAGTTTCAAGGCAAACTATAAACCCGAGGAGCCCAACAACCCTTCAGTAAATATATGTGGACAATGAAAGGTAAACATTTCATTTGACAAAAGGATGACCCAGGGCATACGAAACGAGATATAGAGCCTTTAATCTCAACTGCACTGATTCAAGTCTCACCCATTTCTATACTGAATGCTTGTTACTATTTGACATCTTATTGATTGCCTAAAGACCTGATCCTGACCTGACCCAGCCCTTAAGTGAAATAAGATGGTACTGTTAGTCCAATTCTTCCTTACAAAGGACACTCTCACGATTGCAACTAACTGATAACAGAGACAGTAGCGAAGGCAAAGACTGAATGAGCTGGACTACCCTAAGGGCTATAAACCAAATGTAAGAATCGCATAGCTTTAGAGTTGCTTCTGCAAGTGGACAAATGGTGTCATTATTCAGTTAAGTGATTCTGCGCCACACAGGATTACATTGGGATCTCTTCTTTCCATGTAGAAGAGGAGGTGTGAGGGGGTCTGCTATCTCTGCAATACTGTCCACGCATCCCCAGAGCTGCAAAGAGTCTTTGGGCATCTCAACGGGAAGTCACTGGGAATTTTGGATGCCCAGCACCTTTCAGAATCACATCCTTAAACTACTGTGAAATATTGTTGTGGATTATTAAATAGCCACAATCTACTGTGTGGATGGCTGTATTTTAGTGGAGGGCAACATGCTTGTGGTGGAAAGATGCCACATAAACTCACATATTATTTAAAATGCAAAACCTCAGACATGAGGTTTGCTGTAAGCAACATGAGCCCATTACGTCTACAAGGTGGGATTTCCAAAAGTCTTCAGCATTTCTCCAACTCTGCTTCAGCTAAGTCAATGACAATGAGTTACACCAATGTGGAGCTCTTTTGAAAATCCCAGCCATATACTAACTATGGCATTAAATTTAATCTATTAAACATCCACAACAACACAAGTTTAGCTTGCAGTGGGAACCATAATTTTAAATCTCCAGGCTTTTGTGCAGTTAAATATGAGCTGTAGCATTGCATTTAATTTATCACACAGGTTACTTTCCAAGCTTTAAATTCAATTAAAGTTGATCCTTATTCTTCATTTCTTCAGTAAATAAGATTTAAAATGACGTGTAACTCTCAACATATTTTTCAACTGTAGGACCACGTTGCACGTAATGGCCTTGATTCAAATCCTATAGCAACCAATAGGAGTCTTTCTATTGGTGTCAGTAGGCTCTGGATCAGGCCCACTGAGTTGTAGTTTACATCTTGAAAAGTCTTACTGATTTCAATAGGACTACTCGAAGAGTAAGATGTTAGTGTGAGCAAGGGTATAAGAATCAGGCTCTCGGATAATAACTTGAATCTATTCAATGTTTTAACAAGATATGCATTTTGTAATATTATACCTAATTTACAGATTAGTGTTCTATGCAGTTTTATTGTACCTGTGTCAGTCCCAAAATACTAGGGAGACAAGGTGGGTGAGGAAATACCGTTTTTTGAACCAACTTCTCTTTGTCCAATAAAAGATATTACCTCACCCACCTTGTCGCTCGAGATTAGTGCTCTGTCAGTTATAACCATTCTTTGAAAAAGCCATTACCTCACCTACCTTGTCTCTTTGAAAAAAATGCATTTAACTGAATGATAAACAAGAGAGGTACAGGAAGAGGGGAAAGGGGAGAAAGAAATATGGAATTAATTAAACTCTAGTATTATGTTTAGAGGAAACTTGGGTAGGTTTATCAAACTAGTGAAGAACTATTCCTAAAAATGTCTTTTAGAACTAAATGTGAAAACAAAAAATATTGTTCAGCTGTAAGCATTTAGGGCCAGATAGTCTTACAGTTTGACACTTTGGCCTGAATAAAAGTAACAACTACTCCCCAGTGTGGGTGAAGGGAAGGGTTCCCAATCTGACACTTAACCAGTGGTGAACACACATCAACTGAAAACCAGGGATATCAACTAATATTTAAAACAGTTTTTAGAACAAAGAAAAATAGTCAGGATATAAAAATGTAGAGATAACGGAAATCTTTCAAATACATGAAATCCTACCTGAACCTGATTTGTAAAGATATAAGATGTATAAAGCACAAAAGGCTGCAGAGAAAATATCAGCTTTTTGCAATGCTCTACTTCGATAATTTCTTGTGTAAAAGGTATTATGTTCTTATGAATCTCAGTGTTCTAATGACTTCAGGAGCATTTAGCCAAGGCAAACTACAGAATAGGATCAACATATTTTAAATATATATTTTAACACTTGGATGTAGTTAACATAGGGCTCATTCATTCAAAACCTATGCAGGTGAGTAACTTTAGTCATATGAACAGTCCCAGTACTCAGAGATTACTCACATGAATAAAGTAACTTACTGCTTATGTTTTTCCAGGATCAGACTCTTAGTCATAATGTTTTATATCAAGTAACTGGTGGAATGAGAGCCTGCTTCTATTCCCACTGAATTAAATGCCAAATCTCCCATTAACCTTAAGAATGTAGGAAGAAGTGGACATTAAAGGTCTGACCAAAAACCCACTGAAGCCAAAGGGAGTCTTTCCATTGAATTTAATGGGTTTTGGATCAGGTCTTAGGCCCAGTCCTACAATGAGCTCCATAAGTGGATTCTTGTGCCTATATGGAATGCTGCCACATGAGGGCAGGGTCTCCATGTGTGGCAGGAATGTAGCTTTGTTTTAAAACCTAAAAGCAAATGATAGCTTGCTCCACATGAAAATTTGCCAAATGTGTTAGTCTACTGGGACTTTCAATTAATGTTTTATGATTGACATAATAATACCCTATTTAGACTTCATATTTCAGTTTACATGACATCCCTTGGTATCCTGTTCCTTTTATTGTTAGCTTAACATATTAAAACTTAAATTATTTAAAGAAAGAGTAACTAAATACCTTCTACATTAACTCAAACTTGTTTTAATATTGATAAATTCTGACAAAAATCAAAATAACTCCTTTTTGCCAAACTGCTCACTCCCCCACAACATACACACATTTCCTCTTTTTCATATCAACATCCGTCATTTCACTTCATTCCCAGTGCTGCACATGAGCAATTCACAGGAGCAGAATCTAAGACAGTTAGGACGTGATCCTATTCCTACTAAGGCAAAATTCCCAGTGAATTAAAATGAGACAGCCTGGGGATCTTAATTAGGTTAAAATGACTGCCAAAATCCATCATAAAATGCAACACATCATGGCTGAGGTAGCCAAAAGCCATAGCCATGAGATGAATCTCCTTAAGAAACTCTCTTAGGAAACTGTTTATGATGGGTTCCAGACCAACTGTAACATAAAAAGGCCCAGCATAAAGTAAGGGCCCCCAAGCACCCCTGAGGAGCTGCTTCCACTGTTGCAGGAATAATCATGACTTGCCTTTGGCTCCATACTGCCTATCTTGTTAGAGCTGGAAAAAAGCAGAGGGTCTAGTCCAGCTAAGCATTAACTCTAGTAAAATGCATAAGATGAAGCCCAGGCTGTTCCACAAATCACTTATATCTTATTCAGTGAGCTGTCAACAGCCTCCTGGGGCTGCTTCTAGGCCTTATCTACATTAGACAAATTACCTGTTGCTGACAACTAGAGCTAGCAATGGGTGCAGCTGGCCCACTGGTGAACACAGGTGCACAAAAGGGAGGCAGGGTGCAGACAAAGAAACCCTGGCTTTGGCAGCACTTCAGTAAATGACCAGATTTTTACTTCAATTTCTGAAACAATGCTGAACATGGTTTGCCATTGACTACACTTGCAGCTAAACCATAATCCAACCCCACTTCAGCTTCACCTGTTGCTGACACTCATTATTAGCAACAGGCTATTTTTCCAGCATAGACGATATGAGAGAGAACGAGAGACTAGTACCTGAGGCGGGGAGAAAAACTCCCTATATTGCTAAACACCAGGCAACTTGCATATAGTCAGTGCACTGATTTTGGCCCCAGGGAGAAAAGCTGCATCTATGTGGATTTATAAAATGCTAAGACTGTATTTACTTAAATGTATCATATTCACCTGTGTTAAACACAGTAAATAAGTTTATTATGTGTCACTTATTTACCATACAGCCTGTATGTATATCACATGTATTATATATGTACCAAGAAAGAAATATCTATAAAGAGAGAGACTTTGGAATATACCGAGATCCCTGTATACCAGCTGGGGGAAGAATCTGCAGCTTGTTCCCAAGAAGGGATCCACGAGACTGGAAGTATCATGTAAGGGCCCGCCCGGGCCTAGCCCCCGCCCATCTGATGCCAGGTTCCTGCCTGTCTCTCTGGGAGGTTTCTAAACTCTGCAGATTGTGAAAGATCTGCTGCCGCAGCATAGCCACTCTCTCCCGCTGGACCAATCCTCCTCTGCCTGGCTCGCGGGCTGGGGCCGGGCAGTCCAGCGCCCCCCTAGTGCGCGCGCGCGCGCGTGGCCCTGAGCGTGTCTAGTGAAAGGTTTCCGCCGGATCAGCAGGCGGCGGCCGCCCAGCCAGACGCCCCAACCTTTCTGAATATTTCATTGGCGCTGCCCGCCGGGGATGCCCGGCCACTGACTGCTGCAAAGAAGAGCGAGCTCCCGCAGAGCCGCTTCCTGCCCCGCGCAGCCTCTCAAAGCGGGCTCGCTTTGAGTCCTTCTTCCAAACGAGTGACTGATTTTGGAAATGAAACCCCTCTGCTGGAGCTGACCCGCTGGGGAGCCTGCCCAGATGCAATTAAAACAACAAAAAGACCTCACATCTCTCTGAACTCTTTAGTGGCCAGAGGATGAGCCAGGAGCAGCTTTCCTATAAAAATCCCCGCCGGGGGCTGTGAAACAGTTTGAGGAGGGAAGGGGCTGGAAACGTTGCTGGAGAAGAGTTGCAGAAGGGAAGGTCCCTTTTTGGACGCCGCAGCCCTTAATGCATGAGAAAAATCAACCAACCAAGAGACTTATTATTACAGGGTTTCAGCTGTGACCAGGCTCCCCTGCACCCGCCAGGAGCCTGCTGAGACTGGTCCCCGAGAGTCAGGGCTGAGGATCGACCCCCCCCCTTCCAGAATCTCTCTGCAAAAGCCCCGCGCGCTCTCTTCCCCTGGAAGTCCTACGGGGGCAGCTGATGATGCGTTGTGCCTCCCTGGGCAGGTGTGGAGTGAGAGGGGGGCCACAGCCCAAGGCGCTGGGGGTGGGCTCGTGGACCGAGCTGTGAAATCGCCCACGCTTGTGCCAAGCTAGGGGCGAGCGGCGCGCACTGGCGTGGTGGATGCCCGCGGAGGTGCCCGCCCCCCCGGGCTGGCCGCAGTAGCCGAGCTCTGCTGTGCTGCACCATCGCTGGCGCTCGCTGGGTGATGGGGCCGGGATTGTGGAGTCATCGCTGAACGCCCAGCAGCGAGCCGGGAAGAGCTCAGCGCATAAAGTTTGTTTCCACCCGCCACCTGCTTCTGCAGCCCCTCCTGCTGCCTCGGCCGTGGGGTGCCCTCCTGCTTGCACGTTCCCGGGGCCGGGGGACGTTCAAGCCCAGCTGCCGCTGATGACCTCCCGCTGCCGCCCGGTGCTGCTCTGAGGACACAAGAGGAGGAGGAGGCGGCGGTGGCAGAAGAGGAGGCGGGGAGCCCGTATGGCCGCTCCCAGCGAGCAGGTGGCGAGCGCGGCTGCTCCTGCTGCCGCTGCGGGCCGGGGGCTGCTGTGAGCCCGGGGTGGGAGGGGGGACTGCGGCTGCCTCGGCGCTTCTCCTGCGGAGCACTGCGGGGCCGAGCAGGCGGCGGCGGGAGATGTGGCCGGCGGGAGCGGGCGGCCGGCTGCCCTGTCCGCGGGACTCGGCGCTCCGGCGGGCGGCTTTCTCCGGGAACCTCTCGGCTCTGCCGTCTCACGTAGCGCCCAGCGGCAGGAGCGTCCGGATCTTCATCAGCGCCAACCCCGAAGGTAACTCGCCCGGGCACCGGCCGCCTTTCACCCCGCGGGGGACCCTGGCTCTGCAGCCCCGCGCCCTCCGTTCCCGGGGCTGCCAGGCGCGGCTCCAGCGGTCTCCCCCGGGGCCCCCATGCACCCCCCCCGCACTCACACTGATGCCGGGTATTGCCAGACTGGCCCCTTAGATCACAACTGAGAACAAGCCAGTGGGGCCTTGGCAAGCTCCCAGCTGTTCTGCACCGGGTGGTGTTGGCAGAAGTTGGTACTTGTCTGCCCATGTCTCTGCTTGAGGGGCTTGCCTGGAAAGGGCTCTAAGGCGGGCACAGCCAGCCAGCTCCCTGCTGGCAGCAGCAGCTCCTGCTCTTCCTTTCTCTGGGCTGTTCTTGTGATCGCGCCTCCTGGGCAGAGGCACAGCAGGGGCGAGCCCTCTCCAGCTGGCCTGCGGCTGTGGGGGAGCAGTGCAGGGGTCCCGGGAAATGCTGGCGCTCAGGCCGTCCAGCCCAATAAAGAGAAGAGGCGGTTCGGCGACTGTAGCCGTGTCAGCTACCCGGGGAACCTCCGGGCACGTGCGGTTCACTCCTGCCTTGGGGGAACAGGGCTCTCCTCCTGTCGTTAGTGCTGCAGCCCCTAGTCCTGAGCTGAGCTGCCCAGTGTCACAGCCAGCTTCCCAGCCTGGAGGATGGCTGGCATCGGCTGACTCTATTTCTCCCCTCTTCAGGCCACTAACCCGGTCAGCCTGCTCTTGGGGGAGGGGGGGCTCGGGTCTCTGCTTTCCCCCGTGGTTGTGAAAACAAACTGAAAAGGAACAACTCTGGCATCTGGCTCGTGCTCCAGGATCGTGCTGGGATCTGTTATTTTTAAGGGTGAAAGCTGAACAAGAGGCAGCTGCAAGAACTAAATATCCAAGAGCAGTCTTGCACCTAAGTTGCTGGATCGTGTATTTCACTGCCCTAGGTTACCTGAAGTTTAGCTCTGATTTTAGGAAACGGGCCATTTCACATAAATATAGGCTGTGATATACTCAGATTTTGTTACAGCCCCATTCCTGAAGAGTAATACACAGAAACTAAAAGCACAGTATCACCGGCTATGTATATATTGCAATTAAGTGTAGGTCATACACAGTGATTAGTCTGAAATAGAATTTAAGAATTTCTCTATAGGTATTTTGGAGAGCAGAGGACTAAAGTTAACACAATAATTTGATCTTAATCCTTGTCTATTTAAAAGGAAGAGTTTCCATTGAAGTCTACAGCCTTGGTTTAAAAACACTGCAGCATCAGGCTCTTTATTAGAAGTCCTTGAAACAATTAAGCAGCCTATTCTTAGAAGTACAAAATATTCTGCCTTTAGAGCTGAAGAATTTAGCATACATTCAGGAGAAGGAGTTATTCCCATTCATAAATTTAGTTAATTTAGAATTAAAGTTGCTCAAGTCTATTTCTTTACAAAAATCCAAACAGTAAAAGTAAGGAAATCCTAGATTAAGGCAACATTCCTACTGCTTGCCAAGAAACAGTGCACTAATTTTACAATGCTCATTCACATCAACCCCCTTAATGCCTTTCCTAATACGCTAATTTAATTCAACAATATTGTCACCTTCAATGCACATAACAGAAAACTGAAAGTCACACTTAAAATGACAAATTAATTTGATTTTAAAAAAAGATAAATATCATAGCATAAATAGACATGTGGCTATGACTAATAGAGTACAGAAAGTAAATTGGCACAGTACTAACTTTTCCCAAGCTTTTTTGAATGCATGAGTCAATTTTCAACTCTCAAATTTGGGAGATTTTGTTGCTAGAAGGATTCTTAAAGGTAGATTCCCAAAAATAAAATTCAACTAATGGTCATTAAAAATGTTTATAATCCTTAAACTACACTGCTACCTCAATATAACGCCACCTGATATAACGTGGTAAAGCAGTGCTCTGGGGCGGGGGGAGGTGTGGGGCTGCGCACTCCAGTGGATCAAAGCAAGTTCAATATAACATGGTTTCACCTATAACACGGTAAGATTTTTTGGCTCCCAAGGACAGCGTTATATAGAGGTAGAGGTGTATTTAAAAGAATAATGTAAATCTACAAGATATTAATTCTATACAGAAAGAGTAAGTGTTGCAAATTTGGGGAAGATACATAATTGTATTCATGCATAAGTGACCAATTTAAACCTTGCTGGAAGCGTAAATGTATTCTTAACTATGGAGTCACTCTGACTGTGATGCCTTCATAATATTTGTCATCAAAGCTGTTTGTCATCACATCCATTTGTCATATTAGCTAAATATTTCTGTTAAAATGCTCAGCAATCAATTAGTTTAAAAAGTTAATATTTAGGCCCCTATCTCACAGCAGGATTGGTTCCTTGAATTGTTACTTTGAGATATCAATTACTAACCATATTGACATGAATGGAGCAGTTTTGCCTATCAGAGTGATTTCTTTCAGGCTGTTTGCAGACTCTGGAAGACAGCATTGTATTGATTTAACTTTGGTCACATTTCCAAGTTTTTCTACACAACAGTAAGGGCTAGATGCATTCTGTTTTTTAAATGAAAGCCTGAGACAAGGTTTTCCATAGTGACTAATGATTTTGAGTGCCCAACTAGAGATACCTAAAACTAGACTGATTTGGAGAAGGGTAAGCATGAAAATCCTTTAAAGCTGAGGCACCCAAAATCACTAGTCCCTTTGGAAAATCTTGGCTTTAGAGTCTAGAGAATCCTCTTGATGACAAATATCCATTCATGCAAATATTTGTTGATGGTTCTTGTGACATAGACAGAAATAACTATTACTAACAGTGCGTATAAATTAAAAAAAAATTATAAACTGGAAAAAGTCGCCTGTGCCTTGGATTTAATCTAGATGTTAGTCATTTTCATATCTTAATAAAATCAGGAATTTATTTTCTAAAGAGCTCCCCCCAAAAGTGAATACCAACATAATTTTGACGAAGAACCCATTTGAAAATGCTTCAAATTCGCTAACTAACAGATTTAGGACCTGATCTTGTGTGTTTGTAGGTTCAATGCCTTACTTATTAATTCTCACGACATTCATTTGTGAACTCTGGCCTTGATCTTTCTAATTTCTGAACCAGGAGTGGATTTACCATGAAAGAAATCGTGTGGTGGCACAGGGCCCCCAACAACAGGGAGATCCCCCCCCCCTCCAAAATGCAGCACATATCTCATCTGACAACCTGCCCCCAAGTCCTGGCAGGCGGCGCAGCAGGGCCCAGGCAGGCAGGCTACCTGCATGCTGTGGCTGGTGGCCCCACGCCACTCCTGGAAATGGCCAGCTGCTGGCATGTCTTTGCACGCCCCTGGCGTGCTGCCCCCGCCCTGGGAAGCTCACGGAGACCCGCTGCCCCGTCTCCCCTCCAAGGGGCACGCAGAGACATGCCAGCAGCAGGGTTAAGGCGGCTCCCTGCATGCTCTGCCTCCCTCCCTCCAAGCTGGGCCACTCCCAGAGCGACCGGCATGTCCCTGTGGACCCTGGGGGGGGGTGTGTCTCCACGCACTGCCCCCGCCCCCAAGCAAACTCCGCAGCTCCCATTGAACGGTAATTGTGGCCAATGGGAGCTGTGGGAGTGGCGCCTGCGGACGGGGGTGGCACCAGTGGGCAGGAGCATGCAGAGACCCCCTGGCTCCCCTGCCTAGGAGCTGCTGCCGGGGGGGTGTGCCTGTTGCTTTGAGAGCCGTGCCGCCTGAGGTAAGTGCCACCTCCTTAACTCCCTCCCACGCCTCAGCCCAGAGCCCCCACCCAAACTTCCTCCCACACCCTGACCCCTCACCTCTCCTGCACCCCAACCCCCTGCCCTAGCTCAAAGCCTGCACCCCTCACCACCTCCCACATTCCAACCCCCTGCCCAAGCCCAGAGCCCTTACCCAGCATCTAAACTCCCTCCCAGAGCCCGACCTCCGCACCCCTTTCTGCACCCCAGCCCCCTTTGCCAATCAAGGTACCTCTCTTTATTTTCATTTACTTCCCATTACTTATAATATAGGAGGAGGAGGAGGAGGAAGAAAAAAAAGAATGAAAAACTGGCAGGGGTGGGGAGATAAGAGAGAATGTTCTTTTTCTTAGCTGGGTCCCAAGTAGGGGGCCCGAAAAATAAGTTGTGCACAGGGCCCCACTAAGTCTAAATCTGCCCTGTTCTGAACACTCCTGAAACATGCTGAGTGGCCTCAACTCCCACTGACTTCAGTAGGAGTTGAAAGTGTACAGCAGTGGTGGGCAACCTATGGCCCAGGGGCAACACGCGGCCTGTCAGGGTAATATGCTGGCGGGCTGCGAGAGTGTTTACATTGACCGTCCTCAGCTCCCGGTGGCCGCAGTTTGCTGTTCCTGGCCAATGAGCTTTGCGGGAAGCGGCGTGGGCCACAGGGACGGGGCTGGTGGCCGCTTCCTGCAGCTCCCATTGGCCAGGAACAGCGAACCATGGCCACGGGGAGCTGCGGGTGGCCGTGTCTGTGGACAGTCAATGTAAACACTGTCTCGTGGCCTGAGGGCTGCAGGTTGCCCATCACTGGTGTACAGCATCTCACAGGACCTTGCAGGCCAAGCCGTCAAATAGTAAGTGCTGCGAACTTAGGGACACTGGCCCAGGTCCTCAGATGCCCCCAAAACTCCAACACCCATTAGACCTTTAAGGATCTGGGCCACTCTTTATTCTGGTCCCAATCCAACAAAGCCCATAAGCAATATACTTAATTTAAAGCACATAAGTAGTTCCCTTTAATTACCAGTGTCTATTAAAGTTGGACACATGCTTAATTACTTTGCTGAATCAGGGATTTATTCCCTATTTTCAGTGCAAATTTCAATATAACCTTAACCCTGGAACTCTTATGGCATCTCCACAATACAGTTATGTTGTATCAACCAGGCAAGTTACTAACAACTTTAACAGGACTTTATTTTTACAGTGAAAACCTCTGTACCAAGCTGCTGCTGTACGCTCTGTAACTCTCACTCAGCCTCCTCAACTCCTTCCCACCTCCTTCCTGTTTCTTGTCCTTTCAGACTCCCAACAGCCAGTGCTCCCAGTTCTAATAATTACAAGCAACATCTAAACACCACATTCCCTCCTCTCTTAAGAAACCCTCCCAATTAAAATAAACATTCTTGTCCTAACCACAGGAACAAATAGGAAACAAGATACTATACTACTGGCAGAAATATTACACTGGAAACACTGTAGATACTACATGACATAGTCTTTAGTCCAGACAGGTGGTCGTCTGGGTCTGACAGGCCGTCTCTCAAGCCCCGGTTCCAGTGCAATGTCTTGTTGTGTTAGTTGTATGGTGAAGTCATCCAATGCAGACTGGGTGTTGGCATACTCTCCTCTTGGTGCATAGGCAGGTGCAAGATAAGAAGCATTCTATACCCGCCCATCGGAAAGTCGATAGGTGGAAGGTCCCTTCTTCTCTATGATTTTAAGAGGAGCTGTGAATTTATGATCCCCTTTGCATAAAATTCCAGGTTTTCGTATTCTAACGAAGGAATCACACTCAGACTTTGGTTCCTTAGCATCCCGCCGCTTGTCTGTGAAAGCTTTAGGCTTTGCTTGGTTCTGTTCAACTGTTTTTCTCACATCATCCTCGTTTGGGGTATCAGGTCATGCCTTTAACAATCCAGCAATGTTCAGTTTAGTATTCATCTGTTTCCCATGCAGTAACTCTGCGGGTGATCTTTGCATTGTGGCATGTTGTGTAGCTCGGTAGGCTTGCAAGAAATCAGTAGTGAAGGGTATCCACTATCACCCTTCCAGTTTAGCTGTTTGCAAACTCTCTTTCAAACTTCTGTTAAACCGTTCCATTTCCCCATTGGCTTGAGGGTAATATAGGGATGACCTTCAGTGTAAAATGTTCCTCTCTGCTAGAAAGGTTTCAAACTCCAGGGAAGTAAATCGGAAAGCAAATCAAGAGTAGAAAACATCTTTTCTGCATGGAGCTCTGCAAATACTTCCTCTATGTGAGGAAGAGGATGGCTGTCAATCACAATAGTTTTATTTGGCTTAAGTTCACACAAAGGCAAATGCCTCCACCCTTCTTCTGCATCACCACTATAGGTGAAACCCATTCCGAGGAGTTAATCTCTTCAATAATGTCAGTTTGAACAAGTTTTTTAAGTTCCCAACACCTTCCCTGACTGAAAATGGTAAGCGCCGTAATTTCTGTCGTACAGGCATCATATTATTTTGCATTTTAACTTTATGCAGAAACCCATAAGCACAGCTGAGTTTCTCCTAAACCTGGTGTTGGGTACCAGCTGAAACTGGTGTGTGTACCGCAAGAGTGTTTTTCTGAGGAAGATCAATTTGTCCATTAACTACCCTGAGATTTAAAGAAGCCAATAAATCTCTGCCAAGGATAGGAGTACCTTTGTGGACAATGTAGAACTCTGCAGTTACACAGCAATCACCAAAAGTAACTATTGCTGGCAGGCAGCCATGTACTGGAATATGGTTTTTCAAATAGCACACCAACTGAAGTTTGGGTTCAGTAAGAGGCACATTTTTAAAGTAATGCAAATAAATGGAATCAGGTAGTATAGATACTGCTGAGCCAGTTATCAGAGGGGTAGCCATGTTAGTCTGGATCTGTGAAAATCAACAAAGAGTCCTGTGGCACCTTAAAGACTAACAGATGTATTGGAGCATAAGCTTTCGTGGGTGAATGCCCACTTCATCAGACGCCAGTGTCCAACATTAGCTGAATAGAGTGTGATTTGCCTCAGGGTATGGTGGAAACGTTTACAGTGCACTTTATCTGTTCTGGAATATGTACAGTAGTGATTTTGTCCACACTCAACACAGTAACATCTGGTATTGTAACTGCATGCATCTGTTGATTGAATTGGCTTCTGCAACATACTTTAGCAAATGCCCAATCTTTTTGCAATGATTGCACTGAGCTACTTTTGCTGGATATCCTCTGTAGCTTGCAAGATGTTGTGGGGATCCACAGTGAAAGCATACTTTTACTGTATTTTGCATTTGCTGATTCAGTGGATTTTTATTAGTTTTCCTCTTGCAAGTGTTTGTCTGCAGCGATAGTGAACTTTTCTGCAAAGGAGTCACAGCCTGGACTGTGCTTTCTGTATCTCTGCTCATTATTTTGGCTTCAGCTGTAGCTGACTCAATCTGAGTAGCAATGGTTATTGCTTTTTCTAGTGTAAGTTGTGGTTCTAGAAGTAAGCGTTCTCTTACATGAAGCATGGTTATTTTCTGAATGAGCTGGTTTCTAATCCTCTCATCTGCCATATTCCCAAAGTCACAAGTTACAATCAGACTCTTCAGGGAAGCAATATACTGCATTATAGTCTCCCCTGGTTTCTGCTTATGCTGGCGAAATCTGTAGCGATTAGCTACTACATTCATTTTTGGCACAAAAAAGTTCTTTAATGCAGTGAGTGAAGTCTCATATTTATCATCTGCAAAGGGAAAAGTGTAAAATATATGCTGCCCTTCTGCTCCAAGGCAGTGGATTAGCAGAGCACGCTTTCTTACTTCAGAAATCTCTGTAGCAGTGATTGAACATAAGAACGGTGGTACCGGGTTAGACCAAAGGTCCATCTAGCCCAGTATCCTGTCTATTGACAGTAGCCAATGCCAGGTGCCCCAGAGGGAGTGGACCTAACAGGCAATGACCAAGTGATCTCTCTCCTGCCATCCATCTACATCCTCTGACAAACAGAGGCTAGGGACACCATTCTTTACCCATCCTGGCTAATAGCCATTAATGGACTTAACCACCATGAATTTATCCAGTTCTCTTTTAAATGCTGTTATAGTCCTAGCCTTCACAACCTCCTCAGGTAAGGAGTTCCACAAGTTGACTGTGCACTGCGTGAAGAAGAACTTTCTTGTATTTGTTTTAAACCTGCTGCCTATTAATTTCATTTGGTGACCCCTAGTTCTTGTGTACCCCTTCTGCCAGGCCGAATTGATAGCAGCAAGGGCCGGGTTCAATATATACGGGTCGCTTCCCTACAGCGTAATGCAAAACCAGCTCGAGCCCCCACCCAGTGACCTGGGAAAATCTTACACTCACTCCTGGGCGCCTCGAAGAGGCAATACTTCCCCTCTCGCAAACACAGAGTCTTGGTGTAGCAGAAAATGTTTAATAACATGAGATAAACAACATAGCATTAAATTGGGAAAACACCTCAACTAGAGTTCATAGACCAAACCATGAGCAAAGACCCACCGCAGGAAATTGGGCCGTGTCCTTTTCCCTGGGCTCTTGAGTCCTGCAACCCCCAAATCACCCCAAGACTCCAAAGTCCAATACCCCAAATGTCCCTAGAGTCCAGCAACCCAAAGATCACCCACAGTCCCAAAAGTCCCGCAACCCAAAAGTCTCTGTCTCGGATCAGTGCAGCCCCAGAGTTCAAGAGTCTATCTGCAGGGTTCCCCTCCACCAGCCTGGGTAGAAAGGGGCACCTTACATGGTCCGGGGCCGACTGCTCTGCCTCTCCGTGGGGTTCTGCTTCCGCCATCCCAACAAACTGCTCAGCTCCGCTCGGCTTTGCCAGCTGTTCTGCTCCACCAGCCATCCCGTGATCCGCTCCAAACGTCCCCACAAACTGCTCCGCTCTGCCAGCTGCTGTGCTCCACCAGCTGTCCCCACAAACTACTTGGCTCCACTCGCTCTGTGGGCACTCCAACTGTCCCCACAAACTGCTCTGCTCCGCAATATAGCTTCAGGCTCCCCCTTAGTTAGCACAGCACTCAGTGCTCTCAGCTCAGTAATTTTAGCTCTTTAGTGATTTCAGCTCATAGTAGGGGAGCCCCAGTGCTGGTGCACCATTAGCCCAAAGTGAGTTCAGCTCAGTAACCTGTAACTAGATTCTTAAGGGAATCAAAAATCAGTTCTGATATTCAACAGTAGAGAGAGAAGGAGAAGGAGGTGCAATTGGTGTTTCTGGCTCACACAAGAGGCCCACACCACCAGGTACAGATACCTATCCCCAGCCTCTCTTCATTCATTGGGTTTTGGAACCCATGTCCCTTGTCTAGCGAGTGCTACTTAGTTCATGGTGAGACTCTCTGTCATAGAACAGTTTCATAGTTCCTCATTTACATAATCAGGGTGACAACACTTTATTCCTCCTGCCCCAATAACAAAGAAATTGGGGATCCCACAGCTGTGAAAGTAACCATTTTAGGCTGCCGTGGGCTATGCTAGGTGGGGTGGGTGTGCCTATTCAAACACAATCAGCCTCTGAAATTCTTTTCCACACTCGCCATAATTCACCACCAGATGTAAGGGTAGAGCTCATCCTGACTCTGCTTACACTTGTATTATGGGAATAAGTAAATAACTTTTTCTTATCCACTTTCTCCACATCACTCATGATTTTATATACCTCTATCATATCCCCCCTTAGTCTCCTCTTTTCCATTGCAAGCAGATAAGTCTCAAACATATGGATCCAGACAGTAAAAGCAATTGGAGGCTCACCTGGGCTTTGCAGAAAGGGTGCAGGTGGGTTCAGAGGCAGAAGATCCCACCCTCATTGCCAAAATGTTGTATCAACCAGGCAAGTTACTAACAACTTCAACAAGACTTTATTTTTACAATAGCAACCTCTGTACCAAGCTGCTGCTGCTGCACCCTTTGTAACTCTCACTCAGCCTCCTCAACTCCTCCCCTCTCCTTCCTGTTTCCTGTCCTTTCAGACTCCCAACAGCCAGTGCTCCCAGTTCTAATAATTACAAGCACATCTAAACACCACAAGTTAACATAATATGCTGTATGGTTTCTATTTTACAGCTAGAAAAGATGTTACCTTTCATATTTCTTAACACTGTTACACTGAATAATTGAACAGTAAACAACAATCATGGGTATGGCTAATTAGAAACAATAATGATCTATAGAAACTTTTTTTTCTAGCTTAGACAAGTGAAAATATTTTTTCTCTAGTAGTTGTTAATAGTGACCCTTGTTTCTGAAGTAGCTGATATTAATTAATTGAACGTTTTAATGTAGTTGAAAATGATTGGTCTTCTAAAGCAAATTAAAGCTGCTTTATTATTTGAAAAAGAAAGACTTTTCCTATATCAATCAAGCATTTTAAAATTATTTAAAATTCTTGATTGATATAGGAAAAGTCTGAGTCAAATAAAATTACATCTCTTCTTATTATCTAATTAGAAATATCTTTATCTAAGGGGAGAAGTTAGAAAATGGTGTTTTATATTAACCTCAATCTTATCAAGAATTTTTGGTTGTTTTGAAGGGGTAAGGAAGTAAATTCAATTCTCTCAATATTTGTAATAAATTATTTTACAATTTTATGTAGAAGAAATCTGGACTGAATTACAGCTTTTTTAATATAATTTTTTTAATATAAATCTGTAAATTTGTACTTACATCAACAGTATTAACTCCAGTGTCTCTTCCTTCTGTTAACACACAGCTCACATTAACTATAACAATAGTTAGGTCTGAACTCTGGGAAGAATATGATTAATGAATGAGAGTAGATGCTGAGATTCAAAAAGTTAAATGTTTATAACTGTTAAAACATAAATTGTCAATATCACATGTCAAAATATACAAAGAAATGTCCTTAGATCAAACTCTAATAAGTTCTCAAGAAGTATTTTTGCTTACCTTGTCTATCTGTAAATTTTAATTATTATTGATGGAAATATTTTTTCATCAGTTTGTGTGTATGTGGTGAAATCAATGTTTACCTACATTTTACTGATTAAAAATCTAATTCTTCCAAGCCTTGTTTTATAAATTACAAGGATCATAAAATAGACCAGCTTTAACTCCTTTGAACTCTTAAACTAGGCCTTGATCTAGCAAAGCACGTAAGTCAATGAGAACTATAGGCTTGTTTAAAGTTAAGCACCTGCTTATGTGCTTTGCTGGATCAGAGCCCTACTGACCTTAGTTGCTTTCACTAGAAAATGAAATTTGTACTGTACTAGGGAAGTAATTTGTGTTACGTTTGTAATGACAAACATTTATTTTCACCTCTAACAAGGATACTGAAATCCCACTTATTTGAAAAAAATCAGTGTAACCTTAACTATGGAGCCATAATGTATGCATATAAGAATGTTAGGTAAGACGTCATTTAATATAAAGATTTTGGAGGCTTTGCTAACATCAAAGTAAACACCTGGAACTTTATCAGTCTCTCGCAAGATGACCAACATAGGATTTCATTACATTGTATTACATTGTTCTATCTTAATTTTATAATATAATGCTAGAATTATTCTATTTAAAATGTTTTCCATTTACACTGAATATTCCAAAAACATTTGCAACTTTGCTCATGATATTATAGTATTTATTCAGGTGATTAGTTCCATTGAGTAGAAAAGGGATACTCTTGTGATAGGAAGTTGCAGAAATGGGTCTTATGTTCATTACTATGTTTGGACTTCTTTGTCTGCTGTTTTTGAGAAATTTTCTCTCCTGTGTGTAAAAGACAGAGAAAATGAAATGGAATATGCATTTCTGTGGACATGCCATAGAACATTTACTGCCATAAGGCTGGCAACTCACAACTGATGGAGAATTATGATTGCTCTAATTATGGTGTTCTATACTACTTTCTTTTTACTTGAAATGTTGATTTCCTTTTGGAAAAAAAAACCCATTAAATCAGTGAATAATCAAACACACAAGTCAAGAAAATACTTGTTAAAGCAGTTAGCTCTGGTCCATTATGCTTCTTCCTCAAAATACTACATGGTCTCGTCTTATATGAATTGCATCATAGGACATCTTATTTATAAAGATAATTTTATGTAATCTGGAAGGAATGTATTTCTTGTGTAAAGGAAAACACAGATGTCCAACTGCACGAGATAACAAGGGAGGTGTTGAGATGTGGAAACAACTCCAGACTTTTTTACGTTAAGTGTCAGTTCTAGTTACCTGAAGTTATATCTGTTACAGTTTTTTTGTGGCATTTATTATTGAGATGAGGTGTCTAATAGCTACAAAACAAAGTACATTTGAAGGAGAACAGTTGAGTAGTTTTAAAGTTATGAACTTTTAAAGTTCAGTGACCCAGAGTCTGAGACGGTGGCAAACTTCAAATAATCTTTTTTTAAAATAATCTCTAATTTGAAACAAGTGCGCACTTCAGGAGGCTCAGAGGTTGATAAGATCCAGCATTCCTGCCATATAAGGCAGGTCTCAGTCTAAGAAAACTGAATGAAAAAGTTTCAGCTTGCTGTTTTTTGTGTCTGGGGCCCTCTCCTCTGCGGCTTCAGAACTGATGAGTTTTTGCTGCATCAGTTGGTGAGGGGAAGGTTTTGGGTGTGTGTACACCTCCTGCAGAATGCAGAACCTTGCTCTGTGTAAACTGTAAGTTTCCTGAATAGCATGATGGGAAGGACTGTTCCAGAAATGGCATGAAAGGATCCATGGCAGTGCAGATCCGTCGGTGCTTGTTTCCATTGTGGAAAGTGCTCATTGAGCTGTGGAAGAGGGTGCACTGGACCAAAGTAGTTTCCGTAGGGGCAGCTGTGGAGATGCTCTGTTGGGAGAATTGCTCCTCATGACCTCCTGTGCATCTGCTCAGTGCTCAGGCCACTGAACTTGTTGACTGGGCTAAGGATTTGGGTCTATGTTGAAAAATTTATAAATGGAACAATGAGAAGTTTTATATTTGTTTAATTGATGCCAGAAATGGCTGAACAGATTTTGCTGATGTGTTTTAAGTGCACGCAGTGCAGAAGATCAACTGGAAAAGCAAAAAGGTGTTTTGGGACTTTTATAGAATTGCAAAATATTCAGTTCCTCAGCTTTGTTGGTTCTCCTACATCTTTAGGAATGAACAAAATTGCCTAAAAACGAACCATTTCCCTGCTCTGCACAATTAAAAAATAAAAGGAATGTGTTTGAGAAAGTTAAGAAACTGAAAAGTGGGAGGTGGGGGGGACTATCATAGAATCACAGGACTGGAAGGGCCTCGAGAGGTCATCTAGTCCAGTCCCCTGCACTTGTGGCAGGACTAAGTATTATCTAGACCATCCCTGAGAGTTTTCTCTAATCTGCTCTTAAAAATCTGCAATGATGGAGATTCCACAACCTTCCTGGGAAATTTATTCCAGTGCTTAACTACTCTGACAGGAAGGTTTTTTTTCTAATATCCAACCTAAACCTCCCGTGCTGCAATTTAAGCCTTGTCCTATCCTCAGTGGTTAAGACCAGTTTTTCTCCCTCCTCCTTGTAACAGCCTTCTATGTACTTGAAAACTGTTATCATGTCTCCTCTCCATCTTCTCTTTTCCAGACAAAACAAACCCATTTTTTTCCACTCTTCCCTCATAAGTCATGTTTTCTAGACCTTTAATCATTTTTGTTGCTCTTCTCTGGACTTTCTCCAGTTTGTTCACATCTTTCCTGAAATATGATGCCCAGAACTGGACACAATACTCCAGTTGAGGCCTAATCAGCGCGGAGTAGAGCTGATAATTACTTCTCGTGTCTTGCTTATAACAGTTCTACTAATACATCCCAGAATCATGTTTGCTTTTTTTGCAACAGTGTTACACTGTTGACTCATTTAGCTTGTGGACCACTATGACCCCGAGATTCCTTTCTGCAGTACCCCTTCCTAGGCAGTCCTTTCCCATTTTGTATGTGTTCAACTGATTGTTCCTTCCTAAGTGGAGTACTTTGCATTTGTCCTTATTGAATTTCATCCTATTTACTTCAGACCATTTCTCCAGTTTGTCCAGATCATTTTGAATTATAATCCTATCCTCCAAAGCACTTGCTACCCCTCCCATCTTGGTATCATCTGCAAACTTTATACATGTACTCTCTATACCATTATCTAAAGCATTGATGAAGATATTGAACAGAACGGATCCCTGTGGGACCCCACTCATTATGCCCTTCCAGCATGACTGTGAACCACTGAAGATTAGTCTCTGGGAACAGTTTTCCAACCAGTTATACACCCATCTTATAGTAGCTCCATCTAGGTTATGTTTCCCTAGTTGGTTTATGAGAAAGTCATGTGAGACAGTATCAAAAGCTTTACTAAAGTCAAGATATACACATAGCTACCACTTCCCCCCCATCCACAAGGCTTGTTACCCTGTCAAAGAAAGCTATCGGGTTGGTTTGAAGTGATTTGTTCTTGACAAATCCATGCTGACTGTTACTTATCACCTTATTATTTTCTAGATGTTTGCAAACTGATTGCTTAATTATTTGCTCCATTATCTTTCTGGGTACAGAAGTTAAGCTGACTGGTCTGTAATTCTCCATGTTGTCCTTATTTCCCTTTTTATAGATTGGCAATATATTTGCCCTTTTCCAGTCTTCTGGAATCTCTCCCATCTTCCATGACCTTTCAGAGATAATCGCTAAGGGCTCAGATATCTCCTGAGTTAGCTCCTTGAGTATTCTAGGATGCATTTCATCAGGCTAGACTTGACTTGAAGACATCTAACGTGTTCTTTCCCTATTTTAGTCTCTGATCCTACCTTATTTTCACTGGCATTCACTATGTTATATGTCCAATCACCACCAACCTTCGTGATGGAAACCAAAACAAAGTCATTAAGCAGCTCTGCCATTTCCACATTTTCTGTTATTGTTCCCACCCTCTTCCTTGAGTAACGGGTCTACCCTGTCATTCTCTTGCTTCTAAAAACCCAAGCAGAGATTTTACTGTGAAGACAGAGAGCCAGAGACTGCATGAAATCCACTAGGACTGCACTATTGCTATTGATTATGGAAGATGCTCAGAGGCTGAGTGATGAGCAGCATTATAAAACTCTAGATACTTAGATAATTTGGCAGCCTTCTCATTTGAGAGGAGGGAAATCTATTTCTAAGACTTTAAATAGTTAATAATGTTATTATACAGGTCACAAAATTGTGATTGAAAAATTTAAGGTTTCCAGATTAACCTAGCACCCTAAAGACAACATTGTGTAAGGCAGCTTTCAAAACTAACATTATTTCTTGTGAAAACTTGATATTTACTTTCAAAGACTATCTGAGTTGCACATCCAAACACTGTTATAACTGGAGATGGGCCTGAGCCACCAAGCTGGGGCCCAAACCCAGACTTCTGCAAAATTCAAGGATATACAGAGTCTGGGTTTTGTTTCAGCCTATTCAGGGGTCCAGCAGAGGAGTTTGCTTTGTATCCAGAAGTACACATTACCCAAAGTTCAGATTGTTTGGAAGGGCAGTTTTGGTGCAGGTCCATCTTGTTACTGTCTGAGGGGGGGAAAATCACAACATGGCACAGCGCATCATTTTCTTTCTTACCACAATAACTGTTTAAATGTTGCTTTATATCGTCACAAGTATTCGCATACCAATCTTGGCTCCTGATAGTCTGGTCTTTATACATATGAGCATATCGTTCATTGTTTGGTTTAGAAATTCAATGCCATGAGAGTCTGTCCTTTTCTTCCACTTTTTGGTTTGTAGGAAGGGATTTGAGCTCCATACATTTTGATTATAGTTTCCAAGTATGGTTAGGGAAGATGGAATTTCCAAGTGCAGAATCTACATTATATTAAACTATGGACTGAAAGATACACAGTTACAGTATTGATTCCAATCCCTATTATATCACTTTCTGTTTCAAAGTAAACAACAACAAAGTCTTTGCTCTCCAGCTAGATGGGTGACTAGCACTACAACACATTTAGCAATCAAGAACAATAACATTACCACCCGGCACTGATCTGACCTGGGAGAACTCCTACCCCCCAAGTTTGTTTTACATAAGAAGATGAAATGGTGGCCTGAAAGTCAGTCCTCTGTGGCTCCTGCACCCCAGTAATCCCTTCAGGCTCAGCATGGTGTGAGGACCCAGCTTGCGATGGGAAGATGTAATGTACAGGAGAGAGAAACTCTCCTCCCTGAGCAGCTCTAACAGCTGTGGAGTTGCTTCTTTCTCCCTCTTGTCTAGTGTAGTGGGTTGACCTTTCTGTTTAACGATTGTCCCACTGTGAAGCCAGCTAATTAGGGCTTGAGGCTTCTCATCCGGCAGGGCTTCAGTCTTTAAACGCTGAAAGTCTCAGTCCCATGTAACAACAGTAAGAGAGGGATTAAATAAACCATGTGTACTGCTTGTGACTTTTACCTTGCCATCGTGCTCCCCTCATCTTTTATTCATTGTAATGGAGCATTCACACCCTTTTGTGCAGTTACTGCAGCAAAGCTGCCTTAGCAATATATATAAAAGACAAAATATCTGCATTAAAATGTAGTAAAGGTTGCTACAAATAGCATCCTATATTTAATTCTAGCCCAGGATCAACATGGAATATTTGTAGCACCTGTAACTTTAGTTTAGTCTAGTTGTTTTGTAGTTTCATCTGAGATGGAAAAAATATTCTAACTTTGACTACATTTATGGTCTTCTTGTAGATATCAGCATGGATAAATATGTTGCAGATAATGAGGAAATAATTTTAAAATTAAATATGAAAATTTTCATTATTTCTGTGGCATGAGTCAGTTCTGCACACATTTCATTGTACTTAATGATACACATTGTTTCCTATAAGATTCTTTCCTACTGTTCCTCTACGTTACCATTGTCAGGATCCAGTGTAGTCCCAAAAAGCACCCAATTTCCATATCTCATAAATTCTTGGAAAACTGACTTTTGACGTTTCTGCAGTGTAAGAATAGGATGGTGTTTTGCTAAACTGAAACTACCAAGAAGCTTGTTCATTCTGTGCCAATTTGAGATACTTGCATTAATGTACGTGTTTAAGCAACAGTGCAAACATGTCATTGTCTTCATGACAAACTGTATAAATTCACACAAAAAGCAAGCCTGGTAAGAAGTTTGGTAATCAAGTTTCTTTTTTTTAACTACTCCATCTCACACGACTGATTTTTAAGAACTCTCATTGACTTCAGTAAGAGTTCTACTTCATAACTGATAGCATGGTATGAGCCTTTATAATTCATTATACCTCATGCATGAGAAATATTGGCATGTAGAAAAGATACCCTGAAGGTAGCAATTAATATCTAAGTATTGCATGGGGAACTTTTAAAATATTTGACATTGAAAGAAATCTTCAGAACAAGAGATGGCCATACTATAATTCTGTATATATATATATGTATGAGGATATTACTTGAATGGCTTGTTTCAAGTTAAGAAATGTATCAGATTTCCTTGATTTTTGTTATGCTGAAAAATATACAGTAATAATTCTTGAGACATGGCATGTGTTCAATTATAACAAAAGCATTTGCAATGTATAGGTCCCAATAAGATTTAAATAGACTGAAGGTGGTAGAAATAATTGCATTTGTTGCTGTTATGTTAGTTAATTCCAAATAGTCATATGCAGGGAGTATAGCGAGGTCTGACAATTTTTCCTTAATATAGGCACTGTTGTTCAAGACAGCTACTTCAACCCTTGTCTAGGATTTTAATTAAGGAAGGATCATAAAGGACAGTTAGAGGACCATATTTAATCATACGTAATATGTTATACCAATGTAAATCTAGAATAACTCCACTGGGCATGATACTGCTCTCACTTGACAGGTTTACAACAGTGTAACTCCATTAATATCAGAAGCTTTTCTGTAGTCTGAGGGAGAGCAGAATATGGACCATCATCTAGAGAATACAGTCATCTTTAGGGACCAGATTGTGCCACCGTGTTCCCTCTAATTTTTTTACATCCATATGTGGAATGAATTTTGTTATATTGGTGCACATAACAAAATTCATGTGGTGGGGGTGGGCTGAGGGGTTCAGATTGTGAGAGGGGGCTCAGGGCTGGGGCAGACGGTTGGGATGTCTGGAGGATGAGGGCTTTGGCTGGGGATGAGGGTTTGGGGTGGGTCTGGGGATGAGGGGTTTGGGGGGTGCAGGCGGCCCCTGGACTGCAGTGGGGAGAGAGAACTCCCCCCAGCCCTCTCCAGCCCTACCAAATTCGTGGTCCATTTTAGTAAATTTCACGGTCATGGGATTTTTTTAAATCTTAAATTTCACAGTTTCAGATATTTATATCTGAAACTTCACAGACTTGTAACTGTGGGGATCCCAACCCAAAAGACTCACAAGGCTATTGTAGGGGGGTTGCAGTATTGCCACTCTTCTGCGCTGCTGCTGGTGGTGGCGCTGCCTTCAGAGCTGGGCTCCCAGCCAGAAGCTGCAGAGCTCCCTGCAGCTAGGAGAGGTTCACTGAGGTGGGTCTGACTTGGCCCCAGGAGCAGCCCATGCTGGAGAAGAGGAAGTCTCATCCCTCCCCTGCCTGGTCAGGACTAACAGCTGTAGTCTGTTGCACAGTAGGAGCCCCCAGCTGGGGTGTGCCAAGCCCCACCCCTGCCCAGTTCACGGCACCCCCATGACCACAGCACCTTGGGCAGTTGCCCATGGAGCCCACCCAAAAGGCCAGCCCTGCCTCCCTCCAAAGTGACCCTCTCACCCCAATACTATGCCACACTCACCTCTGCTTTGCTGCTGGAAGTGGTGCTACCTTCAAAGCTGAGCACCCACCCAGCAGCCACCAGGTATCCAGCTCTGGGGCAGTGCAGAAGTAAGGTTGACAATACTGAGACCCCCTTACAATAACCAGATTTCACAGGGAAGACCACATTTTTTGGTCCATGATGCTTTTTCATGGCCACAAATTTGGTAGGGCCCTACATATAAGAGTATCCAGTATCCTGTCATATATTAGGTCAAAAGGGACCTCAGAAACTACTTAACATACCATCAGTTTGTCACTAATTTGTGGTTTTATATATAAATAATAAAGAAAGATTCTGTAAAGTAAAATTTATAGACTCACAGGAAACTGTAATGAGGAAAACCCAGTAAGCAATTAAATATATGTTAAAAACCTAGCCTCCAGTTTCACAGTAATAGGTATCACAGTGTTTATCCTTATCCAGGTAAATTGATGGTACTGAAAATGAGTCATAGTATTTCTTGCGGGGATGATCATGTAATAATATTTCTGTTAATTTCTCATGGTTTATGTATGAGTGTCTGGAGAAATCTATCCACTTTGGGAGACACAATCCCAATAAAGAAATATAATTATTTTTCCAATTGTAAAATAGCTCCCCATTGTTTTATGTTTTTTTTGTAGGGCTGTCAAGCGATTGAAAAAAATTAATCACAATTAACTGCACTATTAAACAATAATTTAAATAAATGGTATTCTATATTTTGGATGTTTTCTATGTTTTCAAATATATTGATTTCAATTACAACAAAGAATACAAAGTGTAGAGTGCTCACTTTATATTTATTTTTCATTACAAGTATTTGCACTGTAAAAAAAATAAATAGTATTTTTCAATTCACCTAATACAAGTACTGTAATACAATCTCTTTATGATGAAAGTTGAACTTACAAATGTAGAATTATGTACAAAAATAACCTCATTGTTTTATTTTTGAATGTAATATCTTGGAGACTGCAGGTCCACTCAGTCCTACTTTTTGTTCAGCCAGTCACTCAGACAAACAAGTTTGTTTACATTTGCAGGAGATAATGCTGCCCGCTTCTTGTTTACAATGTCACCTGAAAGTGACAACAGGCATTTGCATGGCACTGTTGTAGCGGGCATTGCAAGATATTTACGTGCCAGATGCGCTAAAGAGTCATATGTCCCTTCATCTTCAACTACCATTCCAGGGGAAATGCATCCATGCTGATGACAATTCTGCTTGATAACAATCCAAAGCAGTGCGGACCGATGCATGTTCATTTTCATTATCTGAGTCAGATGCCACCAGCGGAAGGTTGATTTCCCTTTATGTGGTTCGGAGTGTTGCTCTTCTAAGACTTCTGAAAGCATGCTCCACACCTCGTCCCTCTCAGATTTTGGAAGGCACTTCAGATTCTTAAACCTTGGGTCGAGTGCAGGGGCGGCTCTACCTTTTTGGCCGCCCCAAGCAGTCATGCGCGGGAGGCGCCCCGGAGCCGCGGGAGCAGCGGACCTCCCGCGGGCATGACTGCAGAGGGACCGCTGGTCCCGCGTGGCTCGGCTGGACCTCCCGCGGCTGCGGACGGTTCGCGGGTCCGGCGGCTCCGCTTGAGCTGCCGCAGTCATGCCTGCGGGAGGTCCAGCCGAGCCGCGGGACGAGCGCCCCCTCCGCAGTCATGCCTGCGGCAGGTCCAGTCGTCCCGGGGCTCCGGTGGACCTCCCGCAGGCATGACTGCGGCAGGTCCGCCGGCCCAGCCTGCCGCCCCCCCCGGCGGCAGGGGATGGGCCGCTCCTCGGCTCGCAGCGGCAGGATGAGCTGGGGCCCCAGCCTTTTGCCGCCCCCTAGATTTTGCCGCCCTAGGCACCAGCTTGTTTTGCTGGTGCCTAGAGACGCCCCTGGTCGAGTGCTGTAGCTATCTTTAGAAATCTCACATTGGTACCTTTTTTGCGTTTTGTCAAATCTGCTGTGAAAGTGTTCTTAAAAGGAACAACATGTGCTGGGTCATCATCCGAGACTGCTATAACATGGAATATATATGGCAGAATGCGGGTAAAACAGCGCATGGGACATACAATTCTCCCCCAAGGAGTTCAGTCACAAATTTAATTAATGCATTATCTTTTTAATGAGCGTCATCAGCATGGAAGCATGTCCTCTGGAATGGTGTCCAAAGCATGAAGGGGCATACGAATGTTTAGCATATCTGGCATGTAAATACCTAGCAATGCCAAGTACTAATGTGCCATGCAAATGCCTGTTCTCACTTTCTGGTGACATTGTAAATAAGAAGAGGGCAGTATTATCTCCTGTAAATGTAAATAAACTTGTTTGTCTTAGATATTGGCTGAACAAGAAGTAGGACTGAGTATACTTGGAGGCTCTGAAGTTTTACATTGTTTTGTTTTTGAGTGCAGTTATGTAACAAAAAAAAATTCTACATTTGTAAGTTGCGATTAATTTTTTTTAGTTCATTACGCAAGTTAACTGTGATTAATTGACTGCCCTAATTCTTATGGATATGTAGGCCTAGGGTGCACTAACTACATTTTGAGTAGCATGAGCGGAAGCACACCTGTTTACACCAGGTCTAATTTGGCATATAAAAAAGCAGTCAAAATTTGTTCTGACTTACATTGTTATAAGTTATTGACTCAAAAAGATCAGAAAATGGGCATAGTAAGAATCTATCATTTCCTGGTGTTCAAAATGAGTGTAAGTGATTTAAATGCAGTGGGGCTTAAAGAGACCAAACAGGAGTTCAGAGGATGTTCTAATAAGCCTATATTGTTGGTGTGCAAATGGCCTCAAAGCACCTAATAACAGAATGTGCAATACAAGCCTTCACAACATACCTTTAAAAACCACGTGCCCCGCAACTGACATCCACAGCACTACCAGCAACACTTAGAGACCCACACAAGAATTGGTGTAAACTCTTGTCAAAGCCTAATAAGCTAAAATTGAGGATATCGTTAAAAACACTTCTAAAAACGAATAAAAATCGCCTATTTAATCTTCCTCACTTAGAATGGGTTTGCAGCAGCTTCCAGTAGCTAGTTTTTTGCTCAAAGCCTCTATATTTCTGGCTCTTTGTCCAATGCTTGTACATTCTGAGGCAGAAAACCCATTCCAAGAAACACACCTGCATAGGCCAGCCAAATAATGGCATGAATAATGTAAAGCAGGATGTAAAAAATGCCTAAGTAAACATAACGCAGCTTCTACCTGCAATCAAATTCATTTGTAATGATGACTTCTAATTTTCACATTTTCCATAATTAAGCCATCTATAATTATATAATGTAGTATTTTTTGCTGTGCAGAAATGATATTCCAATGCAACATCAGTATCGCCTCCTCAGTTTCACATATGCTACAATACACCTTGTGTCAGAGATGGCAATTTCCTGCATTTGTGGACAGATATCTGTACTGGATGGTGCAGGCTTCTTGTGTGAGCCAGAAGCACCAGTTCCACCTATGCTTCTCTCCACTGTGGAATGTTAGAGTTAATTTTTGATTCCCTTGAGAATCTAGATAGAGGTTACTTTATTGAATTAAGTTTAAGTATTTTAGGAGTTCATTACATTAAGAAGGCAAATTTTTATGTATTATTTTGGAATAGTATGTAACTTCTTTGAGGAGGAGACATGGCTAATATAAACCCTGGGAAGTGTTACAGAGCTTCAAAGTACTCTTTGTAACAATATTCTTGACAAACTTACTTGGTATTCCCTAGTGGGTTTTGGATTAGGATCCTGCTGTATTGTCCTTCTACACACCCTGTGTGATGTGATCATGTGGATTGTGATTGAACAATTTATCAGATTATCTCTGTGGGCAAAATGTAATATTCAAGTTCAAATATGACACAGAAGAGTTTAATGGAAAACTTGATATAAAATAGGCAACTACATAACTATGTGGTTTACTTCATAGTGTGATGTACACTATGTACTGTGTGCTATATTCTGATTATATTATCATGTATTACTGTATATACTATGTTCAAAATATCATCGTATTTATATACACCTCTACCTCGATATAACGCTGCCCTTGGGAGCCAAAAAAATCTTACCACGTTATATTGAACTTGCTTTGATCCGCCGGAGTGCGCAGCCCTCTTCCCCCTTTCCCCCCCCTCCCCCCCCCCGAGTGCTGCTTTACTGCGTTATGGCCGAATTCGTGTTATATAGGGGTAGAGGTGTATAACCAAAGTATATTGGGAAGCCAAAATCTTTAAAACCATGGAGGAGGTTTTCAAAGGTGGGCATCAGGTATCCAACTCCCATTGATTTTCAGTGGGACTTGAGTACTTAAACTGAGCTGTGTCCCATTATAAATCTGTCCCCTATATTTACAGTAAACAAATGCAGGGCTTTGGAGCTGTGGTCCAGCTCCACTCCATCTCCAGGCAAAAACCTGCCGCTCCACTGCTCCGGAGCTGCTCTGCGCTCCAGCTCCAGGCCCCGCTCCAAAGCCCTGAACAAATGTACAAAAATTGTAAAGTAAAATCCAGATTACATTAACTATTATTTTTTCGATGTGGTGTTTAATAGTACATGGTTTTTATTATCATTATGAAAAAGGGTTGGGGAAGGAAGCTACCATGATTCATTGTTACAGATAGCGGCAGTACAGAGAGTCTTTAAAAATATTAGACTATTTGGAAGAGATACTGTAATTAAATCTCTGAATGGAACTGGGCATTCCAGGGCTTGGAAAATCTAAGTACTATCTTCTCTATCGCATTTGTCTATGGCATTTACTAGTTGTGAGAAACAGTACTCAAGAGTTTCATTTGCATTTGCTTCTCAAAAGTGGTTAATAAATTGTGTGAATTCTGGACTACCAGCAGGGCCATATTAAGGTTATAAGGTTAACTAATGGGAGGGAAGGGACTAAGTATGGATTAAATGTTGCAAAAGAAATTATGAAATCATCAAACATT
Organism: Mauremys reevesii; assembly: GCF_016161935.1. Lineage (NCBI taxonomy): Eukaryota > Metazoa > Chordata > Testudines > Geoemydidae > Mauremys > Mauremys reevesii. Next base: position 97,578,509 of record NC_052627.1, on the reverse strand, counting down.
TATCTACATACATATTTATATATTATTTATTTATGTAAAATTAATAAGTTTATTCTACTCTCACTGCACTCAATCATTCAAACAGATACTTCTGAGTAAGAGGTAGCATGAGGGATGCTACACTGTCCTTCTCTTAGGCTCCTTCCTCCTAGGTAGTGGAGTGCTCATCTGTATGAGGATGAACACTGCAACATTCCCCATCCTGCTCACCTCTTTCAACCTTGTGCTTCTACCCTCAGCTCTCCACATGGTACAGTGCAAAGCCAAGCACTGCAGGTGTTTTCCCCCAAGCTTTGGATTCTACACCACATACCCTATGTCTGACTGCAGTCTGGGAGGAAGCCAGCTTTTATTATGTAAAAGAAAACCACTCAGGTGTAAAATCCACTGAAGTAGAGGAAGTAGTAGTGGGAAAATTACATTGGGTGGCATTGTATTTTAGGCTGTCTTGCTCTGAAAGCTGCCTCCCAGGGTTGCACTGGCTGAGAACAATAAATTACTGTTTTCACATTGAACCCAAATATTATTTGTGGGGTGATATCCAGTTTGTGTAGTTAATCTCCAGTGATTCGCTACATTAGGCCATTCTATCACCAAGCTCTTCCACAATTACAATAATAGAATAGAATCATAGTACTGGAAGGGACCTCGAGAGGTCATCTAGTCCAGTCCCTTGCACTCATGGCAGGACTAAGTGTTTGTCTATTCTAGAAAGTGTGATCAGCAGCTCTGACATGAGGTTTTCTAAGCATGAGTTCTGTGTGACCAGCTCCCTACAGTTTGAAATTGTTTGTTTTAAGCTTTCTGTAAGAAAAAGGTAACAGCTAGAAGTGACACAGATCTTTAGATGGTTGCCCAGTCATAATATTTAGCACTTCTCTACTATGTTAACTTTTCAAAATCACTGTACAAACATTAAACAAACTTAATATAATACTTTCAGCTTTTGAATGACTAGGAGTTGACAAAACAGAGCTATTCCCTGTTGTGTTCTCTGCCCCCATGAACAAAAAGACTTAATTGAAAATCATCTTAAAAGAATCATTAAGGATCTTTCAAAAGAACAGTCCAACCAAGGCTGCTGTAGTTACACCCTTGTTACATCAGGTCTCATGTTTGTTTAAGGCTGGTGTAGAATGAAGGGAGAGATCCCTGTTCATTTGCATGTGTAAATCAAGCAAACCTTGCTTATTTTTTTCCCTTAAAGTGCTCAGAGTTTAGGGAAGAAAAGTGAAAGAGATTCTGCTTATGCCAGGTGTGAAAAAGCAGAAAGGACCAAAATCTATTCCTGTGCAAAAATCTGTTCTCCCTGAAGTCAATAAGACTACACAGGTGTAATTGTCAGCAAGAATTGGCCTGTGTTCTCTTTCCTTTCTTAAATCACGCACATTCCATGCTTACCCAACATTTTCCACTTGGGAAAGAAGTTAGTTTGAGTTGAGGCAGAAAAATGAGGACTAACTTCAGGTTTATTTAGCTTTAAATTTTTGGAATGAAACTCAGCAGAAATCAAATGTGAGGTACCTTTATGATGGATTGAACTGCTAGAGAACCAGCAAATGGACAGAACCTGCCCTATTCAGCCAGTCTTTCTATCACAGCCTGCTAAGAAGTGGATTTAAAATCCTTGAGGGAGAAATCTACAACATTGTGTGTTGAGCTTCCTCCAATGCAACCGCTTAGAAGTACAAAGATGCATTGGCCTGTGGAGCTAGGCTGAGCATAAGGAAATAACTTGTTTGCCTGTGCATCCCAGTACAGAAAAATACATCAAAGAAAAAAATTGGATTTCTTTGATTATTAGTACATTTCAATACAGTATTGAACACAGTACATCATACATCTGAAGCCCCTCGATGGAAGGTACTGTAAAAGTTAAAGTACTGGTATCCAGAATGGGATGTTTTGTTTTGCTTTGTTTTTCCTACAAATGTGTGGGAATTCGTTCCTTATACATGGGAGGGGCAATAGTTCTGTCTGGAGCTGGATAGAGTGTATGCAGGTTCTGTGCAAGCTTCCCACCCTACCGCTCTGGTACTGTCTCTTACCCCCACCCCACCCTCGTGCCCTACCTCCCCTACCCCCCGCAGGCACTCACCAGTTGTCCAGAAATGGGACCCAGTATACACAGAAGATGACAGTGATGGGCACTAGGAGGTAGTGTCCTGGAGCTGCCTGCCAGCCTAGTGGAGGAGAGGGACAGAGAGAGCTTCTTTCCTCCCTGACAGCTAAGCAGAGCTCCGGAAAAATCGAGAGTGGGGAGTGCTGGAGGGATGACAACAATGCCTGCTCAAACTACACCCATGGCTGGCATGGCTTCTTGTGGTAACCGTATTTTTAGTGTCCAGTCACCAGTGTTAACCGGATACCTGGCAGTGCATTCCTGCAGCGCGGGAGACGCAGATGGGAGGGAGCGGAAGCAGCAGGCTGCTGGCTGAGCTCCTTCCAAGCCACAGGGGGCTGTTCTGCCTTTCCTGCTGGAAGGAGCACTCAAGCAGGGCTGCATGCAGGGCCGGCTCCAGGCACCAGCACAGGAAGCAGGTGCTTGGGGCGGTCAATGGAAAGGGGCTGCATGTCTGGGTCTTCGGCGGCAATTCAACAGCAGATCCCTCAGTCCCTCTCGGAGGGAAGGACCGGCTGCCGAATTGCCGCTGAAGAATGAAGCAGCACAGTAGAGCAGTCACCGATCGCGGCCTTTTTTTTTTTTTTTTTTTTTTGCTATTTTTTCCCCCTCTTCGCCGCTTGGGGCAGCAAAAAAACTGGAGCTGGCCCTGGCTGCGTGAACAAGCTCGATCCCCTCCCCCGCTCACCTGGTCCCAGCTATGCCCCCTGCCTGACCAGTAGGGCCTAAAAATAGGAGGGTGTAAGGCTACAGCCTTATTAATCTATGGGTTAATCAAGCCCTGACTACCAGCTATCCAAAGATTGTTGAACCAACAAACATACTAGTTCTCTTAATACTTATAATCAGCTGGATGGGGTTAGCAATCAGAAGAAATTGGGCTGGGGTAAAATAAGGAACAGACAAAAAATCTAGTTAAAATGAAAGTACCAACATCACAAAAACAAACCAACAAAAAAACAACCCAAGGTATATATTAAGCCTCTAAAAACAAATACAGTGGAAAAAACATAAACAGTAGCCCTGTAGAGAGATCATACAATGTTCATAAAGAAAACATTCACACAAATAATAAAAATAGGAAAAGGTTAGAGAGAGAGGAGGAAAGATAAACTACTTCTTTGTATGTTTGTCATTGTTTTCCTTTCAGACATGACATAATCCATTAAAACAAGCCATTTTTGTCAATGATTTGGTCTTGCTGAATAATTTTTAGCTGAGACACCATCTGGAATCCTCTCTTCTGTATTTTACTGAGAAATACAGTATTGCATTATCTACATGTGGATGGTTTTAGATAAAGGCTAAGATTTTTGTCACAGATATTTTAAATAAAGGCACGGACAGATCATAGGCAAAACAGAAAAATTCATGGAAGCGGTGACCTGTCCGTGACTTTTACTTAAAATATCAGGAACAAAATGGGGATCTGCAGGTCTCCACATTGCCTGAAGCAGGGCAGCTGCGCAGGGGCTAGGAGCCACCTGCAGCAGCTGGGGGGTACTCCTGCCCCCTCAACTCCAGGGGTCCCCCCGGTGCTTCTGGGGGCCAGGAGCTGGGGGGGTGCCCCCATGTCAGCCAGGAGCTATGCGGTACCCCCGCTGCCTGCAGCTCCAGGGGCCCATGGCGGCCAGCAACTCTGGGGGTTCCTGTGGTGGCCGGGAGCTGCAGGGTACCCTCACCGCCTCTGGTGGCCCCCAGAGCTCCTGGCCCCCACGAGCTGCGGGGGATCCTGCAGCTGCCCACCACCACAGGCTGAAGTCATGGAGGTCACTGGAAGTCACAGATTCCTTGACTTCTGTGACCTCCATGACTAAATCGTAGCCTTAGTTATAGATGAATGAAGTAATTATACAAATAGACTATTGTGCTTCTTTTGATTAGACAAGGAAAGTTTGAATACCTGATTTCCCTCCCTCCCATATTCCTGCTGTCCTGGGCTTTTTGCCCTGTTGCTACTGCTTTGTTGCCAGTGGCACTTCATTTCTTCCTCTTTGATAATTATTTCTGCAGCAGGCAAGTACTATTCTTAATGCGGAGTGATGTAATTTAATCGCCATCTCAATTTAGTTTTAAACTACAGCACTGCAAAAAAACCCTGCTACTTGACAGCTGCAGATATACTGTCATTATTACAGGGCTAGCTGCCCTTCTGTCTCCTTTCTGTTTCTGAGTGCACCCCCTTTACTTCTCCTGGCATGGGATTCCACAATTCTCCCACTCTTGGACCAGGCCCTGGGCTACAATACTGTGTATCAATCACGCTTATGCAGCAGGCCCAACTGAGTTCAGTTGTCTATGGTTCTTCCCTTCTGGAGTCTCTGACCAGTGGTATACAGTAGCAAACCATTCAGTAGGAACAAAACATTTGGAAAGAGGATTTTGAAACCACAAAGAGCCTACATGCATGTCTATCTAACCTAAAGTTTTACCATCCTCTGATGGTAACCTAAGCAGGCTTAACTTCTTCAGACACCCAGCGGGTCCCTGTGTGTTAGTTTGCTCCCCCCGAACAATTCCTCTAAACAACTGCCCTCTTTTTGAAATAGTGCTTCTTTAAAATTCCCATAATCCTTTTGATCCTCTGATTCTCAGATGTTGGCCCTGCTCATCAAAAACAGTTCTGTAAGTTGGCCAGAGCCAGGAGATAGAATTTTCAAAACTAAGAGGTTGAATATTGTCTTTTAACAACCCATAAGTGTTTTCCCAAGGTTGGCTTATCTTGACCCATTATTTCCCTTCCTGCTTGCTTGTCCCAACAATCCCCTTATTAAAGTAAACTGACATATTTATTCATACAGTAAATATCCAAATAATCAGGTCAACATACAATATTCATACATTTTTACAGAGCATTTCCACTTCTGTCACACTATATACAGTGAATTTCTTAGAACATTTTCAGACTCTTCAGTGGGGAGAGGCTAGAAGAGGACGAAAACCTCAGGGCAGTAGGAACATGAGAAAAAGGGGAAGCTGCTGTTCAGACTGAGTGAAGTCTATTAATTATATTGGAGAGAGGCATGAATCAAAATCCTGCATCTGATCATCTCTATGGAGAAATGTAGGATCTGAATCTGAACTTCCTGGTTAGCCCCTATGTTTACAACAACAGAACTGAAATCCCAGGGAAAATGCAGCTCTAGATCCAAACTGACTAGAGTAGGAAATTTATTCAAGTGATGCTTGTTTTGTGCATAAATGGAGATATGAATCAGCAGAGCTGTTGATCTAGTTCCTTTTATAAGCACAAAATTAAGTTTGAGTGAAATCCTTGTGACCCATGCAAAATCTATAAGTGAAATCTATGGGAGGTTTTCCACTGAGTTCATTGGACTCAGGATTTTACCCAGGTACTATAAAGAGACTTTGCAAAGCTGCAGTGGTCATATTACTGTGCATCCCCACATATGATGCAACAATGTACCATGCTGGTTGTTGCTACAGCCTTATGTGGGATTTTTGACCAGTGGAGTCAGGTAGATTTTTAATATGAAGACACAACTGTTTTTCTAGCATGAAAAGAATAGTTCTAAATAATTAGGGCCCTACCAAATTCAGGGTCCATTTTGGTCAATTTCATAGACAGGGGGATTTTAAATTAGTCAATTTCACATTTTCACATGTTTATATCTGAAATTTCAGTGTTATAACTGTAGGGGTCCTGACCCAAAAGATGGTTAGTGTGGGGGGGTGTTGCAAGGCTATTGTAAAGGGTGGGGGGGTCATGAGATTGCCACCCTTACTTCTGCCCTGCTGCTGGCAAGGGCACTGCCTTCAGAGTTAGGCAGCCACCCAGCTCTAAAGCCAGCACCACTGCCAGCAGCAGCGCAGAAGTGGGGGTTGTGGGGTATGGGGAGGTGGGTTACCATATGTTTGGTTTCCCTGACACCATCGGGAGGTGACAGCTCGAATCATGCAGCTTCCTGAAGCTGGGAGAGGTTCATCGAATCATAGAAGATTAGAGTTGTAAGAGACCTCAGGATGTCACCTAGTCCAACCCCCTACTCAAAGCAGGGCCAACCCCAACTAAATCATCCCACCCAGGGGTCTGTCAAACTGGGCCTTAAAAAATCTCTAAGGATGGAGATTCCATCAACTCCCTAGGTAACCCATTCTAGTGCTTCACCACCCTCCTAGTGAAATAGTTTTTCCTAATATCCAACCTAGACCTCTCCCACTACAACTTGAGACCATTGCTCCTTGTTCTGTCATCTGCCACCACTGAGAACAAATCCCCCTTCACTCTTCTTTTCTGCAGACTAAATAACCCCAGTTCCCTTAGCCTCTCCTTGTAAGTCATGTGCCCCAGCTCCCTAATCATTTTCATTGCCCTCCACTGGACTCTCTCCAATTTGTCCACATCCTTTCTGTAGCGGGGGGCCCAAAACTGGACGCAGTACTCCAGATGTAGCCTCACCAGTGCTGAATAGAGGGGAATAATCACTTCCCTCGATCTGCTGGCAGTGCTCCTACTAATGCAGCCCACTATGCCATTAGCCTTCTTGGCAACAAGGGCACACTGTTGACTTATATTCAGCTTCTCATCCACTGTAATCCCCAGGTCTTTTTCTGCAGAACTACCACTTAGCCAGTCGGTCCCCAGCCTGTAGTGGTTGATGGGATTCTTCCATCCTAAGTGCAGGACTCTGCACTTGTCATCAGATTTCTTTTGGCCCGATCCTCCAAATTGTCTAGGTCACTCTGGACCCTATCCCTAGCCTCCAGCGTATCTACCTCTCCCCCCAGTTTAGTGTCATCCACAAACTTTCTGATGGTGAAATCCATCCCATCATCCAAATCATTAATGAAGATGTTGAACAAAACCAGCCCCAAGACAGACCCCTGGGGCACTCCGCTTGATACCAGCTGCCAACTAGACATTGAGCCATTGATCACTACCGGTTGAGCCTGACGATCTAGCCAGCTTTCTATCCATGTTATAGTCCATTCATCCAATCCATACTTCTTTAACTTGCTGGCAAGAATACTGTAGGAGACAGTATCAAAAGCTTTGCTAAAGTCGAGATATATCACATCCACCATTTTTCCCATATCCACAGAGCCAGTTATCTCACCATAGAAGGCAATCAGGTTGGTCAGGCATGACTTGCCCTTGGTGAATCCATGTTGACTGTTCCTGATCACCCTCCTCTCCTCCAAGTGCTTCAAAATGGATTCCTTGATGACCTGCTCCGTGATTTTTCCAGGGACTGAGATGAGGCTAACTGGTCTGTAGTTCCCCGGATCCTCCTCCTTCCCTTTTTTAAAGATGGGCACTATATTTGCCTTTTTCCAATCATCTGGGACCTCCCGTGATGACCACGAGTTTTCGAAGATGGCTCTGCAATCACGCCCGCCAACTCCCTCAGCACCCTCACATGCATTAGATCTGGACCCAGGGACTTGTGCATGTCCAGTTTTTCTAAATAGTCCTTAAATTGTTCTTTCATCACTGAAGGCTGCTCGCCTCCTCCCCATACTGTGCTGCCAAGTGTAGCAGTCTGGGAGCTCATCTTGTTTGTAAAGACCGAAGCAAAAAAAGCATTGAGTACTTCAGCTTTTTCCACATCATCTGTCACTTGGTTGCCTCCCCTACTCAGTAAGGGTCCCACACTTTCCCTGATCATCTTCTTGTTGCCAACATACCCATAGAAACCTTTCTTGTTACCCTTCGCATTCCTTGCCAGCTGCAACTCCAATTGTGCTTTGGCCTCCTGATTACACCCTTTCATGCTCGAGCAATATTTTTATACTCCTCCCTACACATCTGTCCAAGTTTCCACTTCTTGTAAGCTTCCTTTTTGTGTTTAAGCTCACCAAAGATTTCTCTGTTAAGCCCAGCTGGTCGCCTGCCATATTTGCTATTCTTTCTGCACATCGGGATTGTTTGTTCCTATGCCTTCAATAAGGCTTCTTTAAAATACAGCCAGCTCTCCTGGACTCCTTTCCCTGTCATATTAGTCTCCCAGGGGATCCTATCCATCAGTTCCCTGAGGGAGTCAAAGTCCAGGGTCCATATTCTGCTGTTCTCCTTTCTTCCTTTTGTCAGGATCCTGAACTCGACCATCTCATGATCACTGCTGCCCAGGTTGCCACCCACTCTACTTCCCCTATAAATTCTTCCCTGTTTGTGAGCAGCAGGTCAAGAGGAGCACGGCCCCTAGTTGGTTCCTCCAGCTCATGCACCAGGAAGTTGTCCTCAACACTCTCCAAAAACTTCCTGGATTGTCTGTGCACTGCTGTATTGCTCTCCCAGCAGATATCAGGGTGATTGAAGTTCCCCATGAGAACCAGGGCCTGTGATTTGGAAACTTCTGTTAGTTGTCTGAAGAAAACCTTGTCTACCTCTTCCTTCAACAGGGAGGATGGATGAGAACACGACATGCACCTCAAACTCCTTTATCCTTTATCCTTCTTCCCAGAGCCACATAGTCTGCAGTGACTCACTCAAGGTCATTCTTGGTATTATCATTGGTGCCCACGTGGAGAAGTAGGAAGGGGTAATGGTCCGAGCGCTTAATCAGTCTCGGCAAACAGTCCATCACATCCTGAATTCTAACTCCAGGCAAGCAGCTCGCTTCTTGAGGTTTCCCAGTCTGGACGGCAGATGGATGAGTCCCCCCCAATCACGATCCCCCTCTAGGGTGTGGTGGTCATGGAACCCCTATCCCTAGGACAGTGCATCCCATGCCTTCTGGTCGATGGGGTCTCCTGATCCCTGCCCTCAGATGACTCTTCCAAACCATTCTCCACCATAGTACCTGTGCAGAGAGCCTGAAAATGGTTTCTTACCTCTATCTGCATTGGGGATATGTGGCTTCTCCTTTTTCTTTTTATGGAGGTCACATGGTGGAGGTGGGTCTGACCCACCCCAGGAGCAACCCCTCCAGGGGAAGAGGAAGTCTGGGACTAGCAGCTGGAGTCCTGGTGCAGGGTAGGAGCCCCTGGCTGGGCACCAGATTTCACGGGGAAGATCAGATTTCATTGTCCATGACATGTTTTTCACAGCCGTGAATTTGGAAGGGCCCTATATATAATCTTAGAAAAAAATATCCAGATTGCTTAAGATTTGAAACCAGGGGTTCACAAGAACCTAACCCTACCTCACAGGAGTGCTGTCAAAGTCAATTAGTTAATGTTTGTACTGCTCTTAATATCTTCTGAGAATGGTGCTGTATAAATGTAAAGAATCATTATATTAGTTATTTGGATTTCTTGAATATGATGTGGATCATAATGGAGTTTCCCTCAGCGGCAAAGAATTTCCTTTCAGCATCTTTTCATGCAATTCACTCATTTCAGCAACAAATGCCTCGTTACAACTGTCTGATTTTTTTTCCTTTGGTAGTTGTTAACTATCATGTACACAGTATTGTATATGTGATTTTTTTTTTTTTAGCACTCTTACATTCATTTTCACTTATTTTTATGTGGTCCTCCTGTACTTTGCGTCTGCTCAAACTATCAGCTAAAGTATCCTATTTCTTTTGCTTCCACTACTTTGATATGTAGCTTAGTTGGGAGACAAAATGTCTGAGAGAGCCTGTGGTTTTATCGATTGTCACAGATTCAGTGCCCCTAGTGGTTCAGTAACATGTCTTGGTGGTTTTTCTTTGTTCTAATAGTGCCAGAAAAACTACTAGATTGACAGAATACACATGAAATAATTGTTAAAATATTTTCCATTTCTCTATTCAAGTTTTTAAGTGCAATGCCTCAACTTTTTTGAAGTATGAATTAATATATTCAGATTAATTAATTTTCATGGAATTCTTTGCATACATCTGCTTGATAGCCTAGTATTGGTCCTGATGATAATTTTTATGTTTTAATTTGTTTTGCACAGATCACCCAGGAAACCTACTCTAGGTTCAATAATATGTTGTTTCAAATTAATTTTGATTACAGTAACAATTCTTGTCATTGCAGGCTTTGCTATTTGCTTGCGTTTAGCTGTAATGAGCTTTGGTCTTCTGTAGAAGTAATTTTCAGACTTAATTTTGGTGTCTGTAATGTGCTTTGTCTACAGCTTCTTCCTTCACATCATTTAATTGTATGACAATAATTGTTTGTAAATTGTCTTGTTTTCAGGAGCTTTTGCTAGTCTGCTTTATCAAATGAAAGAAAATTGTCTTTTTATTGAATTAATCTCTTTCTGTAGTTTACAGAAGATGAAATGAATGCCACTGCAGAGATTCTGCTCATGACCTTACATCCTGTAAAACACCCATACTGCTTGTGCACATTCCTTGCCCCCAAACCCATGCATAGGGGATGTGAGGGGCAGTGACTGAGGCAATGAAGTTGCAATCTAGAGGTTTTCATACACGGTCCATTCAGGAAGGAATTTTTTCCCAGGTCAGATTGGCAGAGATCCTGGAGGGGTTTCACCTTCCTCAGTAGCATGGAGCATGGGGCACTTGCAGGTTTAAACTCGTGTAAATGTAAATGGTGGATTCTCTGTAACTTGGAGTCTTTAAACATGATTTGCAGACTTCACTCTCTCAGCCAGATGTTAAGGGTCTATTACAGGTGTGTGTGGGTGAGGTTCTGTGGCCTGCAATGCGCAGGAGGTCAGACTAGATGAGCATGACGATCATTTGACCTTTAAAAGTCTATGAATCTGAGTGAATTTAATCATGAAAGATTAATGCATTAAAATTATCTGGTGTTAGGTTATAAGCACAATACAGGGGATAAAATTCTGCCTTAGGATACTCACATGCCACACTCATTGGCTTTAATAGGAATTGTTTAACTTTATATTTATCTGAGGGCAGAATTGGACTGGAACGACTTGATCCAAAGCCCATTGAGGTAAATGGAAAAAAACAACTGTTGATTTCAATGGGTCGTGGGCTTACATGGTACAAATTTAGAGTCTAGTCTAACCCCCACTGAAGTCATCTGGAGTCTTTCCATTGGCTTCAACGAGCTTTGAATCAGGCCTTAAACTTGTACCATATTAAAAATATTACTCTTCGAATAAAAATTGTGAACTTTCAGAAAACAAAGTCTCTCTTAAATTGGGAACATAGAAAGCTTGAGTATACATGGATCAAGTAATTATGTTGAAATTTTGTTGAGTATGGGCACATGGGGACTGGGTCTCCAATCTGTCACTAGTTTTATACTGGTATATCTCCTAAAATGCACAGTTCTGTATTTTAACACCTCACTTCACCATAATACCATCCTACTTTCCTGTGTGTGGGTGTGTATGTGATGTCTAATGATATTGATGTCTAATGAGAAATAAAACCTACTACATTTAAATCTTTCTATTTGCACAATCTGTAGTAGGGAATTTAAATTAACATTTTAAAGAAACAGAATGTCTACATTTTAAAGTTTGTTCATAGTTTTAAATAGTGTTATTCCTTTGTTTTAGAGACAAGACATTAAGTTGATTGTAGAAATAGAATTATTGGGCTTACAACTAAGACCTGACTTTTGAATGCTATGTTATGTTGTCAGTGTGGTTTTTGTTTAATGTTTTCAAGAGACTTATACATTTACAGCCATATCCTGTCATTGAATTGTCTTGTGAATATCTCCCAAAACACCTTGGGAAAAACTTTTCAGAGCTCTATATTATTGTAGGCAGATCAATCTATTTACCTTTAATGACAGTCATGTGGTTAAAATAGGAGTTAACACTTGAAATTTCAGGGATTAAATCTGACAAGTATATTACTAAACAAAGCAGCATTGTAACTGTTTTTCCCTACATATAGATGCCTTACTAAAATATAATCACATAAAGAAAAGAAACCTTTATGTAGAGAGTGTTTTCATCTTGGCCCATTCAAAATGCATTGTTCTGAAACTGGTCACAGAATGAGGCAGGCAGCTAAGAACAAGCCTGAGCAGGGAGGCTTTCACTTGGGAGAGGGAACACTAAGTACAGAAGGTCCTGAGCAGGGAAGCCTTACCCCTAGAGACTTAAGAATTCCTGTTTGTGAACGCCATTATTCTCCTAGTGTGTTTGCCCTAGGGGTACCCTGGAACCCAAGGTGATTTGGACTGCCCTAGCACAAAAGCTCTCATTCTTAGTGACTGACGGTTGGATGTATTCATTGTGTTTATATCTAAGTATGATTTAATTCTATTCATTTTAACTCTTATTTGATTAATTTATACTGTCTTTGTCGGAGTGCGAATAGGCCCTTGTTGATTTTTGTGATCACTGTATGCATGTCATTCCTGGATGAGCCCACCGAATGTTGGATGTCCATGTGGCTGTAATGATTGGAGATCCCGCAGCACTTCCATATTAGAGGAGAACATTTTGCCCTAAATCTTTAAATTACAGAGACTTGCAGGTTATTTTTACGATGCATCTGTCTAAAGCCAGGGATATAAGCGTGTTCCATCTCTATGGTGAAGCTATTCATTCAGAAACAATATCACTGCCATAGGACCTCACTAATTGAGAAGGAAGTGAACCAAATTGAGTGTGGCCTTTGCAACATTCTTCTTTACCACTAGGTGTCCCATTGAAGTTTCTTACAGGAGTTTTTATGTTGATCCTGCTTCTCTGGTCAGGTGCAAGCATGGTTTTATTGCATTCTGCCTGACAGATTTCTCCTACAATTTCACTGCAGCATGCCTTAACTCCTGTGCAAGGTAATGTATGTAAAACATGGGTTTATGGAAAATAGGTCCTGTCAAACTAACTTGATATCTTTTTTTGATGAGATTACAAGTTTGGTTGATAAAGGTAATAGTGTTGATGTAATAGACTTAGACGTCTGTAAGGCATTTGACTTGTTACCAAATGACATTTTGATTAAAAAACTAGAATGATACAAAATTAACATGGCACACATTAAATTAATTATAAACTGGCGGGACTGATATGTCTCAAAATGTAATTGTAAACGGGGAATTGTCATAAAGTGGGTGTGTTTCTTGTGGGGTCATGCATGGAACGGTTCTTGGCCCTATGCTATTTAACATTTTTATCAATGACCTGTTCTGCACCCCAATACCATTCATTTTTATTCTCTAAGAGTTTTCTCAAAGCCGCTGCTTTGGTAGATAGATTAGGTTTGAATTTCTAAGATAATTAACCATTCCCAGGAACTGTTGGGGACGTGACACCATTTTAATGGCAGAAATCATCCTCTTACCAGATTTTACACCTTCATTGGAAATAATGTCCCCAGCAAAAGTCTGTTCTGTAACCCCTAGAACACATTTCTCCCTATTTAGTTTGAGGTTTGCAACTCTCCTTGCATCCAGGACTTCCTAAAGTCTACAATCGTGCTTCCTTTTGTTGAGCCCCAGATGATGATGTCATCTACTGAAGTGTCAACACCATTAATAGATTCATAGATCATATGTATGGTTTTGTGGTACACTTTTGGTGCTGATGCTATGCCAAACGTTAAGTGTAATTGTGACATGTCGTTTCGTATTCTTTATGAAAATATGCTTATGATATGAATATATCTGACATAACTAGATATACTTTATGCAAGATGGCTGACATGAGATATCCTTGGAAAGGTTATGCTTTACTGAATATGATTATCCTATTTGTATGCATGTATCACTTCTGTATCTAAGTTAGGAATATTGACTATGTATCTGTATTTCAACTATGCTACTTTGGGTGATGCCCACTACTAACATTTCAAGTACAACAATGGAAAAGCCAGACAGGGCTGATGGCCCATCAGCAAGGACAATAGACTGTGAAAAGCTTGGCCTTTCTGTGGACACGCCATACTGCCCCTGACTCATGGACGCTGTAATCTGACAGAGTCAGGTGGTCTTGTCACCTGATACTAAAATATTACCTGGGACTTCTTGTAACTTTCCACTGTAAGGGAAAGGGGGGTCTAACTAGGAAACAAAGGACTTCTGCCTTATGCAAATCCTATTTAAGGGTGGGGAGTGAGGTAATCCTGGTCATCAGTTCTCCCCTGCTATCCCACCCAAGATGATTGCTGGAAACAATTAAGACGGAACTGGGGGAAAGAACTGGACCCAGGCTGGAAGGGCGTCTGGCCTGTGAAGAAGATTATTAGAACCACATTTAGGGTGAGAACTCACATGTAACCAGTTTCTTTAGTGTATTAAGCTTAGTTTGTGTGCTCTGTTTTATTTGCTTAGTAATCTGCCTTGTTCTGTCTGCTACCTCCTTAACTACTTAAAATACACCTGTTATAGTTTAAAATTATATTTGGTTTATAGTATAACCCAGTTTATGTTTATTCTAACTAGAGGGCCCAGAAGTTGTGCATAGCCTCCTCCACATTGAGGGAAGAGGTGAAGTTCATATAATTTGGGGTTTGTACTCTGCGGGGAAGGGGTAGACATCGGGCTGCTGTGGCAAGTCCCTGAAGCTGAGTCTTCCCAGAGCTGATCTGCAGCTGGGTGTGGCTGTGTGTGTGTGTGTTACGAGGTTTTAAGAGCCTGGCTCAGCAAGACAGGTTAACGGGGGCCCCTGCTGGCAGAACAGGTAGACTCAGTGGTACCTTAGCACATCAGGGGTCCAACCCATCACAGTAATAATCTGTATCGTCAAATGGGATATTAAATGTGCATAGTGTTGAGCTTTCTTCAGTTAATTTTAGCTGCCAAAATCCTGAGGATGCATCAAATTTACTGAAATATTGAGCATTTGCAAATTGAGTCATAATTTCTTCCCTCGGGAGCTTGAAATGTTCTCGTTTTATAGCCTTGTTGAGGTCTCTCAGATCTAACTATATGTGTAGTTGGCTGTTACTTCTCTCCATAATGAGTAGGGAGCTCACCCATTCTGTTGGATCTTCAATTTTTTGTTTACTTGCACTGCTTCCATCCTTGCAAGCTCAGTCTTGAGATTATCACGGAGTACAAAGAACACCTTTCTACATGGATGGATAACTGGGGGGACCTGCTTGTTTATCTGAATTGTATGTTCACCCTGCAAGCAACCCATTCCTTGAAACAGGTCATGATATTCCCAAATGACTGCCTCCTAGCCAGGTTTGGTATGATCTTGTGTTAATAGCACCAGTTTTACCAGATTGAGTTTTTCATGTTCAGCAAGGCCTAAAATTGGTGCCACCTCCTTTGGCACTACAATGAATTGGAGCCAGTACATGGTGTTTTTGTTGTTGATGCTAGTAATGCACCTCCTGTTCACTGGTATATTTGTTCCAGAATACTCAGGTACTTTTATTTCTGTTTGGCTCAGTTTTGGTCTTATTTTCAGTCTCTCATAATCTTGTTCAGACAGAATATTAACCTGAGCTCCCGTGTCCAGTTTCAGTGGAATAATTGTTTCATTCACTTTCATTGGCAGTATCCAGTCCTTCTCATCAGGCTTTCTGGATTTCAGTACGTTTATGAAAAACTCCTCAACCATGTTGTCTTCAACAGAATTCACTTGAGTTTTCTGAATTTGAGATCTGCAGCATTTTGCACAATGATTATTTTCCCCCCATTTATGACAGAATTTCCCAAAGGCAACATACTGTTTGGGGCGTGGCACACCTTCCACCTGATTGTATGTACCCAGTCTTCCCCCTAGCAGTGGTTTTCATAACAAGTAGTTCTGTAACTCACACACCTCCTGGGTGTGGTGTTCATTCCCATCTAGTGGCACTGAGACCACTTAGAGAGAGAGAGATTAACGAGTCTTTTCTACAGCCTTAGCTAAGGCCCTTATGGCTTTTAGCTCATATGGTAGAGGCTCATGCACTAAGTTCTAGAGGTCCCGGGTTCAATCCTGCCCACTGATGACCAGGATCTGTTGGCAGTACAGTTCTACTTTTTTACGACCTATTTTTGGCTGTATTCTTTTGTACTTAGTACACAGATAAACCCTTCTGGTGAATTCAGCTCTTTGGTTTATGCTTTCACAGTTTATGCTGCCCCTATGGTTACTAAATACAATTCAAATCTCTGAATTTTTCCCAGTTCTTCGCAACATTGCCTGACAATTGCAGATAGGATGAAGGTTGTAACACATCCATTTTTGGCTATTTCCCCTTTCTTAAGCTAGTCAAGCTACTATTGTCCTTATAAAAGTACATACAAATGCCTTTATTCTTCTCTGTTTGCTGTTCGAAGTGCTCTCCTTCCCTCTGCTTTCAGTTGCAAACACAGGAGTTAACTTCAAAATGACTGCAATTTTCTTCTCATTCAGCACTTCTGACACCATGTAATGATCTTGGGGTTCATTAAACACCAAACCAGTTAATGAGAAAGGAATACAACTTTTAATAAAACAAACTAGAGAGCTTCTGTGGTGAACTGCTGTACACAGCTACATGGTGTTCTCAACCCTAGCTTCCAGGGCACATCTCTAAATTCCTGTATTTAACAATGCCCCTCTGCCATGTACATTGGCCAAACCGGACAGTCTCTATGCAAAAGAATAAATGGACACAAATCTGACATCAGGAATCATAACATTCAAAAACCACTAGGAGAGCACTTCATTCTCTCTGGTCACTCAATAACAGACCTCAAAGTGGCAATTCTTCAACAAAAACCCTTCAAAAACAGACTCCAATGTGATGCTGCACAACTGGAATTAATTTGCAAACTGGATACCATCAGATTAAGCCTGAATAAAGACTGGGAGTGGTACCACTTCAAAAGTTATTTTTCCTCCCTTGGTATCCTGCAGTTAATTGATTTATCTTGTTAGACCGATCTAACATTTGGTAAAGCAACCCCCCCATCCTTTCATGTATTTATATCTGCTCCTGTATTTTTCACTTCATACATCTGATGAAGTGGGTTCTAGCCCACAAAAGCTTATGCCCAAATAAATTTGTTAGTCTCTAAGGTGCCACAAGGACTCCTCCATTTTATTTTTATTTTTATTTTATTTTTTTGCTGATACAGACTAACAGGGCTACCACTGAAACCTGTATTCATAATACTATCCCTTATGAGGGAGTGTCTCTAAATTATAATCTTCCATAACCCTATCTTTACAGCAGGGAGGCTGAGGAGTGAGCTGGTTCACCGTGTCCCCTTAACAATTTACCCTAAATGGGCTTTTGTGGAGCTTCAATTGCTAATTCCAATTCGTCCCTGCTCACAGAAACCCAAAGGAGGGAGAAGGCAGCAACGCAGCCTGCCCTCTTTCAGCCCTGAATTTCTCCAGGGGCTCCGGGCACCAGGGTAGCTCAGGGACATGTAATTTTCATCTCTATGTGCCAGTTTCTGTGAATCTAGCCTGATGTTTGTAAAGTGCTCTGAGATTCTCAGATGAAGGGCACCATAGAAATTCAAATTACTGTTGTTGTTATGGTATTATCTGCAGAGACAAGGTTTCCATAATATTTAGGTTTGAGAACATTATTTTCCTATTGATATTCAAAAGCTTTTAGTAACATGAGTAATACAAAGTGATATTGTGCTAAATGGGGTAAAAAAACCTGCTGCTTCGTAGGAGTTGCTGAAAAGTCTTAGGTGATGTGAGCATCTTATCATTATCAGGTATGAAAATAGTGCCCTTATTCAGTATTGCTACTAAGTAATGTTCAGTATTATTTTCACCACATACTCTGCTATTTCTAGCAGAGTTTCATGGCAATGAACAGAAAACTTGTACAGATGGCCAAATAAAATGCACACATGTTATAATATTGTAGAGCATAAAAATGTTTTCTGTGCCAAACATCTATGCTACCCATGGGTGGCGGGTATAATAGGGTAGGGGAGACTTAGCCTCCCCTAAGCCAGACCCTGGGCCTACACATGCTCTGCCCTCTCCCACAAGCTGGCAGGAGCTCAGCTCCGCTGCTGGCTGGAAGTCAGCAGGCTGGTGGTGGGGCCAGGTGACGGGCCGGTGCCGAGGCCAACTGGCGGCCTGGGATGGTTTGGCCAGGGCTCCTCTGGCTGCAGGGGGACGGGACTTAAGGCTCCAGTGGATGGGAAGGCGGGCACTCAGGGCTCCCACAAATGGGATGGAGGGCACTTGGGGCTCCCGCAGATGGGGGTAGGGGTGGGGCCTTGGGCAGAAGAGGCAGGACTGTGTGGCTAGCCTCCCCAAAGTGGGGGCTCACGTGCTGTCCATGATGCTACCTACCCCAACAAAGATAAGTATTGTATTTATACCATGTTCTTCAGTGAGATTTCTGAATGGCTATGCATTTAGGGTTAGATCAGGAGAGATGCCCTTCGCTCATGCAAAGGCAGAGGTGCCAGCAAAAGGTTCCCCCCCACTTCTATGACTGTACAAGAGCATCTAATGGTAACAATGCCTGTACCTCCTGTGTTCAAAAGAGCACAAGTCCTGATCACCGGGGGCAGTAAGCTAGAAAAAAGGGGCTATAGAAGAGGCAGGGCAAAGCCCCACCACCTCTCTGCGGTTGCCCATGGAACAGGGCTGGCAAACCAAGGATAGGAAGAGAGAAGTCTGCTGCATCCATTATGATAGAGCATGTTGCTCACCCCTTGTGCACAAGGAGCAGCCCTGGAATGTTAATGTTGTGGATGGCTCTGGACTTTGTGCGACCCTGTATAACGGGGGTAGTCAATAGGTGGACCGTGAGCCAAATCTGGACTGCCAGATGCTTTTGAACGGACCCGTATATATTTTTTTCTACTTATTATTGTTTTGTTTTCTTTGGAGTTTGGACCTTGATTATCTTGATCAAGAAATTTGGGCCTTGACAAAATGACTACCCCTGCTGTATAGCGTTCATTTGTGTGGTGGTCTCAGCAGCTGCAAAGGCTGCTTTTTTCTCTCTCTCTCTCGGTTCCAGGTTTAGCTGCCTGCCCGTCACAAGTGTTGTCTGCTGTGTCAGTCAACAGCTTTCCTGCTGTCCTCTGTGAGCCGGATAGCACAACACTCCTATCCAGTCAATCACATTGTTATGGCTCATACAACCGCTGTGGCTGTGACTTTCACTTGTTTCAGGGCCTGAACTTGCATTAGTCCTGCAGGTAATCATTACATATGTGTATCAGTTACATTAATAGGCTGTAAACTTAAATGTTCTGCACCTTTGAAGACCAGTTTGGATTTGTAAACAATTTGTGAGATTAACCTCTACAAATGTTCTCATCTCCATTGCCAAATTTGGGCCACTGTGGCTGCTGGTCTGTCTCAGGGAATAGGGAATAGTTGTGTGGGATGGATCGTTATAGTAGAAGTGTTAGTGATTGCAAAGAGTTGATTGCCTACAATTTTCCTTTTTAACTCCCTATTTTCATTTGCTTATACCTTTCTGAAACTTTCATCGATTAGACAAAACTGTTCCATGTCTGGTATTAGTCGGAAGGTGAATGGTTTTGACATGTTTGAACCAATACGATTCACTCATTTTCAAATCCAGGAATGTAAAATATACACTCTTCCCATTTTTATATATATATATATATATATATATATGTGTGTATATATATATATATGTATATATATATGTACTAACAGAAGAGCTTGCATTCAAAAGTTAAAATTTGGCATGGGAAATAGACCACTCAGAGAAGCAGTACACTTGATTATTCTGATGAAAACTGGCTGTGATTTGACTTAGCTATGAGCCTTCAAAAAAATCATATGTCACATAAACAGTGATCACCTATCATTTGGCAGGAAGGTGGGCCACATGTGTATATGGCTAATTTAGCTGCATCATCAAAAATTTACTGAAGGTTTACTCATCAAATGAGGCAGGGCTCTATAAGCATCCTGCATCATACAATGTGCATTTTCTAATGTGAGCATCGGGAGCTCTGCTTCATACATTGCAAAGTAAAGTACATGCTAATCTTGATCCACAGCCCAAGTCGATGGGAGTCTTTCCACTGATTACAGTGGGCTTTGGTTTAGTTCCTGAATGAGGCAGGGCATTTTGTAATGATGCAAGGTGTGCACTCAGGGAAGTAGTGATCTGCAGGAGTTGCTGCTCATTCAGTGAGGCTGTGTCTGACAAAGGACATGGTGTTCTGTTGGTTTGATATCTATATCAGCCCTGAATTTTAAAAAAAGTCTTATCTCATCCTCCACTTTTGCAAATACAATTTTGTGACTACAGTTTATCATAGCTTTTGAGTCTATCATTTGGATTTCAGAGTACCTGATTAACATTAGGATAAAATACTCTTGTGCTGTTGCCACTACTTCATTCTGACAGCCGGAAGAATGTCATTTAAGTAATCTCTTCATCTGCAGCAGTCTGTAAGTTAAAATTTGCCGGTCTGTGACATTCCCAGTTTTGAGGAACTTGCCAACCTCACAGATTTTCTGTCAGTATGGCTCAAGTTAAACTGGTTTAATTAAATAAATCTATCTGTCATCCATCCTAATTACTCTGCTCCATCTTAAATTACATGCCATTCCATTTCCAGAAAGACAAGCTTAATAAAGTAATAAAAAACAGGAATTCTTAATTGTTCATTGATAAAGTACCAAAACTTCTGAATTAGTGAGGTCCTACAGTAATGATATTGTTTCTGAATGAGTAGCCTCTCCGTAAAGGTGGAACATGCTTATGTCCTTAGCTTCAGACAGATGCATCATAAAAATAACCTGCAAGTCTGTGAAACTTAAAGATTTAAGGCAAAAATTTCCCCTCCAATCTGCAAGCACTGCAGGATCTCCAACCGTTACAGCCACATGGGCCTCTAACACTTGGTGGGCTCATACAGGAATGACATGCATGTAGGGATCACAAAATCAACAAGGGCCTCTATTCCTGGTCTGACAAGGACAGTGCAATTTAAACAAATAAGAGTTAAAATGAACAGAATTCCAGTTAAACAAATGCTTTATCTTTTTCCATTAAGATTTGTAGACAGAAGTTAAAAATGTAGGATACCTTGTTGCAATACCAGACAAAATTCCAGTTAGACAGTGCTTTAGCTCTATTTGACTTTTGGAGAGTTAAAAAATTCAGGACTGTTCTGTGTGATGAGCTGGATTTATTTCTCTTTCTGAACTAGATTCTACCACCCTCATCACATTGAGGAGTACTTAATTCCAGAAGTAGTGCCACTGAAATCACACAACCTGAGTGAGGGTGGCAGAATCGTACTCTCTAAAAACGATCATGGTTCACTCCATATTTTTGCCCTTCAGTGGATCTTTACTTTTGTTCCTCATTCTAGCATTTCAATATAGAGACCATTTTGTCTGCTATGATATTGGTCATTTTAGTAACTGTGGAGCATTAGCCAATTAAAACTGTTTTTCTGAATGCTCATGTCCCAACGGCCAGTTGCTTGCTTGTAAGAGACAATGCTATTTTTACACATTTTGGAAAATAGGAAAAGATCATTTCAGTCTGGTTCAGGATTCTCCATTGAGTAATGTGTAGGGCTTCTGAATTTCCAGCAAAATATATTCTCTACAGTCACTAAGACACTTGATGCTACTACAGGTATGTATTTTTGTAGTCAGATGACAGTTGATGGCCAGCCATCATTTAAATGTTTTTCTTAAGGAAACACTGCATTTCTTAAGAATATGAGACTTTCTATTTTTGGTATACTGTTTCACAGCAAAATTATCTTGGCTCAAGGCAAAGGACATAGAATATTTCATCCTGGATCAGTGACAAATTTGAAGTCCAATACTTCAATGGCTATAAGTGTAGAAACTGATACTGTAAAATATTTTTGATGGATTAAACACATTTCTGATATACTCATAGACTAAGGTCAGAAGGTACCATTGTGATCACCTAGTCTGACCTCCTGCACATTGCAGGCCACAGAACCTCACCCACTCACTTCTGTAATAGACCCTTTGCCTCTGGCTGAGTTACTGAAGCCCTCAAATCGTGATTTAAAGACTTCAAGTTACAGAGAATTCATCATTTACATTAGTTAAAACCTGCAAGTGACCTGCACCCTATTCTGCAGAGGAAGGTGAAAACCCCTCAGGGTCTCTGCCAGTCTGAGCCAGGGGAAAATTCCTTCCTGACCCCAAATATGGTGATCAGTTAGACCCTGAGCATGTGGGCAAGACCCACCAGGCAGATACCCAGGAAAGAATTCTCTATAGTAACTCGGAGCCCTCCCCATCTGGTGCCCCGGCTCTGGCCATTGGGGATTTTTTCTACTGGCAGTTGCCAATGAGTCACATGCTATTGTAGGCAGTATTTCATTCCTCAGTAGGCTATCTATTTTATGTTCTGTTACTGTAGTACCTGAGCACCTCATAATCTTTAATGTATTTTTCCTCCCAACATCCCTGTGAAGTAGGAAGATATTATAATCCTCATTTTACACATGGGGAACTGATGTACAGAGACTAAAAATGGCTCGCCTGGGGTCACACAGGAAGTCTGTGGTAACACAGGGAATTGAGCCTGTGTCTCGCAAGTTCCCTACCACCCTAACCACTGAATCTTCCTTTCTCTCTTTAATATGTTAAACATAATTTAAGATATCAGACCATAAATTCATTATATATAGAAAAGATATTTAACGTAATGTATTTTAGTTATATTTTTTCTCTCCACCAGAGATTTATGCAGAAAGAACCTATGGTACTAAAGAGAGCCTGACTTTAATATGTAGATATATTTTAAAACCTTTATAGCATACTTTTTTCGGTTTGATGCAGATTTCATAGGCTTGAAAGAAAATTGTGGGGAATGGGAGCATCAGAGCAGCTTGGATCTTTTGATGGTGAAGAGAATAGTGAAGGAGTAAACAGAGGGGAGGGAAACTGGAGAAATCCAATAAGACATCTTCCCTCAAAAATATTGTTTCTTTCACAATATATGGGAGCAGAAAAATCAATTCATTGGTAAAGATAATAAAATTAGATTTTTAGTTTAAATTAGATAAATATAATAAAACAAACCAATACATTCATTGATTTACAATAATAAATTGTGATAATACCTCATTCTTATATAGCACTTCAAAGATATATGTGAATATTAACTATTTAATCTAACTAATTAAATTATGCACCCAAACTCTCTCTCTCAAACTCCAGATTGCGAAAAGGGACCTCAGAATCAGCATTCATATGTCATTTATGGCATTGGTAAACGTGGCATATTGTTTGATTTGTGTGGACATCTGTAGCTTACAACATAAGAGGATTGTTAAGTCAATTTTAAAATGGCTCCTTAATGTCAAAGCAGTTACACAAATATTGCTTGAACTGCCACAGCTCTACTTTATCTTTCATAAATGAATGCTCTGTTATTTTTCATTTTATGGCACATAGACCCAGTCGTTCACAAGCATAATTTTATTTCCAATAATAACCTTGCACTGACAAAATCACTTTGTGCCTTTCCCCAGCCCGTACTTACTCACGGAGTAGGTGTTGTTCCATAACAAAATCTGATCCACAAACCTACACCTTTTTAGGATTAGATTGAGAGGCTACAAAACATGTTTAACATGTTTGCAGTGTAGGTGTAGCCGTGTCCCACTTTCTCAGGCTATGAAACAGATTACTTGAGAGAGCTCTTGATGAACTATCTAATTTAGCTCTAGGTGTCAGTACATTTCTTCAACAATTAATTATAAATAAATGTGTCCAAAGCTACTTTGGATAGATAGTATTTTAATAAGAACTTTGGTTTCATAGTGTGATGACTTGGAGTTCTGTCTGCACAACTTATAAATTCAGATTGATATTGTGAAGTTGTATTATGAAAAGCTGCTCTTTCCTGAGTGCCTATATGTATGTGGATACACTATTGCTGACAGAGCCTGAAAGCATTACTCCTGGGGGAATTCTGTGCCACTGCGAAATGCAGAATTTTGCAGAAATTAATGTGCATGCAGAATTTCCTTTCCTCACAAAAATGGGCTGCAGTGCTGCTACCTGCCACTAGGGGCCGCTGGACCCAGCAGAGCCCAGCTCATATATAGAAGACACTGCTAGGGGGAGGGAGCTAGAGGGTTCCTGGCAGCTGCAGTTCCCAGCATGCCCTGAGGCAAGGAGAGGACGGTGCACAGGAAACTCTGTTCAAGCCTGGGACCGAACATCAGATTGTTTTTCCCTCTGGATCCCTGGGCTCTGGGGGCGGGGAAGGGATGGATGTCTGAGCAAGGGGGGGCACCACAGCTGGGAGCTGGGGGGGGAAGGAGTTGTGGGTGTCTGATCCCCAGCCTGGACTCTCGGGCGGTGGGGGGTAGGGAAGGGGTCAGAGAAACAGGAACTGGGTTGTCATAGAGGTTTCTTTAACACTCTGCTCCTGGGGGAATTTTTGTGTCTGCAAGTATGTTTGTAACAATACATAATTTATTTTGAAATAAATTACCAAAATAATTGAAACTGGCGTAAAGCGTATATACCTCAGACAGATAGAAAGGTTAAGGTTAATGACAGTACTTAGATCTCACAACAGTTATGCAAAAAAAGAAGCTGCATCCTTAGGCCTGGTCTACACTATGCGTTTAAACCGAATTTAGCAGCGTTACACCAATTTAACCCTGCACCCGTCCACACAATGAGGCCCTTTATATCGATATAAAGGGCTCTTTAAACCGGTTTCTGTTCTCCTCCCCGACGAGAGGAGTAGCGCTGAAATCGGTATTGCCATGTCGGATTAGGGTTAGTGTGGCTGCAAATCGACGGTATTGGCCTCCGGGTGGTATCCCACAGTGCACTATTATGACTGCTCTGGAAAGCAATCTGAACTCGGATGCACTGGCCAGGTAGACAGGAAAAGTCCCGCGAACTTTTGAATTTCATTTCCTGTTTGCCCAGCGTGGAGCTCTGATCAGCACGGGTGGCAAAGGATTCCCAAATCCAAAAAGAGCTCAAGCCTGGACCATACGGGAGATACTGGATCTGATCGCTGTATGAGACAAATCTGTTGTATCAGAGCTCCGTTAGAGAAGACGAAATGACAAAGCATTTGAAAAAAATCTCCAGGCTATGATAGACAGAGGCCACAGCAGGGACTCAGCACAGTGCTGCGTGAGAAGCGTAACGGAAAGCCAAAGAATCAAATGGACGTTCATGGAGGGAGGGAGGGGGTACTGAGGACTCCAGCTATCCCACAGTCCCCACAGTCTCCGGAAAGTATTTGCATTCTTGGCTGGGCTCCAAATGCCTGAAGGGTCAAAAACATTTTCCCGGGTGTTTCAGGGTGTATGTCGTCAATTTACACCCTTCCCCCCCCCCCCGAAAGAAAAGGGAAAAAATCATTTCTCGCCTTTTTTCAATGTCACCCTATGTCTACTGCATGCTGCTGGTAGAGGGGGTGCTGCAGCGCTAAACAGCAGCATCCTCTCCCCTCCCCTCCCCGGTGGCAGACGGTACGGTACAAAAGGACTGGTATCCGTCCTCCTCATCATCCTGTGAGTGCTCCTGGCTGGCCTCAGTGAGATCTGCCGGGGGCGCCTGGGTAAAAATAGGAATGACTCCTGGTCATTCCCAGCAGATGGTGCAGAACGGCTGGTAACCGTCCTCATCATAGCAACTGGGGGCTGAGCTCCATCAGCCTCCCCCCCCGTCATGTCTAAAGAAAAGAGTCCGACCTGCCTGGACTATCATAGCAGCGGAAGGCTGGTCTCCTCTCTCCCACACCCACCCTTTAATGTCCTGCCTGGACTATCATAGCAGCTGGAGGCTTCCTCCCCGTCATTTTATCTCACTAAAAAGTCTGTGTTTCTTATTCCTGCATTCTTTATTACTTCATCACACAAATGGGGGGACACTGCCACGGTAGCCCAGGAGGGTTTGGGGAGGAGGGAAGCAATGGGTGGGGTTGTTGCAGGGGCACCCCCTAGAATGGCATGAAGATCATCATTTCTGCGGGATCTCTGGGGCTCTGACACAGAACGGCTGTATTCTCTGGTTCTCTAGTACACTTGCCCCATATTCTAGGCTGGACTGACTCTATTTTTAGACAAAACATAGGAAGGGAATGACCCGGGGAGTCATTCCCATTTTTGCCTATGCGCCCCCGGCCAACCTCAGCGAGGCCAGCCAGGAGCACCCATGATAGCAGCAGACGGTACAGAACGACTGATAACCGTCATCTCATCGCCAATTTACAATGGCAGACGGTGCAATATGACTGATAACCATCTCCGCTACCTTGCAAAGGCAAATGAATGCTGCTGTGTAGCAGTGCAGTACTGCATCTGTCAGCAGCATCCAGTAGACGTATGGTGACAGTGACAAAAGGCAAAACGGGCTCCATGATTGCCATGCTATGGCGTCTGCCAGGGCAATCCAGGGAAAAAGGGCGCGAAATGATTGTCTGCCGTTGCTTTCCCAGAGGAAGGATTGAGTGACGACATTTACCCAGAATCACCGCGACACTGTTTTTGCATTGGGATCTCAACCCAGAATTCCAATGGGCAGGGGAGACTGCGGGAACTATGGGATAGCTACGGGATAGCTACCCACAGTGCAACGCTCCGGAAATCAACGCTAGCCTCGGTACATGGATGCACACCGCCAAATTAATGTGCTTAGTGTGGCCGCGTGCACTCGACTTTATACAATCTGTTTTACAAAACCGGTTTATGTAAAATCGGAATAATCCCGTAGTGTAGACATACCCTTAGAAAAACCAGTTTAGCTGTTTCCTCTGGAAGGAAAGTAGGAGCAGTGGAACAGTACCAGGAGGAGAACAAAAGAGACCAGGTGGCCAGAAAGGGTTTAAATGAGGTAAGGGTGTTCTACATACTTTCCTGAGCCCAGCTGGCCCCCAAGGACTCTGCAAAATCCCAGGAACTTGGACCTCAGCTCAAAGAATGCCCTGGAGTGGTGAAGAAAGTGAGGCAGGAACATGCATTTAGTGTTTGTTGTTTTGTATGATCAGTGCGCGCCTATGCTTTACCTGATTAAGTATAAAAGGGGATAAAGGCGTTTAAGACTGTGCAAAGTGTTTGTGTATGTATGTATGTGTTGACGGCTTCAGAACTGCTGTGTGCCCCTGAGAGAGGTAAACTGTAAACAAGAAGCTTTGTACCCCGGGGTGAAGTTTGAATAATCAGGGTATCCTTGGGGTCAGTACTGGTCTTGGAGGGCTACAGCAGGTGGGCTGAGAACTCATATTTCCTAGAAGAAGAACAGACAGACAGAGTCAGTGCTCAGGAAATGTGTCAGAGAAGCCACGGGAGGAACCAGTGCTACAGCCTGCTGCAGCTCTAAAAGCTTGAAACACACTGGGAACACAGACCAGCAGAGGCTTGGATTCCCCTCACAGCAGTCCCAGTGGGTGGCTGACAGAGAGCACTTGCTAGGATCTTTGATACTAAGGCTACATCTCTACTAGAGGTGTTATTCCCAGTTCATGTAGGCATACTCTTGCTAGCTCTCATCTGAGCTAGGATGCTAAAAATAGTAGTGTAGCCATGGTAGCATGGGTAGTGGTGGCACTGTACTAGCCGTCCTGAGTACAAACCTGCCTGAATGCCCTGGGTGCCTCTGCTGCCTGCGCTATTGTGGCTACAATACTATTTTTAGCGCACTAGCTCAGATGAGAACTACCACAAGTATGTCTATGCGCGATGAGAATCAAATCCCCAGTTCCAAGAACAGAGGTAGCCTTAGTAATCTATTTTTTTTTATTATGAAAACAGGCCTCTGGGGATCTGCATACCCAGACTTATAGGCCACATGTGGGTGTGAAGATTGGTGCATTTTGTATACTAATTTCAATGCTCCTCTTTTAAGAGACTACAAAATTAGAGGGGGTGAAGATATGATGGCAGAATTTTGCTCTTACTGCAATGAAACCTTGATTTATCTAATGGATATTCTGCTATACCTACCTAATCTTTGGTTTGTCTCTTTGTTCTGGAGGTTTTGCTAATCAGTAAAATTCAGCTCCCTGAAAATTAAATAAAAGTCAAGTTGACATATGACTGTTGACTTTACAGAGTCAGTTCAGTCATGTTTTACAGAAGCGTACTAGTAAAAATATGTATTAAGATGGATGTATTAAATATCATAACACATTTACATTAAACATAACATCCAGGGACATAAAGTTTGGGTATTGAAATCCCCCTATTAGATTTTCACTCGTTTTTTTCAAGACTTGTTTATTTTCCTCCATAAATCTATATCTATCATAAAAATATAGAGTTAATATAAATATTGTTAACAACATTCTTTTTTTTCCCTCACAGATACAGTAGCAGAAAGAAGTACACTAAGAGAACATGTTTGTCCAAAGCTGAGAGAATTCTGCCGGGAAAACTATGGGCTGGAATTACAGGTAGATTTTATCACATTAATTATTCAATTATGATATATAATTGACCTTCCAATTTTTGAAAATATTTTTATTTATATGTAAAAATAGTGTAATTATTGATAAATCTGGCACAAAATAGAAGCCTATACAAAACAAAAAAAAGTACAAGTAATATGATGATTTTGTCAAATTGAAGTGTTGAAAGCATCACAAGTGAAGACTGCTGGTATTAATAAAAAGACAACTAGGAAAAATCCACACTGCTCTATGTAAGAGTGCTTACTGGTGAATAAGAACAATTTAGTAACAAATTAATAACCTTTCTTCTTGAAAATTATGCATGATGAAACTGTCTGTTTTAAAAATACAAAACACCTAAGAGGAAATAATGTCACATCCAAGTTATGGTACTGTCTAGAAATTAAAGTCACATATAGTTTCAACATTTGGGTTAATGTTAATCCCATTATTATTGCTTTTCTTTTGATCATCATTTAAGTTACAGCATCTTCATATTACATATAATAATTACTGCTCCAACTACAATTTTGTCAGCGGTAACACGGAAATGAATTTGATAGGCAGATTATTGAAGCCTTGATGACCAATGAAACAAACTCTGAACATTTTTTTTTAAAAAACTATCCCCTGTGTTTGCAGAGTCGTGGCCAGGTTTGGAAAGATATGTAGTAAAATCCTGGCTCCATTAAAGTCAATGGCAAAATTCCCACTGACTTCAGTGGGACTAGGATTTCACTCATGAACTTTTTTCACCTTGTATTTTACAATAACTTGGTCCTTCCATACCTCTTGTGGAACAATATCAGTAATGAATATAAAAGTCATTCATCATCTTATAGTTAGCTAGGCATGTGTTTAAGTACCTTCTTGAAGACTCTGGCAATAGAAGGACTCCCATTGGGCCCAGCTGGCAGCAGTGGCGCAGGTAGCGCATGGTGATGGTGCTGTCAGGACAGAGCACGGCTGCCATGCTGGCCACAAGCCTGGAGTTGGTGTTGCAGAGCCGGAGCAATGCCAGCTTCTTCTTCAAGATCCTGGAGGCATCTGAAGATGCCACTATCCTTTGCACCATCAGACCCTGCAGCCAGTTTGGGGCACTGCTGGAGTGAGGGGAGCTGTTTGTAAGCCAGCTTGCTTGACCAAGAGTCCTCTTTCACAGAGAACTGCAGTGCAAAAGGTAAGTACAAAATATGGAGGAGTTGTGTCAACTGCTTGGCGGAGCTGATGGGCCATGAGTCTTTTCAGGTCAAGGAATTATCACCAACTTTGACGAGTTGGAAGGGAAATACCCTTTGGTCAAGGCAGAATGGGAGTTTCAGTTTCCCTCATGGGCTTTTAAAATTAGTTGTGGAGAACTGTCATATGGTCTGCTCACCGCTAGTGAGTGTCCTCCTGGTCGCTCTGGGGATTAGCTGATTCCAGGTCCAACACATCCTTTCCACCTCTCGCTGCACGCCCTGCCTTGTCTTCCTGGCCCTCAGTGAGGCAAGATGCTCCATGTTCCCAGCTTAGCCCTCTGGCCAAGTCACATGTCCTCCCCTTCTGGGGTATCAAAGTCTCCTCTTCTTATGAATGGGCTCAGGCAGTCTTCCCATTCACTGTTCAGTTGGTGCCACTTCTCCAGTGACTGGTAGGGGAAGCTGGGCCTGCTCTCTACTCTGGGTTCCAGCTCATGGTCCATCTAATCAGCAGCCACAGTCTGTTCCATTCTTTATCTTACTACCTTTTCCTTTAGCATTTCATAACCTTCTGGCTGCCCCACCCCGGTCTGCCAGCCCCAAAACTCCCTCCTCCCAGGGGGTAACTGTAGGACACTTCATCTGTGTCGATCCTAAACATACCTCCCTTCTCCCAGGGAGTGACTACAGCCTATTTCCCTGCAGCCCTCCTCTGCTAACTTCCTGTCTTTATAAACCCAGCCCAGCTTGTTCCTCCTTAGCTGGGCTTCCTCATTATTCAGTCAGGGGATTACTTAAACTACCTGATCCCCCTCAGCTGTGGCCTGTCTGGTTAACTGGCCCCCTTCTTAGCCTACAATAACCTCTTCAGAGCAAGTGTGGGGTCAATACCCCGTCACAAGAACTTAATCTCTTGAGGAGAGAACTCTTCACTCCTAACCTCACGTTTCCAAAAATACCTGGATTATGATGACATTTGGTACTTTGTGATGAAGGCAGTTGCTGAAAACATCAGACAAGTCATGCAGAAGATAAGAGTGTATCACTTTACCAGCCGTACGTATTTTTCTTCATTTTGTCCATTAGCATGCCGAACAAATAAAATGAGGTAGTCAGTTTCATAGTGAAGCAAACTAACCAGGAGGAATGGAATGTATCAAAGCTAAAGGAGCATAAACAGGCCTTTGAAAGGATGTGGCTTGGCCTTCTTAAACACAAGCTACCCAGCAGACTTTGCAAAAAGATTCTTATAATTTTGCATGACTCAATCTTGCCTCACCTGAATGAACCCGCCCTCGGGATAGACTTCCTGACAGTCATATGTGATATACTGTAGGTGGAGCAATCAGTCTTCTGTCTTTACATGGATTATTTATTCTGATTTGTCAGCATAATCTGAAATACCCTGACTTTTTACATCTTAGACCCCTGCATATACCACATGAAGTACCGAGCCTGGTTTTTCCAGTTAGCTGATTTATTTTTGTCTTCATCATATTTGCCAGCATACCTGGTGGCAGCATTCATACAATGCCTCGCTAGACTGACTCTCCCCAATCCTCCCCAGCTTTTCTGATGGTTATTCCTTCCATCTGCAATCTTTTCTGGAGGCACTCAGCTTGCAAGTTTTGGCTTATGTGCTTTTTGATAAGAGAATTAAAGAAAAAGCCACCAATGTGCCTCTAGAGTTTGAGAGGAGTGAGAGGATTGTTTGGAAAGAGAATGATCTCTTTGCTGAGCATTTTGCATCAGAATGATGCTTCACTTTGGTAATAAACATTTTTTTATGACTGACTTTGACTGTGGAAGCCAAACAGGACTGTTTGAGTAGTTCCATTGAGTTTTGTCTGTAAAATCTGTGGAAGAAAATGCAGTCTTCACTCTTAGGTTGTTTGCAACATGTCAGAGACAGTTTATTCTCAAGCAATTGCAAGGGGGAGAGTGCGCATGGATGGAGATTCTCCCTTTCTAGGCAGGTCTCCGCCAGATAAACAATTAGGGCAAGATTTATACCTTTTGTTGCATACAATAATGATCAACAGCTGCATCTTGTTTATACATATTCCTTCCTGATATCTTTCTTTTCTCAATAGTTCCTGCTACAGTCTGCGTTCCATTCTTATCTAACACAAGGTCAAACAGCATCTCTTACAGTTTTCCCATTCGCTTCCCACTCGCCCAGGCCCTGCCTTAAAGTCTTGTGTTATTAGAGTTAGAGTTAGCTTGACTCTTGCTCTATTCTGTTGAAAACTAAGATGTCTGCATCCAAATTCCCTTTATCCCTTTTTCCACTTTCACAAATCTAAATTGATGGTTGGATTATTTGAGGTGCTTCTGTGACCTTCTTGTGCCTTCCTATGAAGCATCTGGTGTTGATTACTATCATTGATTGGTTACTGGGCTAGATGGACCTGATCAGCTCTGGCAGTATACTCATCATGCTTGCATCTGAGGTGGAGTGAGTGGGGACCTTCTCAGACCATTAAGGCTGGGTTCTACCCAGGTTTCACTCCAGAGATTGTTACCTGTACAAAACTCTCTGTCACTTGTACCTGCTAAGGCACCCACCTCTACCTAGTTCCTAAGGCTCAAGGTGTAACCCTCTTAATTTAGGCACCTAGCCTAACCCTATTTCTAGGGCTCAGGTGTAACTCTCTTAATTTATGCACTCTAACTTTACCTCTCCATGGGCTCCGGGCAAACACCTATTCCTTCCAGGCTCCGGGCTTAATCTTTTATGGGTTTACGGGGTCTTTTACCAGAGAAAGAGCCTTACACAGTAATATCCTACTTAACCTCTATTTATTAACACGCACCAAAACAGAATGCATACGCTACACATACAATGCTCACCACTTCCAGTAAGACAGATGAACTTTTCCCTGCTGGTCAGTCAGGGTCAGTTCCATCTGGGGGACTCCAGTTTCTGCACGGTGTCATTAGCAGAGTGTTGAGGTCTGGCAGCTCTGTTCTTGGGGCTGTGTCCTGGAGTTGGTTCCCAAAGAACTTACTTTTGGACCCCAGTTTATATAGTGAAACTTGAGTTCTGCTTAGCTATAGCTTAACCAATCATTATACTAAAATTTTACTAACCAATCCTAACATATTGTAACAAAATTATCTAACCAATCATACCCCACCACCTTAATAAATTTACACCTAGCAAAATTAATTATGAAACAGACAGAAACAATCAAAGAACCAGACAGAGATCGTACAGACAAACAATAGGGAAGTGGGGACCATAAAAATAAAACAATAAAGAAATGAGGATTTCACAACCACAACTATTGAGAAGTGATTTCTTGCCAGACAGAATGCTATCAAACTAAGTTTTCTTTAACCAGCTTAAGATCTGTTTCTTTATCTGGTGATCGTGGGTACTATTAGGCCAGGATCGCCTTCTTAACAGCCTGATATTGCAATGTTTTAATGTAATTTAGATGGAATGTGAGGATGTGACTTCCTGCTTCTCAGCTAATGGCTGCTGCTCTCTTAATATGGCTGCAGACAAAGGCCTTAGGCTTTAGACCTTACAATATGGCTTCAGGAAAAGGCCTTATCCTTCCAGGTGGCTCCACTTCTGTAGTGGATGAGGTGATCCTGCCGCAGGTGATCTTAATATATGGCTTGTTCTATTTCTTCTTTTGTATGGCATTTAAAAAGGAACATGATGGGATTAAAATTGAATATTGAGATTCAAAGCCATTCTAATGCTTGTAGGGTAGCTAGATGGATCCCCCTTGTGCCACTACTGTAAGTGTGAAGGGGGCAATTGTCTGTAACGCATGGTTTGTTCCTGACTACAGTCACAGTTTGGAGATTCTTCCATTTGTGGAGGAGATATCCACACCTTCCATACGTTGTCTGAATGCAGTTGAGTGCAGGCCACTGCCTGTGGGGAAGGCAGAATCCTAGGACTTCTTTTGTTGGATCTTCAATCAGGTCTGCATTTGGGACATCACAAAGGCCCATGATTTGAGCCAGTGAATGCTGGTGTCCTTTCCGCTGGCCCATAGTGTTGTGGTCATGTAAAAGAAGCAGACCACAAAAGTCCACTTTCAAAGGCACTTTGGCCTTGTAGTTATTAAAATGGAAGGCATAGGCAAGTGTTTTCAAAGCATTTGGTTTCAATTGCCAAGCTTTGAAATACGTCTCAAGTGTCCAGACCTTTTCTGTGGCCTCCAGAGAGGACACTTGAATTTGCTAACACAATGTCGTTTGTATAGATGAATTTATAGGATAATGTGATGTGATTATCATTGGATTAGGGATTGAATAGTGTGGGCACTAAAATGGATCCTAATCTCTGATTTACTGGCAGATTCACCAAGGTGAATCTTCCATCACTCAGCATCTTGGTGATGAGTCTGATTGTTGCTTGGCATGGGAAAGCTAATGATAACTTCAGCAGGAGACCTTTGCACTATACAATATTATATGCAGAAGAAAAGTCAATGAATGCTGCCGCTGTTTTTAATTTTGCTGGTAGCCAGATTTTATATAGCTGGTTAAGGCCAGCCGCTGGTCTTAGCAGGTGCGACTGGTTCTAAATTCAGCCTGCTCTTTGGGGACCAATTGTCCAGTATTGGCTGTAACCTTTGAAGTAGGAGCTGATACAACACTTTATAGCAACTGCTAAAGAGGGAGATGAGCTGGTAGCTTTTTGGGTCAGTGTCCTCTTTCCTGGGCTTCAAAATGGCTATGATCTTGGCTATCTTCCACTCTTTTGGTATTATGCTAGAAGAGTGGATGTTGCTGAAGAAGTCTGTCAGCCACCTTCTTGTCTTTGAACCAAGATTCTTCAGGAATTCTGAATATATTTCATCCATTCCTCCCACTTTCCTGGAGTTAGTGTTGGAGAGACTCTTGTTGACTTTATCTACTGTCTAGGGGACAGAAAGGGGTGAAAACAACAGGCACTGGTTTAGTGCACAGTAAAGTTGTTTGTGGACTTACTGCTTATGTTTTTATCCATCAGTACATTGGAGTTGGCAGTTAACTGCGTGGAGATGGCATCTGCACTTACCTGAGGTGGTTTGTAGACTGCTGGAGCCACAGTGCCTAAAACACTAAGGAGCTTCTAGGCTTTGCGGCTTGATGTGAAGTCAAGTGCCATCACAGTTTCACACCACCTTTTCCTTCTTGCTGAGTTCAAAGAGTCAAGCAAAGCCATTGCAGTTTTGGGGCTTTTAGTCAGTGTGATATTGCCAGAAGAGGGCCTCTCTCTCTCTTTCCAGCAAGGAGTGAATGCTTTTTTTAAAGTCCCTTGCAATGATTGGTTTATCAACTGATATGAGTAGGCCTATAAAGTAGTGGTAAATGAGCCAGATATATCAAGCCCTTTATGATAACCACATAGCAGGACCAGTCAGCCGACTGTAGATTCCAGCACAGTTTCAGGAGGGATTGAATGAGTGGAACTTGTAGGCCTGTGCAAGTCATAACTGGGCAATATTGGTTATTGGAAAAGTCATCAAGAACTGACCTTGAAGATGGTATTGTGTGGCTACTGATGTTGTGCAAGACAAAACAAAGTACTGGAGTGTAGTACTTCTTCCATCAACCCAACTGACCATGCCACAGTCTTTGGTATTGTAGAGGAGGTGTTGGTCTTTGGTGAAAGCCCAGGATGTCAGCTGTTCTCCAGTACAGTCATTCTTGTATAGCCCCGTGATATAGGATGGCTTGGTAATGTTGGACATAGCCATTTCGTTGATGGTGGCTTGTACATGTTTACAACTGTAGATCACTGATTTTGATGGCAGTTGAGTAGGGGTTCGTAGTAGGCATGACCTGGATGGAATTCTTAAGGTCATGTGTTTTACATACGTCACAAGTCCATATTTAGAGTGATGACTTGCAAATATGAGAACGTTTCTGTTGATCTTTGCATGGTGGCCTTCACTCTCCAGGTGTGTTTCTTGTAGCACTAGGACATCACTGTTTTGAGTTCGCAAGATGATTGCAATGTAATCACATTTTGTGTTAGGCCCTCGATAAAGAGCTGCATAATTTGCAGTAAAGGTCCTATTTGAAGGAAGGTTTGGCCCTGACTGGGCCCATTCTGTCACCAATTTGATGACATCAAATATATGGCTTGTAAACTGGTGTCAGGTGAATGACACTGTAGCCATAAATGTCTCCATATATTTGACAAACCTCAACTAATAAGAAAGTAGTTTATTCAGAGAAGTATTATGAACTTTTACATATATTGGTTTTTGGCTCCTACATA
Organism: Mauremys reevesii; assembly: GCF_016161935.1. Lineage (NCBI taxonomy): Eukaryota > Metazoa > Chordata > Testudines > Geoemydidae > Mauremys > Mauremys reevesii. Next base: position 97,542,845 of record NC_052627.1, on the reverse strand, counting down.
CAGAGGCTGAAAGAACAGACTTGAGTTATCAAAAGCAGCTGCTCATGAATGACACTAAGTAACTCCATCTACTATGTGTTACCAATGTTGATGGGAGCAAATTCTTGCATGCAGGTCAGTCACTTGGTACAAAGTTGCCTTAGCAGAAAATTGCCAAAGGCTAAATGTCTCCTGCTTTGAAAATTAGCATGATCTTGGTGATTACTGTGGCTAGATGCCTAAACGAATTTCAGTGGGAGGCAGTGCTTCTGTGACAGCTGCCTAATCCTGGATATTATTGCCAGAGTGGTGGGAGTAGGTTAGACCTATTTCTACTTACAACTTGGAGGAGGAGGAGGAACAGGGCAACTGCAAGCCTGAATGCCGGTCAGGATTTAAATAGTGTCTCTCCACTGTTTGATGTAGCCAGTTGAATGGTTTGGTAAAGTCCCAGACTTGTATTTCCAGAAGCAATGAAGAAATTTCCTTTTCTGTTTGACTTTGGTCTTGGATCTTGCAAGATATTGAGTGTGCAGCCCTAAATCCAATTAAACACATACTTGACTTTAAGCATGAGAGAAGTCCCTGTGAAATTAATGGGAGCCGATCACCTTTAACAAGTTGCTCTTGTCAAGTAAATTTTTAGCTTTGTCTGGTAACAATTTGAAAATAAAATGTTTCTCCATCTCCCACAAGAAACAGGTAAGGATGGCAGAGAACAGAGCTAATTTTGGCAAGGGGTGAGAAGACAGAAGTAGAAATCCCATTACCCTGCATAAATTGGCACAGAATACATCCTATGATCGTGTCTTCTAAAGATGTCCAGCTTTACATCTTCTCCATCTATTAGGAGTAAAATAAACATAAGTAAATTGCCAAGGGCCATATACAATAGTCAGCTTCTTTTGGTGGCGATGGGAGAGATGAACCTAGTTCCCAGAGTGCCATGCTGAACCCGTGTCTTGGGAAAACAGCACCTCAGCTGTTTTCATTTCACATAAACTTCCAAAGTTTTAGCTGGGATATTCAGTGGATCTTTGAGGAATTGGTGCTCAATTCCAGATGAAATTCAGTATGAGTTGGGCACCTAACTTCTGTAGGTTCCTGTGAAAGCCCCCTCCTTCCTTGTTAGCCTCTCATTTGCAAGAGCAGGACTGTGTTCTCATCAGCCAGTCTGCTTTGCCTCTGCTCCCTGTCTTGTGGTATTGGTGGAAGAATGGTGCAGTGCTTATGACAGTAGCTTGCGACTTGGGAGTCATGGGTTCAAGCTGCCTCTGTTCAACATCTGTAAAATGGCGGGATAGTACTTCCCTATCTCAAGGGGAAGGATAAATACATTAAAGATTGTGAGGTGCTCAGATACATCAGTAAGGGGGGCCATGTAAATACCTAAGATGTTCTTGAATAAACTTGTATTGCATTTAAAAAAAAGACTCCCATTGACTTCACTGGGCTTTGGGTTAGGCTCTCAGAAAGGAGGAATAAATTCACTATGCAATATTGTAAAAATGTAACTGATCAGAAAACTCTAATTCCAAAGCTTCAGGCATTCCTCCCAACACACTAATATTACATGCCTTTGCATTGCTTCCCCGTAACTCAATTTTATGAGATAAAGAAGCATTGTCTTTAGTGATAACAGTTAATGTCTTTAAGCTATCATTCTGCATCTAAAGTCCTGCATCACTCTTGATATACATTCATCATCAGGTTCTGATTGTTGTTGGGGCTTTTTCTTATTAACATCAATATTATCTGAATTAAGAGAATCAATCTTAGATCCCCTCAAATCAAATGGAGTTGGAAAGCCTGTATGGCAGTAGAGATCATCTAAAATCACATTGGATGCTGTGTTTATGAAAAATCTTGATGTGAGGGTGCCAACTGATCAGCTGTTTGGACAGTCTCTATAGCAATGCTGCTTGGGGAGAATGCAAAGGGAAGTATAAAATAATAAAACCAGCTTCTCTTACTCTCCTATACTATTCATGAAAAATTCTATCTTTTATTTATCAAACTCCTTTATTTTCCTTATTCTTCAGTCATCTCTGAGGAGACATCTCAAAGAAAGGAAAGAAAGAAAGAAACAGTGTGATGTCTCCTTTAGCCATAACACTATGCATTTAATCCATAATCGGGAAGAAAACACACTCTGAGATGGGCTGTAGTACAAAATGGTTCAGGTTCTGTAGTTTCCTCATTGGAGTGTTGCTCTTTTAAAATGTCTGAAAGCATGCTCCACACCTCGTCCCTCTCAGTTTGGAAGGCACTTCAGATTCTTAAACCTTGGGTCGAGTGCTGTAGCTCTCTTTAAAAATCTCACATTGGTACCTTCTTTGCGTTTTGTCAAATCTGCAGTGAAAGTGTTCTTAAAATAAACATGTGCTGGGTCATCATCCGAGATTGCTATAACATGAAATATATGGCAGAATGTGGGTAAAACAGAGCAGGGGACATACAAGGAGTTCAGTCACAAATTTAATTAACACATTATTTTTTTAATGAGCGTCATCAGCATGGAAGCATGTCCCCTGGAATGTTGGCCAAAGCATGAAGGGGCATATGAATTTTTAGCATATTTGGCACATAAATACCTTGCAATGCCAGCTACAAAAGTGCCCTATAAATGCCTGTTCTCACTTTCTGGTGACATTGTAAATAAGAAGAGGGCAGCATTATCTCCTGTAAAGGTAAACAAACTTGTTTGTCTTAAGGATTGGCTGAACAAGAAATAGGACTGAGTGAACTTGTAGGCTCTGAAGTTTTATGTTTTGTTTTTGAGTGCAGTTATGTAACAAAAAAATCTACATTTGTAAATTGCAATTTCATGACAGATTGTACTACAGTACTCGAATGAGGTGGACTGAAAAATACTATTTCTTTTGTTTATCATTTTTACAGTGGAAATATTTGTAATAAAAATAATATACACTTTGATTTCAATTACAACATAATACAATATATATGAAAATGTAGAAAAACTTCCAAAATATTTAATAAATTCCAATTGGTATTCTATTGTTTAACAGTGCAATTAAAACTGTGATTAATTTTTTTAAGTTAATCGCGTGAGTTAACTGCGATTAATCGACAGCCCTAGTTTTGACATTAGTATACAAGTGATTTTCAGGTTTTTTGGCTCAAGTGGGAAAGGTTATATAAAAATTACAAAGGGAAAGTGAGAAAGCATTCTGCAGCAGCTCTGAGATAGATTTTTCTCTCATAAAAATATCTTTTTCTTGGCAGTCTGACCTCCCACTATTTTATGGTTATTATGGGAAGCATTATCTTTTAATACAAAAAAATCATTATTATTAATTATTAGTTTGCAGTGATGCCCATGAAGTGCTAGGCACTTTTCAAACATACAGGAAGGGACATAGCTTCTTCCTGTAACAGATAGAGTATTTGGGTGGATGAAACTTTTTATTCTTTATATGTGGTCCTCTACTTATAAGATCTGATCAGTGTCTGGCTACCATGAAAGCCACATACTGTAGAGTATCCTCAAGTCATCATCTACTTGATAAATCGTGACCTAACTTAAATTCATTCTAATATATTCAGTGCTCCAGTTTTCTCTGAGTCATCTGGCTCCACCGATAACAGGGTCTCAATTGTTGCAAAATATCAGATCTGTCAGGCTTCCTGTGTTGACCACTCCTATGGGACATAATTACCATATCTGGAGAAATGTGACTGAATACATTAATTCCATCTCTGAATTGGTTTAGGGTAGACTCTATTAGTTTCATTTGTTTTCCTTTGAATCACGAAAATGTTTCTGAAAAACATGTATTTTGATTTGGACTGTTGTTAAAATAGAGGTAAAAAGTATGCTAGAAAGGGTACCTCCACAACACATGATATTTTGAATCTTTAAATAGCTTGACATATATCTGTTTCTCTAGGTTTATTTTAAACTGAGAAACTAGTTCATAATGGAAACATTTTCTCAGGATAATTAACAACTGTTTAGTGGGGGCATCTTCTAGTGTATAGTTGGGGAGGAAAAAAAGATATATGATAAATGGAAGAAAGAAAATCCAGTGTGCACCAGAAAATGAAGGCATCCAGATTCAAGCAAAAAAGTTCACGTATATTGTTAACAATTTACAGGGCTCAACAGGATAATGCACCCTACAGAAAGATATGCAAAATAAAATGCTAACTTCTTTCAATTAGTAAGAAAAAAAGAATGACCTATAAAGATGATAGGAGTTGTTATGACAGAAGCTGAGGAAAGCAAACAGAAAACACTGACTCATGAGTGAAAAGCTTAAAAAAAAGAAATCAGATGTGCAAGTAGACTAGCCTCAAAGTCAGTCTAGCTTGGGCAGTCAACTCTTACACAGAGCGTCAAGTTGGCAACCCAGTTAGGCAATAATACTGAGTAATATTTCTATTAGAGTGGACATTGGTTGAGCAATGTCTCCAATTATGAGTACAGTAACTCCTTACTTAACGTTGTAGTTATGTTCCTGAAAAATGCAACTTTAAGTGAAACAATGTTAAACGAATCCAATTGCCCCATAAGATTTAATGTAAATGCTGGGGGTTAGGTTCCAAGGAAATTTTTGGGGGGCAGACAAAAGGCATTTATACTGTGGACTGTACATTACTGTACTGTACTGTGGTTGGGAAGTGCCCCTGGCTTACCCCACACAGGCACAGCTCGCTGCAGGCAAGGACGCTAGGAAGCACCTTTGCAGCAGCAGCGGCAACTTCCCTGGAGAACAGGCTCGGATTTTGCTGGGTATGCTCCAGGCCCACCTCTTCCTGTCCCCGCTCCACTCCAGGCACACATCTTTCCACCCCCACTCCATCTCCTCTCCGGAGCACACTACATCCCTCCCCGCTCAAAGTCCTAAGCTTCCCCGCTCCTGCCCCTACCTCCCAGAAAGTCCTAAGCGCCACCAAACAGCTGTTTAGTGGCGTTAAGGATTTTCTGGGAGGGAGGGGGAGGAGTGGAGATGCAGGGCTTATCTGCTTCTCTCCCCCTCCCGCCCAGCACTTCGTGCTTAGGACTTTCTAGGAAGGAGGGGCAGGAGCAGGGAAGCCCTGCATCTCCACTTCTCCGCCTCCCTCCCAAAAAGTCCTAAGCGCCGCCAAACAGCTGGGGGAAGCACTGGGAGGGCGGGGGAGGAGGCGGAGAAGCGGAACTTAGGCAATGCTCCCTTGTAAAGTCACTGCTCTTCCCCAGAATCTTACAAGCAGGCAGCCAAACGATGTTATAAGGGTGCATTGCACAACTTTAAACGAGCATGTTCCCTAATTAAGCTGGGAGGTAACATTGAAACAACGTTAAGTGGGACAACGTTAAATGTTACTGTAATAAATATGCTTTGACATCAGTCACAAGGATCTTCTTGTTCAGCTGTATCCCATATACTTCTTTCTAAATTCTCAGGGTCCACGCACATATAGGTTTGACACCTATATCAGCTTGCTGGGCAGGGCAAACTTCTCATGTCATCCCATTGTGACAGTTGATTTTTAATAGCTTGACACTGAATCACCACATTGCAATGCAACGTCATGACATCAAGATGCAGAGTCGTCATGTTGTAACACAATGCTATGAGGTTGTGATGCAAGATTCGGTCATGATGGTGTAACACCAGTCCTGAAAGATATTTTTTGAGACATTACAGCCAAATTTTCAAAAGTAGCCTCTTATTTTTGCGCACACACAGTTGTGCAAGCATGCCTGTTTGGATATGCAGTTTCTAGGCACAAATTTACAAACCACTATCAAAAATGTGGTCCAGGAGAGCTCAGGCAAAATTGGGATGGAAGCATGCTTATGAGCAATAAAGCATAGGGATTTATCCTAGAATTATTTATTTTCTATGACTCTCTTTATGGGTCTTGAATACCCCTATGCATAGGTGCCGACCCCCCTCTGCCTCAGGCCCACCCTCACTCCACCCCTTCCTCGCCTCTTCCTTCCCTCACCCTGCTGCTTCCCACGCCTGCCCTACCTCTTCCCACCCCTTCCACCAAGCATGTCCCATCCCTGCTCCTCCCCTTCCCTCCCAGCGCCTCCTGCATGCCATGGAACATCTGTTCCAGAGCATGCAGGAGGTGCTGGGAGGGAGGGATGGAGTTGATCAGTGGGGCCACCACTGAGTGGGAGGCACTGGGAAGAGGAAGGGAGTTTGGCTGCTGGTGGGTGCTGAGCACCTGCTAATTTTTTTCCCAAGGGTGCTCCAGCCCTGGAGCACCCTTGGAGTCAGCACCTATGTCATTAAGATTTGTTTGCCAAAGCGTGTTTACTAGTGCTAAGTGAACTGTAGCTGCAAAAGATTCATCATTTGTGTTGCAACAAATTGCCTAGAGAGATTGTGGAATCACTCCATCACTGAGATTTTTAAGAGCAGATTAAAAAAACACCTGACAGGAATGGTCTAGAGCCGTGGTCCCCAACCTTTTTGTGACCAGTAGCACGTTCACATTTTCAGAAGAGCGTGGCAGGCGCCAACAATTTTTCAAGGCTTATTTTGTATTTGTATATTAAATAATACAAAAAACATATTTAATATTACATAATATATGAATCCAGAGAGGAGAGAGAAGCCGGAGAAAAGCCACAAGGACAGAGAACACCGGTGCCCACAGCCCTGGAGTACTCTGTCCCCGGCAGGCGCGGGGCCCCAGATTCTCTTCTCTGCTGGGCACTAGGTGGGCCCCGCACCTTCTGGGGACCAAGAACACCAGCACCTGCAGCCCCAGAGTTCTCTGTTCCCAGCAGGCGCGGGGCTGCGGCTTCTCTCCAGCTTAAGCCGCAGCCACGCACAATGCAGGGACCGAGAACACCGGCACCTGCAGCCCCAGAGTTCTCTGTCCCTGGCATGCGTGGGGCCGCAGCTTCTCTCCCCTGCAGGGAACCAGGCAGGCCCCGCATCTGCCGGGAACAGAGAACACCGCGCCCGCAGCCTGAGGTCTCTGCCCCCGCCAAGTCCCCTGCTGGGCACTAGGCAGGTGCACATAAATGCCCCGGCGGGCGCCATGGTGCCCTTGGGGACCACTGGTCTAGAGAATACTTAGTCCTGCTGTGAGTGCAGGGGACTGGACTAGATGACCTCTTGAGGTCCCTTACAATTCTCTGATTTAATAATGTTGCCCTTAGCCTGAGAGGATAGACAATATTTGGGGCCTTACAGGGTTATTTCCATTAGTAGGAGAAATTGATGATAGAATCAGTTAGTTCTTTGATGCAATTCTGTTTATTTACAAAGACTATATATACAAAGTCTTTTCCCCTGAACACAGAAGCAGGAAGCAGTTTCTTTGTTCAGAAATCTGTGCTCACTTTCCTGTCGGTCCTGTGTCTCAAGGAGTTCTGATTCAGTTCCCTCTCAAGGCTATGCTATCATCTGCTTCTCTGGCTGCTTTCTGCTCCCAACCAATCAATTCTTCAGCCTCTGCATTTTCAGTCAGTTCCAGGGACACCCTTCTTATTCTCCCTGAGTTAGTTCTTGTTCAGCCCTTTCTATGCTGGGCTGTGCCTTCAGCAATGGTTTCTGTTGTTTCAGCTGTCCCTGAACAAATGGGCATTTAATTGCTCCTTCATTTAGCATGAATGAAAGGTGGCTAGTGCATCCACCAGCTTCAGCAATATAATGTGACTGCCTAAAAACTTGCTGGACCCCAACAACATCCTCTAGTCTAGCACAACAGTGATAATGTATTTCCACATGTTAGTATCGGGAGATCCTAAACCTCACTTTTGAGCAGAAAGGAAAGATTATTCACCAGTAACTGTAGTTCTGCCTCTCCATTAATACATGCCCCAACCCCATTCATGTCGTCTTCAGCATTCTACCATCACCGGGCTCTGAGGGACTGACTCAGGTGGGCCCCAACTACCCTTTTACAACCATTGCTCTAAGCGTTCATTTCCAGCATCCTAATGAGCCCTGCTTTTGAGAAAGTACCTGAAGCTCCAATAAAAATAAAGCTCATCTATGCAGGAGACAGAACATACTCAGAGGCCAGCCCAAGACTGTGGAATAAACGCCCTGGCAGCTAAAGACCATCACAAACCTCAGCCCCTTCTAGTGTAAGTGCAAGGTGCATTTCTTTGACCTTGCCTTTTCTAACATAAACAAATAACGTGTGAGTATATAATATATTTTATTGGATCAACTTCTGTTGGTGAAAGAGACAAGCTTTTGAGCTTACAGAGCTCTTCTTCAGATCTGAAAAAGGTACCCAGGTCCAGTCTAAACTACAGACTTCTATTGGTATAACTACGTCACTCAGGGGTGTGGATTTTTCACACTCTTGAGCGACGTACTTATACCTACCTAACCCCCCGTGTACACAGCGTTATGTCAGCAGGAGAGCTTTTCCCACCAACCTAGCTGCCACCTCTCAGGGAGGTGAATTAACTACACTGACGAGAGAGCACTCTCCCGTTGGCTTGGAGCGTCTTCATGAAAGCACTACAATGGCACAGCTGCATCGGTGCAGCTACACCCATGCAGTGTTTTAAGGGTAGACTTGCCCACAGTGTCTCACAGCTAAAAACAAGGTGGAACAGATTGTTTAGCAAAAGAAGTTAACACACACTGTAAGAGACCTTTCAAGGTGAAGTGCCCAGTTAACATCTCTGGAGTCATAGAACAAAGAAGCAGGGAGAGGGGGGAAATTAGTGGGTTACAGATTGTTGTAATGAGCCATAAATCCAGTGGCTTTCTTAAGTCCATTATTTTTAGTGTCTAGCAAAGTTATGAATTTAAGCTTCCAGGCTCGTCTTTTGAAGGTGTTATGCAGGTTTACTTTGAGGATGAGGACTGAGAGGTCAGATATAGAACGATCACTTTTTGAGAAGTGTTCATCCACTGGGGATATGAATTTTTTTTGTCTTTTATCACTTTTTTGTGTGACTTTATTCAAGAGCCTAGCAATTCTCATTTCACTCACACAGTTGTTGTTGGGGCATTTAGTACATTGGAGGATGGGTATTACATGCTGTGATAGCTGTGTTCAGGGGCGTATTCACCACCATACCAATAGAGAGATGTCTATAAGTTTTGCATCAGTTGTTACGGTGGAGTCTGGTGCTGCTTTGAGTTGGTGTGTCCTGGCCTGTGGGGCGCTTGCTTCTGATGATGAGCTTGGCAAGGTTGGGGGTTGTGTGAAGGCAGAAGGGGGGCAGGGTTGGGAAAGATTTCTTTCAGGATGGGGTCCCCATCAAATATGGATTATAATTGTTTAATGATACCCTGTATGGGTTCCAGTGTGGGGTGTTAGGTAACAACTAGATATGTGCAGTTGGATCAGATTTTTTTTCCATATTGAAGTAGATTCTTTCGGGGTATTTAGGTAGCCCGTTCCATGATGCCATCTAGTTCTGAGACCAACATGACTACAACAACACTGAACAATAACACACACACTACGAAATAAAACACTGCCAACTACACACACTTTTCTACCCGGGGAGAGGATGAGAGAACAAATGTGACAGATGTTAGTCCCATTGCTCAGTGCATTAATGGAAGGTGCTCAGATACTATAGTGATGAGCACAGAATAAGAACCTGAAAAGAATAGAAAGTTAGTGGCACCAGGTATTCACCCCACAAGAAAAAAAATGTGAAAATGTAGAATTCCTTGTCAGTCATCTTTCCTTTTTTGTCAGTAAAGAAAGAAGTTATGACTTAGAAAACATCCAAGGAGAAGTCTTTTAAGAAATCTGACATTTTTACTTAGTCCCATTTCTGGAGATAATCACATTTTAATAAATCAGAATGCATTTACCATGTGTACAAGGCACAAAATTTGATTCATAAAGTAAGAAGACAATAACAATAAAATCATTTAAACATAAGATACTAGTTTTTTTGTCTATTCTACTGAAATTTTGCTGGGCGACTTTGTTATTAGAAAGATACTTTCTGACCTTTCATAACACATAGAGGAGAGGCACACAGCATGCTAGAAAGTCAGCCTTGACACAGTGTTCTCTCTTCTGTCCTAGCTCAAGTTCTCTGACTTCTGACTGGCCAGTTAGAGTAAAAATTTCCTTTGATGCCTGAGAAAATTCTTGAGTGACAAGTTCATCCGGCTGCAAATTCAAATATCTATGGAGCTGAGAATATATGACTGAATTAGTTAATTTCTGTCTTATGCAATTCTAATATTCAGGCATCTGATGAAAACAACACAGAGTTCAATAATAAATCCATAGATAAATAATGGGAAGGAGAAAGAAATATGGAGAAAAGAAATATTTTCACTTGTAAATAGAAAAAGATCAATGAAGCAGAGAGAGATGCAGGAAGGCTGAGATGGCAAGAGCTGCAAAGAAGAAGTTTCTTGCTCTAACAGGTGTTTGGGACATAGTTTATGTAAAGTAAAAATGTATAAAATTAGTCTTTCTGACATTATTCTCTTTTGTTCCACTTTATAATGCACTTCACGCTTTGGGCTGTTTCACCACATGTGGTCTCTTACCTCCAGCATGGAGTGCCTGTGGTCCCAATCCTGCAAACAGTTACACGTGTGCTTAACTTTACTATGAGTACTCATGGCAGTAAACCATGTACATAACTGTTTGCAGGATTGGGTCTTATAACCCATCAGTCATTGTTACCAGAACCTTCCTAAGATTTGCCTGTTTACAAGTGGGTTAACTTGACTAATGCATCAACCATATACATTTTAGATGGTAAGTTCTTCAGTGCAGGGACTCTCTCTTACTACTGTGTTCAGACTGTATCAAGCACAATATGGTTCCATCTTGATTGAGACGTCTAGGTGCTATTTACAATACAAATAAATACGTAAATTAAATAATGAAGATATGTCCCATACTGTTTTTTAATTGTGCAGTAATGACTTTTTAATAGTATCACATGGTTTTATTGAAAACTGATAGTAGCATAAATAAGCAAATTGCAGCAGGATATATCATCAATTTATTTTTTTAAAAACCTGAGACAGATAAAGGACTCTGTTCCTTTAAATAAAATGTCCTGCAATAATGAAACTTCCATCAATTAACAGTTAAAATATGTAGCGAAACTACGCTTCATCTCTAAATCTCTTTAAATAAATATAGCAACCTCAACCAGCTTCTTCCATGCATTTGCTTGCATCTTATTAACATTATAAAACTGAATCTATAGCAACAGATGAAAGTCTGAACAGCAAGCCATCTGCTATTATAAATTCATGCATTTTTTGCTTCCAGAGCAACAAAACATTAGGGAACAAAGGAAGAGTGATATTACAGTATCTAATCCAGTCCTGTCTTTTTTGTTCATTTTAGCACAGGATAGTTTGATCTCTGGGGGGGTCAAGAAGTCATTGGGTGAAATCTGAGCTGTGTTGAAGTCAATTGCAAGACTCTGACTTCATAGGGGCCAGGATTTTGACCAGAGTCTTGTAATTATTATTATTCATTTATTATTTGCATTACAATAGCAACTAGAATCCCCATCTGAGATCGGGACACCAATGTGCTAGGTGCTGTACAAACATATAGTAAGAGGCAGTCCCTGCCCCAAAGGGTTTGCAGTCTAAATAGAGAAGACAGTGGGAGGGGAAACAGCGAGGTACGTTGACTTGCCTACGTCACAGAGCTGGTCCACGTTAGGACTGGGAATAGCACCCAGTTCCGCCCACTGCTCTACCCACTGGCCCACATTAACTCTTAATTGAGATCTTGTTCATCTTGTTATGTAGGAGAAGCTTAAACTAATGAATAAAACTAACAGTGTGTTATACATTGATTTCCAGGTCATAGACTTATACTGGGGAGTAGAAACAGAAGAGTGGGACAGTCCTGAGCTCCAGAAGACTCGTATGAAGCTGTTAGAAGATTGCTTGAAAACTTCTACAGGTCCATGTTTTGTTGTGGGTATACAAATAATGCTTTACATTAAAACAAAAAATACGTTGAGAGCTATCCTAGCATCTGTAGTGCAGTTAAAGGCTTTTTCTTAGACAAATGTATTTTCTCTTTTACTTCTAAAATATTCCTTGTATACTTCTTACTATACATTTGAAATATCAGACTTGAGATTTCCCAGATGATGCTGTAAATTGACAATGGATATTTGACATCAGTAAAGGAGGACTGGCCCTTCACAGCCAGCCCATTTTTGGGGGGTTGGTGCCCCCACTTGGAGGGCACTGAGACTGCTGACCAATGACAGCACTCCTTGGTTAGGGAATTAATTCCAAGTACTTCTCCCAAGTTCTGGTATTGGCAGGCCAACAAGGGCTTGCTTATAAAAGAACAGCAGCAGGCAGAGGTTATCCTCTTCAATCCATTCTCTGCTGGTGTGCCTGGCAGGCCAAGGAAATGTAGGATGCTATTTCGATCTGAACATCAAAATGGGGGATGGTCAGTGACAGCCTGAGAAGCTGTGGCTATCCTCTCTCTCTCACACACGCACGCAAAACACCCATAGTTCACTGCTGCCAGGACAGATTGCTTTTAGAAGGTACTTCAACGTTCAATAACATTGTAGACACCTGGCAAAAGAATTCCTGTATTCATCCTCACTGGCCCTCCCATCAATTTTTGTAAAAGTGGCATACATTCTCCTGTATAATAGGAGTAGATATTTGTTAAGGTTGTAGCTAGTATCTTACCTGAAGCTCAAGAAAAGATCTCCTGCCATAGAATCATAGAAATGTAGGGCTGGAAGGGACTTTGAGAAGTCATCAAGTCCAGCCCCCTGCACTTAGGCCATCCCTGACAAGGTTTGTCTAACCTGTTCTTAAAAATCTCCAATGATGAGAATTCCACAACCTCCTTTGGAAGCCTATTTCAGAACTTATGATTAGAAAGTTTTTCCTAATATCTAACCTAAATCTTTTAAGCCCATTACTTCTTGCCCTACTTTCAGTGGACATGGAGAATAATTGATCACTGTCTTCTTTATAACATATTTGAAGACTATCAGGTTCTCTCCTCACTCTTCTTTTCTCAAAACTAAACATGCCCAATTTATTTTAACCTTTCCTCATAGGTCAGGTTTTCAAAACCTTTTATCTTTTTTTATTGCTTTCCTTTGGACTTGCTCAGTTTATCCACATCTTTTCTAAAGTGTGGCACTCAGAATTGAACACAGTACTCCAGCTGAGGCCTCACCAGTGCTGAGTACAGCAATTACCTCTTTTGTCTTACAAATGACATTCCTGTTAATACACCCCAGAATGATATTAGCCTTTTTCACAACTACATCACACTGTTGACTCGTATTCAAATTGTGATCCACTATAACCTGCAGATTCTTTTCAGCACCACTACTTCCTATCCAGTTATTCCCCATTTTGTAGTTGTGCATTTGATTATTTTTTTCCTTCCAAAGTGTAATGCTTTGTACCTGGCATTACTGAATTTCATCTTGTATTAATTTCAGACGAGTTCTCTAATTTATCAAGGTCATTTTGAATTCTAATCCTATCCTCCAAAGTGCTTGCAACCCCACCTAGCCTGGTGTCATTTGCAGATTTTATAAGCATACTCTCCACAGCATTATTTAAGTCATTATCAAAAATATTGACTGGTACCAGACTCAGGACTGACCTCAGCAGATACACCCTTCAAGTTTGATAGCTTGATAACTGCTTTTTGAGTATCGTCTTTCAACCAATTGTGCACTCATTTTATAGTAGTTTAATCTAGACGACATTTCCCTAGTTTGCTTATGAGAATGTTATTTGGGACTGTTTTTAAAGCCTTACTAAAATTAAGATATATAATGTCTGCTGCTTCACTCATATCCACCAGGTCAGTAACCCTGTCAAAAGAAGAAAATTAGGTTGGTTTGGCATGATTTGTTCTTGACTAACCCATGATGGCTATTTCTTATAATCCTGTTATCCTCTAGGTAGTTACAAATTTATTATTTAATTTGTTCAAGTATGTTTCCAGGTATCAAAGTTAGGCTGACTGGTCCATAATTCCCCAGGGTCATCTTTGTTTTCCCTCATTAGAGATAGCTACAATGTTTGCCCATCACAATGTCTTCAATTCTGAATTTATGGCACCAAGTCAAATGTTAATTTGAGCTCAAGTATCAGAGGGGTAGCCATGTTAGTCTGGATCTGTAAAAAGCAACAAAGAGTCCTGTGGCACCTTACAGACTAACCTAAAATGTATTTGTTAGTCTATAAGGTGCCACAGGACTCTTCATTGTTTAATTTGAGCTCAGTAACTGAAAGACACTGGGAGTAGACTGCATCAGTTAAATTCTGCGAAATAGGAATCCTCTCTTTGCAGTGACGCATATGCGCTAAATGTTGCTGGCAGTGGTGTTATATTCATTATATGGTGCAGAATAGACTTGTAAGTGTTATTTCCCTTTCCCTTAGAAAAATGTGTGCCTTGCTTTAATGAGCACATAGGTAAAAAATATTGAAAAATATTTTTGGCACATCAGTATGTGGCATATAGACTGTATTAATCTTGCATATTGATTCTGGATAAAAGTTATCATTCTTCTGCCAACTTTTTAAATAACACTTTCTGGGTAGATTAAGGTAAACAATGAGGTTGGATATACAATGGCAGAACCAGAAATCAGGACACCTCTACCTCGATATAATGCTGTCCTTGGGTGCCAAAAAATCTTACCGCATTATAGGTGAAACTGCGTTATATTGAACTTGCTTTGATCCACTGGAGTGCTGCTTTACCGCGTTATATCCGAATTTGTGTTATATCAGGTCGCGTTATATCGGGGTAGTGGTGTATTTGAACAATTTAGACTAAAGCATCATAAGTTAGCACTGATATCTGAAACACAAAGCAATTTGGGAGGCAAGTGGATTTGTTTTGTTTGTGTGTGAAGTATGTATGGGCTGGGATTCTTTGTAAGTAAGGTGAGCAAGGCTGTTTCACCAGAGATGTATACTGCCTGGAAGGAATTTTTAGTCAGACTGTTGTTTGTTGGGGTTTTTTTGTTTTGTTATTTTTTTGTAACACCTATCTAACTTCAGTGAATAATAAACACCTGGGAACATAGTCTTTATTAAGGATTCTGCACCCTGCTCTTTGGTTAGGGAATGAGAAAACACGCAGTCAACACCTGAGACACCGAGTAATCCCTCTGAGTCCTCTACTCATGACATTCCACCTATTTCTAAGTAAAATTAAATAAAAAAAAATGTTTCTTTGGAAAACACCTTCCAGACCTTCATTTTGCAATAAAAAGGCACATTAAGTTTCACAGACCCCATAAAAAGAAGGCTTAAGTAGGTCATCTGTAAAGGATGTGTGAGTTTGTTGTCAGTGTAATGAGAGAACAATAAAATCAGTGGCAGCAGCCAGCATATCCAACTTCTACAGTTAATAAGCCATGTTCTCAACTGTACCAGAGTAGTATTCAGGACATGTCAGCGAATGAAGATCGACACGGGGACAGATTTTAAGTGTCAGGCTGCAACTTTATTAAACTTAACCAAAGGAGGGGTGCTACCTGTCCTGTCAACCAGACTCTTGCATACCAGGCATTTTAGGTGGTTCCAGTGCAGTGTTACAAGGCTCCTACTACATAGCCCATAACTCAGGGTAGACTTTCCTCAGCTTACCCCTTAGATTCAGCTCTCTCATCTGAATCCTTTCACTCACAGCCACACACCCTGCGAGGCGGACAGAAAGTACTGAAATGTGACGGGGGGAGGAACTTGGCCTGTACATGCCACAAGGTCTCCCCCTATCCTCTGGGCATAAAGCCCACCAGCAAAATCCCAGGTCCTTTACTTCTGAGAACAATCCCTGCCTTTTAACCACACTGGAAATTGGCTGCAATTGCGACAAACCAACATCCCTACCAAGTACTACCACTGATTACTAAATCTTATTCCTGTTTAACCTAACTGTGCCTCCCGACTGCTGCGAGGAAGGCAAAAAGTCCACCAGGGCTCTACCAATTTGGCCCCAGCAAGGGACCAGTCAACTCCCCTCCTACTCCAGCTGGCCAATGGGCAGAGTAGTAGGGGCCACCCTTGCATTCCCCACAGTGTGTGCTCTCCTCCCCACTTCTATAGGGGCTGTTCCAGTCACCGCCTATCCCATAAAGTTTGCCACCTTTTGAGGCAGGTGGATGGCAATAATAGCGGAGGAGGAGGGTACAAAATTGGTTTCCAAACCTCTTTTAAGGTATCCTCATCTTGGGGCTGTTTGATGTTTTCCCAGACTTAAAAAAAGTATATAAGACCAGGATTGCTCTGTCGACTGACTGCTTGCCATTGCAAGGAGCCATTCTGGCCACCAAGGATCAACATGGCAAGAAGGCACTTTGACCATGCTTCATTTTTTTTTTTACCATGCCCCCTATATTGGGTTCAGGAGGAAGATGATGTAGAAGCTGCAACCCAAATATTCCCCCTACCCCTCCAATTCCAGGGGAATCTTCAGAGTCACTTAAGATGGCTTTAAGTCTGATTAGTGCTGCAGGAGCCATGCAAAATCGATTAAATGGAGCCGAGTATCCAGCCCAGTATCCTTGCTCTTAAATCTACAGAACTGGTTTTAAAAAAATCCACAAATGTCTCTTTCAGTTTCCTTGTTAGAGAAGTGTCTGGAGATGTGATAATATTGTGGAATTACTACAGCAAATTAACAACAATAAGCAGCAATTGCTTATCGAGCAGAACCCAGGTCATTGAGAGAAGACATGCAGGCCCAGAGCCTCAAAGATATTGAGAAACTGGTTCCTACTGAAATCAATGGAAGTTCGGTGCCCAATTACCTTTGAAGATCTGTGCTTCAGTATTTTCCTGTCATTACTGGGATCTGCCAATTGATGTGAAATTCTGCTCAGTAGAAGCCAGAAAACGTCTGAAGATTTAAAGGAAGAAAATAAAGATCTTAGTATAAAAGCCAATTATCTTTCAAGATAAGTGTTTGCTAGTTTAAAAAAAGGACTATTTTTTGTTGTTGTTTTTTCTCAGAATAGCAAACTGTTGTAGCTAGGTAGAGCTAGTTACATATGGGATAACAGCCCAGCCTCATACCCACAACCTCCCAGTAGCCCTCAGTCAATATAACTTTTTAAACAAGTATTTTGTTGGGTTTTTGCTATTGAAGAGATGTTTCAGACACTGTATTAAGGCTTCGCCTCCCTCCTGGCCCTGTCAGTTGGTTGCTATATTTTCTCCATCTGCACCCAACATTTGTGTATCAGTTTTACTTCAGGGCCTCATCTTAGCAAAATCTGTAAAGTTTCCTACATCATGCTGATGTTTTAATACAAAAGTCTCCCCTATGGGGTTTCATTTATTGTTATTAAACAAAATATATTCAGCTGTTCACCCTGTATCAAGGCTAATCGACCAGAGTTGGTTGAAGTTATTTTTAGTCAGAGAATGACCTTCTTTCAAAAACAAAATTTGTTCAGTTTTTATGGAGGGGGGGGAAGTTGTGCATCTTTTCAATATTTTTCCAATTATTTATCAAAAACATTATTAAAACACTTATCAAACTTTTCAATTACCAAACACCGGGTTTTTAGTAAATACAATTTCTATCACCATTCTGATGTTTTCAATAAAAATTCCTGCAACATTTGTGATTTTTAAAGGGTTAATTTCAAACACTCTAAACAAGAACTATTTTGCAAAAACTAGGATTTTGTTTTTTAACCAGTTCTGTCTCCATGTCGTTTTGCCCCTCTGGCATGGCTTCAGAGTACTTTCAGCCCTTCCTGAGAGTTTCATAGTACTTTGCCCCTCACTGCAGGGGTGTTGCTTTCTCTTGTGTCAGGGGCCAAAACCCAGTCCCTGCTTCATGGGTGTGTTGTCTTTTCAGTCCCTTGTCTTCAGGAATTCGCCACAGCCCTCCTCTTAAGGACTATGAATAGTTCCAGTCTCTCTCTGGCCCCCCTCACTGGCTTCTGATCACAGCTCCTTTCGGTTCTTTCCCCAGGCCTTTCCCAGGGGAGACCAAATAGCACCCAGGGTAAAATCCTGACACGCTTAAAATCAGCGTTTAAAATCCTATTAACTTCAATGAGGCCAGGATTTCACCCAGTTTCCCTCTTCAGGTCTCCCAGTGGAGAAACTCCCTAGTCCCACTCAAAGTTAGCAATAGGACCTGTTTTTTATTTCCTGCCTCTTCTACCCGCAGCCAAATCACATAATCAGTCACTAGCTCCTTAGTCAACTGATTCGCTGCTCCAAGTCCTGGCATAGAGGGGCATCACTGGGGTGGCATGGGCATATCAGGGGTGAGGCTGCAGCACATAGGGCTGAGGAGACTCAGAGCAACTCAGGGAGGCTGCTGTTAGACTCTCAGGGCTTGCTAAATTACACAGGGAACTCTCCAGCCCTCAGGGCAGCCAAGAACCCTGAAGGTAAAAAGATGGCTTTAAACCTCTTTAGCCTCTCCTCACCACCCCCACTACAACTGAGCTGTGAATTCTGAGCTGCACCGCTGAGAGGTACAGTACAAAGTTGCCTATGTTACAGTCAGACAGTCTGAAAAGGTGGTCTGTATAAAAATGACAACTTAGAATAAGTGACTTTTGAGCCAGTAGGAAATCTTGCATATGCATACTACGCTCCTTTAGCTCAGGCAGTTAGTTTAAACTGTCTAATCTAGCAACAGAGCTTGATAAGTACTGAGCAATAAGATGTTTGGGACAACGGTGGAGAGGGGGTACCTCTCTATAAAGATATTTAGACTTTGTGGTTTGCGAGATGAAAACACAGGTAAATTCTGTATTTTGTTACTACTGAGAGCAGTTTTGTAGCACTACAATAATGCTACTAGGGGAATTGCTCAGCGGAATGGTTCAGATTCCCATCAATTCTCTTTAATACACAAACACTATAAAAGCTTTTTAATTTAGATTCACAGATATAACTCACATGGGTTTAACATAAAATGTTTGTGGAAGATAGACAGAAGATCTGTCTACATTGTAGGAATTTGCACTGATATCATTACACCAAAGCAGATTTCTTTTAACGTAGACAGGGCCAAAATGCAGAATATCTGACTCCCTATCCTTCAGCGCAGATATTTTCAACTGGATAAGATTAATGCCTATAAACCCAATTCCGTAATTCTTGCACTTGCAATAGTTAAAGTTTTACTGGGTGATTTAAGAGCTGAAAATGAAAACACAATGTTGTCCTTTATTACTGGTGAACTTTTTTTCCCCTCTGTTATTTTCTTATTGCAAATATCAAGTTAATGGAGGTGCTTGTTACAAGACAACACAGGACACCAACATCTTTCTTCTGAGATCTTCATTTACATATTATAATATATTGTAGAAGATTCCTGTAAGGTCCAATCAGTTGCAAAATATGTCCCCATCCACAAGTCCTGAAAGGTCATAATAAACATCCAGATACCCAATTTTGCCTGCAGTCACAAAAGTGGAACTGAAGAAGTGTTTAGAATAGCTCTACAAGGAACAAACTATTAGGTAAAATCTATTGTTAAAGTGAAAAAGCCATGCTGGAGTCACTGCAAGTTACTAGAATGTAGAAAGTCCTGAGATCGGGTAAGCTGAAGACACTAAGTAGGAACATGCAGTCAGTGAGAAGGGTTTGGGGGGGGGGGGGAACTAACGTTAAATTAAACAAAAATAATCTTTGCTATTTTGTTAGAATGACAGTTTAAGGAAAAGTTTATAGAGAGTTTTCAACAGCGATTACTAGGGCGTTCGTATCTTTTACTGAGCTCCATTTGCAACATGAAAAGCTCAGATTCAGGAAACTGGCTCCTTGGGGGCTTGAATTGCCATAGTTGAAGGCACTGGAGAGAAGCAGTGTACATGCACTAGTTTCTGTGGAAGGCCTTTTTACCATCACTTCTTTGCCATCTCCAATTCTGTCTAAGTTTTAGCCGCATAGAGATTCACTAGTGTTCCCTAAGAAAAGTTGGCTAAGACAAATTTCACTTTGATTCTCTAAATGCAGATAAAGAGCTGAAGTTTGAGTCTTATACCTGTCATACCGAAATGGTAGATGCTACTTTAAATGGAGAAGAGATGATTTTTTAGGAAGGTCCTAATCTTAGATTGTTATTAAGGATCAAAAGATGAAAAGGCTAAAACTATTAACACAGTTTTCTGTGTGAACTTGAACAGTACAAAACAGCCTGTGACATGGAACCACTGATCTCCTGGAACCTATCATTTCTGTGGTGCCTACAGTTCCCTGTGTGTGGCATTGGTTAGGCAAGTAGTGAGCTATGACTTCTATTTTTCTGAAGAAAAACTTGTATTGTTATCTCACTCTTAGAGCCCACCCTCGCTCATTTGTCAATTTCATCCACTGGTTGCATCCTGTCTGTCTTGTAGATTGTGAGTTCTCTGGGGCAAAGACTGGTTTTGTTATTTGCCTGTACAGAGCCTAGCAAAATGGAGCCCTAGTCCTTGATTAGAGTTAGCTGCTACTACATCTATAGAGAGCTGGCCTCCATCTCTTTTTTCTTTTGCTAAGAAACCTGGACCTAGTCCAGTTTTCTGGATATATTTTTATGACTTTTCACTTTTTCTTTAACAAAGAAACCAAGCTTGCAGGGTAGAGATTTTACAACATGTTCTTGTAGCCATGGACTTGAAACAAATCCTGTCATCCCCAGATGTCTCTATGGAACATAAAAAACATCTACTTACGCTAACAGGACAGCGGTCCTCAGGGTGTCAGCTGCCAGGGATTGACATAAGTAATGCAGTGTCTACATTGACACTGCGTCGACCTAACTACATAGAACTAAGTGCTACGCCTCTTGCAGAGGTGGAGTTATTAAGTCAGGGTAATGGGCAACTTACATCAGCAGGAGCAACATTGTAGTGTAGATGCTTACAGAGTTAGGCTTATGCCAATCTAACTCTGTAGTTTAGACCAGGCCTAACATATACCACTTAAGGTTTAAGGTTTACAATATGTTTAAGTGGCATATTCTTTCAATATGCATTCAGTTTATGCATGAAATTCACAAGGCGGTCTTGGGAAAATGACAAAATCCCTCTCCATTTACAGTTCATTACTATGTTAGGTTTTTGGACCAGATTGGCAACGTTACAGAAGTCTTTTCATGTGTCCTTGACTTTTTGCCTAATCAGAATTCAGTGGGCCAAATTCTGCTTTCTTTTACACCAGAAGCAAGCAGAGTTGTTCTGGATTTATAGTAACATTAACTAAAAGCTGGTTGGCCCTCCAGTTGTAGCTAACTTCCATTTCTTAAGAAAATGGTGCAAGCTGTGGGGGGGGGGGGAGGGTTGTTTTTGTTTGGGGGGTGTTTTTTTAGTTTAACTGCAATGTGTACATACCATAGCTTTAAGTAATCCTTCCTTTCTGTGAGTTTTACTTCCACTGAGCTGGTCCCTTGCAATAATGCCTGTAACCTCCATTAGGGAGGGTTTTTCTTTATAGTTTTCAATCGCATTTTTTTTCTTCCTATCCCCTCCAAACATTCTGAATTGGGGATTAAATCTTGTTAAACTGAGTAAACTACTGGGTTTAGATTGATTTTATAAATTGCTTTTTTGTGGCACTGTGTGCCAATACTGTGCTATCAGTGTGAGAAAAATGAAATGTCAGTTCTTAAATCAGCACAGGGCAGTAACTTAAGAGACCTAAACTTTTGTTCAAGTACAAATATCAAGGTGTTACCTGGAGACAAAAAAAAAAAAAGTGAATCCTGAAAAAGATGTGAAAAGTCCTCAGTCTGTGGCACCCTCTTTGTGAAAGTACAGTACCCCACTTTCCTCCTATCACAATAGGATTATATATCAGTTCCAGGGGAAATATCCTTGGGATGAGTAAAAAGTATACCTGTAATTTGTATTCTTTTTAAAAACCTTAGCTTTTACTGTATTACTGAAATGGTACACATGCTAAATCAAAGTAATACAGTATGTGCTTACAAAGTTTATTTATTTAAAATAAGTTTCTCCTTTTGGGAGGGATATTTTCCCTTTGAGTGTTGCATGAAATTCTCATGGTCATCAGTGGAAGTAATTTATAAGTTACTTAAATGCTGCACTATATACCTCATGGCAAAACATACTTTTGGTGCTATGTGCCTGCTACTGTACAATCACACAGAGGCTGTAACAGAGAACAGCAATAAAGGGTTATGTTTTGGTCAGAGGGGTACTTGGCACTCACTTTGACTACACAATGTGCAAGGCACTGTATTTTCAAATGCCCCTGCTTTTTGAAAGAATGAAGTAATTTCCCCATACTTTAAAACACTGCAGTATCGCCACACTAAAGGTTAAAAGAAATCATGATTGAACATTCCCTTAAAACTCATGAGATTGCTTTAAGTTATGAGATTTTTTTTAAAATAGTAAGATTTAGGTTCTTTGTTTGCCTTCAGCTTTTTGAGCCTTTAAAGTTCATCTTGTCAAGTTTTTCTCCATATCCATGTGAGCTAGAAACTTACATTCAAAAAAATAAATTGAGATCGCATAACTCCAGGAGCTGGGCCAATATCGCAAGACTAATGATAGAATTGTGAGAACTGGCAACACTGATACTATGTAAGACTGGCAGATTGTATTAATATCCCAAGGGAATGTTATTGACCGTGTCTGTTTAAAAGCTGTGGTAATGCTATGTTGCTTCTGAGTGGAATGAGTTCGCTGACCTCTGATGTTTCACATCTACCATTCTACTTTCAGCCCATGATTGAACATTCCCTAGTGCAACATGAAAGTGCCCATGACCAAATATGTAATCTTAAAACATACCCTGCAAGTTACAATGTGCAGGCAGACTCCTGTGTCTGTTTAGAGCCACTCTGATATCAGCGGGGATCTGTTTGGACTTCCTGAACTGTTCCTCTCACGGGATTGGGTCCTTAAACAGCAGCTTGCATCATGGAAATGACTCTCATGTTTGTAATTAACCAAAAAAAAATCTGTGGAAATTTTTGGGCTCAAAATTTGATTGAACGGGTCAAATCTCATCTAGCACTAATGACCTCAGATGACCTCCCTTTCCACAAACTAGAGCCTCACACCTAATATGACCACTCATAGTAAGTGTTAATGTAATTTTTATGAACATAATAACCACGTAAGAGCACTTGCATTGTTGAAATCCAACAAAAGTGACCAATAACATTTTAGTGATTTTTTTATTAGAACGGTCAGATTTCAAATACTGGCTTTTTGGTTGGATTTCTTTAATCAACAGCCCAGAATTAATGATTTTACCAAATTTCAAGATTCTAGCTGAAAGAGGGCATGGAAATCAGTTGTTCATTTGTCACTTATTACTATTTTCTCTATTATATACGTTTAGATTTGAACCTATGTAACAGCTAGTTATGCAACACTCACTCTGCAAAGCTTGCCCGGAGCAAAGAGTCTCCCGCAGCAAGCTTTTTTTTGCTAGCCATTGCATAATTAAGTAAAGTAAAACTAAAAATTTTGCTGCCTGAGCTCTTAAACTTCACATGGTTTGACACACTGTTTAATTGAAGGTATACTCTGATAGACCCTGGCCCAGGACTCTGGGCGAGGACTTAGGAACTCCTCTCCTGTCCCAGCTACACCCAGCACTCCCCCTCAGAAGAAGCAGGCAGGTTGTCTTATCTTGCCTAGTGGTTCCTGATTGGCTACTGCTGCCTAGTCCTGGCCCTTCTAGCCACCGGAACATCAAGTCTTGTTAGTACCTGAGCCTGAGTGGCTTTTCTAGGTCAGAGGTGTCATAGTGGCAATGCCTCCAGCAGAGGGCACAGAAGACCTGGTACACCCTGTGACACACCAAAAGTTGTGTTACAGCTCATTGCAAACAGCTTTCCAGTCACATATCACACTCTAAAAGATTTCAATTTCAAAATTCCGTGGAAAATTGGATATTGAGTCACAGCATTGAAAGAATACTAATAATGCTGTTCATTCACTTTTTAATCTCTAAAATTTAAAAACAGCATTTATAGCTTGTGAAATCATTTTCTGATCTATTCAGTGGAGTCTCAGAAAAGGTTATAGGCAACAAGCTTCAGTTATAAAAAGCATGCAGGTGTTCTTTTCCATTGTCCAAAGAGACACACTTAATGGATCTATGTTCTTTGCTTATGATTTAGTTTTTCCAGTTCTAATGATTGCAGGGCCCTCTTCCAAGATGCAGCAAAAATGCTTGGAAACTAATTGAAATTATTACTTTATTCCTAGCAGGAAATGGAGCAAAGGAATTCAACAGATCAGTATCTTAACTGAATGCCTGGCTTTCAGTCATTATGGTCACCATAATGGAAGGACCAATATGCGGACATAAAGAGTCACATGACAGCCAGCCTCAACCTGTACTCTAAAATTTACCTATGTATATTTTGTGCATGTAATCTGCACATTGCAGTTCCATACAGGTATTTGGGCATGCAAATTGGGATGTCAGCTGCCTAATTAACTGATATGTGGGCACAAATACTCATTTGTATGGGCATAATGAAAGACCAATTCTTGAAAATTTAATAAAATACAGTTAATTTAAAATGAAATTATTTTGTATTAATATAAACCACCATAAATAGCTAGTTTTCCCCAAGGGAAATGTTCTGTTTTATCCTACATTTCTGCTACAGGTTAAACTTTACTCCCTTGAAATGACTGGTCACTTTCATTCCCATATTAGACTGTCAATATGATTCTATACTGCATATATAGAAGCATCACATCATGGAACGGGGACATGATAGACCCTTTTTTGTATAGCTTTAGTGATGCCATTTGGAACACTATGTTCTGTGCTAGGCACCTGAATAATATCGACAAATTTAAGGCAGTTTGAAGAAGACCAATAATAATGATGTGAGGCTGTTGATATAATCAAGGCAGTTGGAGATACTGGCATAAAAGGCTTCACAGATTACTGCGTGTTAGCTGGAATCAAGCAAGGATACCAGAGGAGTGGAGAATGGATTGATTATGCTTCTCTGGAAGGGGAAGGCAAATGATCAAAACACCTATTGGGGCATCACCCTGTTAAGTCAGGCTTTCAAAATCCTTGACAGAATTTTGGAGGCAAGACTGAGGAAAATATAGGAGAGGAGCAATGTGGCTTTAGGAGAGGAAGGTGTACTATAGACACAATATTTGCAATGCAACAAATGTTTGAAAGAATAATAAATGTAGGTGTAACTGCTATGTAACATTTATTGAACTTGAGAAAGCATATGATTTGGTTCTGCAGGAGCTGGTATTTGGAGTATTGATGTAGATGGAAGAGGACTTCAACTGAAAATGATAAAGGAATTGTATTGAGGGCAAGAGGTAAGGTGGTAAAAATACATGGGATGTCTGAGAGTTGAGATGATGGTGGGATTGAGACAAGACAGTATGCCAAGTCCACTTGTTTTCATGATAGTTATGGGGTTAATTAGTAGGAGAACCGAGCCTGTGGAGACAGAGAAAACTACCGTATGCTGCTGATCTGACCCTTTTGACTGACAGCAAAGGTAAACACAAAGACAACTGAAGTAGTGCAAGTAGGGAAGATGGGCGAAGAGTTGTTGATTGAAGTTTCAGGAGAGAATCTGAATCAAACGAATGAATGTTCGCTTGAGCAGTACACTTAGTGCAATCAGAGAGAGATCTGGAGAACAGAAAAGAACAACCCAGTGTGCATGGATAGAAATGAAAAAGGTGACAGGAGTACTGTGGACCATCAATTAGTAACAAACTGAAAGGCAAAGTGTATGCTGCATGTGTTTGCCCCTGCTTGCTCTATGGTTTGGAAATGGGGGTCTGATGGAAATAGAACGAAAGCCTACACAAGTAGAAAATAATACAGTGCACATGGAGGAAATTAGGGAGAAGATGAACTTGGGACTCAGTGATTAATAGGCTGGAGAGCACATGTCTGAGGTGAGCTGGACATATGATAAGAATGGAAGAACAACCAGCGAAGAAAGCATGTGAGGAAGAGGATAGCAAGAAAGGATGTGGAAGAATGAGGAGATGATGGAAAGACTCCGTTAGAAAAGTTTGAAGAAAAAAAAGGCTGGAACTGCAAGGCCTTTGCCATGGACGGGAAGAAGTGGTGAAGAACTGTGGGCACCTCAAACCTCAGGTAAGCAGGAAAAGGAGTCAAGAATTGAAGTGAAGTGGACGTTCAGGATTAATTCATGAGGCAAAATTAATTGACCACTGAAAGGGGAACCTGATAACCACATACGCAAATTTTAGGGGTGTTAATATCAAAGATGAGAAGAATGACTGAGGCGAGGAGTAACTCAAAAGTGTTTACATTATCAGCAGAGAAAAAATTCAAATTGTAAAATCTGAGGTGAATAATCGGTGAAGGTCAAAGGTGCATCCTGTGGGACATTTAAGATTATTCTGGCTAGGAAGTAGATTGTGAGGATTAGCTTCCTCTGGTGTTGGGAGCAAATTTAAGAGGCTTCTTCCATCCACTTCTGATATCTGTTGTTCAAATCCATTGCCCCAAATAGTAATGGAAACATGTTCTCTATGGCCCTGTACAAGAGACCTGGTAATGTATCATTATCAGTGTGAACTTATTGACAGCTTGTTAATTTGAGCACTATTGACAGCAATCAGACAAGACCTGATATTAGGAATTTAGGAATCTGGTGGGGTTAAGAAGAGTATTTTAATGATCTAAAAATCTTAGACACATTTGTAAGTCAGTCTGCAATCATCTATGGTGTAGAGTAAAATATAGGAGTGGATTGGCTTTTACATCTGCTGACATTTTTGTTCCTATGGTATAATGCATGCTTTAATCATGCCACAAGTAGTAGTATTTTCTTGAGATTGCTTCAGATTACAATTTGGGGATTAATTCTGGACACATTTTGGCTCAGAGAAGGTTCCCAAATCATATTACTCCAATTTTGTCAAATGTCCTTTAACTCCGAGTTCAGTTTTGAAGTGATTTTAAGATTTATTATCAATGTGCAAAATTGAGTAAAATCTCTGGAGTATCTGAGTTAATCTTTGCTTTTGCTCTCTTTGTAGCATTTCAAGCTTGGTACCTAAAATCATGCATCTAAATCTATGTTTAATTCCCACTTTTCAGGGGGTGCCAAGCACCTAGAGCTGCCACTGAAGTCAGCATGAATTGTGGGGTTCAGCACATCTCAATATTTAGCTCTGTAGGATGGACTAGATTTAGAACTAGATTTTCAAAATTATTTGAAGGGATAAAGGAGAACAAAAGAGGGAAAACTAGTGGGGGGAAGTCCACCAAAATTCAAAATGTAAGTCTTAAGTAAAATAAAAAATATCCCAGCAATATAACCCAACTATTAAATCTTCTCAGCATATCGAGCTTGATTCTCTTCTCACTTAGGGTCAGATCTGAAACCCATTCAAGGAAAGGGAAGATTCCCATCAATGTCAGTGGGCTGTGGATCAATCCACTTATCTCACTGACCTCAGTGGTGTTCACTGATGTAAAACTGATGCAAGTGTGAAGAGAATCAAGCTGAGCTGGAATGATTGAATGGTGCACTGTGCAGAAGAGGATTCTCCAAGAATGTCAAAGAGAAACAAACAATTCATTCTTCAAAATAGTTACAAGGAAATGAGGCCAGTGACCGGAGTGTGGGAGGGATTTTAAATTCTCTCCTTTGATACCATTTCCTGTGGCATTGGAATCAGGGTCAGATGACAGCAGCTCTCTTACCCTCTGTGTGAAATGCCAAGTAAGTCTTGAGGTGTATCCAAGGAATTAACAAGTGAATCTACCAGTGACCATTATTTTTTTGTAATATCATGAGGAGATATTGGGAAAGAGCTGGTGTAATAATATCAGTCTTCAATAAAATCTTTTTCTAGAGAGGTCCTGGCAATTGTCATCTAAAATCAGTTCCCTGTAAAATAATGGAACAAATATGAAAAGAAAAAAATCACTGAACCTCAAGAGTCAGATTATCTACATTAGATACATGTAGATATTTATGTGAACCTAATTTATACACAAAGAGACTAGTAGTGCACATGTAACCCGCGCACCTCCTGGGTGTGGTGGTCTGTCCCATATACTGGCACCGAGACCACTTAGAGAGTTAAATGATTCTGCTCTATGGCCTTAGCTAAGAGCCTGTTGGCTTTTAGCTCATGCAGCAGAAGGTCATGCACTACGCTTCAGATGTCCCAGGTTTGATCCTGACAACTGGGGTCTGTCAGTGTTATATACACACACACAAATGCTATGCTTAAATGACCTCATGGAGAGTTAGAAACCTAGGCCCACATCCACAGAGGTACTTAAGTGGCCAAACCCCAGTTTTAGGCATTTCTACACTCCACAAAACCCCCACTTTGCTCTTGCCTAACCCTATAGGCATTTAAACTCTGCACCTAAATGTCCACTGTAAAAGTTCTCTATGCCCGTGTTTCTGTTGGGTGCACACACGCTGCTGCCTCACTCTACTCTCTGAACACCTATCCACTGCCTAAGTCCCAGTGCAATCCACAAGCCAGGGGAAGATAGTTGCACCTCTGCTTATCTCACCTGTGGGACCTGATCCGGTAGGCATGCTCAGAGGTCACTTACCAGATTGAGTCCCATTCAGAATCTGGGAGCAGGAGGAGGCACTCTCCTTATAACTTTTAGGTCACTAGTTACAACACTCACTGAGGAGGATGTGGGTGACCCAGGTGCAATACCCCCTCTGCCTGAGGAGGGGGCAAGGATTTGAAAAGGGATCTCCCACCTTTCAGGAGAGGTATTCTAACCACTGAACTATGAGATATTCTGAAGTGGAGCTCCCTCACTGTATCCTTTTGAAGCTGTTCCACTTTGGCTAACTAAAAAGTCATTAGCAGGAGGTCAGACTAGATGATCATAATGGTCCCTTCTGATCTTGAATTCTATGATTCTATGATTAGAGCAGGGGGACTGGGTCCTGAGTCTCATACCTCCCAGCTGGGTGCCCTCATCACCAGGCTACAGAGTCATTCTCGCTTTGCCTAGCCCAATGACTCTCTATTTATCTACAGTGAAATGGCTTCAACAGGAGACAGTGAGGGATCCCCCTACATCAGAATTCTTTTCTCCCTCTCAGGTAAAGGTGTGATTGAGCCTGGGACACCTGCATCCCAGGTGAGTGCTTTCACCACTGGGCTAGAAGTTAAGGCGCCACCTCCTCCTTCTCAGGTTTTGTGTGGACTGAGGCAAGCACCTAACTCATTTTCACAAGAAACAACTTAGGCGCCTACGCCTCCTGGTTCCAAGAGAGGGGTTCTCACTTGTGAATTGTTAACAGAGATAAGTGCCTACATCCAGACCACAGGGAGATAGATGCCTAGCTCTGTGAGAGGGGTGGGGCTTTGAACACACTCCTTTCAGCAGCATCTCCATTGGCTAATTGAGGCAGCTCTCTGTCTAGCATGTTGGGCTTTTGTGGATCCAGTTCTAAGGCACCACTCTCTCCCCACATATTGCATAGGGAATCTAGGCACCTAAAGCCAGCTTTGTGGATTCCACTGTTGTTCCAGTGATTCCTAGGTGCCTAAAAGCTAGGAGTTGCAGTGCTGAGCATCACAACTCCTAAACCTCTTTGTGGATCTAGACCCTAGCTGCTAATGTGTACATGAAAAATAACTGATTTGGACAAGCACATTTATCTGTTATTTGCATGCAGAAGTTAGACTCATGGAAATATTTGTTTGTATAACTTTGAAAATCTGGCTTCTAGAAGATAACAAAGCTATGAGCAATAAGCAGCAGAGGCTTTCAAAAGACAGAACTTGCCAGGCAAACTCGCTTTCTTTTTATAGAAATTTCATTGTGAAATAAACTAAAGGGAAAATGGTAGATGTAATAAAATCAGATTTTTGCTAAAATCTGAAATATATTTCTCATCCTTACCTTTACACAGGGCATGTCTGTGTGTTTGAATTTGTAATTTTTATTATAGAAATTGAAAGTGGTCTGTTATTGAAGTGTGTACATATATACTTTGTTCTTCAAAAAGGCTCAAAATTGCAATTCACATAAATATGCCCTGTGCAGGATATTGCTTTCTGATCCTTGTTCTAATCCTAACCCACTTAAGCATTTGAGCAACTGCAGGGAATGACTAGGGCTTTTTCTGCCCTAATTTAAACTCAAAATTAAATGAACCACAAAACCCTGAAAGACAAGAATATAAATAAAATCTGGGAGTGGATGGTTCAAGGGGCTGCTTAAAGGTCATGAAGCATTTCACCTCTAGGTTACAGTATGAATGCAGTAGAGAATGATACTTACTATCTTGTCATGCTATTTAGTCATGGGCTGTTTGTTTTCATTTCCAAGTGGACAGCAGCCCACATCACAAATGGCACCTATGTGGAGAATCCCCACAGAGAGTCCATGGACTGAATGAGTCTAGACTGCACTAGTCACTAACAGAGGTAGCCCTCCAGTTCAGACTAGATACGCTGGGTGTGCCGTGTGAGGGGGAGGGCGTATATGGCTGCTGCTAATGCAGGAGCTGTTCTGGGGTCCTATTCTGGTCTGAAGGATTTCTGTCTCCCCAGCTGTCAATCCAATATTTTTCACTGCACTAAAATTAACTTTAAACACTTCACTACGGCATTCATACGCCCATGGTTTGCAGAACATTTCAGAACAACAATGGGCTGACTAGCCTCAATGTACATGTAAAGGTAGTAAACAGCAGTCTAGCTGTACAGATTATGTAGAGTCACAGTCTTTTTCTGTAGTAACTTGTGTCATCTCACTTTTTGAGACCTGTAATTAGAACTGGGCAGGAAAAGGTTTCCTGTCCTGTGAGAATGAGATTTTTGAGACTTGTCCCAATCCCGCATCATAACAGAGTTAAAATCTAAAAAAAAAAAAAAAATGTTTCAGGTCAATTTTAATGTTTCATTTTGTTTTCAATTTTTAAATATATAGTATAAGTTAACTTAAATTTCTAAACAAAAAGTAATTTCAACCCCAGAAATAGATTTTTTTCTTCATTTTTTAAATATCAAAACAGGATTTTTCACCAAGTTCAAACTTTTCTTTCAACATTTTTTGGAACAGGAAATTCATTGAAACTGACCCTTTCCCACCAATAGTTTCAATGTGGCATTTTCTGATAAAAATACATTTAGTCAAAAAACTCTGACCAACTCTGCTTCTAAATTTATATTCTTTATTGGGGTAAATCCAGAGCCTGGCTAGGTAGCTGAATGAGATGCAAGCCAGATACTTGGATAATGGGAGCTCCCCCACAGAAGCAAAAGGAACCCAATGGCTGAAGTAGTCTCTGTGAGTCTATAGCTAGGTCCTGCCTTGTGGGAGTTTGGGAGAATCCCAACCCAGTGGTGGAGCTGTCCCTGTCCCCTGTGTGCCTGCCCTATCAGGAGCTCATACAGAGCAGGGCTCAGCCCTATCAGCCCAGCCTGAACCCCTTGCATCCAGCACTGTCCCAATTCCTTTCCTTGGGCAGCTGCAGAAGGGACATCTGGATCTGCCCCATTGTAATGGCCTGAAGTACAACTAGGAAATTGGTATTAAATCTTTCTTGGCATTACTAATATAAATTCTCTCTCTCTCTCACACACACACACACACACACACACACACACACACACACACACACACACACACACCCTCTCTCTCTCCATTTGTTGAACTTATTGTAACTCCGTTTTATTGCTGCCTTCCCTACTCCACCCCCAAATCAACAAAGTCCTAAAATTGCTGCCAATAGTATTACCTCCTTACAATCACTATGGGCCAGATTCCAACACCTTTACTCACATGGGATAGTGCCTCCACAACTGAGTTAACTGAAATAAATAGGAGCACCCATTGTTTCCACCATTCTTATTCTCATCAGGTAGTAGCTTACTCTGCAAGTAGTCATTGAACATGAGTAAAGATAGCAGAATCCGGCCCTTTCTCTGTAATATTGCTTCCTGCCCTAGACGGTGCTTGGCTCCTCCTGATAGAACACTCATCATTCAATTCCTCCTTGATACAGACAGACATGCAATGAGTAATCCCTTGTTTTGATAAAAAGTAATTTCCAAAAATGAGCACAGTACCGGAATTTGCAATCAAAGACATACAGCAGTAGGATTCTTCTTGGCATGCTTGGGCCATCCTTCTCTTTGGCAGTCCCCAGACTATCAAGCAGTGGAGTGTATTTTCCCTTGCAGCAGTATATGTCTCTTGGCAAGGTAGTACAGTTCAGTTGAACTGAGAAGCATGCAATGATGCCTCTGGCTCTGCCATGTGATTAAACTGTTATGGGTTCTTTGGTCTGCCTTAATCTCTGGAAGGCATTTCCCTTTGAATGACCTTTGAGTCTGAAATAGTTATAAAGGTTTATGCTTTTGTGAATATGTTCCTTTGAAAATGCCCAGGAGGTTCCTTGCAAACTTCAGAACTTCAGCACATATTTGAATTTAATCTTTAAATTGCCCCTATTCCTGTAACTCATTTTACCAATATAGATTAAAATAACCACTTTTTTGTGTAAGTTACCGTTTTGGGGACTTACTTTTGATAAGGGTTCAACAATGTGTATAAAATATATGATTGCTGAGGATGACATTGCATAAAATTGGCAACTGCACAGAGAGGGATTGTACTGTAGTGTGTAATTTGAGAAGGAAATGTGCTGCCTAAGGTGTCTGAGCCCAGTTTTCTGTATCTTATTCTCTCCTGGGCCTCAAAAGGCTATGTGTGTACCTTTCATTCTAACCTGTCCTCCCTGATGGAACAAAACCCACCACCTAACTACAGCTGGTGGAGTACAATGCTAACAGTTTGTTCTCTGTATATGTGTGGAACTCCCAATGAGATCAGAAAGCCTAGATCAAGATCTGCTGTGTAGAACTGAGAAAAAACTATTAGCCTTAATCTTTATACCTCCTCTTTTGTGATCATCAACATCAGTTTCCTGTATGAAGCAGGCAATTAATATTTTTCAGAGGGAAATGTTAATCTTAGTGCTAGTACTTAGACTATAAATCCTTCCTTTCCCAAAATACAAAGCATCACTTTTGGGAATGCTTTGCTTATGATGGTCCCAGAAGTAGAACTCCACCGCAAGAAATAAAATCCAGCAGTCAGCTCAGGTATCAGGCTGAATTATGTTCAATCTGCTTGATAATCATTGAACTTTTTTCAAGAAAATAATCAGAGTGAAGCATGTCATAGGATTCTAACAGCCATTAGGAAATCACTTTTTTTATGGTAACCTAAATTCTTGCTATTACTCTTGCTTATAGTATTAAACGGTGTCACTTTTGCTCAAATAATTTCTTTAAACTTCAGTTAAAATCTTTCTTTTGTGAGGAATTAAGCTTTGTCTGTGGAACGTTCTAAAATCTGTAAATACACCTAAACTGTCTGCTTTTATTACAAATGATTTCAAAAGTACTACCATATTACTCAATGAGAATACATAAAGTTTTTAAGACTCAATTTTCTGAACAGGAAATTTTTTTCCTTCAACAAGGACACTAGAGCTTGCAAAAGTAAAATAGGAAAATACATTGCTATTTACAGAACCAGGTGATGAAGTTATTATAGATCTGTAAGTTTTCCTCTGTAATGTAAAAATACTTGCTTTCAATGTGAGTTTTTTTTCAAATTCACTGTTCTGTTAGAGTGCCATCAAGTGGCTAAGTATATGCCTATTTCATTCATTCCTAGAGAAATTAACATGCCACTTAACTCAAAAACACAGCAGTGAACATTTTGTTTAAAACTCTAAAGAGAATACTGTTGTTGTAAGTAGCTGCTTTTTCCCCCTCTTCTGAATATTTTGCAGAGCACAGAAGTTATGTAAACTAGTTCATTAAACTGTTAAAAATATAGAATATTGGTACCACCTATTAGCTGATAGTATCAGTTGGCAATACTTCTGGTTCCATGAAACCTGTGCTAGCTTCTCAAGCATGGCATTGCATGGGACATAGTGTTTTAATTAGTATTAATTTTTCAACCTGTTCTTTTTCATTCCTCCATGCACTTCCCTGGGAAGATGCTACAGAGATTTGCATCAGCTGGCTGCTGGTCTGGCCTATTAGTTAATGGATGCATAGTATTTAAATATTTCCTAGTGTATGTGGCCATTATATTTATGTCAATTTTTTTAGTTAATGAAACAAAGTAAAAGCATGAAGCCATCATTGCAAACAACTTATGATATCTAACATACTTATTTTGATTTATTTCACTTTTAGGAAGGATGGCAATTGAATGCTAATAAAAGCTCTGTAGAGGTGTTAGAAATATATCTGGAGTGAATTAATCTTAATAAAATGCCAACAACAGATGGTGTTGAAGAACAATTTAAAAAACTGGTTATTCTGAAGATGGGCTACCTGGCTGCTTGCAGGGATGGTTTATATTAATGACATTTCAACATCTGTCAGTGGTGATGTGAGCTGACAGTAAAAGAAAGAGAAGAATCTCTCTGAATATCTGAAGTCATCTCTGAGCTTCATAAGCAATATCCATTAATTGAGTGTGAAGGATGTGGATTATAAAGCACAGGACCACTTTAATCTACTAGGGCAGGTCCACTTACAGCACTATAGCTGCGCTGGTGTAGCTGCACTGCTGTAGAGCTTAGTGCAGATGCTACTTATGTTGACGGGAGAGCAACTAAGGCAGTAGCTATGTTGACGGGCATTGTCTACAGCAGGGGTTAGATTAGTATAACTACATCACTTGGGGTATGGATTTTCCACACCCCTGAGTGACATAGTTATACCCAACATAAGTTTTTAATGTCGACCAGGGCTACGATATCACAATTCTTGCTTTAGTCTGTCCCTTTTTAACTGGCCTCATTGTATCAAAAGACAAGTGAAAACAGTAAACAAATATACAAATGCCTGTGTTTAAAATGCCAAACTGAGATTTAAAAAAAAAACAACTTACAAGTAAGATTAGAATTTGGAGTGGGGTGGAGTATTTGGGTGTGGTAAAATAGGAAAGAAGATTTTTAAAAACCCAAATAGTGCTTGTGATACACTTTCTGAAAGACATGCCACAAAAAAAACACTTCTGCTTTATTAGTGGAGTGATGCAGGAGTCTGTCCTGGGTCAGGTGCTGGTCAACATTTTCATTGACAGATAATGGACTGGAGTGTATACTAATTTGCTGATGACACCAAAATTCAAAACACCTTTGGTATATTGAAGAATGAAACAAGATAAAATTCCACAAAGACAAGTGTCAAGCATTACACTTGGAGGGGGGGGGATCTAATGCACAACTACAAAATGGGGAATAATTGACTAGGCAGTAGTACTGCTGAAAAAGATCTTGGAGTTACAGGGGATCACCGATGGATTATGAGTCAATGATGTGATGCGGTTGCAAAAAAAGGGTAACATAACTCTGGGGTATATTAACAGGAATATTGTATGTAAGATACGGGGAGGGTAACTATTCCACGTTACTTGGTACAGGTGAGGCCGCAGCTGGAGTACTGTGTCCAGTTCTGGGCCCCACATTTCAGGAAAGGAGTGGGCAAGACTGGCCATGTTTAGTCTTGAGAAGAGAAGACAGGGTGGCCCTGATAACAGAAATGTCTAGGGCTGTTATAAAGATGGTGAACAATTTATTCTCCATGTCCACTGAAGGCAGTACAAGAAGTAATAGGCTTAATCTGCAGCAAGGGAGATTTAGGTTAGATACTAGGAAAATCTAACTAGAAGGGTAGTTAAGTTCTTGAATAGGCTTCCAAGGGAGGCCAGGAAATCCCCATCATTGGAGGTTTTTAAGAACAGGTTGGACAAACACCCATCAGCAGTGGTCTAGGTTTACTGGATGCTGCCTTAGTACAGAGGGCTGGACTAGATGACCTCTGGAGGTCCCTTCCAGCCCTACGTTTCTAGGATTAAGTTGTGGGCAAAATTTTCAAAAGAGGCCAGAGTCCCACCAAAAGTCAGTGGAATTTAGGAGCTTCAGTAATAGTCATTTGTGAAAATGCAACTTTGGCTTCTAAGCCACTTAGGCCCTTTTGAAAGTCTTACTATTTTATTTATATAGTGACATACGTACATAAGACCTTGTACAGTAGCTGATCCTACTACATGGGATTTCCAAACTTAAAGTACAACAGTATGGTACAGCAAGAGTCAGAAAATTCAGTGTGGCCATCACAGCCTGTCTGTTTTATGGATTAGGTAGATTTCAAACGTTTTTTGCAAGGGTAGGGGGACCAGCTGCTCCAGGCATAGGGTGCAGCCTAAGAAGAACGGAAAGGAGATGGAAGAAGATACTTATTTAGTGGTTTGCAGTCTTTTCGGTTTATCCAAGTCATTCTGAAACCAGGTGATAATCTTGCACCCGGTGGTTTTGCTCTATCGACGGATCTAATTTTGAACTTTGTTTTTGCTCACCTGTACATTGATTTATCAGTCTTTACGTTATCGGACCCTGTCACACTGCCATGGCACAATTCTTTCTGGAGGCTGTTTGCAACTCATCAAGTTGGATGAGCTAGTCTTATCACCCGAAGTTCCTAATTACCTTCTTTGGCAGTTGCCAAATGACACCTTCACTAGTTAGTACACTGCAGAGGTTGCAAAACAGTTTCACTTATAATAAGCCCACTTTCCAAACAACAAAATCGCCTTTATGGCTAAAATGTTCCATGCTTGGTCTCTGACCAAAGGCAGACTTTTGGGGGAAGCTTGAGAAAAATCTTTTTTGTTGTATATTTAAAAAAAAAAAAAAAGTATACTATTCCCACTATATAAACGAAAGTCAAATTGTTAGACAAGCAGAATGCTCAAATGAGGCATCTCGATCTCTTTCAGGAGGGCTTCTATAATAGAGCCTGAAAAGAGTTAGTTGGTAATTAGGAAAGGTATGAATTTGAAAGTTGCACCTTGTGCATATATGTAGAAAATGGATTAAGTCTGTGGATTTACACTTCTGCAGAGATGCACTCTGTGTGTGCACAGTTTTGGAGAAGTTCATCCTTTTCATGTTACTAGTTACTGATTGAAGCTTCTGAACTAGGCCTCTGAACACTTACTGTTCTGAAACCATTAACAAACTGTCTGGATGGTGGGAATAACTAACTTTTCAGGCTCCAAAACTTGAGCCAATGCATTTATTCAAGAGACATGTTAGATGGAGCTCTGCAGTAATTTTCCATTCAGCAACAACAGAAAGTGTGCAGACTAATCAATTGGCTCCAACCACACACCAACTGTGTCTTGTGCCCTCTTTCTGCCTCTGTTCATCTTATCTTTTCCTCTTCCCATTCCAGTAGTTGTCTCCAGTCCAGATTGTTTTATAACTGCCAGCAGCCTCCAAATCTGTAAAAATTGTAATGATGGTGCACAGGGCTGCATCCACAATGCTGTGAAAATTAGGGATTGCGTGTGCATTGAGTTTGCAAACATATGGTTTAGAGACACATGCAAAAGTGTGCACATGCTCATGGAAAAAAACAACTCTCTCATTCAGGCAGTTCTGCTTTTATTGAGCCTACTATGATCCCCACTGGCAGCACTGATTTTGCCACCCTCATATCAATAACTCCACCACCACCAATTAGGTCTTATGCAACTATCAATCTTACCCTTTCCTTTAGCAAACCATAGGTCAAGAAGTCAGTGTTTCCAGTTTTAAAGGTATTCTTGTTGAGCTCATGCTGAATTGTTTTGTTAGGATGTTCTGAATAAATGTCGTTTACATTACTATAGATAGCAATGCTTGATGACTTTATAATCACTGTTTTTTTCTATTCCCCTTCAGCCCATATTTCATTCATTTCAGAGATGATCAAAGTGCATCCTAATCTGGCAACATGCTATAAACAAATTTGTACAGTAATTCCTCATCTCTACAATGCATGTGTGACCTCTGCTTGGATCAACATGGAACATCACAATCTGGGACCCACATTCACCATGGGCTGCACCTTCATATAAAAGATGAGGATGGCTGCAGACTGCTCCATTTCAGTCCCCTAGGCTCCCAGCAAATCTCCACTGCAACCCCCAGTTGCACTTGTGTTCCTTTATTGGATAGATACCTTCTCACTGAAGAGATCTGTGACTTCTACAGAGTTCTTTGGTATCAAAATCCTCTCTGAATCCCAAACCTCTCCCTCTGAAGAACATTTCCATCAAGTCACCTGAATTATGCAATGCATAGCATAGAGCACATTAAAGTAAATCATTAATGGTTTACTTCTTCCTTCTTCTCTCTCAAATCCATACATCATTTTATGTTTAAACTTTGGTTCCACCTCCTTAAACCCTAGGGTTGGCAGGTCTTTTTTTCCTCCATGAAACAGGATTCAGCTTTTCATAGGGGCCTTCAATTTTACTACAAAAGGAAACAGTTTGCCTTTCCCTGACCTGGATTCTCAGAGTCTCACTCCTTGCCCATGCTTTTCTTCGCTACCTACTGTCTTTATGGAGATGAAATCTCTTTGGCCACACCAGCCAATTGCAAGGCCCATTTTTATTTACCTTGCAGATGGATGTTTTTGAGATGTTTGATCTAGGTTACCATTTTAAGAGTCACAAACACCACTCAGACTAAACCGTTCACTTACTAGGATGCAGTACTTTAATTAGAGAACTGGCTCTGCATCTCATGTCATCACTTTAAAACATTCAGTAAGCTTTCACTGCAAACCCAAGTGAAACACTGCTTCTTCCAACCTAAGGACTGCATCTGCTGATTGTTCTGCTGTTTCCTGGCTATTTAATCTAGGCTCAGGCAGCCTTAGGCATAATGCCACACACTGCAATTTTAATAGCCCTCCTAACAGAACCTTGTAGTGGATCATTCTGCTTCTGTATCCATATATATTAAACAATGATGCCCAATATGACATAGTATATTAAAGACAGTAGAATATGGAATAGATTTCATTTCATCACATCATGATGTAGGTTGAAACCATCAAGTTGTCTGCCCATCTCATCTTATTATTCTAATAATTCTTTAGGTGTGTTAACTCTTCTGGCATATTATTTATTTATAGAGAGAGAGCTGTCAAGTGATTAAAAAAATTAATTGTGCGATTAATCCTGCTGTTAATAATGGAATATCATTTATATAAATATTATTGAATGTTTTCCACATTTGAAATATATTTATTTCAGTTACATCACAGAATATAAAGTGTACAGTAAAAACCAAAAGAAATGATATAAGTACTGTAGTGCAATCTCTTTATTATGAAAATTGAACTTACAACTGTAGAATTATGTATAAAAAATAACTGCATTCAAAAACAATTTAAAACTTTAGAGCCTACAAGTCCACTCAGTCCTACTTCTTGTTCACCCAATCGCTCAGCCAAACAAGTTTGTTTACAACGTCACCTGAAAGTGAGAACACGTGTTTGCACAGCACTGTCGTAGCCGGTGTCGCAAGATATTTACATGTCAGATGCGCTAAAGATTCATATGTCCCTTCATGCTTCAATCACCATTCCAGATGATGGGTTTTGATCGATAACAATTCAAAGCAGTGCGGACCGATGCTTGTTCATTTTCATCATCTGAGTCAGATGCCATGAGCAGAAGGTTGATTTTCTTTTCTTGGTGGTTCAGGTTCTGCATTTTCTGCATCGGAGTGTTGCTCTTTTAAGACTTCTGGAAGCATGCTCCACACCTCGTCCCTCTCAAATTTTGGAAGGCACTTCAGATTCTTAAACCTTGGGTTGAATGCTGTAGCTATCTTTAGAAATCTCACATTGGTACCTTCTTTGTGTTTTGTCAAATCTGCAGTGAAAGAGTTTTTAAAATGAACAACATGTGCTGGGTCATCATCCGAGACTGCTATAACATGATATATATGGCAGAATGCAGGTAAAATAGAACAGGGAACATACAATTCTCCCCTAAGGAGTTCAGTCACAAATTTAATTAATGCTTTTTTTTTTTTTAAACAAATGTCATCAGCATAGAAGCATGTCCTCTGGAATGATAGTTGAAGCATGAAGGGACATATGAATCTTTAGTGCCTCTGGCACGTAAATACCTTGCAATGCCAGCTACAAAAGTGCCTGTTATCACTTTCTGGTGACATTGTAAATAAGAAGAGGGCAGCATTAACTCCTGTAAATGTAAACAAACTTGTTTGTCTTAGTGATTGGCTGGACAAGAAGTAGGACTGAGTGGACTTGTAGGCTCTGAAGTTTTACATCGTTTTGTTTTTGAGTGCAGTTATGTAACCAGAAATCTACATTTGTAAATTGCACTTTTATGACAAAGAAATTTCACTACAGTACTCGTATGAAGTGAATTGAAAAATACTATTTCTTTCATTTATCATTATTACAGTGCAAATGTGTAATAAAAATATACACTTTGTATTCTGTGTTGTAATTGAAATCAGTGTATCTATAAAAGTGTAGAAATACAAAATATTTAATAAATTCCAATTGGTATTCTATTGTTTAATAGTGTGATTAAAACTGTGAGTAATTTTGAGTTAATCACACAAGTTAACTGCAATTAATTAGCCTACACATATACACACAAAAAGAGGGGTTTAGTACTGATTGAAGAGCCTGGAATAAAATTTCATTTCACTAGATCCGCCTACAATGATTGCACATGTTCTTAAGCCTGTGTTTTATGCCATTCCATACTTCCTCTGTGAGACAGCCTGAATCTCTCTGGCAGTGGCTCTCAACCTTTCCAGACTACTGTATCCCTTTCAGGAGTCTAATTTGTCTTTCGTACCCCCAAGTTTCACGTCACTTAAAAACTATTACAAAATCAGACATAAAAATACAAGTGTCACAGCACACTATTACTGAAAAGTTGCTTACTTTCTCAATTTGACCATATAATTATAAAATAAATCAATTAGAATATAGATACTGTACATTTCAGCATATAGAGCAGTATAAACAAGTGATTGTCTGTATGAAATTTTAATTTTGTATTCACTTCTCTAGTGTTTTTTATATAGCCTGTTGTAAACTAGGCAAATATCTAGATGAGTTGATGTACCCCCTGGAAGACCTCTGTGTACCCCCAGGGGTAGTCATACGCCTGGTTGAGAACCAATGCTCTATAGAATACCTAAGGTTGTACCTCAAAGATACAGTCTAACGGACTTGTCTTGTTAAGTGAGCCTGGTGTCAATGGGGTCTGATTCAAACATATATCTTCCCAACTAATACGGTCAGAATGATTGTTATTCTTTGTTTTAGGGTAGTAGCAGCTAGGAACCCCAGTCAAGTGCTAGGTGCTGTCCAGACAAACAACAAAGATGACAATCCGTGCCCCAGAGTTTATAGTTAAGTTGTCAGCAATAATTTGTAGACATTGTGGCAGAGGTAGGTTTGAAGAAGGATAAAGTGGTGATTGATGGTGTGTTTTCTCCATGCATAGGGAACAGCATGAGAGAAAGCATGGAGCTCTCTCTTCTCTTTTAAGTAAGGTGACTCTTAGAGATGCCGTGAGAGGAAATGCTCTTACTTATGATGCATATTAGATGACAGTAATGATAGCATTTATTAATACTATTCACCAAGCTGAAATCATACAACAGAGGAGAAACAGGAAATGAAAACAGACTATATAGAAACAAGTTTATTAAAATTGCCTAACCTATTATTCATGCTTTTGGAAAGCTTTGCAATAACACATATATCACTTTGAATGTTCCAAGTACTGTAGAAACATTAAGATAGATAAGCCAAATAAAAAATTTTAATGTCCATTCTTAGACTCCCCGGCCTGACTTCTGTCTTGGGACCTGACGCACCTGTTTATCAGAGGTGACAGAACTGGGAGGAACTAATGGACTTCTTTGTTCTCAGCTATTTATCTCCTTAGGTTTCATCCCTTTCTCCATCATTCATTGGAGGAGGGAGATGAAGATCAGCTCTCAGCAGACCATCCCGCAGATTCATTTAAACGTACCATCCTTTTTGCATAATCTGACAACCAGTCAGTTTGGCAGGGGAGAAGAGGACAGGACAGTAAGTATTGGGGAACTGGCATAACTGTCTGCCAAAGTATAAAGGGCCCCCATTGGGCCTTTGTCTATCCCAAGCCTCTTTAAAGGGAGTTTTAGCCTTGTTGTTGCACCCTACATAATATTCACCTCCTCCCAAGTCACACAAGGCTCATTAGACTCATAGAATTTAAGGTCAGGAGAAACCATCATGATCATCTAGTATGACCTCTTGCACATTGCAGGATACAGAACCTCCCCCACGCTCTCCTGTAATAGACCCTTAACCTCTGGCTGAGTTACTGACATCCTCAAATCATGATTTAAAGACTTCAAGTTACAGAGAATCCACCATTTACACTTGTTTAAACCTGCAAGTGATCCTGCAGAGGAAGGCAAAAAAACCCAGAGTACTTGCCAATCTGACCTGGGGGGAATTTCTTCCCGACTCCAACTATGGTGATCAGTTAGACCCTAAGCATGTGGGAAAGGCCCACCAGCCAGACACCTGGGAAAGAATTCTCCGTAGTAACTCAGAGTCCTCCTCCATATTGGCAATACCTCCCAACTTCATGTTATCTGCAAACTTTATTAGCACACTCCCACTTTTTGTGCCAACGTCAGCAATACAAATTGTAAATAAGATTGGTCACAAGACCAATCCCTAAAGAACTCCACTAGTAATCTCCCTCCAACCTGACAGTTCGCCTTTCAGTATGAGCCATTGTAGTCTCCCCTTTAGCTACTTCCTTATCCATCTTTCAATTCTCATATTAATTCCCATCATTGCCAATTTAACTAATAAATTCATATGTGGAACTGTATCAAATACCTTACTGAAATCCTGGTTGATTAAATCTACAGCATTTCTTTTGTCTAAAAAAATCATTTATTTTTTTCAATGAAGGAGATCAGGTTGGTCTGACACAATCTCTCTTTTGATCATTGATGACTGTATTATTCCACTCAAGTCTTAGCCTTTAATTTTTAAAAAAAGTATCATTCACAGGCTCAATGAATTGCAATCTATTTAGCTCTAATAATAAGAAAAAAACAGCAAAGAGAAATTAGCCACGAAGTATCATACATTAGATTTTCCAAAGTCATGGGGCTTGTTGGGG
Source organism: Mauremys reevesii (assembly GCF_016161935.1). NCBI lineage: Eukaryota > Metazoa > Chordata > Testudines > Geoemydidae > Mauremys > Mauremys reevesii. The sequence goes on along the minus strand of NC_052627.1, from coordinate 97,499,910 downwards.
TCTTGCATGCAGACAGTGGTTTCATAAGGGTGTATCTGTCTATGATAATTCCTGTTAATTAACACTTTCTGAACAGCAGCACAATGGCTATGCATTACTGAGAAAAACAGCCTTATTATGCTACTGAACAGCATACAGGCTTAGAGTTTGTTTCTTCCCCACCACCACCAGCCTCCACTAACTGACCTGTTATAGGACCTGCTAGAGCGAGATAAGAATTTAAGGGCTTGCAGTAGGAATTACGTTCAAGGCATTGAGTTTTACATGAATTTCTCCTATCACATGCCAATCAGACAACCTCCCACACACTTGCAGAAAAGGGCAGACAATGTGAAAATGACTCATTTGGTGAGATGAGGATGGAAATGAGTTAATGACTCAATTGCCAAGTCTGATAGGCAATTAGGGCTAGTTCCACCAAGGGATTTAAGTACATAACTGCCACTTTAGACACCTAAATTTCATAGGGATCTAAGTGTCTGCCAGTTGGCATGTGCAAAGCGACCAAAGTCCTGACACCTAACTCATGGAATTCCCAAACTAGGCATTCCCACCAATCTTGCCTCTGGGGCCCAATCCAGTAGGCAGACTCAGACACCACCTTAAAGCACCTTACTGGATTGGGTCCTGAATAAGACACCACGTAATATTATTTCCTCGCAATCGCTCAGATGCCAAACACTGTTAGCACACTTTGCATTTTACAGTTTGCCCTTTGAACATGGTTCCTTTCGAATGACTGGTTGTTTGCTGCACATTCCCTCTCTCCCATTTCCTCCACATTATTTTCACTGCCTTCCGTGTTCCTCTGCAACTATCCCTGCCACCTCTTCTCTTCCTTCCCCCACCCTGTGTCCCTCTTTCCTCTCCTTTTACCTACAGCCTTGCTCCTCTCAGCTCTTCCTCTCTGCCAGTTCCCTGCCCCTCACCCTTACTCCCATAAGACTTATGAAGGCTCCATCAACAGCAATTTTTAAGTCAAGATGGGATATTTTTCTAAAAAAGACATGCTCTAAAGTTCTATAGCCTGTGTTATATAGGAGCTTGGACTAGATCGGGGTGGGCAAACTTTTTGGCTCGAGGGCCACATCTGGGTATGGAAATTGTATGGCGGGCCATGAATGCTCACAAAATTGGGGGATGGGGTGCCAGAGGGGGTGAGGGCTCTAGCTGGAGGTGCAGGTTCTGGTGTGGGGATGAGGGGTTTGGGGTGCAGAGGGTGCTCTGGGCTGGGACTGACAGGTTCAGCAGGCTGGAGTGGGATCAGCCCCTGAGGCACGGGAGGAGGTCAGGGGTGCAGGCGCCAGGCAGCGCTTATCTCAGGCAGCCCTGAGAAGCAGCAGCATATCCCTCCTTCAGCTCCTACACAGGAGCACGGCCAGGTGCCTCTGCATGCTGCCCTGTCTGCAGGCACTGCCCCCACAGCTCCCAGGGCATATCCCTCTGGCTCCTACACAGATATGCACCAAATGGCTCTGTGCACTGCCCTGTCTGCAGGGACCACCCCCGCAGCTCCCATTGGCCATGGTTCTGTGTGGGAGCCAGAGGTAGGACATGCCAATGCTTCCGGGAGCTGCACTGAGCCACGGCATGCACGGAGCGGGGAAAGCCCCCGACCCTACTCCCAGCTGGAACTCGAGGGCCAAATTAAAACATTTGATGGGCCAGACATGGCCCGCAGGCCATAGTTTGCACACCTCTGGACTAGATGATCACAAAGGTCCTTTTGGCCTTGGAATCTATAAAAAAAAAATTGAACTTTGTCATATCCCTTTCCCCCTTTTCTCATGTATTTTAGACTAGAAGGTATTTAGGGCACAGATTGTCTCTTCCTATGTGTCTGCACAGCACCTAGCACATTTTGGACACTACTGTAATCAAAATAACAATCATCCCAAGTGAACCCTGTTGGAGAGAAACCAAATGCAAATCCAAACATCTGTATGCCAGATAATGCACTTGTCAAAACTGCTGGAGAGCCCTCTCTGGTCTACCTGCAGTATGACAATTGCTTTACTTAGCATGCGCTAGGACATACACACACCTCCCAAAGCAGTCTTTGTGTGGAAGAGTTGACTTACCATTGGAGCATCTCCTTACAGCTAGGCATGCAGTAGCAGGCACCCGCTGCTGACAGCCACTCCAGCCCTAGTGTTGTCTGTCTCTTCTCATGACTCTACCCTTCAGACAGGCTGCTTACAAGTCTCACCCCTTCCAGGGTATCAATGTCCCAAAAGGACTACATGCTACCTGACAATGGTTATCAGTCGGAGGGTTTCCACCCTTCCAGGGCTCCTCTTCCATCAGAGCGGCCCAAGAACTTCTTCCTTGCGTCTTTTAACCAAGCTCAAAAGCAAAACACAAGCCACAACGAAAGCAACTTCTGCCCCCTCTCACACGCTTCTCTCAGTGTTTTAGGTCATTCTTAACCCCTTACAACAGAGGCCTCATACCATCTTCCCAGCAGCAGGTAGGTAAACTCAGGCCCACCCTCTACCCTGCCTTCCAGTCCAGTGACCCTATAAACTGCAGCCAAGGTCTGCTCCATCAGATACCTTGCCACATCCTGTCCTTTTGTCAGGGCTCACCCCCACCACGTGCTCTACCCAATGGTTGCTCTGCATCTCTCAGAGACCCACTTTCTGTTATTCAGAGAGGAGCTGCAGAGTTCTTTCCCTCTCTCCTTATACTCCTCACCAGTGGGCTTCCTCTCTTTATAGAAACTACCCACCATCTTCTCCATCATTAATTAAGCCTCCATTTCCCTCCCTCTCCTACGCAAGATGCAGCTACAAGATGTAGCCAGGTAGGGTAACTGAGCTATCCAGCTCCACTTAACCCTTTCATCACCTCTATGGAATACACACCCCATCACAGATCATTAGCTTGTCAGTGGCGTTTTCTACAGAAGAAGGTTAGTGATTTAGCTAAATCAGATTTGAAGCTGATTGAGTTAAATCATTGCAACCTCTTTGTGGGGACATTATAATATCCATTTTAAGGCATTGGTCTCCAAACAGGAGGGTGTGGGCCTGGGCCAGCCCCCACAGGGGGTGGGGAGGGAGCACCACCCAGCCCCCTTGGCTCCCACCTCCAACCCTGCCCCCAGCCACAGCTCTACACCCAGCCCCAGCCCTGCCCCCTGCTGCGGCTCTGCTCCCAGCAATGGTTCCACTCCTGGCCTCAGACCAATCCCCAGCTGGGGCCCCCTCAAATCTGTCCACCACCAGCCCCAAGCCGCTGCCCCGCTCCTGGCCCCAGTTCTAAGGGGGGGCATGGACAGGGTTGTGGGGGTGATGTGAAAAGTTTGGGGACCACTGGTTTAAGGGGAACCTTATGCTGATGCAGTTTAAGTCAGTAAAGAATTGACTTAAGCTAAATTGACACACCCTGAGTCTGTATAAAGCCTGGGACTCATTGTTTTTATATACATGTGAAAGGAAAGTTCTGAGGAGGCTATATATATATAGTGTGTGTGTGTGTATTATAATCAGAGGCTGTGTACATATAATGCTCGGGTTTCTGTATGTTGTTGCTTTGTAAATCAGAGATACAGCATGGATTTCCTGTGAAATAAGCAAAATAGATCTCTATGGTGTTTGATGTACTTTTGGATAGCTATCTCCTCCCTTTCTCTGTGCTGAGGAATCATCTTTCATAATCTCTAATCTAGCTCCACTGTAGAGAGACAAAAGCTTTGAGAAATGGAAATGTTAAAATGCAGGTAAAGATTAGAGATGTGTGAACTGGTTCATTCAAAGAAGAATCACCCCTTATCTTTACCATTACCCTGAACCAAACCCAGATCAAAATTTCTGAAAGTTTGGTAAAAGATCAGAACCATCCTACCACCACTCTAACCCCTTACCTGGTGGGGCAGGAATGGTACTATATGGCACAGTGTTGGAGGGCTCATTTCTCCTTTCAATCTAGGGTCTTCCCAGGAACCCTGCTGCCTTCTCCAGTCCAATCTGATTTCCTAGGATGTAGTTCAGCAGCCAGCTTTCATCTTTGGTACAATGGAACCCAAACCTGTCTTATGAGTCCACTGATCTGATGTTCTTGAAATACAAAGGCATATGACATCCACACCAGCTACTCTCTGGAGGCACTCCAGGAATAAGGAAAGGAAGAACTGTACATGTTTCTGGATTAAATAATATGCAGTGTGCTGTACAAAGTAATTTGTGGATAATCACAAGTGCCTTTAAAATGTTAACACCATCAGATCAATAGGCTCAATTTTAATAATACTTAACTCTTATCATAGTAGTTATCAAAGTACTTTCTGAAGGATTGTTATCTCCATTTTGCAGATGGGGACACTGAGGTACAGACAGGCACAGTGACTTGCCCAATGTCACACATCAGACTAGTGACAGAGCTCGGAAGAGATCCCAGGTCTCCTGTAGCTGAGGCCAAGCCCAGTGTCCAGTAGGCCGTGCTGCCTCCTCAGTGGAGCAGCAGCAAAGTTACCACTCTGTTGCGCTGCTCTGGAGACATGATGATATGTAAATCCTAGAAATCTAGGGATATAACTTTTCTACCTATTTTTTAAGCCACCTGATGGTAGCACTTTTGGTGGGTTTTATTCAAGGGCAACAAACTGCCTTCTCTCCAATTACCTTTGATTGCTGCCATTAACAGCCAGAAAAGCAGCTAAAAGAGTCTGTTCAGAGACCACACTATTGCTTCATCGATCAGGAGGCCAAGGTGCAGCACAGCAGTCTGTACAGCTCTTCACATCACCACTGCTACCTACACAGCTGAAACAAAGTAAACCATGTTCATAATCTCTCTCAGCCACCACTTGTGTTACTTTAATCTTCCCAATATTTGGTTTGGATGAAGTGGCTTGATACAATTCTCTGCAACATGATTTCAGGGATAGTCAGTTTAGTAGTTTGTGATTGACCCTTACAAATTGATGACAAATGGGCACTTTACTAAGCTCCTCAAGTAATTCAAATATTTATTTTGCTTTTACTGTGATCATTAGTGCATTAAAACAAATTTAAATTTAAACAAACTTTTTTAAAGCATATGCTATTGTCTAAGGTATTAGCATTTCTGTTTTGAGGTCATAAAGGAGCAGCTATTGTTCCCTTGAGGAATAAAAAATGAAATGTTCTTTTCTGTTTGTTTCTCATAATAATTAAACTCAACAATGAATGTGTCATTTATTTTGGAGAAAAAAATAAGTCTGTTAGACTCTTTTTTTTCCCCAAATGATTTTGCCAATATCTGAAGAATTATAAAGCATAAAGAATTTCTACAGGATGCATTTAAAGTTATAACAATCAGAAAACCAAAGAAATCTGCTGGCTTAATGAGGTAGGGTTTCTTTTGAATGGGGGGTTAAATAGAATACCTTTATTATAAAATTCCTTGTAAAACTGAGATCCTGACCATTTGTGATCCAGACTTTAAGAAAAGCTGCCTGATTTGTCTGTGTACCTGTTAATGTGTAAAATATATATTTGTGCACACAAATGGAGTAAGTGCATGGATTAGAGTCAGACTGTACATTCCCATAACTGAATTGAACATGCAACCTATAGGCAGTTTTGCATATGCAAATGTGGGTTTTGAACACTCAAACATGAAGTAGAGAGTGGTGTTTCAAGTTGAGTACCAGTTAATTTTATCCTCCCAAATTACTAAAAATTATAGTTTGGAGAAACAAGAAATGTTAAATCAAATCTTAATTGTTTTGTTTAGTGCCAATGTGACGCCCACTATTTTAGTGACATGGGGTTCTTTCCATGCCTTAGGACACTACAATTAAAGACAAGCAAAGTAATTGCAATGATTAACTATGACTATGTTATTATTAAAAGAAAGAAAATTAAAAACAACAAACAACACGAACAAACACTGGTTACATCAGTTACAAACTCTTCTATATTCCTCTGTGTGGAAAGCTGTTAACAGAGATTGCAGTTTAAGAGTAAATCTACACAGCGCTCTTCTCTAGGTAAGAGAAGACCAGAGTTTATATTTTCAAAATCACAGAGTCCTATTTTAGTGCATTATAGATAACCAAAACTGTTTATAGATGGGCAAGGCTTTTGTTTAAGGATAGGTGAATCCTGTTTGGTAGATCATGGATAACCAACAATTTATAAATGAGCAAAGGCAAGTGATCCCAACGAAAATATTTAAATTCAGTTACTTAAAAAGCCACTCCAGGAGCTGTCTTAAGACGAACAATTAAACAATGTAAGACTCAAATTCCAAATTAAATTCCTCTATTTCTTTCTGTTTACCAAGGGGTTAGTTTATGTCTCCTCTCCAGGAATACATGATCTGAAAACCATTTGGTGTTTTACAAGAGAAGCTGCTAATATCTTTAATTACAATATCATTTTAATATCCCCATAGAAGTTTTTGGTTTTTTTTTGTTTTGTTTTTTTTTTACTTGAGGGCAGGGAACGAGGGGAAAAGGGATGATAAGAGGCTCCTGACCTAGCTTTTGTGTCCTTGATAAACCGGGTGCTACACATCTCTGTTCTCTGAAATCCTAGAAAATTTTCTTTAACTAAGGGGAGGCGTCTGGCTCTTCAAGATGACACTCCCGTTAGGTGTTTGCTTTTAACCAGACAATTCCCAATATTAGTCTACAGTAGCTTCACTCACAGTTAAAAACTCCTACCAGACCCTCTATACAAAAACAAAAATCACAATAACTAATATTCAGATAGTGCTAACATCACATAAACTACATAGAATATTACAACAAAATAGTCATTGAAAAACTGCATTCCAGAATCTGCAACTGGACATGAAAGTGATAAGTATTAGCTATATGGCCAGGGGAGGAGGTCTTCTCCTTGAAGCTTTTCATGCCTCTTACTAATTGGGAGAAAGCAAAGATTTCCTAGGAGTTTCTCTAATTGGCTTGAATATTTCATTCAGTAAAATAAATAGCTAAAAACATAAGCATAAGAACGGTAATTTTCCAAACACCACATGTGTGCACATGTATGAATTTGTAATTACAAAAATCTTCTAAACTTCAGTAAAGGCAAAGGCAGATTTACAATTACCAAAAATTATCACAATAAAGTATAATTGTATTAATAACCATTTTTGCAGCATTGTTGAGGTTTACCTATCTCCCCCCCCCCACACACACACACCCCTGGTGATGCCAAGTAATATGTTTTGATTGCACTGATGTTTGTGAGGCTGTCTGGTGATAAATAAGTGAGCATCATGATAAACATCAGTGTAATCAAAACACATTTCTCAGAGCAAAATGGCTACTTGACACAAGATTGTTGTTAAAAGTATTATTTGCCTTTAGATAATAGGAAGATTATAAAAATTAACCAATTATATTTGATTCCTCCAAGTATGATTTCTTAGAATAGTATCCCATAAAAAAGTTAACAGTCTCCATGAAAAGAGAGCTGGAAACCATGATATTTCTGTGAAAAGAGACACAGGCAACCAGTGGAAAAAACGAATTGTGTCCATTTTCAGTGCCAAATTCAGAGCATCATAAAGACTGAGAGCCAGCCCTGCTACTTACCTATAAGGTCCAGCAGAAGATCACCAATTTTAGCTCCTGTTCCAATCCACCCAACATTAACAAAACTGGGTATTCACTGAATCTGACACTTTCTCTTTTAGTAGTGAAGCAAGGAATTACAGTGTTTACAATAAATAGTTTCTGAGATTACTACACAGATCATGGGGAAACCTAGCTTGTTAAACTGGCTTGGTTTGCAGGTCTTACTGCATCATTTCCTCAAAAATTAAATGAATGAAGCTAATTAGAAACTGGTACAATTTCCTGTGACATAACAGTTCTTATTAAACTTCATGTACATGAAGGATCTCAGGGAACTGCAAGTTAACCTAAAAGTCACGCTGATTCTGCATTCATAAAAGCTGCTAGTATAAATGTCGGCGAACATTTTGGTGATGAAGTGTCTGAAATAATTACACACATGCACTTGAATCTGTCATGACTGAAGAGCAAACTCAAATCATTTCAGTTTTGTTCCTTCTGTTGTGACTAGGAGTGTGTCTGTAATGTGAGTATATTCATACACCATGTGGAATGGGAAGAAAAACATTTCCCATCTGGATCTAAATAATTGTTTAATCTTCCTTTAATGGTCGCTTTGGCCCCAGGCTTAACAAAGCTAACAGAGCTACTGCTGAGGTTGTTCTTGGCATTATATTACCGTTTATGTTAATTATGCTAGATACAATTGGTTGCTGAGGATTTTATGCATGTTGGTCACCCTGGCAACATTAAACATTTCAATCACCTCCAATTTAATGATTCTGTAATTTGTTGTTTTGCTATTAAAAGTTAATGAGTTATCGTGTGTGAGATTTAATTCATGATTCTGCATATTAAGATGCCTCCTGGTATATAAGGTAGGACAAATATTCTTAATAATGTTTCCCTTTAAAAAATACTCGTTTTCTATAGTTGTCAATCACACAAAACACTGTCATATCAATACTATAACATGTATTGTTTGAATCATCACAGGGGCTGTCCATGAGTATTCCTCTTTTTTTTTTTTGTGGACTTAATATGAGGAGGCATCAAACATGAAAAATCTTTGTCGAACTATATTGATTTATTTTCGTACTTGTACATATGGTGTAGCATTAGATTATATTTGTATAGCCAGATCCTCAGGTGGTGTAGAGCTATGTATGTTTATAGCAGCTCAGGATCTGATTGATTATACAATATTACATCCTGGTAGGAAGAAGAAGTTGGATTTTTAGAAAGTAGAGTGGGGGTATTTCTTGTGTGCATCTTATGTTGGTGCTTAAGGAAACTGAAAGACATCATTGGCTAAAGTTAGGCAAGGTGCAGGCAAGCAAAGTGCAAGCTTCCAGTCTACTGAATACCTGTTATAGTCCTTGGACTTTCTTTAGCAGAGACTGCTGTTTGTGCTAACGACTACAGTGGATCGTGAGCAGGGTGTCACTGTGGAGAAATGTCCTATAGGGACTTGGATGAGGGCACCAAACTAATTTTTGTATGTGACTTAATGCAGCATTTGAACCCCATTCTCTTTACAAGGCTATGCATTGTACCATCTGCTTTTCATATTGGGATCTGACATTTGTTTCTTTAAGAAAAATGATGTTGGTTATTTATATCATCCTTCAGAAAATGGAACAAATGTTGTTTTCAATGACTCACACTGTCACCATGAAATTTATTGTCTGGAAACTGGATTGTAGATTCAGACTTGTTTGGAGTGATTAGAAAACATGCTCTTTACGAAACAATGCTCTTTATCTAGAAGGTTTTTTTCCAAGTGGACACTTGGAGTCAGGTATTGATACCACACCACAGCTAGCCTCTTACTGACACCTTGGCAAGAATTTGGCTATTGCATAAGATCTCAGGGCCTTACATTGCCCTATCCTGAAATGATATGCCTAGAACTGAATACCAGTTTTATGGACCTCTAGTTCTCACTGTATTTGGCCAGTTCACTCTTTGCACCTTTCCAGTCTCTCTCCACCCCCTTCTTAGTTTGATTTTTTTTAAACCCAGTGAGCACAGAAGGAAGCCAGAGGAATACAACACCATTAGTATAGTTATTGTTATTTATTTATATAACAAAAAGAGTACTTCTTTTCTAAAACAGAGAAAGTGAAGAGAAGACAAACAGCAATACAGATGAAGAAATAATGACTTATCTGAGACTGCAGTACTCTCTTTCCACACTAATTGGCAATGTTGCTAAATATAGATCAGGAGCACTCCCATTCCCACACTTTAAAATGGTGCCATCTAATAGTAATCCAGTTCCGAGAGGTTTTTTTCAATGTGCCTGTACCACAAAGGAACCCAGAATTCCACAGAGGATTCCCTTTTTAGACAACCACTTGCCCTCCCTTTTACAAATATTCTGTACTATAGTGGGCATAAGAATAGAGCAGCCTAGCTCTACAATGTGCACTGCAACTGGCTCCTGTTCCTCCATCTACTTGAGAAGACCTTGGGAAAACATTCTAATGGAAATGGGGTATCTATATGGGTTTACCCTTAAGTAGCTTCCCTTCCACCCTCGGCCACCTGCTCTTAAGTGATGGAATGTTCATTCACACACAGTCTCTTCACACAGTGTGTTGTTCACTTTTGTTGTTGCCCTGTAGCTGTTGGCTCCAGGTTATCCTAAATACAGAACATCAGCAAAGCCAGCCCTGTTGTCCTGGGCTGCAGATTTTCACCATGCTGTAAGTTCACTCAGATTTCCCTTTCCTTCTCACCCCCAACTGCTGCTACTTCCGTGGTAAATTGCATTGCTCTCTGGCCAGAATGCATATTATCTTTTCAGACTAACTTTAAAGCTTCTCCATTATTCAGCCAACGCAGGGGGTAGGGAAATGCTTCTACAAAGAAAGCTTGACTTCATACAGAGTGGCACAAGCTTTCTGTTCTTGTATGCTCATTTTACTGACTGGTCTCTATCGCCATAACAGATGGAGGATGCTCTTTTGTATGTACATTTTGGTGGGCAAATACTATTCCTTCTCTCCTGTGGCTGTTTTTTCAAGTGACATCAGTCACATAACTAGTGTGACAGGGTAAGGCCAGATGGCTACAGGATAGTGATAGAAAGTAGATATATTACCCTCAGATTAAGCAGGTCCCTTTTCCCTGAGTAAGATAACGGGCTGTTCCAGAACAATCAGGAAGTTGCTGGAACCAATTAAGGCAGGCTAATTAGGACACCTGGAGCCAAGTAAGAAGCTACCAGAATCAATTAGGACAGGCAGGCTAATCAGGGCACCTGGTTTTAAAAAGGACCTCACTTCAGTTAGTGAGGTGCATGTGAGGAGCTGGGAGCAAGAGGCACAAGAAGCTGAGAGTGAGTAGGCAGCGGTGGCTCCAAGCACCAGCACTCCAAGCGAAAGTCGGGGGCGGCAAGCCACAGGGGGTGCCCTGCTGGTCGCTGTGAGGGCGGCAGTCAGGCAGCCTTCGGCAGCTTGCCTGCAGGAGGTCTGCTGGTCCCACGGCTTCGGCGTACCCACTGCCGAATTGCCATGGGACCGGGGGACCTCCCGCAGGCACGCCACCAAAGGCAGCCTGCCTGCTGTGCTTGGGGCAGCAAAAAAGCTAGAGCTAGGCATACTGCTGGAGTCTGAAGTACCAGACATCAAGAGGAAGGTCCTGTGGTGAGGATAAAGAAGATGCTGGGAGGAGGCCATGGGGAAGTAGCCCAGGGACTTGTAACTGTCACGCAGCTGTTACAAGAGACACTGTAGACAATTGCAATCCCTATTTGAGACAAGAGGAGGTGACCTGGACTGTGGGTCCCACCAGAGGAGAAGGTCCTTGGCCTATCCCACAACCCATTAGATGGGTCAGCAGAGACTGCGGGGATTGTTCTCCTCCCTTTTCCCCATGCTGGCCAGTGATGAGGTTAACTGAGTGAACAGCATGTTTGAGCCCCTAGCAAAAGTGGCCAAACTGAGGGCTGCTGTGAATCTCTGAGGCAAGCAAATCTGCCAATAAGCGCAGGACCCATCAAGGCAGAGGAGGAACTCGGTCACACTAGGTACTGACAATGCCATCCACAGAATAAAGACAGGCAGCAATAAATGTGTCCCCTCTACTGTATTAGCGTTCAGTTAAAAATAAAGAGCTTTTAAATAAAATCTATGTATGCCTCAACTTTATTAAAAAGCCATTGCTAAGAGTCATTCATAACCCATCCACACCCATTCTATTAGTGCTTTGTTCTACTAGTCAGAATGATGATCTAGTGATGCATGACTGTTTGTTTGGGTAATGTCCATTGCAATGATAGTTTTAGATAAGATATAGAATAAAGAATCTGCCTCCTCGTCTTAAAAGACTGCTTAATTTTTTCTGTTTACTTCCAGTACAGTGGAGACACAACAATACAGAGTGTACCAGAGAAGAGTGAAGTGTGCAGATTCCATTAGGAAAGACTCCTTAAGAATAACTTTAATTAACTAAGGTTATTCTTAACCTTGATTAAGTCGGCTGCAATAATGTGCATATAAGGCTGTATGAAAGTTATGGTTTTTGGTTCAAAAGTTGCAGCCACAGTTTGCTACAGTTGGGATTTTGGTGCGGTCGGTTCAAGTACTATAAAAAAAAAGTTTAAAAACCAAAATAAAACCCATGAAAAACACAAATATGAGTGATATTGCGACCCAGTGCCTCAGGTCAAAATGCTACTCCCTCAAATTTGTAGCAACTATGAAAAGTGGTAGTGTGTGTTAAAGGCTGCAGTTTCTGCAACAAAATCATGGCCTGTGATTTTTCTTACGGCCTTAAATATAACATAAAAATGCAGCAGACACTTAGACATTTTAATATTGCTAATGAAAGGCCCAATTTTATCATCTTTCCTCAGGCAAAACTCCTCATTGAACTTACAGAGCCCAAATACAGAAAAAGTACAGCCCTGGTAATTTCATTTAATAATCGCCATAGAAAGTAACTGCAAAATCCATACAGTGGAGTTCTGCAGAGGGTGAAAATCACAAGGCCTATGCACCACCTACGCTGGACTCAGGGCTGGCTCTAGGATTTTTGCTGCCCCAAGCAAAAAAAATTTTGGCCACCCCCCTTTTCTTTTCGTGTTCCCCTGCCCCACCCAAACTCCACCCCTTCCAAACCCCTTCCCCATATCCCCACCCCACCTCCTCCCCCGGGCGTGCCACATTCTCCCCCCCCCATTGCTTCCTGGGGGCCCCCTGCAACCTCCCGCCCTAGCTCACCTCTGCTCCACTCCCTCTCAGGCGAGGGAGGGCAGAAAAGCGGAGCAGCGGAGCACGCAGAGCAGAGGTGAGCTAGGGTGGTGGGGCACAGGAAGTAACGAGGGGTAGAGGACCCTCCCCCCGCTCCAGCTCACCTCCGCTCCACCACTGCCACCTCCCCTGAGTGTCCTGCCGCCCAGCTTCTCCTCCCTCCGGGACTTGCTGCGCAAAACAGCCATTTCGTGCTCAGCAAGCCTGGGAGGGAGGGGGGGAGAAGTGGAACAGCAGCGGCGGCGCACTCAGGGGAGCAGGCGGAGGTGAGCTGGGGCAGTAAGGGCACTTTTTCCCCATGCCCTGGGGTCGGCACCTATGATGACTGGTGTCAGAATGCCGCCCCAAGCACCTGCTTGTTTTGCTGGTGCCTGGAGCCGGCCCTGGCTGGACTTCAATAGTGCATAAGCTTTGTAGTGGCCATCTGCACAAGGCTGAATTTCACTCTGACAGAGACAATTTTTTTCCAGAAGCAGCAGCAGCAGAGTAGGAAGGGTTATTATTTCTTGCTTAATCTGTGTGTGACACTCTGTACCTCGGGGGAACACCCAGCACCCCCATGTTCATCCTTGTAAAATGATTGTGTGGTATCCAATGCAAAGTTTGTCATGTCAGGTGTCTTCAGAAGGCTCATGATACACTAAGCATTGTTGTTATAGTGATGTTATAGTAATTGTTGTTACAGTAATGTTATAGGTTCTAATTTCATATATATATAGTTATGAGGCTGAAAATGTGTCTTCATAACTTAAAATAAGCCCAGTAAAAAACTGTCCAAGAGCAGGGAGGCAGTTCACACCTCATCAGGGAATATATGGGACAAACCCAGCCCAGCCTGATAGGAACAAAGGACGCTGGCCTAGGTGGAAACCAAAGAATCTGTTGGACTCTCGAGTGAGTCACCCCTATTCCTTTCGGCAGTTTGGGATTGCAGTGAGATAATGTTCACCTAACTCTGAAGAGGAGGGGGGGAGGCAAAACCAAGAGGGAAGAAAGAACATGATAAAAGGGAGACACGTTTGCCATGCTCTTCCTCTCTCTTCCGCCTACATCTACAGACACCACACCAAGCGACTGACGTGCTGATTAAAGGGGAGAGGCTGGCTGAGCCTGTGGTGAGAAGCATCTAAGGGCTTGGCTACACTTACAAATATGCAGCGCTGCAGCAGGGTGTGAAAACACACCCTCTGCAGCGCTGCAAATTGCGGCGCTGCAAAGCGCCAGTGTGGTCAAAGCCCCAGCGCTGGGACCGCGGCTCCCAGCGCTGTCCGTTATTCCCCACAGGGAGGTGGAGTATGGACAGCGCTGGGAGAGTTTTCTCCCAGCGCTGGCGCTTTGACTACACTTAGCGCTTCAAAGCGCTGCCGCGGCAGCGCTTTGAAATGCAAGTGTAGCCAAAGCCTAAGTTTGTAAAGGCATTGAAAATAAGATCAGCTTAGAATGTGTTTTGCTTTTATTTCATTAGACCAAATCTGACTTGTTATGCCTTGATTTATAATCACTTAAAAGCTATCTTTGTAGTTAATAAATTTGTTTGTTTATTCTACCTGAAGCAGTGTGTTTGGTTTGAAGTGTGTCAGAGACTCCCCTTGGGATAACAAGCCTGGTATATATCAACTTCTTTGTTAAACTGACCAACTCCTATAAGCTTGCAGCATCCAGTGGGCATAACTGGACACTGCAAGACAGAGGTTCCTAGGGTCATGTCTGGGACTGGAGATATTGGCTAGTGTCATTCGGTTGCACAATCCGAGGAGCAGCCTACATGCCAGAGGCTGTGCGTGAACAGCCCAGGAGTGGGGGTTCTCACAGCAGAGCAGGGTAAGGCTGGCTCCCAGAGTCGAGGATTGGAGTGACCTCCAGATCATGAGTCCAGGTAACACCAGAGGGGAACGTCACACTATGCAGCTGCAGAACTACAGAAAACCTAGGATTCTAAAAAGTAGATTAGGAGAATGAATTTCTAAACTTTGCCATGTGTTTACCCCATTGTGGGATGAGATGTGGATCTTTCCAACGAAAAGGGCTAATTAGAAATTATCACAAACTAGAGAAATTTATATAATGAAAATGTTCTCATTTCATCAGAATGATGAGTATTTAACTCTTCTGACTGAGCAAGAATGACTTCTCTAACCAGCTTTCTATCAAACCAAGTCTGATGATTTTAAGGTACCTGCCCTTAGTGGGTCAGCTCCCCAACTCCTCCAGCCGCGGGCAGCACAAGCACTCCCCTCTGGGCCTCAGCTATTCTACAGACTAGCTACTGGCACACTCCACCCCTCAAGCCCTCCAAGTGTCCCCCTGAAATGCCCAGCCCCTGGTCCACTGGAAACCCAGAATTCACAGATTCGCTGCTTCCAACGAAGCAAGTATACCCCAGCTTACCAGTTCCACCTCAGATCACTGCTCAACTTAACATACAGCACCTACATATGTTTAGTGAAATAAAGTATAAGTTTATTTAACAAAGCATAGAGATTCAAATAGTAGCAAGTAAAAGTATTGGGAAAAAATGGTAACAAAATAAAATCATAACATGCTTTCTAGACCTTATGCTTAATTAACAAGATACTCTCTCAGAGTATTGGTCACCCAAAATCCTCACAGCACTTTACAACCAGGCTGGCTAGGACCCTCCTTTCATGAGACAAGCAGGCTTGTCAGCTTGTCTTTTCAATGAAGGACTCAGTGTTTCACTTTGCACTCTAACATATAATCAGAAAAATCCTTTGTCTTTATTCATTTGAATGACCTTGTAAACTGGAGTATTAGTAACAGGATGAAATTCAATAGTGAGAAGTGTAAGGTTATGCATTTAAGGATGACTAACAAGAACTTTAGTTATAAGCTGGGGACGCACCAGTTGGAAGTAACGGAGGAGGAGAAGGACCTAGGAGTCCTGGTTGATCGTAGGATGACTATGAGTAGGCAATGTGATGTGGCCGTTAAAAAAGCTAATGCGGTCTTGGGATGCATTAGGCGAGGTATTTCTAGTAGGGATAAGGAGGTGCTAGTCCCGTTATATATGGCGTTGGTAAGACCTCATTTGGAGTATTGTGTGCAGTTTTGGTCTCCCATGTTTAAGAAGGATGAATTCAAACTGGAACGGGTACAAAGAAGGGCCACTAGAATGATCCGAGGAATGGAAAGCCTGTCGTATGAAAGGAGACTTGAGGAGCTCGGTTTGTTTTCCTTAACCAAAAGAAGGATAAGAGGAGATATGATTGCACTCTTTAAATATATCAGAGGGATAAATACCAGGGAAGGAGAGGAATTATTTCAGCTCAGTGCTAATGTGGACACGAGGACAAACGGATATAAATTGTCAGTCAGGAAATTTAGGCTTGAAATTAGACAAAGGTTTCTAACCATCAGAGGAGTGCAATTCTGGAACAGCCTACCAAAGGAAACAGTGGGGGCAAAGGTCCTCCATGACTTTAAGATTAAGCTAGATAAGTTTATGGAGGGGATGGTATGATAGGATAACTGGCTTAGTCAATAGGTCAATAAAGTGCCAACTGGTAATTAGTACAATGGGTCAATGATAGGATATTGTTAGCCTTTTTCCAGAGGGTCTGGCTGGAGAGTCTTGCCCGCATGCTCGGGGTTCAGCTGACTGCCATATTTGGGGTCGGGAAGGAATTTTCCTCCAGGGTAGATTGGCAGTGGCCCTGGAGGTTTTTCGCCTTCCTCCGAAGCATGGAGCAGGGGTCGCTTGCTTAAGGAGTGGGTGGATCGGCTTATGTGGCCTGCATCTTGCAGGAGGTCAGACTAGATGATCATAATGGTCCCTTCTGATCTTGAATTCTATGATTCTATGATTCGTAAACAGGACCCACCTACCCCTGTTTGCTTATTCTGTAGATTTTCTCTCTTGCAGATTTTTTAATCTCTTCTTTTGCCTGTGATTCAGTATGCAAACAGGCATACAGTGGGAGGCAGACAATATACAAATGGCTGAACAGGGAGATTGGTGTCTGTCATCACCTGCCTGAAAGGAACATTTCTGAGGTATGTCACCTCCTGGTGATCTACCTTAGCTCTAAGACCTTAAGAACATAATTTTCCATATAGATACGTAACTCCTTAAATATTGTCCATTCAGGTAGAGACCTCACATGCCACCTTTGGTGAAATAATATGCAGATATCCAATCCAGTGATCCCTGAAAAACATGTGCACCACCACCCCACACCACCCCCGTGCCCTCTGTCTGTTGGCAGTTGGGGTCACAACTATGTACATGTACATTTCTAAAAGTATCTGCATAAGGATTCCTTAAATGAGTCATATCAAATTATGTCTGTTTCCCTCCCATTAATTTACTCCGTGTCTTTAACCTCATTGTATTTAACTCAAAATCTTTATTTACATAAACTATCCACTAAAAGAATTTAAATCAAACACAGCATACAGGGTAAAATCCTGGCCTCACTGAAGTCAGTGACAAAACTCCCACTGACTTCAATGGGCCTGGATTTCACCCTGTTGTGTCTGGATTTAATAAGATGTGATGTCAAATAATTAACTCAGTTGAAGGCTTGTTTAAGTATGACAGTCAATGAGTCCTTAATACAGCACTATACAGAAAACAGAAAGGAAACAACCATGCCAACTCTCTGTAGCTGGAGAAGCGATGGCAGCTTTACATGCATCTGACGAAGTGGGTATTCACCCACGAAAGCTCATGCTCCAAAATGTCTGTTGGTCTATAAGGTGCCACAGGACTCTTTGCAGCTTTACTTCAGTTCACTTCTGACTAACTCCCTCAAACTGACCTATTAGATACTGTTCAGAACAAAGAAAAATCCTCTCTTGCTTGATCTTACTTTCAATAAAAAAGTCAATGATATTTCTAACTAATTTATCACTACTGGGACCACTTGTGACCACAGTTAGTTCTTAATGCTTAGCCATTAATCCATGCATTAATGTTTTGCTGATACATTGATTATAGAACACACCTGCTATACCACATGCTCCTTGTCCATTGTCAGTTACTAATTTTATTAGTTAGAGCATTTATGAGCATCCCTTGTCAGTTACATCATTTTTTCCACTACAATATGCATCTATAACAAAAGTTCTCTCTTTATATACTATGTGAGTTTACAGAAAAGAAACACAGCAAATAACCTATTGGCCAGGAACTTTTTTCATGGTATCTGGTTCACACAATAACTGATAGGCTAAAACATCTGTTCAACCATCCATTATTTCATTAATTGAAAAAGATATGTGTAACCAAGTCATTATGAAAAGAAATAATCTGCTAGACTAAATCCTGATAAACTAAAAGCATCTTTCGACAGATTATTATTTTAATAATCACAGAAAACATCTGCCCCGTACCAGTTACAATCAGTTCCTTCCTGGACATGTGGACACATTTCCCTAAGGGTCCAGAGTTAAAGGACACACAATCCATTATTTAATAATATGCTACGGTCCAGCTAAAGCTTACTGATAACACATGAGAGTCAGCTGAAGTTCAGAGTAAAAGCAGAGTGTATAACTCAGAATAGGCCTGCCAGGACGAAGACATTCATTTGTCCAAAACAAAACCTCTTTCACATAAGAAATTAACCATCACTTTTGGCTAACACAGAAAAGATTTTAGGACATTTGGCCAAGAAATCATGAGTTTAATATAGAAATAATAATAAAATATTAATATTTAATAGCAACCCATAGTGTCCAAAATTAATCTCAGCAAGCTGCAGATTTGAACATCTCTATTTGGAGCTGTATCTCCTATATGATTATGCGACCAATGCTCATTCTGTAGAATACTGGGAGATGCTACCTCCAGGAATATATTATCCAAAAGAGTTATAACTCCATCATGGCCTCCTGTAACAGAATTTAACTTCTGAGTTACCACAGTCTCAGCTCTGAGATTTTAAACAATTCTTCTCTTAATACAGAAAATGGGTGCACCTGAATATTTAAGTTAGTTTTGACCAGTTTCTCTTTCTTTTCTTTTTTTTCATTCGTTCATTCATCAGGTGGCTATTTGGATAAATATGTTCAGCATTTTCTGCTAATGAGAGTTCACAAGTCAGTGAAGCAGCTTGTGTTTCTAAAGTTGTAATCTGGGTAATTGTTGCTGTTACTAATATTATTAAAATATTTAAATGGTGGCTACATGGTTATCAGGCTGAATATGCCATGTGACTTTTCATCAAAATGAAAACATACATTCAACTGCCGAAAATAAGAGGAAGGCATAGAAGTCAAGGAAGCCATAATCCAGGTCTTCATGCTTTATGAACAACATTAAGGATGACAGTGCTCAAAAACAGGACGAAAGTTACCTTAAAAATACGTCTATAATGACTGACTCAGCCAAAATGTTTGAAAACTTAAGATTTTTATGTTTTTAGATAACAACCTCTCACTGTTTCTAAGAGAGGCTAGGAGCCAGATTCTCCAGTTCAGTGCAGCTCCTTTGTCCCACACTGCCATTGGCGGAGTCTGACCATAAAGCTGGCATATCCAGCCCTGGCTTGATCGCTGTAGTGGCACAGAGCTGGCTGTAAAAGGAAAAGATTAGTACTGCTTAGAGTTCAGCTCTTCACCACTTTGAACACCTGGAGTACTCCAAGAGCAATAAAAGAACAGGAGTCCTTGTGGCACCTTAGAGACTAACAAATTTATTTGAGCATAAGCTTTCGTGGGCTACAGCCCACTTCATCGGATGCATAGAATGGAACATATAGTAAGGAGATAGATACACACACACACACACACACACGGACATGAAACAATGGGTGTTACCATACACACTCTAACGAGAGTAATCAGTTAAGGTGAGCTATTACCAGCAGGAGAGAGAAAAACTTTTTGTAGTGGTAATCAGAATGGTTCATTTGCAGCAGTTGACAAGAAGGTGTGAGGAACAGTGTGGGGGGGGGAGGGAATAAACATGGGGAAATAGTTTTACTTTGTGTAATGACCCATCCACTCCCACTGGGTCATTATATCTTCCTACTGTATTTTCCACTGCATGCATCTGAAGAAGTGGGCTGTAGCCCACGAAAGCTTATGTTGAAATAAATTTGTTAGTCTCTAAGGTGCCACAAGTACTCCTGTTCTTTTTGCGGATACAGACTAACATGGCTGCTACTCTGAAACCTATTAAAGAGCAATGTGGCTACTAACCGATTATGCTGAAAAACCTGATGCTTCTTTTCTACTTAGTGCAAACAGAGGAGTTTTCATTGTCACTGCCACACAGGATTTTCATGGCAACCTATGTTCTGTGCCATCATATCATATGAATAGATAGTTGGTTCCCTAATAAAATATATTTTGAGTATTTTTTTCATTTGCAGAATTTCAGTGTCCCTGATCCTTAGGTTTTTCTGTTAGCATTAATTATTGAGAAAGATACTAAATATCCAAGCCCTTACAACCAAACTGCAGTTCAATACAATAGTCCTAGTAAGAATTCGTCTTCTGCTATATTTAGGCTCTGAAGGATTTGATTTTTATCAGTAAATGTCTGTAACTGTTCATTTCACCATACACATGCAAACTGATGAAAAAATATTCGTATAGATAATAGTAATTTACAGAGAGGCAAAATAAGAAAAATGCTACTGAAGAACTCAGATATTTACTTTGTATGTGTTGATACGAGATTGACAGATTTAACTTTTGAATCTTAATGTCTATTTCATTAAATAATTGTCACCCCCATAATTTCCCAGAACTATGAAAATTTAAATAGATAAAAACTGGAAAAATGCTTTAAAATAAACATTGATATTAGCCATCAAAAGTATAAAACAATAAAAATCCAATTCTACAAAGCCTAGCTATATTTATTTACTTTCCTAGTAACTTCAAAGTGATAGAACTGCTGTTAATGCCATGTTGATTCTTATGAAAGTATCTAGCCATATCCTGACTAGGGTTTTAGCGTCACTGGAAAGGGACACTAAACCCATATTTTGTTGCAAATACACAGGGCCTGTTGGGAGAAAAATATGGGACCATCCGAATACCTGGAGAAGTTGAATCATCGGAATTTGAAATGATCCTAGATGCGGCTGTGGAGGCAAAGCTAGAGACAAGGATTTTGGAAGAGTGGTACTGTAGAGATGAAAATGCAGTGCCACCAGCATATTACCTCCGACCAAAATCTGAAATGCTGAAGAACAATCATAATACGGTAAATTATCTTCATGTCCTTAATAAAAAAACCTACATAGATTCATCATAGTGCATGGAATTCACCAGCATCGTTTGAAAACAATCTAGGGGTCATAATGGAATGAACCTCCACAGTCTATGAACTCTTTGCATACTGCAGATGTGGGCTCTGTGATAGTCCAGTCTGGTGGGTCGTGAAGGAGGAAGTGTGGGACACCACAGAGAGTGAGAGGCCAAGGCTACTGGGTCTAAGAATGGTCCACTGGTCACAACCTTTGCCTTTATAGGTCAATGATAGTGGGCTGCAAGCACTGTTACAGCTCATGAGCCTTCTTGCAACAGGAATGGCTGCATAGGTGCCTCTATCCATCCCTCTCGTTGAAGTGGGGACGATTCTGTCTCTCTCTCAGCTCTTGCATGGGGCTCTCATTAAAAGTCCATGAATAGGACTTACATGGCAAATGTGAATTTCTCCCCCTGGCCCCAAGTCAGCAAAACACTTAAGCACATGCTTAAAGCTAAGCAAGTGATTAAACACACACCCAAGGACTACCCTGAGTTGGAGTTCATATTAAAAGAAGATTCTTGGTAAAATATTTTTGAACTGTCCCATTTATTCTCATCTCCTATATGTGCACATAACTTTGTCTGACCATAGCTATGCATGGTACAGGGCCCAATTCTACCCTCATAGCAAGAGCTGTTTTATATCCAAGTTCAGAATTTGGCCCTCCAAGAGGAGAACAAACCCTTTAAGTAGAGCTATATCCCAAAGCAATATCAAAATGTCACTTTATTTTAGTGCATACTGATTGTAATTATACTACAAAAGGAAATTAAACCACTATATAGCATGCATTTACCATGTTACAAAATGCAATAACCTCCTCTGTTGCATAAAAAATGAGCAGTAAGGACTTAAGAGTTCAAGAAAGTGTAGTGCAGCAGAGTCTGAAATATTTAGCACTGGGGGGGAAAACAATGTACATAATGTCCCCCCCCAACGCCCAAAATAGCGCTTTAAATATATCTTGAAGGTTTTTTTCTATTTTTGTTATTAACATTTTATAGATTTCCCCAAGCTACTGTCCCACAAGGGTAAGCAGAAAAGGTTCATATATCATCACTAGTGCAGTCTTATACCCAGTAAACAAAACAGAAGTAACAGACAGAATATAAAATGATCTGCAACTCTGCAGGAAGGGCTTTGTGAGCGATTGTGATTCCCTAAGGCAGCACAATGAGGCGCTGCCCCTTTACTCTGGATTAGATTGTAAATTGACAATCTAGCACTAAATCAGAAATAATAATAAATTACTTTATACTTAAACAGGGCTAGCCTGTAATCTTAAAATCGGATGTGAGTAAAGGGGCCATGCTTAGCTGTGATGCCCCAGAAACAGAGCAGGGACAAAACTGTGACTCAGAGAGCCACAATTTGGTCCCTGCCTCCTCCACAGGGGGAAGTAAGATGTGCCAGCTCTTTCCTGGTACAATTTACTCCCCCCTCTGCACCAGCTCAGCTGTGCTAGCTGGCATGCAGGGCTCAGAAGGAAAGCCCAGGCTCCACCCACTTCCTGCCTAACTGCCGCTGGGCTGCTCTCTGGCCAGGTGACAGTCTGGCCCACAGGAACTTTCCTCAGATGTCTCAATGCACTTTACAAAGATGAATGAATTTAGCCTAACACCACCCCTTTGAGGCAAGTCAGATTATGATCACCGTTCTGCAAAGGAAGAACTGAAATACCATCAAATAAAATCTAATATTTTCAAAAGTGACACCTAATTTGGGGTGCTTAATTTGAAATTCCTTGTGCCTAATTTTCAGTTTTCAGGATGAAAGTTGATCTAAAAATATTATTATTATTCTCTAATAATAGTACTCCAGGTCTGACCACAAACCCCACTGTCTCTTCATATTTTACCAGTTATTCTCATTTACCCCCTGAATAATGTTGTTTACAGTTTAGATTTGTCCACTATGTCAGGAAGTCTTATGTTTTATAGTCAGAACAGAGCAACTTATAATGTAAAATTATGATTTGTCCAATATAAAAGGTTAAGAGTGACTATATGGGAGTTTTTTTTAATGCATGCATTATTTTATTTACTGTATTCTCCTTTCTTGTATATATCATTACCTTAAATATTAATCCTTTGCTTTCTGAAGTTGTAGAAACTGATGTTACAGCTAGTGTTTAACTATGAATATTTTTTAAAGATGGAATCATCTTCAAATTCTATGAATGAGAACAAATGGAAGGACATATCAGAAGAGATTAAGAAGATTTTTAAGACTGCTGTGAAGTTGCTGCATGAGAAAGGAAAAATGAAACACAGCCAAGCAAAGAGATATCTTTCCTCTGGTAAAGTTCAAAATACATACAGAATCTATTCTATATTTATGCACCCATTCATAATCTAGCCTAGCAATATTTCCACAATTACGAAAGTATATTTTTGATGGTTATTTCTCGCACATAGTTTAAAAGAGGAGAAAAGTAAATTTATAAATGCTTAAGCCTGAACCCTGTATTATAGCTAGTACTAAATAAAACTGCACCTGATAAATTTTGCATACAGTATTTTTTGTTTGCTTGTTCATCTAGAGGGAACAAAGATTTTTTTTCCCCTCTGTTTGTTTTGAAGGAAGTTAACAGTTTTCCTGTATTCTTTTTTTCTCCCTCCAGCTGTTGAAGATGAGCTTGATTTTGCCTTGGGAAAACAAACACCAGCTTTCCTGAAGAAGTGTGTCTGTTACATTCGGAAAATTGCCAACATTGAACGTTTTGTTAAAATTCCAGAGATGGGAAAATACATGGATGTAATTCATATAGGTGGAAAGGTTCTGCGAGATCCAGAAGCTCATGAGAAACTGATCAAACTCCGGGATGAATTTATTCCTACTATTGTTGCAGCATCTAATTTGAGAGTGTACACTTCTGTTACTCATTGTGACATGAAACTTGGTTATTCACAAGAAGTGGAGAACCACTACATTGAAGGACTTGGTAAACAGTTCTACGAAGACATGATTGATATAATTCAAGCAACAGTACAACAGAATTTTGACACCGAGACAGACTTGCTTTATGATGAAGTCCTTCAACACTCTTCATTGTGTAAAACGTACTCCTCTTTCTATGAGTACAGGTGTGAGGCGCTAAACATAGTTCATAAATACATTCTGCATAGCAAAGCAGGACATATTAACCCTCTTATCATATATGGAGGACCCTGCACTGGAAAAACCCTTTTATTAGCTGAAGTGGCAAAGAAGGTAAAAAAAATAAAAACCAATATATTTTATAATATGCTAATCTTAATAGCAGAAGTAAATGTAGACCAAATTAATTCCCATTTTCCTTATTGTGGTATCAATAGAGCTAAGATAAATCTTTGATACAGACAATAAATCCAGTCTTCTGCACGTTACTGGATATTTATTCAGGAAAGAGGCAGTGTATATCCTATTAGCCACATCTCAATATGATATTTCCAGCCAAAACATAATTGTTAGTAGAGCTTTTTAAGGAAATGCAAATATTTCATCCAATTCCTCAACCACTGGTAAGAATGAATTTATTTGAGAAATAAACAACTTTACAAATACATCATCGTAACATCATTAGTCCCTCCCTTCTTGTTTCCTGATGTCATAAGGATGTGACACCATTTAATGATCATATGGTATCCGTTTTACAAGTAAACCACGTTTCCAAGACATGCTAATTTGTTTCATATCCTCTTGAAGAATTGCTCCAGAAGTTCCATGATTTGTGTTTATTTCAAAATTTCAGAAGTCATTTAGTTCACCTATGCCTTTCCAATCATTAACTAGATTATCATGGTGAAGTGTGAGGAGCACATTTCATACTTCTGTGAACTTGTCTCCATTGAAAAAATCACAGCTCCACTGCTGTATTACTAAGTGCTCTGGCAGTATTGCTTGAGTTAAAGATGAAATATAATCTAATATGTCATTTGCGACATAATATTAACACATTCTATAACCCCGCTATTAAGAACATTTCCACTCAGAGGAACACTTCAAAATAAACTTACGTTTTGAAACAAATTAATACTGTTTATAAAACCATAAGTAAAACATTTATGTGCTCTGTTATTGTGCTTCATTTGGCTCTGTTAATTTAGACATTAACTAAATTATGCTTCTACATTATAGGCTTATACTTGGCTGCAGGAAGAGATGGGACCAGAATCTGACCCTGTGGTAGTTATAAGATTTTTGGGATCCACAGAAATGAGTACAGATCTTAAGAATCTGCTTCAAAGTATTTGTGAACAATTAGCAATTAATTACCGTTGCCTAGTACAGAGTTACCCTAAAAAGATTCATGATCTTCGGGACTTGTTTATAAATCTTTTGAATGAGTCTTCATTTCACAGACCACTGGTTATAATATTTGATGCCCTAGAGCAGCTTTCAGATAACGATGATGCTAGGAAACTGTGGTGGCTCCCCGTTCACCTTCCCCGTTCAGTACGGATAATCATGTCAACACTGCCGAACAAACATGGTATCCTGCAAAAACTGAGGTGCCTTATTCATGAAGAGGACAACTACATTGAGTTGATTTCAAGAGACAGAAAGATGTGCAGCCAAGTACTGAAACATCAGCTGCTGCGTGTTAAAAGAAAAGTAACATCAGGGCAACAAATTTATGTCAATGAAGCTTTTTCAAAGTGCACACTGCCTATGTTTGTAAACTTAACCTTCAGAGAGGTTAGGAACTGGAGATCTCACAAAGATGTTGATGAGTCCTCCCTGTGTGTCACTGTTCATGAAAGCATAGAGCAGTTATTTTGCTCATTAGAAAACAAGTGTGGGCTGAAGCTGTTGTCGAGAGCACTGGGCTACATCACAATGTCCAAATCTGGCCTGAGTGAAATGGAATTGGAAGATATTTTAGCTCTTGACAACAGTGTTATGTATGAGCTCAATGAGAGTATCAGGCAATGTAACCCATTGAGGGTACCATATATATACATTGCAAGGCTTAAGGAGGGCCTAAAGGGATACTTGATAGAGCGGCAAGTGAAAAATGTAACACTTCTAGTGTGGGCAAATAGGCACCTGCAGCTTATTGCCCAGAAACTGTATCTCCACAGTGAGGAAGATGTGCATGAAATGCATACGATCATGGCAGAGTACTTCCTTGGCGTTTGGTCGGGTGGAAGAAGGAAATCTTTTTATAGCGAAGATCAATATTTGAATGGGTGCCTTGACAATAACAGTAGAAGCATGAATGATGAGGAGAAGCACTGTATGGATCTCACCGCTTTTGACAGGCAAGCACCTGATCAACCATGGGTCTTCCAGTGTAATCCATTAGAGCCTGACATCTTTTTTGTCAATCACAGAAAAATGACAGAACTTTTGCATCACTTGACAAGATGTGGAAGGTCAGACGATCTGCTGTATGGTGTTATTATGAACTTCAGCTGGCTGTACACAATGATTAAAATAGGACAGTTTGACAAAGCACTTTCTGACATAGAATTGGCTTATAACTATTCACGAGAAAAGGAGCTGAAATTTCTGGCAAGTACCCTTCGCAGTATAAAGTTCAAAATAACAAAATATCCAGGTTCACTCTCTGCTGAATTGCAACAGAGGCTCCTTCCAGTTGTCAGCTCATTGCCTAAATTGAGACACCTTCTTTTAGAATGTGACAGAGATGGACCCAAATACTGCTCTATCGTTCCCTTGCACTCCTCCATGGATGTGACTTACAGCCCCGAGCGACTACCCTTGTCATCCAGTTGCATACATGTCACCGAGATCCTGCCTACTTTTAAACCAAATACAGTCATTGCTGCTCTGGAAAATGGCTCCATCAGTACTTGGGATGCAGAGACTCGCCAGCTATTAAGGCAAATTACAACAGCTCAGTCTGTTATCTTAGGGATCAAACTTACGAGTGATGAAAAATATCTTGTAGTGGCTACAACAAAGAACACACTTTTGATTTACGATAACCAAAATTCCTGTCTTTTGTCTGAAGTAGAAATTAAGGGATCAAAACATTGTGGAATTGGGGGAGGCTCAAATTTTATTAATGGATTTACACTGTCCATTAATCATGCACTTGCTTGGCTGGAAGCCAGCAAAGATGTTACTGTAATAGATCTACTTTATGGGTGGCCTCTTTATCACTTCCATTGCTGGTATGAAGTGACTTGTGTACAGTGTTCTCCAGATGGAGTCTATGCATTCTGCGGACAGTACCTTAACACCACCACTATATTTCATTTAGGAAGTGGAGAGAAACTGTCCACCGTGACCTCTGAATTTTCAGGTGGATTTGTGAAATTTCTTCTTGTTCTGGACACTGCTCAAGAAATGGTGATGGTGGACAATGAGGGTGGCCTTTCAGTTTGGAACACTGAGGAAATCACAAATCCCCAACTGACAGATGACTTCGATTGCAGGAAAGACGACAGCGAAGTTGTCAGCATTGAACTTTCTGAAGACCAAAGTGCAATTTTAATTTGTAAGGCACTCAGTATAGAACTTCTCGACACTGGCATGTGGAAAGTGGCTGAAAAGTTCAGAGCAAAACACAATGAGCGCTTTATATCTGCTGTGTTATCCAAAAACAGCGACTGTATAATTGCTTCTATGGAAAATACCTCAGCCATTTTTGTTTGGAGGAGAGATACAGGACAGTGTATGGCAAGCTTACAGGAAATCTCAGGAACCATAGTCAGACTAATTAAATCCAATCACCATAACATGCTGCTATCCTTATCCACCAGTGGTGTCCTTTCTATCTGGGATATAGATATCATAACTGCTATGTCCAACATTGACAAATCTGGCAAACCCATCCAAAGACTGGTGTTGCCAACCAGAGGTGAATTAATTTATACACTGGATGGATCAGAATCTGTACATAAGTGGAACTTCAGCACTGGATTCATTGAAGCTGTATTCAAGCATGAAGGTATTGTTGAAAACTGTGTGCTGACCTCTTCTGGAGAAATAATGATTACATCAGATGACAAATGTAGCCAATATGTATGGCACACCATTACCGGCGAAAATATCTTCCGCATTAATGGACAAAGGATATCTCAGCTGATGATTACACACAACGATCAGTTTGTCGTCTCGCTCTGTGAACAAAATGCCTCCAGAGTTTGGCGGCTGGCCACGGGACACCGAGTTTGCAATATTTTAGTTGCCTTACAGAATGCATTTATAACCACTGCTAATACATTTGTAGTTGGAATGACAAAGAATAAAGTGTTGGCAGTAAGTCTCTGGACAGGAAGTATAACCAAGAAATTTTGCTGTGATGATGGTGCAACCATTGTTAATATTAAACTGATCCCAGACTGCCCAGATATTGTAGTGTTTATAACATCCACTGAAACAGTGAACATCTGGAGTCTTACAGAGGAAGTAATCTGCAGGCGTGTACAACTGCCTAATAACTTCTTAAAAGATTTGGAAGACTTTGAAATATCCCCCAATGGGAAGCTAGGAATTCTATCCCGTGGTGATGAGAACATCAATGTGCTTGATTTACACAGCGGCAAACTTCGTGTGGTTCATGCCCCTGGCATTATCTGGCGACAGAGGTTGTCCCGTGACGGCCGTTATCTTGTGTACATCTGTTTTCGTAATGAAGAGGATGATGACAATGGTGCCATCTCTAGTTTAATTGTAATGAGACTGGCTGATGGTAAAAACATTGGTGCTTGTTCCCTTTACAAAACTCCAACCTTTCTTTCTCTCTCTCAGAGGCATTTGAATATTATTGTTGGCTTTGATGATGGAAGTATAGGTACCTACACTGTAGTGGATCGAGTAGATGCAGCACTGAAAATTAAAATTGCTACTTCAAATAGCCGTCAAATTTTCAGTAATGCAACACAAGTGATTAGGCCAAAGTGTCACAATTATAGCTTCAAGGTGAATGCAGACTGCATTTGGAGAGAGTCTACTGAGGTGTTTGCAAGAGATAGCCCCATCACAGTAACAGACCCTGAGACAAGTGAAACAACAACACCCAAAAAACACAACTACTGTTATGACAAAGTGTGTGCAGCCATAGATTGCAGAGGACACAGTTTTGCTGCTGATAACTGATTATAAACATGGACTAGTTTTTCTGAATACATAATACATGTGCATAGGCTAGTCTTCTGATTCAAAAGTAAGTACCAGTGCATTTCTTGAAAGACAAAGAACAGCAGAGGGCAGGAATGCTGTTTTTCTCAACAAATATTCTTACATTTATGTGAACAAAAATAAGCAAAAAAAAAAAATCAACCAAATGTGAAACAGACATTTATCCAGTGGGCTGCAGGGTTTTTTAAATTTTAGAATACAAGGTTTAATCCAAGGTTAGATCCAGGACCTTGACTGACAATTTCTAGCAATACTGTTACAATTGTTATACCATTACAGGAATTAGAAAATCTTATTTGGGGGTTGACCGAGTTTTAGCTAGAGACAAAACTCCATTTATTGTTGGAGAGGAGGCAAGACACTCTTTTATAATCCAGATAGCCTCATTGCGGACAAAGCTAGGTCAACTGTTACCCTGAGTTTATACCCACTTGCAAAAATGTGTTTTTCTGCTTGATGGTGCAATGACAAGATGTCACCTGCCAACCTGGAACACTTGATGCATTCCATCATTTAAAGAAATAGCTACTTTTTAAAAAAAAATTGGGATTAACATTTGGGTTGAAAGGGGTAGAAGCCAATCAACATCAAACATCTACGTGTGAGGTAATAAATCAGTCTTCATCTAAATGAAAAGTACTGAAAGTTACAAACATTGCATGCAAGGATTTTTCTATAGTCTGATAAAAGAAGATAAAAACTAGTTATTACCTAGGTCATAAAAGAAGTTTAATACTGAAATTGTATTGTTTTTCTGTCTCTTTCACAGTGCATATTAGTACTGGATAAAACAAATATTTTTTCAAAGAGAAAGGGCATTAACAGATAAACAGTCAAACACCTGTTCACTTCTCTCTTTATGTTAAAAGGTTACTTATTCTCTCTGTTGTATAAGTTTGGAATATCTCTTAAATCCCTACAGTGATCTTAATAGAAAGCTTTCAGACATGCCATGTATTATTCCTGATAACGTTTGCCTTATTACTACCATTCCTGTTCTTTCCTGTGTTCAACACAGATCAGATGACCAAATACTCTGGGACTAACAGAATATGCCTGTATATGTGCTGAAATATTCCATAAAATCTAAAGGCTGTCCAAAGGTTCTTTACTGTTCCAATTTGTAATGGATTTCTTACTTTTACATACTGTATGTATGCTCCTTTATGTTTCACTTTCTGCTTTAAGACTGTTCTGAGCCTTTTATACAGTTTTATCAGTTTCAAGGCAGAAATTGTGAAATATTGTCAACTATTTTTTTAAAAACAGTTTCACCTAACTAAAAGAAGTGGCTATCTGTATCTAAAGGGTGAAAAGGTCCCCCCCACCGCATCCTTTACTTATCTTAAACATGGCATGTCCTTGGCAAACTTTTCAAAGAATTTAAACAAACCACATTTTTTGTTTTTGGGAAGTTGGAACTCCATGCCACTAAATTTCCAAGAAACAAATGCCAACCTAAGGTTTAACATAGTGTGTGAATGTTCTATGTAAAAGCCAATATAGTATATCAAGTGACTTGAATGACTTTTCCTAACTTGTTTGCAACTAATAGATCATATTGAATGTTTTTATGTAAACTTTGTATTGTTGGGAAGAATTACCCAATCAGAGATTTATATTTTCATAAATGTTAAATTTAGTTAAATTTTGTTACAGAGTTGTTAAATTAGAAATCTATTGCAGTCTTCAAACAATATACAGTCTTGTGTAATCATTGTTTGTATGAATAAACTAAGTAAATAGACTACTGTGTGTGTGGTTTTAATTCGTAAAGACATTTCTGAATGGGAAATAAATTTTCAGGGCCAGATCCTCAGCTGGTATAAATCAACAAAGCTCCAATAGAAGCTAAGCATTATTTTGAGGCCACAAGATATAAGTGATGCACAGGTTTTACACTGGCCCTCTGCATAGGGATGAATTTCATTCTGACAAATGGCAAGGACCTGAGAGGTGCTGAGTGCTTGCAGCTCCCATTGATTTCACAGAGCCCAGAACAGTACTCCTTGCACAAAAGCATTTTCCATTGACTTTTATGGGAGATTCTCCTGCATAAGCAGGGGCGGCTCTAGCATTTGCGCTGCCCCAAGCACGGCGGCACGCCGCGGGGGGTGCTCTGGCGGTCCCGAGGCTCCAGTGGACCTCCTGCAGACGTGCCTGCGGAGGGTCTGCTGGTCCTGCGGCTCCGGTGGTCCTCCCGCAGGCAGCCTGCGGATGCTCCACCAGAGCCGCGGGGCCAGCGGACCCTCCGCAGGCATGCCTGCGGGCGGTCCACCAGAGCCGCCTGCCGCCCTCCCGCGGGACGCCGTCCCAAGCGCGCGCTTGGCGCGCTGGGGTCTGGAGCCGGCCCTGTGCATAAGGAGCACTGAATGGGCCCATACTCAAACTAAATATCTAAATTCTACTGTACAAAATGAAACAAAACAGTTGATTTGCCTGTGAACCCGTAAAATACCAAACACTGGCTGAGCGTGCTAAGCTACTTTTGTCCTAAAATTGGTGAATACCTAGAAGCATTCTCTCAATATCTGTGACCTGCTAATTAGAAAAATACAGTGACACTAGAAAACTGAACAAACAACAGAACTTAACCCAACCTGGAGAACATGGACGTTTGAAAAACAACAAACAGTTATCAAGATTTTAAACTGAACCAGTTCTGCTCGGTTCAGGAGCCAACGTTGAGTCTTGGCTCACAGAAGCTTGGCAGAATGGCTGAGGCCTACAGCTTCCAGATTTGCTGCTGATTCTTCAGGAGAGAATGCAACAATTTACTCTCTCATTGGTAGCATAATTTACATCTCCAGAAGAAACTATCTGCTTCTCCCATACTGAATGGCTTGATAAGTCTGCTCAGAAGGAGTCTCTCATCTAAATTTTAAAGGGGAATTAAGCTGAAGTGTGAAGGTGGAGTCTTCTTTGGCAGACAAAGCTAAGCCTGAGGTCAGCCACAGAGGATATGTCTACACTGCAATGTAAGCTCAGAGTTAGTAGAACTTGAGTTAGTAGACCCTGGGTTTGTTAACCTAGGGCTTGAGGGTTTACACTCATTTGTAATCCTAGGTTAGGAATTTTTGAGCCCTGGGACACAACCTTGGGCTGCAGCATCTATATTGCATTATGTGGGCGTTATTCCAAACACCCATATCCCAGACTTCCTAGCACCCTCCCAAAATGTGGCCAGTCTAGCTCTTTGTTGGTGTAGTGTGGAAAAACCTGACTGTCCACCAAACTTAACTTTCCAGAAGACAAAGAAAGTCAGCCCGTGGCATTGTGGGTTACTTTTAGTGGACTTCCAGAGCACAAGTCCATGGGGCTGCGTCTAACCTGCAAAGCAATAAGGCTTGAACCCTAGGTCCCAGTGTGACTCAAGCTTGGCGCACCATGGGGTCCTGGGACCTTGTGCTCCGAGCCCCGAGTTAGCACGCTGTGTGTGTAGATGGAAGGGAATTAGGTTGAGCCTGAGTTGAATCCTGGGCTTACGCTGTAGCGTAGAGACATATCCAAAGAGAACATTTAATACCAGTCATTTTCCTCTCAGCCTGTTCTCTGTGGAAGACTACAGTAACAAAGGCAACATGAAATCAAAAGGTTATATAACTGAATCTCCAACGAGAAGAAATACCTTCCTACTCATCAACACTTGCAGGTAACTTTTCCTGACCTCACATTTGTGACACTTCTCAGGGCACCCATGGCGGTGAGTCATCTTGTTACCACTGCCTCCGGCGCAGCTGAGTCATGGTTGGGTGTCAGCTCCCTAACACAACCAGCCTGTCAGCCACTCCAGCAGTCTCCTCCAGGCTACACCAGCTCTGCCCAGGCCCGCCAACAGCAATTCCAGGCCCCAGGGCAGAACAATCATTGGCCCCCCTAGAAAGGGAAGACTGAGGTTTACAACACTATTTTTTATCCTACTGTTAACATGTTAGAACCCACTATGCATAAGTTGTGGCATTGCTTGATCTAGTTAATTTTTTTTTCCAGTTACAGCACAAGTGTTAAACAAATTGTGAGCCTAAATATAAGATTTGTTATTTTGAATTATATATTTAAATTAAATAAATACATTATAGAATTAAATTAATTAACATATAGACCATTTAAAGAAGCACAAAGTAAGAACACACCTAAAGTATCAAGCAGAATAATTAAACTCCTACTCGTGATTCATGTGTAATCTAAAGACAAGGAAAAAACTGATATACAAGATGTAACTGAATATGACCAACAAAGTTAAAACATACAATACAATACTTGTGCTACTGGCGCTGTGGGACATCAACACCCAGAGCAGTGAGGAGACAGCAGGTATGGTATGCCACATCTATCAGGAGATCTCCAAGGAGGCGGCCAAGGGCGAAGGCAGAGGGAAACCTGTGCCTCGTTCCCTGCTGAGCGGTGGAGGGGGCCCCTCATCCTGCGCTCGTGATGGCGGCTCATCAGCCAGTGCTAGCGGCAGTGAAGGGGGGTGGGAGAGAGCTGCCTCTCAGCAAGCTGCCCAGCTGCCTCTCAGCAAACTTAGAGAGGCTCGATTGGGTGGCCGGGGCTATGAACTACCAAGCCTGGAGGTGCTGGGGCTCAGCCCTGGCAAGCTATGGCACAAATTAAGCACTGGCAAGGCCCTATGCTGCCCTCCTTCCCAAACCCCCCTGCAGAGGACATATTGCGGGACTTGCTATGGGGACTCTGGGCTACTCCAAACTGCAGAGGAGCCTACAGGCAGCCCTCAGGAGGCTGTTGTAAATTGGCGCACCCCTGCTCTAATATACACTGTGAACTGCTTCCAAAATAACAAGGGCACAAAGCTGGCTTATAGCACAGAATCTTAACCATTATCTTAAATTAGATTGTAAGATCCTTGGAGTAGGGATCATGACATCTAGTGTTAGTGCAACACACCACACAAAGAGACTGCAACCCTCACTGGGGCCGCTGAGCATTACCATAATGCAAATAATAAATAACTCAAGTTATTAAGAGTCTGAATACAGCCTGTTCAGCAATTACTCAGGTCGCGGGTTAGGAGAGTGAAAGGGCAGCATTCTGAATGGGCCTTTCGTCGATACACTTTTCTGAGTCCCTATATCTAGAAATGCCAGCTTGATTTTTGACGCACTGTTTTTCAGGTAATCAAACCAAAATGTGTACAAGGCCCTTTGGATAGTTTTAATGAAGGTTTTGTTTATCAAGAATCACTGTCAAATATTTAGACTGAAAATGTGACCCACTTTAAAGTTGTTGTAATCCACTGAGGAATGTACTCAAGATTATTGGAATAATTCTTTCTAGGGTACTGAGTGGCTGAAGGAGGAGGTAATGGGACATAGAGCTTCTCACCTTTAGGTTACCTTTCAAATGTGGTCACTTTGATAGTCACTGAAAGTCATTCATTACCATTTGACTGCAGGTTAGTGGCAATGTGAAATGAATTGAAGGTCTCAGACAGGTGTTTCTAAATCACAATGTCCACCCTCTCAATATAGAGAACATAGAGACTAGCCCTTTGGTTATGAGCCCTCCAGGAAAAGTTTTGAACCATCTTATTAGGAACAATATAGTAGGAAGCTCCCACTGCTGCTGCCACATAATGTCTGTGCTGTAATGAAACAGAGACCTTTACTATCCAGGACTGTCAGCTTAGCCCTGAATTCACCTAAAAGCAAAGGCCTCGATCTTGAATTGCATACACGAGCTCTGCCCCGAGCCCACTATCACAACCTTCCACACACTAGCACTGATATTATTTTGGCACAGACAAAAAGTAGTAGGTCTCTGCTCAAGTGGTTTACATGCCAAGGCCCTGATCCTACAAACATTTCAGTACATGCTTCACTTTAAAGTCCTACTGACTGTAATGGACCTTCTCACATGCTTAAAGTGATGTGTATATGTGAAAGTTTCCAGGACTGGGGCCCCAATGATCATTCTAGGAGCATTACCACATAGATTAAAATGCAACATCCCAGAAGATGATGATGATGATGATGATGTTTGGAGATCATTTTTGTCTATATATTTTAGGCGGGGCCAGTAGTGCCGCCTATTATTAAGGTTGCCCGACACTTCCTCTTATGAGACTGTTTTCAAATGTTTGTAACTTTGCCAAACTTTAACTCTTTGAGCTGAAATATTCCATGTCAGGTGTCTGCCTCAGACTGATCTTTTATGGAAAATTTCAGCCAAAATGGTTCCGCTGTTTCTGATAAAGAGGTTAGGGGAAAATAACTTGTTTTGCCCATTTTAAAACAAGCCAGACCTGCCGAGGGGTGGGGAGAGGAATCAATTGGGACAAGGAGATGGGGACTGGAAGCTAAGAAAGGGGGAGGAGAAAACTGGCACTGAGAAATGGAATGAGGGAGGAGACTGGGATTAGGAGCCAGGGCAGAGACTAGGACTGGGAGCCCTGGAGAGAAATGGGAGTGGGGCCAGAAACCCAGTAGGTGGGGGGAGATTGGGACTGCGAACCCGTGGATGGGGTAATGGGGAAGAGGAGGGAGGCAGATCTGATAAGAAGTCAGGGTGCAAAGGAGAGAACTGACACTGGGTGAGCAAAGAGAATGGGACAAGGAGCTGGGAAGGGGTCACACTAAAATTGATGGGGAGCCAGTGTGGGAAGACTGGGCCAGGGAGCCACTGGGGATGGGAAACGTGGGTGGGAAGGCAGGGGAGACTGGAGACTAGGGAGGAGGAGAGAGATAGATTGGATAAGGAGTCGGGAGGGGGAACCAGGGACTGGCTCGACAGGGAGACTGGGACTGGAAATGGGAGAAGACTGGTATGGGCAGTGCAGAGGGGCAAACCTAGGACTTGCTGGGCAACAAGACTGGGACTGAGATAAGAAGCCTGAGGAGTGGAGACTGGCCTGGCTACATGAAGATTATCAGACTGGGTGGGGTAGGGACAGGGACAAGTTGGAGAGAAGAGGCCAAACTTGGGGAGAACAGGGCAGAAGAATCTGTGCCCACTAGAGGACACTCCCCTCTAGAGCCTGGAATGGAACCCAAGGTTCCGGAGTCTCACTATTCCTCTGCTGTGAGCAAATATCTGTGAATCCCACCAGCAAAATCTCTTATCCCCCTCAAATGCTGGTCTAGGATGCCAGTCTATCCCCGCTGCTCTCAATTATTCTGTTAGGTTAAGTGGCAGATGTCTGTGTCATGAATCTAAAGGTTCCAAACCTGCCGATGAACAGTGGGTGAAGGTGTCAATATGATGCCACATAATGGAATGTGTGTCTGGGGGGGGGGGGTTCAGTTTGCTTTTGTAAAAACCTAGGAAATTATACACAAAACGATGTTAAAAGAATATAATTAAGATTGCAAAGTTAAGTGCTCAAAAGTTAGGAAGTGCCAGAATAAAGTTTGCCTAAGCAACCTTAATGCTGTCCCTTTAGCCTATGTATTATGATACAATGTTTAATTACGGAATCACATATCATGTCCTCAGAACCCCAGCCTCATAAAGCGCACAAGATGGAACTGCTGTAAGGATGAATCAGGGCTGTGCAGTGAAGAAGGCTGTTGTCTGTATGACCTCTGTTACATTTATTAGAGAAGATGGACAGTGTGTACAATTTGAAGTAATGGAAACAGGATGGTCTAGGCAAGCCCAAAATTAAAGGCCCTCCCCTTCAACTAAGGGGAGAAACCACAAAGTCCAGGCTCCAGTTGATTACAGGGTACAACAAAAGAGAAAAGAGGAATGGGAGGGAGGTCAAGGGTAGAAAATCCAGGAACCAGAAGGGAACACCTGAGCAGAGAACCCTGGATAAAACCCAGTGCTCTTCTAAAGCATCCAGGAGTCAGTGGACACTGTCCAGAGGAACTCTGCACAGAGATGTAACTGAACCGCTGTCAGGGATGGTCTAGATAATACATATTCCTGCCTTGAGTGCAGGAGACTGGACTAGTTGACCTCTCGAGGTCCCTTCCAGTCCTACGATTCTGTGAACAAGGGAACAGAAATAGGCCCCAGTCACAGAGTATCTGCCCATCCAGATTCCTATTTTTGGTGTGATGGATGGCCATCTTGACCAGAACCAGGAGGAGGCTCACAAGAAGGTCCCATGGCTAGGGTGTGCCAGGATCAGGAGGTTTGGGGAAAAGTGCAGCCAGAACCTCAGTAAAAGGTTCTGGAAAAGCCAGAATAAAGGTGGCAACTAGATGCACCGTACATAGACATGTGCCAGGGTGTCCCTCTCACTGCAAAAGGGACAGGTGTTAGGGAAGTTGTGAACTACGCCAAGTACATGCTCATGCTCACAGCTCCATGAAAGAGCTGCCAACTGATATCCCCAGCAGGCCATGGAACCAGTGTGGGGTACACACTAACCCACTAAGGTTCCTCACCCTCCTCAGGTGGTGCAGCTCCCGCCACTTGGTGTCAGGGTGGGACATGAGGGTGAGGAAGTGGATGGTATGAAGCACAAGGGCGTACAGATGTTCTCGGGGGAACAGATCAGAGGTGGACTGGCTGGATATTGTGCAGCCAGTTCAGGTGACATGGTTCTCAGGACAGGGGCCCAATGACAAGGTGCGGAGGGCCAGGGGTGAGAGACAGGTGGGGAGCACCCTCCTGCAAGATCCGCACAAGCAAGAGAAGCAGGAGGCAAGGCGGCCCTCACCTCCTGGAGCACACAACAGAATAAACACTCCCATGAGCTGGATAAGTGCTGGGTGGTCCACCCAGTCTCTCCAATCATAGTCCAGGAGGTCTCCGACTCTGGTGACACCAGCCAGGACCAACCTCTGGTGCACCAAGGGAGACTATCACCTGCACACTAAGGTGTGGATTGTGTAGCAGGGGCTCTGTGAGAAGATCCTTCCTCTTGGTGGCTGCTGTGGACCTGGTCACAGAGATTAGCTTTCAGGTCCTGGTAGAAGACCAGCATCTCAGAGAGGTCTCAGGGGACCTCTTGGGTGGAGATAAAAGAGCTGCCGGTTGTATCAGAGCCCTCGGATGTGGCCGAGGAAAGAGTGCGCCAGCACGCTCCAGGCTGGACTATCTGCACTGTAAAGGGGTCTCTGCAGAGAGTGAAGACAGAAGGCATGGACCGAACTGCAGATGCAGACCAGGCCCTGTCCGCACTCCCACAAAAGACGGCTCATGACCCCTGCAGAGATGCAGTGCAGCCCCGGCCAGAAAAACTCCAGGATCAACATCTTTGAACAGTGTGTAGTAAATGAGGCAGGGGATTGCAGGAAAAGAAACAACAGTCTCATGATTAAAGTGGTTTAATGCTGCCCTATAGAACTAGATTCTATCCCTGCCTGTGCCACCGAGTACTTATGTGATACCGGGCAAGTCATTTAACCCAAATTTTACACTGATGGTCACCAACTGTGTTACACTCATTTCTGGGTACCTGACTTGAAACCTTAGGGTCTGATCAGCAGAAGTGCTGAGCACTCACAGCTGCAACTGAAATCACTGGGAGCAGTGTGTTGAACATACAAAGTGCTACATAATGTTAAGTACTCTGAAAAAATCAGGCCCTAGGCATCTCAAATTGGACATCCAAAATTAGTGGATACATCTGCCCACCCCTCCTTCTAGTATCTCTGTGTCTCAGTTCCCCAACAGAAAAATGGGGATAATAATACACTCATCTCACAAGAATGTTGTGAAAATAAGTTAATTAATATTTGTGAAGAACACAGATACTAGAGTAATAAGTGCTGCAGAAAATCCCATGAGGAAATTAATAATTCTGTCTTCACAGCAGGGTGTGAATAGTGTGCAGCAAACAAGGCCTGGGACCACCCAGTGAACAAATGAGGAGAAAACAAAATATTGAATTAAGAGAGCACCATCTGTGCTGTGCACTGAATCAGGCAAGGTCCCGTGGAAAAAAATAGTATGTGATCATATAATTAAAGTCTTATCATAATGCACACACACACCGGGGCTAAATTAAGGTTATACTGGTGACCTTAATTCTGGCATTTCCTAACTTTTGAGTGCTTGACTTTGCAACCATAATAATGTTTTTAAATGCAGTTTTTTGTATGTAAAATGTATATGTAAAATAGAGACAAGAAGAGATTAGAACAAGAAGGGTCAGATTGTGAACTCCTTACCATCTTGGTAAGCACTAATTCACATGAATGACTTCAGAAGGACTACTTGGGTGAATAACTCCACATCAGTGTGAGTAGTGGGTCCACAATCTGGCTCAAAAGTTTTAGGTTAAATAAAGACTAGTAATTCCATGTGTAGGGCCAGATCCTGCCATGCTTACTCATGCTGAGCACCCTGTTGCACAGGTAACCCATTGAAATCACTTTCAGATCAGACTCTGGCTCATAGTGAAGGTTATCACCTGTCACCTGCTCATATCACTAGGCCGAATCCTGATCCCACTCAAAGGCAAAGTAACATAAATGGAAGCAGGACCAAGCTCATGGGGCCCACTTCTGATCTCACACCAGTGCAAATCAGGTGGAAGCAATATAAGTGTGATAAGCATGCAACACATGCTTAGGTGCTGCATGGGTAACAAACAAGTGTGGGAATCTCAGAGTATACTGGCTGTCTCTGTGAAGTCAGGGTCACTTAGGGTACACGTACCCTTCCAAAAACCCCACAACCCTGCAGCAGCAATTCTCAGAGCTCAGGTCACCTGACTTGGGTTTTTTGGGCTCTTGCTATGGGGCTAAAAATAGCAGTGTAGCCATTCGAGCTCAGGCTGGAGCCTGTGCTCTGAAACCCACTGAGAGGGGTAAGTCTCAGAGCCCAGGTTCCAGCCCCAGCAGGAACATCTACACTACTATTTTTAGTAGTGCACTCTGGAGTTCAGTTGACCCAGGCTCTGACACTTGCTTCCACGGAGGTTTTTTTTGCAGTGTAGAGGTATCTGCAAGAGACTGATGATTCCTTATAGTTGCCATCAGAACCTTGAAGTTGAAATCTTCATCATAGTTTAATGTAGGCTTTTTGTAATTTAAAACGTTCCTTATTCTTTAAGCCTATTTTCAAAATGCTAAAAACTTCGAAGGAAGAAATAAATGTGCCAAACAGCTACTGTAGAAGTTACTGGAGTTACCATGCAGTCTGAAAGCTCAGCTATGCTTAGCCTTTAAATAACATACTTTCTCTGTTTACATTAAGCACATCCAAAGCAATTTTTGTTAATTTGTTTACTTGCATCTATGTTTAGCCTTTGAATATGCAGCTAGAGAAAGGAGAGCTGTAAGAAACTGAGGCTAGGTGGCGCAGTTGTTTTACACATTAATGTTTCATCTTCTAAGCCGTGTCCAGTTTACTGAGGCCACAAGTGAAATGAATCTGATGTTCTGACATCTATACACTCCCCAGTGCACATAAGAAAAATCACCATGAGACAACTCCTGCTCACTCTGCATACATGAATTGTCAATAGGATTCCTCACATGAGTAAGGCAATCACATTTTTTAGCATGATCAGTGTTCTCTTCTCACAGCCAGGACAAGGACTGCAGTAACAGTACTGCTACTCAGATCAGAGGTGTGCTGGCAAAGTTGTATAGTTCCATACGTATAGTTATTGTATTTTCTAATGCATGATAGCAATGCACCCACCAGTAGAGTAGCTGTACCCAGTACTATTAGCCTCATTTTCATAAGCCCTAAAACAAAAACAAACAATTAAAAGGGATTTAGTAGAATATTTCCAAAATCTCATCTGGTTAGAGAAAAGTGTGTGCGCAGTTTTGAACCCAAAACTCTGAAACAACTGACTGGGATTATACAATGGTGTTGTGATGCAGCAAGTTCCTTCCAAGACTCAGCCTACAATCTCCATGAATATCAAGAATCAGTATTTTAATGCATATGAATGGGGAAAACTTAATTTGATTGGCTGCCTGCAGGAATCTCCTAAAAATCTCTCTTCTTACAACTAGGCATTCCCTCTCTCTTACAACTTGGAGTGGGACAAGTAAGCACTCTCCTTTCATATCCTATCCGGAAGTAACACCACACCAAAAGGCAGCTGTTCCAAGAAAACCAGTAACTTTTATGGACAGCTCTGATGTCAGCCTTGTAGGCATATATCTCAGCTGTAGGACTGAAATCTGAGCAGCAGCACCCAACATGGTGGTGACTACAATTCAGTGCCAGGTAAAAATACCTGATCTGAGAGGGGGGCACTTTCTGGTCAGCTTAGTTTGTGACTTTGGAGAATCTAATGTATAGAATACTCAAAATGCAGCGATAGTCTGTGGGTACATAAATTGCATTGGAGTTGTTTTTTTTTTAAATACATTTTACTATCCCATAGAAAAGGAATAAGACGGCACATTCTCTTTTTTTATCCTGACTATAAAACAACAAGGTTTGTCAGGTTTCATATCCAGCTTGCAGGTAAAGGGTTACAGATTCTAGGAAGTATTAAATTCAAACTTTAAAGGATTTTATTTTCATCTACAGTCACATGATACCTTTATACCCAATGACACTAACTACAGTGTCTCATTAAGAGGTCATGCAAACTCACAGGCTAAACAAGGCATTCTTACATATTTAACATTCAAATGCAGAAACCAAGCTAAGCCATGGGAGATTCTAATCAGAAAAGAGCTACACTTCCTGACCAACACAAAAGCTGCAGGTAGGTAAACGTTCTTGTTCTTTTACGTTTTAAACTTCCAGATGTTAATTGTACTTTCAAGAGAAATTGTTTACTGGGCACTTATTACACTCTGTTTAGTTTTAACGTTTAGAAAAATCTTTCTAATAGTTTTGTCCTGAAAATATTTGAACTCGATGTTTCACCTGTTGCAGAGACAGTATTGTTTTTCCAGACAGAGATACAGACCACTTAGTAGAAAACCAAAGCAGATCAGATAGCTTTTTTTTAAAACTACTTCTGACTAATAAAAACCTAAACCTAAAAAGATTTTTAAGTTAATTTTTTTATTTAACTGGTCATGTTAGCAATTATTAGGGCATATTTTAAATAATAGTTACTACACTCTTTATGCCTGAAAACGGAGGATTTGAGGAACCTCTGACTTTATTTATGCCTCCTCTGAATTGTGTATTGTTTGAGTCACTTCAGTGAAACTGTGGTTTAGTGGATATGACTCCACATTAAAATTATGTAATTCCAGTTTTCTGCCTTCTAGAATTTGGTGCACCTTTGTGAAAACTTGCAAGATAAATAAGAGGCAGGTGGGGGGGAGCTTCAAAAATCTAAAGACAGAGCAGAATCTAGAAATGGAGGGACGCAAGTAGGGATTATAATACTTCAGTTAAAACTTAGGAAATCAGGTATGCAAGTTACAGCAAACCATATTAATTTACACATGGAATGGCATGAGGTTTCACTGACCTTGTCAATATCATGGAGGGTCATATTTTCACTTTTGTTGAAGAATGTTTCTAGCGTACAATGTTAGGCAAAACCAACGCTCGTTCTCTCTCTCTGGCTTGAAGATCTTCTCTTTCCACCTATGTTTTCCCTTAAACATCATAATTGTTTCAGATAATGCACTATCCACTCACCATTATGTTCCCTTCGCGGGAATGCAGTACTCAGTCTTGTTTGACAATGCTAGCTCTATTTTCCATAATATTGTCCCCCTTGGGGATTCCTGTTGCTTCAAACAAATGAGTAGTGTTTATCGATTTACTCAACTACAGTAGTTCTGGTAGAGAGGTGGTGGGTGCAAGGAAGGTATTTTTGTCATCTTTCTGTGTAAAGTATTCTCTTGTTCCATCTACTATCAGCAGGTATTAAAAGCAGAGGGGAATAATAATACTTAGCACTACGTTGCATTCTGTGGCCAAGCTTCCAAAGTGCTCTACAAAGGAAGCTATTGTCACCCACATTAACAAATGGGGAAGTTGAGTACACAGAGAGGTTATCAGCTACATTTTCAAAACTGGACATTGATTTTCAGTTCACTTTGTAGGTGCCCAATTTGAGACATCTTGGGCCTGATTTTCAGAAGTGCTCAGATGAAGTCAGGCCCAAGATGCCTTAGTTGGACATCCAAAAACCTATAATCAGCCAAGATGGTGTCCACTTTTGAAATTCTGTCTAGAAGTGATCGGTAGAGGGCCACATAGTGATTCCGTGGCAGAGCCAAGAACAGAATTCAGCCAGGTCTATTAAGGCGGTGGGGCCTATCAGTGTTCTGAGTGTGTATTACCCTTCAGAGAAGGACAGCGGGATTTGCAGGATGGGGCCTTTGAAAACCACCATAAGCATGATCTTGCCGTCCTTACCCTGGAAAAACTCCCATTGACTTCAGGATTAGATTTCATGTTCCCACAGAGGTCCTACTGCTTTAAAATTGGTTAAATGAAATACATAACAATTAAATAGTGATAAGCAAAGGGAACGGATTTTTAGCATTTTCAAGTACCCATCTTACTTAGTAAAATTAATCTCAATAGAGACAGCTGAGACCAGCACAAAGTTCATGACAGGATTTGATGCTGTCATATAAATATTCTATCCTGTCCAAAGACCTTTCAGAGATTAGTGTTTGTAAAGAAGAAAATTTTATGTTTAACTGACCCTACCAAAGTCTATTTGTTTTGTTTTAGTTAGGGGCTGGCCTGCAGGTAGTCAATGAAATCCTGATTAGCTTCAACCAATTGTGTATGTGTTTTATTCAAACCTCCCTCTGAAAATTAGGAGTATTAGCATAACCATGATATCATTAAGAGGTATTTGCACTTACTGGTCCAGATCTCCAGCTGGTGTAAATAGGCACAGCTCCATTGACTTCAGTAAACCTAACACCGTTGTCCTGTTTAAACTAGTTGAATATCTGACCCATTAGAAGCAGGACACATTCAGCTATGTGCCTCACGGAGCACCTGAAACATGGGTTTGTGTCACTAACTTTGCTGCACTGTCTGATATATTATTATTGTT
Organism: Mauremys reevesii; assembly: GCF_016161935.1. NCBI lineage: Eukaryota > Metazoa > Chordata > Testudines > Geoemydidae > Mauremys > Mauremys reevesii. The sequence goes on along the minus strand of NC_052627.1, from coordinate 97,455,928 downwards.
TGTATTACAGTCACACCTAAGAGCCCTAGTCATGGACCAGGATCTCATTGTGCTAGGTGCTGTCCAAACACAGAACAAAAAGACTGTTCCCACTCCAAAGACCTTACAATCTAACCATAAAATTTACCTTGGGTCATATTCTGCTTGTAACTACAGAGGTGTCAATCTGGAGTAATACCACTGATTTCAGAAGGGTTAATTATATTTGTGTAAATGTACAGTAAGAATAAAATTTGGCCCAAATCATTCACAAGATCAACACAGCACATTCTTCAGGTTAACATATGGAGTATATCTGCATAATTGTACTTAGACCTGGAAAGAAAACACACCAAGAGCTCCAATCATCCCATTGTAGAGATTCCAATGGAAAAGGGGCACTGTGTCTTTAAAGAGACAACAGCTATTATGACCCTTCTGTTTTAATTAATGTTTGTACACATTGACCGGGTCATGGAACACCCATATTTAGCAGCTTAGTCATTAAATCAGCTACATGTTTCATTATGTAGAATGTTCTTAGCCAGTGAGCTTCAGAGACATCATATTAAATATTTGCATTGGTTGTGAAATATGACTTCAATTGCCATCATGCTTACAGATCTAGAATGAAAGAAGCATGATTTTTGAATGAGAAAAAAACAACCACAGTACTTTCCTAAGAAACCAGTGCAAGTGATATAGATGCACCTGACTTCTTCTTTAGCAGCTCAGCTGTGCTTTATAGCAGTAACCTAACAATACCTACAGTAATTAGAATTTCTGTTATGCCGTTTATGACAGTTCCATTTAACTTCTTGCTTTGTCATTTCACATAAGCACAGAGTCAAATGCAGCGGTGCCTTGTGGGACAGGCGTGGTAGATTCATACAAATCAAATATTCCTTCTGGTACACAGGCACCAAGGAATTAGTGGAAATTAAGAATTTGGGGCCAGTTTTTAGTGGAGGGTCCAAACAGGCAGAAGTGTTGAAAAGAAACCTTGTACAATTATAGCATCACCTCTTCTGCCTGCTTTCTATTC